>NC_087436.1:54110480-55360480 GCF_036321535.1 Camelus dromedarius | reverse complement strand
AAAGCAGCCTCATAGCCTAGTGCTTTCCAAAAAGGATCATGGTTATTTCCATCTCCTTCTAAGAGTAAACAATCTCAAATCTTTTGACTAGTAATTTTTCTTTGATGCTGGAACTTTGCCTTTTTGTCACTGAATGTAAAGAAAATAGATTTTGAATTTAAAAATTGAATTGCGTAAGGAGACATTTGCAAATAGATAACGATGTTAGTGCAAAGCAGAAAACACAAAAGTTAAGAAAATTACTGGAAAAGAGGAAGAAGCTGAACAGGCATATAGGGAAGTAAACAAACACCTGGGAAGTAAAGAAAGCAAGTTTACTGGTGCAACGAATAGTGAACAAGCACAACCAGTGGGAGGCAGTCAAAACCATGTTTAATACCTTACCACTCTGTCCTCTGAACTTTGCTCAATGGAGTAAATTTTCACCTCTCACTTGGTAAAAATTTAGGCACCCATGGCTTTACTGCTAACTCTTAGCTAATTCAACTTGCTGTCACCTGATGTCACAAAGCAGTCTTATTTCAGTACAACGAACACCCAGTCCTATATTTTAACAGCCGAAGTTTCCAACTTCAGACAAAATGACAGTTCCTCCTCTTTTATCCAGTAGACTGTGCTAGATGAAAAGCCTGCATGCTTGCAGTCATGGGCAAGTACCAATCAAACTGCTTTCTGGGCTTGGCTGAGGTAGAAGGCACACTCTTTCTTGGAGGCAGAGCACTTTTGGGTTTTTTTTTTTAGTGATTTTCCTTAACCCCTTTCCCTGTAGTTGAGGGGCTCTCAATTTTGAGAGATGTGCCCTCTTTCTTTTACTACTTGCACTGGTCTGAGTTTGATCAGAGGAGGGACACTGCTAATAGAGATACAGAGTAAGTGATGTATTGCAGGGAGCATTCAATTGTAGGAACTGGAAAAACACTCTCTTGTCTTGGATCTGGTGATGATCTTAGAGTTACTATAACTCAGCCAGACTGGCCATCAAAAAGGAGAGCTGGACATGGATGAGAACAAAGACAAACTGGACCTTGCAAGGATGAGCAGGGACCCCCATGACAAACTATAAACCAGGGCAGGCTCATTACCTACAACTTTGTTGCCATTGGTAACTTGCAAGGTAAAAAGGCACTCTGGGGCCTGGAATTACACACACACATTTGACCAAGGACTTGAAGTAGCTGAAGGAGAAGATCCAGAAGGGTCTGGAGGAGTTAAGGGTTTGTAAATAGCTTTTTGCTAACTAGCTTTTTGCAGCAACTATGGATGCAAAACCTGCCTAGCCCTGCATCGACCTTCACAGCTTCAGGGTCAAGCCTTCCTTCTACCCTTATGTCTGCCTTCTAAATACCTTGTACATTTCTCCCATGGCCTGTGTGGCCTGAAACCATATAGGTAAGGAATTTCTAGGAAATGTAGATCTAGGTTAACCAAGGTGAGACGGTGTAGGGCCACCACAAACCTGGAGAAATTTTCATTCTCTAATGCGGGTAAGAGTTTTAGGAATCATGCAACTGTTCTGTAATATTTTCCATTGTAAATTCACATCTTGTTCTAGCACTGAAGTTTGACCTAGCTAGTCTTTTATATCTTGGCACTTCAGAGAGATCATTCAATTTAACTTTGTGTCTTTAGGGAAAAAAATGATTTATATCTAAAGATGTATATTTCATTACACATTTATATTTCCTTACACATTTACCTTATAACTAAAATTCCTACTTGTTTATGTTTAGAAGCAGTACTGCATAATGGCTTATAGACAACCTTCCTTTTCCTGTAAGAAGATTGGGGCTACTATCCATGATTTATGTTTCAAACTTACAAGAAGGTTGTTGATGTTAATATTTAAATATTACCTATCTTAGGGCTCAAAACCATTGCATGTACCCTACTTACTGCTTTATTTGTATTTTTAGAGCAAATTTTATAGCAGCTCTGAATTCTGCATCCTCCCTTACTGGTAGCACCATCCTGCAAATGTTCAATAAAACTAATAGCAAATCCAACTCTGGCTTAAGAATCATAAAAATAGCCTGCTGTCTCTTCAATATTGATGATCTGATAATTAAAATGAGACCTGCAACTAAGCACAATCATTTTTGGCCCAGTGCAAAGAGCTGTACTTTTGAACTCTTCAAGCCATATCTTTCTGTACATAGAATTGATAGTTAATACTGGGCTTTGAGGAGATTCACAATCAGGGGAGACTCAGACAAACAGGGTAGAACATATGAGGCAGTGCAGTGAGGATGGAACTGAATAGGGAGCATTCGAAAGCCACAGATGCTGAAAAAAGATATCGGACGGCACTTCCTCATTTACTTTCATCTATTGTGCCAGAATGTAAAATCATAATACAAGAGAACATTTGGAAACTATAGAAAAGAAAAATAAACATGAACTCATTTACACCCATTTACTGAAACTCAAAGGCAAAGTCTCAAGACTTAAATAGCAATTTAGCAATTCTTTTTTTGACAGGACTAATAAAATCATGGAGTGAGTAGATAAGAAAAGCCAGGTACTTTTTTTCCTTCGAGAGTATTTGAGAATTATTTATCAAACTTTCATTTTAATATACAATTTTGGAATCTCCTTAGGAAATTTAAAAAATAATTCAGTTATTTTTCATAGCATGTAATATAATTATATAATTAATTATGAGAATACTGAAGATTGTTATGCCAAATTCATTTTAATGCAATGTATAATACATATATTTGTTATAAATGGATAAGTTGTAAACAAAGTATTTAATTACTTTAAATTAATTACACAAGAAAACAGTATCAAAGGTGAACACTGAAATTATATCCCAGGATCAATTTGGAGCATTGAGTTAATACTAAAGGTATAGATTGTGTATTGACTTAGGAAGAGACAGATGCCTGTGTTTGAATCCCAGTCGGCATGTATCTTTACTAAAGGCTTCCTACAGTTGGGCAAGTGCTTAATCTTTTCACTTGAATTTCCTCAGTTGGATCATGGGAGTTAAAGTATCAAGTATATCATATAATATTTTAAGAATTAAACAGGTTAATGCAGGCCAAGGGCTTATAACAGTGCCTGGAACACGTACAAATTCAGTAAATATTGTCAATACTGTGTTGTACACACACACATTAATCACACATATATATCTAATGTGGGTGTAATCTTAAAATGTTCAAAAATATATAGAAGAATATCATTATGACTTTGAGGCAGGAAAAGATTTCTAGCACATAAGAAAATAATATTTATAAAGGAAAGTAAAAGACATGTTTCATTACATGATGATTTAAAAGTTCTATATAAATAAAGTGACCATATATAAAATTAAATAGGCCACAGATTAGGAAGATGTAGCACATATGTTTATATGTGACTGAAAAAATTAATATTTGAAAACTGTTCAAGCCAATCAACTTAAGACAAAGTTCGACAGAAAAATACATCAAAGAATCATAATAACAACTCATAGAAAGGAAAACTTGAGTAACAATAAAATATGAAAAGACGGTCCATCTGATTATAGCAGAGCAAAATCAGGCAAATGAAAATTAAAATGAGATAATATAATAATTCATACACATCAGATTGAAAAAATTAAAAGACAGAATCGAGGTGATTTCATACCCAAGTGAGGGTATGGAAATAAGATAATTCTCATATACTACTGGTGAAATATAAATTGACGACACTGTGAAATGTATAATATTACATAGCAATTCTGCCACTCACTGGGTTTATTCTAAAGTACTCTGAGGCATGTACTCATGGAGGGAAATATGAGTATTGATTACCATTCTGTTTGTAATTAGGAATACTTGGAAACACTTTATATATCCATTAACAAGACAAGGGATAAATAAATTGAAGGCTATTCAGTCAAGGTCTTTATTATACTGGAGTTAAAATGAATGAGTTACAGATATATGCCAAAATGGTTTGTTATATAAAATAATAAACCAACCAATAATGTTGTACATTATTTATGAATGTACAAGTATGTAGTAAAACCAAATACATGAGAATAATGATACAAATTATGAAAACTCTTATCTCTAAGATGGAAGGTAAAACACTTATTTAAAAAGTGTTCCATTGGTGGCCTTAGTGGCCTTACCTTAGTTTTATTAGTTTTCACTTGGTTAAAAATATGTGACAAAAATTATATATATATGTATGATATAGCTTGAAAATTATTATTACTATACAGGTATTCTTTATGTTAAGTTTTCCTTGGTTCTTGTTTAAAATATTTTGTAACAAAAATCAACTTAAAATACAATAAAATATACATTTATCTACCTGTGTTGCAACATTAGAGTGGGAAAAGTGTCTTAAAATTGGATTATTAGATGTTGCTTATTTTTTAAAAATATCCATCAGATTATTGTGTATAAGTTTCATTTTTACTGTTTTTTTCTCTTATCAACAAATAAAACCGTAAGATAGGTAAAGTGTACATCATGGTGATTTGTCATATGCGTACATCATATAAGGTAGCCCCCCCATCTAGTTAACTAACACATTCATCATCTCATATATCTACTATTATTTCATTTATTATTATTATTTTTTGGTGAAAATATTTAAGTTCTGCTCTCTTAGCAAATTTCAATTATATAATACAGTGCTACCAACTATAGTCACCACATTATTCATTAGACCTTCAGACCTCATTCATTTCATAGCTGAGAATTTGTATTCTTTTACTGACCTCTCCCTATTTCCCCTACTCTCAGCCCCTGGCAACCACTTTTCTACTCTGTTTCTATGGGTTTGAAATTTTTTTTTTTTTTTGGATTGAGCATATAAGTGATGCCATGCAGTACTCATCTTTCTCTGTCTGATTTATTTCACTAAGCATAATGTTCTGTAATTCCATTCATGTTTTCGCAAATGGCAGGATTTCCTTCTTTCTCAAGGCTGAATAATATTTCACCACTGCTTCTTTATCCACTCATCTGTCAATGAACACTCTGGTTATTTCATATTTTGGCTAATGTGAATAATGGTACAATGAATATGGGAATGCAGATAACTCTTAGATGTTCTGTTTTCATTTCCTTTGGATACATACTCAAAAGTGGAATTGCTGGATCACTATGATAGACCTACTTTTAATTTTTTGAGAACCCTCTAAACTGTTTCTCATAGTGGCTGTGCCAATTTACTTTCCCATCAACAGTTGCTTGAGACTTCCTTTTCCTCCATATTCTTGTTTAACATGTTATTTCTTGTCTTTTTGATGGTAGCCATTCTGACTGGTCTGAGGTGATAACTTGTTATTCTGATTTTCATTTCTCTGATAATTAGTGATACTCAGCACCTTTTCGTGTACCTGTTCGCCAGTTGTACATCTTCTTTGGAAAAAACTCTATTCAGTTCCTCTATTTTTTTAGTTGGATTATTCGCTCTATTTCTATTGAGTTGTATGAGTTCCTTATATATTTTGCATATCAATACCTTTTCAGCTACATGATTTGCAAGTATTTTCTCCTATTCCACAGGTAGGTTGTATTTTCCTTTTGTTGATGTTTTCCTTTGCTGTGCAGAAGTCTTTTTAGCTTAATGCAGTCCCACTTGTTTATTTTTTGCCCTTATTTTCTTTGCTTTTGGTGTCAAGTTAGAAACAAAAGTCTCTACTAATATTGATGTCAAGGAGCTTACTATCTATTTTTCCTTCTGGGAGTTTTATAATTTCAGGTCTTTTGTTCAAGCCTTTTATCCATTTTGAACTGATTTTTGTTGTGGTTTAAGATAGGGGTCCAGTTTCATTATTTTTAATGACAAATTAAGCTAGCATGTTTCACCATCCCTTATGCCAATGTTTCTCAGCAAAACTGCATTCACTTATTGAGAATAAGTGAAATTCAAAATGAAATTTCAAATAAATGAAAGTCCATATTGAATTAAATCAATATTGTATTGAATATAATCAGAGTTGAACATAATCATCACTATTTTCTGTTTAAAAATTTTTAAGTATTATCAATGTCTCCCTGTACTATATAAGATTTTTGATCAGATAAATGCAACCTAAGAGATCTAGTTGCAGAATTATTATAATTTTTATGTCCCTATTAACTTTTCGTATTTCCACATTAATTCTTTTCAGATTGTCTGCCTTTATCTTTTTTGATCTTTTGTCTTTTTTATAGGCACAATTAAGCAATACATAAGAAACAAGGAAAACAATTTAAAATTATGGTATGTACAACCATCATGTGATAAAACAGCTGAAAGGCTGAGTCTTGAATATGCTCATTCAATCTCCTCTAATAGTTGTAAATGCACACTTGATCACTCAAGCTGTTCTGTATTAAAGGGGGAGATATTTTTATTACTGAAACTATTCACTGATTTTTTCAAAGCAGAAATCCAAAAGTGTCATTATAGGTTTTCATCATTTGATGTTACCCACTTTCCAAACCAATACATTGTCAACTTCCCTATGACTTCTACTAAGCAAACACTAATTGGAAAATGAATTCACAAGAGACATTCTAAGGTTTAGGTATCATTGTGGCATAATCATGCGCATGGTTCTAGTCAAAAACATTAACTATTTAAGATTTACGTCTTATGAATCATGTTTAGCTAAACACAACCTGCAAACTGCTCTAGCATAGCTGGCTAAGAAATACCAGTTTGATAAAGTTCCTGATTAACTTCTGGAAGAGTTCATCAGTTCTGCAGGGAGCTTAAAAAGGACCCACATTGTATCTGCCAAGGATGGTAATACATGCTGATAAATTATGTCAACATTTATATTATCAAAAATTTACAGCAGCACAGTATATGTAATTACTAAATAAGTTTTACAGCTGCTAAAGAAGATATCTCACTTGGATAATAAGGGTTTATCACAGTCTAGAAGTCTATGTTCTCTCTACTACTTCACCGCTCTCACCCTGGATCCACCACTGATTTAGCAAAGACTTATAGCCCAGTAAACCCAAACAAGTGAGTTCATATGAAATCAAGAGTCAAAGCTAGCCCATGAGTTGAGGATGGAATTAACAAAAGAAATTAAGCTCAATTATTGGGTGATCAGGACTTGTGATGGAGGCAAATCGCACTTGTTTCTGCCATTTAGACATGTAGGACATGAATAGAAATATAACAGTAAGAAGTGAAAAAAGGTGACATCAGTGAAACAGCAGCCTACAAACATTGTTATTGTGGAGACAGAGCTTCACAGGTCTCAGCAACCTTTTGGTATACAGTGTAACAATACAAATTTAAAAAGAAGACTCAGAGCCCTTAAGAAAAACCTACTTTTCTATTTGTGGGGGTTATTATATTTAGGAACATTTACCAAAAAAAAGTGGCTAAAATGATATAAAATATATGATGGTGTTAAAAATATACGGATTCCACAGTAACTCAGGCTCCCTATCTATGCTGTGATCATGCCCTTAAGTACCCGCAAAGCCCTTCTCCTCCACTTCCACAACAGGTAACAGCACATTATTAGAGGGCTTCAAATAAAAGAACTGGCAGCCCTTGTATCTGTTGGGTCCTCCAATTAGCACATGTCAAGTAAGAGTTAGAAGTGCCAGGAATTTACTGGAAGAAATGCTGGTGAAAATAAGAGGGGAGAATTATAGTAAGAGTAGATCTCAAAATCCTTCAGACCATTCTACAGGTCTGATATTTGTAAAAGAAGAAGATAAGAAATGGAAAGTTGGGTAGGAAAGGTCTCAGACTGCACTGCAGCTTTGAAAAAGTCAGCAATCCATGTGGGAGCTCAAGCACAGACTGCTGGGAGAGGAGTCCTGCATCCACACCAGGCAGGAATGGTCAGGCTTACTATTCCCACCATGCTCAGCCATTGCATGGCCTCAGGCAAATGCTGTGTTATATCCTGAAGGCACTGTAGCTGGAGGATGTCAGCTGACTAAGCTCCTCACAGGTGATCATCCAGCTCTTTTGTGAAGGGAGATCCAAGCAGTGCACTTCCGTGGCTGTCACAGACATTCCCACACATTCAGCAGCTACAGCCTTCTTCTCCTGTTTTTGAATCCCTTTCCATTTATTTGATCTAAGATGGTCTGCTGACTCTTTCTGAATCTATTCATTTCTCCAATGTTGAGTCTGAAACTGCCACCCCAGTCTTGTAGCAACATCATCTGTTTCTATCTGTAGCTTCCTGTTTAGCATGGAGGACTAAATCTTAACCCAATGTCCCTAATCCAGGCACTGTGCTTTCCCTTTATTCCTGCTGAAACATGACAAGTTCAGCTCTGATTTGGCCTAAAATTGCATTTGGCCTACAGTAATTGCATTTGTCTTCTATTTAATGAATTAAATGTGAAACAATGAATATACATTGAGTATCAATTCCAATCTGATATTGATTATTCAGAAACTTAATATATGAACAACCTCCATTTTGAAAGATTCTTATTGAAATATAATGCATAAATGAGACTATGTGGGTATGTGTATATTACATTCACTCTCTTTCATTCTCTTTCTTTTGTTCTTTTCTCCTTCCTTCTTCCTTTTTATTATATGGAGTACAGCTGATTTACAATATTGTGTTAGTTTTAGGTATACAGCAAAGTAATTCAGTTATATACATATATGTATATGTGTGTGTGTGTGTGTGTGTATATATATATATATACACATATATGTATTTTCAGATTATTTTCCCTTATAGGTTATTACAAGATATTGAATATAATCTCCTGTGCTATACAGTAAATCCTTGTTGCTTATCTATTTTATGTATAGTAGTTTGTATCTGTTAATCCCATGCTCCTAATTTATCCCTCCCCTCTTCTTTCCCCATTGGTAAATATAAGTTTATTTTCTATGTCTGTGAGTCTGTTTCTGTTTTGTATATAGATTTCATTTGTATTATTTTTTAAATTCCATATATAAGTGATATAACATTTGTCTTACTCTGTCTGACTTACTTCTCCTGGTAAGTCTCTAGATCCATCTATGTTGCTGCAAATGGCAACATTTCATTCTTCTTTATGGCTAAGTAAAATCCTATTGTCTATCACTTCTTCTTAAGCCGATTCTTGGTGGGCATGGGAAGATACCCCAGGCTCTTGAGTTGGAAGAATTAATATTGTTAAAATGATCATTCTACCCAAAGCAATCTACAAATTTAATGCAAAATTACCCAGGGCGTTTTTCACAGAACAAATAATTGTAAAATTTATATGGAGCCACAAAAGACCCAAAATTGCCAAAGTGATCCTGAGGAAAAAGAACAAAGCTGGAGGCATAACCCTCCCAGACTTCAGAAAATACCACAAAGCTACAGTAATCAAAATAGTGTGGTATTGGCACAAAAACAGACATATACATCAATAGGACAGAATAGAGAGCTCTGAAATAAACCCACACACCTATGGTCAAATTATCTATGACAAACAAGGCAAGAATATACAATAAAGAAAAGACAGTCTCTTCAACAAATGGCATTGGGAAAGCTGGACAGCTGTATATAAATCAATGAAGTTATTTAGAACACTCCCTCACACCATATACAAAAAAACTCAAAATGATTTAAAGACCTAAATATAAGACAGGACACCTTAAAACTCCTAGAAGAGAACATAGGCAAAACATTCTAGGACACAAATTGTAGGAATATTTTCTTAGATCAGTCTCCCAAGGCAAATGAAATTAAAGCATAAATAAACAAATGGGACCTAATCAAACTTAAAAGCTTTTGTACAATTAAGGAAACCATCAACAAAATGAAAAGACAACCTACTAAATAGGAGAAAACATTTGTAAATGATGCAACTGACAGGAGGTTAATATCCAAACTATACAAACAGCTCCTCAACTTAGTAACAACAACAACAACAACAACAACCCCAACCCAATCAAAAAATGGGCAGAAGACCTAAACAGACATTTCTCCAATGAAGACATACAGCTGGCCAACAGGCACATGAAAAGATGCTCCACATTGTTAATTAGTAGAGAAATGCAAATCAAAACCACAATGCAGCATCACTTCACACCAGTCAGAATGGTCATCATCAAAAAGTCCACAAATAATAAATGCTGGAGAGGGTGTGGAGAAAAGGAAACCCTTTTACACTGTTGGTAGGAATGTAAATTGGTGCAGCCACAATGGAAAACACTATGTAGGTTCCTTAAGAAATAAAAACAGAGTTGCCACATGATCCAGCAATGCCATTCCTGGGCATGTATTTGGAAAAAACAAAAAGATACATGCATCCCAATGTTCATAGCAGCACTATTTACAATTGCCAACACATGGAAACAATCCAAGTGCCCTTCCTTCCTTTTCTTTATTGAAAAACTCCACATTATTTTTAACAGAAATGTTTCCACATGTTTACACAAAGACATATATAAAGAGAAATACAAATCAAAACCACAGTGAGATATCACTCCATACCTACTAGGATGACTAAAATTAAAAAAGCAACAAGTATTCGTGAGAGTGTGGAGAAATTTGAACATTTATACATAGCTTGTGAGAATATAAAATGGTGCAGCAACTTCAGAAAAGTCTAGCAGTTTCTCAACATAGTATACTTAGAGTTACTACATAATCCAACAATTCTACTCCTAGGTATATACCCAAAAGCACTGAAAACATATGCCCATACATAAACTTGTACACAAGTGTTCATAACAGTATTATTCATAATATCCAAAAAGTGGAAACAATCCAAATGCCCAAAGACTGATAAATGAATAAATAAAATGTGGTATATTCTTGCAATAGAATATTACTCAACCATAAAAATGGATGAAGTGCTTATATATGCTACAATATGAATAAAACTTGAAATCATTATGCTAAGTGAAAGATACCAACCCCATAAGCCATATATATATATATATATACACACACACATATGGAATTCCATTTATATATATATATATAAATGGAATCCCACTTATATTAAATGCCTAGAATAGACATATCCACAGATAAAGGAAATAGACTTTCCAAGGATTGAGGAAAGAGATAGGAAGTGACTGCTAATTGATACAGAATTCCTTTTGGGATAATGAAAATGTTCTAGAATTAGATGTGGTGATGGCTGCACAACTTTGTGAATATACTATATATGGATCTATATATATTATCTATATATGTATATAGATATATATGTATATTATATATATCACACTGAATTGTACACTTTAAAAGGGTGAGCTTAATGGTATGTGAATTATATCTCAATAAAGCTCAGACATATACAAATCAAAAAACTTTTCATTATGATATGGAAAAAACGTTAAGGAAAAAACCCAGTTATCATCTAAATATTTAGTTTTAATGATGGCTATACTAACCAGCATTCAAGATTACTTTGAATCATCCTCTGCTTACATCCACTGTTTTGTAGTTCACCCCCACATAATTTGCTCTATATGAACAATAAAATTCAGTAGAAATAATGGTATGTGTCTTCCTAGATTGGATGATGAAGGCACTGTGGTTTCCATCTTGGTCACGCCCTTTCTTGGGTCAGTCTCTATGGGGAAGCCAGCCATGCCGGGCATGACATGAAGAGTCCAAGAGGTAAGGAACTGAGGCCTCTTCTCAATAGCCTTGTGAGTGATCTGAGCTGAAAATCCTCCAGCACTAGTAAAGCCTTGAGAGAAAAGCAGCGTGGGCTAACAGCTGATTGTGAGCTCAGGAGATACCCTGAGCTAGAGTTACACGTCTATGCTGCTGCCAGACTCCTGGCCCTCAGACACTGTGAGAGAGTTAATTCACTGTTTTGAGCTGCTAAATTTTGAGATAATTTGTTATGCAGCAATAGATATAGCAGCAAACTTGTAGACATATAGGTGTCGGGTGACAGGTATATAAATATATATACACATATTTTATTAAATATATAAAATTATATAATACATACATATATAAAATATAAAAGTATATTTACATATTTTATTATACTATATAGTATTAAATACTTATATAATTACATTTACACATATCCTATTAGAACAATAGTTAAAAAAGGTGAAGATAAAAATGCACTAAGGAGAAAAAATTATTAGAGGAAAGAAATATTGTGTGAGAGTCATGTGTTCTTCAAACTTAACAACAGAAATAAAAAGATAATGAAGAATTTCTTAACAAAAAGAGTAGACTAATGATGAACACACTAAGGACTACTCCTCATGAAAACCTTAGAGCATTATATGCATTTTCTGCCAAGTGATCAAGTGCATTAAATAAATGTACTAAGGCATAAGCAACCCTAAACATCTAAACTCCTTGAGATAGCTGTATACTCAAAAGCAAAATCACCATTAGATGAAATTTTAATGGACTTTTTATGGTTCTTAATTTGAGAGCTTTAGAGCAGTGCTGAATAGAGGGTTGAGGATGGAGCTGAAATAACTCCTAATGCTATGATCATTGATCTGATAGCCTGGTGTTGAAAGTCCTTAAAATTCAGATCTAGACAGGAATAAAATTATGAACTAAGGAATACTGAAGTTTCAAGGCATAGAACACAAAGAGCATCTTAAGTCAATGCAAAGATTATATTTTGCTCAGGAAAAAAAAGGATATTTTAATCATTTTGTTACGCATTTTGTAATGCTTATATTTACACATCTGAAGTGTGACTACATAAGCAAATATGCATTATTCACAGTCAGTAACAGATCAACATTAATCCTCATAGAGGAAAAGAGAAAAGCTCCTTATTTTCTGCTGTTTTGTGGTCTCAGAGGATGAAAGAAATGACAACAAAGTAAAAATTAAGCAAAGAAAAGCAAAATAAGATCCAAATCCCAAACTTCACTGGAATTTACAATCAAAATGATGAAAATGTGCCTAAAATTTCTGAGCAAATTTAATTAAAACCAGCCTTTTCATTGAAATTCTGTTAACACAAAATGGGATAGGAAAAAAAAAAAGTGAATACACCTGTTCATTGATCAAAAGTCATGCAATAATATATCGCTAGAGTCATAAGCAACCTCATTTTACACACGAAGAGAGTAAGACCCGGAAAATCTGTGTTCAATCCAAGGTCACACCATTGGGATCAGGAAGTAAATCTCTTTCTTTCCTATAATGCAATTTTTCCCATTCACTGCAATTTTTATAAATGCTTATCTCCAAGGTTCTTACACATTGGTGCTTTGTCCAATACATTAAGTTACAAGTTCCTATTCTCACTGTTTTTCTTCTTGCATAAAATGATGAATATGTAGCTAATTATTATACATTTGAAAATTTCAGATTTTATTAGGTTTTAGTAAAAGTAATAGTAGTTTTAGTAGAAGTATTAGTTACTAAGAAGTACTAGGGTAATTCTGCTAGAATAGAGTCATATACTAATTGTTCATAAACTAATTAATATAATTTCTAGATCATTGACCCTCAATCAGATTTTGTTAGAAAAAGTACGTACACATGTATGTTCTTATACAGGTAGTCTCTCTGTTAGCCACGGACCTCACATTATTGCTGAATTCTCTTTCTTCTTTATTGCTTATAATGACAATTTTCCCGCTTATTAACATAAATTCCTGAAAGCTGAGAGAGATAGTACCATCTCCAGTTAAGTTTATTTGTCTGATTGATAGTTGGTGAGGGCTGCTGAAAAGGAAAGGAACAAACGATTTATTTACATGAAATTTAGGAACTTATTAGGTACATTACTTACCCAGGCCATCCTTATTTCCTATTTTCATACATGACTGACATTCAACTAGATTCATCATGATAGAAAGAAAGAAAATTTTGAGTTTAGGAGATTGCCACCTCTTATAATTATATCCTGGATAGTTAATAAATTGAACCTTGATTTGAGAGTTTTCACAACATTCATGTAAGATATAAATGAAAGTCTTCAGAAAAAGAAATTGACAGAAATCACTTTTTGAGGATTTTTAAAAAATAATGAACAAAAGTAAAATGCTCCTAGGTTGAGAATACTTTGGACAATTTTTACCCTAAAGCAAATATTTTACTCTTGTAATAGAAATCTTCAGAAATATGGCATATAATGGAACTGCTAAGTACTCCGTAACTATAGAGTTGCTATGGGGTACTACTGTAATGCCTTACGTTTTCCTTTGTGAAAAAATTGAAAGCAACAATAATAAAGCTTAGTTTTATAATATTGAAATGCTCTCTTTCACTCCCTCTCTCCCCTCTCTCTCTGTTTTTTTAACCTCCAGGGAGAAAAACAATTAGATAAAGACAATCTAGCTAAATAGACTGGGAAACAGCCTGGCTCTGTCTATGCTTCATTACCCTCCTTCTTTCTCTGTTCATATTTTCCACAAATGGCTTGATTGTGTTTACCTGACATCCTCACACTTCCCTGCTGACTGGCTGTGGGTACTTGGAACCTAGAGAAACAATGTTTCCCACAAACATTTATACCCACTTGCAGAGAGGTCAGTCCTGGTGAATACGTAGTTGTAACTTCAATATGCCTGTGACTGTAGTTTCCCAGGTTTCAAAAGGACTTTCTGAAACTAGCCTTGCACAACAGATGTAAGGGGGAACAGGATTGCTCTGGGGTGCAAACACTCCATGTTAGCTAAGCAAACGCAGAATCAGAGGTTAGGAATTCATGCCCTGAATAAGAAGCATGCCCCTTAAAAGGTTGATCAAATGTTGAACTCCTTTATACTCTCAAAAGTCAGGGCTTTTCAAAATATGGCTGCTATGTTTTGATGCCCTTTACTCCCAAATACAGCAGGATAATGGCCTCTATCTGTTGCACTGAAATAAAGTGCTTTTTCCAAGATGAAGCACTTTGCAAGCACTGTCTGGGATGAGAGCTGTGGAGAAATAACAAGCAGCAGAGCTGATTTTCCTGAGCTCTCTTTGTGGACTGAGCCATAAATCTCTAACAATGTGAAGGCTTCAGAGATTTCCTACTTGCCCTCATAAGAAATAGACATCATTCTATTTTCTGACAGTTCAGGTAGTAGAAGTAGGCACATTTTCCCCATAGTCACCAGGCTATGAATCTGAGTAACTAATCTACTGATAATTAGATGTGATGCCTCAAATTAGAAACCAATATAACATGTGTGAATTAATGGCATTTCATTACGTATTACTGTCTCCATTAATAAACTGTGACTAGATTTAAACTTTGCAGGTCTGAGGTAACTCAGGAGAGTTCTGTTCAAGTCCAGTTTCAATCAAGGACAGTACGAAAAGATGAATGTAAGAACCAAAATATACTGACTATGTCAGAGACAAAACCATCTGGTGCCTCCCAGTGTGTGTGGGTCAAACTCCTCTCATGCTGGAAACAGCAGAGCATTGCAGAATGAAAAGTAAATGGGGATTTAAAATCCTGAGTGACTCTCAATCTACACAACAGATTAAATAAGTCATATTTATGGACTTTAAGTTAGATTGGTCACAAACTGACCCAGTTCACTGAGTAGGAGGAAGTTGGCCTGGACTTATAAACCCTAAATCGCTGAAATCCAAGCTTTGTTTAGCAAGTGATAAAACTGAATCAAGTTCAGAAGCTGAATTTAATAGAAACCCTGCATTTCTACTCTCTTATTTGCAACCTCAAACTTCACTGGCTTGTTACAGCTGAATAGGCAGCATTTATGCAGTGAATAAAAAGCTGCCTTCCCTACCTCTTCACCCTTCTTCTCGAGTCATGCAGTATTTCCAAATTCAGCCTCCAGTTTTACGAGAAAAGAGATGCTATAGCCCTATCTCTGCATTAGTGGAGCATGGAGGACAATTTAGGTCAGCTCAGAATGATTAACCAGCAGAGAAGCCCTCGTACTCTGCCCTGTCCCAGGGTAGGCCCTGGCTTATTAGTTGGAAGCAAAATTTTCCGTGTGTGTGTGTGTGTGTGTGTGTGTGTGTGTGTGTGTGCGCCGGATATCACTAGTTTGCCACTGGTAAGGATACTCCCCACTGTGTGTCTAAGCAAAGTTGAGAAAGCAATTCATTCTTTGGATCTGGAAGATTGCATTTTATTATTTTCACTTTTAACACAATTACACACGTGTACATCTCTCATATTTAATATACATTTAAATGAGTTAATAGAAAAGGAAAGGTAATGCTTTTTACTATATTCCAAATCCTTGTATTCATCTTTTTTTTTTTTTTTTCAAAATTTTCCCTCTGCCATCTTAAATCCTCCCCACCCCGCCCTATATTCTCCTTATATACATTAATGCGTTTAAATACTGGGTTTTCTGTTGGAGCACGTCATGACTCCAGGTACTGCCCCACTGAGACAGGATGGAAAGGGGCAGGGCACAGCCATTCAAGGAATGCTACAGCAATTAACATCAAAATGGTGAAAGATTCAACCCCTAGTAGGCCTTGAGGCTCAAGACAAGGGAGATTTAATTTCTAGCAGAACTTGAGCTTCATTATACACCCATTGTAATATATTAACATGGTGAATAACACGCCCACAGGCACCATGGCAGTCCCAAGGCTAGTCACAAAAGGTCAAAGAGTGGGAAATGGCCAACTTCCTGGGAATCCCAGCCCCTTCCCCAGGCTACTTAGTCTGGTCCTTCCACATATTAGCATATGAAGCCCCCAAGTCCATAAAAACTGACAACATGGCGCCTCAGGGCCACCCCTCTCTCTCTCTCCCCCCTCCCTCTTTGGTGACGGCCCACATTCTGTCTATGGAGTGTGTACCTACTTTTAATCTGAGCACCCAACTCCCGCACCTTGTGGCCTATTCTTGCCTTTCAATGTATCTCTCTGAATAAATCTACCTTTACTCAACTGTGGCTCGCTCTTGAATTCTTTCCTGTGCGAAGCCAAGGACCCACACTTGGTGGGGCATGTCCTCGGAGCTCAACCGAAGCCTGGGACACAGCCCTTCTCAAGCCCCACATCTGTTCTCCTGCATCACCACTACCTGGCTATTGCCCTGAACTTGATCATGGCTAGTGTGTCTCTTAGCTGTACTTGGATTACATAGTACGTTTCATTCTTTTATTTTACTCACACTAACATCTAAAGTCCTGAATGATGTGAATACATGGATTTCTCTTCTAAAAACCAATATAACTTTTGAGAAAGTCAGTGTAGTCTTAATTTAACTTTGCCAATGCTATTGCAAGCTCTATTGTTTCAGTTAGTCAAATTTACAACTTAAAAGGAATATTCTCTTCCCTTTTTCTTTACTACTTAAAAATTGTAATTAGTTTGCTCCAAAGCCTTTCTTTCTTTCTTTCTTTCTTTTTTTTTAACTGAAGTATAGTCAGTTTACAATGTTTGCCAGTTTCTGGTGTACAGCATAATGTTTCAGTCATACATATATACATATATTTGTTATCATATTCTTTTTCATTATAGGTTACTATAAGACACTGAATAAGTTTCCTATGCTGTACAGTATAAACTTATTTATTTATATATAGTAGTTAGTAGTTTGCTCCAAAGCATTTCTAAAATCTACATTTAATCTATAATTTTAGGGGCATCATAATCCATAAATGCCATACAGTTTGTCTCTGCAAGAACCTATGTGCTGATTTTACACTCATTGTTTTGAAGTGTGTAATCTTCCCTGCAGTTCTATTCACTCCAGTAGGAATCACCTTCATCAAGTATCAATTTCTCTTTCAGAGGCCAACATATCCTTGTAATTGCATTTCAAATTAAATTTATAGTTAAGGGATCCTCTTGTGACTGTTAATTACTAGGTTCAACAAGATGAGAAAGGAGGAGGAGAATTAAATGTGTTTAGTCCATGCTATGTATTTTATTAGCATCCTTTCATTTTAGACTCAGGGTAAACCCGGGAAGAAGGGAGTGTTATTTTCTTTATACAAGTGAAGAAAGTGAGACTTATACATACCAAGAAATTTGCTTAAATTCCCAGAGTTGACAAAACTTTAGGCCCTTTTTACTTCTCTATCCGAAAGGGGGACCAGGGAATTAGGAGGGTGAGGAGAGCAGGAATGCCATTAGCCACTGCCAGGAAACAAGGATGCTATACATAACAGGGTAATAACTATCTGCTTCTTCCATTAATTCACACATGTTCTCTAATGTTTTTCTTCAATATTTAATATTTTTAATATTTTTCTTTAATATTTGCACAAGTAATATATGAGTGCCTGAGATATTAAATAACATTACAAAAGAAAGTAGAAGGAGACACTACCCAAATTATCCCATATTCCAGAGTATATGTAATTGTCCACGTATTTTTGTTGAAAAGCATATAACATAAACGATAGAGCCATGACATCAATGTTTAATAACATCAATAGACATGATTAAAAATCACTGAGATTACAAACTGCACCATCATGACCAGGCATATCCTACTGACTATTTTAATTTAAGCAAATATATTTTTCAATTTGAATTAAAGTGTGCACTGCATGGAGTACAAGTGGTTCCTTTTAAGTACTTGTTAGGGCAATATGGAGTAACAATATTAAACAATAAATATAAATATTGGGAAAAGAATACTTTGAGAACTAATATAAAGATAAAAGCAGTAAAATATAATAGGTTATTTTTTTAAGTTCACAAAACTACATGTTTCTTTTACCCACCCCCCAAAAAGTTAAAGAAGAATATCACTTGCTGTTACATTCAAAGATCTGGAGTATGACTTGGATAGCAATAAAAGTACCATCATTGTAATCATTTAATTTGTATAAGAGTCCCAAATATATATTTTTATTTATGAAATATTTAAGTAGTAATGGAGAAAGACCCATAAAACATAAAAATAAGAAACTGCTGAGATTTGGAGATTAAAATAACATCTATCAAATGAGCTTTCATACTATCACTTGGAGCTAAATTTGTTTTGTAGTAAGATGGGCAGGTGTGAATAGATTTGTCATGTACTAAGAGCAACCTCTATATATCACTAGACACTGACTCATTTCCTTGTACTCAGCCCCAGGTTGTCCTCAGAACCTCCAGGGTGCGCTCCTCAGGGTGCTTGTCAGTGCCATCCAGCGACCTAGCATAAGTGGCAGAGCTACTGCCAGGAGAGGGCTCACGATTCCAGCACTCAGCAAGTGCTGGGGTTTACAAGGGTTTCCACTAAGCCATACCACTCAGGAAACAGCCTGTTTGGTTTGTCAAAGGTGGTAACTATCAAATGGTCTGCTTTTGATATATGTCTTCTATTAGCCCTTGCTACGAACAATGGTCTTCTGTGAATTCCAACACATGTGACTCTAGTATACAGCATGGCCCTGTTGAAAGACATCAGAGGCAAAGCAATAACCCTGCCACCCATTATCATGTGATCTAAAAGGTGATTTTTGCTGTGAGGTAGAAAACAAAGACAACTATACAGTTTTTACCTACTTAGTATCAAAGAAATTGAGTTACTGATTAAAGAGAAAAAGTGATGATACATATATATACATGAAATATTTTTCTCTTACACTTTTTATTTTCCTTCCAGCTCTATTGAGATATGATTTACCTATGATTTATTTATGACATATAGCCCTGTGTAAGTTTAAGGTATAACAGCATAATGATTGGACTTTCACACATGATGAAATGATAACCACAATAAGTTTAGTGACTATCATCCCATATAGATACAAGATAGAAGAAAAAGGAAAAAAATATTTTTCCTTGTGATGAGAACTCTCAGGATTTACTCTTAAATATTTCCATATGTAACATAGAGCAGTGTTAATTATATTTATCATGTTGTGTGTTACATCCCTAGTACTTAGCTATCTTATAACTGAAAATGTGTACCTTTTGGCTACCTTCATCTAATTCCCCCTAACCCCACCCCCTCTGGATCTGGTAGCCACAAATCTGATCTCTTTTTCTATGACTTTGCTTATATGTGAAGAATAATTGACCTACAACACTATGCTAGTTTCTGATGCACAACATAGTGATTCTATATGTCTATACATTACAGAATGATCACCGCAAGTTACCATCTGTCACCATACAAAGATATTACATTATTATTATGTTCCTCACAGTGTACATTTCATCCCATGACTCATTTATTTTGTAACTGTAAGTTTTTATCTTTTAATCTCCCTCATCTATTTCTCTCCTCCCCCAACTTCTTGGGCCTCTGGATACCACGTATTCGTTCTCTCTAGCTATGACTCTGCTTCTGTTTTATGTTTGTTCATTTGTTTTATTTTTTACATTCCACATATAAGTGAAATCATACAGTATTTGTCCTTCTCTGTCTGACTTACTTCACTTAGCAAAATATGCTCTAGATTGATCCATGTTGTCACAAATGGCAAGGTTTCATTCTTTTTTCTATGGCTGGGTAATGTTCCATGGTACGTGTGTGTGTATATATATATATGTATATATACACACCATACCTTCTTTATCCATTTATCTATCAGTAGACAATTAGGTTGCTTCCTATCTTGGTTATTGTAAATAAAGCTGCAATGAACATAAGGGTGCATATATCTTTTTGAATTAGTGTTTATGTTTTCTCAGATAAATACCTAGAAGTAGAATTGCTGCATCATATGGTAGTCTTATTTTTAAATTTTTAAGGGACCCCCGTATTGTTTTCCAAAGTGGCTACACCAATTTACATTCTTACCAACAGTGTACAAGTGTTTGCATTTCTCCACATCCTCACCAACATTTGTTACTGGTTGCTTAAGGAAAAAAAAATGATGATTTGTATATATAAAGAAGTAAATTTTATTTAAAAAATTTCATGGAAAATATAAAGAAGCATAAAAGAAAGAATAATAGGAATTAAAAACACTGAACCTTAATTCATTGATTAAAATCTATTTAGTAGAAAAGCAATCAATTATTATTTTAAATATTTACTGGGTATCTACCATGTGCGATCCAGTTCTAAACACTAGACATGTTTCATCTCATTTATCCTCAAGACACCAGAACAAAATAGGTAATATTATCACTGTTTTACAGATGAATAACTGAGGCTCACAGATAACAGTAAATTTCAGTGCTGAGGGTTCATAGTGAGGTAATAACTAAATGGTTAATAAAGCTAATTGCCCATATTCAGATATATATTAAATCTTAATTCTAATAATAGGAGTTAACAAGTAGCAATGCACAGTACTTACATGGATCACCTGGTTCAATTCTGGTAACACAGATTAGAAATTTTCATTGTTATCACTTTACATTTAACAAAAGTGAGGCTTGGAAGGGGGGTAAATAACTTTCAAAATCACTCAAATAGTAAGTGCTTAAAGGAGTACTTGGATTAAAACTACCCACTTTAATTCCATAACTATTTCTCTTATATACTATTATATACAATTTTATATTCCCCAGTCTAAGAAGTTATGTCATACAGAATACACACAGGCACACAAGAAATTAAATGTTATCCTGTCATTATTCTAACAAGAGTAATGATATGTACAGAAAACAGGAATACAAGTGTCACAGAAAAACGTGAAATCTTTGTGCACACCCGATAGATTACTCATCTTCTGCCTACACCAGAGAAAGATTCCAAATTTTATGTTACAATAAAAAGGACTGGCACAAGTTTCAGACCATTGACCCCTGCTGCTTCAAGATTTTAGTGTGAAAAATGGAACATCAAAAATAAGACTTCTACATAAAATACATTGTCCTATAATTTGCTCCTGGATAAACACATAAGCGGGTTCTATACAGGATAAATATATATCATTTGAATAATTCAGAATAGCTAAGGGGATTGAAATAAATAAAAAGTAAGGTTGCAAGACATTTGAAATAGTTTATACAGCATGTTTTTTTAAGCTGATATTGCTCATATTTATTTCTCCTTTTTTTCCTATGTAGTGCTTAAGAACTTATAAAAGTGCCTAATTTTTAGCCTCTTACTTATTTATATGAGGTAATTCTGGCATATATACCACCATCGGCTCTAACAAATGTGACAATGCAGCAAATAAAAACATGCTTCATTTATTAAGTTGCATAGTAGTGCTGTTCAGTTTGTAACCGACTTCCGAAAATGTTATCTTTGATGATTTGTTGCTTAGTTCTCTTCAGAGCTTGAAAAAAAAATGGGACTGTAGGTATGAGTTACAAAATATTAACGGCACTGTATGGTTTGTACTGGCCTGGGCTACTCTGTTGGACCAGGGCTTAGGAGTCACATTATGTTAAAATTCAATCTGCCACTGAACCACACTGACTCCATTTTGTCAGTTCCGTCTTAGACCTGCAGTCCTACCGACTTCCCTTTCTGCATGACTGAGCTTTAGCCTCCTCACAAGGAATGTGCCCAGGCCGGATAAGTTCCCTATCAACTTTCACCCTTGTCCTCATCTCACATGAAAACTGAAGAATGGCTTTTGCTGATGCAGATGGTTAATCGTCATGTAACCCCCAGGGAGGATGAGGGGGAAACCCTGGTTCCAGTTGGTCTGGACACCCTTCACACTAGGTAGTCGGATTTTCTTTTTTGCTTTGGCCCCTTTTAAATCCCCCTGTAAACCTTTCAACAGAGTGGAGTGAGTGCAGCTGTGAATAACTTGGGATCTTGTCCCCTGATCCCACCTGTATGTAAGTTACCCACAAACAACTTCAGAATTGTACTTTATGGAGTTGCCTGCTTCATTTTTTGTTCTCAAAGTTCCTTCTCAGTTCAGAGGATATTATTCAATATCTCTGCCTCTCAACAACCATAAAGGCTAATTAATTCTCAGATTGCAGACCTTGTCCCTTCGAAGCCACAAAATAGACTGGCACATCTCCTAGGGACAGTAATTATAATACTCTTCAAAATATTTGTATATGCAAACAAATACAGATGTCTCATGAAAAAGAAGTAAAAATTCAAAAATATTTTAAAAGAATAGAGTTAAAATTTGCATGTGCAGAAAGGCCCCTAAGCTTCCCTGCCCAACCCTTGCTTTTGCCATTATAGGTACATTCTATTTCAGGTTTCTCACGAGGAAACATTCGAAAACCTCAGAATAGATAACTTGATAAAAAATGAGATAGGAAGAAGTTATCTCACCACTGGTACTGACCTGGGTGACAATTCATTTCCTTCCCTGGCTAGTAAGCACTGCACACTTGTATTTAGGTCTCTGCCTTCATGTTTTTATAACAAACTTAGTCCTCAGCCAAGGCTAGTGTTTTACAATAACTTTTGCCCACTCACAGACAAGGATGTGAGCTCATATAATGAGCTTACAAAGATATCTTGTCATAAGATTATAAATATACACTGATTGAATTGGAGTGAATATTTGAATATTGTTCTCATTTATTTTTCTCATTTATCAGAAAAAGATATGGCCAGTTAGAAGCCTAGGACGTTGATCTGTATGTGTATATATATATGTGTTTTATTTTGCCCACTTTTTTTTATAAAGAAGTATTTTTCGATCCATAAAAAAATCTATAGTATCAGCTTCTTTTAAAACAGGAAGCTCTGGCAACAATTTGCCCACCTTCTGGATAGCAACAATCTGCAATATCCAAATAGTAAATGGTACTTCACACAGATTATTGGTTCTTTGGTTGGCCACAGTCCCCACTACTCCCTATTATTTATTGCTTTCATCCATCTTCTTTAATTTATTTCACCTCTCTGGCATTTGAGCATCAAGACAATTAAAACAAGCACATACTAATTCAGCATTTTGACTACTAAGTCATCCATTAAGTGCATGATTTTGGTAAATATGACTGAACTGCTTTTGAATTAAAACAGCCTAAGTATGATATATGCATGTTGTAGTAGCATTGATCTATTGCTTGCCAAATGTCAGTGTATGTACATTATTTTAAATTAATGGTAAATTTCCAGGTCAAAAAAATTAAGGGATGAAGGAAGAGAGAAACTGCTTAGAGAAATTGAAATTGATTATTTACCTCTCCTAAGTGCAAGGCCACAAGAACATTTTGGTTAGAGAGAGGATGTCAACAATTTAGCTACTTTATGAGCGTAAGTGATTCAGTCTTCAATTATGGGTTGTTTATAACAAGTAAGGTTAGTCATTAACTCTACCCATAATCTCAACAATCTTGGCTTACTTTCAAAAATGACTAATAAGCATAATGATGATAATTTGATTGAATTTAGTTTTATATTACTTTACAGAATTTATGGTCAAAATACAAATGTATTTTATCCAATTAGTAAAGCCTGATGTATTTCTCCTATAAATCTCTAATTCTTAAATCAAGTTCAGAAAAGTTACTCATGACTATGGATGACCTAATGCTTATTAATGAGTCTAATTCATCCTTTTTAGAATTTTAGAGATGAGAAAAACAAAAAAAAGACCACAAAAATGCAATCATCAAAATGACCTGTGTTATAATTAAATGTAAGTTATCCTTAAAAGCAATTTACTCATTTACATTTTTAGAGTTTTTCTTTGTGAAGGTGTCCAAAAGTAGGGTTCAAAATAAGAAAACTCTTACTCTTTTGCAGTGATAAATTTTCAGATATTTTTCAATAGATATTCAAAGAAGAGAAGAAATAGATCTGTATATCTAATATTCTATTTGTTCTGACTCATTTTATGCACATATTTCCTGAGTTTTGTCAGACAATGTCCTTCTAACTCAGAAATTCAAATGTAGATTAATTTTAATACGTATTTCTGGAAATAAAACTGCCAATTACTAAACAATTCATTTCAATTCCTTATGGAAAATGCTATAATCATTATTATCATGGTTATAATTTTCCACTTTCTTCTTTTTCACGCCTTGTCATAAGATCATAGAGGATAAACAGCTAATTTATTATTTTCAGTCAGCTATCCTAGTCTTCAGATTGATTCTGAACAAATCACATTGGATTCCTAATCAAGGCTCCATAAAAAATGTATTATTTTTATGAACAGAGTGGGGGATGTAATCAGAAAAAAATGATAAGAACAAAGAAATTGGAAATAGAAAATCTGGATAGAGAGAAAGAAAATTATGGCAATTTCCAGATGATAAAATTAGATACCTACAAATGTAAGAAAAACAATTAGAAAATGGTTTCATACAAGAGAATGTGATTACAAGGTTATTATTACTTTTTTTTTTTTTTTACAAAAAGTAGCTTTTCCATATTCCAAAAAGAAAAACATTATGAGTATAAATTAACCTACCTATAAAAGCAATAAAAAGATAAAATACTTAGAAACAAAGTTAGAAGAAATGAGACGAAAACCTTATGAAGAAAATTTTAAAAGACCAAGAGGAACATATAATCAAAAAAGACGAACAAATGGTAATATATATTCTATCATTAGCTAGGAAAATTCAATAGTAATTCAATGAAAGTCTAATTTGAAAATATAATTGCAGTAAAAAGTTATGTTTTCAATCTTACTGGAAATAGTCATGCTAATTCCAAACTTATTTTAAAAATAAAATGAATAAAATAATTTAGCATTTGTACATGCACAGGCTCAGAACTCAATGGAAAAGACAGGATAGTCTTGGCTATAACATGATGTGGTGTACAAACAAAATACTTTTTGCAATTTATTTAAATCTTAATTTACTCTTTTAAATGCCCGCTGAAGTACAGTACACATATAGAGAAGTACAGAGACTAGAAATTGTACAGTTCAATTACACTTTATAAAGTAACACAGAGCCATAATCCAGATGAAGATATAGAATATTACCATCCTCCTGGAAATGTCCACTTCATCCTCTTCCAGTTATTAGCACCAAAAGGAACTTATTAATTTAGCTTGCTAGTAGTTGAGCTTTACATAAATGAAAACAAATTGAAAAATGAAAATTTTGTGTCTAGCTTCTTTCATTCACCAGTAAGTGTGTGAGATTTATCACTTTGTTGCTTATAGTCATATTTTATTGTTGGTGGACATTTGTATTGTTTGAAGTTTTGGAAAAACTGACATTCATAGCCTGTATTTAATAGATCAGAGAGTATCTATAAGCTCAGACTTAGTAAATATTGAAAAAGTATTTTCTAAAGCAGTATACCAATTTACATTCCAACTAGTAGTGAATGAGCTTTCCATTTGCTCCTATCGTCAACTCTTGAAATCATCTTTTTTTAAAAGTTTTTTTGAGTTTTTTCCACTGTTGTGGTAGGTCCATGGTGGCATTTAATTGTGCCATTATTCTTTATTTCCCTCATGACTACTGATGTTGGAATTCTTTACATAGGCTGTGTTATCATTTAGATGCCATCTTTGTAAGGAATTAATTCAAATTTTATCTATTTTATAAGATTTGGGTTGTCTTTTTTTTCTTATTGATATTTAGAAAGTCTTTGCTTATTCTGGATACAAATCCTTTGTTGGATATGACTTACTTTCCCAGCTCTGTGGCTTGCTATTCCTTCCTCTTCATGGTTTCTTTTGATGAACAAACTTTCTAATTTTAATGGAGTTCAATTATCAATAATTTTTTTATGATTAGTACTTTTTGCAGCCAGTTTAAAAATCTTTGCCTACTCCAAAGTCATAAAGATATCACATGTTTTATTCTAGAATTACTATTGTTTTATCATCCAAATAGTTCTAAATCCATCTGTAATTGGTTTTATATACAGTGTGATGTAGATAGATTTATATTCTCCTATGCAGGTATAGAATTAATCCAGCCTCATTTATTAGGAAGAGCATCCTTCCTTACCATATTGCAGAGGCATCTTTGTCTTAAATCAAGCTGATTTCTGTACTATCTATTGTATTTCATTACTCTGTTTGTCTGTTCTTGAGTAAGTACTGCACTGCTTTAATAGCCATGACTTTATTATATGTCTTGATGACAACTATATCCTCTGACAATGTTCATTTCCTCAAGATTGTCTTCACTTTTCTTGACTCTCATCCTTACATGAGTTAAAATCAGCTCATCAATTTACTTGCTGAGATTTTTTATTGAGATTGCATTGTATCTATAGTTTCATTCAGGGAGAAGTGACAAATACAATATAAAGTATTGATTAATACTCCATTGATTAATCTTCTTTAATTAATTGCATTAATATTTTTCTTGGTATATAACTCTTGCACAAGTTTCTTAGTTGAATATTTTGATAATTAATATCTTTTCACATTTCCATTTCTTAATTAAAAATACAACTGACTTTGTATGTTAATATTTAATGCAATGATCTTTTTAAAAATATGTATTTTTTTATTGAAGTATAATCAGTTTACAATGTTGTGTCAATTTCTGGTATAGAGTATAATGCTTCAGTCATACATGAACATACATATATTCATTTTCATATTTTTTCACCATAAGTTACTACAGGATATTGAATATAGTTCCCTGAAAACCAGTGATCTTTTTAAAGTCACATTAAGTTTAACTGTCTCTTTCTAATATTCTTTTGAATTCCTATATACTATATAATGTCATCTGTGAATACAGTGTTACTTCTTCCTTTTCAATCCTTGTATCTTTTATTTCTTTTTCTTCTATCACTGAGCTCCCTCCAATGAAATATTGAATAGAAGTGGTGTTTGTAAGCTTCTCTATCTCATCCCTAGTTTCACAGTTAAATTTTATATCACCATTAAATAGGATGTTTACTGTAGATTTTGGTTGATACTCCATTGCATTAAGTAAGCTCCCTTCTATTTCTGGTCTGCTAATTATTTTTAAAATTCATGAATAGTTGAATTTTGTTAAATATTTTTTTCATCATCTATTGGTATGGTTATATAATTTTCCTCCCATATCTTGTTAATGAGGAGAATTACACTGTTTCATTTTTAAATTCTAAACCTATATAGATTTGTAGAATAAATCAACTTTTCAAGATGTCTTTTTTAATATGCCTAAATTCAATTTTTCAATAATTTTTTCTTCTCTGAGTTGCCCCATTCTCCCTTTCTCCATATCTAGAATTCTAGTTATCTGAATACTAGGTATTTTTCTACATAACATATATCTCATTTTTTTCTGTGTTTTCCTTTTTTTTTTTCCTAGACTTCAGTTTGATATTTTCTACTAAACTATCTTTTCCTTTAATGATTATCTTCCTGTGGTCTAGTGTGCTGCTAAAGCATATTGAATTATAATTTTAGTTACTTTATTTTTTAATTTTAGAGTATTTATTTGATTTTCCTGAAGAGATTTTTTTCTGGCAGGTAATTAACACGACCTATACTTACTGTGGGACTGAGGGAATATTTCCTTATATCCTCTTCACTGTCAAACCCAAGCAAAAGTGGAAACATTAAAAATTTCTATTTCCAATATGATTTTTCAATGATTCAATTTCCTTTTAAAGCATAAAAATCTTGTCATTCCAGAGCTTGGCAGAGATTTACTCAAGTGAAGACACAATACCTGCTAATTAGGTTAGTTTGGGCAGCCATTTATCTTTTTCAAAGCATTCAACAATATTTGGATTAATATTTTCTCAAATGTACTATTGAAATTCACCTTCCAGCTCACTTTGCTGAGAATTCTCTCTGCAATGAATCCAGATTTTTGTATGTATTGAAAGATTTATGTGTTCTTTGTCCAGTTTGACATGCTCAAGAGAACTAATCCTTTTACAAAGTTAATCATTTTATAGCATCATCCAGATATTTTAGTTTTCATTTCCTCTCCAGATTTTTTGAAACCAGCATTCATCTGTGAATAACGCAATTTATTATAACAATGTCAAGATTTTATTTTGTAACAAGAGGCAAAGCCTCTCATGGAGTCAACCACCAATGGAATAACATCATGAAGAAGCCAACACAGTTTCTCCTGGACAGAACTTTCTAAATATGGAGACAAAACAATTAAATGTATCTTGGCCTTTTTTTGTTTCAGACAGAACATTGCAGCAAGAAAACATCATTCAAGAATTTCACCAACATTTACAATTTTTACAAATGCTAGAGCTTGCTACCTAATGGTGAAATCTGTATACTCATCAGTCTGGAAGGAGTTGTTTTTCTATTTATTGCTCTTAAATCTCTTCAGTTTCAGGTGATACTTCGTTAATATTTCAACTTATATTGATAGAAAGTGGAGTCATTGATTAATTAAGCTGCATCTTGACATAGCATCTTCTCACTCTAATTTTACATGTTCATTCATTAAGCTCTCACCAACCATGTGAACTTTTTCTTTTTTGGGGGGACAATGATTCCTGCTACTAAATAACTTGGTTCTTGAAACTTTTCATTAAATGCAGCTTTTTTTCAAAATAAAATCTTTATTGAGTTTAAGATTTCAAGAACTATTTCTTAGTGCTTTCCTTATTAAGCGACTGTGTTTTGTAGTTGTGTCCTTTTGATCCTGTTGCTTCACTTAGACATTGTTTGCAACAAACCTTGTATAATAGGATTAGGTAACTTGGAATGTCAGCTCTCATAAAAATAATTAGCTTTCTTGATAAAGATAGGGCTTTTTATTTGTTTGTTTTGCTGCTATAGTTTGTTTTTCACTTTGTTGCTCTGCTTCAGTTACTTTGAAATGATTTTGAAGATTGTGATTGTTTATTTCCAATCTTATTAGAGGTATCTGTAGACGCAAGCCTAGAATCCTCTTCCATTTCACACCTCATGTTCAGAAAACACCAGATGGGATATCAAATATGTTTGTAAACAGAAACATTAATAAAACAAATGGATAATAAATAATTTAAGAAGAGAATGACCAAAGTATTAAAACTTCAGAACTCTTCCAATCTACACATCCACATTTTGCAACATTTGCAGTAATAGCAAAGTGGCAGGAGGACTCCTGACTTAATGGTGCACAGAAATTCTGTCTTTAGAATAAAGATAGAAGCTTTCTCTACCATGCTCCTCACTTCCTTCTGGGAAGTCACCAGAAGCATGTTTAAAGTCCACATTTCTGCTAACACTCTGTTGGAGGCAATCTAGGCTTTTTCTATGAAGTGCTTCAAATTCCTTCCATTCTTTACCACTATCCAACTCCAAAGTCACTCCAGGAGCTGATACTGCAGCCCACAGGTAGAATTTCTGCTTACCAGGGAAATCTCCATTCTGCTCTTAAGGCTTTTCTATTGATTGGATCGGTCACATGCAGATTATCAAGGATCATCACCTTTACATAAAGTTAACAGATTATAGATGTTAATCACATCCACAATATAGCATTACAGCAAAACTTCACTTGATCTTAGCCAAAAGGCCAAGAAGCGATACACAGCAAAACTTAAAATGTGTGTCTGTTTGAATAACTGGGTCCTATAGACTAGCCAAGTTGACACATAAAACTGATCATCATAGTAATTTAAGCAGTATTAAAATTAATTTCAATATTAAAACAGCAGCATTAACCCCAGGTATAGTACATATTGTTGTTTTATTATATCTAAAATGTTAAGAAGGAAGTTTTGAAAAACAGAAAGGATCTTGTACATTCATCTATCCTATCCCTATGTTACACAAACCTCTATGTGCAAGTTCAGTGTAAGATGCACTGAGATAAATACACTTGGTTACTGTGGACACCTAATTGGTAAGATAATGAGGAATACAGCCTAGGCATAGTAGAGAGGTAAAGTGAAGAGTAATGGACCAGACAGAATTTGTCAGGTACCTTGTCAGAGCACCTTTATCTCTTTATCTTAGTTTTTCTTATAATTAGTGTCTTTTAAAATAGAGAACTTAATTACATTTGCCTTAAAATGAAACTATCTTGGAAAGAAATTCAATGAAATTTATACACAGATTTAAAAAACCCTGATACCGGAAACTGAGTTAAAACAAGGTTTATTGTATACAGAAGAAGTAGAGCAAACTGACCAAAATGTGTTAGAGTAAAAAATCTTATTTCTTGGTCTAAAATACTAATTCAATATTAATATTATCATATGACACATTGTAGCATTAGCAATAGGAGTTGTGTCTAACTTAATACAGGAAACTGGAATTGTAAAACTATTAAAGATAAAATGTATGGTCTCAGAAATTAAAGATAATACGATAGGCCTGTGCAATCGATACTTATAGATATGTGCATTCCCGTATAACATCATAACATGGACTTTGAGTATTTTATTTTTCAAGTCACAAATATTAATTTTATGAATGCATTTTCCTTTTATAAAATTCAACATGCAAATAAATTCTGTATCAGCTATTGCTCTCAATCCTAGTTCATTCCTTACAGAAAACCACTTTATCAATTTTATTTCAGAAATTATTCTATATACAAGCAATATACACACAGAGATCAATCCATTATGTTTGTAATTTTTTTTACATAAATCATGATGTACTATTTCTGCAACTCCCCCACCAACAGATTATATGTTTTAGACATCTTTCCATGACAGTTAACATATATCTTACTTATTTTTTGTCAACTAATGTATAGTATTCCATAAGCAGATTCAGCTACAATTTATTCGGCTAGTTTCTTTAGGATGGACATCTTGATTGTTTCCAAGTTTTTGCTATTACATACAATATAGCATATTTTCAGGTTCATCTGGAGGACTTGTTATATATATATAATATACCCATCCCCAGAGTTTCTGATTTAATATGTCTGAGATAAATCCTGAGAAATTACATTTCTGAGAGGTCCCCTGGTAATTCTGATGGGGGAAGGTGATGGTCCAGGGGCTATACTTTGAAAACCACTGCACTAAATAACCACTGAGTGCTAATCAAGCCATGGTCCATGAACCACCACTAGTAGCATCACTGGAGCTTATTAGAAATACAAATGTTTGAGTCCCACCCGGCCAGTTCTACTAAATAAAAATCTCTGTGCTTTCTAACAAGTCCTTCATCTGATTCTTATGTTTTCTCAAGTTTCAGGCATGCAGATGCAGCTTAGGCTTTTGCAACTAAGATTCACACTGGCACTGGAAACCTTATCCCCGCCACTCTGCTATTTACTATGACATGCATTACATACTGTGATTGGGCACCAGAACAAAATTTTAATTAGTTCTAATATACATCAGACAATTAATTAGAATTGTTATTATTTTTAAAATAGATCTATCAAAAATTAGAACTTCAATATTGTAGGAAAAGCTTACATGTTTATTAATAATTTTAAATTCTATACATTCACTGTTAAATAGGGTAGCCACTAGCCACATGTGTCTATATCTACATTTAAATGAACTAAAATCAAATTAAATTTAAAACCCAGTTCGTCAGTCACAGGGCCCCCATTTCAATGCTCAATACCAGTATGTGGCTAGTGGCTACCATATTTGCATCATCACAGAAAGTTCTATGGAACAGTGCTGTTCATAGGCATACCAAGGATATGTTTTCTTTCTTTCTTTCTTTCTTTCTTTCTTTTTCAAAATAAGGTTCAGCTCACTGCATTCAAAACATACTGACTCTGCTGCTATGGCAACTGTGAGGCATTTCTTGCAGTTTTCCTTAGAAGAGCTACAAAATATTTCTAAAGAATAGAAGTATATAAATAACACTACAATTATGCTTTCTTTTAGAACACATATATACTGTACATTCATAGTTTTGTACTTGAAGGTTATTAAAATGCAACTTGTAATTTATCCACTGCTTTCTCTTTCTCCAAAGGGCTCAGTCCTTAGACAATTTGAAACTAATTCCAACTTTCTGGCTTTTATCTGTCCCTTTATACTCCATGTAGTGTTGTAATCATGTCTAACTTACTCGAACTTTCTAGGCTTCTTTTCACTCTGGACTGTAATAATGAACTTTGCTTCCCTGTGCTGAAGTCGCTGGAGACGCAAGGGCAAATCAAATGTTTCTTGTGTTAAAAATAACGTTTTACTTTAACCAAAATCCTAGGACTAAGATATATTACTTATAAAATTATGTCGAAGACATTGGATAAAGATAATCCCTCGTGTTTAGGTGCAGCTCAGTAAGTACCACTATTTTTACAATTCTAGGAAGAAGTCTGACTCTCTCTAGTGTCAAAGTTGCTCTCTGGAAGCAAATTCATTACTCAGGGATGATCAAGACTTGTAGAGCACTGGAATACCACCATGACCCATTATGTATAGTATTACAACTGAAAAATTCCTAAAAATTCAAAGTACTTTGGTAAAATTGTGGCAAACTCATTTGGTGGTAAAATATAACCTGATCTGATGGGAAGGGATGTTATTTTTAGCCTATGTTAATTCCATACAGTCTAATTATTCATACAATTTGTTTAAGAAATACAATTATGTTTGATTATGGGATGTTACCTCAGACCCTCCTGGGAGTATTTATGTACCAGCTTCTTCAATGGACTATTGCTTTGAGTCTCAAATAAAGATGTAATTTTTAGAAGGCAAAGGGCAAAGATAGTAGCACTCATATAATCTAAAAAGGTTAGTATGTTATGGTTGAGAAAAGAGTATCAAGAAGATTCCAATTTGATGTATTTGAGAAAATGTTATACAAGACATTCTAAAGTCTAGTTTAGTCTTGGCTCAGATACTTAACCAGTTTAGTGACTACAAAACTCTCAAAAGCATGGATTCCTTGGAAAATCCAGTGTTATTTTTTACTTGGATTAGTTTATGTACTCATCTTCTTCTACAACTGTACCACTGAGTCATTCATGCTCAGAGTGAAAGGTGAGATCTATTATCAGAAATAACTTGAAATATGATAAAATTACATGTTCCTCCAATTTAGATGAATAAATAAGACCTTGAATTTGACTTATCATGCCTATTTTTAAAATTTTATTTTCAATGGTAAGAAATATGCCTTATTAGCTAATAGTACATAATAGCATGGCTCAGATAATATTTTCAGGAAAGAACAAATGGAAGGAAAATTCCTCTTTTAAGACTGATGATACATCCTGCTGTATTTCCAAAGATTATATACAGTCATATAATATTTTATCTCATTTATAAACATTCAAATCTGTATTTATAATATGGTCGAGAAGCCTCTCACAGCTGCAAGGGGTCAGGAGTCCCAGCTGGAGAAGGTGGGAGGCACATGACTTTCAGAGTGGTTGGCATTACAGATAATGGAGGTCATTGTTTCAAGGTATTCCTCCTTGGGATGAGAGAAATTGCATTGGTGGAAGAAGGAGAGAACTTATACTAAGAAATTATCCCTATTGCAAAGGCAATTCTGAATTGTATTTACATGTATGTACTCATAATTCGGAATTGTGCATTGATAGCTAGCCATTCAATAGACTATTTCTGATCAGCATTTTTTCTGATTTAATATTTAATCTTGCAAATACTTGCACTGAACAATACAAATTGACAAATCAGGGAACATACTGGATTCCATTCCATTCAAATATAAGGTCAGCAATGGAGGGGTAATAACTTCTTGGAGACTGGAAGAATACTTATTAAAACTAAGTTGAACAAAATAGAAAATTAATATAAATAAGTAAACTATATGTAGACAAAAATGTTATTGTCCTGAGAATTCATTTTCCCCTAAAACTAATATACTTAATGCAGTTTAAATTTATCTAATTTTATAATATTTTACTATAAACACATAAATGTTAAAAAAACTTTCAATAGTCATAGCAATGACATATAATGCTATTCATAAACAAAAGTCTTCTGAGATACTCAAAACATGCTACTAATGTCATGTTAATGATCATCTCCACATTAAAATTCCGTATCTTAAAAATGTCTCTCTTCAAGAATAATTCAGAAGTCTTCTAAGATATAGAAAATGTCTTGCTGATACCAGTGGTAAATATTACACTTAATTATTTTGGATAAATCTCTTAAAATATATAATACTTAGTATAGGTTAAAATCAACTTAAATTACTAAGCCGAATTCAAATAGAAAGCATTCACCAAATATTATGTACTCTCATTTTACTAAAAGCCAAGTTCCTTTCCTCCCACACTATGTGGATGACCAATTTCCACTTTATTTTCAGAAAGGATTAATGCTTTCATTCTTATAATCTAATGGCTATCAGCAGCTTTATAATGCATAGATATTCATATATATCTATTTCAAAGTAATAAAATAGTGTTAACATCTAGAATAAACATTTTGACTTCAAAATGTCACACTATCCTTACATCAGTTAGTGTTTTGTTTGCCACCATTATTGTAATTTCCACTTTCAACTGTTCAAGTAGGTATACATTAGAACACAATTTTTTGGCTCAATAAACTGAACAGTTAGAGCTGCCTCCAAATTTCATTGATTACCTCCTGAGGTAGTAAATTGCTCCTCATCGAGAGCTTTGAACTGGATTCTGGTTGGTGAACTACTGAATGAAAAACGTAAATTTGGAGCTATAATAGTTTTCAGAGCAGCAAGCCTTGAAATCAGTCAGCGTAAGATTCAACTAGTTAAAAAAGGTGGTTTCCAGTACTTTATCTCAGATAATAATTTTAAACCAGAATGCTTGAAAAGGAACTTTCACCGAGTACTCAGATTACACTCATGCAGATGGCCAAAGGACCACGTCTTGGGAGGCCTCAAAGATTATTGGGTTCAAATCGCAATTTGCTGGTGAGGAAATGGAGCACAGTGGTTAAATGAATTTGATGTAAATCACAGGGGTAATTAGTTCTTCACCTGGGCCTCAAAATAACATTTCCTGATTTCTATTCCAGTGCTCCTATTTTTAAATCAGTCTTCAAATAAGTTGTGTGGAGCATCTTTCTAAAATTTGCTAATGTGCAGATTGTTTCAAATGGGGAAAGTTCTAACAGATTCTCCATAAGACAAAATTTTCTTGTTATGTTTTTAAATACAAGTGTAAAACAGAAACTAAGTTTAAACTTTTTATGTTCGTGTTTTCAGTCCACCTCAGAAACGAAACCAATTCATAAACAGAATTTTATATTTGCTTAACAGCAGCTTGCATAGTCGTTACCATAAATCAGTCACTATTCTGAGAACTTTAATATTTGTAAACATTAAGAAACAAAATTATTAATACTTTCACATTAGCAACATTAATTTAATGTTGCAGAGGGTATCACTCTGCTGAATTTAAATTAATGCCTACAACCTGGATATGGTAGTAACTGTTCTGGGACATATCCTTTGAATGTGCCTGTTCTACAACTAGAAATAATAGTGTCTAACCTTTATTGGGTGCTTATCATGTTCCAAACGCTATTCTAGCACATTACATTTTAAACTCACTGAGTATTCACAATAGTCTTATAAAGAATGTATTATTATATTCCCCAACTTTCACTGAGGAAGCTGAGGTAGGAAGATGTGAAACCACTTATTCAGATTAGCAAGTAGGGATGCCTGACTGGAGATTCTATTGTCTTAGCGGTTACTATCTAATGCCTCTGACTGCGGTATGTCACATTCTACTTCAAACACCCACTACTATTATCTAGCTCAACTACTGTAAAACTGTCATTTGTACAGTGCTTCTTGACCACATTTCATCTTCACTGGGTGCAAATTTACATGTTAATTGGCCTCAGTCATTTTCTTGGTGGCACTAGACACAAAGCAGTACATTTCACTGCCTATCTTTGCTGTGATGTATAATGAAAGCCTCTATTTATTAATTTTGAAAATCAAAGTCCTTTTTTTATAAAAATGGCTCTCTGTTGTGCATATAATTTTGACCTTCATAACTGATACAATAATATGAGTATAACAGTGAAAGTAGGAACATTTCTGTCATTTGGATATCTGGCTTTATTAACCTGAGACAAAACAGAAATGGTAACCCAAACACTAAAAGTCAAATATTGGCTCTTAGATAATCATTATGATTCACATGTGAATGCAAATACAGGTATCAAAATCATAAAGAAAATCTAAGTGCTTTCTGGATTTATTTATCATGGACAGTAAATACCATCATTAAAAAAAAAAAGTTGAGGATTTGCTGATCTCCAAGGACACAATCAGATACTAGTGGCACATACCCTAGTGAGAAAACTGAATAAGACTGTACAGCCCTCTCACGTTCAGAGTGTATGAATGTGCAACTGCTGTATGATTGCACACCTACAGTCCTTTTTGGATCAATTAACTTTTGTTTGTTATTTTGAGACTGCAACACAAATTCTGATGCAAAATATGGCTCCCCAGATATTTCCATTAGCAGATTACATTGTCCTTATGCTTCAATACAACACTGCTTAGGAAAATTTGTGATGTCAGCAATTGCCCTATAAAGCTCTCTTAAGTGTCACATTAGGGTCCCTTCCCTCTCTTAGGGTCCTCCGCCCCCAGTTCTCACTCCATGTTTTTTCTGAACTTACATTTTGGTGTCCTGTCTAGGGATACATATTCTTTCTAGCCCGTAACTCAAATTCGAGGATCCTGCTTTACATTACGTTGTTGATGACTAATAATAGCTCCATGAATCCAAATTAATTACAGTGGCACATTCAATTTTCAATTGGAGGATTCCACTACTGTTTAAGTTTTAGCTCAAAAAATGTAATTGCTGGTTGCAGAATTTCAAATGTAAACATGGTAGGGTGCGTGGTAAGGGAGGCATTGTAGAATATATATAGTTTTTTTCTAGGATGGTATGATGTGTATGTATATACCATTTCTGAACCTCTCATCTATACCAGGTAGGCAAATACACATTCTATCCGCATGTGAGACCACCTGGGTTCTCACCTGAATTGTAGTAACTTTTAAGTAAAGTGTCAATTTCATTGATACATTTGCATGAACTATGAATTTTAAAAGATAAATTATTAAATCTCCTCAATATTAGTCAAAAGGAATACCTTTTCTATAATATGTAGAAACAACATGAAAAGATGGTGGACTAGTTATTTCTAGTAAGACCATTTGTATATCACATTTTACACTAGGAACAATAGTAGTGAATGCTAGTATACTGGGGGCCAGGCTTCAAGCTTTAATAGGAGGTGAGTGTGACACACAATAGTCACAGGAAGAGATGGCTTGTCACTCATAATTCAAGAACAGATATATCTGTATGATTTTTAGGGACTAATAAAAAGCAAATATATCAAATACTATATATCTGACTTTTTAATTTTTTCAACATCCTGAATTTTTAACAAACTTTTCATTTTCAAAACAGACATTTCTATGTCATAGAGAATCATTTAATTGGGAGCAAAATGTGGACACATAAAAATAACACAAATAGAGATGAAGAATTATAACTAAGGAACCAGTTTAAACAAGTAGTTGTATGGGCTTTTATTTGATACAGTAGTTATTTGTGTATTTCCCACTTAAATTTTACCTTATTTTATACTTGATGGCAGTGTCTCTTTTTGTTTTTATAGACTTGTCTTTAAGAGAAATAGGTTTTGAAGAAAATGCTGTTACCATATGTCTATCTCTTACAACTAACCTTGCTGTACTTGGTACCACTATTTATTCTCAATTAAAAAGTTTTCATTCCATGCCCTCCCTTTAAAGACCTTCTTGACATCTTCAAATTTGATAAGCAGAACATCTGTGTCTATATTAAACACTAAATTAAGGTCTCTAATATATCTAAAAATCAGTATTTTCTAACTAATTCCTGAGTTACCTCCAAACCTGGCCCGCTATTATAGTGAAGTTAGCACCACCATTTTGCTAGGCAAATCATAAATTCAGGTGTCATCTTAGATTCCTCTCCTCCACTTGCCTTGCATAGCAAGCCCTACACCAGCCCCTCCTAAATACCCCATGAATCAGTCCGCTTTCCTCCGCCTCCACTGGCAGTGCATCAGTCCCAGTTACTCTTGTCTGGACTGACACTATAGTTTTCCAACTGGACACCCCAGATTTGTGGCATTCTCCAACCAACTATCTAAACCATAACCGCCAGAGAAATCTTGTGAAATGTAAATCGAATTACATAATCCCCTACTTAAAAAAGTTATCTTAGGATAAAACTTAAATCCAACAGTCCTACCCACAATCATTTCCTGCTTCACCTTTCTTTCTTTCTTTCTTTCTTGCTCTCTGTGTCCAGTCCACCCTGGAATTCTTATGCCTATGAAACTCACCATGTTCCTTTTCTCACATCATCTTTCCTTCTCTACTCTTCCCATCCATGCCCAGTTAATTCTTGTTCTCTTTTCAAATCATAGATCTGTCATCACTCATTTTGTGATATGCTTCTCTGACTTCCCAAATGAGGTTAATGATCAACACCCTGGCACTGTGTGCATTTCTTCTTTACAGAAACATCTATAGAGACAATTTCACACACACAAAACATGGCTCACTGATTAATTTCTCACTTTTCTATGAAGTCCATGAGCTATCCTTTACTCCCTCATTACTGTATCCCCAGGATTTTAGTAGTATATAAAGTGGCATTTGCTATATATAGGTTGTACAGCATTAAATTCTGATTGCTGGTATACTACATGAGGAAGGATCATGTACAGATATCCTACTCAACATTTCCTAACTTTCTAATATTACCTGTATTGGAAGATGCTTCTCTGCCTTTGGACTCCTAATGAACTCCCTATCTAGCAATTCCCGTGGGCCTGTTCATGCAGTTCCTTATATAGATTTTATTTGTATATGTACTTAAAGGATCCCACCAGATACTAAATTCCTAGAAAGTAGAGATTGTTACAGATCTTCATTGTTGCTAACTCTTCAGGCCAGCATTTTACACACAGTACTTTGAACATAATAAACACACTAGCTCACTACATAAATTTAGAAAAAAAAAAAAAAACACCAAAGCACTGGATTGTTTTATATCTATTGTCTCTTCCATCAATTTCAAATTCATCTGGAGAATTTTTAGTATCACATTTGAATGAAGTGTGTGGTCCTCCCTCTTCTACCTCATTCCCTTCACCCCAATATATTGCCCATATCAGTGCAGGCCTTATCTATTTGTGTATTCATGGGGATAAGTCACTGTGTTTCAATGACGTGGAGATTAGCAGACATTTCTCATTCATTGCCAAAGTGAGTTTGTCTACATTTTTTCAAAAAAGAAAAGATTTTAACAGGTGTTTTATAAGCATTTTAAATATAAAATTAAGTAACTTCAATAATGCTATTCCTGATAAGTTAATTGTATGTAAACTAGAAGACAACAATGAGAAATTAAAAAAAAGATTAAAAATATAGGTTATAAAGGGAAATTTATACCCTGGTAGTTTAGAGGTTAACATGAAATTGGCTTTCAGAATGCTGCTATTGAGGGTTTCTTCAAGTCTTTCATTTTTATAAGTTCCAATTCAAGTTGGACTCTCACATTAAAGCAAAACTCAAATCATTTTTATATCCTGTGCCTCTAGAAAAAGTCTTACAATAAAAAAGAAATTGCGCTACAAGGCCTTTATTTTTATGTCCAAACTTGTGTGAGTGTTTTCTTGCTGGACATTTATAAATCAAGCTAGGTCTCTCCAGATGACCTTTAGTGACAGTCTTTTAGCTGTCTCCTGTTATTTTGCTTTTTCCTTCTCAGAACTGAAGCCAACATAATTTCTTGTCTCTGTGTCGAAGAATGCTGAAACCAAGCAAAAATATCCCAACTGCTTTCTCCAAGAAATTACCTTTTCCTAGAAGATAAGCCTGAACCAACTAACAGCTCACTTACCACCACTAAAAGCTTGCTCATCAATGCTTGTTTGAAGACACTCACTCACTCTGATCCCCAACCTAAAGATGCTAGGTTATAAATTCTTCCCCAAACCAACCATTTCCCTACTTATCAAGACCCACCTTAAAATCATCCAGCCTAGACACAAAAGCCCTATAAAACTCAATAAATATCTTCCCCTAAGGTACTCCTAAGAATCTTCATAATGGAGTTCTACTTTACTGCACAAGTCTAAAGCTTAGAATTATTTGATAAACAAGTATTTTTGGTGGTCTTTTGAAAGTTCAATAATCAATATTTGTATTATTTTCCTATATTTCCTCTTGAAATAGACCTCTGGTTTCAGATGCTAGCCTTGCCTCTTGCTTATTACTGGATGAGCCTGACTATAAGTTATGTACATCCCTAAGCCTATGTGTGAGGAGCAACATGGGACCCTCACAGGATTCTTCTGAGAGTAAATAAGGAAATGTACAAAGAATATTAACTAACACATTTCCAGATGTATTGACACATTTAATTCTTAACATAACTCTGTGAATCATTGTCTACTTTCTATAGATGAAGAAACTGAGGTACATAAAAGTAAAATAATTTGCCCAAGGTCACAGACCTTGTAACTAGCAACACCAGCATTCAGATCTGAGCAGTCAGCTCTCTAGCCCATGGCCTGAACACATGGAGAGTCATGCTTATTGGTTTGGTTCAGTCCTACCTTGGCTGTGGGAAGAGGTTCCTCCATGTGCTCCGAGTCCTATTCAAGTTATTCCAGATAGCATCACAATCATTTTTGTTGTATAGCAAATGTCAAATCCTTTTTGTGAATAGTTAGCCTCCAGTGACTAGAGATCAACTGAGGACATACAGTCTCACTCCTTTCCCCACTCCTGGCCCTACCTATTTTTCTGAGGGGAAGATAGTCCAGCAGGCATGTCTGGAGACTTATCACAGTATACCATCTATGTCTGTCCTGAAATTGGTTCTTTTCTTCCACAAAGATAAAGGCTCAAGAGAGGAAAATTACCCTCTACTTGCAAGTGAAAAAAAAAAAGAAAAGAAAAGAAAAAACACAGAAAAAACTAAATTAATACTTGAAATTTGACTTAAACATGGCAGTAGTGGTAACAGCAGCAGGAGCAGAAGGGTAGGAAGAGCAGTAGTTGTGGTAACAGTAGTAGCAGCGACAGCGACATTAAGTGGTCCTATCACTGACTTACTCAGCTCACAAATGTGGACTGGCTGTGTGTTACGCGCATGGCATTGTGCTTTGTCCTGGGGCTGCATCCTAGGAATCTAGTATTTCCTCATCGGTCCTTTTCTTTTTCTAAACTTTGCTTACATTTCTATGGTTCAACTACCCTGTTTGTGATAGAAGCTCAAATCATTGTATCAAATCCCCATTTCTCCTCTATGCAGCAAAAATAAAAGCCCACTGACTGAAGTATTTCTTTCCAAGAATGAATTAGAGACCCAAAATGCACAGAAAAGAAAGTATATATTGTCATCTCCAAAATCCAGTCCTTTGTTGTCTGTCTAAATGCACTGCACTGCCTCCTGTTCAGTTGCTCATTGTAAGTCTCAACACTGAGTCTATGACTAGCCTATGACCCCAAACTGCAATTTCTGTTGCCTAATATTACTTCTATGGCTGGCCTGTTATCTCACTTGTCTTTTGCGTCACCACATGCACCACACTTTTTTTTTCTGTATATTGTTACCTCCACTTTCATATAAGAATCCTGGAGACAGAAATCTATTCCTACTTTTTCTAAAAAAAAAAAAAATATATATATATATATATGTATGTGTGTATGTGTGTATATATATATATATATATATATATATATCTCAAAGGTAAACAAAATTTCAGTCTTTATAATCAAGAAATATCCATTCAGTGTGGTCAGAAGTGTTAAATTGACTGAAAGAAATAAAAACTTCCAGTGTTATGTGAAAGAGTTGAAAGAAACCTATTTTTTTTCATTTTAATAAGCTAAAACTGTTGCTAAGTCAAGCCTCCTCACTTAAGTTCTTAACTGTTTCATCTGCAAAGATAATTATAGTTTATATAAGAATTTCATGATAATTAAGTGATAAATTATGACAAGGAGCGTACTTAGAGAAAGGAAGTTTATTGAATGGCTGGCATGTTCTATGTGTTTTTATATATACTATTATAAGAATGGTATAAGTGCTATTAGTTTTTTAATCCACTTTTTTCCAGAGGTAAATTTTTTTAAAAAACGTTTAAAAAAGTGAGGATCTAGGCATTTGAATTCATGTACTTCTGACTGCAAATCCCAAACTCTTTCCACTTTTCTCTTTTCCTTGCCTTCTTCCTAGCACAGTTCTTCCTTCTGACCTACACTGCCCACTTAACTCTTCTATCTCCAGCTACTGCGAGGAGAAAACAAGGCCACCAAACATATGCCCTATTTTAGAAGCATGGTATTTTTGCTCTGATTTGAATCTTGATAGATATTCGATATGATGGGTATATCAGTTCTGGGGGGTCTATTGTTTTGTTAAAGAAGAAAAACAATGTCACATAGATTTCTACTAACTTAAGCAGTACAAGCTGAGTATCCCTTGGAAGACTTGCTACATAGTTCCTAAGAATCACACATTTTCACTTAAGTATGGGACAATTTTGTGCATCTGTTATAGTATAACTTATATCTTTTGAAAAAATGCAAAGTAAATCATTTTTTCTATGTCACTGAGGAGCCTATGATTCATTCTGAAATGAGCAAGACCCTTTGGGGCCTTCCCAGGACACCTTCCACATCAAGTCCTCTGTCTGCCTCTCCTCTGTAGAAAAATTTTAGTCAAAGAATAAATATAATCAGAGAAATAAGAAAATACAAAACAGAGGGAAATAATCAAATAAAACATAACAATAATAGCTTAGTTATTAAACAAAGTCAAGGACCTTTAGCTCTTCCTCGAGGGCTATAGATAATATTCTGAGCCATGTCCTTTGAGCTGTCCTGTAGATACTGAAACCCCCACTGGGTGGAAGAAGTTAACTAAATGATGACCAGACTGTAGCCATGACATAAGCTGCCACAATTCTGAGAACTGGCCTCAAAGAAACGGAAAAAAGCGACCCTCGAACTAAGATTAACCTAAAATAATCAAGATGATGCTGATCAGGCCACTGCATGACTAACTTCAAGATGACTGTCAGAGCTGAATGTGCTGTTCTGCATGTGGTCCCCTCCCTCCACCTGAACACCCCTGAAACTCCCCTTTAAAAGCTCTTGCCTACTAATTGTCAGAGGTGGGGGCAGTTGGCCTTTGGACAAAAGTCTGCCCTCCCCCACCTCATTTCCTCCTTTGCCAGCCTCAGGAATAAAGCAAACTCTCCTTTCCACTACTTGCCTTTATTGGCTTTTGAGCAGTAAGCAGCTGAACCTGTATTTTGGTAACAAATTGTTAAAGAAAAAAATATTCATGATAATTGGTAAAGAACAGTCAGGTAGGCTTTATTAAGGAGCACCATGATAGGTGTATGGACCACTTCAATGGGGTTTGCAGTCAGGGAGAGTCAGAAGTGGCGGATGAAGAACCTGATCAGAGAGCAAGGTGATCAGTTATCGAGGATGGGAATTATGGATAAGCCAAGGTAGGAGGCATTTTGCTAAAATTGGACAATGCAGAAATGAACAGGGAAGCTCAAAAGTCAGGGTTTAGTTGAGAAGAGAGCTCAGAGGAGTCTGAGTCATTTGGTCAAGAAGAGAATCTTTGTCACATGTTTTAAGTAACAGTATATTTTACTAAAGAAAAAAAGACATTTACGCTTTCTCTGGGTTTTTTTCCTTGTCAAAATCACAGCTAGTCTTCAAAACTGGATAGCCCTCACTCATAAACACAATCAATAAGAATAAAAGTTAAGAATCACAGTCATGCATCATATCATTCTCACGCTGAAATTTCTGTATCTGAAGTGTATGAGAATCCCTCTTCAAGGTTTCCAAAGGCAGGGATCAAAGTCCGGGCACGTTTACCTTGAGACTGGACCAAAAGAAGCGATCCATCTGGGACACCTTAGAATGTATTTAAGTTTGTAAGATCCTCACCTAGAGTATATTAATTCTCTTCACATTTCTAACTGCAGCAAATTGAAGAAAAAGATGATAGAAGGCTCGTGACAAGTTCAAAGAGCAGAGCAATTTGGTAGTTATGTGATTAGTGCTTTTAAAAAACTCTAAGAAAGAATTTATCTGTCTTTATATGTGTGAATTGTGTAAATAATTTGAAATGGTATAAGTAGAGCTAGTAAAGTATATAAAAATTAAACAGAAGATCCTTAGCTTAGGTATTCCCAATCCCCTCTCCCCACTTATTGTGTAAAATCCCCTGAAGAAACTTTCTCCTGTCTTCCGGCCAGTCTGCTGAACTAGGCATACAAGGTTACTACTAAGTTTGCCCTTTCTATGTGAAGCCAGAAACACCAGTTCTGGGCTTTTGTTATTTTATAAGGATTCCCATTAGCATCACTAGCTTCATCTAACATTCATGAGTGGGTTATTGTCTCTTTGAGTGACTAAACAGCATTGAATGTTCTGTTCTGAAGTTTAAGAAATCAGGAAATAGCAGAGCAGTGTTTGACATGCATTTGTTTGTGAACCAGGACTATTCACCTTCTAAACCCTTTTTTTTGTTTTTTTGTTTTTTTTTTTTTTAATGGAAGTATAGTCAGTTACAATGTGTCAATTTCTGATGTACAGCATAATGTTTCAGTCATATACATACAGATATTTCTTTTCATATTCTTTTTCATTATATGTTACTACAGGATATTGAATATAGTTTCCTGTGCTATACAGAAGAAATTTGTTTTTTATCTATTTTATATATAGTAGTTAGTATTTGCAAATCTCGAACTCCCAATTTATCCCTTCCCACCCCCTTTCCCCTCACGTAACCATAGATTTGTTTACTGTATCTGTGAGTCTGTTTCTGTTTTGTAGATAAGTTCATTAGTGACTTTTTTCTTTTCTTTCTTTTTTTTGATTCCACATATGGGTGATCTCCTATGATAACCTTTGTTTTAATGTTAAGTGTACAACTCCAAAATGTACCTCTAAATCACTGTTTCCATTTCCTAGTTGCTTACCCACATTCCGTGGTCACCGCAGACCACAAACAGATGAAGAGTTGTGGTGGGAAAGGATGAAGTGCAGACAGTAGAAGTACCTGGACCAGTGCCCTTAGACACCAGTGCCTTTAAAGTAGAAGTTTTCTTACTTTTATATTCCTGACATATCTGAATTTTTCAGTATATGATAAATGAGAAATGAAGTATGTTGTAACCTCTTTGCAGCATATTTGTTTTAAGCATCAACTTTTATACTGAACACTAATTGTTTTCACCTTCTTTTGTTTATAGATGTTAAAATAATTCCCCATGTGCTAGCACCACATAGAAGCTTAGTATTATCTTCTGCTGTATTATTTCAATAATTTTAATAGTGGTTTGGAAAGACCTATAACTAGTATTATAAGCCCCAAATATTGGATACATTCATGTTAAAATATCCTGTTAGAAATAAGTTTCATTTAGAATAAAGAATTAAATAAGGCATTTAAAATGTCATTTTATATATAGACATAATAGAAATAGGCACCTTTGGGATTCAACTGTAAATCAGAAATCAGATATCCTAATACATGTTTTTTTCTCAATAAGGTGCATGCTATTCTAATATCAGCTTACTACTTTAAAAATTCAATAAAAACTAAAAAAGAAAGTATAAGGAAAGTAGAACTTTAAACACCAAATAAGGATTTTTTAAAGTACCCTGTGATATCTAAAAAATGTGTTGGGATGAGAAAGAAAAAAAAAATTTAAGAGGGGAAGAGTCTCTAGACCATTATTTGTATTTCCATCTTTCACATTAAGCATATCTTACAATAGTTTATATCTAAATGAAAACATTCTAACACAGGTCACAACATTTGGTTTAAAGCCACACTTCGTTCTTAACCAAATACATACGTGACAGGAATGAGAGGTACCAGGCAAACTTACGATGATTTGGATAACTTAAAGTGCCCCTTTTCTTGAGGCTCGAGGTGCTTAGCCCCGGACACACACAACACACTAAAATGAGTCTGAGTGAAGGATATGCAAGTGAAAGGATTTTACAAGAGAGGATTGGACCTGGAAAACCTACAGCAGCATGCAAGTGAATTCTCAGGTAAATCGCTTTTTAATGAGTGGATGATGACGAGGCATTAGAAATTTCATTCTTTTAAACCGTGTCCTTGGTTAACTCTGAGAACCTCTTTGGGCATCATAACTGCTCTCCCATATGAAGACCACGGATTTAGAAAATAAAGATTAGACCATTGTCTAATGCTCACCTGTTTCCTAAAAGTGGAAGGGAAGTTAATGAGAAAAAGATAAACTTCTTCTTTTTTTAAAACAAAATGAATTTATGTTTCTTTGGATGGTTTGATGTTTTCACATCAGTAAAACTGCTACTCTGGTTTACATCTGAATATTGAAATGAAACAAGTTAAAGGTGCAAAAACAGTAACACTTCTCAAAAATCCAGATGCCCTGATGAATCTAATAATAATTCATCAAATGTTTACACTTCACTGCTATTTGAACTTCTGAGTACTTTTTGTTGTTTTCTCTACCCTTGCTCTTTTTATTCAAAATTATTTCAATTTTAAGTTTTTCTTTAGCACCAATTCTCTTCTTTAGTGGTGGTTCTTGATTTGTTGTCCTGTCTGCAGCCTACTACATGCAACTCTGTATTGCAATGACCAACAACAAAATGATCATTCTCTTGATCTCTAACCCTTTCAGGCTCGTACTTCAGAGCAAGTATTTATTTCCCCTTCCCTGATAAGGAACAACTAGACAGATCTGAACAAACCAAAGGAGAAAATCCCTAAGCACTCATCCACTCTTTCGAATTTTGGCTTCCAATCTTATTTGATGTATGGTTTGGTAATTAGCACTTTGGTGCTGAGATTTATAATACATTTTCTAATACCTTCAAACATAAAAGCATCTAATTTGTTTGTAATTTTGGAAACATAATTTTGGAACGTACCTAAGTTTAAAGAATAAATTTCAAGTAAGAATTGTGACTCATATACTTGTAAAATGAACACATAGCAAAGATGTTAACTCATTAAGTAAGTGAACGAACTGATAAGAAGTTACCAGTGGTTCAAAGGGGAATCCAAGGAACAGACATATTTGTAGATCTGAAATATTGAAATGGACTTGCATAAAGATGCAAAACTGACTTCTAATTCAGTTGGGGAGGAACCAAATTGAACCTCCACGTGACAGAATTTGTGTGCATACCTATACACATGGATTATTTTGCATTGCCATTATTTATCTACAATTTATGAAGTTGCAAAATAGCTCAAAGGCAAAGAAAGGCACAGAATCTCTTTAGGATGAGATAGACTGGAAGTGTGTGTTATAAAGAATACAATTTTCCATTGGGAACATTTTTGTTCCAATTCCATGAATATTTTATTCACAAATCTGAGCATATTGATTGCCTTTACACATTGACTAGATGTTTTCAGTTTATTGAGGTGTAATTGACAAATAAAAATTATACATACTTAAGATTTACAACTTATTATTTTGATATACATATACATTGCAAAATTATTACCACAATCAAGCTAATTAACATAATCCTCACCTTACATAGCATTTTCTTTCCTTCCTTTTCTTCCTTCTTCCCTTCTTTCCTTGCCTCCTATCTTCCTTCTTTCCTCTCTTTCCTTTCAAGATTCTTAAGATCTATCCTCTTAACAAATTTCAAGTGTATGATACACTATTGCTCCAGAACTTATTCATCTTGCATAACTGAAACTTTGCTTTCTACGATAAACACATCTCCCTGTTTTCCCCTTCCCCCAGTTTCTGGCAAGCACCATTCTAGTCTCTGTTTCTATGAGTTCGGCTATTGCAATTCTACATATTAGTGAGATCATGGAATATTTGTCTTTCTGTGTCTGGCTTATTTCACTTAGCATCCATGTTGTTGCAAATGACAAGATTTCCTTCTTTTTTAAAGGCTGAAAAATATTCCTATCTATCTATCTATCTATCTATCTATCTATCTATCTATCTATCTATCTATCCATCTCTGTCTTTCTGTCTCTATCTAACACATTTTCTTTATTCGTTCACCCACTGACAGACAGTTAGGTTGTTTTCTTATCTTGGCTGCTGGGAGTAATGCTGCAATGATCATGGGAGTACAGATATCTCTTCAAGATAGTGATTTCATTTCCTTTGGATATATTTCCAGAAGTGATTTGCTGGATCATATGGCAGTTATATTTTTAATTTTTTGAGTAACCACCATACCATTTTCTACAGTAGCTGTAAGAATTTACATTCCCACCAACAGTGTACAGTATTCCATTTTCTCCACATCCTTGCCAATATTTGCCATCTCCTGTCTTTTTAACAATAGCCATCCTAACAGGTGTGAGTTGATAGCTCACTGTAGTTTTGATTTGCATTTCCCTGATGCTTAGTGATGATTTTAACCTTTTCATATAGTTGTAAGCCATTTGTAAGTCTTTAGTGAAATGTCTATTCAGGTCCGTTACTTAGTTTTAAAGAAGGGTTTTTTTTTCTAAGTTTTTGCTATTGAATTGTATGAGTTTCTTATATATATTTCTATTAACCCCTTATCAGATATATGGTTTGCAAATACTTTCTCTCATTCAGTAGGCTGCCTTTTTATTCTGTTGATTGTTTCCTTTGTTGTTTGGAAGCTTTTTAGTTTAACGCAATGCCATTTGTCAGTTTTTGCTTTTGTTGCCTGGGCTTTCAGTGTCATAAGCAAAAACTCTTGTTGCCAAGAATAGTATCAAGAAGCTTTTCCCCTGTTTTTTCCTAAGAGTTTTTGTTTTTAGGTCTTATCTTTAGGTCTTTAGTCCATTTTGAGTTTATTTCTGTACATGGTGTGTTACAGGGTCTCCTTCCAGGACTCCCATAATGGAAATATTGGTCTGTTTAGTGGTGTCTATAAGTCTCTTAAGCTATCTTCTCTGTTTTTCTTTTTTCTCTTTTTTGCTCCTCTGACTGTATAATTTCCAATGATTCATCATTGAGTTCATTGATCTTTTCTTCTACTTGACCTAGTCTGCTATTGAACCCCTCTATTGAACTTTTCAGTTCAATTATTGCATCCTTAGTTTATAATTTCTGTTTGGTACTTTTAAAATATTTTCTATCTCTTTTTGAAACTCTCACTTTGTTCATTCATTGCTGTCTTGACCTCAGTGAGCATCTTTATTACTGTTATTTTGAATTTTCTAGTTGGGTAAATCTTTATTTCATTAGAATTGGTTTCTGGAGATTCATCTTATTCTTTTATTTGGAATGTATTTCCAAATTTCTTCATTTACCTTATTTGTGTTGGTGTCTGTGCATTAGATAAAATAGTCCTCCCAGTCTTCAAAACTGGCCAATAAAGGAGAAGAATCTTACCAATCAACCTGGCTAGAAATTCTGGGTGATTCTCAAATATTTGTGCTTGTTCAGATTACCTTCTTTGTTCTTAGCAGCCTCCAAGAATCTAGAGTAAGCCAAGTCTCATCAGTGCCCTGAGACAAGCAATACAGAAGCCAATCCATCAATTAGCACCTAAAGAAGATGCTAGATGCGTGGTCCAATTCTTTCTCTCCTTATGGAGAAGCTAGGAACTGGAGTTTATCTTCTGCTCACTCTGAACTGAGCTGTACAGGAGTTGTGGAAATACCTGTGGGCTCATTCAAATCACTCACTCTTTCAAACCATTGCTTTGTTCTCTGAAGCCCCCAGGGGTCTAACAATACCATCCTGTTGGTTTTCAGTTCTCAGAGGCAGGCAAGTTAGAAACCAGTCTCTAGAGTAACAGCTAGGAAAGTTGTCAGACTAGATGTGTAGTCCAATTCCCTCCGGAGAGACACTGGAGTTTTGGGTTTTCCTTTTTTTTTTTTTAAACTATTCAAGTATAGTTGGTATTCAATATTGTATAAGTTATAGATGTACAATACAGTGATGCACAATTTTTAAAAGTTAAACTCCATTTATAGTTATCATGAAGGCTTGGTTTCATTGCTAGAGTGAACTGGAGGGAGGAGCCACAGGAAGTCCCCACATGACCATTCAAAACTGTTGGTTTGTTCTCTGTAGTTTAGTTTGGGCATCACCAGCTCCCAGAAACAGGAGAGTTATAAGCCAAACCCTTGAATAGTAGCTGGTAAAGTTGGGGCACTAGTGTGTAGTCCAAACCCTTTACTCCTCAGGGAGTTACTGTGGCTGGGGCTTTCCACAGTGTGGCACTGTGCCAAGGATGAAGTTCATGACAAGACCGACTCTTAGCTTTTTCCACCACTCGATGTGGGTGGTTTCTCACTTGCCCAGTATTCGGGAGTCTCTCAACCAGTTTCTGGATTTTGCACAAAGGGAAATGAACCTTCTGTAGCTGCTAAGTTGGTGGTCTGTGGGGAAAAAGAGCATATGGAGCTTCCTATTCCACCATCTTGCTGATATTCATACCTTGACTTGTTTTAAAATATATTCTCCAAGTGAGAATAGAAATATTCCTTATATTTTTGCAAAACAAATAATGATGAAGCTGAAGAGTTAATAGAGGAGTTTCCTTTCTCTTTTCGTACATTAAATATATTTTGCCATTTGATATTAGGAAATAGCATATATGTATTTTATATGCACATATTTACAAATATAGATACACATATATAATGTATATTAGGCAAAGATTGCAAGCTTAATACATGTTAAGGTCACATTAATACATGAAAAATGGTTATATAATTTTTTGCAAATACTCAGCAATTGTGTTGCCACAGGGTGTGGTCCTTAGCAAAAGCCCTATCAGTTCTGAAGGAATTAATTCTGAGATGTTACTTCTGAGCTTTTTTTCTAACGCATAGTAAAACATTCATTTCTTAGATGAAGCATAGACTCATTATGTGCACCCTACACTTTTCTCTATTAATACTCTCACTTTGCTATCATGTACAATAAAACAGCTGCTTTAAAACATGTCAGATAATATCTGAAGGAAATAAAGAAGAGACTTGAGAGAAGGTTTTAGTTAGCTTTGCAAAACGTCATTCATCAGATATCTGTACTGTTATAGCTTAGGTTTTTATTCCTTTTGGTTGATTTAATTATTTTGGATAAAATGTCAAGATAGTAAGCAATTCCTTTATTTGGAAGATTTTTTTCCTTTCTCCTTTCCCCCTTATAGTGCATTACTTCGTATGACATTATCTCATCTTGCAGGCCAGCATGATGGCTGAAAACAGTGAACATTTAACTTACAAAGTATTTCTTCTGAATAGGATGAACACCATCAATGAGATAACTGACTTACAATTTTAGAAAATGAGGAAAAAATTTAGTTTTTAAAAACAGAGTTCTGTGAGTTCCCTGAAAACTGGACATTTACCCTATAGTTTATAAGCACAGAGCCTAAAAGCCATTTTACTGAGTTTTATGACAATGCGTTTTACATAGAACCTGAGAATGACTATTCATTCTTTTGCAGGATAAAATAAACTGCAAATTAAAGGGATATAGGCCTAGGACTGAATGAACCTTGGGAGACCTGAGTATCTAAAAAGACAAAACACATACAAATACTAGTGAGCTGGACTAACTGAAGTAGAAAGTCTTGCTTGGTAGTTTGGTTGAAAAAAGAAATCCTTTGAAAGCAAGCAAGTTGGGGGAAAGAAAGGGATTAGTAATAGCAACCAAAACAAAATTTTAAAAAACCTCAATGAAAACAGTCATTTTCACCACAGGTCTTAGTAAACTACAGCATTTTGAATTCCCCAATTGTACCTCCATGCTGCTTTTTGGTGAAGAAAAGAAAAAAAGCAATACCCGAGGTTTTATTGCTTCAAATGACCCAGCTCATCATGAGGTGACCTACCACCGAGTTAAATATGTGTTATATCTTGTCACAAACCGACCCTTCAGAGCACATTTAAAAGAGTTTCTAACCCTGACTTTGAATGCACATGTTCACTTGTCCAAATTGCTTTGTCCAGTTTAAAGAAAAACATGCCTTTTATAATGGTTTTAAGTATGTTTTGCTAAATGAGCACAGCTACATACAAATATGCATTTAAAAATGTTTTTTTGGCAAAAGCAAATCCTCACCTGAAACATTTAAGCAGGATTATACTGCCTATATTTCATTTTCCTATTTTTAATGACAAAATTTGGGATATTTGCCTTATAAAATGATGATTAAATTGACTCTAGTTTTAACATGAGAAATAGACTAAATTAGAAGATTAAATGCCACAAATACATAATCAGACTTGCTGGGAGTAAAATATGATGCTTTGTTGTGACTTTTAGGAAGGTAACATCTATGACAATATGGTGATCAAACTGTGATGTGAAAACATTAGGGCAACTGGGTTTTTTAAATGACAGAAATTCTCTGATTGTTATGCATATTTACACTGCATGATATATGTTACCTGAAGCACTCCCTTGTGGTTCATCATGTCTTTATAGCCCATGAGGATTTGCAGACCTCTGTAGTAGAGAAATCAAACAATCCTCAAAGTCGGCTTCTGTTGTAAATGAGACCACTGATTTAAACACAAGTGAAGTCAATGTACTGCGGAGACTAGGATCCATTTTAGTAACATAAGAAAGAAGTCCACAGATTGTTTGTGTTTATTAGATCAGTTATAAAAATATGTAATTTTATAAATTGTTTAAAAAATAAAGATTGATCACATTGCAAGGCCTTGTGATTCACTAGTAAAACTGCTGTTTGTTTCTAGTCACTATATTCTTTACTTAGTACAGTCATCAGTGCTAATATAATTTATTTGAACTACACAGGTAGATAAAAATGTATTCATATTACACCTTGTTAGCTCCCTAGTTCTTTACTTTAAAATACTGTGTGTATATATATATACATATATATGATATATAAATACATATTTCACCAAATTGTAGTTCTTAAATAAGATGTGGATTTTCAAACTAAGTGGATATACTTTAAGGTAGACTATTAATATGATGCTAGTTATTTCCCAGTAACTATTATTTGCTTATGGTTATTTCTATAAGTTAAATGTGCTTTTTGTGTAAGCTATTAGAACTTTACAATGTGCAACAAGATTGTAAGGTAGATCATAGATTTTACAGTGTTCCTCATTTTATATAGAAAAAAACAAGAGCAGAGAAACTTGTACAAATTATTTCAAATATGTTTTTTCAGTTCTGTTACTTCAGTTAGATTTTTAATATAGTTTCTCTTTTTCTGCTGATATCTCCTATCTTATTTTTCATTCATTGCAGGTACATTTTTCTCTGCCTCATGAGCATTGCTGTAATAGCTGCTTAAAAGACCTTGTTTGCTAATTTCAACATCTAGGTCATCTGGAGGTAGGCCTACAATGATCTTTTTTTTCTTTTGAAAAATAGGTCACTTTTTTTCTGATTCTTTGTCCGTAGAACAAAATAGAGTGTTATGTTGTATTGTGTCCTGTTCACTGTGATCTTATACTGTGGAGACTCCATGTAAGAATTCTGTTGTTTTCCTTTGAATAACACTAATTTTTGTAGTTGTTATTGTTTTATTAGGTATTTAACTTGGTTAGATTTAAACTGCCAAGTACTCATGCAGCAATTCAAACCTCAGTTCAATTCTTTATTTCTGTAAGGTGTACTCTTTGCTGTCTGCCCCACACATGTGTGGTTCAGGAATCAGCAGGGATATAGACAAGTTTATATACAGAATTGGATTCTCTCCTCAACTTCAAGAGACTGTGGATCCTTCAAACTGTTTTCCAATTCATCAGGCCAAAAACAATATTCGTTTTTGCAATAACGGTTGCAGTGAAATAAACTTCAGTGTCTAAAACAACTCATAAGCCCCAACATGATGATGCTGACAAATCTACAGTTCATTTTAGGACCAGGTAACTCCACTAAAGTAAGGAAATGCACCAAAGCCAAAGGCTGCCTCAGTAGCAAAGAATCCAAATTCTGGAGAGTCATGTGGGAGCACCAACTCTCCTCCCTCTGTAGGGACACAATCTTTCTGTAAGAATTCGTGTACCCCTAACACATGTGCAAAGCAGAGGCCCCAAAATGGAGTCTCACTTCGGGTTTTCATACCTTGCTGATCAAATGAGCACATTATTGTACTGCTGTATACAGTATCAGGGACCATCATAAAGAAAAGAACACTTCAAAAGCAAGGAGCCCAGCATGGAGTCTCAGCTAGGGTGTTTTATGTTTTGCTCTTATGTAGATATTTCCCCTGCAAACTAGCTTCAATGGCATTGTCTGGGGAGGGGAGGTGGGACCACATAAAAATAAAATGTCACTGTTATCAATATATTACTAAAAAGCTGTTATTTACTGCCCCTAAATGAGTAACTTCCCTATGTTGGTCCATTCTTCCAAACTTCAAAGCCTCTCCAGAATCATTCTGCTTTTATCCCTTTTTCAGAGCCTCCAGGTAGTTGTATTTTGTGCAGAGTATACAATTGTTATCTGAGGGAAGGTCAGTTTGTTCAGATCTGAGTCATAACGCAAGCGGAGCTTCAATTTGTTCAAACTAACTTGGCCAGTAACAGCAAAACTAGGAACAGTGTCTGAATTCTGATCATCTAATGTGTCATTTTAAAAAAAATATTATTTTCTAATGTTCTTTATTTTTTTATTTTTTGTTTTTTTAACATTTTTATTGATTTATAATCATTTTACAATGTTATGTCAAATTTAATGTTCTTTATTATTGAGTGTTATAGAGCAAGATTTTAATTTTCAACATTGACAAGGAGAAAATTTTTTAAAAATTAGTCTCCAACCATATAACACTTTACTCTATTCAACTTTCCTACTCATTTAAGATGTACTAAGAAACAAATTATACTGGCTGGTGTTACTGACCTGATCACTACAGATCATTTTAAATATCTTATGTATCAATATTAAATATCTTATGTATCAAAATCACTTTATTATATAATAATAGCTATTACTGGTTAATGGAGCTGTGACAGGTAGTATCCTGAGCAATTCCTATGTACCATCCCACTGAATTCTTAAATATCCCTTAAGTAAGTAGCTTCATTATCCCTATTTTATAGGTGAGAAAACTAAGGCAATATAGGTTAAGTAACTTTTCTGATAACTTTCAGCTACCAAGCACTAGAGTGACACTTGAAACCTAAGGACTGGGAATTGATTACAAAACAACAACAGCAACAACAAAAACCCCAATAAAACAAAAAATACACCCACAAACAAACAAAAAGCACTAACCTCTTTGGTTTTCTTTACTAATGAATAATGATAGAAAGAAATGTCCATTTCCCACCTAGGATATGCTAAGCTCAAAGGCTTTCTGCTATAATATTTGTCATTCATAGAAAAGTGTCATGATGCTAAACCATAGTATCTGTAAACTATTACCATTATTGGATCTATATTTTGGGTTAACCTTTGACATGTTCAAATGTTATAAACATCAATAATCTTGCTACAGAAAGATAATTACTAGGCTGGCAGCAACATTTCCACATGGCCATGGGTATCAGGAGAGGGTCAAGAAATACAGTATAAAAAACCTGCCACATAGGATGGGCTGCATGCTACACAGTAAAGGGCAAAAATAAGGTGTGATGATGAAAACAAAGAAGCTGAATGTTGACGGTAACCGTTGCCATGTCAATGTATCATAAACAGATTGTCCTCCTTAGACCAGGTTCAAGGACTTGGCTGTCACACCTGTCCATGAATTTGAGCACTGAGAAGGAATTAAGTCTAAGCAATCTTTACAAAACTTCCACTTCCTAGAAGTGGATGGCTACCAAAATTGAGAAACAGGGAACAGCGCGCTAGTCCTCACAATCTATAAAGAAAAGTTGAATAAAACAAGGTAAATGAAACTAAGGTAAATGAATACTAAGAAGTAGATGCTATTCACTGAAATGTGATTTTGAAGCTAAAAAATGATGTAAGAAATGGCTGTAGTTAGGCAAATATTATTAAAATTCAGTCTCCTAATATCAATAATGATATGATATATTGGAAGGAAAGGCAATAAGCTATCATTATAATGGTTAAAGTCACTTAGGAGGACAAGAATGATGCTCACTCTTACGATGACCCAGAGAGAAAGCTTCCGCATGTTGTTATTGAACAAAGGGTCATTATTTGGCCAACAATGTTAAGGCATCTGTAAAGTAGGGAGATACTTCAGAATGAACATTGCTATATTCGATCATTGAGATCTACATTTGGAAGCTTCTGTGTCTCACATAATTGTTTTATAACCACCCCTCCCATGCCCAATAGTCTTTTAAAGATGATTTAAAGGAGAATGCTAAGTTACAACAGGCAGATTTAAATAATTACTTCTGGAGGCCCCATACTCTACGTTCCTAATTAATGATATATTTTCATTTCAGCCCCTCAGGAAAGGTTAGAAAATCAAGAATTTCTCTTTAAGGAATAAGAGCCCATCTAATATTTTTTAAAAGGCAAATGAATCAAATTAAAAACAACTAATTTTTATTTTATATAACTATTATCATCAATTTTAAATATCATCACAGAAGAATAAAATAGAAAAATCAAAATTGGTATTTAAAAGTCTTTTACTGTATCTTTTCATGTTAAAGCAGGGTTTTCCTAATTTCAGATCCTTAATAAAATGAAAAGTTAACTGGAGTTTATTAGGTATGAAAATTAGAAAACAGGCGATTGGGCAATTGTGTGATGTCTTGGAACAAGTTATACAAACGAGGCTGCACATAACACATCATAGGAGAGAAAGTCCTGTTACAATCACTCTAAGCCTCTTTCTTTCAGTTAAATATTATAGCACAAATTTATCAAATATTCCTCTCTAGAAGTGAAAAATCTTTGGCAACTTAGACAAACTGAGAAAAAAGAATTTTAGTAATTAAATGGACATTTATTAGGAAACAAGTGCATTTTAAAATTTAAACAAAATTTAAATTAAAATAAAAAAGCTTAAACTTAAAATTTACATTTTAAAATTTACAAAATTATTCTATTTTTCTCGGTAATGTTAGAAAGTTAACATTGCAAATAAATGACAATTTTCACTGTAACTGAAGTGGGGAATAGATCAGGGTAAAATTTAATGCCTTGTACCTTGTTTTACCTTGTTTTGACTTTGTAGCAATAAAAAAAAGGGTGAAAATAATTCTCTCTATCCACTTGGGGATGTTGTGAAATTGCTTCACACTCTTCAAGGATATAGCTTCCCTAATATGTAGGTTTATTTTTAAATTTATTAACTATATTAAAATTTTCAACTATCTAGTATTTTTAATTCTTCAACAAATAATGTATCTTAGAAATACCATTAGAACTCCAAAAGATGTGTTACATCAGCATATTAATTTTAGTCTGAGGAGTCAGTCCAAAATAAACAAATGATATGGAAGATGTGTTTGGTTAGAAAACAATGCATCCTTGTTGCTTTACTTTCCTTCAGAATAAATGACACATATTATTGTGAATAGACCTCAGCAAAATACCTAGAGAAAAAGCTGTGAAATTGTTCAATAGTCAAGAAAGATCTATGATAATGAGATACTGACAACTCTGCAAGTGGAACAGACTGGAAGCTACTTGGTAAATTGTGCTTTTAGTGTAGCATTATATGAGTCCATCTTTGAAAGTATCTAAAACAAATAAACATTCAAGGTCATATGTTTATCTTTTTAAGATCAAAACTTAGCTTGATTGAACAATTCAGACTGACTTATTTTCTGTATATTCTACTTTCTTGACTAAGTAAACTTAATATTTAAATTTCTCTTGGTTCATCAGAGACATCATTAAAAGCAAATTTATTTGTCTTGAATTAAGATAATAGTGATCTCAAGGGAACTTAAGAGGCAGTCCAGGCCCTAAATTGCCTCACTGGGGCTTTTATAAAATGTATTATGCATTAGTGAATATAAATATGTTTACTGATCATTTATATCCAAACACTACAATAGGTTCAAAGGGGATTAGAACATGAAGAATATATATTTACCCTTAATAAATTTATATAGTGTTTTAAAGGATATAAGATTTCAACAGAAGCAGAAAACAATGCACAAAATATTATTTCATGAAATCATAAATAAGCAATAGCTACAGTTGAGAATATGAGGAGACGAGCTGAAGTGTAGGAAGGAAGGAAAACTCAGAAATGCAGCTATAGTTTTAGGCATCAGAACCATGTAAGTGTACGGACTGCCATGATAAGGAATTTAGAGAGAGAAGTATATGAGAAGGAAAATAAAAACCCATAGGATCAACTTAAAGAATGAGGACATGATGAGTACTTGGAAATAGAATAAATTATATAGAATTGATAAATAGATGCCTTGAACAATATAAGGTCATGGAAGCCAATGAGGAACAACTGCAAGAGGAAATACTCTTTTTCATTATAGGTTACTACAAGATATTGAGTAGAGTTCCCTCTGCTACATTTTAATCAAAAAAAAAAAAAAAAAGAAAAAGAAAAGACAAGAAAAAACAAGAAATAAAAAAGAGGAAATAGATGTCAACAGTGTCTAATGCTATACAGACTTCTAGATGAATGGAGTCAGGCAATGGGAAGTTTAGTGATTAGACAGAGTTTAGGAATCTTCAACTTTTATTAAAGTGATTGGAGTAGCATGCAAACCACCAAGTATTACTTAGAAATGGAGAAGTGGAAATGTAAGAGACTGATGAATTTTACTTTTGAATTTAATATTGTCCATCACCTTGACAGGCTGTAATTTAAGATAAGGGCAGTAACACTAACATACTAATAGGTTTATTGTGAGATTTTTGTGGGAAATTGAGATTTAAAAAATGTGAGGTGGTTCATAAATACCGATGAATCTGCTAGTGAGTGACACACCTATCATCTTTTATCATGACAATGACATTTTTAAAAAGTTGGTTTTACAAAAATTGTAGGTGTCTTTGTTCAAAATTTTAAGGATATATTCCACTCTTTTGAAAATCTTTTGATATTACACTATTTGTAATCTATGATTGCCTTAAAAGGGTAACAATACTTTTTTGTGTTCCTATTGCTGTGTATACATATATTCATAGATTGTTTTAATTTTTAAAGGAAATTTAATTAAGCTTGTAATTATGAGAGGGATAGTTTGAAGGTCTATAAGAGTAAAGAAATACAAAAGTACATGAGGTCTCTGAAAGGGAAGGAGAACATAGGGTAAAAGGAGAAGTCATTTTGTAAGCTGACAAGCAGGTGGAAGACCTCTTTCACTTTGGGCAAAAAGAAAGAAGAAAATTTGTTTCCAACATTGCCCTAGATTCTTTTTCTATATGGTTTCTTATTTCTCTGCCATTTTCCATAACCACTTTTAAAACAATTCAATAATCCAGTCATGGTCCTTATCACACTGTTTTTCCTACTACTTTCAGCAGATATCCTTGTCTTTTATTTCTCACAGAACTAAGTTTCCTGCCTGTATTGGTCAGCTATTGCAGCATAACAAAACACCCCCAAAACACAGTGGCTGACAGTGATGGATATTTATTCTCATGCTCATAGGTCTATAGTTCAGCTAGAGTGGCTCTTAAAGATTAATTGGAATGGCTTTACTTTAGTCTGCTTATGTATAGGTCAGCTGGGACTACTCTATCCCATATGTGTAGCCTAGCGGTGCAGGGGTTACCAGTGCCACGGTTTTCCTCATCACAGAGGTCAAAAACTCCAGGAGAGCTCACAAAAAGTGTGATGTGTCTTAAGGTCTATTCTGTTATTTCCATTGCCATTTCAGGCCTCATGTTCAAATGTAAAATCAATGAGCTTAGAAGAATACTGCACCCATAGTGGGAAGTAGTGGGAAGTGACTATTTGATGAATAATCATCTATTAGAGTTTACCCTCTTCTTTAGAAATATTCTAAAGAATATTCTTTTGAAATATGCCCTCTTGCATGCAAAACACAGGTACTCCTAAGACTACTGATAGTCTTAACTGTTACAAAGGTATCAGATTTTAAGACAAGAATCTTATCATCTGCATTCTGTCCAGCTGCAAACCCTCTTGATCTGAATATTTATGAACCAAAGAGGCAAACCATTTACTCTCCACTCACCTAACCTACGATGGTGAAACAAACAAGGATATCCACAATAAATATTTTCATTCCACAGGGAGAAGTGTAAGAGACAGGATTAATAGTTAACAGTCCACATGAATTCTAAACTCCTGCAGGATAAACATTGCCAGAGGCCCCTATCCTTGATTTAATTCCAAATTTGCTCCCCCAAAGTGGCAACCCATTCTCCACTGATCCCCACCACACTTGGTGTTACCCTCTGGGAGCTCCTCCTTTATCTTTAATCCTCCTCAGCTACTTTTGAAGCAGTAGTGCTTGGTGAATAAACAGCTTTCTCAGACTGATTCTTGTCTGTACAAAGCTGGTGGCTCTCAGGAACTTTTACATTGAAATAGATTGTCTCATTTGTTCAGGCTGGTAGTGACTTTGTTAACGTAGGTTTCTGTAAGCTGTGGATTTCTGATGTGTTTGATGCCAGTGAACTCCAACAGCCAAAAGGCAGAGCCACAAGAGTTTGGATTTTTGCTGCTGTTTGTTTGTTTGGGCATGCCGCTTTTTTTCTTCAGACATAATTATAGTTGTTTTTACTTATCAAGCTTCTGTAGGACCACACCTTTGTGCTTTCCAGTGGCTCTTTGTCCAGCTTGGTAAATGAACTAGAGGCCACTTTAATTCACTTAGAGATCTTAACAAAAGGTATTTACAGTCTTATGTAGTGCTCTGGATTTTTGTCTTTTTCCTGAAGCTTTGTTGTAATGGTTATACCTACAATTTTAACCCTGCAATTTCTCATTTCTCTATATTCCTTCCAAGTTCTGATTTCAAACTGCCCAGTTGTTTTCTGGAGTCTTTTTTTTCCCCCTCCCTGGAGTATCTTACCAAATGCATCTAGTAGCATCTATCTTGTGCTACTCAAAACTTTCTTGCCCAATACTATAGTTTCATTAGGTATTTGTTCTATCTTCTAAGTTACCAGAAGCAAATGTTTTTATCAAATATTTTTCCCATTACATACCACGGCTCACTATTATCCAGCCTCTGATAAGAGTTTCCTTGTTATCTGTTAGTCTCAAAGTCATTGTGACCAATTGCTAACATTCTGAGTCATCGCCACCCTAGCTACCAGTTAATTTATTTACTCCACTATTGTTACATAACAAACCATCCCAAAATTCAGTGATATACAATAACTATTTATTCTCAGTGAGAATTTTCACTTATTCAAAAACCATTTATTTTCACAGGCATTCAGGTTGGTTGGGGAATTCTGCTACATCCATTTTACTCAGAGGCTCAGGCCAGAGGGGCAGAAGCTATGTGGGGATATGATCTTCATAGTGGAGGTCAAAAGTTTCCAGACAGTTGCAGAGAAACACTTGATCATCTTAAGACTTACATTTGGTATTCATGTTCTGCCTTCAGTGGCCAAAGCTTTTGTCACGTGGAAAATCCAAAATCAATGAGGTATGCAAAGAGACTGCCTACAGTGGGGCAGGGAATGCAGTCACCATTTCCTGAACAATAACACAGACATTCACACTGCCTCGTTTATTCTCCTGTTCCTAGATCCTCTCCCACTTCCTTCTTTCAGCTATCACAGTGGGATACGTGCCATACATCTTTACTCGGGTTCCATCTTAAATTTGCCTTTTCAAGGATACCGCTGTCATCATGCCATCTTTGTAATAGTTTCATTACTTATTCTACCAGCTATTTCAGACTTAACCCTAATGGTTAAGTAACTTTTAGTTAAAAGTTCTCCCTTGATGCTATATCCCATCAGACGGATTCTGACTCTTGAAACCTCAACCACCTGTCCCCACCTCCCTGACAAAGACACACACAAAAGATGGGTACACATACATATGTACAATATTATGAGTTCCTTTTACTTAGGGGCCATATTTTACTTCCATATTTTTAAATCCAGAGCCATGCATAGTGTATGTCACATAGTAATTAATAAGTATTAAGCAAATGAATGAGAGTTGAATATGACTGGATGCTATTTTGTAGTTGGATAGTGGAATGTAAGGTACGGAAACATTTTCTATCTACTCTCACAGTCAAAATGCTTTCATTTCTTGTTAATGTCTTCACGTCTTAGCAGGTTCGCTCAGGTTTGATTTACTTATTTTAATCAGCTGTGAGCCAGAGTGCTTGATCACTGAGCCTAGCTCACTTGAGAGAAGTGACTCAGGGGCTAACAGCTCTTATGAGTAAAGGTTGTATATGTGGCATGAGCAGAAATGCTTGAACTCTGTGTCACCTGATTGGCTGTAGTTTCCGTGAAGGTAGGCTGAGGTGTGTGTTCCTCACCCTTATATCCAGCAGCTATCAAATAGTAAACCCTGAATGAGTAAGTAAATGAATGAATAAATGTTCCTGGCTGATTTCCTTCTCCAAATAATATGATTATCAGATGAGTGTTCTCTGCCTCTAAGTGGAAGCACTGTGTATCCTTTCATTTAGCCATAAAACTTACTCCAAATATGAGACATTAGGCTTTGTTTCAAATTATATTCACTGTAAATCTACAAAATAGGGAATAATTTAGGAAGTTAAACAAAAATGAAAATAGGTTATATTTTTGTCTTGAAAAATTTTATTTTTGAACAAATGTTTGTTAACCAGCTTTTACTTCATTGAAATATAGTTCCTTGCAGTATGTACTATACTAGCAATACCAACTGCCATTACAATAAGGGGCATAAACTTTATTTATTAGCAATCTGAAATAAAAATGAGAACTTCTAAGAAAAAAAGAGAAACCTATAAGAAAAAGAAAAAGAAACAACCGTAATACTCTTTTATTTTGTGTAGATGTATGTTGAAAGGGGAAACTTTGGTTCACTTATCAGACAAATTAATCATAACTTCCTCTGCAACAAACACATTTTTGGCCCATTATTGGTTTACAATAAAATAGAAAAAAGCAATTGAATGTCAGGATACACCCCACTGGGACAAACATAATTTTTTATCTTTTAATTTCCATGTACAAAATTGCTGATGTTCTTCAATAGATGCTCACTTATCAGAAAAAGTCAGAATTAGATATTGGAAGCTGATTGAAAATTCTCAAGAAAAATAACAGCAAGATGTCTTCATAAATCACATTACTTGGTCAAAATCATTGCACATAAAACACATTAATGAAAATCTATTGTAACTCAAATCACATTCCTGAAAGACTTTTGCAACATTTCTTTCAAAGTTTTGATCTCCTCACACACACACTGCTTACATAATGAGGGTATTGCTTCAGGATTTGAACGTAGATCAGTACAAACTAGGGTTGTGAGTTTTCAAATATATAGTAAATGGATAATTATTTTTGTGTCAGATGGAATTTAGGTTTTATAAACAAAGAGAATTTCATGAAGTAATCAGGTTTGAACTGCATTTTTAAAGGAAGTGAGTGAAAAAAATATGATTGTCAATGAAAATTTTTTCCCATTGTAAAAGTATAGAGGTTAAATGTAAAAAGTATTAGAGGCTAAAAATAGGTATTAAATTATTTTAGGATAATATATTCACAATTCCACCCAATTAAAGGTGGGTATACATATTACAATTGAGTATGAAGTATTAATCTTAAGACATATTCTAAGTTGTCTTAAAATTCAAACTATCAAAAATTTGGTATCAAAGAAGTTTTCAAGGAGGATGATTTGCAAATCCCAACAGATAGAACCAGCTGTTTGCCTGGTAGTTAAAACCTAACTGAAAACACAAACTAGAGGGAAGGGAACCAACTTTTGTAGAGAGTCTGCTACATCCCCTAGTACATACATACCAGGTATCTAGTGATTCTCTGTGAATTATTTGATTAAGTACTCACAACAGGTGATGTAGGCTCAATTATCCTCAGTTTACAAATGAGAAAACTGAAGCTCAGAATTTAAAGCATAAAAGATGTGAACTGTCACATATAAACAACAGAGGCAGGATTGAAACCAAAGAACTCTGTGACTCCAGAGGTTTTCTTTTCAGCAACATATTGTCCCCCTGACAATATATTTTGCCTTGCAGAAATCTCACTAGCAATAAGAACAATAAGAAATGTTAACTATCGAATAACCTTATTTTTTTTCTGTATATTGGTTGAACAACTAATTTAGAGATGTGTTGCACACATCAGGGCATAAGAACTTTTAGAAAGAACCAGAAACACAAGCTAGACATAAAGACATAAATAGATGTTCGGGAATATTTATATGCATATAGTAGTTGAAAACATGTGTTTCAAATATCAGGCTTCCAGAGGTCAGACAGATGGCTGGGTCTGAGAGATAACAATGAATAGGGCAGGAGGAAGGTTGTTTAGAATAAGAAATATTAAAGAGTTCAGCAGTCAAGAATAATAATAAAGAAATAGTGGAGAAGAAAATATTATCAAAGACATTGCAAGAAGTTCTTCCACAAAGAGAAGTATTATCTTCTGAACCACTTTATATTTAGTATTTGCTTAAAATTGTAGGGTGACAAGTTGCAATTGTTGCCCCCAAGCCCTAATAATATGGGTTTGTAGTGAGAAAGTATCAGGGTAGATGTTTTCCTTTTTTTCCTCTCCACCCAGATTGAGGGCAGAGGCAGACAATTATATCACCATCCCTCATGGTGAAGCGTCCTGGGGACTGATGGGAGGCCTTCGATAGACTCAACTCTATGCAGCAGTCTCCAATTCCACCACCCACCCTACACAGGCTTTAGAATTCTGAATGGGCAGTCTGATGAACAAAGATTTAGAACTTTAGGGCCAGGGAGGGACATTCCAGTCTTTATAGTTCTATGTGTGTGTTCTCGTTATTTCAGGTCTCAAAAAAAAAAATTGTTCCTTTATATCCATACTACTTCAATCTTGTTTCTGCATCAGTATGCTTCCAAATACATTTCTTGTTATGGATTCATATATCAATTCTATGGTAATGAATCACAAAATTAAGTATCTTAAGCATGAAGAACATATCTCTCTATATGCATACTGGATAATCTTGACTCAAATTTAGCATGTGTAAAATGTGGTCTGGAATTTCAAGCTCACAGCGTTCTAGCTATATGAAATCAAATTACCTAACTTCCCTTTGCCATAATTCCCTCATATCTAAAATTGGAATAAAATAACTCTTCCTTATATGGTTGTCCTAGAAGCAAATGGGTTGTTACATACAACGGATGTGCTTAAAATAGTGACTGGCATATGATAAATATTCAATAAATTATACATTTACCTCTATAAGTGTTCTGTTCTTCTTTCACACTTTTTAAGTCAGGGTAAGCTGGCCAAGCTGTCATAAAAGCAACCCATAATCACAGTCAATTTACACATGAAAAAATTCGTATCTCACTTAACTTGTGATTAGGATTGGATGACATTCTAGGGTTGCTTCTCTCCATCTAGTGACTTATGGATCTAGTCACTAGTCCCTGAGTGGTTCAGTCATCTCAGCTCTGGTTCTCTGTTATCAAGGTCAGGGAAGAAAGATCAAGAGTGTTGCTCACCACTTAAGTTATTCTTTTCCCAGGAGGGACACACATCCTTTCTGCTCACAGCTCACTGATGAGAAGTAGTTAGATGACCTTACCTTACAGCGAGAGGGATGAGCACTATGGGAGCATGAATAGATATTTGGTGAGCATTAAATGGCTGTGTCCCAACTGAGACATTACCATTCACCCAGTGAGCCAAGATGGAAATCTTGAACTTATAACTGAGTTCTCCCCTTTCCCCTTCATCTATATATTTGCTTCAACTAAGTCCTCTCACTTCCCTCCCTTTAATGTCTCTAAGATGAGCTTCCTCATCTCTACTATTGCTTCTGCTCCAGTGGACACAGACTCATACACTGTTCTGACCCATCTGTCTGACTCCAGCTGTCTGCAGTATAATCTACCCTCCTCAGTACTTTCAGAGTTACCACTATAAATATATGGCTATGAGATTTCTTGGTATACAAGAGTTCTGTTTTCTTTTATTTCCTGTAATTAGAGCATTCTCCTTCTGGATGCTGGTAGTTTTGTAAGAGAGAAAAGAAAGTACTGGATGGTCTTGTACTAGCAATGAAATGTTTTGGCCTGTGAGTGATATCTCTTGATTTCTACTCACAATTCATTGGTCAAAACTGGCTTAAAAGGCCCTTAACAATTTAAAAATCCTAACTCTCCTGGCCTACTTTCTGTTCACTTTTATTACAACCTCCGCATCCTATTTTTTCTTTCTAATTTCAAAAAACATTCATTGTGTAATTACTATGAGTCAGGGATCACATACTTCCATATGAACAGTCATCTTTTCATTCTTTACTCACATTTTTATCTCCCTAAATATTTCCCTTTTCATATAATACCAGAAAAAAAAATCTTTAAGGCATGATTTAAATTTACCCATGTAGGAGTACCCAAATACCCATTCTATACCCACCCAAAAAATTAATTCCACAGCATTTGTTCATTTCTTCAGTGTTAATGCCTGAATTCCTAAAGTTATCCTACATTACAGACTGTTAGCCCCTTCAGGGTGAAGAACCCATATAATTCATCTTTGTATTTCCAGAACTTGGCACAAATTATGTATGTTCAATTTGTGAATTGAACTAAAAATCTGGCAACAATTCTATAGAGCGAACAGTTGAGGGAACACTTCACATCTGAAGTACTAATTCTAAAGCTTCTCTACAATTAGGCTTTGACTCCATAAATCACTACCATGTAAGTAAACCGTGGCAGATGCATTGGCTCAGGCAGTTCAATATCCATTCCAACCTCTTTCTAATATGCTTTCTTGTAATGCAGATGCTGAATTACTAAAACAGAACAAAACAAGAACACAAGATTCCTTGTTATGATTTATCTTCTTCTAATCAGACACATTTGAGTAAGGCTTGAATCAAAACAGGTAAGTGTAAAGAGAAGCAGGGCACAAGGCATCCATTTCTGTGTGTGCTGTATACGTGTAATATAGCACGGGTGTGATTATGAAGCAAGTGGCTGTAGTACTGAACTCTTACTCAACAGGAAGTTTCCTGACCATGGCAGGAAAAGCAGTCCTTGGAAGCACAGTTTTATTTTCGCTTTGGAGGTTATTCTTGGCATCTCAACTTACAGTCTATTCCTATTGCCTCCCAATAGTTCAGTAAGAAATTAAATTTATCATAATACATTATTTTATATTATGCCAGCTTGAATAGGCTATGTCTTTGCGATTAAACGCTAACTGATACAATCGGGGCCTGCTAATAAGTCTCAAGGAAATGGGCATCTTGTATTGAGTATCTGGCCTGATTATGTTTGAAGACAATGAGGATCCTGCTAACATCGGAATACAGAACACTGTTATTCCATCATAAGCTATGTCAAAGCAAAGATTAAATGATTATCTGCAGTCTCCTGGGAGAAAATGTTTATTGAAGGAAAGTATTTAGTGGGCAGATTAGCTGCTACAATATACCCTTATGACAAAAATGCCAACATTTCCATGTTATAACATAAAAGAAGGGATTTTAACACCTCAAGGATTTAACAATGTTGGTGTGGCTTAATCATGTATGATTCATCTATACATCCACTAAATAGGACTCTTGAGAGAGCCCAAAGGAGATTCCTTTCACTAAGTCATTGAGGAATCCGTTGGTGCAGAAAGCCATAGCATACTATTTGCTGTTCTTTGTAATACGATAATTAGAGTTGTATTGATATGGCTTCGGATTTTAATAAGTATGATGGGATCTCAGAATTCAGAGGCCAAGTGGACATATTCAATGAACAAAAGCAGGGGTATCATGGTTTTTATAATAGTGAGCAGTAATCAGACTTTTTGACTAATTGCTCATAGGATACCAAAGGCAGGCAGTCCACTAAGACCTTATTTTAATTTTTAGACTTAAAAATCCAATCTTTGTAACTACAAGTTTTATGTTCTATTTGTTATAAAAAGTGCATTATTTATAACCCCAAATATTCTATATTATTAAGTAACAGTAGAACTGGGGCTCGAGAAGTCTCTGGATTCACTGCATCCATCTCTACCGCACAAGTACCCCTCCTGAAGCCATATTTCGGTGTGCTCACTTAAAGAGCCAGCTGATTGAGAAGGAAAAGAAAAAGTCCTTCATCATATACTATAAATAGCTAAAAGTGTGTCTGTAATGCCACAGCAGCCCACTGGCTGGAAAGGACAGGGGGGAAGATACTGCCATTTGGCAAACATTTGAATGATACATATGGTTGTCACACTGTATGGAAGAAGAACTGGCTGCAAGTATGAGTTAACATTTATTCAAGAACAGTGGGTAATAGTTTAGCCAGATGGTCAGGGAATTAGAAAAGTATATACATATATTAAAAAAATAGGTAGGTTACAAAGAGGTTTAGGGAAGAGGTATGTTTATGAACTTCACAAAATATACTGAGAATGAGAGGATATTTGTGTGTTATGTGCATTTCTTAGTAGGAGAAGGTCTTGGGTGAATAAGAGCATTTTTTTATGATGTTGCATGGACTCTCCCTAGGCATCTCAAGCTTCCTTGAAGACTTTAGGGCAAAAAGTGATTATGCTAGTAGGGATAAAGATAAGAATGAGTGCACACAGACTGCTTTTCTCTTCCCAAGGCTTATCTGGCTCTGCCACTTAGAGTGTTCAGTGCGAGCAGCAAGGAACAGCATTGAGGCTGGCAGGTAACAATATATTTCTATATATCTCTAGGGGACCAGTTAGTTAACTTGGGCAGCTAAAATATGAAACGTTTTCTTACTTGAAGAGACATCTATTCTGGTTCATTCTTTTCTACCTGCCAGCAATGCCACCATAAACTTACTTAATAAATTATTCAACATCAGGAAATTCTACTTCTGAATGAATGAACTTGTTTTCCAGTCAAAGTAGGGAGGCAATTGGTTTACACTCAGAACTGACCAATCTTAAATGGAATGTGCTCTTAAAGGCTCTGCTATTGTGCTACTTATAAATAATTCTCTGAAAGTATGGCATCCCAGAGGAGACAGAATATTCTACAAATCAGTGACCATTGTATGAGGCTGGGCTAGTTCTTGCACAAGAGGAACACATGGAACTGGAATCACTGGGTAAACTATATCTAATGCCTAACACAATATATTTTCTTCTTTTCCTTACATCACAGAATTCCACTGGTTTAGAACTCTTAGCTAAATGCTTCCACCACATAAAACAATAGTGATGTCATTGAGATCACCACCTGGCCATTTTGGGCTCCTCATGCTGCTAGACCAACAACGCAAACAAGGTAAATAATAGTATGTTATCTGGGATAACTGGTTCTGATGATCAAGGGAAAATGGGTTTGTTTTACCACAACAGGGGTAAGGACGGGTATTTCATGTACTGCCATAACCAGTGTTACTAGTTAGTAGAAGACTGGAGTAACCGCACATATACAGGAGACTCAAGATTAGATCCTTTAGGAATCAAGTTCAGGGCCACCCCAACACATGAAGAATACTGAAAAGTAGAGGTAGTAACTGTGAACAAGGGCAATCAAGAACGTGTGGAGGAAGAAACAAGTTGAAAATCGTTATTATCTTGTGCAAATATAGACACTAAAGAAGCTACTCATACTCTCTCTCTATGCTTTCATATGAACCACATTTCTTTTGTTTCTTTCTCCCTTTGTCCAACTATCTTAGATAGAATGTATTAATTTTACATTTATCCCCTAGGTAAGTAATAACGGCTTCATTACTTTAATTGAAGTAGAGAAGGAATGAGCACCATGCAGAATGTGCCTTTTCATCAAAATGTGGATACTATTTCATTTGTTTGAAGGATGTTTATATTTATTTGGAAGGAAACTGTTATAACAGCTATTGTTGCTTAGAAACGTAAGGATAGAAGTAGGTTACTGAGTAGAAATTGTTGGACTGTAGTAGGTACACAATATTGACTTGATGATGATTTGTCCTGTCTTCTATGAAAATTCCTATACAAAAGGGGCTCGAAAACTTAAAAAGTCAACTCTAATCTTTGAACCTAGAATTTCAAAAGTGATCTAGGTATTGCAAGTAAAGACTTAAGCAAAACTTGCATTTAGAGTTAAATTATGTGAGGAAAAGGGCAGGATTGAGGCATCCATTTTGCAGGTGAGAATTATGGCAGAGGTACCATGGAGCTGTAGCAGTGACTTCTTGATGCTCAGTGTAGCTTTCTTACCCATCATAGAAGGAACAGCAGCTTTCCTGGCAGCCTAGCTCTGGAGCATATCCTGAAAGATCAGGCTACAGACCGTTTTTTCAGCACATTCCAAACTTCTGTAAGCATTTAATGCTCAATAACAAATCCCTTTCTGCTGACATAAAATAGAGTGGATTCTCTTCTCTTTAACTGAACTCTGAATTATATCATAAACTGAATGTTAAGACTAAGTAATCTCAACCCAGAAAAAAAAGATGTATAGAATTAATGATGTTGTTAGTTAAAATGTTTTCAAAGAACCACAATGTAACCTTATACTGAACTTTAAAAACTGCTGACATTGTCTTTTTTATGACTAACAGAAAACCCACCATGAATAAAATAATGACATTCATGGGATGAGAGCTATTATTTTTTGAGTTCTGCCTCTGTGCCAAGCATGAAACTAGCCACATAAATAGTATGAGATAGGAATAACTGTCCTTGTTTTATGGATAAGAAATCTCAAAGTCAAAGAGCTTAAATAGAGTTCAAAAGTCACATAGCAAGAAAGGTAGACTTACTACAATGTAGGTCTATTTGTTTCTTGTCTCTCAACTTCATGGTCTTCCCTTGCATCACAATTTTTTTTTCTTTCTTCCATTCCCGCCATGTGCCACTACTATGTTTTTAAACCTACAGAATAGAAATTGTGAACTCTTAAAACAGACCTGGCAGGGCCAGGCTTTTACTTTTAGTTTCTACCATCCAACGTTCTCATTATATTCACCTCCATTTTAAAACATCCCAATAAAATAAGACTTAAAAATATACATAGAAAAACAAAATCACAATGTTTACAAAGTCTATGGGGATGTCCTGTATTTCAGGAAGTTTGTATAAATCTATACTTACAATATTGAGTGGAATTTCAATGCTTTGCATGACAGATTATAGTTCTGTGATAACCTGCAGATATGTTTCATTTCTTTTTTTTTCCTAGTTTGGGAGGAACTAAACAAAGTGTCTTCTGCCTCACGTTTATACAAGTAAGAGGTATCTTCGTTCAGCCTCTGGCTGGTTAAAGTCCATTTTCCAGTATCTTTCAGACCCTTTACATCCATCCATAGCCTGTTCTTCTCCCCTACTCATACCCATTTGTCAGACAAAGCGACATTGTTTCCCTGAATCCAGCTTTTGTTTGCCTGCTTCTGAACTTCTAAGCTTTTACTACGGCTTTTCATCATTATCCACTTTTTTTCTGCCCATTCAAACAATATCCATACTACAGAAAAGCTAACATGATTCCTCAATCTGAAATCATAAAGAATTTCCATTTGCCATTTATTTGTCATTGGGTCATATACAGTATCTTTGGCATGTGTTCACTTCTAAATTTACATAGTCTATTGCCAAAAAAGCTTTTCAAACCAGAGAGTGTTTTATTCATTCACCCTTTTAGGCTGTTAAACAGCAATCAAGTGACCAAACCAAGCTTAGAAAAATCTAATGTGTAAAAAACCACATTCAGAGATGTTTTTCTGGATCTCCTTGGCATTAGCATTATGCGACACTATGAAACTTTAGATTGTTCAGGCTTAATAAATCAGTATTTGTGATCAACTTGAAGTTTTTCAAATATGATATTTTCAACTCTGATCACAGAGAAACATGTAACATGTGCCTTAGTAAGAAAAAAGAAATATATTAAAAGTAATATGCCAACAAAATAATTTCACCTATAGTCCTATTTCAATTAGAATTTGAAAAACAAATGAAAGAGGAGAGACCACCTCAGCTCATTCTCTACCAATATGGGAATAATTCCTACCGATGAGAACCTTATCTGAGATTTTGTCTTAAACACTAGCATGAATAATGTATAAATTGCATCACTGAACAGATCATTCTTACTTAGAGAGCATTATGTGCTTTATACTTCTCTATGGGGGAAAATGAACATATAGCACTATATTACAGAATAATATAATTTCAGAGTAGGAAAGGACATTAGAGGACATCTAATTCAGAAGCTCATCAAAACTAAGTTAGAAGTAAGACTATCATCAACATTTAGTGAGCACCCACCAGTCTTTATTAGACTCTATGGGAAAATGCAAAGGAAACAGTAGACATAGTTTTTGTCCTCCAGATACTACTTCTTGGAAAATATTTAATTTATAATCATATCTTTCATGTCTTTGTCTTGCTACATTTCCTAAGTTGTAATAAAAATGATATGAAAGCCATTTTAATGTAAAGTTATAATATTTATCATTTATCAGAATTCAAAGGCTGTAACATATAAAAGTTCTTAAATATAAGGTTATATTTTAAAGTATGCTTCATGCAAATGAACATAGTTTTTATATCCTTTCCAATAACCTTAATAATGTGTGTTTTCAAATGGAAACAACCACTTTCAAAGAGCTCTTTCTATATTACTTGTCAATCATAAAGACGTGCCACTTTCTTATGTATTGCAAAACTGAAATATTATTGAATTAATGGCTAATTCTTACAATCCATTCAGAAACTTTTTAAAATACAGTACTAATTTTTAAAATGATTTATCATTAATGGAAAGAACATCTGTATTTTAGGAACACGCAAGTCATTTCATGAAGTCAACCTTATAGTCTAAAAAATAAAATAAAGCAATAAAATGAAAATTAGTGTATTTATTTAAATATATGCATATGTATGCATAAAAATGCACATACATGTGTCTATAGATATATGTACACATATATGTATATATGTGTATTTATACCCTACAGTGTTCTGACTCTTATTATAGTTCTTATATGACATCATAAAATTAACCTTTTTTGTCTGTATTTTTCTCTAATTTGTAAGCATTTTCAGGATAAGGAACATCCTTGTCTTGTAATTCATTCTAAATTAAATAATTTAATTATATAATTTTACTCATAAGTTTTAAAATTAAACACTACAAATGAGTATATGAAACTATTATTTAAGGCAGCAAAACTTAAGTATGTGGACATGATTACATAGATATTAAAATATTTGGTAAAATAAAATAAAAATTATTGCATAATAAAAAATAATATATAAAAATAGAACCACTGAGTGTTAATGAAGCAGCTTTATGCATAAAAAAATGTTGGTTCTCAGTGCAAATGACAGCAATAGATGCTGTGACTGTAAAAATATTTAAAAGAGGATTGAGGAGGAAATGACACTTGAGGTAGGGGGTCATGAGAGTAAAAATAAAAATAACAACTAAAAGGAAGTAGTTTGATGATTTTTAATTCAAGTGAACTTTTGACCAAAGAAAAGGTTAACCTTAACGTCTCTGTAAAAATGAGTATAGAGGATCTGAGCTGGGGTTTAAAAAGTGGCATATTGAAACAAAATTAAATTTAAGAGTTAGTGTCTAAGGATAAAGTAGATGCTTACATCAACTAAAGGTGAGAGACTAAATGGATTTATCAGAATCTTCAGGGTTAGTTCTCCAGGGTCGAATAATGCTCCCCATTCCTATTTTTGCTGGCCTCCGTGTATGGGCCTGCCATACACTCTCCAAGTTAGAAAGCAGCGACCTCTCTATTAATGACAGTTTCTCCCTTTATGGAACATCTCCAGGTATAATGCTCTACAAGCTTAAAAAGTTAATGACTTATCAATGTCAACCCTCTTTTGCAGTAATTCACGTTCATTTTCTCTCACTTGTGCTCTACAAGTAAATTCAGTAGATAATATCACCATGAATTTGCACATTCATTTATTCATTAATGTATTATTTTACTCCACAAATATTTATTAAGTATCTGTTCTATGTCAGATTTCTGAAGTAGTCACTTACGTCCCTGAAGGCCCCTCTTAGATTTTCAGGTGCTTCCTGACTGAGTTTACGCCATTGTGGTTTTTCATTCACTTGCAGTAAGATAGTTTAATTTTAAAATTTGCACAGTATTTTAATAGTTAAAAGCACCACCACATAATCTGTTATTCTTAACCTAACTGAGAGGTAGTTAAGCAGACATTACAACTGTCTAATTTTCATAGGGGAACCCAATGCTTCAAAATGAATGACCTATTTTCCCCCATGAAGTTGTCTTCTGTTTTTCCTGCTACATACTATGTCATCACATTTACTCCATTTTTCAAGCAAAAAATCCTCAGTCATTTTTGTCTGCTCCACCTCTCATTTGTAATCCACTTGCAACAATGAATTGCCAGTAGTTACTTTTTCTCTCAATTCTTGCTTCTTCAGCCTCATTTTCTTAGTATCCTCTTAAATTTTCTCTGGACAGTTCACCCTGTTAGGCAGTTAGATAGAAATGACCATTGGGCAAGGGGAGAGGAACAGGGATGGAACAACCCAGAAAATAAGAGTATGCCTGCACAGTAGAGAGAAGGGCCCAACTTAAATTGACCCAATGCTTATTATAATGTAATTACCATTGCAGTTGGAGCTCCCCTCCATATGTTTCTCCTTGTGCATCATGGGTAAAAACATGCATAAAAGAGATGGGTGTGCATGAGCACAAGGAATGTGAGCTGTCAATCAGCCAGAGCACTCAAAGAATGTGAGCTATTAATCAATCAATCACAAAAATGCCCCCTAAGCCAGGATATAAAAACAGGAAAAACAAGAGTGGTGCCATTTTTCCTCTCTTGGATTGGCCCGCCCTCAATTCTAGGGGGTGAACTATATTTTACTACCTTTTTATTTCACTAATAAAATCTTCTGTTTATATCACGCTTTCTGCTTTCCATTAGAAATTCATTTTTTTTCGGGTGACTAAGAACCAAAGTAACTTTTATTCCTCCTCCTCCCGGTAACAACTCCAGCTCAGTGGCAGAGAGTAGGTGCTCATTAATCAATTAATGTTCTGGTTTTTTGCCTTGGTGCTTTTCTACAGTTGTATGATAATGCATTTACTCAAAGATGTTCCGGTGTAGTGGTTATGAAAGTGAAATCTGCCTTCCTGGGTTCAAAGCCCGTGTCATTATATGTGATCCCCTGTAGCCACTCACATACCAAGCAGTAATAACAAAACTTACCTCAGGCAAGTGTTGGAGGATTAAATGCGTTAATGCACATAAAGTATTTTCCTCAGTACCTGCTGCATGTTAAATGAGCTAAAACAGTCAACATTCTTGTGACATTCTCTGCAGTGTCCATTTTGCTTTTTCAATCTCGGAAATGCCTACTTAGCCTTAAAGTCTGAGCTCAGTTGCTACTGTCTTCATGAGGCCTCTGCTAAGCCTTTTAGGGAGCTGCGCCTTTTTGCACACATGAGTATTGCCACTTTTCTCACATTACTGAAATTATTTGTTCGGACATCTATTTCCCCCACAAGACTATGAACTTCTCTGAGAGGAGTGATCTTGTCAGAATCACTTTTGAATTCCTAGGGCCTAATGAGTCCCGCATTTTAAAAGACAGAAAGAGTATTAGATAGAATGATTTCCTAGTATTGTAACACTAGTACATGGCATTAAAGTTTTTAGTCCTCTGTAAATAAAACAGTAAACTGAAAATGACAAAAGTTACATTTTGAAAGAAAACCAACTTGCATCAAGGTTATTAAAATGCCTTTTTAAGGTCCCCAAGCCCCAGATGTTAATGGGAATAGAAGCAATTTCACTTCCAAATTGTGAAAAAACTCTTGCTAGTCTATCAGTTAAGGTGCATGCTACTTTGAAAGTGCCTCTCTTTGTCAGAAGCCTTTATACTTCTTCACTGAACGGCTTGCATCTCTGGGCACTTAGCTCTTGGCTTGCTCTGAAGCTGACGACATCAACAAAGCCAGTTTTCCTTTAAATTGAATGAATAGGTACTTGGCTTACCAAAACAGGTTGAACCGCTCACTACAAGGCTTGATTCTGCCAGGCCCTGCCTCTCAGCTGCACCTGATTCCCACTGAAAATAAAAATCACAAGCACAAAAGTGGTAGCTCCATTTCCCTCTATATTCTCATAACTTTTTGAGTCCAAAGAAGAGAAAAAGTCATCTGAAAGTCAGAAAGAATAAACTATTGTTCTCCCTGTGTATCTCCTCTCTGCCTTCTAGCCCCTCCTTGGTTACTTATTGATTCCATTTTCTATACAGTGTGGTTGTTCGTTTGTGATCTGGCTGTTTCAATACACTGGGCCTGGAAAATTGTGATTTTCCAAATAAGACTGAAGTATAAATCTACGCAGGGATATAGAAAAAAAATAATAGCTAATTTATAATCTCCTATTCTATGCCACATGATCAAGTATATTGTCTTAGTCATTTTACCACAGCCCTTGAAGGCTATTTTTTGCCAGATGAAAATCAGACATTCAGAAAATTTAGAAAATGTCCCAATGCATATAGCTAGGCTGGTACAAAGGTAGGATGTGTGCCCTGGACAGTTTGATTTCTGTGTCTGTCTTTTTTTCTCTACGTTTTACTCTTTACAGCATCAGGACTTCAGCCAGAACAAGGCCATCATATAAGACACCATAAGAGCAATTCTAGGCAAAAGGAGCCCATAGTGCACTTACGTTATGTAGAAAAGCTATGCCTTCCTTCCTCACCATTTTAACAAAATAAGTGAGAGACATTTGAGAATAATCCAATGTGGGACTTTATAGAATGTGTTTTTCTACTTCTGTAAGCTTTATTTCTTTGTGTTAATAAAACTCAGCTTGAATCACTTTGCACAACACATGTTCTATTGGAATATCCAATACAGTGTAAGCTTAAGCAATTAGAAACGTGCCTACTGTGAAAGGTAACTTGGTTCTATGCATCCTGTCAACTATAGTTTTCAACAGCTACCCTAAACCAATATCCCAAACCAGTCACACCTGTTCACTTTTCTTATATAAATTATGCCACCTCAGTTCTTCCCAGCATTCTGTGTGTTCTCCTTTAGTGGTTTTTATAACTCCTCTCTTAAACTCAATGCATATTCTCTCGAATCCTTTTAAAATGTATTGATTAGGACTAACAATTTAAAAATAGTCTGACTTAGAATACAAAAAGCAATTTCCCAATTCTTCTGTTTGATAAACAATGAATACCCCAAATTAATGACACTTTTTTATTTTATGTGAAACTCAAATGTTCTGTGTACCTTTAAAGGGGGTAAGAACGAGGCCTGGGAGAAGATGCGCATCATTATTCCTCTTATTGCTCAGTTGGAGCCTTTGAGGGCCTATACCCTGTGTGGAGGCTGAATGATCCACACACTTTCAGCTGGGCCATGAACTAGCTAGTTAAGAACACCAGTGATTCTCCGTCCTCTAAATTTTGTTCCAACATAATAAATTCATTCCGTCTCTAGTGAACCATGATAAGGAGATGTCTTATTTTCTACTTTTTTGACCTACCCATCATTCCAGAACTTTTCATTATAATTGGTTATTTTTTATTAAGTGTATTAATTTTAACTTGTCTTAATTGAATCTATTTTTGGGATTTAACTAAGGTAATATTCTTGATTTTTAAAACTATATGTTTACTCTCATTTCAAAGTAATGTATGATTATTATAATTTTTTTAAATTAGAAATATTTTTACTGAAAAATGAATATCTGCCATCAATCTCCCTGAAACACATTTCCAGATGTAACCATAAAAAGTGTTTATACTCCTTCTGGATATTTTCCCATAAATAATCACATATACATATATATGTATATCTGTACATATATATATATATATATATACACACACACACACACACACACACACACACACACACATATGTGTATATATGTATTTATACAAATATGATATCTACCATTTGTTGAACCCTTAGTATATCTTAGGAATCACAGTATATCAAAGTAGTTATGGCTCAGGCTGTGAAACTGGACAGACTGAATTCAAGTCTTGATTCACCCTGTACTAGCTCTATGTCTTGGCCAGTTATTTAGCTGTTTTGTGGTTTAGTTTTCTCATCTATAAAATAGGGATAATAACAATGTCTACCTTCTAGGGCTACAATGAAACTATGATGAAGAATACATGTAAAACATTTAGAATGATGCCTACCGTTCAGTAAGCATTAGGTATGATGACTTTTCTTTCATTTAAGGTTGTTAAGGTAGTAATCCTCCTAAAGAAGGAACTATTTTTATATATATTTTGCTGACAAGGAATTTGAGTTTAGAGAGTCTAAGAAATTCCCCAAGGTTACATAATAGCGATGCCACGAGTGGTTAGTATAGGGAAACTGGCTACATGCCCACGCTGTAACTTCTATACTGCCCAAACTGCATTAAAGAGTGCTCTACCATACTCTAGCTACACTCAGTTAATCAGCGCTCTGCTACTTAACATTTCACTTAAAATATAATAAAAGAACAGCTAATTTATATTGACTATTAATTATGTGCTAGATGCTTTACATGCGATATCTTATTAAAAGACAATTTTAAAAATGAAGAAAATGAGATGTAGGTTTACATAGGTTAACTACTTTTTTCATCAACATGCAATAAATAAGAGGCCGAACCTGCAAAAGAACTCAGTTTTGCCAACACGAATGTACGTGCACTTAAGCTCTTTGATTTACATCCACCATATGTTAGGCATATTTCTATGTAAGAGCAAATGAATCTACTTAATATTGTATCATTATATATATGAATATTTTATGACTGGCTTAACCCATTCCCATATTGATGCCTATTCAGCATTTCTGCAATTAAATAACAATGCTATAACAATCATTTATGTATTTTTTTCAAATTTTGCATGATTATTTCTGCAGGAAACAGAATGTCTGAGTTTAAAAAAAATGAGAGATTTACACAATTTTGTCCTATAAATAGTTGTACAATTTTTCTCTTACATCGATAGTGTATAAATGCCTTAAGAATACATTACTATGGAAGTAATTTTTTTTTTTTAGGTTGGGTTCCCCAGATGTGGAGTCAGAAACAAGGTCATGTGATATGCTGAGGGAGTGTTTTCAAGAGAAAGAGAATGAAGAAGCATCATAGAACAGGGAGAGCTGGTATGGAAGGATAGGGCCCCAGATTTAGCATCAGTCTGCTCCCAAGAGGGACTCTAGATCTTGAATGATAGTCAGTCACTGAATATAGACTGTGTCCCTACAGGGTGAGTGATACAGAGTGATACAAAGGGTCTTCTTTGGCTGGGGTTATTCTTTGGGGAATAAAAGAATTTTGAGCCTTATTAACTTCACCTCTGTGCAGGTGGGGTGTGGCAACACTGGCTGGGAAAGGGAAACTCGGTCACTAGTAAAATATACTGTACTTCACACTTCACAAAGCACAGACCCAATTATATTTAACACTAAATTTACTGCAGCTAGGTACCGCTTTTTTTTTTTTTTTTTTTTTGGATTGGTCACAATTTCTGAGAAAACTTACAAGAGGAGAGATAGTGGGACAAGTTGTGGGCAAACTATAATTCTCAATGCTACAGTTGGTCTGGAGACAGTAATTGATACTCATCATCTCTTTCCTCCAAAATACATTCTAGATTGCCCTCCTCTTTGGCTAGCACTTCTGTGGGTCTTGGTGTCTTTCATGATGCATGATGCATACATGTCCATGGAGACCAAGTCCACAGAGACCAAGTCTGTTTTGATGATGCCCTTATCAAGTCTCTGTTGCTCTTCTTGTCCATTTGTGGTTTCAGTTCAGTTTGGGAGTATCATGAGATATGCAGGAAGATTACCAGAGTTCTAAACATTCTTCCTTGCCACATTATGTGGTGGCAGCCTATCTCTCCTTGATGATAAGGTAACTGACCCCTTTGCTGATCTACTGTTTGCTGACTACCGGAGGAAGGAATCCAGCCAGACCAGGGGCAGTAATAGCTTACAGACACTCCTACTTGTATCCTGTTAGAAATGTCCCACCCTGTGGGACTTGGGACTTAGACATTGAGTCTAGTGAGAACAAGAAGCACAAATCCCCCAAACAGAACACTGTAAGTGATGGTAAGCAAGGCCACTCGTTTATAACTTATTGGTCCCTTAACCCATTCAGTCTACCTACTGGGCACACATCATCAAATAGTGGCTATTGGTTTAAGGTGTATATTGCATCCTGAAAGATACTATCCCCATTTTCACTAGCTGTCATCTTCAAGCTAGTGTCTTAGCTCTGACTTCCAAGGTTTAGTCCACTACTTTATCAGGGTAGCAATTTCAGGATAGTTTGGTATGTGATAAGATCTATGAATACTACAATAATGCATCTACCACTGACTGTACTTCTTTGTCATATAACAATCCCTTAGTCTGAGAAAATGCTGTATGTATTCCTGTATCAGTATATTTCATATTCTGAGCCCCAAGTGGTGCTGCTGGAGCACATTAAACAAAAAAAGATAAAATTCAAATCCAAAATATGGTCAGTCCTAGTCAGGCTGAATTCTGGCTAGTCCTTTTCAAAGTGTAGGGTCCAATGTAGTCAATTTACCACAAAATGTTTGGTTAGTCTGTTTTTAAAGCTAGTACTGTATTTCAGACCCAGCACTGAACTCTGTTGCAGATGGTTTGGACATTCAGCCATGGAAGTAGTAAGACAAACCTCAACAGGGTACCATGTTCTTGCTCCAATGTACAGTCCCCATCTCGGCCATCATCTGCTGTCTACTTATGAGTCTACTGTCTGAACACTTTGATGGCCAAGGACAGAAATTGGCTGAAATCTACTGGCCACCTCATCCTGTTCACTTAGTTATTTAGAAGCCCTTCGGTAGTGGATGCTCGCTGGTAGGCACTACATGATCCTCACATTTTGTGTCCACTTCCATAGATACAAACACAAGCTTCTCCCCTAAACTAAAAAGATCTCTTAATCATAGCTGTTCCAGATTCTACCCAATTAGCTAGTTCATTCTCCTGCCTATAAATACAGGCATACTTTTATCTCATGCCACAACTTTAACTACACAAACCAGACGATCAGTTACACAACTCAAAGCTATACCTGTTAGGAGGATTTACTCTCCAAGTTCTCTTTTCAGACCACCCCTGGGTGAGGAGAAAATGTAGTAATAGAACTTTCAACTTACAACCACATGTTGACTTGACTTATCCTTGAATTAAGCTCAAATTATTTTTATTCTCTATCAGCTGGTTCCCACTAGCTTGGGTATGAGCTGATAGGAGTCAGTGCAACATGGATTGGTAACATGAGAATATGGTATCCCTGCTCATACAGCTTACTGGGTTCTTTGGACATGCCTGATTCTAGTCCTGGATGTGCCATTTCCACTTTTACTATGGGTTCCTGCTGAGCCCATCTGATTTCTCTCCCTCCCTCTCTCTCTCTCTCTCTCTCTCTGTATGTATGTATATATATATACACACACATACATACACACACACATACATACATACACACATATATCTATTTTTGCAACAACAAAATGTATATTCACATTTTTATTGAACTGAAATTGAAGCAGTAATGGACCTTAGAAACATTTAATATTTTTATGGAATGAGGGATAATAAATAGAAATAAATTAATTCAATAAATCATTATTTTAAGATCAACATTATATTGGAAAAGGAAAAGTGAGATTGCAATGTAAAACCTGAAGTGTAAATAAGTAAACGTTTTGTAAGACATTAAAATGAAAGGTCACATTGCTTAGGTACCCATGAAATAAAGTGTAACTAAAATTAAGGACAACATTTCCTCTATTTTGGAAGAGAACACAATGAAGCTTCCATACTCTGGGGATCAAGAAAGCCCAATGCAACTCTGGTACACTGAGTGTTCCAGCACATCAGTATCACCTTGCTCGCTATCACCAAGGAAGTACCACTGACATGCATCCACAGCAATAGGAAATAGCACCAGGATGTTGGGGATCCACACACACTATCACTTATGACATGGCTATCAGTTTCAGGCAGCTGTGGTGATGTTACACTGTAGACTCTAGCACTGCAATAGCCCAGGTAGTATTACTGGCTTGGCATAACTCCTTTATTGGTCAGTCCTATCCACAGTGGAAGGAGTTCAGGCCATCAACTTGCCACCAAAAAAAAAAAAAAAAAAAAAAAAGGTTGGTCTCTTTGATTGATTGGTTGGCACCCCTTCCTATGCTTCTCCAATTTATTCTGTTCACGGGAACCAGAAAGTAAATATACTGAAATATAAATTAAAACTGAAAGGTTCTTATTACTCTTAAAGTTAAAACTATGACCTCTGTATACCTCTCAGGTTTTCCACATACAGCTCTAGCTCCAGCTTGTGGAAAGCAACTTGTAAATCTCTGGGTTTATAATTCTCTTATCTCAGTTCATTTCAGGCAATTTTACACAAATTGTCCTTTCTGGCAGGAAATCTCTTTTCAGGAAGTTCGTTCTAAGAATGGTAGGCTATGGAGTCAGGCAGAGATGGGTTTAGGAATGGGGTACACCTCTTACTACCTATGTTACCTTGCACAAGAAATTAACGCTATTGTAACCTCCTGTTCCTATCAGTAAAATGGAGACACTAGTGATTACCACGTTGTATTAAATGATACAATCATAATATATTAATAAAATCATATTAATTATTTGAATTTTTATTATGATAAATTAGATACTAGCAATTTCTATAGTGATTGATATAATTATGATATCTTACATTTTTGGAACATTTATTATATGACAGTCATACTAATTCTAAGATTCTATACGTATTATCTTATTTAAGTCTCAAAATAGTGAGTTATGAGTTAGTAAAAGTACAGCAAATATTAGTAATTGTTACTATCATGCAATCCCTCTATACACCTCACACAATTTTATGTGGTTAGTTTCTATTCAGATTTCAGCCTAGACATCACTTTTAACTGTTAGCCTTTTTGAACCACTAGAAATGGTTTGATTCTCCTCCTATGTGTGTCTGTAGCCCTCAGTGCTTACCTAGCATAGCTTGTTTCATACTGTATTATCTTCCTGTTTTCTTCTCTTCTTCCCCTAAGTATACTACCCGCTGCTTCAGAACAGGAGCCAGGACATACTCATCTTTGTATGTCCACTGTTTGGCGCAGCTCCTCATACATTCTGAGTTTATTAAATATATTTAAAGAAATGAAAGAATGAACACGTTGTCCCAAGGCAATGAGTGGTAGGGTGACTCAATCCTTGGCTAAAGGCAGTGGAAACAGAAGCTGGTTTGATTGCCTCCCCAGTCACTAGATGATTCTACAGAAAGTATGTCTTCACAGCAGCCAGAGCAAGAGAGCAGGGAGTTTTTGCATATAACATGATTTAACAGAGAAGTTACTGATGACAAATATGAGACACCCTCTTGGGATTGCCAAAAATCGGATGAGATAATTTACAATGGCTTACTTGGATTTCCAGAACGTTTTGGTGGAGAGAGGAGTACCCAAGATAGTTTATTGTTATTAATGTAACTATTGAAACTCCATATATATTGTTGAAATAGGAGTCAATACTTTTGTTTGCTTATATCAATGAAAACATTTAAGGTAAACTCAAAACAAATTCTATTTTTTCAGGAGTTATCAGAAGGAAGCCATGCTCATGCCCAGAACTGCTTACCCGGAAGAGCAATACATTGTAATGACTTCCTCAAAATCAATTCTGAAAAAGAAGCAATACAAATTATTCTTGATGTCAGAATATTATTAGAAATTACTCTGAAATCTAATATGTATAGACTCGAGCCATTGGAAATGAGACAAGGGAACTAACACAGGATTTTAAGTCATTATTACTCTAGAAACAATTTGGAAAATGTGAGCCAAGGAAGTGTCAAATGTTCTTTGACAGTGCATATATTATTTGATGAAGGGCAGATGGCACATGCCGGTAGAAATTTGTTATTAACAGGTGAACAAGTTTAGTTTTAAGACCTTATAACAAATTACTTTAATGTTATACATATATAAATTGTGATTTTCTTATGCAGACTAAAGATGATATCAATATTACAACATAACATAAGAGCAAAGGGGTTCTTGAAATCATCTAAATATTGTAGTATATCTAAATATTGCTGAGCACATTTTATGAGTTCAGAAAAAGGTGTTTTTCACCATAAAAATCAAATTTGGATTACATTAAAATCCTACTGTTTACTTGATGTTACAATGCAATACCCAAGACTATCCTTCAGGAATATATTTCATTGGCTTTCACCAGAAAATATTTGAGACAGTAGAAACAACAACATTCTCTAGGGACTATATTTCTACAGTTAGTATTAGATAAATCATTTTAATAATGCAAGTTTAAAATATAAAAGCCTTTTTCACATTAAATACACATAAGAATATAACTGAAATAAAATCATTGAGAAGAAAAATTTTAGCAACCATGCATGTAACAGATTGGAAAAAGGAGACTGGTTAAAAAATAACTTAAAGTCTTGGATGAATGATAATGGGAGAGATCACTGGAAGAGAAAATAAGAGTAACAATACTTGATTTTCAATATTTGATTGAGGATCTTTCTGCTGCAAGGTTGTCATATAGCCTTCTCCAGAACATCTCATGTTTGGGATATGATGTTAGATTGTAGATCATGCTTTGTGATAGACCTAACTGAACTTTACATTCTTGGACCTTCCGTAACCTACCTAAACGGTAAGCACTGGGAATGTGACACAAAATTGTCACTTGGAAATGACTTCCCTAGAGCATAATATCACTTCTCAAACAACTAAAATCTACTTAGAGTCAAAAGCTCTTGCCTCTCCGCAGCAGGTGTTAATGCTGTTGAGATTTGGCCTTATTTTTTCCAACACATAATTAAAATGACTTCTCCTAAAACTATGGAAGTTAATCATTAGGTTTCCCTGAAGCTCCTTCTTCAAATTAGGTTTACAGGCAGCCAGAATTTAGTGAAACTTTAATGATTAACTTCCACAGAATTAAAATAGTTGTGTTTGGAGTGGAAAAAGAGCTTTGTTTTGGTACAGTTTCATCATTGGTTTATTATAATACACTTCAAAAGTGTACAAAAGTTAGTATTAAAATTATCTTAATTAGTTATATTAAAATTATATCATAACTTGCTTTCTGAAAAAATATGATAGGTTAGTACTTTGGCTAAGCATTTGTTGATATATATGACACGTGGAGGAAAATATTGCTACTTCTTCAAAGAGTTTTTACTTTAATGTTTGAAAGCTAGTGCTTACTTTTTAGGTGGGTTAATAATACTATTATTTAAATATTTTTTTCTTATTTAGTAGATGTTTTCATGTTCTTTTATTGTTTTCATTTGCATTCTTTTGATTATCAATGATACTAAATATTTTTGCTTTTCTTCATGTGTGAACTTTCTGTTCATGCCCTTGTATAATAAAGTTGTTTTCTTTTGGTTATATATACTACATAGGTAGGTAGATAGATAGACAGATAGGTAGATAACAGATATGGATAATTCAAATAAGGTGCACGTATCTGTTTTAATTGATGAAGTACATACCCATTACCTTTCTTCATTTAGTTTTTTTTGCTAATCTTCATTGAACAAAAAGTTTGAATTCTTATTCAAGAATATATTTTCAATTGTTATTTTTTATGAATGCTGACTGCTTTAAAAATAATTCTCAGTAATAGGCAAAACACTGTTTGCAGTTAAAAATGGAAACCAATTTAAAACCCCCTGAAATTTATAGTATTCTGCTATACCATGAACTCACGTCTCTATGCATGATCAATAGAAACCGTCAGTAGAGAGTGGCTCTAGCCTACTATTTTAAATGGAATGCTGTTGTAGCAATGGTACTGAGTTGAGAAAAAATCAATATGTTTGAATATGGAGTTAAAATGGCTACTATTTCATAAATGTTAAAACCAATAAAGTACCCATAAAAAAACTCAGTGTTACATAAAGTGTATATAAATTTATGATGATGGATCTTCTATGCCTTTAAAGGAAACATAAATGTACTTCTTAAATGGAATGAGTCTTGTACACTATAGTCTAGGATGTCTGTGCCTTCTTTGATTTGTTGTTACAGGAGTAATGTTAATTAAGGCCCATAACAACATATGGGGGTAAAATGGAAGATTTGTATGTCTGAGTGATTCTAAATTCGTGAGTAATCCTTTACCCATGACTTGAAATCAACTTCCTTGCACAAACCAACTTTGCAATCACATTATCTGCAGCTTCAAGAAATAACACACATAACTGCAAGAAATAATGCACATAACTTGACAAACTCATCCTTTACAAAAGTTCTACCAAAAATAGCAAAATATTATACTAGCAATATTGGCTTCCCTTCTTATTATGCAATTTTATTGAGTCTGTTTATAGGTCACGCATCTTTGACAACATAAACTTTATAATCCTAAATACTATCGACTAAGAGTTTGACCATCCCTGATTACTCAAGTTAAAGCAATATTCCCCAGCCTTGAATTGTGATATTCACATCTCCTTCTTCTTGTATTTTTCTGTCTAGCCCTAGCCCTTATTACAGCAGTGTTATTGTATTGTATATCTGTTTACATAAAACTTCCCTTCCTCACTAGAATATAAACTTCTGTAGAGCAGAGGTTTGGTTTTGTTACTATTCTATCCTTAGTGCATAAAACAGTGCCTGGCACATAGTAATCACTCTATAAATTTTGTTAAATGAATTAATAAATTTTATAAATTTCTCCAAAGTGGGACCAGACTTTGCCCTAAAGGTATCAAACAAGTTAACCTTAACTAATATGTTATGTAAAAAGACAGAAATCTATATGAAAGTTTTCCTACTTTCCATATGGAGTCAGTTTTATTGTGAATGGAAAGAGAACAGAGTTTGGGTACCAGCCTGGGCGCAGATCCTTACAAAAACATTTAGTTCCTCTGTGGTACAGAGCAAGTCAGTTAATAGCTCTAGTTCTCAAAGTCAACAGTGAATTAAATATATCACTCTCTGAATTGTTATGAGGTTAAATAAAATAACATTTGCAAGTGGTAAGTGCTTATCAAATGTAAAGTCTGTCCTTTTTCATTTGTGAATAAAATTCCAAAGGCATAATTTTTAATCTCATTGAAGTAAGCCCAAAATTAATTTCTTTATTATTTAGTGAGGAAAATAAAGCATATAGTTTTCTCTGGATGCTTGTAAAAAATAATAATAACATTATTAGAAGTGAAAATTAATATCAAAACCTAAAAGGAAAAGAAAAATACATTAAGTTCAATAACATATTGACATCATAAGTACATAAAATCACTCTCAACTACTTTGAATGTTGAGTAATAGAAGCTATTCATGAGAAATCTATGAGAAACTTGACTGTATTAAGAGGGTAAAACACACTTTAATTTTATTCTAGTTGACCAAGCATCTTGACAAAATTGTAGCTTGGTATCTTAGGAAACATCTGAATTTCTGATATATTAGGTCACTTTGTCTCTTGTTTATTGCATTTTGCATTACCTACTAGAGTGATAAACAGTATATCTTAATAGATCTGTAATAGCTTGTCAAATGCTTGAGATCAGGTACTGATTCTTACTGATTTTGTATCATCTAGTAAACTTAACACAATGCATTAAATATAGTGAATGCTTAGAAAATATTGCTTGAATTAATGTGGTGATAATGTTAGAAAATGGATTGCATTTATAAATCAGAGTACATTCATTCCTTTTATAAACATTATTTAATAAGATAAAAATATCACATATATATTTTATTGACTTTGCCTACATCCCTCAAAATTCACACATTTACTAAATATAGTCAAAAAATACAGGAAATAAAACCCTTCAGAAAATAAGGAAACTTCAAGCTACAAGCTATGCAGAATATAGGTCCAAATCTATAAAATTTAAGCCAAAATGATACCAGGCACTGAGAAATACTATAGATTTCCTAAGACTTAAAGCAGGATACAAATGTGTTTAAAAGTAAGTGTGATATGTGTAGAACTCTCCAATATTCCTACAGTGAGCAGAGCTAAAGCAAAGGTAGACTATGAAAGAGGAGATTATCCCTCAGTGCAGTGGCTTTCAAATAATTTTACTTAGGTACCTCCAAAAAAGGTTTTTTTAAAAAACAGTGTATCCACTCATCCAAACATTCTAAAATAGCTGTAAATTGTTATTTTAAGTTTATATAATTGCAAAAAATGTAATGTCTATGGTTGTTTTTTAAACTGTTACATCACTTAAAAAATATATCCCAACATGCTATCATCAAAGTCTACAAATAATAAATGCTGGAGAGGGTGTGGAGAAAATGGAACCCTCTTACACTATTGGTAGGAATGCAAATTGATGGAACACAGCATGGAGTTTCTTAAAAAACTAAAAAGAGAACTACCATATGATCCAGCAATCCCACTCCTGGGCATATATCCAGAAAAGATGAAAACTTAATTTGAAAAGATACATGCACCCCAATGTTCATAGCAGCACTATTTACAATAGATCAGACATGGAGACAGCCCAAATACCCATCAACAGATGATTGATTTAAGATGTGGTATGTGATATATCACATGTATATGAGTGTGTGTGTGTGTGTGTATATATATATATATATATGTGTGTGTGTGTATATATATATAATGGAATATTACTCAGCCATAAAAATAATGAAATATTGCCATTTTAGCAACATGGATGGACCTACAGAATATCATTGTAAGTGAAGTAAGCCAGGCAAAGAAAGACAAATATTATATGATATCACTTATATATGGACCCTATATTTTTGATAATAACCATATTATCAAAAATAATATGAATTTATACACAAAACAGAAACAGACTTAAAGACACAGAAAACAAACTTAGGGTTACCAAAGGCGAAAAGGTTGGAGGGATAAATTAGGAATCTGGGATTAAGAGATACAAATTACTATACAAAAAATAGGTAAGCAACAAGATTTACTGTATAACACAGGAAACTATACTCAATATATATGACACATATATGACTGAATCACTGTGCAGTACATCTGAAACTAACAGAGTATTGTAAATCAACTGTACTTCAATTTAAAAAATCCAAACATCACATGACTAGGGGTATTGTAAGCTGTAAAACTTCATGTACTACTTTGATATCTCTGTGCTTCTTCAGGCTCAAAGTTCCCCTGCTGTCATCCACATATGCCCCCACCCAGCAGGAAAGGCTCCTCATCTGACTAGTTTCCCTATCAGCCAAAAACTACAACTATGCAGCTAGAGACTCAAATCTCCACAGGCTGTAGCAAAGGATGATTTTGATCTACCAAGCTCTTGAGTTGTGGGCCCAGGGCTCTCTGCTGCAGTAGCTTTCTACTTATGCCTCTATTAACAGCAAACCTAATCCTCCAGAGTTACAGGGACAAATTCTGTGGTATAGTGAAGGGGTTAATGTAAACCCTACCTAAGCCAGTTTCCTTACACCATATAATCACTGGCATTGGGGAGGCCACTATTCCTAATGATACTAATTTGAGGCTCTTTGGAGAAATAAATTTATAAATATGAACAGTATAAAAAGAACCCCTCACACCAAATGTATCTAGTGACAGAAAAGGAGGGGGAGGAGATTAAAGAAAAATCTGGATACAAAAAATATATATTGAAAACAGAGAGTCCACAATTTGACCCAATCAGAAATCCAAGATTTGCTCAAAAACTTTACAACAAAATGATAAAAAGGTGTGAATTGGCTTTTGCTTCTCTAGACTGTAGGTTCTGAATGAACGTTAACATCTGCAGAAATACACCAACTGGCAAGGCTTCATGGACTTCAACAATACTAGGGCTTAAATAATTATAGTTATACCCAAAGATTCCACTAAATTTAAGAATGATTTCCAACCCCCCATAATCTTAGGAGAATTACTGTATATAAAATAGAAAACAAATGACATATGGCTTACTTCACCATTGCACTATCTGAATCTCCCAAAGTGACTGTATCCATTGTGCTAAAATTTCCCATCATGGCCTTGGTTTAATAAAGAGGCCTAGTGTCCTCCTCAAATTCTACTATTTGAGTTACAAAATAGCAGCTGGACCCCTATTCAGTGACAACTGTCACAACCATTAATCAGTCTAAATTCATGCTCCCTGGAGACATGCATTCCCAACTCCAATACCATACATTGCCTTTATTGGCCATAAAAGGGGACATCTCTGAAGTTCAAGTTTTTGGTAAGTACCTTACCATGTAGCCCTCCTGGCCAAGTGCCCACTTGGCTTCCTAGGGAGGCACTTCTTCCATTCCTAAAAATATCACTCATATCTAAAGTAGATTTTGATGAGAAGGCATCAAGGGGTTAACTATAATATAAGACCTAAAACTGCATGGGCGGCTTTGACATCTTTGAGCCTCACAGGACCCCCTAAAACTGTGAGTTCTGCTCTCACCAGACATGCCCCATCCAATGGGAAAGCCTCCTCATCTGAATAGTTTCCCTAATAGCTGGAACAACCGCACTCTACCAGTCCTCAACCTAACAAGTTTCACTTCTCTGCCAGACTAAGGGGTACCTCACCCACTCGTTACTGCAAAGGCTGCCTCCCACAGCCCCCGGCTTTTCAGTGTGCTTCAGAACATAAGCTCTGGTTGGCCTCGCATGGCAGGCAATGCCCCCATCTCCCAGGTTGTAAGTACACATCACTAATAAACTGCTGTCAATTTCATTGTCCCATGTTGGATGCTGTGTTTTTGGTCATTTCACACTATTGAGGACAGAGATTCTTCCCTCAGCAATAGGGTGAATAAGAGGTGATAAGAACACTAGGTATCTATTAGCATCCATTTAAAAAATATGAAAAGGCTTTTCTTTAATAGTCAATGTATCATTCTTTTTCTTTCTTGAAACTGTATTTCCACCATACTAGCCACACATATGAAAAGATATTAGAAATACTGTTTCATAAAATCCATACACAAAATCATTTGTTCTTTGATATATTGCAAAAACCAAAAAAAAAAGGAATTCCTCACCTATAAATACATATTTAAACACATACACATAGATATTTCCCCACATATTTTTTATTTTGTAAAAGGTATTAATGCTTTCCCTTTTTTTTTAAATAATGTCCATGGGTTTAAACAAAGAAAGTCTTTACCCAGCACACCTTTATACAGGTGTTGATTTATATTTTATTCTGGGAAAAATATTGTTTTATAAATTGTTAGTATATGCAGGATTTATTTAAACGTAATATGTAAAATTGAGGTCTAAATTACTTTTCCAAGTGTAAAAACAAGTTTTAAACAACATAATTTTAATAATTTCTCCCCATTACTGCTTTGACAGACATACTATAGGAAAGTCTTTCTATTTATTTCCAGTGGTCTGTTTCTGCATCAGTTCCATGTCTTAATTTCCATAGCTTTATATTTTTAAAATATAATAAAGTAAGTTAAGCACATTACCCTTATATTACAAAAATTTCCTTCCAAACTCCAGTCTTTTTTTTTTAAACTTTAATGGAAGTTTTTATACTTCTCTTAATGTTAGGATTTCTTACTATGTCTAAAATGATATCTTCTATATCTTGTATTTGTTATATAATATCAACTTTTCAATATTTTTTGCCTGATCCTATGATTTTTCTTCAAAGTTGATCATGTATATTCTATGAGAAATACTGACTTACCAATCACATTGAAAATAAGGCAGCATTTTACTAAATAAATACAGCTTAAAAAAAGAAATGAGAGGTTACCACAGTCAAAATCTAAGGGTTATTGCCAAAAATGTGTATGAGGTCCCAGGTGAAAGGTCTAACATATCACAAATTAATGACTACAAATAGGTTAAAAGTTGGTTGTTTTCATCTCCCCTTAATTATACATAGGTAGTGTCATTACTCAATTACAGAAATGAATAGATCTAATAGCCGGTGTCTTGACTCACCATGATCTGCTAGGAGCTAGAATTACTCTCCCCCATCATCAATAAAAGCATTCTGATCATTCCTGTGGCATGTGTGTCCTAGTGACCATCATTTCCTATCATTCTCCTCCACTCTAAAGCATTATTTAGAAACTGAGTATTTGTTCAAAACCCAGCACACCACCTACCATTGCAAAATCACCTAAAATCAATACCAGAAATGGAGACGTGTTGATTTGAGAATACAAAAACTATTTTGGGTGTTTGTACAATGAGATGGAAGCAATACATTGATGAGAATTCTTCAGCGTTCTGGCTGATTCACATCTCACTTGTATCGGTAAACTTCTTCCCTTCCACGTGATATTGTGCTGAAACCTCTTCAGAAAACACATACTGGTTAATATTTTGGATTAAGCCTTATGAAACTGTCATTTTCATGTTGATTTTCAAATAGCAACAGCTGCATGTTTCCATTTAATATTTCAGTTGTTCCTGAGCATGTGTTCAACAGAAACTGTAACTTACTTTAATCAGATAGAAATAAAGAATAATCAGGGGTGGGGAGAAATCTCTCTATACACTAAATTTAACTTTGAAGAACAATTGGAAAAATGGAAATCTAGGACCTTTTAGACTTTCATGATCATAAATTATTATTGCTTTCTATTTTTTTTCTTTTTCAGAGGATATGGGAATCTAATGTTGCTGTTATTCTATATCTTCAAGGTGACCTGATTTTACTGACACTGAGCTCATCAGGAAAGACTGCAAATAGATAAAATAATGTTTACTTACTCTTTGTTAAAATTTTACTAGCAAAGACCTTTAAAATAATTTTAATTCTTTCACTGCTTGTTAAATTCAAGTTCATAAAGACACAGACTTAAAAAAAGAGAGAGAGACAAATTGCACCCCAGGAAGTGAAAAACACATTTGTGACCATTGTCTTAATTTTCTATGGTTAAATGATGCAAGTCGCTTGACTACTAAGTAATGCTTTAGAGAGTCACATTTGAGACAGTGTCTGTTATAGTCTTCCTTTCACAGTAGAAACTCTGTTTTACTTAATTTAGTTTGCTTATAATTAAAAAACAAATCTCCTGTACTTAATTACTTTTATTTTGTTCTCAGATTCCCCTTCTTAAGTAATTGTGTAATCAGTGATCAAGTATACCAGGCTTTTCAAATGGTTTGATGCTGATAAGGTATTTGTACCACCTCATTTGGTGGGCTGGTCTGAATGAAGATAATAGGGATGGTATTAGCTGAATGCAGCTCTGCAACAATGCTTTCAATTTATTGTAAGGACTACAACTCTTGCCATTACACATAACCCCCCCCCCCACTTATTAGAGTAAAGTACACATATCACATTGCAAAGTACAGAATAGGATCCATTTATATATCTGAACAATACTTTTATGAAACATTTGAGATCCAGATATTTTGAGAGGTTTACGTTTTTCGTCAGCTGTGGCCATGTAAAAGTGTAACTGGAAGCAGGGAAAGTATCTCTCAGATCGAGGTTGCTGCACAGCAGGCTAGTTAACATCAATAGAAGATAAGGTCAGTTCTTGGTAGATGAAAAAATCATTAAATTGGGGTTTCCTGTACCTATACTATAAGTAAATTTTTGCTCCTACATTTTAAAGCCACTTATTTGTGATGTAAGTGTGAGATCGCTAATATTTTTAAACAGCTGATAATTTTTTCCAAATTTAAAAAAATATATAAGGAAAGAAGTGAAAAGAAGGAAGAGGGCCAAAGCAATATATCAGCATGCCAAATTCAACTCACTGACCAAAAGTTGAGACAGATCATCTAAACTTTGGGTCATAAATTTGGTTCTGTTAACACAGATACTGCCTAAGTAAAGGCCTTGAAAGTTTGCTTTGTTTTTAGAAGGTAAGCAACATATTTCCCATTAATGTATGAATTCTGATGGCATTCATATTAGAATCTTCAACTAAGTTCTTGGCTCAAGATTTGTCACTACCACTTTTCCCTGTGAGACTGGGTTAGCGATATCAATGCTAGCAATAAATACAGACAAATAAACAAGCAAAAGTATTTCTCCAATAGTACAAGGTTTTCCAGTCACATAATAAGCAAAAAACCATCCCTCTCTAAAAGTTTCCAACTGGAAACCTCTTTAGGGTACTGGATGCCAACTTCTTAGTTTTACCATTTACTTATTTTAATATTATCCTCAAAGAATTTGCATATTTAAAGAAATAATTTCATATTTTTTTAAAGTCTTTAGTCTGAAATTTTCAATTCCTTTTAGCAGTCAAGTTAAAACACACACACACACACACACACACACACACAAGAAAACCAGTAAAGAATTTAGATCAATTTTCTAATATTGCACCACATTCTATTAAGTAGCACTAATTGCACTGGGAATGGGAATTAATTGAGAAGCCTTGGCTCTCTTTGCATAGCTGCTTGAACTTACACATTATCTTTGGAGTTCATTCTAAGAGAGCAGTGTTTTCACACTGTCTTCACGTCCCATGACCTAATATGAACAAATGTATGTGTAATTTACCAGTGCATCACCACTGAAATGCTGTGAATCAATGCAGCCAAAGTACATAAAAATGACAATATAGTTATTTCCCAATTATCCCACAGTAGCAGAGTAACCAGTGTTTCAATATAAAGTGTAATTGATTCCTAATTAACTGAACTTTCACAGAGAGGCCACAGTCCATAACTTCATTAAACAGTGAAAACACAAATAACTATTCATAAGGAAAGAATTAGCATGTACTATATTCTTATTTACTTTCTAATCTGTAGATGTTTTACGTTCTGGTCTGTGGAAAGGCTGCTCAAACTGCAATATGTCATTCAGATGTTCCTCAGGGAATAGGAAATTTGCCCAGTGATGTTCATTAGGGAGAGAAAAAAATATTGGGTTTTTGATATTTGATGTGCTCTAGGGGGCTTGGCTCAGTTCTTGGACCATTTCCAATACAAGGGTGTAGAAATATCCAAATCTGTGAATTTAGGGCACATTACCTAAGCTTGTTAGGGCCCTCAAGGAGGATGGAAGAGTAGAAATGACGAAATGACAGAGCAAAAGGGACAAGGGTCTATCCATGCCTAATGGGAGAAATGAATGCTGAGTGTAGTTTTAATCACAAATGCTGCTCAAATCATTTCCATTTTAGAGGGGTCCATGAGATAAAGGAAGAGGCAACATATACCTATGTATTATGAGCCAACAAGATGGAATACAATGAGGCCTGCTACATGGAAGTACCACATGTTGCCTTGTAACTGTGCTGGAGTTGATTTTCCTACCTTAACGTAACCCTAGCCCTATTATTGAGCTTTGTAGAGATGTCATTTTTGCTTACCTGTAACTTGGCAAAAAGACTGAGATGATTTGCAAATGTTGGACTACAATGTAATTTAAAATATTTATGAACTATTTGAATGGTGATAATAAAAAACACTCACTGGAAATCACCAGTATTTTAATTTTGGCCTGCCATAATTTTGGTGTACTCCCTGAAGAAAATTTGTCCCATATGATAAATGTCATTGATTATAATGACTTCACCATTCACTGGTCATATTTTGAATTTCAAGATTGTGCATATCAACTCACATAAAATTGTACATGGAAATACAATTGTATAATGTAAGTACTCAGTATAGCATGTGTCTGTGATACTGAACTAAGCAGATGCTAGCACAGGGGCTCATCTGCCAGTGTCATGCTCTTTCCACGGTATGATAATTTAGGAAATAAGCACTGAGAGGGCATAGAGTGGATACCTTTGGTGTTCTGTCCAATTTTCTTTTGGAGGCTGGTGTCCTAATCCCCTAGCTACTAGATGAATTAGCAAATAAATACTCAGAGCAACCTAATTCCCTGGAGAATTCTCCTTGGCCCCCTTCCACAAGAGTCTATGCTTCTTCCTTTCTACTCAGCAGAACTTAACCAGAGACTGAATGCTAGATCCATTGTCACAGGTGAGAATAACACTATGACCTAATTTGTACTTAAGAATAAAGCTAATTTTCAGCTAAGTTTTCATTATTCTTTAGCATTTCTCCCCTGGCCTGTCCCAGCTCCCTCACTCCCCTTGCCCTAAGGGCACTCATCCAATAAATAACATTACAAGAATCCCCATTTCAGTCACTTCTAGAAAATCCTACCGAAGAGTGAGCAGTGGTCCTAGGAAGCTAGTTCTAAGAATGACATCTAGAGTTGGGTCATTCACTGACTGTATGACTTTGAGTGTCCCATCACTATTGCAGGTGAAGGACTGATGGGCCCTGTCATGCTACAGCTGTAATAGTGAACTGGGGTGGCATATAGGTGGAAAGTGAAGCACTATCCTCGTGCAATGTCTCCAGCATTTGAAAGGTGTTATAGAAAAAGAAAATATGAGAACTTCAGAATTGAATGCTTGTTGCTAAGCACCACTGATATATTAAAGAGAAACAAAATGACTGGCTGAAATTTATTAATCAATTACTTAAAAGCAAAAGTAGAGTTAGGAGGCCTTATTTATAGCTTTTAAGGAAACTCTCATCTCCTGAAATCCTAGAGAAGAATCATTAAATTTCAAGATGAGGACATAACTATAGGAGTGCAGAACTTCAGAAAAGCCTGAATGCTCAGCCTCAACAAGTCTTCTATGCCAGTTGCTATGAGAGTAGAGCTTTAATGTTCTCACCATGACAACAACAAAATGGTAATTATGTAAGGTGAAGGATGTGTTAACTAATCTTATTTGGTGATCATTTCATTATATATATGTGTGTTAAATCATCACATTGTATACCTTAAAAATATACAGTGTTACATGTCAATTACATCTCAATAAAGTTGGAAAAAAATAGAAGAAAAGTAAACTATATTTCTTGAGAGGCTCATCCACTTGTGTCCATGTGTTTTAATTATATTTAACTTACATTTAGCATAGTTTATCTGCCTTCTGAAAAATTGCTTCATGTTTTATATTCAGATTACCTGCTTAATCTTTTGTCCCACGAAGTCTATTACTCAGTCTGTTCATTTAATCTTTTAAATAATTTCTATCATTAAAAAAATTCCTATAAGCTCCCTATTTTCTGACTGCTCTTTCATAACAGTTGGTTATTTTCTTAGAGATACAATGTCTTCTTTCATTTCTCAAGGGATTCTAATTTGAATTTTTAATGTCCTCTTTTAGTGCCTAAATTATATCTGCTTCTTACAAGGTCATTTGTTCTGTGGATTCATTTTGGTCTATATATTTCATGCTCATAGTTGCTCTCAAATTTCTGATGATTCTTAGTTCTATTTATGAATGAAAGACTAGGTTAATTAAGTATGTGAATTGCCTCTACAGTTTTAAAAGTATATTTCACAAAACTGTCCCTCCCTTCAATAAAATGACTGACAACTCACACTAAGTAAGTACAAGAGATTTGTCAACAGGTAAGAATCCCTAAAAGGTGCCCAAGACAGTGGACATGCAGGCATACTAGGGACTCTCTCAACCTCTTTAGGCGAGCATTTTATTGAAATTGGATTAATGTAGTGAAAGTTACATCTGAACTGAAGTGTCTTCTTTCTTGTTTGTTTTGTTTTTTTTTTTTTTGACTCTGAAACTTTAATACAGAAGCACTTCAAGCTTAAACATTTCTTTAAATTAGTGCTTTAAACCTTTGAATCCACATAAGTGTCTTAGGCCTGCTGCTAGCAATTCTGTATGCATGGGGGAGGTGAAAAGATGTGATTAGCTCAAGTATTAAAACTGTAGTTCTTTAAATACCCAGATGACCATCTTAAAGCCATCTTCTATTCTGCATTTTTTTTTTTTTTTTTAGTTTGGATTTAAATCTAGTCTCAACTTTCTTTAAAGAAGCTTTGATAGCTCTAGTGGTTGGGTTCTGGTTTTCTCTTATCTATTTGACATCTCAAGAAATCTTATCCTCTTCTATTCAAATCGTCCAGAATTTTCTCAACATTTTTATCCCTTAATAACAAGTTTACTTTTAATGAGCAGTGCCTTGTGTTCACTATTTTTATTCCATTCTCTGCCTTTTTCTACATGTGTTGAATCCAACATTTTGAATCAGAATTCAAATGGACAGTTTATTATAATGCTAAGGTCTGACTTTAAGTGAAATAAATGAGTCCACTTAACAATTATAGGTTGCAAAAGTTTATACTTTATATCATAGACAAAAAACCAGAAACAAAATTGAGATTTTCTAATCAATTTTAAGTGAATATCTATAAAAGATAAGCATTGAGATAAGAATTTTAGAATTTAATAGAAACCTATGATATTACAGAAACATTGGAAAAATATTTTTTCAGATATTCAAACTATAAAATGGTTGAAAACCTCTTTATCTTTTCCTAGTTCCATCAAATTGACTACTTACTAATTGAGCTTCAAAGATTAAGGAATAGGATAAGTTGTTAGGTATTATGAATTATTTGGCATTATTTGCTTTTAAGGCTTCTGGGATTTTTTAGTAAAAATATCGTAAGTTTGCATGGTGAGCTTTTTAAAGAAAAACTTACGAGTTTCCAAGTACTTTTTTCTCTCAACCAAGATTTATTTTCTACTGTAAAACCAAATCAAAACCAGAAAGCTACCGAAATGTAAACTGCTATAAAGTGGCAGTTCTCACCCCACACCATGAAGTTCCAATTGCTTTATTCCTCAATAGATCCTTGTCATTCTTAATTAACTACTATACAACTAACGGTATAAATTCCTATAAACTTGTGATATAATGTATGTGTATGTGTATTCCCACAAAGAGAAAACAATTTTATATGTACTCTATTTACAATTACCTTTTAAAACTTGAAAGTTGGTGGTAATATTTGGTTTCTCTCATTCTCATTTTTTAAATCATAAATCAATCTGAAGTTTGTTTTGATTTGCTTTTGAAATATTCTGTTAGTTACTCAAGAAGTTAGTTACAGTTGTCCCTCGGTAACTGTAGGGGCTTGGTTCCAGGCGCCCACTAGGATCCAAAATCTGAGGATGCTCAAGTCTCTTACATAAAATGGCTTTGTGTGTGAATAGAGTTGGCCCTCCATATCTATGGATTTGAAACTCACAGATATAAAGGGCCGACTGTAACTTCAAGCATTGGTTCTTCATAGGAAAGTTAAAATTATAAAAATCTTTTATTACTACAATCACGATAGGAAAAATCATAAACAGAATTTAGAGACACTGAATTATAATGTCCATCACCAACTTTTGTACAGCACATATGATAGGAAATTCAAACGTTGCCTTCTAAAACAACCAATTAAAATCATCTTAGTAAAGAACAGACTATACTTGCCTTTGAAGGATTATAGAACAGTATCTCAGAATTGTCCTTATTAAGCTGTTTATGAAATTTGAATTTTTCATGAATTCCTGAAAATTTCTGTCATATTAAAGTTGAAAGATGTTTTACTGAACGGAAAAAATAATTTTTTTCTAGAGGTTATCAGAAGAGTGAATTTATCAAAATCTCTTACTCTTTACATTCTAGAAGGTAGAATATGAATAAGTATGTGTTGACATACTTTAATTTCTAAAGACTTCTGAATGTCAACTATTGTTTTCTTGTTAAGTAATTAAAATGTGTCAAATAACAAGGAATTGGTTCTTTAAGACAGTTTAATGAATCATTTCACTACAAACATTTTAATGAAGTTTAAATTTAATACACTGGCTTTTAGATATGCAAAGAAACCAAATTCCTTTGTTTTCTAAAAAGCTCTTGTCTTTCTCATGAACTCCATTGGGAACAGAGTGAAGTATGGATTGCAACTTATCCTTTTAATATATTTCCTTCTCTTTCAGTGTAAAGTGTCTTCTAGGTAACTCAGTCTTTTTCAGGTAAATGAAATTGCTCTTCCTGGAGTTCCATCTGTATATATAGGGAAAGGGAGGCTTGCATAATACAGTGGTTGTGGGTAGGTGACTCTCAGCTATACGTAAAAGTTACTCCCCTTTTCCACGAGTGTTTATGGAGAGTTGCCCTATAGTTTTTTCTTATTGTTATTACAGAGTCCCCAAATAGTTGATGCTTCTACGTCTTTCCTTTGTCTCAGGCTGTCCATTTCATCACTTTACTGTGGAGTTACTTTGCTCCCTTGGTTCCAATAGCAAAACTGCTGACTTTATTTAACTACCTTCTGCATTCCCCGGGAAGAGTAAGAACTTCTGGATCCGTATGGAGGCTCATGAGTGCAAGACCTGGTTTTTTCATTGCCCAAACACGGACAACTCGGAGACCACAGCTTAGCCATGTGGATGCAGCTACTGCTGATTAACCTGTAAGTTTCACACTCATTAGTTTAGCAACCATTGTTGCTCAGCCTTCTTGTTTTCACCTGGGGTCATCATGTCTGCAAATCTTCTCTGATAGTTACAAACTGAGGATAGTGTAGGGACTTGGACTTTTCCCTCATCCTAATGGCCCATCTTGCCTTAATGCTAAGATTTGTCCCAGTGTTGGAAGTCAGTGTTGGACACAATACCCTGATCATCTGTTTCTCTGAAATCCTGTTCCTTCTTCTTGTTTCTGCATTACGATGGTATAGGTGACCTATATTTACTTTCACAGTGTAATAATAATCATCTTCACCTTATATGTTGCTGTGGAAAAAGAATCCCTAAATGATTTGAAAATATGAACTTACCTGTATGAATAATTATAAAGGACTTTCATAAATCCTTTGTAATTAAAAACATTCTAAGCCTATTTAACTCATTGAGGAAGTCTATCAAATAATCTATACTCTTTTTGTAAACATACTGAATAAATTATCCCATTAGTTCTTTCTGATACCTATTCTAATAGCCACTTTATTAGGGTTAGGGTTAGGGTTCTGCAGAGAAATGGGAACCAAGGGGGGAAGGGTAATAGAAAGGGGAGGGGAAAGGAGAAGAGCAGGAGGAGGGAGACAGATGGAGAGAGGGAGGCAAGGAGAGAGACAGAGAGGGAGGCAGAAAAGGAGATGGATTTATTTTAAGGAATGATTGTGGGGGCTGGCAAATTGGGAAGCTTTAAGTAGGCTGGCAATTTGAAAACTTGGTCAAGAGCTGATGCTTGTCTTGGACAGTCTTAAGACAGAATTTCTTCTCCCAAGAAACCTTAGTTTTTGCTCTTAAGGCCTTCAAATGATTTAATGAGGCCCACTGTATTATCGAGGGGAAATCTCCTTTTCTTAAAGTCAACTGTTTTTAGATGTTACTCACACCTACAAAATAGGTGTGGTTCACACCAACACAGAGATTACTGTTTGGTTAAATAACTAGCACTACAGTCTAACCAGGTTGACACATAAAACAAAACATCATAGCCACTGAATATAATAAAAGTATGCAATTTCAAGTCTCCATTTCATCTGTCATAAATTCTCAATAGCAATATACTAGATAATATTGTATTCTGTGCTTGCTTAAAATTTATTGAAGTAAAATATACATTATTTTCCTACGACACCAAATGTATTCATTACTACTCACACACAAACTGGTAAAATAAAAACAATGATAAAGTAAATCATTAAAAACATAATTTATTATTTGTATTTACCATAATTATTTGATCCTTACCTATGCTACTTAGAAATAATACAAGGAGTAATTGATATATGAGAATACAGATAATTATGTCTCAATTGGAAACAGTTCTGATGTTTGAGATATATTTTCCCAAACATTCACTTTTCTATATTGTGGTAGCTCAAAAAACACTTTCAGATAAATATGCTTAAAATATTCTGTTCACTTTATTGTTTCAACGGTCTAGTTTACATGTGATGATGATTACATCTCATACTGAGTTTCTATCTCACATTGAATCTAATGTACACTTACTAACCTAATTTTGTAGAAATGATAGTCTTATTTTCCAAACTAAATACCAGACAGAAGAGTCTTATACTTCTTCTGAAAATAGAACCAACTCTTTGAAATCAAATTTGTCCTCCAAAATCTGAGACATACAGTTGCTGCCATTCATTAGAGGGAATTTTTACACTAAGAATTCTAAAGTAGTTTAAAGCAACAAATTAGCCAGAATTTGTTAGACATTGAAAGTGTGTACATGATTTATATAGCTCATTGAATATATTTACTTATTTTCATGATTTTATCTCTGTTCTTAAAGACTAAGCAGATGTGTGTATGTAACGGATTGCTGTTAATGAAAAATAAGGAACAGTTAAATATGCCACCAAAAATAAACAAAACAAAACCACACAAAATTCTACAGCATAAATATAACTATATAGGCATATTCCTTTTTTTAACCTTTCCAAAAATACACAGAAATCATATCTACTGTTCCAATTATAGAAAGCATAAATAGAAAGTAAAAAGCAAGACTTGAACATAAAAAGGAAGCATAAATAGAAATGAGAATATTGCACTGGGGAAAAACCAAGAAAAAGAAAAATAAGTTCAAAAGTCATGATAGACATTGCAATATCTAACACAGCCAGCATTAAGGAGCCTATATTCTGGAGAAATATTGTAAATCCACATACAACCAACAATGTATTTTAATATGATGAAATATTATATTCTGTCTTGGTGAATAGATGGTTAGAAAACATTTCCAATTGCTGGTGAGAACAGGTCAAATTTACAAAAAAGTGAGTTCAATTCAATGACTGAAGAAAGGAAGGCATAGATTCTTCCCCAGACAAAATAGCAATAGCCATGGTTGACAATATGCCTGTGCAAAATTATCTAGTAGGAGTACAAGGAACTTCAGCTTTCTTAGGGCAGCAGCCATATCTGTTTAATTTGACATTTATCATTAACTAACAGAAGAATGTCTCTTATATTAAAGATAGTAAATAGAATTTATATTCTAATATATTATATTACTTGTTTGTATGGTTTAGTGAGCATCTGTACAACCAAAAGTTAAGCTTCATAAGAAAAGATATTTCTTTCTCTTTCGCTCATCACTGTATCTGGTACATAGTAGGTTCATAATAAATATTGATGGATTGAATAAATTCAGCACAAAAGTTAAGGAAATTTTAATTGACAATCTTCAACTCATAGATATGTTGATACATTGTTTATTTCCTTCAAGATTTTTTTGTGCTCCATGAGCATAAAACCCAAAGAAATCTTGATTTTAAAAAACCTATCTTATTTCCCTTAGGTAAATATATTTTAATACATTGTGAAGAATGTTAAACACTACAGACAGAGTAAGTTCTGAATATATGGAAGAACTTCTAAAATAAACTAAATAAAATATAAAGAATTTACAAATTTATTCTCATATTGGCTTTAAAATTATCTGTATGCTTTTCTCTGTACTAGGAGTACTGAATTAAGGGAACAGTTGGTATAAACCCAGTCAGTGACTTCTAGGATTTAGTTTCCACTCCTGACTTGAACAGATTCTAGGTAACGTATAGGCTGTATAACTTGTCAGGAGGAAGCAATCTTGAAGTTCTTTAAAGTACAAAGGAATAATTGGTATTTTTACTCTGACTATTCTTTCTGTCAGCACTGCCATCACACAGTTTATATATAATTAGAAATTTAAGCAATAATTATATTGTCACACATACATTTGTAACCAGAAAAAAATGATAGTGATCTAAATTAATTCCACAAAATAGCATTTTTAATTTTCCCAATTTTTAAAATTATGTCAAACATGTTAGCATTTATATAACAAGACATTTATAACAAGTGGTTAAATTTATGATAATACAATGAAACAAATGAAATATTTCTTAAATAGAATTTTAGAAATTAACTGATAAACAGTAATATGCATAGTTAAAATAAAAGTACTAATAAAAATGTTTAAAACTATTAATAAAATAGTGGTTTTAATCTATTAAAATAAAAGATAAAACTAAGTGACGGGTGCACGATTGACTGATGCAAGAATTGACATACAAAATATAACTAGTGGTACTTTGCCTATGTCTACCTAAAAATGGTAACTGGTTTGTGAGAAAAGGGAGAAAACTAGCACAATAACTGGACACATTAAGAAAAGTTACTAGGAATTCCACTTCCACCATGATGCAGTAATAGGAATCTGATTTACCATCTTGCTTTAAAAAAAATTAGGCAACTGCACAAAATACATGAAATAAGTTGTCGGCCATTGGGCTAGAACTAACCAAAGAAAGTAACGTGTGAGAAAAATAAATAGACAAGGTGGATGCTGGGGTTTCTTCAGGGTGAAGCCACAGTGCAGAGATGGACAATCCAGAGGTCTGGATTATTTGAAGAGACAAAGTGGAGTGTTTGGGGAATGAAAAGGGGTTAAGATTTGTGGGACAAAATGCTAGAGAGATTTCTGGAGTTTTATGAAGAGCTCTTCTCAAATTTTAGCAAAAGAAGAAAAAAAAAATAGTGAATTTAAGAACCAGTAACAGAATCTACTCCAGATAAAGCACACAGTGAAAGACGACTGAACAAAGTGAAGAGAGCATCAGTGAGCTTTGGGGCAGTATCAAATGGAATAATGTAAGTGCAGCCGGGTACCCAAAGAGAAGAGAAAGAAGTGGTGCCCAAAGAGCATGAAACATAAAAGAAAAAAATGTTAAATTAGACTTTACCAACACTTAAAAATCTGCTCTGTGAAAGATACTCTTGTGAGAATGAAAAGACAAGCCACAGGTTGTGAGACAATATGTTTGAATTTTATATATAAAATAAAGAACTTTTATCCAAAATATATAAAAAGATGAAGACTTAAGTATGAATCAGCATGTTTAGAAATCAAAAGAAGCTAATTAGGCGAGGTGGTCACCTAACATTACATGTTTAATAGCTGTGCTGATTTGTGACAGAGCTATATTCTAGGCTGAGCCAGTCCTCCTCTTCCACATCTCAGGAAGATGCTCCTCTTTCCTCTCTCTCCTTTCTAGGAAAGAGCCCTTTGTTCCTGGCAGGGAACAAAGGTACCCTCAAGCTCTGTAGGTCAGTACTGCTGGATACCACAAAATGCCACTGCCCGGCTATCCCTGTCTCCTTTCCGTGTAATGGGTCTTGAGAAGGTAGACTCCCTAATTAACCCCGTACCCCAGCCCTTCCTCCTCCTTTCTTATGGCCAGTGATTCCCAAACCAACACTTGTGGAAGTAAATGAAGAACAGAGTTTGCTAATAACTTGCATTTAAGGGGAATCAGTCACCATCACTTGTATTTGGCAGAAACTTAAAAAAGAGTGAAGTGGGAGAGCCCTGTAGTAAAAAGAAGGAAGTCTTCCATTATGTTCTGATTGCATGGGAAAACGGGGAATCATATGTGATTGGTTTGAAATACATTTGCTTGTCTCTGGTTGGTGTTGAGCTGGAACTGGGGGCCACAGATAGGAAAGCTGGCATTCATTAAGTCCTGAGCTGACTGCTCCAGAGGTGGAGTAAGTGGTCTATTGTTATAGATGCTCTAAATACCATGCTTTTTGTACATTCAATCTCTCACACTAAAGAGTTTTCACTTTTGGACAACTCCTTGGAAACTCAGAGTGATTTCCTTAAAGTTTTGTAACCAGATGGTTAGTCAATTAAAAAAATTACTGTATTGCAACCTAACAACTGCCTTGGAGTATATGTATAACTTACTGAATAACAGACAGAGAAAAAAGGCAGGGTGTGGATGTATTGATAATTATCTGTGGGGATATAATTTATATTTTCTTTTTGAGGAATCTCCTTAATATGCTTATGTTTTTAAGTTTAAAATTCATTTTAATTTGTTTTAGTAAGGCAGAAATAACTAACCTGAGACAAAAATATAGTTTCATTTGTGTGAGAAGAGTGGAGCACCTTTTAACATAATGTATATCAAAATATCTAGAGTGCTGACATAGAAATTCTAGATATTCTATTCTAGATTGGAAAGTTAAAAAAGAAAAAAGTAGAAGTATATGCATAAATATTATGAACAAAGTATGATTACAGACTTCCTTCCTATGCCGCAGGACATACAATATAGTCCATTTTTACTCTCTAATGAAAACTGGCATTTTTAATCACCAACTTTTTGTTATATTATTTTAAATAAAATACACTACCAGCAACTAGAAATATGTAAGTCACCAATGACTTAAATTTCTATACATTTCTCTTTAAAGATAAAACAAGGCAACTCAAAATAAATATGTGTTTGTGTTCATGTGTGTGTTTCCTCTTTGATCATAATGTGAAAGACTTCATTTTAAAACTCCATGAAATAGACAATGGAAGAATGACATGAGTTCTCATTTTTCAGACTTTTGCATAAAAGCCTTAAAATTCATTGACAGTAGCAGTATCTTTCATTTCCCCAATTTAAAAGCAAAGTGCCATTTCTCAGTAAACATGCCTTTAGAGAACTCATATGTCTAAGTATATTTGATAGATAAATGAATAACATCAAAACTAATGCTCTGCTTAATGGATGTACAACTTTTCCAGCATCCATTTATTTGTGTGTGAATGCACCGTAAGTGTAGATGGTCTTCTAGCCAATTATACTTCAGCTGAGCATGACATGAGGAGTACACAAAAAAGCAGCCTCCTTGAGGAAGCAGTAATGGAGAACAACAGGACAGATAATCATGAGGGATTAGAACATGGCCTCATAAATCTGCAGAGATGCTGACAAGATTTCAGCTTTGAGAATGACAAACCTTTCCTTCTACTCCTGCTGTGGAGTGAAAGATACTAGGCTAATGGGCTCATTCTCCAAAGCCATCATCCAACCAAGGCATAATTTTCAAAAGAAATATTTCTATGTTGTTTTATATTCACAAAATAATAGTGTTTGATCTTAGTCCAAACTATTCTCATGGGATTTGAATAAACTCTAAAATAAAAATTGTTGCTAATAATTTACAAAACTCGTTTATACTACACTGGAAATTTATAACACTGTTTATAAAAATTTAGCCACAATTAGGCTAATTCCTCAGTTCAGGGAGAACTTATTGATATACCTGTAGTCCAATGAACACATGCAACTCACTGGATTTGTGTTCAGAATAAACCTACTTTTATTCAATTGCAAACAGTTAAAAATCTATTCTTGAGTCTGAGTTTCTGAAGGGAGGAAAATATGAGAAGGAACCAATATTTTCTAGACTGCTATTAATTCATGCATTTTACCTGGTTAATTCATACTATCGTAATGATGACTAGCCAATCACAGAGCCAGTTTGATCAGAGGTATATTAAATGAATGTGGGTAAAAGAAACAGAGTCAAATAATTAAATATTGACTTTTCATAGTATTCTCGGATTCCATACTCTGCCTTTTGAAAGTGTATTAAGCAAAATTAAGGCATTAAAAATTTATTTAATTGTAACACTTTAACTGAACAACAGATTTCAAACTTTTATTTAACTGAAAACATTGTGTCCAGTCACAAATTATTCATGAAGAATTGATCATAAAGCCTATAGAGACAGAAAGTAGATCTGTCGTGATACAGGGCTTGGGACAGGATAGGGAGTAACTATACAGGGGGCACAAGGTTTCTCTTTTGCAGTGATGGAAATGCTTAAAAATAGATTTTGGTGATGTTTGCACAAAGCTGTTAATGTACTAAAAATCACTGAACTTTACACTTAAAATGAATCAATTATATCTTAATGAAGCTGTTAATAAAAAAAAACCAAACAGCATTTTAACAAAGACATCCTGTAAAGGGCTTTGTTGCCATTGAGTTCTTCTAATAGCATGTATTACTTTTCAATCTCACGCCTGGTAGATGGTTTTTGTGAATCTACAGGGATTGACAGGTTAATATAAAAGGGATTTTAAATGAGAACCCCTATTCAGTACACTTGAAGAACAGTTAACACATCTCTTCAATTTTCAAAAGGTATTGAAAAAGTTTTGGATGATCTGGTACTGAATAATGATGCCAAAGTATGGAGGTTTTGTAAGTCTTCATGCTAATTCAAACTCTAGCCAGTGCTGAGAAGCATTGATTCTGCATATTCTGTGATATATAGAAGTATACTATATACCAGTATTCTGTGGTATATATAATATTCTATTGTACACTATATGCCATATTCTGTGGCATATTACATTCTGTTGTATATAAAAGTATACTGCATTTGCAAACAACTGAAAGCATCTGAGCCCAAGGTTTATTAGCATATAATTCAACTCTTAATATGTAATTTAAATAAAAATAAGTTACCATAATTTAACATTTCAAAAGTTTTATAAAAATTTGTAAACAGCTGATATTACAGGAGAAAGCCGTATTGACTATTTCAATTAAAGTCGCAGAGTGAAGTTTAAAAAGCTGATTAGTAATCCTCATCTTAAAGTAAATAGAATATTTAGAAATGTGTAGAATTCTCAATGTATAGTGAAAGTATTATTTTTCCCCTTAGCTGTGTTATGTTTCACCAAAATAACACACACAGACACACACACACAGAGCTTGTAAAGCCAGTGGTACACAAGGACTTAAAAAGGAAAGCAACACTCCCATTTGCCCCTCTGCTCCTGGCTCCACACACACAACTTTTTTTAAAACAATTATCTGTAACTATTACTGAGTTGCTTACTTTCACAACTCTCCATGATATGCTTATGACATTATATTAACTGTGGATATTGTCTGTTGACTTTTGCCATGATACGTGAGGATTTAGCATTTCAAGACTGTGGTAACAGTGTCTCTGTTCATGTTCACCCTTGTTTTCACTGTCATTCACTATCATTTTAAAATAAGATTTTGGAAGAAGGAAAAAAATTACACATTCTCAGTCCATCTGACTGAGATAAAATCTTAAGTACAAGTGTCTCTTTCAGAAAGACTTCTTCATTTCATCAAGCCCTCTATTTAATGTGCCTTCTCTCTGCTCTGATTCACCACTTATTGATGTCCAAGAGGAGTTCTTCAGTTATGGTTTATACTAGTCTCCCTTTCACGTCTCCACATACCCAACCATAAATCTTAGACATTTTTCCTCCTTTAAGTCTTTTAAGTTTTCCCTTTTTTGGTTTATGTATCTTACCTATCTAGTTCACATCTGTGTAATCTTACTATAACAATAAATAAATTAGACCTAACTTACCCCCAGACAGTTTTAATAATGCCTGGCAAAAATATGATATCATAAGTAGATACTTCACAAGATATTATTCACTGACTGAATTCAATTAAATAAACACCTGAAATCAAACAAGTGTGAAACTACAGAAATAACATTTATCAAGAAATCAGATTGATCCTGCATCCATTATCCTTAAAATGGATGTAGGTCTTATAATATATAATTCTAATTTTTCAGTACAGCACTAAATGTCTATATTTATCCTATTTTGTTCATTGTGGTGATATGTCCCCTTCACCTTAGAAAGTGGATGGGCTTTCACTGTGCCGTATTCTGTACTAGTCACTTCCCAGTATATTCAAATGCATTAGAATAATTCAGGAGTAAAGTAAATCACAGCTGTAAAAGTCTTAAGAAACTGTTAGGCTGTATTTAATCCCACACAGCCTTATATGAAACAAACTTTTAGAACTACATCTTCCTTTTCTCATTTAGCATATATAATCAGTTATTGAAACACTTTTATAAGGCCACCAATCAGCATTATTTAGTCCATAAATGGAGATGGGAAGAAAGAAAAAAAGTAGTACTCAGAAAAAGTGGGCAGATTATTTGTGAAACTGCATCCCTCCCTCTGTTACATTTGCATACAAATTGATCTGGAAATCCATCAGCTGACTCCATTAATGAGGTCAAGAACAACATGCAGACTTAATCAAACGTTGCTATGGTGTTTGCTGGTTAACTGTCTCTGGGGATGAAAATTCCAAAATATGAAATATTACTTTCTATCACATTTCCTTTCTTTCTGGAATAACTTCTACCCTATAAGATCATAATTAAATTTCGTTTAGAAGTTCCCTCACTTTTCATTTTTACTCCAAAACTATTGATGTGTGTCATACTTGTCACTTTAATTGAACTTTGAGGCATAACTGACATGTAGTGGAATTTGGAATGACAGTATAACATGAATGCATTATTTCAGAAATTTGAGCAAAATATCTGAGCATTTGAACTGAAATTCTTGCTAAGGAAATAGAGAGGAAATGTGAATGCATTAATTTCTTTTCTCACTTTTTCATCTTTTTCTATGAATTTGTGTCACAGATATTCTTTATTTGAAGACACTGTCAAATCATATTCTGTAATATGACAATTAATAAAAAATCATATTCTACAATTTTCTTATTAAGTAACATTTTAAAATATTGCCTTATGTAGTTCAACAGTATTTAAGTGACTTAGCACACATATTTACATAATGAGCAATGCTGTTCAGTGAACTTAAAAAGCTTTGGTAAAGATGCCCCCATACTGTGCCTATTAGCTTTTTCTTTCTGACCCTAACACTTCTCTGTCAATGTTGTGGAGGCTTTTTGCCATAAATTTTGATAATGAAACTTGCTACACTTTCTAACAAGGTTTCATTCTATGGATAATAAGGTGAATATGTGACAAAATGTAATTTGTTCTTAGCAATCCTGACTATTCTTTAAGCAAGGTGCTACTGTTGAATAAGATATGGAAGACTAGATAAATGCATCCTTGGTCCATTTTTTAATATTTCTGCTCTCTCCATACTCAGCTGCGACTTTATCTTACTTTGTAAATATAAGATTTATTTATTAAATTTTCAGTAAGCAGAAGAATATGATCTGAACCTGGTTTTCCAGAAATACTAAATACTATGAATACTTATAAATATTAAAATTCATTTTTAAAAATTTTCTTAATTTTATATACATTCAAATTATGTTTCTAAACTTGAATCAGTAGCCAGAGACACCACTTTATCTCTCCATTAGTTTCCTGTTTCTCCCAAACTTCTTCTGATTGAGTTACTGAAGGAGAAGAAAGTGTCACATTACTTGTAATCATGATTCTATTAGAAGTACTTGAAATTCATTTGTAAGAGACTAATAGTAACAGTGATGAAGATATCAATGTGCTTTACAAACATCTGTGTTTTCCATTCAGTACTCTCTAAAGTATTTATTTAATTAAACTTCTCAAAGCTAGAACTGCACTGAGAAATTTTTTTTGGTCTATTTCACATATAATTACTAGAAAATAAAATATTTGTTGATGTGATAAGAGTTCCAGTTGGAGGTTATATGAAATCATGTGTTACTAATATACGAACAAATAACAGAAAAAAAAATAGGCCCCTGTATGGGGCTATCCTGTGTAATAGCTGTATTACAATTAATGGACATGAATTGCCCATTAAATATCAATCTGTGGCAGACATTATTACTCCACATTACAATATCCTCATTCTCAGAAGTGTAACAGAATATGCCACCCCACAATATAACTGTGGGAGTTCAGAGCATGCCTCCCTAAAAGATGCTGCTTTAGTTACATTGATTATTTTGAACTGTAGGCACTTGCGATCAGCAGAGGCAGGCAGAGGCTTTCTCTGAACTTTCCTTATCTGTCTAAAGACACACTCCAAGAGGAATTCAGTAGCCATAAATCCCCTTCCTACGAGTTTCATCAACCAGGGCATATTGACTCTTATCACAGAAGAGGAAGCTAGAAGTCGACATCACAACTCAACAAACTGTCACTAGCTATCATATCTCCCATCTGTTCCTCTAGGGGCCCATTCATCTTTCCTGAAAATCATTTACTCTTTGCTAAGAGGCACACATACCCTCTTCCCTTTCCCTATTAAGATGGTATGTAAGTCTAAATTTAATCCTCTGCAGGAGGTTACTCATTTTTCCCTGGTTATCGCCAAAGTATAAATGAGGTATGCATGTTAATAAACTTGCTTTTCTTGTTAATCAATCTTTTGTTATGGGAGTTTCAGCTAAGAACTCAGAAATATAGAGAGAAATTTATTTTTCCTCCCCTATACCTCCTTCAGTGTGAATTTAACTATTATGAAGAAAAGACAAACCACAGTCTGGTTATATGCTCAAAGATTGATAAAGCACAGCCATGGCTGCAAGACTGAACGGACAGCTATATGAATGGTATTCAGTACTGTTGCCTATGGGAATGGTGCCTACTGAGGCTGTGCAGTGCACAACAGGCACAACCATATGTGGCAGCCCAAAGCATGATGACATTATCTATCTGGGGAGAATTTTACAGTTAGCCTTTCGGGATCATTCTCTGCCTTAAGATTTTGCTCCAGGAGGCTGACATTGATGAATGTCATTTTCAGAATCTCATGCTTTTTAGCTTCTGAAGAAGGGCACTAGCAGCTGTCTGGAGTATCATGGTAGAGAAAAGTTAAGGTGCTCATTTTTCCTATCTCTCTTTCTGTTGGGATGCTGTTTTATCAGTCATTCTGTTGTCCTTTCTGTTGGCACAGCTAGAATTGCGTAGTCCAGTTCTCTGGGATCTGGTAACACTCCTTCTTTGCCTTGACCCTTCAAGCCTAGGAGTATTAATACTTCCGTTGTTATAAGCCTTTGGGTGCTTTAAGATCTCTTCTTGGTTCCATTAAGCCTCTTATCACTTCTGTCAATAGTCCTTTTTTTCTATATTCTTCACTAAACATTTTGAGTGTGCTATTCCCTGATCTGACCTAGATTTTTATACATTATTTTAAATCAGTATCTTGGAGAAATAATTTATAGAGACATTTCTCTAAATGAAAAGAGAGGAATTTCATAATATATTGTAGAGGCTTGAAAACAGGATGCTACTTTTAAAAATAAACAGACTGTGCTGCAATGGTGGCACACTCCAACATGATATATTTAATAAGGAATGAATAAGGAGACACATCCTGTTGAAAATGAGCACAAAAAGCAGTGAACTGACACATAAGCCTTTGTTCTAAAAGAGACTCGAAGATTATGAAACCAGATGCCCACCTGCTATGCTCCGAAGCCACGGAATGTGCACTTGCTTAGTCATCTCATTCAGCTACGCAGACAATTTCCCATTCCCTTTCAGCTCTATGTTCACTAAAAACAGAAAGCAGAATTGCCAAGAATACAGGCAAAATTGGTGGTCATTTACTGGATACCTCTGGCTCAGTGAAATGAAATGCGTGCTAGTGGGATGAGGAGAAGGCACACTGCGATGTTTGCTGAAGACCAGGCTTCACACAGACCGGTAAATTCGGATGCCCGCTTCTCACCACACAGGGTATTCTTTAGTGTACAGACATACTGGGTTCTATAAATTCAGCATTTTGTGGCAAAAGTGATATTTAAAGATGCTACACATAACTATAATTTCCATTTCTGTATAGGACAATGTTTGAAAAAGTCATACAAGCACAGTCATTTCTAACCGACACGGAATATTCTTTCATTTGCAGTTGCTATCCAACTGAGGAGTTGGATTAGGTTTGCTCATCTTCATTTCATAGCTTCTCTGCTGCCAGCACCTAAGGCTCCGACCATTCCTTACTTCTGTACTCAGGCTACTTCTGCCGGCAACCCAAACCTGCAGCAGCTGTCTGTCGGAAAACCTGTGACTAGCTTACTTGGCTCACCAAAAAGAAACCCCTGCTGCCTTCCTTTCTGTCAACACAACCAGCCCAACTCTGCTTCAGTACTGATAGGCTGCTATTCAGTCCACACTCTGGCTGCTTAAAGATAAGTTCCATAAACATGCTGCTCTCATCACTGCCCCATTGCTCTGTCTAATCTTTCCAGTGTCAGCTTAGCAGTCACTACTCTGAGAAATCTTCCTTGAACTTTCAGAACTGGTTAAGAGTCTCCCTCCCTCCCTCTCTCTCTATTTTTATTAAGGTATAATTGACATACAACATTATATTAGTTTCAGGTGGACAACATAATGCTTTGATATTTGTATACATTGTGAAATGATTGTCCAGTAAGTTTGGTTAACACCTGTCACCTTACCTGTCACCTTACATAGTTACACATTTTTTTTCTTGGGATGAGGAATTTTAAGATCTATTCTCTCAGCAACTTTAAAATATGCAACACAGTATTTAACTATAGTCACAATGCTGTACATTACATACTCTCTGTCTTTTACATATGCACCCTCTCCCTCCACACACACATGAACACAAATACGCCTCTGAGCCCCATCAGGCCTGACCTATGGGGTAGGGTTAGAGTCTCCAAAAGCAACCTGCCACAGTTCTTCTATCATATTAAATCATATCACATTATCACATAAACGCTAATTGTCCTTCACTCTAGTACAATTGCAAGTTCCCTGAACTCAGTACCCTGCTAACTTCCTTGCATTTTAATCCCCAATGGCTTCTCAACTTATATATTTATTTAACCTGAAATCTGAATTTCAGAGGAAAATAAGTTAAAGTTTTTTTTAAACAGTGAAAGAGTAATTTCCCTTTCAATCAGAAATAGCGAAACTTTTAATTGTTTGGTGGAAAGAACCCTTTTATCTTCTCAGTACAGTTTTACTCACATTAATATCATAGCTAACGATACTCACAATACGATGAGCATAATGTAAAGATTGGACTAAAACTCCAAAGATCTAAGACCTGGACTTTCTACATTTTTAATCCTAATTAGTTGACTGTATGACCCTCTGATTCTCTTTAATTCTACTGGACTTGCATCTTCCCAACTGAAGATTGAGTAGGGGTGAGCAAGACTAGTGGTTATTACTGGTGCTGCATTAGTTTCCTGAGAATACTAACAAATTACCAAAAACTTGGTGCCTTAGAAGAACAGAAAAGCATTTTTGTATAATTCTTAAGGCCAGAATTCCTCAGTGAGTTTCACTGGGCCAAAGTCAAGGTATCAGCAGGACCTCACTCCATCTGGAGGCTCTAGGGGAGAATCTATTCCTTGGGTCTTCCAGCTGCCAGTGGGTGCCAGCCTTCCTTGACTTTTGGCTGCATGACTCCAATCTTCAAGACCAGCATCTTTAAATTTCTCTCTGCTACATCTTCACGTCACCTTATCCTCTGTGAGTCAAATCTCCCTCTGCCTCTCTCTTATAAAAGATACATGTGATATATTTAGGGTCCACTTGCATACTCCAGGATAATCTCCCCATCTCAAGATCCTTAACTGAATCATAACTGCAAAGAACCTTTTCCCAAATAAGGTAACTTTTACAAGTTTCAGGGATTTGGACCTGGTATCATTGGAGGTGGGGGCGTTTTGTAGCCTGTCCTAGTAGGATTATTTGTTGTTGTTGCCACTGCTGCTGCTACTACCACTCTGGTGATGAATCTGGGTGGGATAGTGACTAACAGAGAGCAACAGAAATAACACTACACGAATTCCAAGGCTAGGTCAGAGGAAGCCTTGATGCTTCCATCTTGGCATCTTGGAGTGCTTAATCTCAAGAAGTTCTCTCTAGAGAATGCTTCCTTGCAGAACTCAGTCTAGAGAATGCTTCCTTGCAGAACCCAACCACCACACTGTGAGTCACACAAAAAGGCCATATATAGGTGCTTCCACTGACAGAGCCATCCAACCCAGGCTTTGTCATCCCATCCCAGATGCCAGCCATGTGATTGAAGAAATCCTTGGATAACTCTAGACTCTAGCCTTTTGAATCAATCTCAGATGTTGAGTCTTCCCAAGTGACGGCTCAGTTGCAGAGAAGCACAGTCAAGTCATATTTGCAATGTCCTATACTAATTCTTTACTTTGAGAATCCATGAGTATAATAAATGGTTTCTGTTTTAAACACTAAGTTGTATTACAGTTGTCCAGAGAAACAGAAACAATAGATAAATTATAGGACAAGATATATTATAAAGAATTGTGTCATACAATTATGGAAGATGTGAGCCAGCTGTGTTATTTGGTCAGAGTCCAAAGACCTAAAAATCAGGTTAAGTCAATGGTATAGGTACCAGTTCAGGGCTGAAGGCCTGAGAACCAGGAGCGCAAAAGGGCAAGAAGAGATCAATGTCCCAGCTTAAGCAATCAAGCAGGAAGGGCTTAATCCTTCCTGTCTCAAATACAATTCAATTTTTTTCTTTTCTTTTTTTGTTTTTCAAAATAAAAACCAACTAAATGTTTTATAATCTTATCTTTTAAATTACATTGACTCTATTGGTTAAGAGAATTCTATATATAAAGTTTTATTGGTACCTATAACCAAATTATAATACAATATTGACATATTTTTTCATAATTAAACTTTCCTAAAAGCTTCTGTATACTTTAAGGAACTGACAGTACATACTTGTTATATTGATTAAATTGCCAAAATAAGTGTTTGTGTTTTTAATCTTTACTATTTTTGTTCATACTTTAAGTATTCCTTTCATACATTAATAATCTGCAATAAAACTAGTTAAATAACAAGTCATTTGACTTCATGTTCCAAAAATGTGGCTGACTAGATAAATTGCAGACTTTCCAAACACTAACATTTAAGAAAAGTATTTATGACAAGTTCACATATTCAATCCTAAGACTGAAACTGACAAAAAAAAAAAAAAAAAAAAAAAATCACCAGGTGTAGGAAATGCAGAAGGAATTGAAAACAAAGGAAAGGGCTCCTTATGGCAAAAAGTGGGTGTGGGAGTGGAGGGTGGAGAAGTAGAGGTGGTTACCACATTAATCCATTATCTTTGTTGCATGGGGTCAGGAGGAAAGGCCTTAACCTATGAAATGCTAGGAATGGAACTGAGAAGCCTAAATATAAAACAGAAATTTAAAGAGCTATTAAGCTGCTAAATGTATAAACTGAGAAGATAATCTGTCCACTGGTGCAAATAAGTGAAAAAAGAAACTCGTCTCTCATAGGATCCAAGTGGAAGAAGGAATACCTGTGAGAATTTGTAACCATGCCCTGTACCTTACCAGCTTTCTGTCTGAAGTGCCCAGAAGTTCCAAACCTTCCAAACTGAAAAATTGGCCCTGCACTACTGATGACCCTGGAATGCTTTGTAAAATCAAACATAAAATTGATCAATTCACAGGGTAACTACTGATAAATCCCACTGAAGAAGACCTTCACAAAGGAAATTAATGAGGAAAACCAACACCAGGAGTGAGAGCCGGAGAGACAGTAATCCTCAAACACTTGCATAATAAAAAATCATTTAAATAATACAAAAGAAGTATACTGAAAACATGAAAGACATATAATAGTAAACAATCTTATGGTTACCAGGGAAAGGGAGTGAGAAGTAAAAAATAATAAATTTGGGAATTTGAGATTTACAAATGTTAGACACTATATATAAAAATAGATTTTAAAAAAAATTTCTGCTGTATAGCACAGGGAACTATGTTCAATATCTTGTAATAACCTTTAATGAAAAACTATGAAAACAAATATATGTATGTATATTCATGACTGGGACATTGTGCTGTACACCAGAAACTGGCACACTGTAACCGATGGCACTTCAATTAAAAATTAATAATAATAAATAAATAAGCAATAAGGATATATTGTACAGAACAGGGAAACATAGCCATTATTTTGCAATAACTTTCAGTGGAGTATAATCTATAAAAATACTGAATCACTATGTTGTACATCTGAAACTAACATAATATTATATATCAATTATGTTTTAATTTAAAAAATACATATCTTCTAAATACTAAAAAAAGACATATAATAATGACTCTATATCATTATAAGATAAAACAATAGAATATGAAAAACATATCAGCTATATTTACAAACTACCAAAACTACTTTTAACACATTTATTGTGGTATAAGTACTGTACAGTAAGTGTACACATATTTCAGATGTACAATTTGATGAATTTTGATAGGTGTATACACCTATGAAACCACCACCACAATCAAGATAGCTAACATTTCCATCACTCCCCAAGAGGTGCAAATTTCAAACTCCTGATTTACTCCTTCCCACGCCCTTTACACCCTAGTAACCATAATATAAACTACCCAAACTCTTAGAAGTGAAGAATATCATCACTGAAATAAAACATGCACAACAAACTAGTTAAATTAATAGGAAAATAAATAAACTGCAAGGCAAAACTGAAGAAGTCACCTGAAATGTGACTTTATTAAGAGTTCAAAATTATGACAGAGAAATTAAGAAATATGGTGAATAAAGTGAGAAACTTAAAAATAAAAATGCTTATAGGAATTCCACAAGTTGATAACCATTAGGAGTTGACGGGAGGTCATATTTGAAGAAATATTGGCTGAAAAATGTCCAGAATTCTTGAAAGACTTGCAGCTTTGAGTCTTCCCATAGTTTAGGACTTGGGGATGGTGGGGGATGTATTCAGAAAAGAGATATACTCAAAGTCACATGGAGAAGAAAGGTGACCCAAAATTCTTGGCTTTTGTATGCTGGTGTAAAAATAGTGAGAAAAGGCATAAAGAAACTAGTCATGATGGTCCAGAGGCAGATAGTGGTGTACATACAGGATACAGTGGACTGCATTGGACAGGAAGACTTCCAGGGCTCCTGCTGGACTTCCACTGACAGAAGGTTTTGGCTGGACAGAGGCTAGTTACCCTGAGCTTTCTGACTTCTAAAGTGGAGGACTGGAGGTTGGCAAAGCGTGCTCTTACCCAGATCAGATGGTGACCAGGACTCCTTGTTTACCTTTGGTGATAGGAACAGCTGGAAAAATTTATAAAAATCTGTGATGATTAAGAAAGTGTGGCATTGGCATAGAATTAGAAAAATAGAAAAATTAATAAAAGAAGGATTAAAAACAGACAAATGTAAGCATGATAGCATTATATATGATAGAGCAGTGCAAATCAGTGAGGAAAGACTGCATGGGCTAAATATTCATAAAGAAAAATCATTAAGATCTCTATGCCACATGGTATGCCAAAATAAATTCCAGATGAATTAAAGACATAAATGTGAAGAAAAGAAAATGTTTGAAAAGAAAGCATAAGAAAATCACAGGATTCATAGGATTTTACCCATTATTTAAAACACACAAATTCATTATGGATCAAAAAGAAAAATAAACTCTAAGAAGACTATAAAATCAACTTGTGATATGTTGCTTCACTACATTTAAGGAAGCTAGCAAAATGTATTTGTGATTAAGTAATCATGATTATTTTCAAAACAACCCCGTTCAAAAAAATATATATATATCTTTATTATATCAGTGTAGGGAAATATTTCTTAAGCAAGGCTAATAGGACAAAAAACCTAGAAATTTGAAAAAGAACCCTTACTAATCAATAAGAAAGGAAAGATGAAGCATTAGAAAAATGGCAAAAATATAAATATATATACATATATATAAACAGATTGAGTCCTACCAGAAATGGGGGAAATACAAATTAGAATATTTGTATACCATTTCATAGCCATCACATTGACCAAAATTAATGTCTGAAAGCACTTGGTGTTTTTGTTGACAATATGAAGAAATGGGACCTTTTACAGCTTTGCTGATAAGAGTTAAATTGCTATAAACAATTTTGAAATGAATTTGGTAATATCAAGAAAAGTTGATTATGCCCATATCCTTTGACCCAGAAAATGTATTTTCCTGTGAATAAGGAGACAAAAAAAAATGCTAATTATTGCAGTATCATTTTAAATAGGAAACTATGAACATAACATTCTTGGTTAAAAAAATGTTTAAAATGATTTATTAATATAATGTAAAACTACAAAGTAGCGCAAATAAATGAATGATATAAATATCACTGTGAAGATTTTATAATTATAAAGTCAAGTGAGTAAGAATATATACAATAAGAAACTATATAATGTAAAATATACAATTTAAATTGTTAATATTACAATGATAAATAAATATATAGTGTAAGTTCTAATATATAAGTGTAAATGGAATATGTCAAGCTGGGGCATCTCCTTACCTCCGGGAAAGGAAAAGTTTAGAGAAATGGCAAGGGAGGTTTAATTACATCTGTATCATTTTAGCTCTCTTTTTAATTAGATTTTTTGGAGCAAAAATGTTAACATTTATTTAATTTCAATGGTGGATACTTGTGTGCCTATTTTCTTACTGTTGCTCATTTTAATATATATGATATTCTTCATTATTTTAAATAAAATGACTTCTTAGAGGCAAAATATTAAAACATTTGTTTAGGAGCAAAACTGCAATTCAAGAATAATTTGGGATTGTGGCTGTACTATGGTATAAATTAAGGCACATATTAACATAAAAGTAGTAATTTTCCTAGGCAAGGATCAGTAATGTTTAAACCTAGGGCTATATAGATGTTGCTGGAATCCTTAAATAGCTTGATGACAGGGAGGTGATACATGAGGTAATTTCTACTTTGTATACAGAAGCACACAGGCAAACACAGCATCTTACTCCAAGGATTATTTTCCAGAATGATACAATATCTGGTAGAAACTGTTGCATTGGCAAGCAGCGCCCAAGTAATTGTAATATACACATAAGATTAGAGTGGCTGATGTGTTCAAGAGGTTTTAGTGAGTAACTGTTTTTCTTCCAGAACAACTCCATAATGTGAATACATCTGTGGACCCTGTTGGGTGAAGTTCACAGCATAAAGCTTATTTCTGCAATGACTGGGCTGCCAACATGCAGCTGGATTCTCTCCAGCGTTCTCTGGAAGTAGTAAAGGATATGTAAAGGAAGGCTATGCAAAGCGATTAAAGTCCCCTCTCTTCTTCAGTGTCATAGCTAGCAGAAAACACGTCCACTCTCCTGCCCCATTCTGACTCTGCCTGTTATTTTTATCTGGTCAGAATCCAGGACTACTTCTCCGTGACCGTGCTCTCAAAGCAGTTCAGCTCTCCCCTCTCTCCTGAGCTCCATACTGCCTCATGTGGAGAACAATGAGATGGGTTGTCTGCTCTTCTCCTTAGTATATGTTAGGTGAGTCAGTGCCTGCTCTGAGGACGAGCCATGTTGTCTCTTTTCCTCACAGGCAGGTATGACTTGTTGGTGCCAAGATTTAGAATCAAGGAGGAAGTATAAAACTGCACTAGAGTTCAAGTTGAAGCCACGCAATCCAGTTTAGCTTATGCCAACGAGCATAAAGTATACTTTGATTCCTATTCAGCTATGCACAGCGCTCCTGTAGGGACCCCTCAGGAGAAGAAGAACAATTAACAGGGAATATTTTATACACCTGGCAGAAAAATATTATAACACCATTAAAATATTGCCATTATACTCTGCAGACCCCATATGAGTAAACTCCTAGTCCATATGCAGGAAAATGTGAGTACTACAGATTTTAATCTAGGCACCAAAAATCTTCAAATGAAAATTCCCCAGAGAAGAAAGTCTCTAGAAAAGCTTATATATTAACAACACATTTACATACACTGAGTTATCTTTACTAATTGGCAAAACAGTGTTCTTTGTTTTGTACATTTTTTATTAATTATTTTTATTTCCCCACAGGAAGCCCAACTAACTGGAGTAGGAATTATTTTCAAATAGGAATATTTATTGTTTGTACAGTTATGCTACTTTTTAACTAGACTAACATGATCTGCTAATTAAATTCCCTTGGAAAACAAGGGCTACGTTATTAGGAGATATATTTCCACAAATGATTTTACCATCTCTACCATTTAGTAAAATATTAAGAAGTTCTTCAAAACTCATTAGCAGTGGGAAGAATTAGGCTTTCTATACATGCAAATACTTTGGAGAATTTATGAAATGATAAACAGATTGATGTTTGTTTCTTTGCTTCCCATGTAACAAATCCCAAACCACTGAATATGTAAAGAGTCATTTTCTCATAGACATAAAGAGTTGTGTAAACATTTTCTGTCTGATCCTAAAAGCAGAAGGGATGGCATGTTAACTATGACAGGATAGAGCAGGCTGGGAGGCTCAGATTGTGAGATCTGCCTCAGGGGTGGGTCACACACAGGTCATAGCAGGTATCAGGAAGAAGTCTAGCCACACAGACAAAGCTGATACATCGTAGATAGTAACGCAATTCCACAGGGAGTTTTGCCTCAAAGAGCTCCAACACGGGACACGGTATTTTTCAAATAGGCAAGTAGAGAATAGCAATAAGGAATCCAAAACAAATGCTATTTAACAGATCAGACCAGAAATCAGGAACTCAACATCAGGGAAGTCTTTGGCGGTGGAGGAAAGGGAACTAATCCATATAGGGTATGCCAGGCACCAGAGTGGAAAGTTACTCACACTGATACATTTAATCCTCAATAAATCTCAAATAGTTTTCATACTATGAAAAAGAAAACTGTGGACCAGACAGGTTAATTATAGCTGGTACCTGGTATTCAAACCTTGTCTGACTCCAAATCCTTAACGCGTTTGAAAATGAAAAGCGTGCTATATTTAACTAGCATATAAATCTATAAATCACCCCCAGCCTGGGCAGCTTGGAATGAATAAATACGAATTTTTTCAAATAACAGGAGTCTTAAAATGTTCAAGGGTCTCACTATTATTGTGTCCTTATTAATTTTTATGTTTTATAACTACAGAGGAGATACTAAACATTTGCCATAAGGCCATGGAGGGAAATGAGGCATTTCAACGTATCTAGGTGGTATCTGAAGCCTACAGAATGCTTTTTGGCATTCAGAAAGACTCTGTTCCTACGTGATTAAGGTCCTAGTTAAAATTGTTGATAGATACTACTGAGGAAAAATTAGTGGGTTCTTTTGGTAGAGTGGAGATAGTGCTATAGTTTAACCAAAACTCTTAATATTTCCACCTTCCTGTATAGATGGAAAGCCATGTATATAGTGCTATAGTTTAACCAAAACTCTTTTAATATTTCCACCTTCCTGTATAGATGGAAAGCCATGTATATAGTGCTATAGTTTAACCAAAACTCTTTTAATATTTCCACCTTCCTGTATAGATGGAAAGCCATGCATATAGTATGTAGATTTTACCAAATTTATATGATCATAGAAATATCTGTTTGTGCTGAATCAGCCTGAGAAATTAGTTCTTCTGGGAATCTATTTTAGTAAGCAATGCTCTTTTGGGAGTAGTGGGGTGAAGGGGACATTGGTGGAGGAAGCTTTGTCTGGGGCAAAATCTGGCAAGAAAATTATAGAACTAGAATCCTGAAATAACTAGGTTCCTAACTAATCAGCCAAGCAGTCTCTAAGAAAAGACACATTGCTGAGTTTTGAGAACAGAAATAAATAGGTCTGAATCAGACAAGGAGGAAGGGTGCTTTAAAGTTGAGTTCCTGAGTAATATGATAGAGCCGCCTGAATCCCTTCTCCGTAAAAATGGGGCTGTTTTATATATTCTGGCCAGATGATGGGTAAACAAGAGTGTGTGTAAATGTGTACAAGGGATGCAAAATGGATACTGATCTGAGGAGAAGAAAACAGAATATCAAAACCAGCTGAGAATGGAGAACAATTCAGGGTAAAAATATCCCCTTTGATCTTAAGCTTATATTCTGGATTAAAATACTATGAGACAGCTAAATTGCATAAAATGATAGTTTGATTGATTAGGCTGGTAGACTGGATCCTTTAAAAGCATAAAACACATCTGCTATGTAGGTGAAAATAGTCTTGTGAGAAAAATGTACACCAATAAATGAAACAATTAATCTGCTAATTTTGTGTGTTCCTTTGAGTACCAACATTTGGAAACATTTGGTAATTTTCTGTTAAGAAGTACACACAAATTCAGTCTCTAGATAATCCTCAAGCAGATCATGGAAAAACAGATCATGTGGGATAAAATAAGAAGTCTCTAGGTAAAGTCAAGGCTTTTGTTTCACTTTTTAGTTCCCAATTCCAGTAACTCTGTGACATTATTCTTATCTCTTATGAATACGGCAAGGTTATTCTCCTCACTTGCACATTCACTAAAGCAATAAATCAGTGACTAATTGTACTTCACATTCTCCATGTTAAGTGTGGTTTGTGATGATTTACATTATTTAGAACTATAAAAATGAAATGAAACCACTGCCATCAATGATTACAGTAAAGGGCACAGAAGGAAATTGTAGCATTTTCAAGAAAAGGGTAACTTCTGCTTAGAGGCATTATCACTGCTTGGTGACTCTACTGTTCCTAACCTGTCACCCGTTAGAGTCAGAGCAATTACTGCAATCCTCTGTGGAACCAATATTTTGCTATGTTTTATCATCTCAATATAGATACATTAAAAATGGTGCCGTGTCATCATCATTGTCATGACAAAAGATAAGCCTTCAGGTAAAACTTAGCATTATCCTACAAGGTAAATTTTTTATAACATTTTCAGTTTGAAATTTGTCATTTGTACTTTGCAAGGTCACCACAAGTTTCTGAGAGACAGCTTATATTTTTAAAAATTAGAAAAGAGTGGCTCGTTTCCTTTCCACCAAGCAATATGTTGCAAACTATTTTGATTGAATTGAGAAAAAACATGATTATTTGCAAGTAAGATGATATGTTTTCCATATGTATACACCCACCATCACAGTAAATGGAGTCATTCCTATTTTATACCTCTAACCTTTATATTGCTTTAGATAAAAAAATAAAGTCATATCTCACAAACTTTATTTCTATAGTTTAACAATCTATAAACTGCTACTGAAGGAAGAAAAGATAATAAAAACGGGTAGTTAAGAAGAAATACTTAAATAATATAGACTTTCAAAGAATTCATATATTTAATCTTTAATTAATAGAAAGCACAAGATATTGAGGAATATTATCTGGGCTTGAAGGGTGAAAGGTAATCTTGTAACTTTGCATCAAATAATAAAAACAACAGACACAAAAATGCTATAGGGTTGAAAATGCTATAGGGTTGAAAAAATGCTATAGAGGTTGAACTCTCTCCAACCTAGGTGCCCGTCATGGAGCTGTTTGTCTGAAGGACTGATGAAAATCTGGGAAAAATCTCACTCTAAGGGAAGACATCTTCATGATGTGTTTGTTTCACAGGTATTGTGTCAGCATCAGAGAGGAGTATTTGAGCGATCAATGCCTCTATCTTTAAATTGTCTTAACCCTTCTGCTCTTCCTTTTAAGATCATCTCTAAATTTAGAGAAGGCCTACAATAAATACTAAGTCAAACATGAGACACAGTGAGCACAGAACTGCCTTGAGTATATATAAGGAGAGTAGCACAAAGAGGAGGAGGAAGGGCGCAGCCTGGTTTGTCCTTGGGGAGTCTATCGGACCACAGTGGAGCAAGAACCAGACCCAGTGGCCTTCACAAGAAATAGACCATTACCAGCACCCCAGAATCTCCTCAAGCCCCCTCCAGTCACAATTCACCTCTAACCCTCAGTGGTAACCATTATTCTGACTTCTTGCATATGGATCTATATGACCCACCTTTAGTTTTACGTTAATAATGCCATATCCAGACCATTTAAGAGAGACAAGCCATCTCTTAAAGGAGAAGCTAAGAACTGTCTCTTGTCTTGCCTTTCTATTTCCCATTTCAGAATAGATAACTGAATTTTCACCTTTCAAGACTGATTTAAAGTCTGAAAAAAAAAAAATCTGGACATCTGACAGCAAATCAGACTAAGCAATTATGAGAAATCCTTAGTAATTTATGTTTAGAATTACCTCTGCATGAGTAATCTGTAGGTTCAAGGGAGACTGATTGAACAAAAAAAGACATGTAAATAGAACAATGGATAAATGTAGGGAAAAAGGAGAGAAATGGATATATGAAGAATGAAAAAGATTTTAGTCTTATATGTTTAATATATTAGTTTTTCTTTTTTTATTTAATGAATATCAAATAACTTTAAATAGCCAAACATTTGAACATTCATTTGGGATTTAAAACATCACATTCTGTTAAAATTTTTTTTCTAATTTTATTTTACAACTTCTTAGTTGAATCTTCAGCCTTTACATTACCCGGCTAAGAAAACTTCACATAACTTTAAAAACAAGGAATAAAACCCACTAGCTTCAAGATAAACACAATATAAAATCTACAAGGGGAATACCTTTTCCATACATTATAAGTCTTTAAAGAAAATATTTTAGAAGTATACTGTGAAAAGACTTTACAGTTTCATTACAAAGGAACAACCAAAATGCCAGGAGTCATCAGATTAGAATTACCTCATCTTCCCACCAACAAACCTAATAACCTACTCATACACGTTTCCATAAAATCTGCCTTTCCCCCATCACAATATATTGTACAACAAATTCTGTCCCATTTTGCTGTTGAAATTATTCTCTCTCATTTGTATCACTGAATTTTCCCATGCTACTGAACTATTTTCCTTTAGTCAACTGACACATCTTGCAAGATTTCTCAAACTAAAATGGTACCAAAGCAACAAATGGTAATTGTACACCATTGACCATCCCTCCCTTGAATCACTCTCTTCCCTCGACTCTTAGGAAACCATATCCTACAGGTTTTCTTTCTGAATGAATGACTGTTCCTTTTAAATATCCTTTTCTGATTGCTCATTTTTTTTTCTGCCTTTAGATTTTTAGAGTGTTCCCTGATTGAGTCCTCAGAAGTCTTCAGTCTCCACACTCGCTTGCTAGGTGTTCTTACCTCATCCCTTAACTTTAAATACCACCTCTGTGCTGAAGCATTCTAAATGTCTATCTGATGCATTTCAAATGTGTGCCTCCAGCCCTAAGCTTTCTTCTGAGTATCAGACTCATATATCTAACTATCTAGTAGACATTTCCCATATAGCTGTACAGAACAGAAATCTTGTTTTCCCTCCTATAGCCACACTCACCTTTGACCAGTCATGTTCTTACTCTTCAGTAATGTAAATTTCATTCATCTAGTTATTCCAGCCAATGCTTAGAAATTATCCCAAACCCCTCTCTTCCAAAATGACTATCTGTTATGGGTTGAACTGTGTCTCCCCCTCCTATCTAAAATATTCATATGTTAACGCCCTAAACCCCAGTAACTCAGAATATGGCCATATTTGGTGATAGGGTCTGTACAGAGGTAATTAAGGTAAAATGACATCATTAGAATGAGTCTTAATCAAATACGGCTGATGTCCTTACACAAAGAAGGAATTTGGACACAGATACAGAAAAAAAGGTGATGAGAAGGCATGGGAAGAAAACTGGTATCTACAAGCTAAAGAAAGAAGCCTGGATTGAACCTTTTCTCATAGTCCTCAGAAGGAACCTACCTTGACTCATATTTCTAGCCTCCAGAAATCTGAGGAAAATAAACTTTTATTGTTTGAGCCAGCTAGTCTGTTGCTAGGACAACCCGGTTGCAGTAATACAATATCCATCCCACCAACCTGTTTTATCAGCTCTACCTTCAACGTCTATCACAACTCTGACCATATTCAGCACTTAGCTCATCCCCTGACTCACCACCTCTCCTCTTGAGGTCAATGAGAACCTGCTGACTAGTCTATGTATTTCCACTCTTGACCCCAAAATCAATGGATAGAATCATATTTTAACAATACAAATCTTGTAATTCTTTGCTGTTCAAACCATCCACTGGCTTCCTATCAATAAATTCAAATGTAATTCCTCAGCCTACAAAGTCTTAAAGGATCTAGCTTCTGCTCAACTTTTTGATCCCATCTCCTACCACCTCAGGCTTCGCTCTCACTTGCCTTCTTGCTGATGAATACATTCATCTTTTTCCCACTCCAGGATATTGACAAATGCTCTTCCCTCTCCTTTTCCCATGATTTTCACATATGTTCTCTCTTACTCCATTCCTGTCTAGATGAAGTGACACCTGCTCAGAGAGTCTTTCCCTGACCACCTACAATATGTACTCTCCAGCTATTTACCTGTTATTATATTATAATCCACTTGTTTGCATTTTCCTGTATTTCTCACCCATTAGAAGGTAAGCTCTTTGAGGGCAAAGGCTTTGTTTGTATCATAGTACCACCAGAATCTAGAATAACGTCTGGTGATATCTGCTGATGAGTTGATGTATGAAGTCACTGCCCTGTACCACAAAATGCCTCACATAATACCAGGGTCCCTGAAACAACCACTAATATTTAATACCAAAATACATCTCACCCTGAACATTTACAATACTGCATTAACAGAAAGAACAGAAACATATCCTTCTCAACCATGTATTTTGCTTCATTTTCTTTGGATCCTATGATTTTTATATTCAAGAAAAAGATCAAGTACGTATTACCCATTTGTCTCCATTAGATTTCTCAGTTATCAAGTCAGTATTTCTTAAACTTGCTATGTGAAAAACATTTTTGACAAAGAAATAGAAAAATCTGAAATCATATTTGAAGGTTTTCATTTCTGACATATCTGGTTAGGTCTCAGAGTGCAAGTTGCCTGAGAAATCTACTTCTTTACTCGGTACACATTCTACCTCCCACTAGGCCAAGCCTTAGTGAGACCCTTTTTGATTAGAAGTTTCTTTTCATTCTGGTAAGATGAAATGTTTAAGGATACATCAAAGTATACTTGATCAGCTGAAGCTGATCAGCTGAAGATATTCTTTACAAAAATCGTTAATGCATGCCTTTATCTTAACGAGTAAGACAAGATTTCAAAACAAGCATGCTGTTTTAAAATAGATCTCTTCACTGTTAATTTTCTAAGAGCGAACCAAGGTCATCTTTATATTGGGAGTAAAAGGTTTAGATTTTCTTAAAACTTGTAAAATAAATCTCGACACTGATTAAGTAACTCCTAAGGTCTTCTGATGGAAAAATATTTTGTTATACATTTTAAGGGGGTGTAAATAACATAGAATCATCACAACTCAGAATTTTTTTGTGGTTGATAGGTGTCATGTTTTGGTTTCAGAAGATTCAATCACTGATTTACTAGTTCAATAAAACTTACTGAACACCAGATAAAAGCTATGTTCAATGTTAGGCACTGAGCACACCCAAGGTGAATTAGGTATGTTCTTGCTTTTGAAAAACTCAGAAGCTCAGGAAGACAGCCATGTAACAAATAAATACAATGTAACATGACAATAACTATAATGATAATAGTAATAAATTCTTATTAATTTTTGTAGATTATTTATTCCACAGATTGCAGTGTTCTTAGGGTGCTTGTAGATTCTCAGAGTAAGCGCTTCAAGACGGTCAGGAAGTGATACTTGTGTTTTGGATAATGAACAAGGGCATGCAGGGAAAGAGTGAACATGGAGGGAAAGAATCACTAGCAGAAGAAATGCCTCTGTGTAAGGTCATGGAACCAAAATATGAATTTTAGTGGCTTTCTTGGAAAAAGTGAGAACTTCAGTGTCGCTGAAGCAAAAGCTTTTGAAGAAGATAGGGATGATTATATCTGGTATGAAATGAAAGAGGTAAACTGAGTCCAAATTGTGTGCCAGTTTGGATGCCTTCTATACCATACGGCAGTATGCAATTTCATAATGACGGCAAAGGTGAACCAACAGAAATCTTTTAGTTAGGAAAATGTGATTAGATATTTTATGAAGATAAATCTGGTGACACTGAGAATATATATAAAAGTGGATAAAAATGGTGTTGACAAGAGCATTTACCAGGCTGTTGCACTTGAAAGACATTAAGGACCTAGACTGAAAAGGATAATAAGCATAGATCAAAAGAAATGGCCGAATTTCAGAGACATACCTGATATATTCAAATGAATTCAGTGTCTAAGTGGAAGAGACAACAATGAGAAAACATCTTGCTATTTGTATCTGTTGTTGAAAAAAATGTAAAAACATTGATCATGGAAGTTGCTGGATTTTACTGGCCTTTGGCCACTAGGTGAAAACTTTAAGGTTGATCATACTGTTTAGGAGGACTAAGAGCATACCCAAATCCCTTGAGAATTATCCTTTATTATTGTGCCTTATGAAACTGAAGAAAATGTGCTTCCCCTATAGAAAAAAAAAAAAGTTAACCCTTCTTTTCATACCATACTCCTCATTTTATTTACACTGGCAATATAAATTCAAAGATAACACAAATTCAAATTAAGTAAAACTGGAATCAGTAAAGTGAAATGATAAAAATTAGTTTCATCCAGAAGGATTTGGTTTGAGGAACAGATTCTGATTTATCATTGAGCTTTGAGGGTGAGAACACACGAACACGCAATCTAAGATAGTGACATGGACCCAGCCTTTTCTTACTCTTCTGGCTGTAAAGTTGGGAATTTGTAGCCACTCTGTGGCATCAAAGAAACTTGGCACAACTAAGGGAGGCCTGGGCAGCCTCAGAAGGAACACTGTGTTAGCAGGTTACTATTTCTTAAGTGCTCTGCATACAAACCACTTCCTCACCACCAATCACTGAAATCAGAGGAGTGCCTCAGATCAATTAACTACAAAATGAAACATCTCTTGCCCAAACTACAGATGGCCCTGAAAATATGCAGACAACAGCAATGAGAGGGCAACTGGAATATGACAGCCTCATTAACAGGAAGTCCCTAAGGACAAAAGGAAAATTCTCTGATTAGGCAAAAACTTCAATCATTGCATTTTCTTTTCTACTTTGCTTAAAAAGAGCAATGGCTTGAGGTCAGGGTCTACACTAACTCATGAGCTGTGACTAATATACTAGAAAATTATGTTCTTAGAAGGCTTCAGACTGGAGGACTTGAGAGGAAGTTTAGTCTTTCCTCTTCATTTCCACTACTCATAATTTTGGGAAATGTTTCTGTTTTTAACATTGAGTCCTCCACAAGTCCATAACATTCCTTAAAGTACTCATTTGGAGAAAAGAAGCCTTGCGACACTTGCCTTGTAGGCTTTTTTTCCCCCAAGATTATCTCTCTTACAAACTGGTGAATTGGTTTGCAATTATAAGTGGGTCAGTTTTGTAGACAGGGACAATTTTGGAATTGAATACATATAGGGAAAAACTTGTGTGCGTGTGTGGGGAGAGGAGGGGGGTAGGTAGAGAGTGGTATATCATGAAAATAAGACAAATAATAAAAATAAATTGTGTGTGTTGATTATATTAGTCTAAGCTCATTTTCTTGAGATACCTTCTCCTGCTCAGTGTGATTCTGGTAAAGCTACTAACCACAGGGGAATTTGGGCTCCTGTATGGAGACTGCACATGTGACTCAGGGTGGGCTAATTCCTTTCTCAGGACTTTAACTAGAGCAGAGATGTTCAGGAATGAAAGATCTTTAGTCATGATTAAAACAATGTATTCCTCTAAAGAGAATGTGAATGATTTTTTATAATTACTGTAATTTCTTGAGTTGTATGGTTCCTGCCTTTTTAAGGCCTGTTTTTATGTTTTTTAACTCTCCTATCAGTTGCAATGATTACTTTTTTCTTGCTCTAGCTGAAGTTTAAACCGAATGTATCAGGATTCTTCTAAAAGCAGCTTGGATATTTTGTCATAAATAGAAATAAAACTATGTATATTCCTAAGCATATAAAGTAAATATTTTATTACAATATGGCTAAGAGTAAGGAAAATGTTAATTAATTTAACTGAGTTATAAATAATAGAATATTCAACTCTACTTCAATACTGAACAAGTACAAAACTTAATAATGTGTGTCAGAGAAGGACATCTATCCAGCTTCAATTGTCTGTTCATAATGACAAGGCATTAAGAGCACTCAAAGGATAGCCATGTATTCTGTATCTAATGTCTACTATGGAAGAAATTCATGTTAATAATTAACTGAATCCCCTTTGTTTGCCTAAAAACCAGTTAAAACATCTACCTCCACTCAATACAATTCAAGAGGGATGATGGTAGGCAGTTGTTTGGCATGAAATTTGAAGAAATTTACTCAAAATCTCCATGATCAGTTCTATCACAGTACAGTCCAACTTTCCCATCTGTCCCTGGATACACAAAACTAATTTACCTAGAAGTCTGAAGTTCTGAGGTTTAGGATGAGCTGAGGTGACAGAGTGAATCATCTCATCCCCAAAATACGTATCTATAAATGGACCCTAGTTCAGCAAAAATCATAGCCCCTGGCTTTACCTTGCATAGAAGTCAATGGATAAAACAAGTTCCTAGCAATCATTTGCTGGGCTGTATAGAAAAGGACCTGCCATCAATGATGTTACCCGGAACAGCCAGCCTATTTGGCTGTTACCACGGTGACAGGATAACAATGTATTGGGAATAACTGTGAACTGTTCACATGTGGTGAGCATTCAGCCCTTCCTATCTACCCTGGAAAATTCCTTTTTCTTTTTTTTCCATTTTAACCATTTTTAAGTGTACAGTACAGTGGCATTAAGTACATTCACATTGCTATAAACCAACACCTCTATCATCTCCAGAATGTTTCCATCATCCCAAATTGAAACTCCACGCCCAATGGAGTTTGGAAACAATGACTACTTGTTCCCTCCTATCCTCAGTACCTCTATTCTACTTTCTGTCTCTGTGAATTTGCTGGGTTCCTAATAAAAGAGGAATCATGTAGTATTTGTCCGTTTGTGACTGGCTTATTTCACTTAGCATAATGTCAGAATTTCCTTCCTTTTCTTATCTTGCAAATTCCTTATTTTAAATAGAAAAATTAAAATAGAATAAAGCCAACTATATTAGGAATTGCATTAAAATAGTTTTTAATCCACAGTTAAAAAAAAACAAATATGCTTGAACTGCCCCATTTTAAAATAGTCTTTATTGAAATTATTTCTGGGAAGTCAGGAATTGAGTATGTTGTAATATATAAAATGATTTTTATAGGAGTACAAAATTGGTAATTATATGGCAAAATCCTAACATTAATTAAATACTCACATTTTTACTGTTGCCCTAGAGAAAAAGCATTACATAGGTAAAATTTTAATGGTAATAGAATTAGAGTGTCTGTTCTCTTAGTCAAAAGTATGACCTCTGAAATAATGAAAAAAATGCTTCATGTGTAGGGACAGTAGTGATTAATGACTGTAAAATATTAGAAAGGTTTCCACATAAGAAAATCTGTCTCACAGTATTATAATCATGTCTCTAGATAAGTTTAGTGGCTTCATAAACTTATTAAAGGCATATAAAACTTCAAACACTTAGAATCTATTCTTTAACTGATGACATGGCAGAGAGGGTTTCACAACTTCAATATAACAACATTTATGGTTTTCTTTATGGCCAACTCTGTATAGTATTCTCTTTGCACACACGTCTTAATAAATGCAGCCTATTATACAAAGTTTACTGTCTACCATTCTTCAGTATCCTTGAAACCCCTGAGCAATGCCCAAAATGTAAGCTTTTTCCATAAGTTATTCTGTAGTATTCTATCAATATTCCCTTGCAATGCTTTCTTTCCTCCTATTCTTGCTCCCAAATATTTCCACCGTGAGTTCAGTAACTTCTACCCCATGGTTAAACTCCACTGCAGTCACAGCCTCTCCCATTAAACTTGCGGCCTTGTGGAAATAGATATTCCTGCAGAACATTCAAGAGGAAGCTATCATTCTCTTACACCACTGTGTGGGTATTAACTGAGATTTCTCGGTTCCTCGGTGCCTTTTCCAAGGTGCTACTGATGATTCCTCATATAAAATCCAGTCCAGCGCTCTTGGAGGCCTATGCCAGTGGGCTGTGCAACCAGTAACCATTCCTCATGCATTCATTAATCATTCTTGTCATTTTCTTCTCTTCCACTGACAACTTTGTTAGTAGCTTTTCCCTTCTTCCATCATTCAAATCCTTACTATCATCTTGGGTGATTGTGTCCATATGAAAAACCCCACACAACACACTGCATTTTCAGTTCCTTGACCCAACATTCCTAATGACTGTCACATTTGTTCCCCCAAAACACCCAAGCCCCTAGCCATGCTCTGAACTTGGTCACTACTCTAGCTACTTCGACTCTTAAGTAATAAAAATACATATAAATGTGTTTGATTTAAAAAAAAAAAACTGTTACTCTTCTGACTTTCTCCTACTTAATGTAGGCCAGTCCAGCATTGAATCATCTGAACACGGAAGGGAATCCTGTGTTATGAACAGAGCTCTCCCATCAGTGCCTGCAATTTGTGACACAGCTTCCACAATGAATAGTCAATGATCTGTGCAGGCAGACTCATTGTGTGAATAGGGGACAACGTCTCCTAATGTCACCCTATCAGATCATCTATTTTACTTTCTAATCTCAAAGGAAGACAGTTATAATCTGGAATCATTTCTATCTTCCAGATGATCTCCTAATATTTCCTCTGTATTTGCACTACGCAGCCAGTAAAATTGATTATGACGACGGAGTCATGCCTTCTCTCACCTCCCCTGTCTAACTTCCCTCACATTACCTCAACCAACCTCTTGTCTGCACACCTGCATAGTGGGCAGTTACCTCATCCCAGCAAGTATCTAATTATCTGATGACTGCTTCTTTGATTGTCTGTATCCTCCTCATGACCCTTGAATTTCCATGAAGGCAGGGGCATATATGTCCTGTTCCTTGTTGTGTTACCATACATAACAGTATCTGGCATCATAAATGTTTGTTTAAAGAATTAAGTAAATGATTGAATAAAAGAAAAAGCTTTGAGCCATAAGATTGGAAATTTCCACATAATTTTCTTACAGTTTTCAGTTGTCTTATAAGCAGCCATAGCTCTTATTCCAATCATAACTAAAATGTACAGATTCCAAAATACACATAAAAAGTGGAGCCACGTGGATCTAAATTGGAAGATGGTATGATTCTTCTATTGCACCGAGTGCCATAATGAAAATACCAAGCAAAAGGCCAATGGAGGCAATTCATTCTGTTACCAGGAAATGTAAATATTCCTTGAAATTCACTATGCATGGGCATAAAAAAAACATATAAACTAATGTTTTATAGCATTAGACTTCAGAACAAATAAATTATTATTTAAATCTTGTTATTTTAGGGGATCAGCAAAAGGATTTCAAGAACCATTTTACTGTCTAAAAGTATTTAGATAAAGAAAGAAAGAAAGAAAGAAAGAAAGAAAGAAAGAAAGAAAGAAAGAAAGAAAGAAAGAAAGAAAGAGTATTTAGACTTCAATAATTAATAGCAATTCAGTTGCTGTTGTGAATGAACCATTGTGAAATTTTGTTTAAATAAGCAGCTGTTTAACCAATGCCCATTATCCCTTCCTTCCTCTACTCCTTCTGGATCACATTCTGTCACTATAACTTGTTTCTAAATTCTGAGCATCTCCATGTCTAATTTCTCTTAACCTAAAACATAAATATCCACATATTCTGTCTCATGTAAATTAAAAGCTTCCCTTCACATTTTTCACTTCCAAACCCCAGCTACTGGCCTGTCTCACCTCTGTTGCTTGCTAAGCTTCTTGGGAAAAAAATTACTCTACATTTTAATATCTAGTACTATTGAGTCTCTACGGAAAATTAAAACCCCTCTATTTTCCTTCTTGTTCTTTTCTTTTTACTTGACTCTGCTTTGCTATGTATTTGACCACTTTCTCTTAGCTTTTCTTTAACATCTCTCACAGTTCTTTTTTCCACCTGCCTCATGAGAACTTCTTTCTCTAGGTCTTATTTAAATACTGGCGTTTCCAGACTCCTGTCTTTGGTTGCCTGACCTTTCTACAATTCTCTACATTTCTCATGGCTTTAACTAGCATCCATATGCAGTAGACAGCAAAATCGTTATCTCTTCGTCTGCCTTTTCATTTGCGCTTCAGACTTGTACATTTACTCAAATTTATGGACACATTTATTTGATACATTCCTGACAAGTTTATTGAACGAACTGAGCTCTGAAGGGAAAAATCAGAAAGCAACTCTATTTTCCCTTTTCCTTATCAAACACACTCTCTAATCTCACTCTTTCTTATTCTTTCAAACATCGTCCATCAATTCTCTGCTTTCTTTTTAATGCAAGTAAGCCTCAGTTTCGGTTATTTCAAAATCACCTCCTAACCAAAAGTTCAACTGATCTCCAGGGGAGCGCCTTTCCTTCTACAGCTCAGGGATGCCATGGACAAAAGTGGCGCCGTGTGACACTCCCCTCTTCATTTCTCTGACTTCGTGGCTGTCAGACTTCCACATGAATCAGCGTGAATCAACTGTAGGATTCCTTCAACAGATTGCTCTGCCCCATCCCGAGAGCTTCTCATTCAGTCAATCTAGTGGGGTCTGAGAATTTGATTTTCTAATGAGTTCTCTGATGGCACTTTTGCTGCTGCTAGTTGGGACCATACTTAGAAAACCACTTCTCTGCTCCTCCCCCCCTAGCTGGCTTTGATTGTGCTACTATGGATACAAGAGAGAAGAGATAGCAAAGACCTCACTAGACTGAAGAACTTGTAATTTGGTTTCAATGCCCTCAGGGTGACAGAGGAATTATTTTTGCTTTCTCTGAAGCGGTTTCTGTGAGTTCCTCAGAGGTCTTCCCAATGGCACTTGTTTGTACCTGTAACTCCCTTGACGTGCATCTACTACCTTTTTTTTTATCACTCCCCTCAGGCCTTGGTCTGCAGGTACTCACGTTCTGATAGAAACACTTTATCCATTTTAGTACTGTTGCTTTTAAAATGGCCCTAGGCTAACCACCTGCAGAATTCTCATCAGGTCCTAAACACTGGTACCTTTGTTCTGCCTCCAGGAGAAATGCAGCTTCCTCCAGCACAGTCCTCGCATGCTTTGATGTTTCAGACATGAGTAAGCAAAGTGCTTTTCACCTTTTAACTAATCATGGAGAAGTCAGATTCTAGACTCCAATATCCCTCAAACTTCAGAAGATGCACATCAGGCTCTCCAAACTAGTTCCTCAAAGCCCCACTCACCTGACTTGAGGTGACAAAGAAGCACTTTATTTTCCTCTTCCCAAAGGCAGGGACAGCAAATGCCACAGCATTCCAACAAGGATCCGTTCCCCACAAAGTGTCACTCCCTCTGCTGTACAACAGCCCCACCCTCTCTACAACAACAACAAAGGGAGAGATGGTTTCCTGTTGGTAAAATCTTATTACAGTGTCTTACAAAAGTGTCTAGAACCATAGCATATGGGAGACATACAAACAACTGTATACTTCTTGGCCTTTGAGGCTTTGTGAACATTCTGACACAGAAACAGCCCATTTAGACTTCCTGTTACTCTTGTTGTATATCAGACAACATACTAGAGTCTGAGGATAAAAATAGAAATGGACTTTAAGGAATCAATTTCTCTTTAGCTTAATTAAAATCCTAGTTAATATTTTACTGTTATTAGAAATAAAGAACGTTGGATCTGGTGGCATATTTATTAGCTATGTAACGTCAGGCAACTTATGTATCTTCCCTAGGCCTCAGTATAAATGAAGTGGGTACATTTGAAGCTTAGAACAGTGCCTGGCAGGTGGAAAGCAATCACTGAGAGTTAGGTATTACATGTTAGCTTTTTTTAAATAACGTTTTTATTTTAAAATTACTTCATATTTACAGAAAAGTTGCAAAGATAGTAAAGAGAGCGGTAGTATACACCTCACTATGTTTCTCCTGTTGTTAACATCATTCATTACCGTGGTTTATGTGTAAAATCTAAGAAAACACCATCAATGTTCTATTAGTGTAATTTACTGTTCCAAGGTCCTATCCAGAAAATCACCTTAATCATCATATTTTCTTTGTCTCCCCTGGTCTGGGACAGTTTCTTAATACTTCAGTATTTTTCATGTCTCTGACAGTTTCATAGAATGTCCTCTGACTTTTTTAATGTTTTTTCTGATGGTTACACTTGGAATAAGGATTGAGGGAAGAATACCACAGGGGTGATTGTCCTTCTCATTGGATGATATCAGGTGTACATGTTATCAAGTTAAAATTTTATTTCTGGTAAGTTAACCTAGATATCTTGGTTAGGGTAGTGTTTGCCAGGATCTTCAAAATAAAGTTGCTTTTTCCCCCTTTCCATATTCCATTCTGTGAATTTCATTGTTTTTATGATCACTAAATGCTCAGATTCAAGGGGTAAGTAAATGAGCTCCATCCACCTCAAGATGGGAAAAGCTGGAAATTATTGTGCAATTTACCACAGTTAGTATTAACTAAGGTTCTCAGCAATATAATTTTTGGAATCAACTGAAGACAAGGGAAAACAGAAGACACTGTGAAAACAGAGATAAGAAATAATTCATAATTTTGTTTTTTAGGACCAAGAACATCTGAAATAGAAAGAAATAGTTTTTCTTAAAGCACAATAATGACAATTGTGGTTAAGTCATTGTTGTAGTCCATTTGGGCAGCTGTAACAGAATGTCACAGATTGGGTGGCTTAGAAATAACGGAAATTTATTGTTTACAGCTCTGGAGGTTGAGGAGTTCAAGATCAAGATGCCAGTAGATTTGGTATCTGGTGAGAGCCTGTTTCCCAGTCTATAGACTGCACATTCTGACTGTAACCTCATGTAGTAGAAGGGATGAGCTAACTCTCTGGGGTCTCTTTTATATAACTGCACAGCCAATCATGAGGGCTCCACCCTCACGACCTAATCACTTTCCAAAGGATACACCAACTAATACCATCACCTGATGGTTATGATTTCAATGAACGAATTTTGGAGGAACACAAACATTCAGACCATAGTGATTATCAATGAATAATAGTAGTTTAATCAAAGAGATATTTTACTTAGCCAATCCTTAATCTAAAAATTCATCTATAAATGTAGGTACAAATGTAACTATTGACACAGTAGAAGTTTAGCTTGAAGTCACCCAAAGGATAATAGGTCTCATTGGTCCAAACTCTGTAGGAACTGTTCGTCAACACAGGATTTGGACTCCAACTCCCAGTCTAGTGTGCTTTCCACAAAAGCATGCTACTTTTTTATGGTAGAGGTATTCTGGGGAAAGTTTCCTTTAGAAAGCAACTGTATATTTATCTATATAGTGTGTGGATAAATATATATTTTCTGGGTCTTTGTATCAGGAGGCAGAATAAAAATTTGCAACTTTTTGATTATTAGTGGTAAAGAAGAAAATTGTCAGCATATTACTTTCAAAATAGTTTTTCAAAAGATAAAAGTGCTGTATACTGCTTTAGAGTTAAAATGCTGTTCATAATTTTAGCTCACTCCACTTGATCAGGCTTATAAGAAAGAGAAGGAAGTTTATTATTCCCATTTTGCAGGTAAGAATTAAGTTCAGAAAAATTGGGATTTGAGCAGATTTTCATAGCTAGTAATGTGAAGTATCCAGATTTGAACTAATCAGGATGTGGGTTTTTTAAAATATTTTCTTCATTTAAATGTGTATAATTACAGGGGAAATAATGATTAAAATTTTGCTACCTGGTATGACTAGCAGGATAAAACAAGTGATATTTCAGATGTTATCACCTCAGGCTTTATTCCTAAGATGTCTATTTTTGTAAGTCTCTGGTGATCTAGAAATATATTTAAAGCATCCCCAAATTCTTCTTATGCATACTTCAGTTTGAAAAGAACTGCTAACAAGCCCTGAAAATTAGAGATATCCAGGGTTACAAGCATATATGCCTGTGTGTGTGTGTGTGTGTGTGTGTGTGTGTGTGTGTGTGTATGAATGTTAGTGCAGGTGAAGGCCTGTGTGTGCAATTGTATGTGTGTATGTACAGTTACATGTGGGTTTGTGTGTCTGATGTCTTTGTGTGCTTGATATTGGGGAGGACTGCCACTTAGTAACCATTCTTTAATTGAGTGAATGAAATTACATAAAATAGTATCCCAGAAGTGCAACTTTTTTCTTGAATTTTCACTCAGGTAAATTTTAGAAATTATATCCATTCAATAACGGATTTCCTACTCCTTGTATTTTGAAAAATCAATACTTTTACATCTTCATTGTCCTTTATGGATGTAGTACATTTCTTCAAGCATCTTAAACATGGGCACCTCACGTTATATGAAGACAGACATTTTATTATAATGGTTCTTAAAATGGATTGTGAGTTCTGATTGATTTTTCTCACATTACCTGTTTTAAATGGCTTTTATAAAGCAGACATATAATGGCATGGTTGCCCACTATCAAAATATCAAGACGAAAATATTTAAAAAGAAGTAATACGAGGCATTTGGAAAGAAAGCCCATATTCATCCTCCTCTAAGTGGCCTTTGGGGCATTTCTGCTTAAAAATGTTAATGTGTTTTATGAGTTTTGATTTATAGATATTTTTAACATTATACCTTTAAGGTGTCAGCTCTTGGCAAACTAATTGTGCTCCCTGCCCCTTTCTAAAAGCATGAAGGCTGCTGGGTATACCTTAAGGGGACTGACAACAGAATGAGTAGGAGTCGGGTTTGTTAATAAGGTTTGATCTTAAATAGAAAAGAGAGAAATATAATAATGCTTTGAATTTAAATAACACGCTAGCGAACAGCAATAGGAAGAAACATCAATTCAAACAGAACAGGAGGCAGCTGAAATCACATTATATAGTTCAAACTGCAGAATCGCTGTAGGACTACAAGGAGCGACAAGGATAGCACATCACTTTATGAAGCAACTGATGCAGACTCTGTTGTCTCTCCCCATGTAGTTGCTTCCCTATCCTGACAATCACTTCAACAGTAGAAAAAAGTAATCTGAAAACTTGAACATAAACCCAAAGGAAAAAAATGTCTGAATCAATAAAGAGAATAACATATTCTTCTCTTTTGTCTATGGAACCCTTACAAAATATTGTATATGAGTAATAAAGACAGCCTCAGTAAATGTTAAAAACAGAGATTTTGGAGGCCAAGTTCTCAGATTTTAATGTAATAAGCCTAGAAATCAACAACAAAAATAGCTTAACATTAAATATAAATTTAAAATGGAAATCATCCCTAAATTAAAGAGATCTTTAAGAAAAATAACGTATCTCATCAAAGCTTCTTATAAGAAAGGAATTGTATTTGTTTAAATGCCTTCTGTGTTTATTACCTTGACTGGGTTGACAGTTTCATGGCTATACATGTATGTTCAAACTCATCAAATTATATATTTATGTTAAATATGTGCAAGTTATTGTATATCATTAATACCCTTACACATCTGTTTAAGAAGGCCAATAAAAAAAATTACTATATGAGTATTGGGGGACTTTAAAACAAATCTAAATACTGATACTTTCAAAGTAAAATATTTTTTTCCTTCGAAGATATTTTAAATTAAACTTTTTTTTATTTTGAAGTAATTGTAGAGTCACATGCAGTTGTAAAAAATAATACAGAGAGATCCTGTGTATTCTTTACCCAGTTTTCCTAGAGGTTATTATATTTTTTCAGGTCTAAAATTTTCATTTGTGTCTTCTTTATATCTTCTATTTCTTTACTGAGACTTCCTAATTTTCATTTGTTCTTTACTCATCTTTACTGATGTTGGTTAGGGTTGGCAGAGTGTATCTAGCAGAATCTCCACAGGAAAGATACATGGTATACTTATATTAAGGCTACTGAAAAAAAATTTAATAAAAAATGTTTTACAGTTGTGTGGACACATTTACGGGACACCAAAAAAGAAAGGGAAGCATCTTATGGCTTTAGCAACAGCTGGTGACTTCTGCTTCTCCTAGGATTGAACATGGCAAGACAGAGAGCCACAAGAGGTACGACCCCATGGGAGCTGTGGCCTGCAGTAAAGGAATTAGCCTTTGGCAACCACAGGCTAACAGAGGGAGCCAGAGATTTAAATACAATGGCAATTTTGTCTTCTCACCCACCGAACTCTCATTGGAATTTTCTTCTGGACAAACAAAAGTAACTATAAGGGATAAGAAAAGGGAGTCTAATCAAATCAAATACTGATGTACAGAGTAGGGTAAAGAAGCGTAGAAAATGAAACTCCAGGGCTAAGTGCTAAATATTCAACCCAGGGAGGACTCCAAATGGGAAAGAGACCAAATTATGCACATGTGAACAAAGTGAGAAAGCTGACCTGTCTAGAGAAGAATTCAAAGAAGACTGCAATTGGGTATAAAACAAGATCATAGAGGGCCATGAAGGTGGGATCAGCAGCCTCAACTAAGGCAGATGATGGAATTTAAGTAATTCAAAGACTGTGAAAAGGCTAAAACACATATAGGTGGTAAAAGAGATAACATGGCAAAGCTTAAAATATTCAGTACTCACATTTTTCATGAATTAAATATTTTCACTATAAGACAACAGAATAAAAGATATATTTAATTAACACAACAAAATATGATAATTTCATTGAAAGAATGTTTAATTAAAATAGAACGATAGTGGAAGGGTTGGAAGGATTGATTGGATATTTTGTAGAGATGAATCTATTGTGGGGAAGATAATACTCAGATTGAAATGCTGAGGATGTGCCATTTTATTTCAAGGGTTTGTGTGAGTGTGGCATTTTTCTCATTTACATAAGCAAGCTGTACGGAAAATAAGAAGTCTCAACCAGAAATCCGCCTTCCAGTGAGAGACAATAACCACCTAATTACTACCCTTTTTCTTTCCAATACAATCAGGGTCATCAGAACCACTTCTTCCTAACAGGGAAAGAGACAGCCAATAACATCTTAGCAGGTGCTGCATAATCATGCCTCAAATGACTTTCTGCAGCTAAAAAGAAAATAGTATTTGCTTGCAAGTATTTGCTTGCATAAGTGAACGTATCTGCCTGACTTGTTTTCCTACAGATGTTATCCTGGGAATAGAAGCAAAATTGTTCATTCACTAGCAGCTTTCAAGAAGCACTATGATCTGGGGCAGCAAAGAACCAGCAATAAAAGGCAGAGAGGCATTCACAATTCTGGAAGAAAACACGGATGTAGAAAATACATAAAATGGCTAGTCTCAAGACTGCCTGAATTATTATTATGCAGCTATACTGAATAATGTTCTAATTCCTGTGTCTCAGAAGACTGCAAATAGATACATATATACTGACATACATATGCAGACAATACTGTCAAATGCCACCTTTCATTAACAGTGTTTTTATTAAGCTCTGTACAATTTTTAGGCTGGTACTATTTGTGGCTGAGAGCAACAACTAAATTATAAATTCTTGAGAGCACCGTTTCTTATTCACCTTGTATTGTCAGCTTGAGCCTTGTATATATGTAGCATCATATCTGCTTTTGACATTAAAGATCCTTTATATACAAGCTATATTTATAACTCAAAGCAACTTAAGAGGTTACAATATCTAACATTTTACTAAATACTTAATATTTTAAACTGCTAACATGCAGTTTCAGTGAAGTGTAGATATCAGAATACAGTGATTTTTCTCAAGCTTGAGACTATGACAAATGTGAAACTTTTCTGTTGAGTTCAAACTTAGGATCATAATCTTTATCAATGCAATCCTCCAGGCAGGTACTCCCAATAAATCAGAGCTGGAAAGCAACATGGAATCTATTTGTTGTCCTGAGTTCAAAGACATGTATCATGTAGTGAGAACACACACACACACACACACACACACACACATATCTTTACCCTTACTGACTGTATACTAATTAAACTTTATACTATACTGTAACTAACTGAACTATAACTAAATTACTCAATTATTATACTTGAACTAACAATTAATTAAGCCAGGTGTGAGAGTCATTTTTATATATCAGCTTGACTGGATCAGGGGATGCCTAGTTATCTGGTTAATCATTATTTCTGGATGTGCCTTTGAGGGTGTTTCAAGATGAGATATGCATCTGAAACCACGGCCCTCCCCAGTGTGAGTGGGCATCATTCAATTTGCTGAATGTCTGAACAAACCAGCTAAGGAAAGAGGAATCTGCCCCCTTTCTTTCCTGCCTCGTTGCTTGAGATGGGACACCCCATCTCATGGTCTCCTGCCCTTGGTCTGAGATTTACATCAATGGTTGCCCTGGTTCTCAGGTATCTGAACTTGAGCTGAATTACACCATTGGCTTTCCTGGATCTCCAGCTTGCAGACAGCGGATCATGGGAGTTTTCAGCCTCCATAACTACATAAGCCAATACCTCATAATAAATATTTTTATACCCTATTGGTTCTGTTTCTCTAAAGAACCCTTACTAATACACTGGCAAATGGAATCTGCATATATTCCATTGTCAGCATACTGTGCTTTTGGAAACAAATACTTAACTTTGGATTCTGATTTGGGTGCAACTATTCATTTATGATATAGGCCTATTGTGCTTTATTTCTGTGTCTAATTTCTGTTTCCTAAAACTCTCTGTCTTGGGGAGATACACTTATTCTTGCAACAAATATTTATATCGTGCCTAGTATGGGTTAGGGCTTATGCTACGTAATGAAGCTATCCAAAAGGCAAGTTCACTGTGGAGAAACAAGATTCAGATTCCATATTGTAATGTACCAGCTTTATTTCTGTTATCATCTTCTGCAAGTAAGTATCCATGTTTATATTTTTATGGATATTAGCAAGCAATGATAACTCTGCTACATTTCTACGTATTACTATTGTATTAATTTGCAGGACATTTAATGATATGAAAAAACTGGAATGAATGGTTTGTGAATGAACATGTTGAGTTTCAAAAATACATATTCAGTGTTTTAACTAATTTGTCATTGACTTACTTTCCTTCAAATTATAGTATTTAGACGGACATAATGGCAGACTACATATTGGCATTGATTTCAGTGTAGTCCAATTGAAGCCACGGTCTCAAGACGCGACAAGATTAGGTCAGGGAGATATTCATCGTGGGACTCAGTGACTTATCCTGTTTGGAGAAACCTCATACCCAACATTGAGAAATGGATATGGAATAAATTCTGGGCATAGAAAGAGAGGACTAGAGATAGCTTTTAGCAATGACAGGACTCCAGCTGAGCAGCCTGAGATTCAAAGCCCCAGAGTTGATGGGTGATGAGTGCACTGAAAAAGAACTGAAGGAAGTCACACTATGTAGGAGATAAACAAAACTGATTTGTGTCCGAAGTGCCCACCCAGGCTCTCTGGCAGGTAAAAAGCAACAGGATGACTTCCAGCTCCCACTCACTTGTGGGGGTTCTTCTCCTAATGCTCTTCCTGACTTAGGTGATTGGCCCAGGTACTATGTTAGTCAAAATCAGGAGGTATGAAGTCTGAGCTCCACTGTGGAAAACAGGGAATAATGAGGCTTTTCAGATTTGTGACTAGAGAAATAAAAAGGTGAGATACTTTCTTCATATTCTAAATGCTTTCCAACATTTTCCTGCTCTTTAATTCTCTTCATTGGTTCTCAAATGCCTTCTAGAACAATATTAAAGCAATAGTCCCTCCTATGCTATGCATATTTAAACATGTATTTTGTTTCATTTTGTGATTTCATTTCAATACATTGTTCAATTTGTGTCTAGTCTATTTTTCTTCAAGTTACTTTCATTTCTCAGCATGATCAAGAATAACCTACATTATACTCCACAAAAATATTTTATTTCCCTATTTCAATACCCTTCAAAACATACATTTTATTGACCCATATTTCAAGTCATTTTAGACTCCACTAAGATATAAAAACAGTTAATCCAATATTAATGTATATTCATAACTTTTGCTCCAAGCTGTGAGATCTGTTGACTTCAATATATGAACTTTGAAGGAAGCTGCAATCAATGTCTGTCTCATTCTGTGTTCTGCTTGGTACACTCTTTGTTCTCAACAGATCTTTATGTGTATTATGAGAATTACAATGATTAACTGTGTGGCTATTCTACATTTTATGAAACATCATCTCTGTCCTCCAGAAATAGATCATCTAGCAAGGAAGATAAAGTTCATGTGCAAATAACTATGACAGAAGGTAAAATAAGATAAGTACCTCATAAGGTGCACACACAGCATGTAACAGAAGTTCAGAAAAGAAAGAGAGCTGGTTGAACAGGAGGAGCTTTCTTTAATACCTTACATTTTATTTGGTTCTCGTAGCTCAGAGAACATTTTTAAATGAATTTATCTGGAAACTTTTTAATTTTTGAATTTTAAGAGACAGCATTGTCATATTTGCTGCTATTAGCAAAAAGCGATTAGCAAAAAGCTGCTATTAGCAAAAAGCTCCTTACGCTATTAAAAAAAAACAAACTGCATAACCCAAGAAAGAAAAATAAGTGCCTCAGGGTTCTCCTCTAAAATAGTACAAGTAATAATTTTTCTGAAAAGTAATGATATGCCAGATACCTAAAGTTTCTTAAGCATATGAGTCACTGACATGTGTGGAGTTTTGATCCACTGTCTCCTAGATTCTAGGCCACCTAAACACATCACAGTATCTTAACAAAAGTCACAATGTGTCTTAAGTTTTATTTCACACCTACAGAAAACCACTGAGAGTACTGCCTTCACCTTTCACAGCGGAGTTTCAGCAGCAATTTTCATTCTTCTTAATACATTTTTCAGTAAAAGCAGGAATCCTTATTTTCTTGATACATTTTTCAGAGTAAAAGTTTAATCATGATTTGGAATGCAAATAAAGTACTAAACTCCAAAACTTGGAATCACTGTAAATGCATCCTTTGGGTTCAGTTCAGTTTAACTATTTATCAAAATCCAAACTGCTCAGTAACTTGTTGGTAAGTGCTCCTATGAATTTTTATGTAGATTTTCCTAATAATAGTCTTTCCACTACCTCCCTGCCCATATGATGTGGGGAGATGATTTTCTTCTCTCTCCCTGGCCCCCCAGTTTTCTTTTCTCCTACAACTCAGACAAAGCTCTTTGTTTTCCTTTTATTTCTTCCTCCTCTTTCTTTTCCTGTGCTGTTTTTCTACAACTACAAATAATTCCTTTATATTCTGTCTTCTCATTCAATGGTTGCTTCACAACTGACAATTGATATGCATGCCTGCTCCTCTTGGCCTGAAAAGTAGCAGATAGGGGTGAGTTACCTACAGCCATCAGCGGGTTGGGTTTCTTTTTATCCCAGCTTCCTTGTTCTCCACAGTTTGCACATGCTGTCCACGTGAAATGCTCTTCCTTTCTTATACCCTCTGCCTCATGTGCCAGACTCCTCCTCTCTCCCTCCTTTGGAGATGGTCCATTCCAACTCCTAAAATTTCCTTTCATCTTCATCTTGTCCATGAGATTTGACTGATTTTCAGTTTAAGAATTATAAACCTAGGCCTAGAAAATTCGGAACTTTCTCAAGCTGTCTGAAAAGGGAATCACAGAGCTGCCCCAGGAGCCCAGGTCCACATTCTTAGTCTAAGTACTAGTTCCACTGCCAACCACTCTCTTATATAAACAAATCAAAAACATAAGTAAATTATACATCATCTCTATACTTATAGTTTCCACTGGGGCACATATGATTTCTTAGAAAAGAAATAAAAACTAAAAATTTCTTTTCACAAAGACAATTACAACTAGTAGAAGTAAAAAGTTGAAGAAAATATGGGAGAAAAAACTCAGAACTCAACAAACCTAAAGACTGAATCTGGTGGAGAATTTGAACTACAGAAAAAATTTTGTCTTTTTAAAGGAGCTTGGCCTTCCTCCAAATGGTATCACATCTATTTAAAGTAATTTAATTAAGTGAATACTCCTCAATGCTTGATGTTCAATGCAAACTAACATGCTATTTTAATCACAATGTAAAACTCACTGTGTAAGAATCAGCTGGGGAAATTGTTAATTATAAAGATTCCTGACCTACTTCTAAAAGTGTTTATTTAATAGGTTTAGGGTGTGGAACAGGAATCTAGATTTTTGAATGCTTTCCTGTGCTACTGATGTGCAGCCTGTGAGGGAACGATTAATTTACATTATGTATTATCAAGGATTCAGTAAAAACATGGTTTTTGAAAGAGGATATTTTATTGAATTTCTAGGCATCCATTTCTTGATTTCCTTTGAACTATTTTCATCGCTTTCCTAAACTGATCTTTTTCTTATTATTTTTCAGGAAAATTTATGGCAGAAGGAGAGAAAATACTGAAAATGTGTATTAATGCTATCTATTCACTTATCCAATCCATAGTAAATATTCATCTGGAGTCATTTACAGGAGTGGGGAGGGGGAAAGAATTAAAATCTAATGAAAGTTAATCAAAGAGAAGAACTTCCTTCAGGCTGGCCATGCATGTCTGTGGTTTGTCTGTCATTTATAATGCTGCAGCCTCTGGTTCATAGTCAAGCTGTAATTCTGCCAGTTAATGTATCCAATTAACCCCACTAATGAGCTAATCAACAGTGTAAAATCTGTGTAAAATCACTGAGGGTGTATGATGAATGGAAAATGCACTGAACTCTCCCAATATAAAAAGTGCTTTATTGCACTTGTTAAAGTGGCACTGTCTTATCCCTCTCCAAAGGGTAATTTATCACCAGGGTCCGTAACAGTGCCATGCCCTGATAAGGCAGACGTGGCAATAAACCCATCAGAAAATGATTACTCAGGAATGTGGAGCAATTACAGTGTCTCAGTGTATCAGAGTCATAGGCTACAGAGCAAATGTGCTTTTCTGTTGATACAGAGTTCAAATAAAGAACCAGCAGTAATCCATAACTTGTAAATGGATGGCCTTTTATATACATGCATATTCGTTTATAATCCTCTGAAGCAGGTACTTTTGGTATCATGGGTCTCCATCGTAAAGGAGGATGATGGTTCTTATGGGAACTCCTTACTTATCACAAGGGTAGGGTCGCACAAAGTTGGCTGCCCAGTAGAAGCTGCCTATTTCCTATAAAGCCACTCATCTCCTACAGAAAGACTTTCATCAGCTAATTGATAGTCCTTTACTCTTGCTTGTATAACAAGATAACATTCTCGAAAGTCTCATTCTTATGTTGGGAAATCAAGGTTTCCTTTGTGGAGCAGAATCTGGAGTTATTCTCTTGGATTCCAAAGCAAACCCTAGTATTTGCTCTCCTAATCCTATCCTTTTATGGCCCAGTCCCTGAGCGTTAAATGTGCTTTAAAACTAGTTGTAAATCAAGGACAGACTTCTAGAGAAGGGAAGAAGTAGCACTGACCATTCATTTCTGGATAATTATCTACCTCATTTGCTACTGTGGCTGACCTATTGCTTTATCATTATTTCCATGTTTCTAGATCTGGTCCCTTTCCTCCCAGTTATACTCTTCAAAACAGAGAAAATCCCCACTTTTTCATCTAAAAATACCTCTGCATTTTGTTACTTCTGTCATCTTATTTTTTACAAAGACATGACCCACCTTCTTCCCAATGTGAGTTCTTCCTCCCGTGTTGTCATTCCTGTCCTTGCTCCATTCACTATTTGTCTTCTTTTCATTCTCTCCCTTTCCCCTGTTGTCTATATTCATCAACAAATATGCTCAAGCATCGGGCTGTTTATTTATCACTTCTCATTCATTCTGAGTCTTCCCTCTAGTTACCATTTTTCTCCTTTCTTTCACTTAAAAAAAATGACTTCTCCCTTACTGTCTCCTCTCTGTCAATGCACAAACTAGCTTAACCTGATAATCTGATTCATCTCTTCCCTCTACTAGCTAAACTAAAATTGCTTTCTCAAAGCCCCTCACTATCAAATATTAAACTCAGTGGTGTTTTGACAGTGATCATCATAATTAAAATCCTGACACACTTGACAACATATGCTTTTTCCCTAAAATGCTTAACCACTCCTTACATTTTATGACGCTACATTCCTGTTCTCCTTCATGTGTCTGATTATGTTTCTTTAAACTGTCTTCTGTGGCCTTTAGTCAGCTGTTCTTCACATGTATGATTTACTCTACAGCATTGTTTTATATGCACATTTTAAAATATTCCTACCACGCCTGGACGCACAAACTGAGCAATCTCTTTCTTGCCTAATTTGACTACATCCTCTATATTCCAGACTATGAAACTACAGTTCTGAGCTCGTTCATGAATTCCAGGTCTGAACCTCCAAAGCCTGTTGATGTTTTTGACATCTCACACTTAATATTTGCAAAGTTTAGCTGATTACATTTTACTACTCAATCAACCAGGTCTTTTAGATTACACAAATCCCACTTTAATTAACTTAGGCTAAAGAAGGATTTATTAGAAAGATATTGGCATGTGACTCGACTAATCACAGTCAGGATTCTGCATAGTTGTCCCTGCTTCTTTCAAGGTGCTGGTTTTATTATGCTCAATAAAACACCACACCGTCCACAGGGGAGGGAAATGGTTATCACCACCTCCCGATTCTCATACTTAAAGAGTTCACTCATACTGAAGCTTTGACTGGTTCTACTTGCCTCTATTCACAGCCACATTTCTCTGCTGTCCTTCAGGATAAAAAAGATGTAACACAATTTTATGACAAAATTCCTTAGAAGAGTTGTCAAAACTCCTTGTCTTCAATTTCTTAACTCTGTTCTCTCTAGAAGCCAGTGGACGGTTTCATCCTCACCAACCCATTAAACCAATCATTCCTAATCACCAATGACATCCCTCATGTTAGGTCTACTATCAGCTATCTATCTATCCCCTTTTCACTCAAATCTTGACAGCATTTGATACAGATGATTAATTCCCATCCTTGCATTAATTCTCTTCTTGCCTTTTCTCCCATGCCCTTCTGATGTATTTCATACCCCATTGATATCTTTTTTTTTTAAATTCAGGTATATTTATCATACATTATATTATTCAGGTGTACAACATAATGATTTGATTTTTGGATATACTGTAAAATGATCACCATAATAGTTCTAGCTAACATCCATCACCATACATGGTTACAAAATTTTTTTGTGTGATGAGAACTTTTACATAGATGTCTTCTTTTCGTTGTCTATTGCTACATCTACTTCCTCTTCCCAAACTCCAATTACTCCAGGTTTCAGTCCCCAGGCTTCATTTTCTTCCTTACGCAAACTTTCTCCCTAGGTTACCTATGCAGCTTTCCCTGCCCTCTGTACATACAAACTCATCACCAATTATATTTGTATACCACAACCCTCTGGTGTAGTCATTATTTCTGTAATACTTTTGTATTTCTGTAATACGCCCTGTGCTTTCACATAGTGGACACTGATGAAGTTCTTTCCCATCCTCTGCCTCCATTAACACCACTATTATTCCTAGACCCAATTCAACGCTACTTCTCCTATGAAACTTTTTCTAGTAACCCACTCCACTTAGCTGGAATGAATTATTCTAGGTTCCTGACTGTGTGTGATTTGATCTCATTTTAATACATTTCATCCTGTATTCCCTTATAATTTGCTATTAAATTTTCGACTACCTCACCTAGACTGCAGTTCCACGAATGAATACTATAATCTGTTCTGGCGTACCATCAGGGCATTCTGTAGCTAACCTGTCCATGAATGCGTAATTCAGTTCCACCAGACAACCTGGACTTTTGATGCCTACCAAGAGCATCCTATCTGAATGCCTCCTCTCAGAAAGTTCTACACATACTTCCAAAGTCTGGTTTGCTTCCCAGAACTAGATTTATTCAAATTTTATTCTCAATCACTTACAAGGCAGCAGGCACAGAATTTTAAATGTTACATTTATTTGCTCTATTTTACTAAATTTTAATTTTTTTATTGATTTATTCAACATTTAAAAATGCTTGTGTACTTAATTTTACTCTTTAAAAATTCTCTTTAGCTTTATCCAAATGGAAAAAAAAATTACAGAAGTTAATTTGCTTAAGTCCACAGGTCAATGAGGGAAAAGTTAAAAATATGTGAACCCCTTTTATTTAATTCCAAAGCCCGGACTTTGACTCTTCCCCTTCTCTTGAATAGTCACCTCCTTCCTTTCTCCCTTAACCTCTTTGCTCTAAGGAGTGTCCCCCCAACACAGTAGGAGCTCTGTAAATATTTGCTGAATTGACTATAACTTTTTGTGGATGCTAGTAGTTTTGTCATGAAAATGCTGGGAGGCAGGGAAGGTTAATTGAATATGAGTCTCAAGTTGTCTGTGCTATGTCTCTTCTCAGTATTAGCTGGCAAACTGCATTTTTCTCTGTTCTCAACTGCCTCTTATAACCAGCCACATGGGGCCTGCAAAGCTTAGGGCAAAGTCAAATAACACAGTCAACCCATTCCAGGGAGGCTCTGGCAGAAATTTACAGTGCTGAGGTGCTAGGAAAGAGGTCACAGAGCTGGAGGAAAGAAGAAAACTGGCATCAAGCAGAGTAATACAAGCGCAGGGCTGGATGATAAGAATGCAACCTCTGTAACTTCCAGGACTGGATTATTTACAGCATGTGTGAAAAACATATGTGTTTTCTAAGAGATTTATTGAAGTCTGACAAATAAGAAAAAGCACAGTGGTGGAAAGGTGTCTTTATACCTTTGTCACTTTATAGAACTTTATTACAACTTGTCTTTTTACTTAACTTTATATAATGTAATCAGCAATACTGGAATTAATGATCAAATAGTGAAAGTGGTTCAGAGACAAAACCGGCTAATTCCTCTGTATAACCAGACAAAATAATGTTATAGAGCAGTGTTTAAATTTTTTGTCAGCCAAGATTTCATAACTGATCCACCTGTTAAATGGATACAAAATTATTTCTTACATTAAAATAAGATTATGTCAGATTTATATTGTTTTAAAGATGAGTAATCGCTTCCATTTTAAAAGAAATCTTATGCTCCAAAACTGTTTACATGATTACTTTCTCTGTGGGTATACTGACTATGATAAAAGCAGAGAAAAATGGTTGAATATTACTTACACCTGAGATCATGAAGTAGAAGAAAACTTCTAATTACAGTCATATGTAGAATTAACACAAAGCTTCAGCATTAGGTAAACTTCAAACACTACATCCTTATGCCATTGACACTATGCTTACTCATCTGTGACTTGTTCAGTCCAAATTCCAAGGAAAAGTATGTATTTTTTCATTATCCTTACGCAGTAACACATTAATTGACCTTAGTATATATTCTGTTCTCCCAACTCAGTCCAAGTGATCCTCTCCAATTCACCCTTAGATTTGTATCCCTGATGTCACTTATTCTAAGAAGCTCTTTCCAGTTACCCCATGATAACAAATTATGTTAAGTAAAAATCTGAATACTTTAATCTGAAGCCCTCTAGCTAAGAAAATTTTTAGCTATCCAATAAAATTTTGTTATTTTGCAGGCCATTACTTAATGTGGATTTATCTAATGGTATCCTCATGATTAGATCAAGTTAAATGTTTTTATCAGAAATAGTGATGATGTATCCTTCTCTGTGCAACAACATATCAGGAGGCATATGGTGTATAATTATTCAACTTTTGGCAATGAAAAATTTGATCACTTGATCAAAGTGTTATCCTCTTGATTTCTCCATCATAAAGGTACCTTTCCCCCTTGTAATGAGAAACAATTTGTGCAGTGATTCTTTGAACTGGGTAAACATCCTTTTTCCCACTAAACTTTATCCAATGTTTTCTTTTAAGTAAAAGTTTTATCCTAGAATAGTTTTACATTTACAGAAAAGCATAAAGATAATACAGATAGCTCTCATGTTTACCATAACTAGGTTCCCTGTTTTTTAACATCTTACACTGGATGACATATTTGTCACAATTAAAGAGCTAATACTGATGTATTGTTATTAAATAAGGTCCATATTTTTTTGGACTGTTTTCTTTTTATCTAATGTTATTTTTCTAATCCAGGAACCCATCCACGATATCACATTACATTTAGTTGTGTCTCCTTAGACTTCTCTAGATGGTGACAGTTTCTCATACTTTTCTTGTATGGCAAGACAGTTGACTTGACAGTTGTGAGGAGAACTAATCAGGTATTTTATAGAATATCTCCCAGTTTCAGTTTGGCTGATTTTTTTCCTTATGATTAGATTGGAATAATGGGCTTTGGGAAAGAAAAGCCACAGAGGTAGAGTGCCATTTGCATCACTATCAGATGTGCACGCTACCAACGTGACTTACAACTGCAAATATTAACCTTGATCACCTGGCAAGGATGGTGTTTGTCATGTTTCACTCTGTAAAGTTCCTCCTTTTCTTTCTTCCTATACTCTACTCTTTGGAAGGAAATCACTATGGGCAGCTCACACTTAAGTAATGGGGTTCAATGTTCCACCTCCTAAAGTAAGCATATCTTCATAAATTATTTTTAATTCTGTGTGGAGACTTGTTTATTCTTCCCACTTCATGTATTTATTCAATCATTTATTTGTATCAGTATGGACTTAGAGATATTTATTTTACTCTACATTATAGTTCATTTCTACATTATTTATTTCGTTGCTCAAATTGTTCCAGCTTTGGTCAATAAGAGCTAGTTAACTTGTGCTTCTCTGATATATTCTATTGGTTTGTTTTTAAGCACTCCCTTACTTTCTGGTACAAGGTACTCCAGGCTTATCTTGGATCTTTCTTGTCCCAGCCTTGTAATCCATTTCTCCAAAGAGCTATCCTTCCTTCCACTAGAAGCCAAGATTTGGGTTCTGGATGTTTTTATAACTACTGGGGTGTCATTGCTTTATGTTTTTTTCAGAATACAGAGCTTAGAAATATATCTATGTGTATATATATTATAATAATAATCTATTAATAGCTTAATAATCTTATGTCATATATTATATAGATACATGTGGTGTATAAACCCATATTTATAATTACTTATACATCTCATCTACATCCATTTGTGTCAATATTAAGCCAAACATGAATTCATACTGATGTCTCCAACTTAGTCAGTATTAAATGATTCATTCTAACCAAAGCCTTGCTCTCTTGCTTATTTATAACCTCTCACTACAACAATGAGAAGCCTGGCTCCCAATGTCCATAATTCATTTGTGTATTTGTTCAGTCTCAGTATACAAGAACAGTGGTTTCAGATTGGCTAACTCATAGACCTATGAGAAACAACTTCACCAACTGCAGTACAGTGCTTATGTACCATTCCTTTTGTCTTTAGTCTTAAACAGTCTCCACTTGTTAAAAGTCACTTGGGTCAGCATGTTCTTTCTCCACCTCCTTCAGTGATGCCATACATTTTTAACACAATAGATTATTTTAGCAACATTTGCATTTCATCTTGGGAGTCCCCTGACCTCCTAATTTAAATGTACATACTGAGTTTCATTCTTTGGTTGTAAAATTCTACTGATTTGACAAATCCATGGTGTAACGTGTCTACCACTATACTATCATACTAAGTAGTTTCACATCCTTGAAATTAAATTCCCTCTGCTTCATCTATTTAATCCTCCCCAAATTCCCTGGCAACCACTGATATGTTTTCCATCTTTATATTTTTGCCTTTTCCAAAATTTCATATAAATGTAATGATATAATATATGACCTTTACATGCAGGCTTCTTTCATTTAGTAATGAGCATTTAAGATTCATCCATATTGTTGCAACCATCCCTCTTTATCAATGAATTGTGCTCCATTGTATGAAGGTACGATGCGGATTTTATCCATTTATCTTTTGACGGACATCTTGGCTGCTTCCATTTTTAGTGATAACTACTATAAATACTTGCATGTAGAATTTTGGTAAACATAAGTTTTCAAATCAGTTGGATAAATGCAAGTGCAATTGCTGGACTATGTTTAGTTTTATAAGAAACTGCCAAATTGCATTCCCACAAGCAATAAATGAGATTTCCTGTTGCTCCACATCTTTGCCAGTAATTGAAACTTTTTTTAAGCTATTCTAACAAGTATGTAGTAATATCTGATTGCTATTACAGGGAAATATATACAAGACCTTATGGTAGCTCACAGAGAAAAAAATGTGACAATGAATATATATATGTTCATGTATAACTGAAAAATTGTGCTCTATACTGGAATTTGACACATTGTAAAATTATTATAAATCAATAAAAAATGTTTAAAAAAATCTGATTGCTATTTTATTCCAGCAATAGTTTTGTCATTCGTTGATGATCTTTTTCTAAATTATTTATTAAATTGGTAGTTCCAAAATAGCAGTATTTTAATTCTATAATTCATTGCTGTTGTTATTATCATTATTATTACTACTACTACTAATACTAAGGCCTTCTGTTAAAAAAGAGTGCCCTCACCTCTTTTTTTAGTACTTCCCATTAGACTCATCAATGCCTTTATTTTAAATTATACTATTGTCATTATATTACTTATTTTGATGCTTAAATTATCCCAAATTTGGCATATAAGAGCCTATTTATGCTTACTCCTCTTGCTTTTGACATTTATAGCACTGACAGGTTTCTAAACAAATAAATAAATAAAATAAGGAATGAAATAAAAATGTGTAGGGGGAAAAGTCAGAATACAGAGTTGATACAATATGTTAACCTACAATGGCTACTTTCAACAAAAACTCACAAGGCATATAAACAAACAGTCAAGTGTGACTCATACTCAGAAAAAAAAAGACACTGTCTATAAGAACGGCCGGATGTTGGATTTAGCAGAATAATATTCCAAAGCAGCTCTTTCAACTATGTTCAAAGAACTAAAGGAAATGATGTTTCAAAAATTAAAATATGATGACAGTGACTCAGCAAATAGGGAATCTGAGTAAACACATAAAAATATAAGAAAAAAGATCCAAATGGAAATTCCAGGATTGAAAAATATGATAAATGAAATGGAAAACTTACTCGCTGGGCTCAGTAGCATATTCAACACAACAGAAAAACAAATAAACAAATTTGAAGATTGATCAATGGAAATTGTTCAAGCCTAAGAATAGAGAGAAACAAAGATTTAAGAAAAATAAACAGAAGCTCAGAAACCTGTGAGAAAATATCAAGCAAGCCAACATGGAGTAATGTGACTACCAGATAGAAATAAGATAAAGGTGTAGAAAAATATTTGAAGAATAGGGGTCAAAAATTTCCCACATTTGATGTCATAAATATCAATTTACAGATCCAACAAGCTCAACAAGTCCCATTAAAGATAAACACAAAGATATCTAAACCTAGATACATCAAAGTTAAACTGCTGAAAGACAAAGAAATTTGTGTACAGAGAAACAAAATTACATTAAATAAATGATTTTGCATTACAAACAATGAAGGCCAGAAAGCAATGGGATTCACTTTTCCTATGAATTTCACAGATGTCTGAGCCAGAAGTTTCATTGTTTCCACTAAAGATTTTTACATTGAATGCCTTCTACCTTTTTTTGTCTAAAATTCTCAATCTCTCTCAAACAAATATATTATTCAGCATTCTGATTTTCTTTTATTCTTCATGCATTTACTTTTGAGTTTTAGTAATTTTCTTTCACCTCCCTTTAGACAGTCAATGAATTCTAGATACCCCTCTTCATTGTTAGTGAGAAACTGGAACTAGTTAAATATTTAGCATACTCTTTTTAGTACAAAGAATGGTTGTACTGTTTGCCAATTTCTTTAGAAGGAAAGTAAATTTAAAAAAAAATGTTGGGTTCTAAAGTAAAGAGCACCTTTGAATTATTTTTGGGTGAGTGATATTTCAAGACTTTTATAATTTTGAGATTTCTTGATCCTAGTGGAGAAAAAGTCATCTGACAGATTTCAGTCCACCCATCCAACCATCACTGAACTTTAGTTTTACTAAACAGAGCACCCTTTAAGATGTTTTACTTCCAGAGCACCAGCCTCAATATAAGTCTTAACCTAATTAACATTTATGTATCAATGTTTGTAAGGGACTGAAGATACAAATTTTTGGCAGCTCAATAACAGTGGGAAGGTCTGAAAAAATGTTGATGATATACAGGAAAATCAGTCACTAGAGTGGCTATCATGAGTCAGGCTTTTAGGACTGCCAGCTGGCTATTTCTGTGATTCTTTAATACCTTTTAACTCAGCTCAGGCCACAGCATTCAGGTACTCTCTCCTACATGCTTCCATCCTTATCTCAAACCACAAAAATTCTGTTTAAGACAGACTGAGGTATGAATCACAGTACTGACTAGAGTCAGTAAATCTCTATTTTATTTGTTAGCCAGAACTCAACCTCTGCCTTCTCAGTGCAATAAGTAAGTCTTTCCAGGCTGCCATTACTTGACAAGCAGAAGCTCGAGATGAGAAAACCTGGATTTAGTTTTGTAAATGTTATCTTTTAATAACACTATATTTGAATAGTAAGTACATTTTCAAGGTCCAGGAATCAAATAGGCTAACATTATGGTGATAATTTTGAAATATGGATTTTAGCCTATGTGGCAATTTAGTTGCTAGTTAGAAGCAAATCCTGTCTTGCAGCAATAGGGTTAGTCAGTATTTCTCTAAATTCAATATGAGCTATTGACTCATGGCTGCAACACTACGAGGGCTTGCTGAAAGAGCAAGGGTTTCTAGCTAAGGTAATTCTGAACAATAAAATTGTATGGGAAAAAAAAAAGCTGCTAAGAGAACAAATTCATTTAACTCACACTGAACCAGACTACTAGGAACTTGGAAAACTGTAAACTTGTTTAATAGCTGTTTAGTTTTAAATAGGAGGGAAGCCATGCTGTTAAAATGATCTCTTTTCTATTGTTTCCAAAACAGTCCAGCTATGTGTTGTAATAAGTTCACTGGCAATATTCTTTTGAACAAGAACATATGATCTTATATATAATCAGACCTTGAGTCTTAATAATGACAAAGGATTTATGACATTAGTAGAGGCTACATCTTTTCAGGCCCTAAACTCTTCTGTATACCTTTTATTTTCTCTATGGCTTTTTGGATATATCTGCCCACCACTAACATTTCTTATGAAAGGTAGATAAGGTAGATAGTAAGTTATCAAATAGGTAAAAGTTGCCTCCAATATGTCAAGCTTCTCAAATGCATTCCAGTTTTCCCTTCACAGCTCATGTCCACTCAGCATTCATTTTCATTCCTTGTCTGGCCCTCAAAATTTCTAAAATCTTCCTTTCTTATCCTAATTTTTGACACCAAGATAAAAAATAAATAAATAAAGCATAGTATTTGCATTTTCATAGTATTTGCATTTTCACAATTAACTACATTTTAACCAAGATGTATGATACTCACCATAGATTCTGAATTTGAAATAAATTTCCAGGCTAGTGCTTCTCAATGCAGAGATGCGAGTAAAACGAAGTCTCCAGGGCAGGATGTGTGTGAGCGAGGGTGAGAAGGGACTGACCAGGCATGAATATTTTGAAGCACACCTTGCATACTTGTGAAATGTTCTTCCATACCGCTCTTTATTAGTGAGAAACACTCAGCTAAGTTTCTGCCTCCTTGACCCATCCCTAAAACCAACTTGAATCAATGCCATCAATCTTCAACTTGCTGCCTGCCACCACTGCGCTTCACCTCCCATTCCCAGATTCTGTTCCAGATCATGATGAATCTTTGCCAGGTGAATTCCAGTAACTAGCATGAGATGTGAAGTTGATTCAAATAATAAGCGTTTTAAGAGAAGGGACTTCCTTCACTGTCTGATACAATACATTCCTTTAAGACAATTCTGATGAGGCTCCAACGTTGATTTCTTTCCCTTCAGATGCAGTTTACGGCAATGTTTCTGAACCTTCAGTGTACATTAGAATCATTTTGAGAGCTTTTAAAAACATCAATGTCTGGCCTTAACCCAGAGATCTTCATTTAATTGATTTAGGAATGGGTCTGGACTTTGATTGTTTTTAAGTTTCCAGATTCTAATATACAGCTAAAGTCTAGAATACTGAGGCGCCAAAAAGGCCGTAAGAAAAAGAATATGTCACTTCATTATATTTTGAATGGCAATGTATATTTGTTTTGTCATATTCTTCTTAAAACTTATTCATACATGATCTTCTCCTTTTATTCTCAAAATGTAATATATGAAGGTGATTTGAAGTTTTACATCAAGAGAAAAAAGTTAATTGACTAAATTAGGTCCCAAAGGTAGTTAATGCCAGCTGTTAAAATCCAAAACAGTATTATGTCCTGTAACCCAAGATTTTTGTTTTTAAAGAAACATGTTTTCCTAAAGAGACTTCTGTTGAATACTGATCCTATAAGATGTCACTTAAAAAAATATATATTGGCCAAATGAGCTTGGAAAAGTTTTTAGAACATATCCTAATTTTGAATATTTTAAATAAAATTAGTTATTTTTAAATGCTCTTGGAGGTCCTATAATGAACGAAATCATTTGAAGTGATTAATCCTGCTTTTTCTTAACTTACTTGACTATGGACTAAGTTTTATGGTAACATAGTAATATCTTGTAAATTTTAATCTTTACCCAAACATGCACTGAAAATCACTGTACTGTTATATGCCCTACATACATATATATAATAAACCACATTAAAGAATCCTAGTAAAATCCTCTAAATTAATGATATTTCCTGAAATCCAGAATGCTAGAAAAGAATGTCTAACCCTCTTACTATAAAAGGATTTACTGTAAGTTCAACAATAATACTTTAATAATGTCCTTTAACATGTGGAAAGGACTACAAATCTATCAGATATACTATCTAGTGCTAATAAACTGGTTTAAAGTGTAATTGTAATAGAAAAGAAAATCTTTTGAGTTGAGCTTTTTATATTAGATGGAATATAATGGATTAGCAAATATTTATTTCTCTATATATTTCATGTAGAGACTAATTGACTTTACCAATTTCTATTTAAGATAGTTACAATTTAAGTACATTTTCTGGCAATTCAGAGTTTTCCAATATACTGACTTTAAAATATTACTTTAAAGCTTCAAGCATTACTCTTCAGAGGAATTCATGAATCATACAACTAAAATGCAAATGCCCCCTCTTTTTGCAATGAAAGCATTTGGAGTAGTGATTCACATATTGTCCTTCATCTAATAAAAAGACCCTATTGATTCAGATTTGTTAAGCACGCATTTACTTGGAGACCGCTGGTTTTTGTGTGTTCTAAAGATGGTTACTTAAACATACACTCATCCTACACACTCAAGGGGTTTATATTTTATTAACCATTTATGTTTATTGGTTACACTATGAGTTTAAATGCATATTCTGTATATGTGAAGTTTTTCTCTTTTAGATTTAGTTTTTGGTCTTGCTCTCATTTTTTAAGATAGTGACTGATGCCATAATACATGGCTAAGTCTATACATGTAGAGATCATCTAGTTTGAGTAATTTCTAGTATTTAAAATCAAATGACTTTTCTTTATTATTCTATGAGCTTCTAGATTTTCTGTCATCAATTCAAAACAATGCTTTTTTTATATCTCTAATGGCAAAATTAGAAAATTATGATTTATAATAAAATAATAACATTCAAAGGAACACTGAAACCTTGCTGTAGACTATCTAATATTGGCTATGTATAATTTTGTAAGTATATTTTAAAACAATCAGTATTGGCTGTTATACTCTATTCCTCTTATATTTGTTTATTATAGATAGAAAATTTCATGTGTTAAGTGAGTTTTTCTTAGTAGAGTTATATTCATCTAAACAGTCAGCAATCAATTTAAAAGATAACAGAAATTTTGTGAGGAAAAAAAAGCAGGCTGTAAATAGACAAATAATATTTAAAAGCTATTGGTAATTCTTGTCATGTTATCTTCTATTTTTAGGACCCTAAAGTAAGCTCACTGAAATGAAACAATAAAGTACAATGTCATGTTTCTTTTCCTTGGACACTTTAAACCGCAGGAGGGATTCAAATGATTGTCAGGTGGCTTTTGTTGCTGCTGAATACCAAAGAAGTAAAGAATTGTAATTTAAGCTAAATTTGGTTTATAGAGGCCTAGTCCAAAAATTCTGAAACCACATTTTCTTTTGCTATACATCTAATTTCAGTATCTTCCTCAGTTGCCTCTGATTTTCTTTTAAAGCTGGCAGATTCAATGGTACTGAATTTAAAGCCTCTTCATTAGGTGGCTGATGTAAGTATATTCACCGATTCCTTTTTTTGGTCATAAAACATGATACTTTTAAAAGATACCCAGGAACCTGAAGGCTTATATAATTATCCCCATTACTGAGTTACATCAATCATCTATGTAGTGATTTATTTACCTTTTATTTGCTTCAGTTATTACTCTGAAAATATTAATTAGTCATCATATCAACAACGTATCAAAGAAAATACATTAATGCCAAAATGTGGTCTTTCATTCACTAAAAATCTTTCTGATATAAATTTACCTGACTATAGACATGGGAATCCTTTTATTGAAAGAGAGTTTAGCCAGGAATTCTAGAACTGAATTTTCCAATATCTATGTGCCACTGAAATTGTCATTTCATTTTTTTCTAGTAGTAAGTTCTTTCATTTGTAAAATGAAGGAGTAGGATTTAGTGATCATTGAGGTCTTTTTCTAAAAGGTATAGTATAAACTCAGCATTCAATAGAAAATATGAATTTAAAATACATAAGAAAAATCCATTTTTAGTTCCAATTTAGAACTAACAGATTCCAGCAAGATGTTACTTATCAGAAAGAAATTTCTAAGATATCTGTAGCCAGATATAAGCCAGTAGTTTTGTCTTATGGAGAATAATTATGTTTACATAATGCTCATGTGTTTGAACAGCAAAGCTAATGTACAGCAATACTCCATTCATCATTTATTAGGAATATTTTCAACAGATTATTTGTTTCTACCTGGGAATTTGGGAATTTTATTCAAATAAATTCATCATAAACTCTGTATTCGTATACTGACAATCATAGCTTTACATAGTCTGTTTTTGTATAACAAATGGAAAATACTTAATGTTGGTGGAAGAGTTTGCCTTATAGGGAAAATTGAGTAGATATTCATTTAGAGGAACATTTAAAAATTTAATTTTGTCTTTTAACATATTGAAATTCCTAATTTCTGACTCAATGTCACAATTTTTCAAAGATTGTTAGTATAGTAGGAAGAGGCTACGTACATGTACACACACACTCATGCACTAACACACCTGCTAAATATTCCAAGTTTGTTTAGCTAAATGAAAAACTCAACAAAACCCAAAGATGTTACCAGAGTTGGTACAGAAGTAGCCTATGTATCCTAGTGATTCTTTTCTCCTGCCCTGTTCTGTTCTATTCCCTGCCAGTAATACATTTCACTAATGGGCTTTTGGACAAGAGCTGGGAAAGAAATCACATGTTCTTGCACCACTCATCTTTTATACTGGGGTTTTCATCAACATTCCACTAACAATCTAACTGCTAATCTTAAAAAAAAAATTCCCTTAAAAGGTTTCCCTTATTCTTAAAACAAAATCAAGATTAGCAAGACCAGAGCATTTGTTAAGAAAAATGTTCCTCTAGCTTTCAAGATTCTGGAAACACTCTTACTATAGATAGTACTACATAGTTAATTTTAAGAAAATGAGCCTCTTAACATTGATTAAAACTTATAAGATAATTAAAAAGTGCACATTTTATTCTCCTTTTATCTATATACTTCCCAAATATAGTTTCTGTCTTTTAGGCATATTAGATTTGGAAGAGCTAAAAGAAAAACAAAAATTCTTTAGGTAAATTGACAAATATATGCAACCTGGGGGATGTTTCTAGGTACTCACAACATTGCTAGGAAGTCTGTAATGATAAGTTCCTTCTATATTTTTAACATATACTATTTTGTTCGGTATTCATTTATAAGATTTTTAAAATAGTCTTTATATTCCTACAAATAAATCCTGTTAATGTGCTTGTATGTAATGGGAACTATATAAAATTAATTAATTCTTGTCTGAGATGGGGATTATTTGGTCACATCTGAGACATACAACCCTAAAGTTATATGCATTTTTTGCATTTGTTAATCAATTAATTCATCCATGCATTATATTTTCATGGAGCACATAGTGTCCACAAAGCACTTTCACCCCCATTATACCAATGGCTCTGAGATAAACTGTATGAAAGTCCAACTCTGTGAGCTCTCATGAGCCACAGAAAATTCTAGGAGTTGTAGTGACTTAAACCACAATGGGGAACTTAGGCCACAATGCCCAAGGCAACTACACCTATCTACTAGGTCTGTGACTCTACTTCAGTTTTTCCTTTTGTTGGGGGGAGGGGAGGATGGGGGACCATGAATTCTTTTTTTCCTTAATCACGAATCTCCTTCCACTTATTCATATATTCATTTCTGACCCCCTATTTCTAGCCACGGTGACATTGTTGTTCTGTCCTATTTATAGATGATAATCTTTAATTAGCTCTATTTTTGTACATCTTGGTATTTATAATAAGTAGTTTGTTGCCCTACTTTTGTAACTACTTTACCTTAAAATGTTCTTCAGCTGCTAAACCTCATTATCTTTCAGAATTCAGTTCTTTTTCTTTCCTTGTTTCTTTATTTTTTCCTTCTTCCTTTTCCCATTCCCTCCCTACTGTGATATGTTTTGCTTCAGAAATGTTTTGCTGACAAAAATGCCACGTTGAGAAACAAATGAAAAATAATCACTCACTTTTATTTTTTACAGGTTTTGGACAAAAATAAGAATTCTACAATAAAAACAGAAGACAGACTCAATTTTATCCATCCTGATCATTACTACACTATTACAGTACAGATATGAAGCCTGATCTGCCCATCAGATTATATAATTTCCAATTTAATTTTAGAAGATCTTAGTGGATTTTTAAACTAAACTATATCAAATGAAGCTGAAAAATAATTTTGAAACATGGTAGAGTCCTTTCTCTTCCTGGCTTCCACACAAATAAGGGTGTGATTCTACTTTAAAAGAACTTTAATTAAATTAGGAGTTGGGGATTAACAGACATGTTACTATATATAAAATAGATAAACAACAAGATCCTACTGTATAGCATAGGGAACTATATTCAATTTCTTGTAATAATATATAATGGAAAAGAAGCTGAAAAGAAAAAATATATATGTATGTACAAGTATAACTGAAACACTCTGCTGTACACCTGAAACTAATGTTGTAAATCAACTACACTTCAATAAAACATTTTTAAAAAGCAATATGCATATGGGAAAAACAAATTAAATCAATATTTAAAATCAGATCTTTCCATAGTGCTTGCCACCTGAAATTAAAACATCACAAGAATTCTCATTTTGAAAAACAAATAAAAGAACCATTTTAATTAATCATATTGATACTGAGAATAGTTGAATATTAATGCGTAAGATATTAGCTGGTATAGGAGTAACAATCTAACAAATCTGATGGCAAAGTATGAAGAATAAATAATGATGAAAATTGGATTCTAATCTAGTTTTGACATAATGCAGCTGCAATCTATGCAAAATCATTTAATCTCTATGGTCTGGTTTTCCACTTTGTAAAATAATGTTTTACCATGCTGAGCAGTAATCTGTAGTTACTATTATTTAAATAAGTCATCCTATTACAAATCTTAATCTAGTATTTTCACTTTTTGGCCACCATCCTCAATAAGCAGGGAAGAAAAAGGAAAAAAGAGATTAAAAAAATGATTGAATATCTACTATGTGTTTCCCAGTGTTCTAGGTATTTTATAATTACTGTTTTGCTTAATTATCATAATTACTTTTTGTAGTAAATATGTGAATTAAAAAGTTGAAGATTTTGTGGCTTGACTAGTAATTTCTCTGTAAAAAATGATTAATGCAAGTACACACCTGTGAGACTCTCATTCAAATTTGCACTTGGATGTGACACTCAATGTGAACAAGCTAGAAGTTCCTACTACCTTTCTGCCTCCCACGACCATCTGCCCTCCCTACATACACAACTGCACTCATGCAAAACTCTATGCAAATACACTTCAATTGGCAGAAACTGTGTTAACCATACACCAGCAACTTTATGTTTCCCCAGACACTAGCGTCAACTAGTTCTTTAGGAAGTTTGTGCTTTGTGCCCTATATTTATACCTTTGACTCTAATCTTTTGATTCTGCTATTTTAAAATTTTTCCCTAGTGTTACATATTTTTAAAGTTGTTCTTGCTCAGTGAAGGGAAGGGAATAATTATCTCAGCCTTTTTGGTAAAGTGAAAGAATATATTAAGACCTAGATATTTGTTTAGATTTACTGATATCAAAAATTTGCTTAATGGCATCTGACTTTGGTTTGATTGGATCTCATTACCACATATTTAATAATATTCTTCTCCCAAATCCTGAGTTATTTTGTAAACTTCACTTGAGTTACATGAAAAAAACAGGATCCACTCCAACCTTTTAAACTATATTTCACAAAATACACAATTTATTATCTACTGGTAGACCTTAGCAGACTAATTCAGATTTTGAAAAAATAAAATTTATCAGTATCTACTGAGTTTTATTTTGTCATTGGTTATTTATGAGAACAATACACATATTGTCAGGAGAAATCATAGACAAAAAGAAAAACTAATCTAATGAAGTAATAATGTTGTTAACTGTCTTCACAAAACATGATAGAATATATACAAATGACCAGAATAACAAAGCTTTGGCCACACTTTACAGTATATCATATATCATAAAAATGAATAGTGGCTCACAAATAAATGTTTTTAGGGATAAGTTTGTTCATATCTTTTCAGTACTTGATGTAACAGATTGTGATACCACATGGAAATAAAAATATATTAAAAAAAACTTGACAGCTGCTATTCTAAAATACAGGTTTCTAAATGTTGATTAAAAAAAATTAGAAATTTTACAGAAAATCTGTGCAGTATTACTGCAATATCTAGTGTAATTTTAAAGGTATTATACATCAGAGACTTTCACTTGCATTTATTTGTTCTAATAGCCCACTGATCAAAACAAACAAGCCAAAACTAATAATGCAGCATAACTATGAGGGAGAAAAACACTAAAAAAATATATAATTAGTCCATCCACATTTGAATTTGCATGACATGCTTCTCCTATAAAATAGGTGACTTTTTAAAAAAAATGATAATTTTATGATAAATTCATTGTATTCATAATCTTCCTTATTAATATTTATTAATTATATCTCTGCCTCAGTAAACAGACGAAAATATATACACTTAATTTAATAAAAATTAGTTTGTAATTTAAAGAATTAGTAAATACTAGTTCAAATAAATTTTGAATGTATTATAAAATATTTAAATGGTCCTTTATTACTTATGAAATACATGTATTAAAAACAGCTAATTTAGTACATCTTGGACCAGTAAATTTCAGGTTTAAACGCAGTTTAATAATAAGTTTTAACATTTATGATCAAGCATTAAACCTTTTTTAAAACATGGCTACAGCAAAATAGTATTTTTTTCTTGCAAAATAGTGTATGATCCGGAGAAAAAGAGATTTGTACAATTCTAGCTTTGTAAATACAGTGATTCTAGTTGATAACATATTATGGGAATATACTGTATTTTAGTTTAAAATTACAATGCAAAAGATAGCATAAAGCTTCAATGAAGACTGAACTTTTTTATGTTAATCAACATAAAAGGCACAGGTAATCACAACTTCAATACAGTAAGAGACTAAAATAAATGGAAGATAATCAATCCAATTTGAGCCCTTGTTTAAATTCTGTAAAGTTGAAAATAGCCTGTGTGAATCTATGTTTAGCAGATGCCCCTCATTTTACATAAATAAACTTTAAAAGTGGGGGTATCATCACATATCATTCTGAAGCAACTACTGGCATAATGCCATTGCTCCTCAAATAAAAACATGAAAAAATTTGTTCAAAATATTTTGTCACTGAGAACTATAGAATAAAACCACAGTGAGAGGAGATACTACTACTTATCTATTTGAATGGCCAAATGGAAAGAAAAAAAAAAGCTGACAATAGCCAATGCTAGTGAGCATGAGGAACAACAGAACTTTGATTCATTGCTACTGAGGTTATGCAGTAGAGCAATAGTAAGATCTCACATATAGAAGTCAATCTTTTCCTTTAAACTATTATTCAAGAGTCAGAAAATAGCATTATTGTACCTAAAATATTTAAAAAGCTAAAAAATAAAACTAGCCATTAGTATAAAAAGTTTTATGAATGTAAAAACCAATAATCAGAAAACATTATTGAAGACCATAAAACATAACAAGTTAATGGAGAGCTGTGCAATGTTCATGCATGAGAAGGATCAATATTCTAAAGCTGTCAGTTCCACTCAAAATTAACCTATAAACTCAGTAGTTCCCCCCCCAAAATAAATAATATTTTATATAATTTGACATGGGGCTTTTAAAATACAAATGGAACCACAATTTGTAAAATTAGCCAAGAGAGTTTAATTAAACAAAGAAATATAGTAGCCTTGATCTATGACCTAATTATAGCATCTTATAAAACTATAGTAAATAAAATGGTGTGTCATTTAATCGAAAACAAATAAATATATAATTAGAAATCATTAGAAAATTTATAAAGTCACTGACAAACACAAAACAGAAAAATCAGTAGATGATAAAAATAATATTTCAAGTGATTACAGAAAAGTCATTATCTTATAATTTGTATTTTAAAATTGATTATCTGGAGAATTACATAATACAACTTTTACACCACACCATTCATAAAAATAAATTTCTGATGAATTAAATATCTAAGTATTTTGAAAGTATGGGAGTGTTTTGGAAACATAAATATTATCTTTGGAGAAAGAAAGCTTTTCATAACAGAAAAAGGGAAATTATGGAAATACTACACCATCAATTTTATTATCTACATGGCAAATGGCACCATGAAATCTTTAAATCAATAAAGGTTGTTTCTAGAGTATGTACACAATTAATACAATTAAATAATAAGAAAAAAATGGGAAAATAAGAAAAAGGACAAAATTATAAGACAGTAATTCACAGAAAATATTTATATATGGCAAATAAATGTTTAAAGCAATTTATAAAATACATATGATAAAAGAAACAAATTAAATTGTTAATAAATGAATTCTTCCCTCCATTCTCCTGTCTGGTTATAGCAAATGTAAGAGTGTAAGTCTTACAATCATTTCTTTGTTGTATATGAAGTTACTTCTGCACCTGTTCTTTTGCCTCACCTGCACAAGGCAAAAGTAAAGAATACAGTATACAGAATTTCCATGTGTAAAGGCTGCTTTGATCACTACTGGTGTTTAAATTTACTATGTGTAGAAAAAGCATGTCTGTTTGCTGCACTCAGTGCCCCTTACTAGGTTCCTAAAAGACTGGAATTAAAATGTACCGTGCCCCCCCCCCCGTCATTTACATCCCACTTTTATGTGTTGCTGCTTTTATGGAGTGCTAAATTGCTTAATTAAATTTTACTAGTTTATTCTTCTTGCTCATTCATATCCTACTTAATTCAGCCTACCACATTTTCTTCCTTAAAATGAACATACGAAATCTTATGATGTATTTTGAGAGGTACATTTGGGCTGTGAAAATGGGTAAGTGGTTTAACGTGAAAGGTGATTTTTGTTGAAAAAGCAACTGAATACTCCATTTGTGTAGAAAAGTCACAGACAACATTTGCATGTTGGGTTTAACAAAGCTTTTGGAGGGGTAAATACTGGATTAAATGTTTGCTTTTACTAGGTACCATTCTTGCCTGTTTCTAAGCTATTGTTCTGTATGTTTGGAACATTCTTTATTCCTAAAACTAAGAATTGTGCATATAATACTCCCTGTAACAAAATCCCTGTTTAGAGTCTGTAAGAAGAGGAAGCACTAATGTTTTTGTTTTGTTTTGTTTTGTATTAATGCTTTCTTTATCAGAATGCCTTCATAATTGAAGATGGCTGGTACACGATGAAGGATTGGAGTGCTTCCATATCACTCTTTCAGCACTAGCACTTCTAAAACTTTCCATTCTTCTTGGAACTGTTTCTTCTCTTTTCAGATGGCCTCAAATATTTAAATTAAAAACTATGATCATTTAAAATAATTATCTTCATTGTTTCTTCTTCACATATTAAGGATTGACTGTAGCTTTGAGATAGTGACTGAGTATATTCAAGGTCTGAAAGAAATCAGTGTCTAGGGTAAAGTGAGCTAGATTTTCACTAGCTATTAGAAAGGAGTCAGGAGATAAAATATGCAGAACCTAATATGTCTTCATAAAGAATGTGGATTTAATCTAAGCACAATTGATAGTAAATGAAATATTTAAGCAAGAAAGAGGTATGACCTAACTTGTGTTTGTTACAGGTTACTATGGTGAGATCCCAGCATTCAGTCATGACAGATTAAATGGTACCAGATTTGATCTCTTCATGAAAACTACTACAAAACAGGGTAAACAGATACGAGACAGAACATTTCAGTCATGGGACGATAGGCAGAGAACTGTGATTGCAGAGAGAAGAGACACACAGGAGGTGAGCCAGACAATTGTAGCATGATCAGAAAGGGGGCTCCATATGTCTCTGCAGAGAATCACCATGGGTCCTTGGAAGAGGGCTAAGTGGTTCACTTCAGATAGACATTTGAGTCCCAATCTGGTCAGAGTGGAAAGATGCCCAAGAGCGCACTGGGCATTCAGTCAAGACTCCAGAAAATGCTCTGACTTAGAAGTAAGGACCACACCATGTCGTAAATGGCATACCCTGTCCTAAGTACAAAACAGAAATAGAACCTACTTAACACAGAATAAGATCAAATCTGGTAGGACTGAAGTATAAACCAGCAATTTGAATACCTGGCAAAACAAAATGCAATGCCCTCTAATGGGGGACAAAATGGTCCAAATACTCCACAATATAATCCACTGTGTCCAACATAAAATTTAAGAATAAGAAAATACTAAATGTGAAAAAACATGAAAGATCATCTTATAAACAAAAGAAGGAGCAATAAGAAACTTAACTTCAAAATAATCCAGGTGTTGTAATTAATAGAAAATAATTTTAAAGAAGCTGTTGTTTCTTTTCCTCTGCTACGTTATCATGTGGATACTGTTTTCAATAGTGCAGCAGAAAGGGGAAAGTGCAGGAAATAAAAATAGCTGTAGTTATAACCAGAGAAACAGAGTTATTAAGAGAAATAATTTATTAAATTACTTTCCAAGTGAAATTTGGACTACGTTCAACAAGTCTCAAGTTTCCTAAACTTTCATTTTCTTATGTTTAAGCTTGAAATAATGATACAAATTTCAACACACAGCTCTTTTTTTACTGTAAGAGTAGGAGGTGTGTTCCTTCCACCTCTCTACATCCTGGAATTGAGACAGGATGGAAAGGGGCAGAGTACAGCCATTCAAGCAATGCTACAGCAATTAACATCAAAATGGTGAAATATTCAACCCCTAGTAGGTCTTGAGGCTCAGGATGGTGAGAGATTTAACTTCTTGTAGATCTTGAGCTTCATTATATGCTCATTGTAATACATTAACATGGTGAATAACACACCTACAGTACCATGGCAGTCCCAAGTCTAGCCACAAAAGGTCAAAGAGTGGGAAGTGGCCAACTTCTGGGAATCCCAGCCCCTGCCCCAGGCTACTTAGACTGGTCCTTCCACTTATTAGCATATGAAGCCACCAAGCCCATAAAAACTAGCAACATGGGCACCTCTCAGCCACCCCTCTCTCTCCCTCTTCAGAGACAGCCCACATTCTGTCTATGGAGTATGTACCTACTTTTAATCTGAGCACCCAACTCCCTCACCTCGTAGCCTTTCTCTTGCCTTTCAATGTATCTCTCTGAATAAATCTACCTTCACTCAACTGTGGCTCACTCTTGAATTCTTTCCTGCGCAAAGCCAAGGACCCACACTTGGCGGGGCACATCCCGGGGGCTCAACTGAAGCCTGGGACACAGCCCTTTCTCATGCCCCACATCTGTTTTCCTGCATCAGAATGACCAATGTAAGCCCTATTCAGTTTTTCAATAGTATTTTTTATTGAAGTGTAGTTAATTTACAACATCAGTTTCAGGTGTACAGCAAAGCTATTCACTTATACTTACATGTTTTTTTTTTCTTTTCCCAGATTCTTTTCCATGATATGTTATTACAAGAAATTGAATATAGTCCCTGTGCTATACAATAGGGCCTTGTTGTTTATCTATTTTACATATAGTAATGTGTATCTGTTAATCCCAAACTCCTAATTTATCCCTCCCCCTCCTTGTTCATTTATTTTTGAAAATGCAAATATGGTCATACTCTAAAAACTGTTTTACAATGTGTCATTTGTATTTACTTACTCATATGTGACATCATCATATATAGTCACCAGTACCTAGTTATCCTGCTCTTCTTCTGATCTCTTCTTTTTCTAAATGAGTTAAACTTTTTTAGATGGAGTTCTTAGAACACAAACCATTTCATGTCATGGTACAGTTTTGGCCACAGTTTTGAAGACTCTATTTTAAAATTCAGAAGCCAGAAATTCATTCATTTTTCTGGTTCAACATTTCTGTTATGTCACCATTAAGAAAATGTCAAATCCAGTGCTGGATCTATTGGTTTCTGCTGGGGAAAGGGAGGAGAGGCTTCATTAATGTATCAAAAGAATTGTTTGCAACTCTATGGTCATGTTGTTTATTTAATATGTAAATAATGCCAAGATGAACTTCAAATGGCCCCAATCCTAATTGTGTTTCTTTCCTTACTAGTAGCAGGCACTGATTGAACATACTTGGTTTACAAGGAACACAGCAAGAACAGAACAGGAAGAAAAAAAAAAACAACAAAACTCTGCTGTCACAGAGCTTACATTACGATTGTAAGACTCCCAAAGACACATTAGAAATGAACTTAGTGTGCATCTATACTCAATACATTTCTACATCAATTGCTCACCTTGCAAACACTATTTTGTGCATCAAATTTCATTTCATCATGCAACAAATAAAATATATTTATTGATGTAATATTCAAATTTGTCATATAGAATATCCCCTATATTGCCTAATGCAAGAAAACATATTTCATCATTATTTGATAATCACCTTAAAAGTATCTGTTAATATTCTAATGTAGTATTATATTATCGATGGTAAAAATGTCTTTGCTTTACTGAAGTTATAATCTAACAGTAACAATAAAAACAGTGACACAATGTTAAGTCATTGCACTTGCAGATCATTCCTAAAATTCTTATCATGTAATGCTCTAGAGGTTTCTGGACAGTTTATATGCATCAAACTGCAGACAAGCAATTAAACATCTAGACTCAAATAAAGCAGTACTCCTAGTCTCATAGAGTGATTTTTAGATTTTTTGTTTTTTCACAGAGCATCATTTTAATAGCTATCTCTTTTTTTAAGGCATACTTTACTCAAATACTCATGACCACGATGTTTAAGTTCTTGTTTCAAATTCCCAAACTTCAAATAATGTAATTTTAGGACAAAAAAATATCTTAGAACTAATCCAATTCAACCCTGCTACATTAAATACAGACAACACTCACTATGGCCTATATGGTAAAATGTTTTATATTTTTTAAACTAATTAATTGCCGCAGAACCAGGACTTGAATCATTCTCAAATTTCCCAATTTCACACATTTATAAACTTGTCAGTATCATTTAGCTCCTTTGTTTTTATTATTAACATTTAAAATTGGTGTGAAGTCCTTCATCTTTAAAAAATGATTACTGTATGGTTACTTTTGAATAGATTTTATCCTAATTCTTTATTTCATCAGGAGACTAGATGACTCCCAATGTAATAGTGAGCTTTCTAGGTTGGCCAATCTTTTAATTTTTTTAAAAAAATTGTCTGAAATAGTTTTATACCTAATTTATAGCTGAAAATCACTCATGGGATTTTAGGACATAAATATATTCAGATATTTCTTATCTCTCACAACTACCTTTAAGACTAATGAAAGAACAATGAATTTTACTTCCTTCTTGCTTATTCAACAAAACAGATAAGGTTAACAAACATTTAAACAAGCAATCAGGTATATGTTAACTTAGCAAATGGATAATTTCTATTTCTGTGTGTGTGTGTGTGTGTGTGTGTATAAACATATAGTATCAATGTAGAATTGAAAATAAAGGCATTATATAGATTTTTCTTTGTCTGTTCATGGAAATCATTTAACAAATAGAAAATTAGGTTTTATTTTTTATTAATTTTGGCAATGCATTTGAACAAGTTTGCTAAATATGGGTAATTCCTTACTTAAATTGTAAAATTTCAATTTTGGCTTGAATCTCCTTCAGAAGCATCACATCAATTGTCAGAAGAATATTATCCAATGAAAGGCAAAAAAACCTCAGGAAGTAAGAGAACAGATTGTTTAATAGCAATATTCCCTATACAGGAGCATATGACATTAGGCAATAAAACCATCTTTCATCCTGTGACTCCTCACCATGTGGTCTCGGCATGTCTGTGAGAGAATCAGGCATTTATTACTTCATATGTCCTCTGATACTTTGGGATTATCACTTAATTAACTCAGTATAAATAGACTGAACAAGTGGTGTAAATCCCAGTGGACACAACACTTAGAAATCTATGATGGATCCTCAAAAGAAATCCTGGAAAATGAACTAACAAGAAATAGAGAAGTGACACCTGCTTCAGATCAGGATTTGAGATTATGACAAACACTTTATTTTTCAGCACATGTGTTTTAGTTCTGGCTGACACATTAACCAGTTATAAATAAACAGACATTCACTAAAATATTATAGAACCTTTTCCATGATTCTCAGTTTGGAGAAATATTAAAGGATTAGAGATTAGTTTAATTTCTAGACACAATTTTAATACTTGCTCTATTTCGGCTGAATTTAAGAGAATTCAATAAAACCATTAGTTGATGACGGAGACATACTTTCATGTTGGAGACAATAAAGAGCATTTGTGTATTATTTGCTGTAAAATATGAGAAAGCTATAACTAATGGCATTGGGGTTTATTAGTTTTTAAAGGTTTCCTCAAAAGTGAACTTAAACCTCTTAATCAAATCTCTCTGTGACCATTTAGGAATCTGATTCAACTCTTTTAGAGATTACCCTGAAGAGTATAATTCAGAAATTCATTAGGTCAGATCAAAGAGTAGTACTAGATGTTTTAGACCAAATTGCATCTAAAGACAAGCATCAAAAAATTATAATGCAATTTTAGCCAAACTATATCTTATATGCATGTTATACCAGTAAATTTTCCTGGACTTTACTGTTAGTGGATCTTTATAAATGGAAATAAATATTCATATCATTGTTATCAAAAGTGCACTGGACATTTTATAGTTTAATATATTTTAAAGTATATAAAGAACAGCAAACTGAAACATACTTTTGCTGACCCTGCCCAGGATTATTTTAGAGCTTAAATAAACAAATACATTTGTGTCTGCATCTAAAGACAGAAAGGTCGCTTAATAAATGAAGCTTTTAGCAAGGGACATCCCAGCTCCATAGAAGTCACTTCTAAATCCTTACAAGATGTCTCAGATACAGATCAATTGAATACATCATATGCTATTATGCAGAATTTTTTTTCCTGCTGGTACTGTGGGAAAAAAAAGTACTCAGTTTAAAAAACACTGAGATTATTAAATAAGGGATTCTGAGAATCTATTTTGCTTGATCAAAACTTCTAGTGCAGTGACACACATAAACTTTGGAGAGCCATCTATTTCAATAAGCAGTTTGTATTTACTCATTCCAATGATCACAGGCTTTTATTTGAAGTAATTACAGGGTCATCAAATAATGAGTGATGTGGAAAGACTGTTGTGGTAACATAAAAAAAGAATAAACATCAAAATGTTGTTTCTTTTTTTCTAGATAATAATTAAAATTACCTTCACATTAATGAATTGTGGTACTCCCTCATTTTCCCATATGCTGTTCCTTAACTTACGTACATTAGTTATAAATAAAAAAAGGGCTTTATCAGGTTTATTCAAATTATTAACACACTAAACAATATTGGTATTTATCCACTTCTCCCTTCTCAAGTGCAAAAGGGGAAGTATTCATGAGAGTGCTACCTACAGCTTAAGGTATTTTCTATTAGAAATGGTGTAAAAAACCAGTTTATGGTTAGAGATCAGAGTGTAAGGAAATTCTCATTCTGAATTCATTACCCAGAGGTGCACATGTCTGGTGGAGACAATCTGTTCACGTGGCTGCTGGAATACTGATGACAAACTAAGGGCCTGGCCTGCCACCCACAATACTGATAAAGTCTCTAAAGACACTGTGATTCAAACAGTATTCCTTAAAATAGCTTTTTGGACCCTGTGTGCTTGCAGTTCTCAAACTCTTGAGAGTTAACCAAATTGACTACCACATACAGGCCCTGACCTGCTGCCAGAGAAATGTACAGCCTTGATTGCAGGCAGGCAGTAAGTAATTTTCATGCACATTCAGTTCCCTCTATGTCGACTTCCGGCGGATTTTATTTCTCTGGTGAATGTGTTATTTTTTGAATCCCATTGAATATACTGCTGATGGCCTCACCTGTTTCTGTCAGTATGCCAGCCTGAACTTTAGCAGTCTTCACTCTGATTTTAAGGCCACTTAGATTATGTCATGAGATAGTTTTGACAAATACCAGGATAAGAAGTATTTATATGTATAATAAATAAAAAGAGAAATAAATAATAATTTGTTAGGTAAAATTAAATATTATATTTAATATTGTTTTACTTTATTATCTTTGGGATGATCTACACATTTAGAATTACTTTATAAATTTCATTCACATAAATCTTCACTAGAAGAACTAGCTCAGATTCTCCTTCTACATTTTTACTACTAGTCTTGACTGTGTGTTGCAGCTTCTTGATTTTTGGTCCTATAACAACATGCTGAAACTGAGCACATTTTAACTTCCAATTAAGAACGTGATCTCTTTTATTTAAATCCATAGGTTCTCGGTAATCAATGGGTAAAAGTACTGGTGCTGTACTTTTTAAAGGACAAGTACTTTTACCTAGTAAAACGTAAACATGGCTTTTCAAGGATTTCCATATAATAAATAACAGACAACCCAGTGATTTTCTCTAAGATATAGGGAAATTTCTGGCCCATTTCTAAACGAAGCAAAATCATAAATTTATTATTGAATGTCAAAGGGTTAGTTCCAGCTGAATTAATGGCTTTTGTTGATTTTTTTTTTCTGGACAGAAGCATGGATTTTGACTTATTTGTTAACCAGACCATTAAACTCAAAGTAAAAGAAATAATGAAAAAAATAAAGTCTATTATTTATTGTGTCTACGGTGCACCCATGCATTGTGTTGGGTGATGATAAATGATAGACAGACAGATAGACAGTCTAACATCGTCCTCACAATAAGTTTAATACTGAGGAAATGGAGAATTGCATAAGCTTAAAGATATCAAATCTAGTATGAATTACAAGGAGCACTACATTTCAAGGCTACATTAACTCCAAAAGAACCAAAAGTTAGGTTCTTTCTGCTGTACCCAACATTTCAAATTAGGACTCAGCCACCTCTTCTTTGAGAATATGGAGTCAACTCCCAGGTGCCAGTAAATTAAGAGAAAACCAAGGCTACAGGGAAAAATGCCTATAGCCACAAACTTCAAGAAAATCCACACCTCTGAGCTATTTAGTACTGGAATGGATTCTTGCCAGAAAAAATAGAGATATATTTCTGCTTTCAACTTTGGGGAACTTGGCAACAGAAATGAGGCTGGGAGTTTTATGGGATATGTATCATCTACTTATTTTTTTAACAAATAAAAGCAGTTTAATCAATGAACTTGCAAATTGACTAGTGAGTTAATAAGTTGTTTAATGAAGTTGATTATTCATTATGTACATATTTTATTACATTTTCTGTAAGTGTATATTTTAATACAGATTGTGATAACATGACAATTTGAATGGTTCTTCTGAAACGTCAGAGGTTTTGAGAATTGCTACTTATTTATACTCCTCTCTTTCATGTTTTGAACCAGTTAGAAAGAGCTATAGGAATGAAATCAGGACATAAATGATATATCATTTTATTGGTGTTACAGCTGGAATGAAAAAGCATTCTGAGTTAAGGTTTAAAACATGAGGTCTACCAGTCCATCCTGTGAACTGTACTTAACCTTTAAATTGCAGAAGGAGCAACTACTGAGAGAAAGAAAGTGAAGGAGAGAGAGGGAAGATATCAAGCAGTTGTCCTCATATGTTCAGTACGTTCTCATACTACATATGAGTTCTGTTCTGTAACACACTGATTCAACAATTTTTTCTCTCGAGGTGGAATGTGAGAAAAATACATAGAATGCCTGGAAATATTACCTCATTACTCCTGCTTGAAGAATGGAATGGTCATCTATGCATGGAAATATAACTAAAAGAAAAATAGTGTTTCTCCAATAAATTTGGTGAGAAACCAAAATAGTTCAGATCAGATGTACTGTAAGTTAGAAATGAGATTATAGGCTGAAAATAAATAGACTGAGGAATATTGAATAGACTGAAGAACAAATAAACTGAAACTAGCAATGAACAAATTGATCTTCCTAGTTAGTTGCAACACACACAGATATCATGAAGGCTTAGCTGAAATGTTTGCGGCTGTCAAAAGGGGTAGTACTTAGCTCTATATAACTGAGAAGCCCATAAAGCTATGAAAAGTCAGAAACATGGCAGGAAGTACTTAGAGATAGAGAGGAAGACAGAAGGAATGTACTATGGACCATTAATGCAGTAACAGGATATGCTTTCCTAAAATCACAATGTATGCAGTGGCAAGAAGTAATTTTGACCCAGATATTTAATGTTAAATAAACAATCACCACTCATACAAGCTGGAAATAAATAAAGCTTATGATGCACAGTGATGGAGAAGGATTTTCACATATGACCAGATGGCTCTATCCCAAGATATTTAATAGTATGGCATTGCTTTAATTTATTAAGTTCAGGCTTTGTGCTTCAGTTTTGCAGGCTTAGAAACTACTATTGTCAGCTCACCAAGATTATATTCATCTCTCCAGGGCTACTTAAGTGAACAAAAAAAGATTTATAGTGTTTATAAAGGAACAAAATCCAATTGACTACTTTAAATGAGAAATATGGTGAATACAACCAGATGGCTACATCCTCCAGTCAATTCATTTTTCCCATGATTATAGAAAACAGAATTATAATCAATAGGTTTGTTGCTTAGTAAGAAAGGAATAATTAGATAACTCAACATGTAATGGCATCAGACTGAAATTGCCTAACATACACTTCTCTTCAGGATGGAGACAAGGAAGTACAACAAAATTCTAAGAAGTTCAGGTCTTGAACCAGGGCACTGCCCACCAGTGCCTCTGTAATCTCTCTCTAATTTTAAACCAGTATGCTATTACCCATCATGTGCTGATTTCAGAATTTAACACTGAAAAAGTTTTGTTCATTCTTCCTTTTTATCTGAGAGTGACATGTGAGATTTACACAAATTACTCAGTACACTGATCAAGTCTTGACTAGACCTATTAAGTACTGATACCCTAAGTTAAGGAAATGATGACAAGAATGGTTCTACTAATTCTAAATCTGAACATAAAGAACTGGAGTATGAGCTGGAACTGCTAATGTTCCTTTCTAGAAAAATACCTGGCATTCTACATTATATTAACTCATATGAAAGACTTCAAAGAAATAGCCTCCAAAGCCAGAGTTTCTCAAAGAGAAAATGGATAAAGAAGGAGAACAGAAGCACTACACAATTAAATTCTTATCATTAGAATGCTACAGAAGGAGAAAAAAGCAGGAAGTCTATGAAAACCAAACTAGCTGCTTATGAATTCATGTCTTTGGGATATTTAAAATGAATAAAAGGAAAACAGAGATTATATTTGCCATAGTTGGGAAATTTAAGGTTTGAACCAGATTTCTGAGAAATTGAATCATGGGCAGAGGAGAGATAACCCCTGAAGGTAACATGGGAAAAACTGGCCAGCCCATTGTCATCTGCCCTGTCCAGTTTGCTTTCCCCAGTCAGATGCCCCAAATCTTTACATATGTGGAAGCAAATGTTATAAAATGCAAGTATCCTATAGGCATTTACTATTAAAATATTCAGAAAGTCCAACTCATATTTGTCTGGGTAACTAACCAAATCATAAAAAACAATGACCCAAACCCACATGTCCTAAAGAATTTTGCCTAAAGACTGATATGCTGAGTGGACAGTTAGCTTAAATTCAGCCTCCTCTTAAGTATTTTTGGAGCTATTTGAGACCTTTTTTTTGTTGTTATTGATTTTGTATTGTTTTGAATTGGTGATATTGCATTGATAATGTTTTGAATTGGTGATATCCTTATGGAATTTTAAGAATTATTAAGTCAATAAATCTAGAAGTACTTCCTCACTTTTTTTGCATTTCTAATACATATGTGTCAAGTCTACTATATTTTCTGACTATAGATGCGTTTTTTTGTTTCATCTTTCAAATATTTTGAGATTATTTTTATGGCTTTACTTAAAGACTCTTCCTCCAAATGTTTTGTTTCCAGTAATTCATACTTAAACATTTATAGCAGTCTTTAGAAATGTTATTCTCTGCAGTTATGCCTTTGTTCTTGTTTTATCCAATTGTGTGTGCCTGTGTTTACTCCATGTATTAAACAAATTAGTAACTGCCAATACTCATTTCTGTTAGTCTTTTCTTAGATATTGATATTCGTACAGGAAAAAAAAAACAACAAAGGAAATTGGATAAGTCAGAACATTATTGAACTCCATTAAATCTTATTCTTCAAGAAAACTATTAAAATGTAAATGTGAAACAAAAGGATACATTGATCATTGGTATCACCATTATGCTAAAATTTCACTGTTGTTTCAAAGCAAGTCATGATTGTCCACTTCAGATAGTCAACTGTTAGTTGATTACTGAGCAAAGTCATAAATAGCACCCTGTTTAAGAACTGTAAGTTAGCAGGTATTCCTCACTAGTGGTGCACAAATGGCTGTAATTAATTTTTGTGAGTAACTGTACAGACTGTACAAATTGTACAAATAGACACAACTTAAAATCCCAACCCAGACACATTACATATATAATCATACCCACCGTATCCCTGCAATTTTTGTTCCCAGACTCTCCAGGGAATCTATTTATTGACATTAATACTTAGTGTGACCAGCTATTCACTTTGCTACCAGACTTGCTCCTACAGAAGCCATAACTTTTAATGCAGCCAATCTCCCCAAGGCTGGAAAACTAAGCCACTTAACTATTTGATAAGGTGGCATATTGATAGTAAATGAGATAGAAGAGGATATTCCAGATCAGGCCACTGAAATTTGAGTTGTATTTTTGGATGAGTCAGTTGTACAAGAAGGATCCTCAAAGACTATCACTAGGAAGAGTCATGTCAGGCAACAGAGTAGAGAATAGAGAGGAGGAAAGAGGGGGATTAAGAGGGGAAGAAGTGAGGTTCCAGTACCCAGTCAGCAAGAGCCAGGAAACAGGGCACTTCTGGAGGCTGAATGTTAAGTACGAACATGAATAAAGCCAAAGAACTTGTCCTAAAGAATGCACTCAGTTCAGCCAGGCTGGTGCAAATCCAATAGCATTTTAGGATTAGAATGCTTTGTAAAACCAGGGTGTTTTGGTATATGTCCTATAGATTGGTGTAGCCCAGTGGGACCCTAAGTTTCTATGCACTATGCCATGTTTTCCTTAGGGAAATGGACAAAATGGAGTGAGAGCAATGTGAGGCCCTTATCTTCTTATTTGTCATCCCTCACATGCCAACCTATAGCGCTTAAATTCATTTACCCCTTTCTATAATGGCAAGAAATACAGCCCTTTTCAAAACCACTTAATGCTCCTAAGTAGCACTAGCAGAGGCAATCCAATCTTGAAAGAGACTAACAGAGCAAAACCTACTTAAAATTGCATAAGAAGGAAATACAGGCACATTACTTTAAAATTTCAGAATAAAGTTGCTCTACTAAGAGCTTGTCAAATGTTAAAGCTTGAAGCTAGGAAAAAGAAAAGGTACGGAGATGGGTCATTTTGAAACTGGGGTAACAAAGATCAAACAGAACTACTGTTGAGGATATATGATAAGAAGAAGTTTAAAATTAATTCAATCAAAATTACTTTCAAATTGTCTAATATCTGCCAGGCATTTAGTCAGGTACTGGGTGCTGAGTATACAGTAAAGGATAAAACTGGTGGCATAGAGAATACAGAACTACCAAATTTCATTTTTTACATATTTTGTAACAGGGATAATGGTTTTTAGGCTGGAAAAGAGTATAACAAACAGAGCTCTAAATATATGAGGAGTGGATGAAGAAGAAATTAACCAAGTTAAAGTTTTTGGCTCAGGCAAATCATAACCCAGAGCCTGCTAACAACTTAAGAATGGGAAATATATCAAAACACTACCATCTTGACTTATAATTTATAGGGAAAAAGCATATTCAAAAAAATATAGCTTAATAATCTCAACTTTACTAATTAAGCAACTATTTCTACACTTACTGAGCAAGATAATCCCAGAAATTGGGCAGAGCTGACCATCTAGTGGAGACATCATTATGTTAAACATTAATAAGTCATTAAAATGAAACTATGATGATAGAATGTGCAGTGTACACATGCGGTTAAAAAAGAAACATGCCCACATCTCCCAGGAAGTGCAAAGAAAGCATACTGATTAAGCTGCCAGTAAAAGAATAATGAACTAAACGAGGCACAGACATTGAGAACATTTATCTCATAACTTAAAAAGAAACCCAGATGGTTCAATATGTTATCAAGTATCAAGTTCCTTCCACTGGTCTGTTCAACCGTGTCTCTCCTTATGATCAAAAGATGGCCCAAACCTAAAATCCATCAGTGACAAAAGGGAGCAGAATTTCCATGATGGCATTGGGCCAGTCATGGCCTGTTCATTTGTATTAGGGAGTAGTCTGGTCCTTGTGCCTTTTACTGCCTGAACTCTAGAGAAAATCCAGGATCTGTTAGGCAGGAAAAGAAGGAAATAGTTGTTGTGAGGCCTTCAACAGGTCTGCTATAGGGAATTTACAAAGAACTGTCAATATTTACCTTGGACTTGATACATGCAGGACCTATCAATCCATTAGGTACAAAAGGTATAGTGCTAGGACCCAAAAAGTACTGAAGGCCAAGAAAACACTTTAATTTTAAGTCAGAAAAAAAAATTTAGACAGAGGAAAATATTTTAATATATAACATCAATATATCCATCTTTATACCAATGTGATTGTGAACCATAAGTTTAAAATTTTTTCTATAGCAACAAGAGCCCATGGAAGTCATAATACAGCCCTAGTTGCATGAGTGTAGGATGCCAGGTGCACCAAGAGAGGAAGTGCATTCAAGATGACAGGAACAGCATATGCATTCCTCACGGGAAAGGTGAACCATCCCACTTCAGTGGAATGGATATCTACATTCTCAAATGCCCAAGTGGTCCTAGAATCATTACATGCATGAGCAACATCTGCAGTGAGGATACTCAGATTAATTTACTCCAAGTCAATTTCCTATTAAACTGGACATAATAAACAGATTTTCCCAGGGGTGCCAATGATAATACAGAAACACAATTTTAACAGATTTTCCTTTCCATTTTTCAAAATGATGGATTGATATTTCCAAAAGAAAGGTGTGCCCTTTTTAAGATTAACTTTGTGCTCCATAAACACTGTACCATATACATATGTGCACAGCCCACACACATATATTTTTGCTTTTTGACATCTTTTCCAAACTGATACATTTGATAAGTAGCTATCTCTTATTTTTGCCGTCAAGGTCCTTTATTTGCCAGCTGGTTAGGAAAGAAGGAGGCAAAGGTCAATTTGCTTTTCCCCAGAAACAAATCTGTCACATCACTGATGTTCCACTGCAGTGGCCTTGTGGGACTGGGGAGGCCAGTCCTCCTCCTTTAGGGCACTTCCCACTCAAATACACACACAACAAATGTTCTTCTATATGAATCAGACATCAGGATCGCAATCAAGCCTGTTATGTTTGGAAAAAACAGTCACAAAATACTTGTCTAGATATTTCCAATAATCACAGTATTTTAAGAAGCTTCTTATAATATATACTCATGCATCAAAGTTTTCTGGCTTTTGTAGGTGCAAGAGTCTTATTTTAGAGAGCAAAACTGCAAAGCTGAGTGATCAAAAGCGTCAGAGCTTCTCTGGCAGAAATAAATACGGTTCAAACATTAGTAAACATGTATGCTGTAATGAAAATATCTTCTTATAATACACTTCCCCAGTCTCAGTTATGAATTTCCATGGGAATTATTTCCAAAGACAAGCTTCAGGGAAAACATCAATTAATCTGCTGAATGAATTTTTGAATCCATTTTCAATGCTGAGACCCCCTCCTGATGCTTGGTAATTACCCCAATATTTTCTGCACGCTTGTTTAAACGGCTTCCTCTTGGGCTTCCTGTGAAGAAGGCCTTTCTCTCTGCTGATCTGAAAGGCAGCTTCCCTTATCACTCTGCTTCATTCCATCTGCAAGTCGTGGGGGGTCTCACTAATCATTGTCATTGGAACATTGGATGAGCAGTCTGGGGACATAGATAGATGTGACACCAAAGGAGACCAGGGACTTTCCAACAGAGTGCTCATCTCTGTAAATGCATCTCGCCCTCCCAGATTCAAAGCAAGAGATGAACTCTTTTAAAGCAAAAGCCTGCACCTTAATTATACAAACACAGTGATCAAAGTTATTATCACTCTTTTCAAAGGGCAGGGATTTACTAGAATGGTGTTTTGTTACCTTTGACAGAAAATATTTGGTCCTTGTGAAGAGGACCAAAAGTAACAGAGAAAAATGCAATAGGGGAGGATATAAAATAAGAGGAGGGGAAAACGGTTTTAAACAAAAATGCTACTGATAGAGAAATACAATTTAAAAAGCAGTTGATGCAAAAGAAAGATAAAAGTTGTACTGTTGGATTTTGAAAGAACTTCAAAGTGTATTCAAATGTCACACCGATTTTTCTTACATCTTTAAGTAGTAAGATTCAAAAGATAAACGTGATCCACAATTTATCCACACATGATTTATCTATAAACATAGAAAATAAAGCACAGTGATAGTTTTCATATAAAAATATCCTCCAATTGGAAATATTTATTCTTTAACTTTCTTAAAGATGACTTCCGTAGTTTTGGAGACTGTGACATGTGTGAATATCATTTACCATATAAGTTAGTTCAGAGGTTCCTTGAAACTGTCTGAGGTCTCTGAGAACAAGCTCTGCTACTTTATTTACTGTATAATAAGTGAATGTGGGTAATTTAATTCAGAAAACTCAAAGATACACTGCAACAAATATGAGCGATGCAATTTTTTGATGGACAAGTATTTGAACAAAAGATCATTAAGTTAAAGTTTATGGGAAAATAAGTCTTCTCTTTTAATCTTAAGGATGTAAAAAATCTCAGTTCAATTAATTTATCTCTGACCTGACTCCCAATATTAAAAAGGTTTGAGATAACTTCTCATTTATGATGCTAGTTATTTCTAGGATATAAACTTACAAAATCACAAGCATCATTGTTCTACCTGCTATCATCCAAATAAAGTAAAATACTTAGAAAACCTCTATATTTAGAATATTTAGAAAACCTCTGTCAGTATTTATTTATATGCTGGTATGCAGTTTCTCTATATCACAGTTCAAATTTTTACCCATAAAATGGAAGATTCAGTCATAATAATGGGCTGGAGTCTGAAAAACAAGACCAAAGTTAAGATTTAATGGTCTATACTCAACTCTCATTTGTCTCTTCTTCTGTCTTCAGAATCCACAAAATCAGGAATTGCCTCCACTTCTCCGAAATGTCCCCATGTTAACAAGTTGCTTCCAGTTGCTAAAAACCAATAGTTAATTCCCATTTCTCACCTTAGTTGATCTATTAATGACATTTGTCATAGTTTTTCAGGCCTTTCTTGAATATTTGCTTCCTGGACTCCAGGTCACCATTCTCTCCCAATTTCCCTTCTAGATCACAGACTGTTTCCTCTGGTTTACTCTGATTTTGTTGGTTTATCTGTATTTTCCTGACATCTAATAATGTAAATGTCCTGCTACTCAGTCCTCACATCTTTCCTGTCTATCTACACTGATCACCTTTGGAGCTCTCCTTCAGGCTCATAGTTTTAAATAACATCTAAATGCCTATGTCTCAGAAATGGAAATTTTCCATCCTGAATATCTAGCTTGTACTCCCAACTTTTATATCCAACTTTTTAACCTTATCTAATCATTTAAGTGAATGATAAACATCCCAAACTTAAAATCAAAACAAACCCCCTGATCTTCCCCTAGATATGTTCCTCCTGAGGTTCCCTAAACTCAACAAATGGAAAATCCATTTATCATTGCTGAAGCAAAAAACCTTGGATTCATCTGACTTCTCTGATTCTTTAACTTTCCACATTTGATACAGCAATGTGTTAACACAACAGCCAGAATGAGCCTTTCTGGAACTCATGATCATGGCAGATCGTGGAAGATCATGACACTCTTCTACTTCAACTTGTCAATGGCATCCCATGTTGCTCAAATGAAAAAAAAAAAAGTTTTCTTCCAATGGACTACAAGATAATGTTTATTGCTACTTCTCTGGATCCATTCTTCCTTCCTTCTTTCTTTGATCACTTATATAACTGTCACTTTGATTTATAGTGTTCCTAGATCAGGCCCAACATACTCTCATCGGTGCTTTCCTGACTTGAAAGTTCATCATTTACATTTATGCTTAGGTTACTCCATCATTTTCTTCAGGTCTTTGTTTATAAATTGATTCTACTCTTGTTAGTGGCTGTATGTGACCTTGGGTAAGCTATCTTAATTTTCTGGTATACATTTTTTCTCATCTGTACAGACTCTTACAGAGTTATTGTAAGATTTAAATGAGATAGTAACAGCATTGATAAAAGCTGCATGAATGATGTACATCTCAGTCCACAATAAAACATGCTACTTGAGGCGTATAAGAGCAGTCTATAAAAGCTCAAATTACACTAAAATACAGTTTATATCAGTACTCTACACCTCTTCAAAATATGATGACAGATTTCCCCAGTCTCTCTAGAAAATAAGTAAAGACTAATAATAATCCAGACAAATAGTCAATGTATTTGATTAGAATAGAAAAATCTGTTATATGCAAAAGCAACAAAGTGAAGAGAGTCTAAAGAGGGTATTCTTCAAAGTGAGGTGTCTCAAAAGAGTCCAGTGTTTATAGTACTGTACTGGCTCAAATCAGGCTTTTTAGATTGTTTCAGAGCCAATTTTGTCTCCAGAGTCATCAGGTTACAACAATAGTCACATTTGAGAAGCAATAGTGTAGTTGATGACATGGACTTTGGTGGTTGATCATTTAGGCTCAACTCAAAAGTCTTCTACTTAGTAGTAGGTAAGTGTAGCATGTGGTTGGGCTAGTTAGCCAGTCTCTCTGGTTACCTAAGTTCTCTCTGCCTAACGCTCAGATTTGAAAAGTGGAAAGAGTTAGACTACCTGCTGTTTTTGTAAGAATTAAATAATCAGTGATACAAACCGTGCAGTGTCCAGTCCATAGTAAGTGGTCAATGGTTATTAGTAAGATTAACTCAGAAACAAATCTTTTGTAAGGCCCTGCATGGGGAATAAAGTAGCTCTAAGGTATAGGTAGCATAGGTATACATAGAATCTAATATAAATAAATGACATCTCCCAGAGTTATATATCTCTAGCTGCAAGTATTTTCAATGGCTCCAGTGATTCCAATGTATCAGAATCACTGTCAGGAAGAAGACAAGAAGCTGTTATGCTGCATGACATCTATCTCCCTTCAGTCTCCCTGGAGTCTCGTTTTGTCACGGATGGATAAGGAGTCAACTGGAGTCCAAAGTTGAGCTCATTGCATTGGATAATCTAGTCCTGGAAGCAGATCAGAACCAAATCCATTTAAGGGGACCAAGAAATCTCAAAAAACATGTGTGAGCTTTGAAGTGCCCTGGAACTTTAAATTACCTTTTAGGTCCTTGAAGAATTTAGAACTCTTTAAGTATTACAGCTTCTTGGTGAGGCACTTGAATCTATCTGTCCTAAATTTCTGTCTTAATGATTTCTCAGGGATAGTTTATTTTCAATGAGTCTACTTTTCTAGGAAGCAATCAAAATGATCTATTTCAGTCTGAACCAAAGTGTGGGTTCAATATATAAATCAGCTGAATCCTGAAGCAAGTGTTTCTCACTAGTAACTGAATTTTGATAAAAGGGGGGAAAAAAAAGAATGGCTAATATCTGTGAATACAAGAGAAATTTTTCTCTATCTTTTTTAAGCAACTCTAACCTAGACCCAGTCTCTCCTCACCAATCCTGTGTTTGGAACAAATACAGATTTCAATTAGTTTAAGACCATATTTTATATCTAGTGTTATCTAAAATGCAAACAGTTTTACTCCCATTTCTTATTATACTAACATTTTAGTGTGCTATTGCTTTCTTTTATATAGTCTTCACATCTTTGGGCTGGAACTCATGGTGCTGTATGTATATATGAGTATGTCTGTAACATAACTGCAGAAGCATAATGCATCATTACCATTTTTCCTTTCATATAAACCACATGCCATTTTAATTCTGAATAAATTATACATTTAGTTATGGCTCATATTCAGTAACTGGCTGTTTGTCCTTTATATGTGCTACAAAAATTGCTCTTTTATAATTTCTTACCACAAAAAATATTCACAGTTCTAGGTACAAATCTTTAATGGATTTATAAACTCTACTGAAGAGCTGAAAGTGAATATGTTGATTTGGGCAAATGAGTATATTACTTAGGCAACTTCATACTACTGGAATAAATTTAGGAAAACTAATACGATGAATTTGAGAGACATAACGTCTGTTGCATTTCCTTTATTTTAGTTAAATATACCCAAATATAATTAACCAGTTGAAAATTTCATATTAATTTTTATATTAAAATATTTTCTGAAATACTGATTTTGTGTTACTGCCATAGGTGACTTAAAAGATATTCTCTCTTTTTAGAAAGTAAGGATCTCAGAAGATACTCTCATATCCATTCCTTTAATGCTTATGACTGGGAACTTGCAGGCTACAGAGTCCTCCTTTTTCCTTAGAAGTTCTTAGAAGTTTGAAGCTAACTGTTAATAGTGAATTAAAGAAAGAAAAGTACTATGTTAAATTAATGTCTGAGGAAGTCTTTGTGAAATATTTTTGAGAAGTAGAGAAATGGGGAATGAGAACATTTTGATCACTTAACTTGCAAGTGACTTTTATTACATATATATGTCATACATATGTATATCATATAAATATCAATAACATGCCATATAAATGTTATATAAATAGAATATGTTGTTAAGCTATATGCCTTTCTCTTTTTAAAATGTGAAATGTTTCACAAAATGCCTGAAAACTTTCTGAATAATGAAGGAATTTCTGTGATGTGATGGACTCAGATTGAGGTTACTTGCAAACAAATCATCAATCCACACAAACACAGAAAACAAAGGAATGCCAGTTGTTTAACCAAAAAATATTTGTTGAATGAGACAAGAGTCAGTAAATTTATCTCACAGAACAGATAGAATATCACATGTTTCTGAATGTTAGTTTAGAATGCACAAAATGTTTTCTTTCAGGCCTGCCATTTTCTCTTCTCCAATTCAATCTGTAACTTAACCTGTACAACTTTATGATTTGAAGGGTAATTATATGCATTGATCTCCCTGCATTCTAAACTATCACCCTGTGTTCTATTACTGCTTATACAGATGTGGTTTTTTATTTTCCTTATTTTGATACAGTTTGAAGAAATGCTTCAGTAGAAGAACTTTTTTTTTTCTTTTTTTTTGTCTAGGATTTGATTAGACTGCTTTTTCCCCAATATACCTGTACTGGAAGTTGAGACAAAAAGGTGCAAACTCACACTAAATAAACAAGGCAACCTAATCAGTTCTACAAAGTATATTTTGTAAAAGAAGTAACACTAGTAACAACCAAAACAAATCAGAGTCCCAGCAGGGACTGTAAGAGAACTTTCTTTTTAAAATGTTGGATATTGCTTCTTTTGGAATCAGAAAACACTGTACATGGAACAAAGGTATGTTCTCATTTATTATTCATTCCATAAACATTGTTCAGCATCTGTTATCTATAGGATGGTCTCTTACACATATTGGAGGATGGACAGCTCTATAAGACCCAGACCTCATTCTTTCCTTCAAGAAATCTTATCAGAATAACAGGAAAATAGTTGCTGCTGATTCCCTACCAGTCTGGGCTGGCCCAACGCTGCCAGGCAAACTGCTAGAATCACACCAGACGCATTCCATCTCTCCATCTCTGTTGTAGTCCAAGATTCCTGCTAATCTGAACTGCAGACCTACCTGCTTAATGTATCTTTCGAAACATACAAACACACCGCACCACACCACACCCACATCCACACACACACATACACACACAAACATCCCTTACCCCTATTGGACATTGGACATTACTAATAGAACACTGACAGAGTTGTTTAAACCCATTTTGATGAAGGAAATATTTATTCGACTTTCTTACATTTAGAAAGCTATAATATAGTCAGAATAGTTTCTTTCTTTCCTGCTTCCTTATGTGGATATGCTGAACTAAAAAATTAGGCTTTGTTAATTTTTGTTATGATCCTTGACTTTTCAATGAATGGTTTAAAAAAAAAAAAACTCATTTTAGTCAAAACTCATTTTTGTCAAGAATCTTTTTTTTCCTTGAGTCTTTTTATTATATGCAATGCCAGTGAGCACAAGTGAGACAATGTAGGAGATAGAGCTACTATAAGATTCACTGCCTACACTAGCTTCTGAGTTGCAAATGGCTTACTGTGAGACGTTAAGCAGGAATCTTGTGAAAGAGATTCAGATCACAGAAAGCTGACATGGGCCAAAAGACACAGAGCACCATAGTGTACTCTCCTAGACACCAGACTTGGGAATGAATAAAGGGTCTCATTGATCGGCCTCCTAAATGCCCAGGGACTGGTTTAATCCCAAATGTCTCAAGTTTGAAAAAATGTACTGCTGAAGGAATAGATTAATATTTGCATTTCTACAAATGTGGTGGCAATTATTACAAGAGCATTATGCAGTTTGGCCTTGAGAAAAGAAAGGCTATATCTTATCAGAACATTTGAGAAATTGAATGTGTACTCATGTGGAAACCTTTTGATGAGGAACTCTAATTTCTTAGATTCTTTTTTTACAGACTCTGAGGAAAGCTCACTTTAGGGAACAGCATGCCAGCTGTACAATGGGCAATAGCAAAACTAGACACAGTAGAAAGAACTCATAGTGCTTAGAAATCATCAAATGCAAAAATCAAAAGATGCAAGACCAAACCTTCTCTGCCTATCTTAAATAGCAAAGGAAGCTGATGCTGAAGGGTGAAGAAAAGAATTACAAATTATATAAATTATTTACCTTAGCTGACCATTCTAGCATGGTATGGCTCTGATCCTCATTACCCATCACATATCCCTTTGCTATTCACCCAAGAGACAGCCAAGTGAAGATACTCATATGTGAAACAAGTACCATCACAAGTAAACGACTGTTATTTGAAGAATCTGTCTCTTCTACCTCCTAACTCAGATTATATATTTGAAATCTGGATTTAGGACTCTGTCCCACATACTCATGCTGTAAGACACAGAGAGAAAGTGATGTAAATATATGCACAAGAGTGTAAAAATAAAGATAGTGTCATATATTTGGAAATAATTTTCTGTGATCACAATTAACTTTATATATTATACACTTTTTCAGTGAATAACTTAGGGAAAGGGAGAAGTTATTTTTATTTAGATAATATATTTTTAAATGTAGGCATAGTTTATGTTCACTGTAGTGCAAGAGGGCATGACTGATTTATGTTGACAATTAGATCTCATGCTTTAGTATTATTGGACAGTCAGTCAACTGACATAAAACCTGCATTAGACTGTGCCTTCTATGTGGCAATTTACAATGTTATACAGTCAGACAAACAATTTCAATTTAACACCACTACCATGTTTGTGTACCTCATGGAGGTACATTTCACATACAATATAAGGTGAATGGCACCTAGTCAAATTGTGCAACAGGGCAGGAATGCAATCACATAAATTGGTAAAATGCGACAAGGACTTTGCAATATAAATCATTTATCCGATTAATTAGAAAAAGGGAGAGTTTTCTGGCTGATCAATCTATAACCAAACCTCTGCAAGTGCTTTGAAATTGCTAGTTTTTGAACTGAAGAATATAATATATGTAAAACAAATTCCAGCTAAAAGGGACTTTAGAAGCCCTTTTGGTCAACATTAAGTGATTTCTTTGAGATAAAAGTATGTTCCTACTCTTTTGAGCAAAAACATTCTTTAATTAGCTCCATAAATTTGAAATTTGAAGGACAATTCCTTCAAACATAATCTTTCTGCAAATATTTATTCCTATATTTAAAATATTTTTATTAAAGTATAATTTACTTAAATATACAATTAAAAAGGATGAGTTAACAATGGGTTTACAGGTCTATTAATTTTTATGAAGCTGACACATCAAAAAAAAAAAAAAAAAAACCACAAAACAAAAAACAGGACACCATCCACATTTCAGAAGCTCCCCTCAAGCCCTCTCCCAGTAGCAGCCCTCTTCTTTAGAGGTAATCACTTTCCCAAAGATTAGATTGTTTCTGAACATTATTCAAATGGACTTTTACAGATTTTTCTGTCTGACTTCAAACTTATGATTGTGATATCAAAGTATGTTGTTGCAGGTAGCTGTAATTTGTTCCTTTTCATTTCTATATTCATTGTATGACTATCACACAATTTATTCATCCACTACATTCTTGTAGACAATTTTCTTGTTTCTAATTTGGGGTCATTTCAAGTACTGATGCTATGAACATTTTTGAAGATGTTTTCTGGTGCACAAATATAGACATTTCTTTTGTATCTGTACTTAGAAGTGAAATTATTTACTCATGGGGTACTCATGTTCATGTTTAGTAGATATTGCCAAAAGTTCAACAAAGTCGTTACACCACCAGCTTGAAGTGTACAGTGCTATATGTTGCTTGGTATCTTCTATTTCTTTGGAAACTTTTGTGCTATTTTTCTTTTCTTTTCTTTTCCATTTCTGCTATCTCAATTCATTTATTAAGTAGATCAGAAGGTCAGAAATATCTAGACTCCAAAAAGATGTTCTGATGACACCTTTCAAGCTCTGCGGAAACCATTTGCATGTCCAATCACATCTCCAAATAGTTAATCCGCACTACATCAAAATCAGCCCAAAACTACACAAGGAGAAATTAAGCCACAGAGAAATGGAGCCCAGAGCCCTGATTTAGGAGGGAAAATATTTGATTTCAAAGAATAAAGATGGGTTCTAGTCCTGACTCAGTCACTAGTTATGGGCCATTAGGACCTTTAACCTCATTTCTTTTGTGTGTGTGTGTGTGTGTGTGTGCTATTTTTCTTAAATTTTATTTCCATCCCACTGCCTTTAGCTTCTGTCTTTGTTACTCTAATTATAAATATTAATTTTCTTTTTACAATGCCCCATATGTGTCTTACTCCTTCTTCTGTACTTTCCAAACTTTTTAATCTCTCTGTGCTGCAGTTTGCTTATTTTCACTGATTTATCCTTCAGATCATAAGTCCTTATTTGGGCTATGTGTAATGCACTATTAATTAAATGTATAAAGTTTTTAATTATAGGTAGTATATTTTTCTAATGTTAACATTACTCTTGAACTATTTTCTGTAAATTCTAATTTCTTGATGAAATACTCCATCTTTCCATATATTATCATATGTGGGTATAGACATAGAGAGAGATATATAGATAAATAGATATACATTTGAGTTATTTTAAAACCTGTGGCTGATACCGCCACCATTTTTTTTTCTGTAGGTCTGATTCTATTGTCTGGTTTTTCAATTGGTTTTTAATTTTCTTTTTTTTTTTTTTTTTTTTTTTTGTATCCTGGCTTACTGCCTTTGTTTGTTTGTTTTAATGCCAGACATTGTATATGAAAATGTGTACAGGTTATTTGTAGGAATAGAAAATGTTATTTTTTTCTTCTTTTGCTCCTAACAAGCAGTTAGATTAAAGGAAGACTGCTTTAATGGTTCAGGAATTGAAATGTTTTGAGGCTAGATTTCAGTCTTTGTGAGAGCTATTCTATATTCTGTCTGGCCATCTTCTTTGGGCAAATTTCTTCAGAGATCCCGACTGAAATCTTAAATGTGTTCCAGCACTCACCACTCTCCCCATGTCCCCAAGAGATTGCTAGATGCTTTTCTCAACTTCTCAGTACTTCTTCTGATGCTTAGACTAAGGACAGATCATGATATAATCAGAAGAGAGCTGGATGAAGTTGAAGTTTGGCTGCAACTTGTAAATGAGCGAATAGCTCCCAAGCAAGGGCTACTTCAGCATCAATCAGACTCACTTCTTTTTGTTTCTCATCCTTCTAAGATACTGACCTTTAAATTTTTGGCTGATTTGATAGTTTTCTGATGTTTTTAAATTGTTTTTTTTTAATACTTTATTCACTTCCCTAGTTTTTTTCAGCAGAAGAGTTGGTCTGATAGAACCTGATCTGCCATTGCCAAAAGTGGAATTTTTATGTACTTATTCTTCACACAAACCATGCTACATTCACATGTGTTTTATTCAACAAGAACAGCAATGTAGTGAAAGGCATAATGTATAAATTTTGGTTTAATTTATAAATGTGTCTTTTGTCATTTTAATAAAAATTTTTAATGTAATCTCTGATATTAAAAACACAAGTTTATTATTAATATATATATAGACTTCTTTATGTTCCTAATATCATCTTTGGACTTCATTTCTAAAGACTAATTTAGGCAAATTATTATAGAATTATTTAAGACTGCAGTCTAAACATAAATATAAAAGTTAAATAATATTTTCATAGAGTGATCTCTATTGGGTACCTAAATGTAGCCATATGAAATTGCTAATTTTTAGATGGAAATACACAAATATTCTGTATGATTTTAGGTCATTTTTACATGACTGTATTTTTCCCTCAGTTAAGGATAAATCCATTGAATAACTATATAATCAAATAATCTATTTTTCATTTGGTTTCAGAAGTAGTGATTTCATCAAGTTAGAAATAATTAGTAAAATCATGTACTTACAAGAACTTTTGATGATAGTATTTAATCACGGATATGGAGAATTTATAAATTTTAATCACAAAGTCTGTCTCAATTTTGAAGGTGTCTTACAGTTTTTGATTTATTTTAATGTTGGCTCAAAAACTTGTAAACAACTCTTTATTCAAATGAATATTTCCAACAAAAATGTAATATAATTATAGGTTGGAATAAAGAAAATAAGCACATTTTCTTGCAATTTGCACAGCAAAGATAACCATAAACAAAATGAAAAGACAACCTACGGAATGGGAGAAAATATTTGCAAATGATGCTACTGACAAGGGCTTAATTTCCAGAACATAGAAACAGTTTATACAACTCAATAACAACAATGAAAAAAAAACCCCAAACAATACAATAAAAAAATGGGCAGAAGATGTAAACAGACATTTCTCCAATGAAGACATACAGATGGTCAATAGGCATATGAAAAGATGCTCAATATCGTTAATTATGAGAGAAATGCAAGTCAAAACTACAATGAGGTATCATTCACACCAATGAGAATGGCCATCATTAAAAAGTCCAAAAATTATAAATGCTGGAGAGGATGTGAAGAAAAGGGAATCCTCTTACACAGTTATTGGGAATGTAGTTTGGTGCAGTCACTATGGAAAACAGTATGGAGATACCTCAAAAAACTAAAAATAGACTTACCAAAAGATCCAGAAATCCCACTCCTGGGCATTTATCTGGAGAAAACTCTAATTCGAAAAAATACATGCACCCCAATGTTTATAAAAGTACTATTTACAATAGCCAAGACATAGAAGCAATGTAAATGTCTATCAACAGATGACTGGATAAAGATGTAGTATATATACACAATGGACTACTACTCAGTCATAAAAATGAATGAAATAATGCCATTTGCAGCAACACAGATGGATCTGGAGATTATCATACAAAATGCAGTAAGTTAAACAGAGAATGACAAATATCATGATATCATTTATATGTGGAATCTAAAAAAAAATGACACAAATGAACTTATTTACAAAACAGAAAAAGACTCACAGACATAGAAAACAAACTTATGGTTACCAAAAGAGGGGGGAGGGACAAATTAGGAGTTTGGAGTTTGCAGATACTAACTACTACATGTAAAACAGAAAAACAAAAGGGTCCTACTGTATAGCACAGAGAACTATATTCAATATCTTATAATAACTTATAATGAAAAAGAGTAGGAAAAAGAATATATACATATAAGTAAATCACTATGCTGTACGCCAGAAACACAGCACTGTAAATCAATTACACTTCAATAAACAAAGAAAAGAAGTCCATCAATTAGAATTTAAATATTTACATGTGTACATACTGATGTTTACTTAAGCACGTGTCTTCTCACTTCATTTTCTACTTATAGTGATAAAAATGGAACTTGCAATATTTACACTAATTCAATATTGAATAAAGTAAAGTGAAATATACTACATTGATTAAACAATTCAGTCGGTTCTGCCTTGTATATGCTCTCGTCTTCCATTCACCCTAGAAAAACTGATGCTCCTAAAGACTTCCATCTGATGGCCTTCTGACAGCTTAACCACTTTTATTCAAACTATATTTGCTGAGCAGCTACACCATGCCTCTCTGTCTTAGACTGACTGGGGAAGTATACCCCAGTGCTAAACAGGAAACTCTGGCACTGCCTGCTGAACCACAGAGCATCCCTCCAACCTTCCTCTACTCTGGTCCTCTCATTCACATCCCAACAGTCCTGCTCAAGTCTCTGCCAGCAGCCTGGGTAGTTTCTTTATCTTTGAGCAATGAAAAGGTCCTGACTCTGATCTGGATCTGTCCTTAGAATCTGGATCCCGACCCCCATCTGGATCTGCAAACTGTCCTTGCTCTGACTCCTACACACATTCATACAAATTTATGGCCAGATCTCTGAGAATCAGCCTTCTGTGTATCTGTGATAATTCTCCACTTACGTTTTGGTACAAATCACTGCTTTGCTTTATTCCTCTTTTCCGTACTTTATGCCATTTGCTTGGATCATAACTAGAAATTGCCTCTCTCACTTGAGAGTGATTTCCAGGCTGGATCTCCTCACACAACAGGATCTAAGCACTGGGGCTTGTTCCATGGTGTGTCAGGCAACAGCCTCCTTCTTGCCTCTAACGTCATTTCTTACAAATTAGCTGCTGTGCTCTCTCAGGAATTCAGAGACACAACAAATCTCATATAAGCAATCCTTTGCTGTGTCATAGAATTGACTTCTCTTTTTCCCTATGTAAAGGATACATTATTTTCTAACTATAGGGACAAGTTTATCACTTTAAAATAACAGTCAAATATTATTTTGTCAATCTTAAAAGTAACCAAACATAATATATGATATCTAACATACAAGGAAAACAGAAACCTCAATGAAATGAACATTCTTCATTCATTCCAGAAAATATAGCAAGGCTGGCATATTTATGAATTCTGCTACTACCAATGAAAGAAACTGAATTATGAAAAACCACCAAAATTAAGTCTGTAATACCAAACTCATATTAAAAATATATGACTATAGATAGTTATTCCCATCTGACTCAAATTACAGCTTCAGATGAGATACAAATAGAAGAGTGACAAAAGAAGTATATAGACACTAGTGAGTCTACCTTGATAATCAAGGAATGAAAAGTACTTTTCAATCAGATCACCTTCACCTACAAAACATGAGACTTAATATAATTATTCAGTAAATCCATCAATGCATCCTCCTCCCCAAAATTGAAATCTATGATGAATAGGTATATAACATTCAGAAAAAATAAAATTCTGCTAATACTTATTTTCACTAGAATTCATTTTACTTAACTGTTTTATATGATCATTCTGACCAGAGATAATTTTGATGAAGTACATTAAGAAAACTAAGCTTCTAGCCATTTTTATTGCCAAGTAATAAGAAAAGCATATGTTCTTACCTTGTCTGAATATTAGCTATCACTACATTTAGATGTGTTTAGGATGAGCTGAGACTCAGGACTTAGCCAAACAAAATATGAAGTTTCCAAATCATGGATGGGATTAAAGTAGGGAAAATCTTATGAATAAGTCAGGGACGGAGTTAGGATCAGAAGAGGAGATGAGCGACAGGGTGAAGTTCAGATATAAGTCTTGGAATAAATGCCTGTAGAATATTACTCTTGGTATAAAAATAGCCTTTAAATATTATAATGTCTTTATATACAAACTGTTGCAATACAATGTGTTGTTTAATCAACCATATCACTGTCCTGTTTCATCACAAATATAAAAAGGTTTATATTAAGGGATTCCCAAAGAATTTATTCCCCAAGAGTTAAAATATTAAAATATACACATAGAGATTTCTTTTTTTGCAACTAAATCAGAAACTAAATATAGAAATAGCAAAGTTTAGGCAAAACAGCTAGTGGAAGTCTCAGTAGAGCAGGATGAGAAGGTGAGTTTGAATAAACCTTAATTGTCATTGATTTCATTATTCCTTGGAGAAAAACTGTGTTAACAGAAAGACAATGTTTCAAAGAAGCCCAGAGAAAGGGCATTCAAAAGGCTGGACTCTGACCATGTGACTTAACATCTACCCAGTCTGGGAGAAGGTCCACATGGCTCAAATGGGAGAAAGCTGCCTCAGGCTATCCCAGTGTGACGACACCAGCCATTTCAATTATAAAACTAATTATCCTTGAACTGATTCTGTACCCACTGAGCTAACTCCTGTTTGGAATTTGGCTTCTCAAGGAAGACTTCCCTACAGAGAATGGATGTCCTGGCTTATCACCATGAACACCACAGTTATATTGCTCATTAAAAATCAATACTCTGTCATTCTGGTTACAGCTGAATCTTTTAAAAATATGATTATTATGGGTTAGTTCTCAAGAGACTAAAGTACTTGAGCTACATAGACAAAATTATGTTTCTGTTCCAGAAACATTGAGAAGTAAACATATTCAGTGCATCAAGTCAGAATTTTTAAAAACTTTTTTATTCAGTTTTAATGTACACTCAGCAAAATGCAGAGATTTGAACTGTTTGCTTGATTGGTTTTGACAAATCTATATGTCTGTGTATTCAACATTCCAAACAGAATGTTTCTATACCACATAGAGTGTGCTCATTGTTCTTTTGAGTCAATCTCTTCACACAGAGGAACTCTTTTGATCTCTATCACCACAGATCATTTTTGCCTCTTCTAGAACTTTATATGAATGGAACCATAGGGCATATATTACTTTTTCTTGACATTTTATGCACTATGATAGTTACAAAATGCATCCAAGTTGCTGCACTTATTAGTAATTATTGGTTTCTTGTTTAGTTTATCCCATTGTATGAATGTACCAGAATTTGCATATCCATTTTCCTGAGGATAGGTAACTTGTTTCCCTACCATCTCTCCTACCTCCCAGTTTGGAGCTATTACAAATAAAGATGCTAAACCCTTCTTCACATATGTTTTGTGGGGGAATATGTACACAGTCATTTATTTTCATTATACACCCAAAAGTGGAAGTTTAAGGTTATTGGGCAGATGCATGTTTCACTTATTTTAAGAGAGTATCAAACAGTTTCCATGTTATGTTTCCACTGGCAATGCATAACATGAGAGTTCTCAGTTACTCCACATCTTCAAAACACTTTTTTTAAACATTTAAAAAATTTAGTCATTCTAGAGAGAATCCAGTGATATCTCATTGTTTTAATTTTCATTTCCTTGATGAAGCACAATGTTGAGCTCCTTCCACATGAGTATTTTCTTTTGTAAAATCTTTGTTCAAGTCTTTTAATTGATTAGTTGGTGTTTCAATTATAAATTGAAGGAGCTCTTTACATTACCTGGATACAAGTCCTTTACCAGAAAATTTGACAAATACTTTTTCCTAGTCTTTGTCTTGCTTTTTCACTTAATAGTGTCTATTAATGAGAGAAGTTTTCAAATTTTAATGAAGTCTAATTTTTAATGTCTTTTTTATAAATATATTGCTAGTGCTTTTGCATTCTAAGAAAATTTTGCCCACCTCGGGGTTGTGATGATATGTTTCTATGTTTTGTCTATAAACGTTAAATATTTTCATTTTCTATTTAGAGCTATAATACATCTTTTATTAATTTTGTATATATTTTAAGGTATGGAAAAAGATTCATTTTTCTTAATTTCAACATTCATTTGTTCCTACATCATTAGTTGAAAAGACTTTGCTTTCTCTTTGATTGCTTCGTCACTTTTATTAAAAATCAATTTCTACAATTATGTGAGCTTATGTCTGAACTTTATGTTCAGTTCTATTAATCTATTTATATATCCTTATTAATTTCTGTCCCTTTAAAGTACTTTGTAAAGTTCAGCAGTAGAAATCATTCATCTTTTTATTCCTTTTTTAAAGTTGTTTTGGCTCTTTTAAATCATGTGCATTTTCATTTAATCTTTAAGTTTACCAGATACTTTCTCAAAAATCACTATTAGGATGATAATGGTGATTACATACTTAAGATAGTTATTTCTTATATGTATTTTTGCTATTATTTTCTATTTCAATTCTGATTTTATCAAAGAATACATTCTGTGTACTTGATACTTAAAATTTACAAACACTTTCTTTAAGGTGTCAGGTTTGTTGTATTAAATGCATGCACTTGAAAACTGCATTCTATAGTTATTGAATGTGATGTTCTATAAATGTTACTTTAGGTAAAGATAGTTTATTTTGTTAGTTAAATCTTCTAAGTCCTTATAGACTTTCATCTATTAATTCTATAAATTACTGAGAGAGGAATGCCAAAACAACTATTTGTCAATTTTTGTTTTATAAGTTTTGAATTTGTTAGTAGGTGACTAAACATGTATTATTGATTAATTTACTTCATTATTATGAAATTTCTCTTCTGAAAATACAGACAAGTACAGCCTGCCTGGTATTAATAAAGCGATACTATGTTTTTATGAGTAACATTTCACTTTCTCTATCTTTATATTTAATTAATTGTTGTCTCTTATAAAGACTATGTAGCTCAGTTTTCCTTTTTTATACCAGGTTGGAAATCGCTGCCTTAAAATTAAGATGTTTAGTCCATTTACAATTTACATAATTATTGGTATGGTTGGGTTTAATCTACACTACATTGCTATTTGCTTTCTGTTAGGCTTATCCTTTCTTTCTTTGTTTCTCTTTTCCCATCTCTCTTTTACTTAATCAAGTAGTTCCTGCCATTTTTATATCCTCTATTTTGTATAAAAAAAATTTTATATTTATTTTAGGCTACTTTCATAGTGCTTATTCTAGCAATTATAATGTGCATCCTTAACTGACCATTTTCCAGCTTGAATTATAATACCATCTTATGTATAATGTAAAGCTATTGCCATCTTCTTTACTTTTTTGCTACTTTTTTCATATATTTGCAACTACGTATGTCATTAACTTCATAAAACACAGGTATTTGTTTTGCTTTATATAAATTTGCTTTAAAATTGCTTTAAATAAATATTATTTTTAATAAAATTAAGAAAAAATAATATTTTATATTTAACCCCAAATATATCATTTCTAGTGTTCTTCCCTCATTTGTTTAGATACAGATTTCCATCTGATATCATTCCCTTCATCCTGAATAACTTCCTTTAGCATTTCCTTTAAGGCAGGTTTGGTGGTAGTGAATCTTCTTATATATCATTTAGTTGAAATGTCTTTGTCTTCATTTTAGAATATTTTCACTATAGAATACTGTGTTGATGTTTTCTTTTAGTACTTATCCTCTTTTTTTGGCCATTGATTCTTACATATTGCTATTTGCCTTAAGCCTTTCTTTTCCTCTGCTATTTTCAAGTTTCTTCTGTAACTTTAATTTTCAGCAGTTTGACTGTGATGTGTCTATATGTGGTTTTGTTTGTATTTATTCCATTTGGGGTTGCCTGAGCTTCTTTAATCTTTAAGTGCATTAATTTCACAAAATTGGAGTATTTTCAGCTATTAAATCTTCAAATATATACTCTGCCCTAATCCTTCTGCATCTAGGATTTCATTACACGTCAGACTGCTTGATGTAGTTCCATAAGTTCCCTGAGTCTCTAATAAACTTTTTCTTCATTTTTCAGATTAGATTATTTCTACTGATCTGACTGCAATTTACCTCACTTACATTTATTTATTTATTTATTTATTTATTTATTTATTTATTTATTTATTTATGTATTTATTTTGCCACCTTCAATTTGCTGTTAAACATATCTGGTGAATTTTTCATTTGAGATATTGTAATTTCTATTTACACTTTGTTATTTTTAAAAACAGCTGTATTAAGATACAATCATATAGCATAAAATTCACCAGTTGTAGGTATATAATTCAATGCTTTTAAATAAATTTATAAAGTTGGGAAGCTAGTGTTAGAACATTTCTATCATTTCAGGATGATTACTTTGTACAGTTGATCCCCATTCCCACCTCCAAATCCAAGCAGCAACAAATCTGCTTCCATCTTTAAAGATTTCTCTTTTATATCCATATCTTATAAATGGCATCATACAATATGTAATCCTTTGCATCCAGCTGCATTCACTAAAGCCAACATTTATGAAGTTTACCCATATTACAACATACAACATTTTGTCAATTTTTTATATTTTTCTCATTCACCAGTTGATGGACATTTTGGATCTTTCCAAATTTTTGCTTATGAATAATGTTGCTATTGAACTGAACATAAAATTCTTTGTGTGGGTACACACACACACACACACATATATATAATATAGGTTTTATAGGTTTCACTTGTGTGTAGATTCATAGGACTCATATTTCTGTGTCAAATACTGAGTTTAGGCTTTACTTTTTAAAAAACTGACAAACTGTTTTCCAAAATGACTATACCATTCTACATTCTAATCTGCAGTACATGAGAGTTACAGTTCTTCCTCATCCTCAACACTTACAATTTTTGGCATTCAAAAATTATAGCCATTATAGGGAGTTTAAAATGGTATCTTCTTGTGCTTTTAAAGTTCATTTCCTTAATGACAGAGTTATTGAGTACCATTTTTTAAAATTTTTTATAGTTTATATATTTCTACTGAGAATTTACAGATGTCCATTCATCATGACATTATATTCCTCTAAGTCAGATTTCTAATCAGTATTATTTGAAACAGATAATCGCTTGTCTGGGGAAGCTGTTTTGTGCAGCACAGGATGTTTAGCAGCATCCTTGGCCTCTACTCATTGAATGCCAATAGCACACCCATCAGTTGTAACAATCAAAAATACCATCATAAGTGGTCAGACGTCAACTCTGGGGGTCAGAAAGCATCCCAGTTGAGAACTTCTGCTTTATTCTTTGATAGTAGTAATGAATTCCACATATGCTAATTCCAACATTATGAAGTAGATTTTCCTGCTTCTTCAAGTATACAAAGATATACTGTAATTATGGATCACACATTGTAAAGACTCTGGCTTCTGCTATCTTCTGTATCATCTGTATTAATTTTTGTTTGGCACTCAATTAAATTGATGTTTTACTGCCTTGTAAAATGGGAACTTGGTTTTTGTGCTTTATTAAGTTTGGCCTGTCTTATATTTTCCCTTATTCCTGGAGTGAATCCCTTAGTTCAGGGATGTGCTCTTTATACCTGATGTAAGTCTCTTTTGGTTTTTCAATGAAAAACCCAAGATATTTACAAGTACCTCCAACTTGATAGGATTCAGACTTACTACTACATTTCTCGTGAAATGGGCGGCAGCTGAATTTCTGCTCAGGGTTTTCAGCACTCCATCTGTGTCTTTCCACTTGGTTCCTTAGTCTCCCCAACAGTTGCATAATTCTGTGGTCAAAGATTTGAAGACACTTTTTCTCAGTATTTTGGGCTTCTCCATCCTTTTTGGTATTTTCCCTTGCTTAAGTTTCCAGTTGCTCTAGTACTGCTAAACTATCTTCTAACCTTACCTCAAGCAGATCAAGATCTTAGATTACCGTTTGAGTTATAGCTATCACATGGAAAACGCTTTATCAAGGTAGACTTCACAACAAGATCTCCTCAGCTAGCTTTTGCCTGTTTGTGTCAAATACCATTCAGTTTTCTCCTGCTTTAGTCTATTTCCCATGCCTTGAAATAGTGTGTGTGAGTGTGCATGTCTATTTTTACTGAGTTTATAATCATCTGTGGGCATGTTAGTTTGACAGTATTTACTCTGATATTACCTCTGCATGGTTATCCTTTAATATCCAAAATTTACAGCAAGATTAAATAACTTCTTCAAAGTCACATAGTTAGTAAAGTAACTCTTTTTCCATTTCACTATACTTTTATTTCCTAACATTGTTTTTTCTATACAGGTTTTCTTTTTTTCATCTTTTTAAAGTCAGACATCTGGAGTTAAAAGTACATGATTTGTATTTTACTATTTATTAATTTACAGATTGTCTATAATACTCAATCACAGGTGTTCATTGTCAAAGAGTAGCATTAATATGTATGTATTTGATTAAAATAAAACAATTTAGGAAAAGCAGACTTCCATTCCTAGTTTTGAATTAAATAGACTGCATCTTAAAGTCAACTTCAGAATGCTAACTCCAAATGCCTTTTCAGCTTTGTCAAAATACTTGTACAAATATGTGTCAGTCTACTTATGGATTCTCTACTCCATTTATTTATCTGCCTATTTTTTAGTTTATACTATAGTGTTTTGATTTTTGCAGCTTTATAATAAAACTTAAAATTATCTTGTGAAATAAGTCCAGTTAAAATACTAAAGCCAAACTCACAGAAACAGAGAGTATAATGGTGGTTACCAGGGGATGAGAGGGTAGGGTAAATCAAAATACACTGGTCAAAGAGTACAAACTTCCAGTTATGAGACAAGTAAGTTCTGGGGATCTAATGTTCAGCATAGTGATTATAGTTAATAAAACTGCATTATACACTTTAAAGTTGCTAAGAGAGTTAAACTTATATAATGTAATGGTGGTGTTAGTTAATGCTATGATGGTAATCATTTTGCAGTATATAAGTGCATCAAATCAACATGTTGTATGCCTTAAACTTTAACAAAAAGAAAGAAAACACTAGTGTAATTCTTAGTTCTAAGGATTTCCAACACTTAAAAAAAATACAGAAATCCCTCTGTTTTTCCTTCACTGCAAATTAAGTTAAATTAATTAATTAATAATGAATTAGTAGTAATACTATAAAACTTTTCATGCCTGAGTATATTTAAATCTTAGCTTCAGAATAACTCATCCATTTCAAATGAGGAATCTTAACATTAATAGATTAACTTTAGCACACAGTTAATAAATGGCAGAGTCTGAAATCAAATTCTGGCAGTTTAAGCCAGAGCTGAGTTCTTAGCTACCTTACTTCTACTAGTAATAAAGCAGTTGAAAACAATGCTGAATTGTACAAAGAAAATAATAAATTATTTTAACTTCAGTCAGCAAAAATAATTGCTATTATTTTGGTGTGCATTTTTTCCAGACTTTTTAAAATTTAAATACCAATAGTATGATGCCAAAAATGAATACATTCTTGAATGTGATAACAAATATTGATCATTCAGTCCAGCAATCTGAATACAATATTATATCCCAGACTTATTTAACTCAAGAGTGTGAAGAAAATAAAGGGATTTTTTGAAATAACAGAATCTATATTCAATAATGAGAATAACATAGTAAGCTGTGTTTATATTTATGTACAATGAACAATAAAGGATATGAAAGATAAAAGGATATTCTTTTTCAGGTTTTTTTCTTACTAAGGCAATTGAAATGACCCTTAACCAGCAACATTTGCTAAAGGATATCTCCTTGTTTTGTGATTTTGTTAAATTAACATTTGTTAAGCAAACTCCCTATCCCGAGGTATCTATGGGATACTGAGCTAGGTTCAACAAAAGACCACAAAGGAATTGAAATAGAAGAGTTTATTATTCACAGCAAGCCTTGAAGGGCCACATGAGGAGGCCAAGGCAAGGTGCAGGCAGAGGAAAACGTAGGACCTGGGGCACATGCCTTTATCAGGATCTGTGAGTGAAATGCTCTGGGGCTCACAGGATAAGGCCAGATTGATCTATTCAAATTAGAAAGAGTGGGGTTTTGATAAGTTCCCCTGGGGTCTTATCTAAGCAGTGCAGAGAGTAAAGGCCCTGGGAGGCAGGAGAGACTGTTGATCACAAGAGCCCTTGGATAAACCAGGAACCTACCTTTACTTGTGACTCTGTGGGCTGTTGTCTAGGGCATGTGTTTGTGTCAGGGGCTAGTGTCAGTTCACAGGCTGCTTGGCCAAACAAAATAGATGCCATTAAGGCAGCAATGCCATGAAGCAGCTTAGCTAAACTCTGGACACCTTACTACTGAATCCTTGGTCTTCTCATTTTCATTCCAGGGAAAACGAGACCACACTTCCATATTGTTTCTCTGAGCTAGAAGGGTGTATCTGAACTCTTTCCATTGTGATCACCGTTTTCCTGCTCTGAACATCTCTGCTCTATCATATCTACAGAGGTGCTAATTAAGCAGTCGGAAAAATTCCCTCTGCTTAGACTCAACTAAACATGGGTTCCGTATTTACTGGGGTCAGGACACATCGCTGTTTAATCACCTTCCCTTTAGTGATATGCTTGCTTACAAAAACATAGGTTTCTGGTCTGGCCTTAGGAATAATTTCTCTTCTGCCTTTTTATTGAGCATGTGATATAATGTACAGGGTAATAATTTGTATAGGTAATTCTGCTCTTAATAATAGGTCTTCTTATGAACATACTATCCCCTCAGACACTGTTTCTTTTCTGAAGATAGCATTTCTCACAGACGCAAGTGGGTACAGTGAGGAAAAGGTATGAGGTCATAAGCTAAGAGTAGTTAGCTCCATAAAATGAAGTTTGTAGTGGGGAAACAGGTGCAGCCTTCCCTTGCTCACCACTACTCCTAAGCACAGCTGAAGGATTAATTCATTCCCAGCTGACAAGGATAATTGATATAACCAGCTGTCAAATGAAAACAGTTTATCATCTGTTTTACTTAGCATTTTTATCTTATAGAAGTTTGAATTACATTTTAATAAAACATCTTTGAAATTTTAATGTTTTGTTCTCTAAAATCAAAGCAATTAAAATAATCAAAAAAGGATATCTAGTCTGTATACAAATAACTCCCCAGTACATTAAATATCCTGTGTTCTGAATTGTTCTGAATGATTAAGTGTGGGTACTTCAGTGATCTGTGTTTAAGATGAAATATGTGAAAGACAGATACGTTCTGATTAGAGGATGTGTTCAACAGACATTTAGCTTGCGTTAATCAGGAAATAAAAGCCCTTAACATAACCTCATTTGGGATAACCATGTAGTTCTAAACTCCTGCCTTCACGTGTACAATTTGTGAACACAGAAAATATGTTGGCCAAAATACAGTACAGTTTGTTTCCTATAAACGATATGAGTCTTACTAAAATCCTCTTAAATAAATATTTTAAAACATCAGTTACAATACATGTTAAGTATCTTACAAACGGAAATGGGAAATAATATACTTGGAGGTAGAGCTTGAAAATCAGAATGAATCACTTGGGAAAACTTCCAACATAGCAACTTCTTATAAGAGCTTTACTGTCATAATAGTCATGATGAGCTTAACTCCTCTGGGTGCATAAAAATCACAGAAGGACGGTATTGTAATTTTAGATGAATGAAAGTGTTGTGAAGGGGTGCAAATTGGCTCATGCACACATCTCCACAGCCCATAGAAGAGATCAGCCTGAAGCAAAATTCTTGAGATTACAATGCTCAGTTTATGAAGCTTAGATTTCATGTAGGAGGAAAATAAACCTACCAGAAAAATCTTTTGTTAACCTTCTGTTGTGACTTGGCTTCACACTAGCAAACAGTGAGATGCAGTCACTCACACAGCAAGCACTTACATTTGAATAGAAATTGAACATTCCCAAAGGGTGAGAATATGGCTATTTACACCTTCAAAATGGAATTGTAAGCCTGAGGCCAAAAACATAGCTTTATAAGGAATAAATTTTACACAATGGTCCACCTCTGCCTCCTTCAAATTTCTTCCCAATCTTAGAGATACTATCATGTGTTAGTACTTCTACAGGTCTAATTACTCCTCCAGCTTCTCTCAAAAGTTTTTCTTTTTCCTTTCTGCTTGATAAACTGGCTTTGTTATATTTAACTGGTGGCTGGACATTTTCATTTAGAAGTCCTAGGCTTATTAAGTAAGGTATGTCTAACTAAAATCACAATCTTTCCTTTCAAATTGTTCATCCCTCCAGGTTTCATTGTCAGTATCAAAGGTACCATCATTCTTTCTTTTTTTTCAAACCCTCAGAAATATGTCTGAATTTATTTTCCCCCACTCTAACTTATGGTATCTCATTAGCTCAGACTCCAGAGTAATTATTTTCACACTTGTAACCTCTTTATTAGCTCTCCCTTTATAATATTACTGCCACTTTTCCAGATCAATTTCTCATGCTTGGATAATTGTACTAGTCTTCTAATAGTTTCTAGCCTTTAGTAAAACCATCTCATCCTGCACATCACCATTAGATTGATTTCCTGCTGCAGTGTTCCCATCAGGCGCTGACACTTCATCAAAACAAACCTAAAAGGTTTCTAAATAACATTCAAAATAATGACTCAACGTCCTCCCTGATCAAACAAAAGTCTTTTTGTCTAATTCCTTTTCCTTGTATTTCCAGAAATATTTAGTCCTACTATGCACTACACCCTCACCCCCACCATTTGACCTTTGAAATCCAGCACTATTTTCAATATACATTTGTCATCAGTCATCCAAATATTGATCCTCTAAATGCACTGTCTGCATCAAGGGTCAGCAAATGACATCCACAGACCAATTCCATCCCTCTAACATCTCTGGATTGCCTCCAAACTAATTTTTTCTTTTTTTTTTTTCTTTACTTTTTTAAAAAGCTTGTCAAGCCCTGGTCTGTATCCCTTTGCCTTCACCTTAGTGTGAGTGAGTCAATCAGAAAACAATAAAATTGTTACGGGAAAGATTCAGCTAAATTTACCTTGTCTTTACTGTGAAGTCTGAAGGAGTGTAATATTGTAACCTCATTGAAGACAAAGTCTAATTATCTCAGGAATTAAGAAAGTCTGGGCAATATATAAGTGACTAAAGAGTGGGAGAGTTTTTCCAACTTGAATAAAACTAGATACTGAGAATATATTTGACAGCTCCACAAAATTCTGTTTGAGAAATTCTTATTCAAGAACCTAAAATCTTACTTTGTGAATATTACTTTCCAAATTCGTATTTCGAAGTTCAATACTAGTTGGAAATTAGTATGTGAATATGAGTGTCTATGTTCTCTATCATATTTCATTATGTTATTATTTTATAATCTAAAAATAATAAAAATTTCTGGATCATTTGTGTAAACTTCTTGTGACTTAGTATTGCCATGTGGTTTCATCACTTTTATTCAGACTCTGGTTTATAGTGAGCAAAGCTTGGTCTAAATGGCGGTGTTAGATTCTAAATATTTTCCAAGCATGCCCTACTAGAAACTGAGCATGCCAGCATTAGGGAATAAACATTGCCAGGATTAGTGTGGCAAGCTTCACTCTTTAAGTTTGATTTTCAGATGAGCATCTGAATTTTATAATCATAGCATAAGACTTCAGATTCTTAAATGAATGGAAATTCCCACTTAAAGTTAATACACACAGAGTTCATAGCTGCCATGAATGTCTTGGGATGGAGATGGACAGACAACTTGCTAGAAAACAGAGAGATCTCATTATGTTATTCTTGGATTACAAACACACTCCTGTTTCCCAAGTGTAAAATGTAATATCCAGTGTGACCTATAATCACCACTGAATCTTTACCCTATGTCCAAATCCAGATATATTCTATGTCCAAATCTAAAGGGAAGCAAAAATGAAAAACATCTAAGGGCAGTTTAGGATTCAAAGGACAGAATTTTCACTAGCCAATGGGATAAAAAAAGAAGGAAAGAAATGATTCTGTGAAAGAAAGTAAAAACCATAAATAGTATCTTGATACTGCTGCTGAGGACAGTATATAGTTTCATATGGTTATGTAAACTTACTAGCCAGAGTCTAATAGATACATATTCATACTAGTAAACCCTAAAAGAGGAGGCAGAGTGTGTTCTTGTTCTTTAAAAAAATACTTATCAACCAGCAGCATACACTGTAACTGGGAATTAATTAAAAATGTAGGATCACAGATCCCATTCCAAAATTGCTGAATGAGAATTTCATTTTAATAAGTTCCCCATGTGATTTTATACAGATTAACATTTGAGAAGCAGTTCTCGAAAACATGAAAATCCTAAATATCTGTCTGGTCCCTCTTTTATTGAAGATTGTTTATAAAGAAAACCAAAATGTCCTCTTCCCTTCCCCACCCCATGATAGCTATTGAAAGCAATAACCAGAAAGAACAATATATCATTTAAAGGGATAGAGTCAAGTAAGAACAAATGAGAACCTACCAGGAAAATTATATTCCATCAACAGTCATCATATTGCTGTGTTGTTTTATCTAAATATTACATATTACATTGGTTAACTCTCTCAATTAGAATAAGGGGATTATTCTGGGACAGACAGTGTAATTATAGTCAATCCATACAGACAGTGCTAATCAATACCAATTACGTCCTTTCTTCACATACAGAAAAAAACTACACAACAAGAGTCACCTTTTTATCAGTAATATTGGCTAGTATCAATTGTTAACATTATTTAAACATTGGTTATTTAAATATTTTTGACCTGCTCAATTTTCCAGTAAGTTTAAGTATATATATTCCTATGCAATTAATCTACCCAGTTGGCAAAGTAAGGGTCATTCTTTAATGCAGTTTCACATTTTGGGGGCAATTTTTAAGATACCAACTAATTTTTATTTTGATGACTTTTCTAATAATTTGTTTTATCCATTAACAAAAGCTATTCCATACAGAAGCACAGATTTAGTTAAGGACATTGAGAATTAGTTCAATCATGGTGGTATTCAAATAAAATTAAGAGAAAACAGTACCAAGGGATTCCAGAAATTATGCCAAAATGAGTATCATTCTTTTTAAAATGGATTTAAGTAGTATGAATACAAAACACAAAATGTGGTAGGATTATATATGTAGTAATGTAAATGGTTTTTAAGAAATACACTGGAATTTATAAATCCAAACATTCATTTCAAAAGCGTCAACTTGGATGTCTATACAATTAAGACTTTAACATAATTCAAAACTATATAGGATCCCTCTTTTAGAGTCATTTTAACAATATATTATGTATTATCATTTAAAAATCACAATTGGTGTACTAATGTTCATCATTTTTAAATGGATTTGATTGTTGAAGATAGAATCTTTGATATACTAGTTAAGATAGCAATTTAGGATTCAGTTTCCTATGGAGCATATTTGTAGCTAAACAAATTAATATGTTGGGCAACAACTTGAATAAAATAAATTATTTAAAGAAATAAAGTGGGGGGGAGGGTATAGTTCAGTGTTAAAGCACATACTTAGTGTGCACAAGGTCCTGGGTTCAATTCCTTAGTACCTCCATTAAAAAAACTAATATAAAACAAAAATAAAGTAATAAAGATAATACTTCATAGGTCTTATAATCTCTCTATTAGTTTAGTGAAGGAAGCATTATTGTATTAAGAAGTTCAGATAAATTGACCCACAAATATATGGGTGATGGATATAAGATTTTTTTCTTCTATTTCCTTTTTCCTTCCACTTAATACCTAACCATAAGGAAAACATAATTACATAGGAATATAAATTGAAGGCAATAATCCTTAAAATACATAGAAGTCCATTTTTTAAAATTTGTACAGATTTTTATTAATTTAACGGAAGAGCTGTATCAAGTTATTAAGGAAAGGGTAAGAATATGTGAATCTTTCTGGTAAATTAACTTGTTTTTCTGTTGTTATATATTTGCTTTTATTTAGGGGAGAATAGAATTCTCTAATAGAACAGTCAACAAAATGTGGAGTTAAGTCCTCAGGGAATTAAGCCATGTTTCTTTGCTGAAATTAGGTACAGATTCTAGATCAGAACAAGAATGAGGATGCATTTGACACTATATACACCACTTCACATACCCCATTCCAAGAAATACAAAGTAAATAGGACACTTTCTCATATATTTGTGGTATTTTTCCTTAAAAAACAGCTAATAAATCTATCACTAGAGCAAATCTTTAATGTTTTTGTATTAATACACTACAAAGCACAAAGAAACAGTGTGATGAGACAATTGTTCCAGAAAAACATAATTAACTCTTACTGTGTTGAGACTGGGCCACGTATTTTGGATACAGAATCAAATATTTCCCGTACTCTATTTTCTTTTTTGGATAAGGAACAAAATAAGAATTATAATACATGCTATAAATATCAACAAAGGAATGTCTAACTCTGCATGCTAAATGCAATTTCCCACAAGACATCATATTTGAATTAGAAAAAGGAAATGTCTTCACTGTTTTATGTATGTCCTTCCAGACCAAGCAACAACAGACGTATGGATGTGTATATACTCACAAGTTTGCCTGACTGTAAAGGAAGAAAATATTTATCATTGGCCTTGGCTAAAAATTCTAAACAGATAGCTTCCCCAAGCTTCCCCTATCCCTAATGGACAAAGTGAAGCTAGTTTTTCTGACTGAAGCTTTTCTAAAAACATATTAGAGGAAGCTAATCACTCTGACATACTTCTCTACATCTTTTAAATTCATTCCAACTATATATGTTAAACTGTCAATTTATAAAAGAAATGTAGTGCCTGACTGATGCTGATTCTTGTTTCTAAAACAGGTATATGCTTGATGAATGTGACATAATGAATGCTATATTTCTATTTGTAAAAATAAGACAAGGCATGAGAAATAATTTATATCAAATAATTTTTCTCAAATAATTGATTTTATTCAACTCAATGTCAGAATCCAAATAAATTACACAGCAGGTTGTTTTTTAAGTTGCTTACCCAGCTACAATCTTTCTTTTGCCTCATTTGTAGTTTGTGTAATCTCACCTCTGCAGTTCACTTTTTAAAACTGAAAGAACACATTGCAGGGAGGGAATACAAAAATACTGAAGTGTATTTGAAATTAATAACCATTTCATGTCAGAGAGACTATGGAGATTTTATTATGTGCTAGAATCTCTTATTTAACAAGAGCTACTGTGAATGTTATTTATCATTCTCAATGCTTATAAAATTATGAGGCAAATATGGCACGTTTCAAGAAAACAGTCATATATTTTACATCAAGTGTAAAAAGCACAGGTGTGTGCCCGCAAATAAACACACACTCCTCAATTGAAATACTCACCCACCCCAACTTTAAAGGACTAAATTGACAAATTAAACTCATTTTCTTCCTGTACTCCTTACACATACTGTTTCTGATTTTCTCACTAGTACATAAAAATAGTGTGTTAAATACCTATTGCTGCATAACAAATTATCCCTAAACTCAGCAACTTAAAACAACACGTACTTACTATCTCACAGTTCCTGTGCATCAGCTTGGCCCTCTAAGGATCTCCAAGGGAACCATCTGAATGGTACTCCCATTTAGAGTCCCTTACAATGAGGCAATAAACATATTGGCTACAGTTACCTTAAGATTCATCTGAGGAAGCATCCACTCTGAAACTCACTTACCTGTTGTTGGCAGGATCCAGTTTGTCATAAATTAGTGGACTGAGGACATCAGTTCCTTACTGATTGTCGGCTGAAGGTCTCGATCAATTCTTTGCCATTAGAGTCTCTCCATAAGGTAGTTTATGCATGGCAGGTGGTTTCCATCTGAGTAAGTAAGTGAGAAGGCAAGAGAAGGTGAACAAGACAGAAATCACAGTCCTTTTGTAATCTAATCTCAAAAGCTGACATCTGGATTTCTTCTGCCCTATTCTATTCATTGGTAGTGGGTCACTAGATTCAGCTCACACTGGAGTGGAAGTGGTCACATGGTGTAAATACTAGGAAGTGAGGTTTTAGGACATCTTAGAGGCTGCCTCCTACTCAGTGCACAGAATGTAGTTAGCACGTAAGAAGCATTCCCCAAATAACTAAGTGAATTTTTCTTATTATAAAAAAGTCTCAGAAAAAAAAAGGAGTTCAAATAATACCAAAATGAAATATGTTTTCATACTGAGGAGTAACTCCCTACTTCTAAAACCAACCACACTGGTTCCAAGTAGCATAATCTTTGCTTTAATCACTTAATCTAGTGAAGAATTCAATATAATGTATATAAATATCACTATTCAAAACCTGGTTTAGCCTGCTGACTTGTCAAGAAGACAGTAAGCTATTGACCAAGAAATCCACTTTCCATAGGTAACCATAAATATTTTGGTTTAATATTACCATCACATTTTTATGTGAAGATATTGTTGGCAGTCACTTTAATGCAGTGCTTCCTGAGCTAGTGTCTTGCTGGTATCAACAAACCTTGAAATAAATAGAGATGTATATCCTCAGCATCAAAAGTTGGGTATGTGCATATACATATATATATTTGAACATTTTTATGCTAACTTTCAAGTATAGACATCCTATAAGCAGAAGTTTGTAACTGAAAGATTATATTTATAGGAAATAATGCTTTTATTATTGTTTTCTACTTTAACAGAACTTCCCTCAGCAATTTTTAAAATGTTGCTATCAGTTTCATCATGTGCTTTTCTCTGTAAGACTTAAGAATTAAGAATATATGTAAAATCACTTATCCTTGAAGAAGAGAAACTATTAGAGTCAATTTTTGCACGTTTAACTAGAATATCTAGAAAACTAAGAGTCTAGACGTTGAAATTACTTTTTGAACCCATTAGAAATTTAATGTGTCTATATTTGCTGTAAAGTACTTAGTAACAACATGGCTAACTTTAAAGGAAAGAAATGTAAATATCAACTGAAGAAGGAGATTAGACACAACACTGTAAAATTATTATAAATCAATAAAAAATGTTAAAAAAAGATTAATTTTAAATGTTCTTCTTTGTCAGTAACCAATATAATCCGTCACATTTTTACACATTTTCATTGAAATGGAAGAATGGCCAAATTGTGTCATTAATATCTCTAAGAACTCTAATGTTTATGTTTCTAATTCTAATATGCATAATTTAATGCTATTTTCCTGTTAATTGCATTTAAAATATTAGTGTGTATCCCCCTGTCTTCTGGTTTCTGATTTATATCCATAAAATTTTGTTGATGAAACCAAATATAAATTTGGTATGAAAACTAAGACTGATTAAACAACAGTAGTTAATGCTAACATCATAAAGAAATCTGATTTTAAAATGCCAAAATTTGTGTTTCATAGCTCTTTATATTTAGAATTTGTTTTATTTAGACTCAGCAACTATCCAACATTGTGCCTATAATGAGTAGGACAGCGTTCCCCCAAAGAGAAATATACAAGCCCTAACTCCTGCTAACTGGGAATGTGACATTATTTGAAAATATGGTACGTGCAGATGTAGTTAAATTAAGGATTGAGATAGATTCTTCTTGAATTTAGGGTGGGCCTTAGATCCAATGATTGGTGTCCTTATAAGAGAAAGGAGAGGGATTTTTGAGATACATAGAGACACAGGGGGAGACATGTGTGACAGAAGCAGAGATTGTACTTGGTGATATCCATATCACAAGGAATGCCAAAGATTGCCTGCAGCCACCAGAAGCCAGGAGGGAGGCATGGATTGGATTATTCCTCAGATCCTTCAGAAGGTACCTATGTTTTAATTTTAGTTATCTAGCCTCCAGAACTGTGAGAGATTAAATTTCTATCATTTTAGTCAACCAAGTTTGTGACATTTTATTATGGCACCCCTAGCAAAGCAGCACAGTGCCATTTAATATACACACTAAAACACAGAGATTCTTATTTTACCAAGATGAAAAATAAGTACCTGAATTGATATGTGTATCACTGGCTTAGAAACAAGAGTGAAATATTCTTTCAGTATATGCTGCATTTCCATCTCTTCAATACACCACAGATTACTATAGTGTTTGGTTAAAGCAGTTATCATTAACTTTGAGTTGATTTTTTTGGACACATCCCCTAAGGCAAAGAAAAAAAAGAAAAAGAAATGGTGCTCTTCAAACTAAAAAGCTTTGGCACAGCAAAGGAAACTACCAACAAAAGAAACGGTCACGTACTGAATGGGAGAATATTATCTGCAAACAATGTATCTGATAAGGGGTTAATATCCAAATACAAAACTCATACAACACAACAACAACAAAAACTCAACTGAAAAATGGGCAAAGGATCTGAATAGACATTTTTCCAAGGAAGTCATACAGATGACCTATAGGCACATGGAAAGATGATCATCATCACTAATCATCAGAAAAATGCAAATCATGAGGGCAGCCACTATCGAAAACAATATAGAGTTCTCTCAAAAATTTCAAAGTGGAATTACCATATGATCCAGAAGTCCCATTTCTAGGTATATACACAAAGTCATTAAGCTATAAATCTCAAAGATATATCTGCACTTCTTGTTTATTGCATTATTACTGACAGTAGCTAAAATATGGAAATAACCTAAATGTCTTTATCTACAGAAGATGGGTAAAGAAAATGTATTATATACATTTGATGGAATATTATTTAGCTTTTAAAAATAAAATTTGCAACAACAACAAAAACAAAGAAAAGAAAAGAAAAAAGAAAAATGCAAATCAAAACCACAATGAGATATCACCTCATACCTGTCAGAATGGCTATTATCAAAAAGACAACAAATAACAAGTGTTGGCAAGGATGTGGAGAAAAGGGAACCTTTGTGCATTGTTGGTGGGAATGTAAATTGGTGCATCCACTATGGAAAACAGTACAGAGACTCCTCAAAAAATTAAAAACAGAATTACCATGTGATCCAGCAATTCCATTCCTGGGTATTTATCTAAATATAATTAGCACTGCTATATGTTACATATGAAAGTTGTTAAGAGAGTAAATCCTAAGAGTTCTCATCACAAGAAAAAATTGTTTTCTATTTCTTTAATTTTGTACCCATATAAGATAATACATGTTCACTAAAATTGTTGTGATAATCACTTCATGATGTACGTAAATCAAATCATTATGCTGTATATCTTAAACTTATACAGTGTTGCATGTCAATTATATCCCAATAGAACTGGGAGAAAAAAGGAAAATAAATAGGATTTGGGGCACTCCAAGTTAAAATAATTTTCTTTAAAATAAAAAAAAAAAGTCAAAATCTGAAAGTGAATAAATATCATGACCATCTTAACCAATATTTTACAAATGCTTTCTTTTTTAATAGAGTGATAAAAATCTAGTTAAACTACATCTAAAACTGTTTTATTAATAAGTAAAAATTTCAGCAAATTGATAACTAATTATCAGGTTTTTCCTTTGAGAGGAAATATAATCTTTTAATTGATTCTTAGATTTGATGACATATTTGTTACTGTCATATAGGCTGTTAGTTGAAGAGGATTGAAAAGAAGTTTTTGCAAAATATTTTTCCAAGGATTCTTCTCTCTCATGCAGAGAGACCTGGAAATGTCACATTGTCACTTCCCAGAGTTGCCAAATATGTCTTTTTCCCAGAGAAGAGCAAGTTTATTCTGAAACAGATGCTAATGCTATTCTTAGGAAATTCTATCCTACAAAGAGGTAAAATATATTTTTTATTTAAAATGAATATTTTCTTCTAATTTCATGGTTATGTTTCTGGTGTTTCGTTTGTTTGCTTTTTCATTTAAAATTTTAAAACCAATAAGATAAAAGTTGATTTTCCAGCATAGGTTATTCTGAACTGATGCTTTTCAGAGTAGTTGTGGTGGACAAAATTTAGGATGATCTGTTTTTATACTCTGTATAATCCCCTAATCTTGAATGTGGACTGGATCTGGGATTTGCTTGATACCAATAAAACATGGCAAAGGTGCAGAGATACCACTCCATGATTACAATTACATTCATATGTGTCTATATATTTATATATGTATCTATATTTATTATAGATAAATATATACAAATATATTTTATATAGATACATACATGTATACTTATATCTGTATCTACAGCTATATATATATATCTATTCCTGTATAAAAACACATCCATACATATATGTATATGCATATATATATGTATGCAAGCATGCACTTCTCTGTAAAAGTATACAAGCACGTATTTGTATGCAAGCCTGTCAGAAGGACTTCTTTCTCTTCCTGGTTTTGAAGAAATAAGCTGCCACCTTGTGAGAATGCTTACACAGAGGGCCTTGTGTCCAGAAAATGCAAGCAATCTATAAGAGCTGAAAGTGGTTCCAGGCAATGTCCATCAAGAGAGTTCTGTAACTGTAAGGATTCTAATGCTGTCAGCAACCTGAGAGAGTCTGGACGTGAATCTTTCTCCAGTCCAGCCTGTGATGAAAATGCTGTTCTGATCAACACTGGATCGTAGACTAGACTTGACACATGGAAACTGAGATAGTAAGTGTGTTGTTTTAAGCTGCTAAATTTGTGGTAATTCATCAGGCTGCAGTAGGAAACTTATACAGCAGTCAACTAGTTAAAGAATATTAATAATCAATCAATTATTTTCTTCTTGATCTACTTTGCTGGCTTTCAGTATGAATTAAACTATTTTATATACACTAATATCTTTTTTCTACTCTATTTGTTTCCATTTTAATCTGTCAACCTGTTCTGGTGGTATTTTATTCAGAAATCAGCTCCCTTCCTGTCCTAGAATTGGAAAATATTTACATGGTGATAAGGATTTTTGTTTGTTTATTTTGATTTGGTTTCTAATATATTCATATTCATTCCTGTTGACTGTTATTTGATGATTCACATCAGCAAGTCATTAGCATGCACATGCGTTATTATCAATGAGAAAACTTATTTTGCAATTGTGTTACAAGTTAATTTTTTTAATAAAAAAGTTTTTAAGTTGAAAACTGCCTGTAGTCAAAGGAGTGATTGCCATGACAAGAAAACCTGAAAAAATTAGGTTAAAGGTTTTGGCAGCATCAAACATGAGACGTGTCTGCTCAAGGGCTCTTCCCACAGACTGATGAGATCTCTGTCCAATATTCCTACTTTAAAACCTCATTATTATACAAATTATAATGATACTTGAATTTTTATTTCATTTTTGTTTTTAATTCATCAATTCTAATATCCTGGTTAACGGAATCTGGCAGATGTTTCTCTTTTGTTCTGTTGATTTGGCAGGTTTAACATACTCTCTCTAGAGTTCGGGTTTTTCTTTACTTTCTGGCATTCATTCGTCCCAGTCCTTAGGGCTTTGCAATGTCTTGAGAGGTACTCCTGCCCATGCCCTCCTCCTTCCCCTTGGATCTGTCAGCCAAACCCAATCAGCAGTGAAACACTTTCCCCAGCACCAACTGATAAATCATGTGATGTGGTATAATGTGTGTTTTGTATATTTTAAATGGCACCCATAGTATTTACCTCAGTCTACAAAATGTCAAAACCATTTTTATTGGCTATAAATTTCTCTTTTTACATTTTGATCCTTGAATCCATTAAAACATTTCAAATTCAAACTTTAAGAAAATGAGGGGAATGAAGAAAAGTAGTCAAGAGTATAATTCCTGAAATCAGACGGCTATGACTTTCTGGCTTCAAGTGCTTTCTCTCCTATTTACTGTTTACAGAGCTTTGGACATGAAAGTCAAGCTCTTGGAGCTCAGTTCCCACATCTCTAACATGAGCATCACAAGAGTGCTTCCTCATATGGTAGATAAAGTAAATGAATGAGGTGATACGTATTTTAGCACTTATCAAAACACCTGGTACATAATTTGTGCCCAATAAACAAATTTGTGTTCACCTATTATTAAGACAACTACTAACATAAGAATACATTTTCAATATCAGTGGTTCTTAACCAGGGGTAATTTGTCCCCCAGGGGACATTTGGCCAGGTCTGGAAAGATACTCGGATGTCACAACAAGGTTGGTGGGTGAGCGGATTCTACTGGCATCTAGTGGGTAGAGGACACACATGAAGTTAAATACCTTGCAATGCCTGAGACAGTCTTCCTCAAGGAAAAGTCATCCATTCCCAAGATGTCAGTAGTGCAGAGGGTAAGAAAACTCTGTCATAATTTTGTTTGTTCCTAGACCTTTGTTTTCCGGCACTGATGATATTTTCATTTAAAAGATCACACTATCAAAAGCATTTTAATTTTTCTTTATGTGCTTAAAGTCATGCTTATGTTTCTGCAAGTTAATTGACTTCGAGCAAAATTAATGACTCTATTGTATAAAATATTAGGTAAAAAACAAAAAGCCATGCCTGAATAAATAACTTCTGATGCTATGATGGCTAACTCTTTTCTTATAAAATGCATTATTCACTATTAACCAAATCATGATGCTTTTGGCCTTTACTAAGACATATTTATAAAAGAAAAATCATATTAAATATCTGTCATTTTTAGTAAGTCATTAAGAGATCTATGCAAGTATACTTAGTGTAATTAAAACACAGCAAAATGTTATGTTTAAGTAAAATAAGTTGCATAATTTTCAGAGTGAATTTTTTCAACAATTGCATGTTAAACAGTTGCAGGGTTTAGCACTTATTTTTAATCAGTACAATTAATCATCATTAGTGAACACTTTATAATGATCAATCACATTCCATTTTATGACCAGAGTTGATCACCAAAGATTATATTAGTAATCATCTAGGAACATAAGAAAACAGGCTGTTAGCTCCTATTTTAAGTCACTAATATTTTCCATTACTAACAATTATTTGAATATTTTGGATATTTTTCAGTTTGAATTAATGTTGACTGACAGAAGCAATTATAGTTAAACATAATATTCACAAGTTGAACAAATGTCCTGTGCTAATTGGTATATTGACTTGAAATTTTTAGCCTTTTTCATCTACTTAATTTTAAAGGATATATATATCACATATACACATATATAAACACACACATTATATACAGACACACCTTAAAAATATAAATACATATATATGTACAAACATACATATTTTTTTCAACAGGTTTACTCAAATGTCACTTTCCTGATAGTTTTCCATACATAGTTTCCCTTAGTCTTCTTCCTTGTTCTATTTTACTCCAAGACATGAATAATTATCTAATGTCTTCCCTCAGTATCTACGGAGGATTGGTTCCAGGAACCCTTGCAGACACCAAATCAGCTGATGCTCAGGTCCTGTATACAGAACGGGATAGTACAGTTAGCTCTCCCAAACTGCACAAGCAGAACCAACAGGTGTGGAGAGCAGGGTGCATTTTACTCCTTTATATTTAATGTGATCTCTCTTTCTCTCTCTCTCTCTCTACCCACTAGCACATATGAAAACATGGCTTTGGGGTCTGATGTGCTAGGCTGTACCTACAGCTCTGCCTGTTACTGACTGTGGGAGTTGGGGCAAATCAATAACCTTTGTGTCTCAATGTCTCTGAAAATAAGGCTACCTATCTCATAGAGTGTTCTGAGGTTTTAATGAGTTAATATTTTTAAAATACTTAGAACTCAGTAAACACTATGTGTGTTAGCTTTAATGCTTAATCTTCATGACGGCAAAGCTTTGTTTTCACTACTGTATCCCCAGAACCTATAACATACCTGGTACATGGCGGACAGTCAAAGCTTCACTTAAAAATTTAGTTTATCCTTAGCCATCAGAGGTTCTCTGATTTTCTTTTGCCACAAGCTGGTCTTCTGGAAACTATCATGTCCTCTAACTCTTCTCTCCAAAATGAGGCAAACGGGGAGTGGAGGAAAGGCAGCAATGTTTACAAATAAATTGGAAGGAAATATTTTTAAGATTGTACTTAATTTTTCCCTATTTTACATTTTTACTGACCATCTTGTCATTTTCATCAAAATATGGCTGAAAGGACAGTATCAAATACAGTAAACAAAAAATACTGCAAATATAAAAAGGAGAAAATCTTCTGTGGAGGCAAATTACAACATGTTGATTAAAAATAGCTTTCTACTTAGACAATGTGTAATGTGAAAACTGAGCTTAGGTTACACATGTAACTAATAGAAATGAAAGCTTTCTGCTTTGTAGCTGACAAGCCATCTGCTTGGGGATTTGTGCTTGATTTATTGTTGAATCTTGTAGAGGACATAAAAAATAAAATTAAACTTATGACAAACATCAATTGATTTTCTTCTCATTTATACTTGAGAATGAGGTTTTTTATCATTTAAATGAATTAAATTGCTCAAATTGTGACTAAAACAAATGTAAGCATAAACACTTTTTGATTACTTTTTTATTTTCTTTGATTTCATACATCAAATCTAGAGATAGTGACAAGCTAAGATGTAGGCCTAATGCCTAATTAAATCCTCACAAAAATAGTTGAGGTAATTTTTTATAATAACATTTTATAGTTTAAGAAATTAAAAGTCAAAAAATTAAGTAACCTGTCTTTTGAGACAGTCAACATCCAAATCCAGGTGTATGACACTGTAAAGTCCATGTTTTCCCATTATCTCAAGCCTTGCTTTCACTGTTAGAACTAAGATTACATAGGTTTACCACTACTATAGGTCTTTAGTTTAATTCTAACATTGATTTTTGGATCAGTTTTACATAACAAATTTCTACTTCTATCCGTGAAGGAGAAACAAGAGCAGAACTCTACACCATAAACAACTAGAAACTACAAAAAATATATGAAACTTCCTCGACACTGAACAAAACGTAGTGCAGGCTTGTGACCCTTGAAAGATGGGACATAAGTAATGTGGGACATATATTTCCTCATTTCCTTTCCTAGAGACAATTCACAGACCAGTAAGGCAAGAGAGGGAATCCAAATGGCCTTGGCATTTTGACATGCTGAATTGAGAAGAAAGAAATCAGATTTTTGAGGACTCTGTGCCAGCTAGAAGTGTAAGTCAGAGTTCTGGAGAGGAGGGAGCTATGTTCACAAAGTTCTCTGGAAATCTGTCTAGAGATTCTCGAGTCTTTGCTGAGTACCAGGCTGTGTACACTTGGAGTAAAACTCTAAGAGTCAGGGCAAAGAAGACCAGGGATGTGTAAGCATAACAATTCCAAAGGCTCACACAGGGCAGGCAGACACCCATGCTGCAACCCACAACAAGTAGAGACCCTTCAGTAATCAGTGGAGATCCAAGAAAGACTGTGTCTCAGTAAGTGGTGAGGTTTCTCTGGAGTGAATATATTCTTCCATGCCTATGATTACTCATGCACTAGCAAAGCTTAAAAACAAACAAGGATAAAATTTATCCAAAAACTCAATTTTAGGGCAAAAAACTGTTAAAACACTATTTAATAAAATTGCTCAACATCCTATTAAAATTACTGCAAAAGTCAGACAGTCAGAAGCTGTGATGCATAATTAGCATAAAACTGACTTAAAACAGACCCAGAAATTATAGAGATGATAGAAATAAAACAAAAATGCTAAAAGAACTATTATAATTATATGTGAGTATTTAAAATAAAATAGAAACCTAACAGATAAAAATGGAACATTTTTAAATACCAAAAGAAAATTTCTACATATAAAAACTAGATTATCTAATATTAAATTTTTATTGGATGGGCCTAAGGGTAGATTAGATATTGCAGGGGATAAAAAGAATCAATGAACTTGCAAACACAGCAATGCATTCTATCCAAAGCGAAGAAAAAAGAACCCCCCCACCCCAAAAAAAAGAATTGAGCTTCTGAACTTATGGAATAATTCAAAGAAGTGTAAACATGATATACAGTTGTCCCTTGAACCACATGGGCTTGAACTGTGTGGGTCCACATATATGTGGATTTTTTCCAATAAATATGTTGGAAAAAAATTTGAGATTTGTGACAATTTGAAAAAAAAACTTGAAGATGAACTACATAGTCTAGAAATATCAAAAAATTAAGAAAAAGGTATGTCATGAATGCATAAAATATGTAAAGACTAATGTATTTTATCATTTACTACCATAAAACACATACAAATCTATTGTATACAGTTAACATTTATCAAAATTCATGCACACAAACACAGATCTTACATGGTGCCATTAGCAGTGGAGAGAAATGTAAACAAATGTATTAAATCATAAATGCATAAAGTTAACTGCGGGGTATATTGTACTATTGTAATAATTTTGTAGCTACCTCCTGTTGCTATTTGTGGTGAGTTCAAGTGTTGTGATTATCAGCTTAAAACATCGTGTAACACTGATCATCTCCATATGAGCAGTTTCTCTCTCCAGTAAATTGTATATCACAATAAAAAGTGATCTTTCTCAGTTCTCACGTATTTTCATCATGTTTAGTGCAATATGGTAATACTGAGTAACACATGGAGCCCGTATGAAGTGCCACTAGTGATGCTGGACTTACTCCCAAGAAGCAAAGTCATGACATTAAGAAAAATGTATGTACTGTAGATTGAGGTTTGTAGCTGCCATTGCCCACCGTTTCAAGATAAATGAATCCAGCATAAGGACCAATGTAAAAAAAAAAAAAAAAAAAAGGACATTCGTGAAGCTGTAGCTGCAGCTATGCCAGCAGGCACAAAAACCTTGTACTTTGGTGGAAATACCTTTTTAACTCATATTGAAAATACAGCCTTTATGGGGGTGTAGGATTGCTATAAGAAAAGCATATCTATAAATTCTAATGTGATCTGAGAAAAAAACAAAGTTATTACATGACAACTTAAAGCAAAAGGAAGGTGAAGGATATAAAGCTGGAGAAGTTAATGCCAATAAAGGAGCATTTGATAATTTTAAAAAGAAGCCTGGCTTAAAAAATGTGGAGATAACAGGAGAAGCAGCTTCTGCTGACCAACAGGCAATAGATGGGTTCTCAGATGCCTTTTAGAAAATCATCGAGGAGAAAGTATATTTGCCCGAATAGGTTTTAAATGCAGATGGAAGTGCCCTATTTTGGAAACAAAAATACTACAAAATACATTTATTAGTACAGAAGAGAAATAAGCACCAGGATTTAAGGCATAAAGGGATATTCAAATGCAGTCATATCAGGATCGCCATTATGTATAAAGCTGCTATCCCCCAAGCCCTGAGGGAAAGATACACACCAGCTGCCAGTCCTTTGGTTGTGCTACAACAAGAAGGCTTGGACAAAAACAGCACTTTTTCTGGATTGGTGTTAGCCATGCTTTGTCCCTGAAGTCAGAAACACCTTGCCAGTAAGGAAACTGCCTTTTAAAGTTCTTTTCATATTGGTCAATGCCCCTAGCCACTGAGAATCCCATGAGTTTAATACCAAAGGTGTCAAGTGTGCTTGCCCCCCAAACACAATCTTTCTAATTATACAATGTAAATTAACCACGTAACACATACAGTATACATTTGTAATTTCTCATCATTTGAAAAAATCTTTTATAATTCCTCTTGTGAAACCCAAGATAAAACAATAACTTTCCCATCTTATTACAGTGGGTAAGACATTAGGAAGGAATCAGAAGACATCTGTCATTTTTAATTTCTCTAGTGAATGAGTGTCTGTCTCAGGCAATATTTCCTTCTCCAAGAGAAAAATACATTTGAAACCTAAGAAAAGACTGTATTATCTATAATTGCTCTGGTGCTTGAACTAAACACTTAAGCCATCTGCTTATTACTAGTTTTGTTATGCTCTCCTCTTCTGTCCCCACCTTAAGTGCACAAACATGTCCATGAATACCCATGTATATAATGGCTTTCTTTCCTCATTTCCATACCTCATTTATAAACCAATACTGTTATTATATCTAAAAATATTTAAAGGAAGTTCCAGAGATTGTGATTAAATACACAGTTTGACAAGTCTATTTCACTCAAATTTGAGCTCTTTATAACATGCTTTCATATAATGTATTATAATAAAGTCTAAATATCACTTGAGTCAACATTTGTTACTTTCAACAAACACATACTGTGTGCCTGCCCTATGCAAAGTTGTGTGCTTGTCCAGTGGGAAATACAATAATAATAAATGATGCTCTGATAACAATCTGCTATAAAAAACTTGCCATTGGAGACATGAACATAGATGTTGGGGTAAATATAAAGAACTATAAAAATATTTTTTGGAACTTAAAAAGCAAGTTGACATATCTAATAAAATTATTTTAAAAAATCTCTTAGAAGTTTTGGAAGTTTGTAAGTTAGAAAAAGAAGGAGTTTCATTACATATCATCTAGCTTCCTAAATGTACTTTAAATGTGCTATAAATAGCCAAAGTTAAAAGATCTAATTATCTTTTTTTAGTGCCCTTTTTCTTCTCCAGGTACAATTTTTTTGAAGTACTTTATTCTCATAAGATATTTCCCTCCTATCCAAAGGTCCCTCTCAAAATTATGCTTTGATTTCCAATTATAGAAAGGTACACAAACCAAAATATAATATCCACTTACCATTAATGAAGTTATTTCTTAGAAAACTGTTTCAGAATTATGGTCTATAAACTGTTTTAAAATTTAAAATAGAAAGTATGTTGTGTATTAAACATAAATATCCAATAATTTTCTCTCCTTTCACAGCAGTGTGTAGCAAAGCATAGCTAAGAAATAGACATATGTGACTTTAAAGGAGGAAAACAGCATTTACTGACAATAAAGAGATGAGAAAATATTTACTACGATCCAAGGATTGTTTTTTAAAGATTTCTTGCTAAGGTAGAGATAAAATGCATTCACGGTAACTGCAATTTCCTTTACTGACTGTTCATTTGGGTTAAGCATAGGATAAAAGAAAGTAGAAGAAAAAAAATGTCGAATAGAAGAAGAAAATTACTAAGTGAAAAATATACATCCTCTTTTAATTTAAATTTACTGCTCTAAATAATGTTGAACATTTTTGGTCTAATTTACATTGATGTTATATTTTTAGCTTCATGCTAGTGGGAAAATATCTAAAGGAAAATTGTTTATAGGTTTTCAGTTGTCTTTGTAAATAAAAATCTAACATAGCAATTAGCTAAAGTATATCTAAATATACATAAAATATACTGCATATATATTATCAACTATAGGTAATATGTAATATAATATAAATATATAATATGTATTATATTTAGTTTTGAAAGTCCCTATCTACAACTCTTGTATTAAAGACAATTTATAACCTTTTTTTCTGCATCCTGTTGCATTTTGAAATCCTAGAAGCAATGCTTCTCTATTTCAACTGCTAAAAGGTTTTACCTCACAGATAATAAAACATTTTCCCATGTATTTCCAGAATCATTTTAAATGATCCAGGGCTCATGTCTTTTGATGACTTATGTTAATCTTCCAAGTGCTAATGTTGCTTTTCAGAGGAATCTATTAATAATGATGTTATATAGAAAGAATCCTTGGTATATAAATATGTAAAATGCAAGCAACATTCTTATGGACTTCATTTAATTTCCACACGTATGAGCCATGCACAGGCTTTCTTTTCTTCGTGATTGTTGGTATTGTTATTATTTTTACTTGATATAGCTTTTGATTAATCAGTTAAGAGTTCAAGAGTTGAGAATGTGTCAATAGCCTAGTTCAAGATCCATCTCAAACTTTAATTTCAAACATATAGAAAGATTGAAAAAAATAGTAAAATGAACACTTTCAAACACTTCAGCCAGATTTACCAAATATTAGCCTCTGCAATCTCTCTGCCCCCTGCTCTTCATATATGTGTTTATTTATATCTAACCACTTGACATTAGTTTGTAGACATCATTCCACATACTCCTAAATAATGCAATATATATTCTCCTAAAAACTAAAATACACTCCTATATAAGACCAATACCATAATTATACCCACTAAATAAAACACTGACCCAATATGATCAGTTATAAGGATTATATAACGTTTATATTCAAAACTTCCTGATTATCCAAATGATGTTCTTGGTAACTCTTCTGTTGCTGTTTTTTATTTATTTAAATCTAGAATCCCATTGTAAATCACACATGGCATTTTATTGTTTTGCCATGTCAGTCTCCTACAGAACAGCTCCCCAGCCTCGTGTTGTGTTTTATATCCTTGATATTTTGAATAGTCCAGATCAGTTGTTTTGCAGACCTTTCTGACTGTCTCCACATAAACAGATTCAACTGAAGTACTTTTGGTAAGAATCCTGCAAAGCACAACCACTACATAGGCACTTACCATTACGTCACCTCAAGGTCATGTGACGTCAGTTTATCCTATTATTGAAGATACCGAATTAGATAATGTTGGCTTCTATCAAGTCCTTCCATTAAACAGGCGAAGTTTTCCTTTTGTAATTAATAAGCAATCTCATTGTGATGGCATCCATTTAGGTTTCAGCATCCATTAATGATACTTGTGTGAATTGAGTTTATATTGAAAGTTATAAAATGGAAAAATCTAATTTTACTATTTCTTACAAATTTATAGCTATCAAATTTTGTTAAGAAGAATGTTTCTTTATCCTTATTACCTCATTTTTTCAGTATTTTTATGGATTCATGGATTCTTTTTTATTCAAAAAAGTATGATACATTATTGTGAATATTATTTTTAACTTCTGAATTCAAAATACTTTCAGGCTAAGAGAAAAGTTGAAAAATAATACACAGTTCACATTTGCCTTCACTATCTTCCCCTAATGTTAACAAATTCCTTAACCATAGCACATGAACAAAACTAAGAAATTAACACTAGTACAATACTTTTAACTAGAGTAGAAAGTCTATTTGGATATTTGGATTGCAGCATTTTTTCCAACTAATGTCCTCTTTCTGTGATGGGATTCAATTCAGTATTTCACACTGCAATTTGTTGTCATGTCTCTTTGGTCTTTTCCATTCTTTCCTTGTCTTTCATGACCTTAACACTTTTGAAGCATACTAGTTAGTTTTTTGTAGAATGTTCTTCAATTTGCATCTTACTAAATTTTCAAGATTAGATTAGGTTATGCATTTTAGGGAGGAGTACTACAAATGATTTGTTCATCTTAGTATATTATATCAGATGTTCAATGATGCTGTTATGTCTCAGGCTGGTATTTCAAAACTTGATCATCTGGTTAAGGTGTTACCTTCAGAGTTTCTCTAGTGCAAAGTTATTATTTTTCCTCTTTGTAATTAATCAATACTTATAGAAGAAATGTTGAGAGTATGCAAATATCCTCTTTCTCCTCAGTTATCTGCCCACTGATTTTTGCAACAATTGGAGGACTTTTTTTGCAGTGTGGTATCCTAATGATAACTTTCTATTTCCTTCATTGCTTCCACATATAATAATTGGAATTATTAAGTACTTTTGTGTTTGAATATTAATTTTTCTTCCCCTTGTTTTAATATCTAAGATTCAGATTGCTGGGATCTATGCTGAGAGTTTGTTTTCCACAATGGCTGTGCCACTTTGCACTTTCACCAGCAGTTTATGGAAATTCCAATTGCTCCGTGTTCTGGTCAGGACTTGGTACTGTCGGTGTATATGACTTTAACTATTCTAATAAATGTGAGTGCTATTTTACTGTGTGTGTGTTTCAACTCTGTGTGACCATCACCATAATCAGGTTTGGTTATAATTCCCATACACTCCTTCCTCCCCACACATTTCTAACCCTTGGCCATTCACCACTCATCCGTTCTCCACATTATATTTGTGTCGGTTTGAGAATACAATATAAATAGAATTATATATAATATTTAGAGACTAGCTTTTTTTTTTTGCTCAGCATTAGGCACTTGATATACTATATACAGTCATAACCATATATAGTGTTGCACATATTAAAAGACTTTTTATCAATGAGTAGTATTCCACTGTTCGCATGCACCACAGTTTTTGTATCTATGCAGAAGCTGAAAGACATTTGGGTTGTTTCCTCATTGAGGGTTTGAACACATCATCTGCAAATAGACATACTCATTTCTTTCTTTCAAATATATACTCTTTATTTCTTCTTATTATTATATTGCACTGGTTATGATTTCCAGAACTAGTTGAATGAGAGTGGCAAGAAGGACATAGCATGCTTCATTCTTAAACTTATGGGCAGAAAGTTAAGATCTGCATTATTAATCATGATATTAGCTATAGCGGTTTTTATTTTTTTTTTGCTTGTTTTAAAGATATCATTTATTAGTTAAGAATGTCTCCTTTCATTCTGAGACTGCCAAGTGTTTTTATCAGGAATGGATGTTGAACTTGTCAAATAATATTTCTGCTTTTATCTTTAGCTTGTTAATATGGTGAATTACACTGATTGATTTTTAAGTTTTGGACCAGTTTCCTGGGGTAAATCCTATTTCTTTGTCATACATTATTGCTTTTACATTTTGCTGCATACAAAATGTTAATATTCTACTGAGAATTTTTGTGTCTATATTCATGAGGTGTATTGATGTACAGTTTTTATTTCTCATAATATCTTTATTTGCTTTTAGCATTAGAGTAACAAAAGACTCATTAAATGAATGGGTATTGTTTTCATCTTATCTGGTATCTATTTTCTGAAAGACACTTGTGGAATTTGGTTTATTTCTTTTATAAATGCATGGATGAATTCACTGTGAACATATCTGAGGTTGGTTTCACTGTTGAAAGATTTTAAATTACGTATTAAATTTCTTTAATGGATATAGCCCTATTAAATTATTTCTTTTTGAGTAAGTTTTGGTATTTTGTTCTTTTAAGAAGTTGGTCTATTTCATCTAGGTTGTCAAATTTGTGGGCATAGAGTTATTTGTAGAATTCCTTTCTTATCATTTTAATATCTATATACTATGGAGTGATTAATACTCCTTCATCCCTAAATATATGTTCTCAAGAACACTCTACCTGAAGAAATCCTAAGGCCTTTTGTCCTCCTCTCAGATCTCTCTTCAATTATCTTATCGAAGAGAATTTTCCAGACCATTTACCCTACTCATTTTTTGTTCATACACTCTTATCGTGACCTAGAATATTACATACGCTTTTCTGTTTATTTTCTTTCCTGACTTCCATTAATATTCAAATTCCATGAGAACAGAGACTTTAAGTTTTGTTTAATTTCATATCCCCAGGGCCTAGAGTTCTATTAGCAGGTGTAGGCACTTAAGAAATATGATTTTGTATATTGATTGGATAAATTAATGAGGAGAACATGCTCTAAACTGATGTATACAAACCCATATTGTTATTAATTGCTCATGCACAGATATGTTGAAGTACTGTATACCTGTACATATGTACAAACAAATGCAACTCGAGTTTCAAAACAAAGCAAAACAAAAACAGTGCATGGTTACTCACATCCTTATCCATAATATTTTTTCAATCCTTCAAAGTACAAGAATAATCATAAAAGGAGAAGAATAACACAAAAATTAGAAATCTTGTCTACCAATGAGAAAAAGAAAAAAAGACAGACAGCAATCTTATTATCTCCAACTCCTACAGTTTGTGAGTTTCTTCCTTCTTTTCTTCCCTCCCTCTCTCCCTTCCTTCCTTCCTTTCTTTTGCAAAAAAGATTAATGTAGGCAAAGATAATGCAACATGTCTGTATAGAGAACTAGATCCTGTACAAGTTACTAGGCTGTGGTTGAGATCTCTGACCATTTATTATTTTGAAAGAAACTGAAATGGCTCTGTCGGATGTTGTACAATGTACCCAGATCAACAAAATGCCCAGCCCCCTTGCCATGATGAACAGCAATATATTTGGGCATCTAATAATTATATTCACTCTAACTTGTTTGCTCATTTTTCATTGTCAGCACCCATAGAGATGAAAGAAATTAGTTTCATTATTGATGACTTTTAAATACAGACAAGCTTGAGGGGAAATACAGACAAGTTTGAGGAGGGATGAATCCAGACAGATGCATGTGCTCCAAAATGAATGTTATATCTAAGTAGCTCCTGTTAAAGAACAGTAATTAAAATGGTGCTTTGGATGATGTCCTTACAAGTCATCTTCTTAAAGCTGTCATTTACTTACATCCATGTGTGCTAAAATGTCCTTACTATAAAGGTCACACAGAAAAACCACATAGATAATTTTGACGGATATCACCTTTGACTTTTGCTCACACATACACATAGAGAGACAGTTTGAATAGCAGATCCCTTTGGGGTGAAGTCCTGAAATCTTTGCATATGACTCAACTTGCTACTCTAATGTACTATTCATTCATCTATGGAGCTTTCTTGGGAGATAAGAAGCTTCAAAATGAAAATAGTAAATGTTCCTGCTTCCGAGCATCTCCCCAGTAATTCATACTGTCTGGACAGCTTTACAGAGTTCTTTCCCCTAGTTTCTTTTGTGACCCTTGCTTGAGCAGAATAAAATGAGGAAAAGTTCAAGTTTAAAATATTCCAAAAGAAAAGTAACTTTAAAAACTTTTCATTTATACATAATAAAAGAATAATTTAATACAATGAATTCCTAGCAATGCTAATCAACTTCCTGAAAATCATCAGGCTAAAACAATCATTTGCCCTGTATTATCATTCTGGCCTTTTTGTGACTGAGCCCCTACAAGTAAATGATGTGGCATTTCCTTCACTAAAAAGATTTTTTTGACCATTTCCATGAAACATACATTAAGTTGTTTTGGAAGTCACCACTAATAACCTTGCCCTTTAGACCTCAGCTTGCAGAGATAATGAGTCGGGGTTTGCTTAAAATTTCATCTTTGCTTAAGGTCAGGGTATTGAATGACCCAGCTCAGTAAAACATAGTGCTGTTTCTTTATTCTCATCACAATTGGGAAGTAAAATTTCATTAGCTAACTGATTGGTGAACTCTGGATGGTTAATTGAAATATGATGCATCAATTGGGAAGCTTTGCTGCTCTTCTAGCACTTTGAAGTTGTGAGGCAGACGGGAAGACTCAGGGAAGTTCCAGAAGTTCTTCAGTAGGAAGCTCATTTAGCCCTTAACAAATGCTGTCTCTAGAAAATAAATCTGAATTCATTGTATCCTTTTCCAAAAAGTTTTCTCAGAATGTTCCTCTAACTCTAAGCACAGGTAGAGGAAAGAGGGATTGGATCTTTAGCCTATTTATTATTTTTAAACATAAATTTAGTTTCTTGAAACACTTATAGCTAAAATATAAATATCTTATTTTAAATACTGAAGAGTATTATAAAATCTGAACCTCCTGTCTAGAAGCTAATCTTGTTATGATTATTATGTGTAGGAATTCATAATTCCAATGATTAGATCAATCAATACATGACTTTGGTTGAACTGAATGGATTTATTCATCCACACATTAGTTAGTGCCCCTTGCTATATTAGGCAAGGTAAAAACACAGAAAAACAAAACATGGGGCCCACCTTTAAACTGAAGAGATAGGAAAACAGCCAATAATTATAATACTGTAGCAAAGACTGCAACAGAAATCATCAGTCCAAAAAAAAAAAAAAAAAAAGAATCAGTACATATGTATACATATATAATTGTATATAAAATTGGAGAGCACTTATAGTTCTAAGATTCATCACATATTTGCTTTATGATATTTCGTTTTCACTAAAGGTATTAGTATGCATGTATAGTTTTAAGAGTGCTTGAATTTTCATAAGTATGCCTTAATTTCATACATTTTATATTTTAATACAAGAATTTAAACTCTTCCAAACGTTTCTTGATAGCGTTGTTCACAAAGAGGTGCCTGCACACAAAATGCCAGCTTACTTTAGTCCAGGGAACACTTGGAGTGAGACTACCATATGCCTGTCTCCAGCCTCTCACAGAATGCTAAGACACACAATTTGCAGTAGCCATGTCCAGGGATGAGCAATTTTACGTGATTCAACAGTTTCAAGTCATCCCATAAAAAGATTGGCCTGAGGTTATCCTGAGGTATCTCTGGTTGTGCCTGGTTGTATACAGGTAGTGCTTTTAGTCAGTTCATCTGACTGATGTCTTCTCTCCTTAGTTGCCATCCATAGTGGTGCCTCAGTGGATGGTGAAATTGCTTCCTGCTCTGCTGGTAGGCACTCATCTCTCTTCTCCAGCTCGAATATTAACTCATGGGTGTCAAGGGGAGATCTCCTCTTCTGGGAAAAGCACCTACACTGCCTCACTGCAATAGTCATTTTTCCAAGCTCTCCTGGAAATGCCTGCTATCTGAAGTTCCTCTACTATCTAATAAATAACATCAGGGAGTTGTTCTACCTTCCAGAGAAGTCTATCTTTCTCTACTTTGCCCTTCATAAACAAAAGAACATGCAAGCATTCTCACTGCTGCTGCCTGAGATCAAGTGAAAGCGCTTATCCTTGATTTCATTATGTACAAAAGGAAATAACCCTGAGTAATTACCATGTTTTATATTATCCAGCTCAAAGAATTATACTAGAGACCAAGGTTATGGATGTTGTTGGGTGTGAGCATATTGTTTCACCTCTGAAGCTCTACTCAGAGTCAGTCCCCTCTGTATGAAGACCCTTTTCCCTGCTTCTCCTAGGGCTTAATTCTTCAGTCCTTGATTAAATATTCCTGTCTCCAGATTTTTCAGATACATGAATATATATCAGATGTTCCTGCTTTGTGCATGCACATCAATTTTATTCTTATTACCATAACCCTCATCATATTTCTATTGTACTTATTATTTTCCCTTGTAAAACTGACGAGAGCAGGGATTATATCTAATTTGTTTAGCACTGTAGCTGCATGTTGAGTACTCAAGAAATATGTTTTGAATAAATACTGAATAGATCAGTAAATCTAATTACAACAGCACCACATAATTCATATATATTCAAAGATAGTAGAGAAATGTATGAAAATCAAATGCTACAAATGGTACATAATATCTGCAACTTACTCTCAGATAGTTGAGAAAAACAGTAATAATATGTATACAGAAATAATGGAATGGTAATTTTAGCAAATTTAACTACTTGATGACCCTAGGTAAAGGATACATGGGGTTTCTTTTTTAAATTCTCACATTTCTGTTTTTTTGAAACTGTTTTGAAATAAGTTACATTTTAAAAATATTTAAAAATCTAAAAAAACCCACATTAAATTGTACTTATATCAGCAGGACATTTTAATTACTTGGAAATATTAATGTATTTGTGTGTATACACATAAAAGTAAAATCTCATAAAAATGATTATTAGAACACCCCATTCTATAAATATGCCAGAGAAGAAAAAAGGTAATTCTATTTGTTTTGAAGGAATTCAGGACATGTTACCACAAATATGCCACTTTAGTATATCATTTATATTGAACTTGGAAACACTTGAGAAGACAGCAGATGCAGGAAGAGACTTTCTGTGAACGCCTCTTTTTTAATTTAATATTGTTTTTATTGAGATATAGTCAGTTTAACAATGCTGTGTCTATTTCCGGTGTATAGCACAATGCTTCAGTCTGAACTCCTTTTAATTGCTTAAAGACAGATCCTCCAAAATGAACTCAACTGTCATCAATGTCCTTCTTGGTAGTCTCATCAATCAGAGAAGGTTGACTCTTACCACAGGAAAGGTCACTAGAAGTCCACACCACACTCCGACAACTTTGTCAAAGGTCACTCTACCCCCATCTACTCTTCCAAGGACTCATTCATCTTTCCCAAAAATCATTCACTCTTATCCAAGTTGCCTACATCCCTCCTCCTTTTCCCCTATTTAGATGGCATGTAAACCCCCAAATCTTACCAGTTTGGGATTATTCACTTTTGTTTTCCTGTATGCCCTTATGTACTTAATATTAAAAATTAATAAAGTTGGGAGTTCTGGCTCAAGTGGTGACATAGGAAGATCCTGAACTCACCCCCTCCCATAGACACACTGAGTTTACATCTACATATGGAACAATTTTCTCTTAAAACCACCTAAAGGCTAGCTGGAAAACTACCACATATCAAAAGTCCAAGATCACACAGCTTCACTCTGAATGCTATAACATATTCAATGAATAATTAGTATAAATTCTTCTTAAACCCTTCCAAACTCATTTTATAAGGCCAGCGAAGTCCTGATAACAAAACCAGACAAGGATGCCACGAGAAAAGAAAATTACAGGCCAATATCTCTGATAAACATAAAAGCAAAAATCCTCAACAAATGTTAGCAAACCAAATTCAACAATGTATTAATAGTATCATACACCATGATCAAGTAGGATTTATTCCAGGGATGCAAGAATGGTTCTACATCTGCAAGTCAGTCCATGTGATACACCACTTTAACAGAATGAAGGCTAAGGTTTATAAAATCATCTCAATAGATGTAGAAAAGGCTTTTGACAAAATTCAACATCCATTTATAAAAAATGTATATAAACTTCTCAACAGAGCAGATATACAGGGAATATATCTTTAGGATCAGAAACAAAACAAGAATGCCCACTCTGGTCCTTTATTCGGCACAGTATTAGAAGTCCTAGCCAGAACAATTAGGCAAGAAAAAGAAATAAAAGTCTCCTAAACTGGAAAGAAACAATAAAACTGTCATTGTTTCCAGATGACTGATATTATATATAGAAAACCCTAAAGACTCCATAAAAAAACTGTTAGAAGCAATAAACCAATTCAGTAAAGTTAAAGGATACAAAAGCAATACTCAAAAATGTGTTGTATTTATATACACTAATAATGAACTATCAGAAAGATTAAGTAAACAATCTCATTTATAATTGCATAAAAATAAAAAAAATCTAGGAGTAAATTTAACCAAGGAGGTGACAGACCAGTATATTGAAAACTACAAGACAGTAATGAAAGCAACTGAGGAAAACACAAATAAATGGAAAGATGCTCATGACTGGAAGAATTAACATTGTGTTAAAATGTCCTTACTACTAAGAAATCTACAGATTCAATGCAATCACTATCAAAATTCTGATGGTATTTTTCACAAAACAGAAGAAACTATCCTAAAATGTGAATAGAACCATGAAAGACCTCAAATAGTAAAAACGATCTTGAGCAAGAAAAACAAAGCTAGAGGTGTCATGCTACCTGACTTCAAACTATATAACAATTATATAGTAATTTAAAAAAATTATGGTATTGGCATAAAAATAGACACATAGATCAATGGAACCAAATATAGAGCCCAGAAATGAACTCATACATATATGGTTAATTAATTTATGACAAATAAGCCAAGACTATACAATGGGAAAAGAACAGTCTCTTCAATAAATGGTGTTGGGAAAGCTGGACAGCCACAAGCAAAAGAATGAAACTGGACCACAATCTTACACCATATACAAAAAATTAACTCAAAACAAATTAAAGACTTGAATGTAACACCTGAAACATGAAATGCCTAGAAGGAAACATAGGTGTAAGCATAGATCTTGCAATGATTTTTTTCAAACCTGACATCAAAAGCAAAAGAAACAAATATAAAAAAAAAAAGTGGGATAATATCAAACTAAAATTCTTCTGTATAGCAAAGAAAACCATCAACAAAGTGAAAATGCAACCTACTGAATGGGAAAAATATCTTCAAATAATGTATCTGATAAGGAGTTATTATCCAAAATACATAAAGAACTCATATAACTCAACAGCCAAAAAGCAATCCATTAAAAATGGGCAGAATATCTGAATAGACATTTTTCTGGAGTACACATATAGATGACCAACAGGTACAGGAGAAGATACTCTATATCATTAATCATCAGGGAAATGCAAATCAAAATCACAATACAACTTACCCTTATTAGAATGATTATTTATCTAAAAGATAAGAAATAACAAGTGCTAGCGAGGATGTGGATAAAAAGGAATCCCTGTGCACTGTATGTGGGAATGTAAACTGGTACAGCCACTATGGAAAATAATACTGATTGATTTACTGCATAATAATGAATTAGTAGAGTTGATTTTTTTTTCATATCTTGTAATTTTTGTCTGAATGGCAAATCCTGTGTAAAAAATAAAAATAGAGACAGCTAAATATAGTTTATGTCTAGAAGAAGATACATCACTTCTTCTGTCTGGCTGTTAACATAGGCATTGGAGTTAATCTGATGAGAAGCTGGATTTGGGGTTTTGTGTTGCTATAGTTATCTCAGTGCACCACAGACTCCAAGTGACTCCATTGGCAGGACATGTGCTCAGTGTGCAACTTAATGTGGGGCCTAGAATGCCAGAATTTTCTCAATGTCCCTGCTTCACTCTTAGATTTTGAGAGTCCCTGTATCATGAAAGCTCATAAGAAAATAAATACTGATAATTAATTATGCTTTTAACAAATATTTAGTTTTACTATTTTACTTCTATTTATAATGCCTGTTCTCAACTTTTCTATTTCTATTATGTCATTAACTTAGCATGTACATTTATTTTAATCTAGTTAAGATTTTTTTGTGATATAAGGTGGGTTAAATTTTTAAAATAGGTATCATTACTCTTCACTTCACTTTACAAGTGAGAGATGAGAAACAAAGCAATTGAGTACTTTATCTAGACACATGCTGATTGATGAGTAGAGTCCAGTTTGTAGCTCAACTAAATCCAATAGTAGTATTTGTGCATACCTTGAAGAATCTGTCAAATTGGTCAGATTGACCCAGTCTGTTTGCATAAGGAACTTAAAAGCCTCTTAAGAATGTGTTTATACAAAGAAAAGAGAATGAGGAGGACATATTTGATCTAGTATTAAAACTTCAGTTGTTAGAGGCAAGGGACAATGAAAGTTTAGTATAGTGTTTATAACTCAAATTCATCTTCAGACTCACTCTCTGATAGGGGATGGATGATCCCTTCAAAACCCTTAGGCACCAGTTCAAGATTACACTGAAGGGCACAAGCAGAAGCTATTATAGCTGACATAATTAAAAACCCAAACATTGACAACGCCAATATTTTTCAACTTCTCCTAATGTAAAAGTAGTAGCCACATCCTTTATAGTTCTTGTATGGAAGAAAAACTTTTCCTTCTTCCTTTCTAGGTTTTTTGGCTGGCCTAATAATTAAATTGACATAAGGTAAATTAACAGGAGAAAAACAAATTTAATTTTGTACAAACGGGAGCTCATAAAAATATATTCAAAGACATGACCAAAGCAAGCAGCTTTTACACCTTTTACACAAAGAAACAATAAATCTGTGAAGAATTGACAAGACAAAGAGGTTTGGGCTTGGGGTGATAAATTAGTGAAGAAGTAACAAGGTTTGTTTACACAGGCTTCTCAGCCTTGAATTTCCTAACTGTGGTAATGAGGATAACTCCCTCCTGCCTGGCACAGGGAGGGCACCTTTCACATGGTGGATTTATTTCTTGCTTTCAGGGGAACAAAGAGGGGTGAGATTGTTCTTCTTGCACTGGGTGTTTCTTAAATAAGTTTAATTCAAAACAATTAATATGCCAAAATGACATATTTTGGGGTGGCCTATTCTCCCCTTCACTCTATATAGCTATATATAGCTTTATATCATATATAACTCTGACATGGTATTTTTACCCTTTATCCAGTCGATCATCAAAAAATGTTTATTGAATAATGAATGTGTTAAATAACCTGTACATCCCCTAGTCATCTCCCTCTGATGAATACAGACCGCTTTACTGTAAGACAACACCCTCTTGATTTAATTCTTGAATGACATCTCCTAAATGTACAGTGTATTATAGCACAACAACACATCTCTTAGGCACAGTGGTACACATACACTACACACTCGTGAATTTTTGTTTTTCATATGCTTATGCCTGCTCTTGTTCCTCTTCCCTTGCAATCAACTTAAAATCCAAGAAAAAATTATCATGTGTTTATCACAATAATTAATTTTTGTTTACTCTCATTTCACCCATTCTTACATTTCTTAGCAAAGGACAAGGAGAAATGGTATGTGTATTTATGGTGGGTGTAGGTGACAGTAGCTACAAAAGAGGGCCAAAAAAATTATTTCATAAAAGTTTTGTAAGATACTGCAGTATAAGCAATAAGGCTTTTGGTACCCTGAGGATAAAAACAACACTCAAGCAGAGAGAAAGGAAAACTGCCAGCTTCTATAAGATTCACACATTGACTTTATCAAAGAAAGGTCTTTAAAAAGCACAAACAGTGGATACTGACAGTACCAATGGTGATACCCAGAGGGAGCCAATGACAGTGATGCCTGACAGTAAATAGCACAGTGGGAGAAACAGAACCTATGAGAATGGCCTCAAATATGAGCGCTTAAGTGAGAAGTGGCTGTTACTAGAGGTGACCAGAGTATTGAAGATAGTTAAATGTTAATTTCTGTTCCTATCTGAAACATGCACAGGAAGTGCAAAGAATTAATTGGGATGGGAGATTTCTGAGGGTATTGTAAGTCTTGCAATAGAAATTGGAGAAATTACCAAGAAATATCAATTTATAAATGGTTAAAACAAGAGGCATAATTAGGACATTAACTAAGATATATTGATTATAAATTATTTGTTCTTACTATAACTTAATCCTTTTAGTGGTGGTAAGAAAGAATATTTTCAATAGCCTTGCTCTTCTTTATAACCTTTCTTTCTTCTGAACATAGTACTTAATCCTTGTGATAAGAATAATATTACTATGTTTATAGAAGTTAAAAATTTGAGAGCTGGAAGGGATCTTGAATATCATCTCATGTCATCATCTCATATTATAAATAGATTATTTTAGCCAAGTATGTTATCCAAATCACGTATCCGGTAGTTGAGCGAGAATGAGTAACTCAGAAAGTCATACTGTCCAGGTGCTGTGCTTCTTATGACACTACACTGCAATCTTTGGAATACCACATAATTTTAGAATAGCTATTTTTGACATGAGGAATATATTTCAGAATCTAAATTTTACATACAAAAGAGTCATAACAATTAAAATTGCAAAAAACATCAAAATACCAAAAAAAAAAAAAGATAAGAAAATTTAAATCCACATCCCTCATAGGCAGAATTTACAGAGGAAATATTTGAGAACCAGTCCCATGATTCCTGAACTCCATTTCATGGGCTTTCAAACTGCACCATCAGCTTTCCTGGGTCTCCAACTTATAGATGACAGATCTTGGTACTTCTCAGCCTACATAGTCGTGTATACCAGTACCTTATAGTAAATCTCTTCACATACACGTATGTACAGTATATGCATATATATAAAACCCTCTATTGGTTGCATTTCTCTGGGGAGGTCTGACTAATGCTCACTGAAAAAAAAAAAAGCACAACTAAACAAAATTCTGCAACAAACATCTGAGAATCTTGGCATAGAGCTATTAAAACCCTTGTAATTACCTGAGTGATTCAGGTGATAAGATCATCTTTTATTATGATATTTGGTCCTAGTCCCAGATTCCTAAACCAGAGCTCCTAAAACCCTTAGAATCTCCAGAGTGGGAGTGAGGAGAGTCACTGTGTATGCTAATGAGATGACTGGTGCCTGGAGGCCCCTAGATAGCTTCCTGATGTGGGCTGGTCTCCAGAACGACCAAAACATGATTAGAGGGTTGGAACTTTCAAAGTCAACCCTTCACTTCCTCAAGGGAGGGGAGAGGGGTTAAAGACTGAGTTAATCAGCAATGGACAATGGTTTAATCAATTATATCTACCTAATAAAACTTCAATAAAAACTCCTGAACTATGGTTTGGAGAGCTTCCAGGTTGATGTGCTAGGAGTGGCAGGGTGGTGTGCCTCAAACTCCACAGGGTCAGAAGCTCCTACCCTTGGGACTCTTCTGGACCTCACCTTACGTAGTCTTCATCTGGCTATTCATTTGTGTCCTTTATAATAAACCAGCAAGCACAGTAAATTATTACCCAAGTTCTACAGACCATTACAGCAAATTATTGAACCTGAAGAGGGGGCTGTGGAAACCCTCAATTTATAGCTGGTTGATCAGAACTATAGATATCAACCCGGGACTTGTGACTGGCATCTGAAGTAGGGAGGCAGTCTTGTGGGACTGAGCTGTTAACCTGTGGGATCTGTGCTAACTCCAGGTAGTTAGGGTCAAAATTGAATTTAATTATACGATACCCAGTTGGTGTCCAGAGAGTTGGAGAATTGATTGCTATTGTGGAAAATACACACATATTTGGTCTCAGGACTGCTGAGAGTAAAAACAGTTCATAGCCCATCAGATGATATAGCTAAATTCAATAATTAATAAAAAACATCTCCAAAGAGAGGAAGCTTTGGTAAATTCCGACCTCTCCAGTTTGTTAATCTCCTACATGCTGAGGCAGCCATAAAAATAAAAGTGTGTAACAGAATCATATTTTTTATTAAATGTGAGAATTGTTATTAAGACCATGTTGAGAGACAATGTTTCTTAATAAATTATATTTTAAGTCAGAAAGGCCAGATACATTCTTGCATGGGCTTACTGAAGGTTGCAGAAAGAGTACTCCTCTCTCATCCTCTACTCTCACAGATGATATCAAAGGAGAACTATGAGGGAGAACGAGTATGGACAGTACAGAAGCGGAAGAATGAGAAACTCACAGAAATTGCTCATAAAGCTTGAGATTAAATGATGTAGTAGTTCAAGTCAGTCTTATCCACTCACTCCACTATCAGCTCCAGGTCTACAGGACCTCCAGTGTCCGAGTTCAAGAGTATGAGCATCAAAGAAATGTCTCCAGAGGTCTTTAACTATAAGTAAACCTTAGGTTAGCCAGAAAAATGTAGTCAAATCTTTTAAAGGACCACTAGTATCTAGAGGAGCTGTCTGGGAGGAACCTTCCATCAGTGGTGACTATTGTAATCACCATCTTTCACATCATTTCCAACAGCAGTATGGTAGGCATGGTGATGTGTCACCCAGTTCTTTCTTCCAGGAAGAACTTGTTGCCACAGCTGCTGGGCATTGCTGGTGGTAAACAGCCTTCATCTGTCAGCCCCTTGAGGGACTGTTGCAGGTAGAGGACTGTTCAAGGCAGGGGGGATAAAGGCCCTGTTCTGGAAAATTCTAATTCTGGTCCCATTTTAGGTCCAGAGCTTTCTAAGGAGTGTGCAGTAGCTGTTTCTTGGCCTACATTGTAGCTCAACTTCCCATTCTGACCAGCTATGCTTTCTTCTCAAGAACATTTCTAGATGAACATCCTATAAACTAAACTTATCTAATTCTACTTTCCAGAAACTCAATCCAAGTGACAAGCAGTTACAGCTAACTGGAGAAAGGACAACAACCTCTTCTTGGGCAGTTTAGTAAGTAGGAAATGTGTCTCTTTAACCTTTTTTAAGGTATATGCTAGCGGTATTTGCTGGGAAAGGAAGGGAGGAAATGTGACAGAACATTCTTGCAGGGTAAGGTTTAATATATGAAGGAGACAATTTATAATGACTAAGTCTTTGAGGTAGCAATAAGATTTTTTCAGATTAGATTAATTATTGAAAAGTCATGGTTTCAGACTGATACACCATTAAAAAGCCTAATTCCAAACAGGAAGGAGGAGATTTTGGTAGGTCAGGGTGAATAGACATTGCCACATTTTAAAAGCCATTACTTATTTATTTATAAACAAATGAATTGAAACTTCTCTAAGCTAGTAGTATGTGTGTGTGCACATGTGTGCTGTAGAAGAACTTGTCATGAAATCAATCTTGTGTTATCCTATATAGAAATGCCATATTCCAAATAATGACATTTTCCCCACAGTCAAAATATTTGTATCTACTTGCTTATTTCAATGAGATTCATAATAATAGCATATTTATTTATTCACAATAATAGCATAATATTCAGGTGATTATTCTACCATGCCAGATACTGTACCCATATTATTTTAAAAATTCATTACAAGTAGATTAATGTCTTTTTCCAGAAGTATCCTGCAAACTGCAGTTACGAACTGTCCAACACCACTGAAGACAAATTTAAATGAACTTTTGAATCTCAAATGTGAAAGACAAGTTAAACACTGATGAACTATAAACTATAATTTTACCATGAGGGAACATTGAATCCCCTTTAATAGAATTTCTCAGAGTCTTTTGGTCTTTCTTACAAGTGTTCAGTCTGTTACTATTTTTGTAGCAATCCTACATGCAAAAGTAAATTTGGAGATACAGATAATGAAGAAGCATAAAGTCAATTAATAAATAAAAGATTATAATTGATGGTGGCCATATAAGCATAGTATTCCGAGATCCTTCTGTCATTTTTGATCAGAAAAAATTTAAAAATCCAAGAAAAAGAAAAATAATGCTAATGCTGAGAAAAATTTGAGTGTTAAGTAAAAATACATAAACAGATAAATAAAATAACTGAATAACAGGTGAAGAAATCAGTTAGGGCCTCAAATCATCAAAAGGATTAGAACTATTATATACATGTGTGTATAAACCCAAAGTCTATGATTTATATAATATATACTATTTATATATATAATATAAATCTCCCAGGTATGTTTGATTGTAGGGTTGTAAGTTGAGCAAAAAATCACCAGTAGAAGCAGTATCTTGGACTTAATTATTTGTCTCTTCTAATAAGAGCCAATAAATACATACACAGGTTAGAATACCTAAGTAGTTACTTAATTAACTTTGAGAAATGCACAAAGACCAAATAAATACAGGAAATATGTGATTAATGTATTGAGGAGAAACAACTTGGAATAAGGCAGATGCTGGCATATGGCACAGTTGGAGGGCTACATATTTCATTCACATCCAGAGGGATCCAAACAGGGAATGTGACTACTTCTGGGATATGGATAAAAATGCAAATAGAGCCATTGGACTACATCCCTGGAGTAAGATACATACTCCAGAAGATACAGATGTCAATTTGGACAGTAAGGGTGATTAGTGTGATCTAGTAATCAAAAAGAGACAGCAAAGGCAGAATCTGAATTCTTCTACATTTAGGTCCTGTGACATGTTGTTATTGAACTCAATTAAAATAAATTACTGAGATGTAACTAAGTTAGTTTTATCATGAGGTATGACTCATCCAGTTAGTAAGGAAATTCACAGTTTCCTTAACTGTAAATTAAGAGTTAATGGGAGTCAGTAAACAATATTTGATCCCAGGAACACAGCTTTCTATTTTCTTAAGGAAGACTAATGGCTTAAGATGGCATCCTGCCTCACTGGTTAAACAACAGAATGAGAAAACAGGGGCTGTGAATTTTAATTCTGAATAATGATTCATCTCACATTAAGTGAAGCAATTAAATTTTGTTTCTTTGCATATAAAATGGAACAAATAATACCCAGTTACACTGTGGGAATATTGTAATGAGAAACTCAAAATGCATACTTATAAATAACCTCAAAAATATAAAGTTCCAGATCATTAAATAGTAGTATTTTAAAATTTAACAGTCATATGCAAAATTATTATTAGTTTTATGCTACATTATTAAGCTAGTAACATAAAATGGTGTGTGAATGTGTAAAAGTTGTCTTCACTCTCTAGATAAAATGACTATGAGGCAAAATTAAATTTATTCAAATAATTTAAAATTTACAAAATTTAAGAAAGAATGGCATTGGTCCATAGATAGAAAAACTGACCAATGGGCACAGAAAAGATTAGAGAAAAAGATCCATACATAGACAGTAACTGAATGTGTCAAAATAATTACCGAAGTACAGTGAGGAAAGAATGGTCTTTTTAATAAATGGTGCTGAATATTTAGATATAATATAGGAAAATAAATCAGACTGTACCATACCTACAGCTATACACTAAATAAAATGGACCTAGCTGTGAAATGTAAAGCAGTTAAGCTTCTTAAAAAAATAGAAGAATATTTTCATGACTTGGGGAGGATTCAGAGATTTTTTACATAGGACAAAATAAATATTAATCTTAAAGAAAAGACTGATAATTTGGACCACATTAAAATTAAGAACTTCCATTTATCAAAAGATTCTATTCAGAGAATAAAAAGTAAGCCACAGAATTGATGAAAATATCTCTAAGTCACATTTGACAAAGGATTCACGTCCAGAAAATATAAAGAACTCCTAAAATCAATGAAAAAAGGAAAGAAAACACAAAAGAAAAATGAGCAAAGTAACTAATCCTGCACTTCACATACACAAAAAAAGGTTAAATAAAATAGGACTACAAAATATGTAAAAAGGTCCTTAACCTCATTCCATCAGATAAATGGAAATTAGAACTACAGTGGGATAATTTCTATCAGGAAGGCTAAAATTGAAAAGACTACTGTTATGGACTGAATTGTGTCCTCCAAAATTCCTATGCTGAAGTTCTAACCTCCAGCACCTCAGAATGTGACTGTATTTGGAGACAGAGTCTTTAAAGAGGTAGTTAAGTTAAAATGAAGTGATTAGGGTAAGCCTGAATCCAGTATGTCTGGAGTCTTTATATGAAGAGGCAATTTGGACACAGACACACACAGACAGAGGAGACACCATGGGAGGTCACAGGAAAAAGATGGCCATCTACAAGTCAAGAAGAAACCAACCCTGTGGATATCTTAATTTCAGACTTCCAGACTCCAAACTCATGAGAAAATAAAACTGCTGCTGTGTGAGCCAATCTGTGATATTTTGTTGTGGTAGACCTAGTGGACTAATACAATGACAGTATCAACTGCTGGTAAAATTATGGAAAAAACTGCATACTCATACACAGCAGGTGTCCAAACCTCAAGCTTTCTGTCACTTCAAGGGGGCCTTTGCACAACTGTATGACTTGCTTCCTCACTTATAATAAGTCTTTGAGCAGATACTACTTTCTTGTGAGGGCTTTCCTGACCTCCATCTAATATCATATCACCCTTTCACACATTCTTTATTTTCCTTTTTGCTTCATTCTGAGTAATTATTTACCACTACATTTATTAGATATTTATTATATGCCCTTCACATACTAACATAAAAGCACTTGAAGGACATAGATTTTATCAGCTCTTTTTTTTTTTCTGTATTCTATTCACCTGAAATACTGCCTGATATATAGTTGGCAATCAGTAAATATTTGTTCAAAGGGAATAAATGAATCAGTTTTATCTTACTTTTAATTATTAGGCTTCAATATTACCCTATCACCTGTAACTTTTAATAAATGGATAATTGTCAAATGAGAATAACTTGTGGGTTAGCTTAAACTATGAATAATGATGTGAAGAAGAATACAAGATAGCCAGTGTTTACTAACATTAGTCAAATGGCTCAATTTAACACTTTTTATTTTAACAAATCACAATGATCTTTATAATGGTCTGGTAGAAAATCGCCATATCAGAGGGAACAAATAGATTGTTTTTTTCTTCTCAGAGTAGTTGTCTCTTATTATGTAAGTATAGATTGCATAACCATATGTCTTTCTCAAAAACTAAAGTTGTTTAAGCAATGTAATTGGAGGTCAGTTGCTCGAATTAAAATTTAATGGAATCAGTGGGACTCATGAAATGCTGGAACAAAGTGCTTTTTAGCAATTGCCCCACTTCTGCCATGTATAAGTGTTTTATTTCCCCACATATATGATCTTTATAATTATTCAGTGCAATTTAGATACTATTTCTTCTCTAGAGTCAAGAGAAATGTAGATTCAATTATTCAATAGAAAATTACTTTCTCCAATTCTACATATTTTGTCCAAAACAAATCTTATTCCTTCTGCAAATATATCATACACCTCGTTTGTTTTTTAAAGATACTAAACATCATGTTTTATTAACACAGATGCAAATTCTATCTAAGTTTGGAATTAGAATTTTTTTTTTCCTAAGGAGTTCTATTAAAATACTCTATCCTAACCACTTGCCTCATGAGTTTCTGTCCATAGATATTTCTCATTCATAGCTGGCTGATTTGTTTCTTCATTATGAATGCTGCACCATAAACATTCAGACTGTCCTTTTTCCCCTTCATCAGAATTGGTCTATGACCTGCTTGAGAGCATTTCCATGGAGCTACAGATAAACATGACAGGTCACCTTCTCTGATTTATTATTTTTATTAGGATTTGAAATCATTACCACGGAAGAGTGCGCACGAGTTATCTTATTAAATCAAGATCAAAATTTAACTCAGTAAGACATTCTTATCTGGTTCCCAACTTGCTAACTTATCATTTTCATCTGTTTTGTTTCTTTTACACTTAAATCTCTAGCTCTGAGGCCCCTTATCTCATTTTCCCCCTTTCCTTTAGGCACTCCACCAATTTCTCTTCTGTGACTAGATCTGTGTTTTTTGCTTCCATTATTTTTTAAACTTTGTTATTGTGGTTGGCCTTTCAGAATGTAAATGGGAACTAGTCCGGAAATGTTGGCTATTTCCATGCTCCTATGTCAATATTTTGTGAATCACGATTTGTTAAAAGGTCAGAAGACCAAGAGTCTGTAAGATTAAGTAGCTAGCATTAGATGTTTAGCACAAGGCTCTATCCCAGACTGTGATCTTTTTGTGAACATGATCATCTCTGTATTTTCATTATGATATCTCAGTAACTACCTCAGTGCCTCTCGCATAGACTGTGCTCAATAAATGTTTATAAACAGATTCTGTTTGCTTGCTTTTATTTGGTACTCATAGAGCACATTCACATTTCAAATATCCTTAGTTATACATTTGACTCTCTTGACTGTTTAAATCTCTAACTAAAATAATTTCAATTGAAATGTGTCCTTTGAATGCTCTTCTAGTCAGAGTATAGAGCTTTAAATAACTGGATTCTATAATTTTATTTTCCTTTAAAGTCTGTATCTTTTCTCCTAAGATATGATTCTCAATAAAATGAGAGAAAAATGCATCATTTTGTATTCATCCTTTCAACCTCTTATACGAGACAATATAACTGTCAAAGAATTAACATTGACATCGGAGAAAATTATAAGGGAGAAAGTAAGTTAAAATATAATTGCATGAAAATTATTTTGCTTACATGTGTAAAATCTGCAAATATTAAAGCTGTGACACTGAGAAAAGATGGGGCTTTCATTAACCTATAATGAAAAGATGCTTAGCAAGGACAAAATTTTCAGTGATTTGTGAAACAGAACTCCTCTTAGATTTTTTTGGAAAATTGACATAGGCTGATGCATAGGTTAAAAAAATAAAGATAGAGAATTTCAATATCTTAACTGCTCTGAGGTAGATGTATAAACAATATGAAATAGTTTTCTCCTCCTTTAAGAAAGTCATCTCAAAACAAGAAGAAACAAAGAATGCAAGAAGGGGCTTCAGAGGATTTAGACACTCATTTTGCCCTGTTTAGTTAATTAAGTGACCTCAATAACATGGAGGGCATCCATTTTTAAATCTCAGGATCTCAGAACAGTAGATCATATCTGAAAATCAAAACACAAGTGGTCATCTCTGCTATCAAGGGGAGGGCAAATTCACGGGTGGATTAATGTAGCTTTTTGTTTCATCTATTTCTTTCATTAACCTTTTGTCTTTATACTACCTATTGCTTAATTTTTCTGTTTTAATGAGAGGGAGAGATTGAGAGAGAGGGCCTATTAAACTCTTGGTTAAAAAGAAGTTTTTTGCTTGTCTCTTTTATGTTTTCTCTCCCAGCTGTCTATTAGACTATAAAATCAATGGATTATTTTAGAATATTTTAAAGACCTCTATAATAATCACATGAGAAAAGAAGAGGTTTTTGTTAAATATTAAAAGATAGGAAAAGGTTGTTGTTTTGTCATAAAGTAGAAAAGCAGGTATCCTGCAAGGCACATCTAACAGATGGGTCCATAAACCTGGCTTTCAAGGATGCTTTGTGTTGCTGAGTGTGAAGGCTGCCAAGAACAGCTTCCAGCTGTGGGAAGTTCTAGGTAGTGCCAAGGAGAGAGCCTGACTCCAGTTCTATAGAGGTTGAATCTGCATGAAGAAAGCTTGCAGAAGTCCAAAGAGATTAAAGAGGAAGATGAGACTGAAGGACCTGAATAGGGACATAAAGCACAGAAAGGTTTGGCATATAAAAAAGTGGTGCAAAGGTTGATTCAGTAAATAATCCATCAACCCAACTTTCTTATGTACTTGCATCTTATGGGCCACAGATATAATTTTTAAAGAACTGATTCAGAGGAATGGGTTACTTACCATAATTAACTTTATGTTGTCCTCAGTGCCTACACTGTTTTGTCAATAAGTACTCGTTCAATATTTGTTTAGTTTAATTTAATTATAGGTAGAATCTCCCAGCAGCCGCAGAGGAAGCAAGAGAAATGATTTTTCCTTTCTTTTTTACTTTAGAGTAACATTGACACTTTACCTTCTAGAAAGGTGGATTTATTTAAACAGAATTTATTTAACTGCTCAATAAATACAAGAATAATAGCAAACCTTTCCAAATATAATTTTTTAAAGTTGCTTACATTTTTATGCTTAGTTAACTTTGTTATTTAACTAATTGTTATTAATGTTGATTGATATTGATATAATACTATTCATATACTAAGGCAACTTTAGTTCTAGATAAAATTTTATCACATTTAAAAAGATCACTGTAATAGCATTACTTGTTTACTCAGAAACAGAAAATGATGTTCCATATTAATCTGAGATATCTAAGAAAAAAATATTGTATGCTAATTTCAATGTCTCCAACTATGTTTGAAAAAAGACAATTTTATAGTACTGTATCATAAAAGTGAATCTTGGCAGTATATAAATATTTAGCATAATTTTTCTGCTGGGAAGTTTAAATCATATTATTGATGCATCATATCATTTTTTAATATATTTTAAATTTTTTATAGTTTAAGGTGATAACAAAATAGTTGCTACTCTATCTACATGAAACACAAAGCACTGCTCTTTCACAAACATCCAAATGTTGTTGGTATGATCCAGTTTTAACTCATATTTCCTCTTTTACTATAATCTAGCACAATGCACAAGAAGTTACCACATAGTTATCACATAATTAGACTATTTTTATTATAATAAAGTAACAGCAAGACTTTCATATAAAAGCAAACAATATAAAAATTAAAATGCCCTGGTGCAAAAAAAAAAAATTTGCAAGGCTATCTTCTTACTTATGAGAGAAATATTTGCCAAAGGCTTAAATGGTATACATATATTGACTCTTCTTGAGAAACCTATTACATTTCATTATCCAGGAAGGTGAGCATTGACTGAAAAGAATGTTGCATTTGGATTACATTTTGTCCTTGGGTCACAATTTTCCCAGTCCCCATTTCCAGGAATGTTTACTACTTAATGCACACCATCGTTTTGTTCCCAATAAGTAAAATGCTCTGGATTGAGTCTAAAGCTGATTGATGTCAGCAGGGTGTAGAGCTATATGAATATATAATGTATTTTGACATAAAAACTTGAACTTTCTTTGTTCTCTCTTTTGTCTACTTTCTTAGAAGTCAATTGACACATTATGCCCCTGCCCCCATCCTCCCCTCAGGATTGAGTGCAGAATCCCCTCTCCTGTCTGGGAAGCAGGAAACAGACAGCTTTGTTTCTAACAAAAAGACTCCCTAATCAGGGAGAAAGAGAAAGAGAGAGAGAGATGAACAGAGAGACTATTTTTAGTGTGTTTTGTTCTACTTCTTTTATTTTTCCTTTGTAACAAAGGGCTAATTTAAGAGTGGGATGGAAAAGAAGATAGACTCCAAAAATCAGGAACCACTGAGCTAAAGGAGCAGACCTAGCACAGAGTGGCTGCCCAGGAGGTTTTGCTTCAGTGCCTCAGAGACATACCAGATGAGTGGCAGTGCTAGTGCTCAGGAATGTGGGAACTTCACACTGCCACACAGCATGCTGTGGCAGGTGGCTGTTCCCACACCAACAGTATCAGGAGAGATATTAGGTCCACGTTACCAGAATTATTTCTCCCTGCCTCTGTTTATCTGTGAAAACGCTTTCCAGCAATACATTTCAAGGTATCTCTAAGACCAAAGCACACACCCCCATTCCAAGTATTCATTTCTATATACAGCAGCTGGCGTTTGAGCCATGTGTGTAAAGTGGATTCCACTTGTGCTACCATGACTGCAATTAATTACATCAAGATAAAGCATCGGACCAAACAGCAACTGTAGTTTCAGCTGAATATGAGAACAGCAAGCAACTGTGTGGTAATAATCCATTTCAGTCAAATAAACTCTCTTGTACAGTGTCAAGTGTTGGATGCACCAGGAGAACGTGGACACTCAAGCTCAGGTCACATCTCAAACAACTGAGTTCCATTTCTGGCTCTCTCCCTGGCTTTCTCTGCACCCCAGTCTTGGATCTAATCTGACCACACAGTCCACATTGCTGAGAAGGAGATGACATACATACACATGGATCTTCAAAGCTAGTAATGGCAAGCCAAGTATTTATCAAGATAACATCACTCTCCTTCTGAACCTTCTGCTTCTCTCTTCCCAATTTAAGAGCCCTTATGATTGCAAATTGGGCCCATTTGGATGATCCAGGATAAACCCCTTTTTGAAGGTCAGTTGATTAGCAACATTAATTTTATCTATAACCATAATTCTTTGCCATGTAACACATTCACATGGATTAGGGATCAGGATGTTGACATCTTGGAAGACCATTATTCTGCTTCCCACCACAGGAGGCTGTTTATAAGAACTGAGATAACATTTCAGATTCATAAGAGATGTCGTCATTTGTATGGGACACAAATGAGCAACTCTAGTCAGGCAAATACCTGGTAACTTGAGACAGTAAGACTAATTCTAGAGCCAACCATGCTGTTGTGGGTACAACTTCTAACAACTGTTACATATGGTGGATAAGGTTTGAAGTTCAGGGAGACACTACTGGTTTTTAGCTTGAGAGAGTGGGGGCAGTCAGAGAATAAGATTTCCACATTAATAAATAAAAATTATCCCAGCTATCAATTTCACTTCTGTTATCTTTGCTAACAATTTCACTCCTGTTATTTTTTTCACTTGAAGGTTTTTCAGAATTAAAAGTCATCTCTTATTTCTAAGCCTTAAAAATGGTTTTGTAGTAAACCATCCAAAGCACTGAATAACTAAACTTAAATTATTTAAGGTTTATAACTTTTAAGTCTTAAAAGTGACTCTTGCTGTGGAATGTCCTGAAACAATGAAACACTAAGCTTAAAAGATTTAGAGTCAAGTTTGCTGTGTGCTAATACATCTTCTCTATTCCATCATCAATTATAGAAAAAAAATTAAACCCCACCAAAACCAGACACTGTTAACCTCCTTCTTAAATTCTCAACTGTAAAAATAAGATAATGATAATTGAAGCCTAGAATTTACCCGTTTTCTGTAACATTTGAATGTATTTTTGTTTCTTTGCTGTGAGGCTGTGGAGAGACTTTTACAAGGTTTTCTCCCCAGGTTGTTTACACACTTAACACACACACACACACACACACACACACACACACACACACACACATCCCTTTCTTCATATATACCTTTCTTTAACACATCAGGCTATAAGAATCAATGTAGATATTCATCAAATTTGGTTAATAGTCTTCTATTCTTTCAAGATACTTAAGAGTTTAGTTCTCCTCCAGGAAAATATAAAGCAACTTCCAAAAATTTAATTATTTATTAAGCAAATTATTAATGATGTGTTCCATATTTTGGGAAAGTTTAAATAGGGCAAAGAAGAAATATTTCTCTTGTGGGTGTTTAGACAATAGTTAAAGTTTTTTTCCTCCATATAAATATTGTTTTCAAGAGCTATTCCTTACACTTGACAGCCGACAGTCTGCCTTGTCTTCCTTACATGGCATCTCTTTCTTAGTGTCTTCAGCAACAGCCCTATTGTTTCACTTGAAATTAACACTCATTTAGGCTGAAAATTTTTAAGTGAATCAAAATGTTCTAGGTTCATCTACATTGAAATTACTGAAATGCTGGAAAACAGGTCAGTGCTTGGACAGAGGGCTTTAACTGTACAATAAAGGGCAAAATGATTTCAGCATGCACGCGCTAGCCCAGTCTGTACCCAGGACTGAAGCCTGATTTGTCAATGACAACAGCGCTCTCAGAACTTTCTTTGACCTCCTAGGATTGGTTTGGTGAGCCTCACAATGTGGTTTGTAAATTACTCTCAGGTCACTGAAAATGATAACTATTTGGAGTTAAAAGGACACGTATGAATCTATAACATTCCTCAACTAACTAGAATCCCATGTGATTGGCAGGTCAGCTGCTTCTGACTGAACAAGGGCACTTAACTGTCTTCTGTATTTGTTTGGCTTTCTCTTTGGGCTTATTCCATTCCTTTTAAAGTATAGCTCCGAATCCAAACGATCGCGATTACTACTTGATTTAAAATGGAGGCAGTTAGAGGATAAAAGAGTCTCAGATGTGGACCAGAGCAGAGATCCTTCATAGAATGTTGTCTTCTCTTAGAAAATGTTTTTGAATATTTTAGGGGGTAAAAATTTTTGTCACAATAATTCGTAGATGGCATTTTTGTGGACAAGGATCAGGAATGTTAGGAAATCTAAATGCACAAAGCAGCAAATAATGTATTTTCCTATAACCTGTAAAGATGTTTTACACACATTGTTGTAATCCTCATAACTTAGCAAGGTAGGTATTATTAACTCCATTTACAGATTGAGAAACTGAGGCTCAAAGAGGTAAAGACAACTCCAAAATTCAAACTGAGGTCATTCTGGTCTCCCATTTGACCTAGAGCTCCTACTCCATCACATGGCCTCAGTTTTCAGGCACTAATTCTACTTATTCTTTCTGAAATCACCTCTTCATTTTCATATAGTTTATGTAAGATCTTTGTGTTCATTTTTATCACTATAGACGGCTACCACTGTCATGCTATCCTCTCACCTTTTTGTAACTAATTGTGCCACATACAGATAAAATCTTTTCTTTTTACACTGGTAATATAAACCTATAAATAATTGATGCCAAAAAACCCCTCTGATATAAAATGGAAGCTAAGTTAACGAATTCTAGTTTTCCAAATGTAGTACTAATGATTAGCCATATAGTAGGTATGGCACTGATAAAATTTTGACATGAATTTCTGCGTTCATTTCCTGGAGAACTAAAATTTTATCATTTCATCTCCTAAATCTTTACAGAATGATCATCTGAGCAGAAATATTTTATAACATTTCAAAAATATGTAGTCTTATATTCAGGACCATTTTGTATCTATCATCCATGCACACCTTCCAATATTTCTATGCTAAAATATATTGTAACAATTTCCACCTTTCCTCTTACAATTAAAAATTCTGGATATTTATCAAAATATGATATGGTTCTGGTAAACATCAAATTTTCCCCATTATAAAATTTAGGCTTCTCTAATACACTGATGGATATGATTTAAAATTAATCAATATTCTTCTCTTTTTGAAAATGATATGGTATCAGAACTTAAAATTCCATAGCATGTTTTAGGCTGATGTAGTTTGACACAACCACTGAATCACATTAGTACTTTCGTTATGTAGAGAGACATATTGCACACAGGGAAATAAGAGAAGCTATAAGTAAGTGTCCACAGCTACAGCCCTCTCTAGCCTTTACCCTCAGTGGCTTCCAAGGACAGACATCACTTTCCTTTCTCCCTCCCTTTCTTTCTTCCTTTCTCCCTTCCTTCCTTCTTTCCTTCCTTCCCTCCTTCCTTCCCATCTTTCCTTTTTCCTTCCCTGCCTTCTCTTTTTTTCACTCCTATTTGATGAGCCGTTATCATGATGGATGTTAAATGATAACACTCTGAAATTCATGCCCAGAAAAGAGAAATGTATTTGTGTATATCTACCTGTGCACAAGGAAATTTCCAGTTGATCTTCTTCTTTGATTTTCCCAATCTGTGGCAATTTGATTTGCTCCATTGGTGACAAGCACTGTAAGTGGTATTTATGCTTGCTCATGAATGTTCAGCAGTGCCTTTCATGCCCAGAACATTTTTAACTTTTCCTAAATTTTATTTACTTGTGTATTAAAGGACTTCCCAAATCTATACCATATGCATTGGATGCTATTTGATAATATATTTCTGAATGTATCTACTTTCACTTTGTTCTATCTTATGCAGCCTCAGATTTGAAAGAGTTTTTCTTTTACTTCTGATATGAACATAAACCATAAATCTAAATTCTGGCTAGTGTGAAATGCCAAAGAAAAATAGGTCTGTGCTGAATAATTCTGTCCCCATGCTGAGATTCAGTCATCCTCGGTTTTATTTTTACCTTTGTGATTGACACTTACTAAGACTTTAAACAATCAAAAAAATTTGTTAAAAGTTCATTTACTCTTTTTAAATGTAGAAATAATAAACATTCAACAAGGAATCTACATCACAGCAGTTTACGGTTCTTTATTCTTCCCTCCTAATGACTAACATGTGAATAAAGGTAGCCAGCATTTACCAAATGATTACAATGTGCATCACGTACATTGCATGGTATGTATCAATGTATGTACTTGGTAATATGTATCACAGAAAGCCTTTTACATACACTAACCATTTATTACCTAACCTAAGAAGCTAGTATTTTATCTGAACTTTACGATTAATGAACTAAGTATAAAAGGTCTATAGATTGCTTGCCCAAGGTCTACTAGATTCTAAATATCTGACTTTAAATAGAAACTCAGGTTGATTTTATCCCTAAGCCCGTGTTTTAAATATGCTATACCGGCTCAACTTCATAAAACCATGCCTGCATATATAGTGCTCACGTGTAATCTGCCAAGTGCAAGGAAATATCCTCTCCAGAGCCAAGCAGAATTAGGGGATCCCTAAATGGACTATTCAATGGCTCACATTATACAACTCTTTTTGCTAGTCATAGTTCTAATGCCAGGATTATCTTCTGGTTCCTTGTAACCCAGCACTGAAAAAGCATGTGTATCATTTTCATACTCTAAATTTGGAGTTCATTTCTAGAACATAGCTCTTTTTCTAGTACTTTCTAGAACTCACATATGCTGCAGTCTCATTCCTAACCTTCAGTTCCTAGCTCTGGTCTTTCTATACCATGCTGTATCCTTCTGATTCCACTAAACCATCTTTCTGGATCACTGCCTAACCCTGGCTCTCTGATTCCCATGAGTCCTCTTGCTTGCCTAGATTTCTTCTTATCATGTATACTTGGGTCCTTTTAGACTTACTTCAACAACCAAATGGATCTTTCAAATCTTTGAATACCTAGCCCTTCTGATGAGGTCTCTTTCTAATACTTGCTTAGGTTTCACAAGTATTTATTCTTTTATATTCTAAGAACTACCTAGGTGTTGAGGATATAATGGGAAATAAGATAACAAACAGCTATTCTCTTGTGGAAAATAATAGTCTAGTGAGGGAGCAAAGCAGAAACAAAGGATATGAGAAAATAACTTGATTTGAAGTTAACACAACTCTGTTAAAGGAAGAAACAGGTGCCCTGATAGGGGAAAGTGTTGGTTAGGTGAGTATTGATTTAATGGTGTAGTTAAGAAAGGCCTTTCTGGGGAAGTAGAGTATAAAATGGAGCACACAAATACATATATAGCATACATGTAAGGAGTGAACGGGAGGATATTGCAAAGAGAAGAATCTGTATGTACAAGAATATGTAGGTAGGAAAGAATTCAGCATGTTCAAGGAACTGAAAGGAAACTGGTATGATGGATGGTTAAGTAAAATTAGATGAGTTTAGGAAGGAAGATGGAAACCAGATCATGTATACTTTGTGGTTAAAAAAAAAGTCACACTATATTTAATTTAAGTAGGGTATTAACAAAAGCTGATTTCTGTTTTAAGAAGGCATTTCTAGCTCCTTCATTAAAAACTAAAAATGAAAAATACAGACATGAAGAGACCATTAGAAAGCTGTTCCAGTTTTGTAGGCAATGAAAGTTGGTTGGTGACATTGAAGATGGTTGGTTGGTGACATTGAAGATGGAGCCAAGCGAAGTGCCCCATATATGTTTGTGCAATTAAAAATTTACAAGGCTTAGCTAGGGTGAGGTAGTAAGAGAAAGGATAATAAATGTCAAGATTTCTTACTTGAGTAACTAGGTGTGTAGAAACGTCATTTAATTACATGAGAAGAACTGAGGGTATTAGAATGGACTTAGGAAGTAAAATCAATAGTTTAGATTTGGACATGCTCAGTTTGAGATGTGTATGAAATGTCCAAGTGGAAATGTCAGCTATTAATTCATATATGAGTCTGTAGTTGAGAGAAGCTGTCTAGGCTGCAGATAGAAATTTGAGAAATCTAGCATATTCCATGGGAATGAATAACAACCTAGTAAAAGAGTATATAGAAAGGGAAGGAACGAGAATCTAGGACAGATTTCTGACTAATTCCAATATTCAAGGTAGAGGAGAAACTAGTAATGAAGACTCAGAAGTGGCCAGAGAAATAGAAGAAAATCCAAGAGAGTGTCTGAAGCCAGTCATAAGTAGAAGGACGAGATGAATAGCAACGAATGCCACTAAGAGGTGGAATACAATGATAATGTTGTTTATTTCCAATTCTAACAACCTCATTATGCCAACATTCTTTGCATCAGTAATTAATTTTAGAAAAAATCTCAGTAGATAATTCTAATAGTGTCTAGATATCAGAGGAAATCTTGCTGGAGCAGAGGGAGTAACTGAGTTAAATACGTGATTATCAACCACAGCCATTTAATCTGGGAAGCATTCCTAAAATTTAAAGCTAATATATTCTTTTTTTATTGAAGTATACTTGATTTACAATGTTGTATTAGTTTCTGGTGTATAGCATAATGATCTAGTTATATATATATATGTGTGTGTGTGTGTGTGTGTGTGTGTATTCTTAAATTCTTTTGCTGAGATATTTCCTATGTGGTTTTCATTAAAATTATTAATTAAAGTAGGGTCATGTAAAAACATTTGTTTTGTCTTAAGACAATGTTTCTACTATTATCAGTTCTTGCAATCTATCTAGATCTTCTATTTATTGAATTTTGACATATTCATTATCCTTTAACTATAGATACAGTCTTTTTTGAGTATTTTTTTTCTTTCATGGTTCACAATCAATCAGAAATAATTATGCAGAAGATCTGAGATTGTCATACTATCTTAGTTTTTACATGGATCTGTAGCTTACTTGTTTAAGGTGGGATTTCTCCCAAGTGCAAGATCTCTTTCTTGTTATGGTGATACATATCATTAAATCTTGTTAGTTGATATTGTGTATGATATTTAAGCAAGAAGAGACTCACAGATATCATGTAATCACTTAGTGAAATAGATATGACCTTGAAATGCATATTAAAATAAAAAAGTATAAAAAGCTCTTTCAAGTAAGATCTTTCTATTCAAGTTATGCTCTACAAAATAAAACTTTGTGAATAAAGTTTAAAGAATATTTTCATCTACAGTACAGGTTTGCCTTTAAAGTACACTAGTAGCTCTATTGATATATTCAGCCGTTCTTTCCACTCATGACTCCACAAAGGTAGGTGCCATATCTGGTACTCTCAGCAATGGCACCATGCCTGTTACATAGAAGTCTCTCAGTAGATATCTGATAATGAGTAACTTTAAAATGATTAATGCAAGATTTGGCCCCCTAATTCCAATATTGCATTCACAACTTAACTTTATACTACTTGCGTATCAGCCCTGTGAAATAGACATCCTTAAAATAGAGGAATTCTTCCCAGTAATAAGCCCTAGTGCATTCGTACAAAGAAAGAAAGAGAGAAAGAAAGAGAAAGATCAGAATTTACTTCTGTTTCAATATTTGTCCAGATGATCAGTGACTGGGGTTCAAAAAAGTTTTTCCCTACATACCCATCAGAATTGTTAACACCAAATTCCAGCAAGATTGCAAAGAAATTGGGTCATTTACACATTGCTGGTGGGAATGTAAAATGGTGCAGCCATTCTGGAAAACAGTTTGGCTGTTTCTTGTAAAACTAGCTATGCAACTATTATATGATGCAGCAATTTCACTCTTGAGCATTTATTCCAGGAAAATAGAAACTTACGTTCACATAAAGACTTGTACAGAAATGTTCACAGTAGTTCTATATGTAACAGTCAATAGCTATAAATGACCAGATGTTCCCTTCAACAGGCCAATGTTTAAACAAACAAGTTATATCCATACCATGGAATACTACTCAGCAATAAAAAGGAATAAACTATTCAAACACCCAACAACTTGGATGAAACTCCAGGGAATTACGTTCTGTGAAAAAGACAACCCGAAAAGGTAATATACTGTGCAATTTAAATATTTAATTTAAAAAGTGAAAATAAATATGATCTTCTTTCACTACCATTATACACTGGGTAAGACTTTTAAAAACTAAGTCAAGACATAATTCTGAATTTTTTAAAAACTAATTGAATTTTATGAGACTCTCACAATATTGTTCTTATTTTTCTCATTTTGAATAGCCCAACACTAATCCATGTACAGGCCTTTGGATAGTAATGATTTGGAATAATACATTGCCTAAAAATTCCAAAATCCAACAAATAATTTTTCTAAGCCTAAAAATACTGAGTATATAGGAACCAAAATGATCTTAATCTTAGCTGTATCTATGCAGTACGTAAAGGTACTGCCAGCCATCTCCCAAAGTCTATTCTCTCTTCCACCTTGTCTGCTTCCCCTCACTCCCACCTTCATCTTTCTTCTTTTGCTCCTTCTTTTCTGAAGAGTTTGGGACTGGGAAGAAGACCTTCTCAGTTAGGTGTGTCATATAACTAAGTTCTGAGCATTCATTGGGACAGCTGTATAATAACAACAACAACAGAAAATAACAGGTTTTGGCAAAGATATGGAAATTTGGAACACTTGATTATTGGTAAGAATGTGAAATATTCTTATCACATAACAATATGGCAGTTTCTGAAAAATTATACATAAAATTATCATATGATCTAAGAATTCTATTTCTTGGTTCGTACCCCAAAGAACTGAAAGCAGAGACTCAAATAGGTATTTCCACACCCATGTTCATAGCAGACTTATTCTCAACAACAAAAAAAAGTGGAAGCAACCCAATTATTCCTTGAAATGAATGAGTGAAAGGAAAACTAAATGTGGTGCATATTTATACAACAGAATCTTATTCAGCCTTAAAAAAGCAGGAAACTTGGATACATACCATGAAATGGATGAAACTTGAAGACATTATTCTAAGTGATAGAAACCAAATTACAAAAGGACAAATATTATATGATTCTGCTTCTATGTGGTCCTAGAATAGTCAGATTCATAGAAAAAGTAAAATGGTGACCATCAGGGACTGGGAGGAGGGTGGAATGTGGAGTTACTATTTAATGGGTATGGAGTTTCAGTTATAGAAGATAAGAATGTGCTGAAGACTGATGGTGGCAATGGTTTCACAACCATGTGAATGTAGTTGATGTTACAGAACTATACATTTTAAAATGACTAAAATGGTAAATTTTATGTTACATATATTTAACCACAATTTAAAAAATAAATATTATCTTTAACTGAATTGAATTGAGGGATGTAAAACTTACAGACTGAAAGACAGAAATAAGGACTGAGAAAAACAAAGACAAAAGATTGAAGAGAATGAAAATGTTAAGTTTTCTGTATTTATGAGGTCATGGGTGTTGTTTCCATTTTTGTTTTTAGTCTGTTATTAGGTTATTAAAGAATAATAAACACTGAATGAATGGTATTCAGAGTAAATCTGGCAGAAATAAGTAAAATAATTCTATGCAAAACCTTTTGAATAATGGTGCAATTGCTATAAATTGGTATAAGAGGAATCGACCTGAAATAGATGTCCTTAAGTAAATAAAAAGGTATTTGCTACCTTTCAGTCATTTGCAAATATCTCTTTAGGTACTACTAAGTCTTGAGGAATAATGACCCTTCATTTTCAGCAGTTGTGTAATCACCATGTAGAATATTATTCAGATTTAAATTTCATCATCTACTGTCAACAAATTTAGGGTAGAATACGCCATAAAGCAATTGAAAATTATACCTACATGCAGTTTTTTTTTTCTAAATTTGAACCTATAACAGATGTCAGAAAAACAGGATAAACCAGTCTAACATGTTTTTTATACATTGTTTTCCCCTGGTTCTTATAACTGAAAATCTGGAACACCTCCAATGACTTTAAACACTTATTTTTGCTTTTATTTTTGTTTATGGATGGAAGAAAGAAGAATTGGCCTGAAAAGAAATCTTATTGGGTAAAATTTCAACTGTTTTCATATTTAACTTTGAAAAAAATCAATTTTCTCCTTCAGAGATATTTCCTAAAACTTTTAGAAAATTGTTTAAAGTAGTTAATTTTACTAGGAAGGAAATTTTAAAAGTAAATTTTACTTTTCTATTTATTTCCTCCTTTTTAGACCTCAGGACACACATACATGTTGAAAAAGGAAATTTTATTGAAAACAAAAGTACTTTTCAATTAAACTGAGATACTTGCCAAGTATGAATCACCTGCTTTATTTGACATTAAGGGTTTGGGACAAAATAATCTAATTTTCTTCAGAATGCTTAACTCTTATTTTCCTAGTTTGGCCCTGCATCAGAATAAGTGTCCTGATATTAGAGTATTAAGTATTTTGCTTTTCAAAAAGACTGTTTTAATGGAAAATTTAAAAAGCTACAAAAGGTTACAGATAGTAAATAACAAATGTAAGCTCAATCTAAAGCATTCACTCTTTTACTGCACAGAGTAATAGACTTAAATCACTTCACATATGGAAATTCACAGTTGACAGCCAGTGAGCTGTGAACTTTCCCCATAAATTACAATTACTGCAACACCCGGACAAAGTTTCTCCGTGATGATGCACTGTAGTTGCATTGTAAAGTGTTCAATAGCTTTCAAAATCTTTCGTTTTTACTCAAATGTGATTTCCACTGATGTAGTAATGCACTGTATTTCAGACTTTGGTTTAATATCAACTGATTTAATTTTAAATGTTACTCATAGAAATATCCATCTATGCATCTGCATTTATAAATGCATATTTCTTCCGATTTTCTGCTTTTATCTGGAGTACTGCTTTTATACAGAGTACTCAATATATTGATTATAAATAAAATTTAGATTTGGTTTGTACAATTATAATAGAAGACGACTTTGGGCACTTTCATTTTTATCCTAGAGTGTTCTAGAACATAAATAGAGACATGGAAAGAAGACATAAAACTTACGAAATGATGCATTGTATTTCTATTTGTTAATTAAAACATACATAAACTAAAATGCACACAAGGCTTAATATATGCTGCCAAGTCCTTTTCTAAGCATTTCACATACCTTAACTTGAGGTTAATAATCTCATGAGGTAGGTATTGTTACTATCCCCATATTACAGATAAAGAAACTGAAATAACGTGCTCACACCAATTAATCAGCAAAGCAGAGATGTGAGTTCAGGAGTCCAGTTCTAGGTTTGGTATTGCTAACTGTAAATTTGGACATAGTTTAAACAATGTGTTCTAGCTCAGAAGATTTAAGCCTTAGTCATAGGTTCCTGACTAAAATTTCTCTATTTTAAGATCACATCGAAGCAAAGGGACTCCTTTGCTAGGCCCACAAAGATGCACATAATCAGGCTGGCAGCGAGGAGAGCAGCCTTCTCAGGCACTAGGGAATTTAAAAACAAGTGGTGCTATTGGAGCGACATTCAGCTGGGTCTCCCCCTTTGGCTACTGATTGGAATTTGTGTATCTGCCCTTTGAGCGGTAGTAGAGAGGACTGCTTCACTGTGGCAACATACATTTCTAACAGAGGAAATTCCTTCAAAGGGATGCTACAGACCTGTAATCCCCAAATACGTCTCATGGGACAGTAGTTGAGTAGAATTTTTTTTTTTCATTTAACCTATTAGAATCTCTAAATTGTGTCCAGCTAATTGCTGTTACTTAAGAAAATTCAGATAAAAATAAGTATTATGGTCTGAATCATGTTTAATAAACACAAATATTTAAGCAGTATTGTATTTATCTATTTAAAAATCTAAACCAACTCAATTTTGAGTTACCCATCTTTCTAGTTTGGCAGGCAATTCAACATTAGTCATTATCAGGGTCTGCCTAGTGCTCGTTTGCAATTTCAGATTGTACAAGAACACAAGAGGTTTAGAATGATCCAGCAAAAGGTGTGGGGATTATTGCTTATGATCAGCCCATCCCAACAACTACAGACATCCTCACTGTCTCAGATCGTGTGATCCCATATGGCAGGATACACGGTGGCCTTTGTGCCCAGCTTGAGACACAGGACTTTTTCCTTTTCCAATGTTTAAAGCCCTGTGACTTAGGGTCTTACCACACAGCTGTTATGTTCTGGGTTTTGTCATCTGTCAAGGGTGATGTCATAAAATGAGACTGCATTCCTGTCATACCAAGGATCTGCTCGTTTCAGGACTGGTTCCCAATCCTGGGAAAATTTCTCATTTATGTCTCTGTTCAAACTCTCTTTTCCCTTTAGGACACTGTCATCCTTTCTTTAATAATCTCAGGCTTTCAGAAAGAGAGAAACAGAAGAGAAATGATCAACTGAAGAATCTTCTGCAATACACAAGAAATCAGAAAGGTAGCGGCTCTTTGCTTGAATTGAGAAAAGGGTGTTACAGAAAATCAAAAATGAGATAAAACCTCAATAAATTATTTTGTCACCAAAATTAAACGCATATTTTGTGTGGTACATCTCAGAGCACTTAACTTACGATGTACTATTTATACAAACAAGGGATTTATCACGTAGTATTTCCCAAACATCTCTGTCCATGAAAACTCATAGGTTTTTTCTTCTCTGAAGAGCATCTTTCAAGAATTAGTCTGGAAAATGTTTCTGTTGGAAAATGTTAGCACTGTCTGGACTGCTAAGATTCTCCACATCCAAGCTTCCTAAACCTCCCAGTTTCCCACTGCCTATACTCCCAGAGAGCAGTATAGCTTGTTATAGAATATATCAGAAAACTTATTTCTATATTTTTATATTCAAAAAGGAGATGGGAATGTTATAAAGAAAGTTAAGGCATGCTCTTTTTGAAGTTTCTTCATAGGTAATTAATAATATTTTTCTCTAAATCTGCTTTTTACAGAAGAGGGCTCTGTGTCCTTTCAGGTTGAACAAAGCAACAGGCAAGAAGAGTAGTGCTATTTAATGATTCTCTCATTAATTCTGCCATTAAAGGATGATAAAATTGAGCACAGGCAAGCTTCCTTCTGAATTGCTGGATTTATTGAGAGTTAAACAACAGGGAAAACAGAAACATTTAGTTCTTCCTGTAGTCCAAGGAAAATAAAACTAAAAAAAAAAAAAAAAAACCACACAGAAGAAACGTGTCAGTATGTAACAAAAGGAAGTCATCTTTGGATTAAGACTTGGTGATGTATTGAAATGTCACAGAATTCACTGCCTAAAATGCTGTCTCCTGTGCTTTGTAATTTGAATTCAGAAGTGTGTTTTAAATTCCCTTTTTTGTGGCAATATTATTTCATATTAAGAAGAGTTATAGCAAGGACTTATAGTATGACTTTGGTCAGTTAGTAAATTTTGGTCAATTATGTTTAAAAATAGAAAAGAGAAAAACATCACTTGCCTAGTGACCTTTTGGTCAGACACTGCATAGCTATCTCTTGGAGCATAAAAAGATTCCATGGAACACAATACTGGTCAGACATAAGGTCTTGCCTTCATGTATCTCACAGTCTTACTTAAGGCAAATAGACTTCATAAAACATTGAATAAATGATTCTAGAGTATAAAGTGGTGTGAAAATAAAAAAGTATAGGGTGGGTGAAAATGGGGTCTGGATGAAAGCTAAACCAAGATTTAGCAAGAAAAGGGGAAGGCAACAACAGGAAGAACATTCCATACTAATGTTGGAGGAAAAAGTCAAACCTTACATGTAAGTCACAAAATACAGACACCACACTCATTTCCATTTCTAGCCAACTTTTCTAGCAAAAGAGTAGGTAAAAGTAAGTTACTGGTCTTATAGATTTTGTACTTTTATCCTGTTCCATAAAACCACCCACATTTTTCTCCTCATCAATAAGTTAATGAAGGAAAGGATATTTATCTCTTCCCTTATCCCAGTGCTTATATAATACACATCTTCCTAAATATTTAAGTAAAATTTCAAATGTACTGATGGAAATTACCACCATAAAACGACAAAAATGTAAGGATAAACAAATAAACATAAGTAACTTAAAAATGCTCTAGGTTTTACAAACTTGTAAAAACTTTTTCTTGTGTATGTCATTTCCCCCCTTTTTTCATTTTCTAGCAAAATATATAATTCAAGTCTTTGTAGACTTCTTATGAGGCTGGGACTGAACTTTCCTTTCTCACTTCACCTTTAGGGATTGCTTTCCTCTTCTCCTTCCCAGAATTTAATTAAAAATTACAGTTCGGATCTCTAGATTTAAATGTACAATCAGCGTTACTTTGTGTCTCAACTTCACTTGCAACTCAGTGGCACTTCCACAGATTCGCTCCTTCCTCTATTCCCCTAGACAAGCAGTGTGAAGTCCTTCTTGAGGGCTGTTTCCTCCTTCCTCAGGTGACTAACTTTAGGGGCATCTTGGTGTCACCACCTTGTAGTGGAAGCTCTGAGAGTCCCATGGGTATTTAGAAAATCACCCAGAGGATCTGAGATGCTTGCTCCTAGCAATGCATTGGAGAGAAATAATGACTCTATTAGCCCCATCCCATCAATGCTGAGTCACTGAATTTATTTGTCATATAACAGCCCACGGCATTATTTCTGTCAGAATAACAGGAAAGAAATGTAGTACTGAATTGAATTAACTGGGAAACTTTTCTCATTACCACTGGTAAATCCCTTTTCTTAAAATGGCTCTTGTTTATGTCAGAACCTGGTACCTAAGGTGCTAGAGAATGAAAATACTCAAATAATTAACCCCATATTGAAATAATATGAGTTGTGCTGATACTACTAACTACAGGAATTGAGTCTCAACCAACTTAGAGTCTCAACATATTTCCTGAATTTCCTCAGATAGTAATCTTTTAACATACAGCAAGGTTAACACATCTTCCCTTAACAATTTCCTTATCATTGCGAAAATCTGAAATACAGGGCAGGCAGTTTTAACACCAACTTGTATTAGTCAATGTATTGAGCCTAAAACAATATTAATTAGGTTACTGGCATAGCAAGCTGACTACCTTCTAAAGTAAAGAATTTCTATTCCAAGCAAGCAATATTTGAAGTTATGTAGGGATCTTAAATATATTTAAGCTTCCTGACCCTGTGTTTATCTATTGTCTTTCCTATTGTTCTATGATTTTCTGTTGTCCTCATGAAGGTACTCATTTTCAGAAGGCCAGCAGTGAATTCCTCGGTTGATGGTCTCAGTTGTTTGCGGGTGGGCGTCATCTATTTTTAATCCGCGGCTCACCTTGCTAATTCCGTAAGACATAAAAGATAGATTAGTTTTTGTTTTTCTTTTTTTCTTTCTTTTCTTACTGCCTTTTACTCTCTTCATTCCTGGAAATCTCTGTTCCACCTACAAGTTAACATATAATTTCCAGTTTCTCCTAGTGACTATTCTACCCAACCAGTCCACCAAGTCATTTCCTCTGGTATATCCTCCAAGAGTCTGTGACCATGATGGCTTCTACTTTAAGTTTTGGGGTTTTTGTTTTTGTTGTTTCAGTGATGCAGATTTTCTTCTTGGTACAGCTTGTTCTTGAGGATTCTTAATGAGATCACATTTAGTGCCAGGGTGGAAGGGCACACTTTCTGTTGGACACCTACACTAACAGTAAAGCTTCTTAGTTCAATAAGGCCATTTGCCAGTCCTTGTGGGAAAGCAATAGAAAATTAGTTACATTTGTGAAAATTTTGGAATTGCTGGTATTGCTTCTCACCATTTACTAAATAATAAAGAATCCTTGGTTTACGATTGTAGAGATGTTCAACATGTCACCATGGAAACAAATTATTTGCTGTTTTGAAATTTTACATTAGATTTGAACTGCAGAAAATGTAAAGCTGAAAATAAATTAGGCGGTCAAGAATTATTGGTAATAAATATTAGCTAAGTTTATCTGGAATGAAAAGGTACATAATGCTTTCTGTAATGATATTCTAGCAAGATTTTTAAACTCTTAATTGGTACATAAATATATTCTGCATTTGAATAAATTTGTGGATTTAAGAAAAAACATAATTAAAAGACCTTAATTATTTCTCAAAATTTTTTGAATAAGTGAATATTGATAATTAAGTTAAATATATATTACTTGTAGACAGTGGAAATGATTGTTTGCCACTGCTGTGCTATTAAAATTTATGCAAAAATTATATACATTGAAAAATAAGCCAAGTTTAAGACATCAAAATACTATAGATTTCACTCAATTTTTTGTCATATTCTGCATTGTTTAGTTTTCAGGACAACAGAACATTTCAGTATCACCTGCAAATATCCTTTACATCAGTACAGATGTATTATATTCTTAGAAGTGAATTTTCCGTTCTTCACTCATATGGAATCTCATGCTTTGAGAATTTGGCTTCTGTAAATTGAGGAAAAGTTACAAGAGTCATAGCTATGGACATGGATTTCCTTATAAAGCAAATTAAAACTCTTACTTTCTATACCATAGTCATAATCATTAAAAGTTCTTTTCTGACTATTGTATAATATATTGAAATGCCAAAAAGATAAAACCTCCTAAATAATTGTGATGTAAAATGCTTACTATCTTAAGAAAAATAATGAAAAAGAACTATCTTTCTATCTTTCTCACTTTAGAGTTATGTCAATAGTCATGTTACTCTGATAATTTTCATAGTTAAATTATCTTTCATTAGGTCTTTGTATCATTTAATCTAATAAAACAATGGCTTTCAACATGAGTGTTTTTGCTCATGTTCTACCTAAAACAGTTTTCAAGATGATATATACTCTCTCGTAGGTTTTCATGTTATCTAAAATTTTACATTTCAATAATTTCCAGGATAAATTTCCAGGAGTGTTATGTAATTATATCTATCCTGGAAATGTATTTTCATCAAAGTCTTTGAGGTACAAATGTAGCACATTCAATTATGGAAAATATCTCACAATTTTCAGTCTTTGTTATACAAAGCATCCAAATGGTACTATTCTGTCTGAAAATGTGTGTCTTTATTTTAAAATCTGGATTGATGTGTTAGTATGCATTAGTGAGAAAACAATCTTTTCTCTAGAATGCTAATTCTAAGATAGACTGTTTATGCACATAAATAGAATGCTATTCTAAGTTTGTGGCATGTATGAAATGTGGTACTTACTCTTTCCAATTTTCAGAAGCTCTATTTGCTGTGCTCTCACAGAATTTATCTCAGTGGCAGTGTATTCTTAAAATACCCCTCGTTTGATTCCCTAGAGCTAGTTGGAAAGAACTTTCTGCCTGCATTGTAGAAAATAGATGAGAGTGAAGGTAAAACCAGTACTAGCAAAATAGATAGTTGCTACAGTGGTGATACAGGTAAAAGATGTGATGCTCTGGACTTGAATAGAACAGTAAGGAAGGAGAGAAATGAACATACCTAGAGATATATGCAAAGAGTGATCAACGGAATATACGGGTCACTTGGTTGAGTCAATTTTAGCACTTAGGACCCTGGCTTGGTTAACTGAATGGTGGATGGTGCCATCTACCAAATCAGATAAGAAGGGATGCATCTGGCTCAGACAGCAAGAAGAGACGATGAATTCATTTTCAGAAATAGTCATGAGGTCCTCTGTGGCATCCAAGTGGAGATCTAAGCAGACAGTCATACAGGTTGAGTATCAAATATATCTCAGAGGAGAGGAATGGTTATTTCCCATTCTTCAGTCATGCAGTTCCAGAAATCTGCTTTCCATAATCTTTCTTTATTAATTATAAAGATGGTGACACTGGCTCTTAATACACACTTTCTATGATTCTCCTCTACCAACTACTCCACATATTGAACATCACTGTCCACTATACATCAAAGTAAAATTCATTCACTTAGTCTTTCATTCTTTCTTTTTTAATAGACATTTTTGGTAAAGACATATTGAGAAAATCACACAACCATGCAGATATCACTCAAAAAATTTTCACAACCTGAATACATCTATGTAACCACCATCCAAAGCAAGAAATAGAACACAACCAACAGCGCAAAAGTCCTACCATGTCCCCTGCTTCTTCAAGAAAAGTAACCACTATCTTGACTTCAACTTCATAAATGTGTCTGTTGTCTTGTGGCTGTTTTTTTTTTTAAATTGTTTTTAACTTGCTATTGCAGGGACTCACGTGGAACCTTAGAGTTGGTATGAATATTATTTTAAACTGAAGGCATTTGAGATTCAACAGATGCAGAAAGAAGCCTTCTTGGAGCTTCCCTTATCTGACTAAAAACAGCAACTTCTGAGAATGGAAGCTACCATAAATCCCCTCTCCTGGGAAGTTTCATGGCCATGAAGAAGACTGAATGGCACTCACACCTGCATAAACAAATATCACAAACTTTCTCATCTCCCATTAGTTGTCCTAGAAACTCATTTGTCTTTCCTAAAGAAAACTATTTGTTCTTTCCATAGAAGGTTTTCTTCCCCCTCCCTTTTCCCTACTAAGTTAGGTATATAAACCTCTATCTTCAACCATGCAGCAAACTAGCTACTTCTTTTGTTAGCTCTTGTATGCATATGAAATCTTTCTTCTGTTGATCTGTATTTCTTCAGTTTAATTCCCTGAGAAATGAACCTAAGAGGAAAAGTTTTCCTCCCCAGCAAAATCAATGGAAACATATACTATATTCCTTTTTGTGCCTGGAATGTTTGCTCAAAATTACATTTGTATGATTACTTTCACTGCTGAATAACATTTTCTTTGTATGAAATTATAATTTATTCATTCTAGTATTGAAATGATTTTGGGTTGTTTCACTTATTCATTAATGTATCAACATGTATGACATTTATGACATTTATTGAATACCAATTTAACATTAGACACTGTGCTAATTAAAGACAAAAAATTTTTATAGGACACAATTTATGCTCTCAAGAGACTTACACTCCAACAGCAGTAATAAAAGATGAAATGCAAGTTATATGAGATTATATGAACAAGATAGTGTATTCTAGGGCAAAGGATATAGTTAATTCTGCTCAAGAAATGAGATTAAGGAATAACTGAAGAGAAAGGAAGCTCTGACCTAGAAGCCTGAGCAAGTAGAGGGTAGAGAGAGGGAAGAGCGCGTGTAAATAAATTTAGGAAAGAAAAAAACAAAACAGGGCAGATTTAGAAACAGTAATTCCAAATACATATTATTTTTAGAAGTGTGGTTATAGGGATAAGTAATTATGTTGCAAAAGCAGGCAAGAACCAAACAATGAAGCTATACATACTTTGTAATCAGATTTTTGTTTTCAAAAGGATACTTGTCACTATAGAGAACAGAAATGATGGAGACAGGAAAAACAAAAGAAATTAATGCTAGAGGCCCATCAAACAATGGAAGTGGAAGCAGATGAGAGGCATTAATTTATAGAGAGAAGAGGATTTGGCTCTTGATCAACGGAAGACTCTAAGGTAGCTCTTTAATTTCTTAGCAACTGATGCTTTGAACACTCAAGCTGAGGATAAAATTTTGCAAAAACGCGTATGAAGTTCAGATTTGTTCTTGTTCAGTTTGAGATGATGTAATTAACTAGTAAGTAACTGGTTGGTCATTTGAACTCAAGAATTCAAATTACTAGGGTTAGTGAATTCTATGGCAAGAATGAAATCAAGCAAAAAAATGAGGGGAAAAAAAGGTGAGAAAAATATTGTTGCTCCTGGGAATTATGAGATACATTTAATTAAATCCAAAGTACACATATCCCCAATTTAACTTCCACTTACCAAACCTACCAAATACGTCTGCAGCTGCTCTAATAGTCCTTGACATAGGGCAAGCGTGACAGTAAATGTCCTATGTACTACTGTTTGCAAATTTTAAATTCAGGAATGCTGTTAGGAAAATAAACCCTAGCCATATAATCAAGATTTGAAAAAAATTATGGTAAGACTATTACGAGTTGGTTCACAGCCAACCTAAGAAACAGTGAACCTCTGACTGTGAGAATGCTGTTGTAAATCCTATAATATGTTCAACAATGAATATATAATTATTTGCATTTTTGCAGTAATAACATATAATTTTAATGTATATTTTGGTGTAGAACAGTATCTTAAAGCAAACCAGTGTTCTTATAAATAAGGAAACTAAATAAAGAGATGAAGAAGATCTATAATTGAAATTGGTTGTGGTGCTCATTATTTTTAACTGCATCTTAACAAACTGCAGTTGTTTTCCCAGCTGAAGTAGAAGGCACAGTTGTAACAATATACAAATAAACTTGTATATATTTCAAAAGTTAAATCACATAAGTTATTTTAGCACTGATTTTCACCCTCAAAAATGTCCTAGGTCTGATGATATAAATGATATGAATACATTAGCCAAAGACAATAAACAAGCAAACAAACCAAAATATTGAAAAGTGAAATTCGTGGTTTTCACAATGTTCCACTAAAAAGTTTTGTACCATTATTTTATTGTATTTACTTTGAGTCATTCTCAATTTGTTTCAGATTTCAGTGGGTGACTTTGGGGTGAAAGATGCCATTTCCTATAATCTCTAATGCATCCAACTACCCCACATGCTGAAACAACCATTTTAAATGGGGACCATTAGATCAGCTTCCCCTTTGGCACAAAGCTTGAACCTCTGCTCCTGTACTAGTCCTCCATGAATGTATCAGCCCCTCAGAATGAACGACTGCTCCACTTTATAGTAGATATATATTTTACAACTTACACAAGGAATTCATTACCTGTTATTTTATAAATTATAAAAATCAGTAATGCAGTTATGAAGATAAACTCAGGTCAATATATCAGAGATTTGAAGAAAATGAGAGTGAGACTATTAAGAGTTGGGCCACAGCCAAGAGAACTGTAAGAAACTCCATTTTCATTACATCTTAGTTGTTTTATGCATATATGGAGTGTCTCTTAGACTAAAAGCTGTAAGCAAAAGAATATTTGATAGAATTCACACAAAATTTACCTTCTAGATGGAACTGACCTAGACAGGAATTTTTTTCTTAACATTTGCTAGGCTAAAGTAATTTGAAAACTTGTTTGCACAATTGTTTTCTGAGTGAAAACTGATATCCAGAGTTATTTAACAGTTTTTCACTTGACGACTGAAGTAGGGAACCAAGAGAGATAGTAGACAAATAATGAGGTAAAGCAAAGATATAAGTGATAAAGGATGATGTGTATAATTTATAATCAGTTAAAATATTTGCCATGGTGTTGAAAACCTCCACTAAAATCCAAGTTGATTTCAATGAATCCTACCCTGTGTATGAATCTGTTTTCTGCTGAGAGTTCTTGGCCTTGCTGTGTAAACCCTTATAATAGTTCTACCCACTGCATTTTTTATTGACCACAGCAAAGAACAGTTCCACCATCTCTAAATAATGAGAATATCAGCTTGACATCTTAAGACAGATTTTTAAAGCGCCATTTTAAAATATAGCGGCAGCTTGAAGAGTTAGAATATATTGCAAATAAATTCTAAGCCCCTCAGTTTTCCTTGTGCACGGGCAGTTAGTCCCTAGCATAGTTGGAAATATCTGTGGTGGTAGGTAATTTAGCAAAATACTTAAGAATACCGTATTTTATTATGGAAGGATTATAGCTTTCCCCTTCAGTGATTAAACAGTGAATTGTGGCTCTTAGTGATCATAAATTCAAATGTGTTAACAGTTTTCAATCTCTTATAGGTTACTTAGAGGAACCCACTTGTGTGTATGTGTGCGTGTGTGTGTGCCTGTAAAGTAAATGACAACGTAAAGACTGACCAGAATAGGTTTTAAATAGCTTTTTTAGTGTGGAAATGACAGGAATTTTGAGAGAAGAATGTAATTAAGATCCTTTTTAGAGGCACATAAGATTGTGAATAGTTCACTCACAAATTATTCATAAGGTTACATTTCCCTCTCCTCGTACTGTGAGGTCACCTAGATACACTCATCCAGTGCACCCCCAGGTATCCAGGAAGAAAGGATGAAACTTTGCAAAATGTATACAGTAGATAGAGTATTAGATAGAAAAGGAGAATCAAATTGTAATCAAGGTTCTGTGCAGATGAAATCTGGGCTCAACCTGAAATACAACAGGATCTTATACTTGAAATTGATGTTAAGAATTAATCTAGTTTAGTCAATTAAAGTCTTCAGGTAAGCTGTTGTCAGTATTATCAATTTGCACATCAATGGTATCTTTGTATTATCCTCTCCCAGAAAAAAAAAAAAACATTAAAATATAAGAACCTCTTCATTAAAAAGTACAGCTAGATATTAGCATGTGATAAAGCAATGATATCTGACAAATTCCTTGCACTGGTTATAGTACTAAACATTGAAAATCCTAAGCAAAATAATGGAGAATGTTATGGAAAACATGAAATGACAGATATATATTTTTTCTTTCTTAGTAAAATTTGTTGACAACTGTCTTGACTTTTTCTTCTCGCATATCCATTCAAATAACTTGTATTTTGCTTAATACTTGATTGCAACAAATTTTGTCCAAGTTATTACCACTGACAATATACCTAGGCATGTCTTCTATAATCCTTTCTGATTTGATGCTGACAACCTCTCCATCCTCCTTCATATCTCTCTACCTTTCACCCTCTACACTCCTGCCATAGTGTTTTTCTCAGCGCTTCAAACATACCAAGTTCTCTCTCCACCAGTCTTTTGGTCCTGCTCTTAACATGTTTGCCAATTAATTAATTTTGCTAGTTCACTAAAATTGAATGAAAAATAGGTATTTTTTCAGAGAATTATTGACCTATTTAAATGATCCTGAAACCACCGACCTATTTTAAGTGATACTGGGCAAATATCTTAAGATGAGAAACAAATTTATCTAGACTCTGGGATGAAAAATTTTTATCAACATCATAACCTTGAAAAATAGAGATGAATGTGATAAACAAAAGGACATTAGTGATTCTGTGTTCCTACTCAGAATAAAGATAAATGAACGAAGAAAAAACACAAAAGTCATGGTTAACTTTTTGAAAAGGTTGCTATCTAGAAAACTGTTTACCATTGATCTATTTTCTTAGGAGAGCAAGAAGAAAGGGAAGCAAGCAAAACGGCTTTAAAAAACCCTTATATTCATTTGCTAACTTTTCCTTTACCGCTCTTCTAACAGTATGTCTCTTACACTGAGGACAAAACATATTAGTAATTGAAAGCATTCACTAAATTTCCAAGAAAGAAAAAGCTATTTTTAAGTAGTAATTATCAAAAGTGATTGCCTGCCAGCTGCACTGATGACCTCCTTAGCCCATACACTGACTTACACTCAGTCCACGTGCACTGTTGCTCCAGATGGGCTGCTCTGTGGAAGGAGCCCCTTTGTGGCATGTGTTTAGTCAGTCACATCTCAACCATCTTCCATGATGTAGTCCAAGTCTTATCTTTCTAATAAGGCTCTTGCAGACCATTCAAGCCTGTATGTGGACTTCTTCTGATACATGCTGTTCTGTCTACCAGTATGACTGCTTGATCACCTCTTTTATCTTCTTAAAATAATTTATGAGTAGATTCTTCTTCCTGGTAACATTCTAAATTCACTGAGGACAGTAATAATGTTCTTTTTGTTTGTTCATTTAATGTATTTTCTAATGCTACCTAGTCCTAAGCAGTTGTTTTATAATAAAGAATATGATTCATTCAGCAAATAGTTGTTGAGTTCTGTCATGAGAATGTAACAGTGCACTGGGAATACAGTGCTAACATATAGTAAGTATTTCTTACATGTCAAATATTGTTCTTTGTGTTTCACATTTAAAAACTCATTTGATTCTCACTTAATGGCATAAATACTGTTATTACCTCTCTCCCCCAATTTACAGATGAAATAACTGAAACACAGTCATTAAATGACATGTTCAGGGTCATAGAGCTTATAAATAATAAGGTCAAGATTTGAATTCATGGAGTCTCATTAGAGGCATATGTAATTAACTCATTAGCTCATCGTACCTACAAGTTTGTGAGAATACAACAACTGAATGAGCAATTACAAGGCAACATAAATACCACAGCAAGGTATAGACAAGGTATAGAGGAACACAAAGGAAAAGATTTAATGTAGACCTGTGGGTCCAATGTCTATGTATTTCTGTGTATGAATTACATGTAAATTGTGTGTATGGAGAGAGAGAAAAAGATAGAAAAGTTATACACACACACATTGTACTGAACATATTCACACACACACTGTATTAGTCCTTGTAGGTGGTTTTGGTCTTCAATTTGTTTCTATATTTTGTGTAATACCAGTTTTGCATTAAATCAATTTTAATATGGATTGGAAAAAAAAAAAAAGAAATCACTGCCCTGTCACCAGCAAAATCTTACCATGTACAGCTGAATTTCTTGGGAAAATAATAGATTTTAAATAGTTAATAATATAAAACATAAGCATTCTTCTAAAATTTATATAAATTGACTTCTTCTGAAATGGAGATAACCATTTACCTAGAAAATCATATAAAATATATCTAAATATATTGCCCACACTCAAATATTTGTCGTTTCATAATCCCATCTAGAGTATTTACTAGAAAAACATGTCCAAAAGTTATGCTATTCATATTAATCTTTAAGCAGTGGAATTTCAAAATCTTTACAAATGCCTTGTTAAAGTAGAACTATGGAGGTATAACAACTGTACCTAATTTTTCAAGTCTGAAATTTCCTACAGTGCTTCAAAGAGTTTGACATATTTGTTATCTGTGAGAAGACCAAAAATCTCACACTCAACTTCTCTCAGCACTCTTTGAATCCAAGAAACAAATTATTCCACCAAGAGATGATTTTCATTGTTCATTCATCGCTTGTGTATTAAACACTGACAGTATAAAAGTAATTCTGTCATCAGGGGAGCCAGAGACTAGTGGAGAAAGAGATTCCTTGATTTTGTTTTAATCGTTTTCAGATGAACCATCAGGACAGCCTAAGTCTGAACCTCACCCTAAATGCACCAAGGAGGAAAAGGCTGATATACAGAAAAAAGCTGTTATAAAGGGTGAGTCTTAGATACATTGTTAAAATAATGCTCTGAGCAGGGCTGCTGCATTGCACAACTTCAGGAGACACAGTCACATTGTTGCCTATGTAAATAACACTTCCTGGAGTTGTCCAGTTTACAGCATGCTTAACCACACCTGGCAGCCTTAAGACTTCACTTTATGCTCCAAGTAACAGTTCCAATGAATTCATTTTAGAAACATGAAAACATCAAACAGGCTACTCCTCAGCTTCAGAGGCAGCTGATTTTCAAGATGATAGAGAAAAAAGTATATCATTGTGAAATTCAACATTTACATTGCAGACCATTAATGGTAAGTTTAAGACTTTTTTTTTTTTTTTAAGTAACCATTCCTGCTGAGGGACATGAAGTGAAACTTCTGTGAATGATTTCATCTTGCTCTCCAATAAAGCTTTTAATTATGGATAACTTTTTAAAGTGCATTACATTAATTAGCCATTTGCTCTGCAGGCTGCTTTCCCAGGGCTCCTTCTTCCAGTTCCCTCGACTCTGTGGCAGGGCCTGGCAGTTGCTACAGCAGGAGTAAGAGTTCAAATGTTTGAAAACAGAATTCAGTGATCTTTTGCCAACATGAAGGAGATAGATATGAGCATAAGGAAAAGAATGCATTGTTCTGCAAAACACTGCTTCATTTCTCAAGCACAGAGGGAGGACAGAGAGGACTAAATTGCATTAGGCTGTTTCTCAGGCTTAAAATAGAAGTTTTCAAAGCAGTTCCATTTTTTGGGCACAATTCATCATTACTTTAATATTATTTGGATAGGAAACTGATTTAACTCAATTACCCTTAAGTGAATTCAAGGCATTTTAGACACGGAAACAGGAAAGGAAGAGTAAGTAGCATGAGAGTTATTAAGGTTGAGGCAGAGAAGAAATGTTCCACCCACCCAGCTGCCCACTAGTACCATTACTTTTCCCATCTATAATTACAGTCTATCCACAATCTTATTCCCTTCACAGAGACACATAATCTGACTTTGAAAATTATCTTTCTAAAGCCATAAGATACTGCAAAGCCTCACAATTTCAAGAGCTGAAAATTCTAGACCTTTCTCCCCCAACTGTTTCCTCTTAACTATGATTTCAAAGCCCAATTTAGGAGCCTAAAAGTTTTGGTTTGGAAGTATTTTTTAGTAGCATCCTCCTTACATTACATAAGTATGAGTTTGTTACAGGAAATCTGGCTATAAACAAAACAAAACAAAACAAAACAAAACAAAACAAGGACTAGGAACCTGGGAAGACAAGACTATTGCAGGGGCCAAACTGATGTCAATTGGCTGTACTTGGTAAAGCAGTTTAGCATCTGCCTTGTGCAGTTCCTGGCAGCCATCACCACTACTGTCAACTTGTCTATTTTGCATCTTTCCATCCTACTTTCCCTACACATAGGGAAATATTTATAGTCATACATATAGGGCAATATTTATAATCAAGGCATAACACAGCTAACTGTCTCCAAGATATAAGATCCACATCTCCTGGTTTCATATTGTGGAGATATCCTAGGTAATTTATTTCTTTACAATATTGACTAAGCAAGCCTCAAATGTGTGAAGTACTTATCCAGATATCACTGTAGAACTCTGTACGGATGGGCATAACTCAGAAGGGATACCCAGGTAGACTTTCATGATACATTTGTTTAAAATATATGCATTATTAAATAAGATAAGAGAAAGAATATATATGAAGTACTTTTTCATTTGCCAAATGATTTCAATTTGTTTCACTGCCAACATTGGTGATGGATTTTCTAGAAAATCTTGTTCAGTTTGAGATTGTCTCATTATTTTAAGCATAGATATCAGAACTGGACTGTGTAAATGACCCTGCACAGAAACAGAAGCAGAGAGAAGGCAAATGGACTGTGGTTCCAAAGAATGCTCCTCTAAGCTAGTTCTGATGCTCAGATGTGCCCAGGAAGGGAATACTTGTGCAGAGCCTGCTGGGCTGACTTTCCCTGGTGTTAGAACTCAGTCACTGAACGTGGACTAATATTTTCCACTGTGCAATTTATACTGTTTTGTTTTAATGTGCTTTGATCAGAGACAAACTATAGAATGTGCAAACCTTTTATCCAATAAATCTCTGCACTAGGCACAAGTATAGATAGTAAGAGGAAAATGCCTTGCATGTGAAAAGTGGAACATAGTTTACAGAGGGCTTATTACATATGATCATTTGCTTTGGTCCTGCAACAAATGTGTTAAGAATTATTAACTCCATTTTTTACACGAGGAAACTGAGTCTTAAAGAGGTCAAAAGATTGGCTCATAATCATACAACAAATAAGTGGCAGAATGGAGGCTCACATGCAAGGATTGTATTTCTAAACCCAGTGTTCACTTAACTCACTGCATATCTTCATACCTATATGAAACTTAAAATAATTCTACATCATCATAAAGGCTTCCTAAAAATTTCCTAGTGACCCAAAAGAAGAGAGAGAACAGATATGCCAAAAACTAGTTTATGATTTCCATGTTTCTCTGGGGAGCTCTTTTTTCATTTGATAGGAGCACACAGAACTAGAGAAGAGCCATAGGACAGAGGATAATTCTCTAGAATCGAGAAATACAATTAGGCTAATTTGTTTTTAGAGCATCAAAATATATCTTGTTAACAAAGTGGCTGCTGAACAGAGGCTGTATTTATAGTGGTGACACACAAAGGCACACACAAATTGTGATTCACATAACTAAGTCTTTGTGGTCACTGGAGTATGTGAGACAGTACAGTGAAGTTCACTGACAAGTGCTGTTTGGTTTCTTTCTAAATTTCTCTACTTTCTGAGCTTCTTAGTGGTTTTGGCTCTACTGATAATTTTTAAATTATCTAACTACAGTTTTGAGATGTCTATTAACTATTATTTTACCTTAAAATAGTATTAAAAAGATGTTTTGGGATATCTTATGTTCCTAAATGGTCATACACAAAAGAGTCTCCTTTCTCACAAAATGTTTCTTCTTTGTATAAAAAAAAATTTCAATTAATCAATATTACTCTACTCACATTTTAAATTCCAGTGCTCCAGTTCTCATGAACAATCACCTAGTTCAATGACACCTATATCTGTATCTCCAGTGTTCACCTCCTTTCTGTCCATTTCTTTCTCACACTTTATGGTCTTTGATTTACCTCTGAAACATTTCTCAGACTTTCCATATTGGCCTGCTTTCCTAACACCCCTTTTCTTACTTGAATAGCAGCAGTCACCTACTTAGTGTCCCTATTTCCATCTCTCTTTATTCCATTATAAAGATAGGACCTATCTTTTGTCAAAAATTAATAAACAGAAATCTCAAAAGAGTTGAAGGACCAAAGGGCGAGCTCTCATGCCCTATCACTTAGTAAAGCCCAACAGGGAGATGAAAATCTTCCTCTTCTTGCCTGGCAAGAGCTCAGCCAATGGGAGACCATCACAAATCAGCCAGTGAAAAGTCATGGACTCTTTGTTTCCTATGGTCCTCACACCTTCATTTCTCCCTTTATAAAAGAGTTCTCCTCATTTTTGCTGGGGGATTGTACGTGGCTTGCTGTGTTGCAGACCTCAAATTGCAATTCTTTGCTGATCCTGAATAAACTCACTTTTGCTAAAGAAGTAATTGGCAGTCTCTTTGGTTTATGTCAACACTTTCTAAAATGTAAACATAAGTACAACAAATACTCTTTTACTGAAATGTCTCAAAAATAATCTGAAAAGGGAAGGAATTTAAAATATAAAAAATGTTTATGGGGCAATTTTAAACGAGTAAAAACACTGTATGCAGTGTTATAATAACTGGGTAAGTATTATGTGAGTATGTAGGCAGCAACACACAAATTTCTCATGAGTTGTATATATTGATGAAGATGCAAAAATATATTTCTGTGTTATCTTTTCTATTTATTTTTGTGTAACTTTAAAATTAAATAATAAAAATATATATCCAATAGCTGCATTGTGTTGCCTAGCATTCTTAGTCTAACTGCATCAACACAACACAGAAAATTCTTTCAAAGCCAAACTCAGCTTTACCCAGAGAAAAACAAAAAATAACTGTATCTAGGCATACAACATGATCCAACCTTTTAAAAATATACCTTGTTAATTTCTCTTCCTATACTTGGCACATAAAACCCATTTTTAATGCTTGTCTTCTACTTCTGTCCTAGATCCTGCCCAAATTTTCCAGGCAGTGAAGTTCTTTATCATCTATGTTTCTAATGCTCTGTTCAGCCATAAAAAAGAAGGAAATCCTACCATTTGCCATAACACAGATGGGCCTTGAGGGGCCTTATGCTAAGTTAAATAAGTCATCCAAAGAAATTCTGATAAATACTGTATAATTTAACTTAAATGTGGAATCTTAAAAAAACAAACAAGTTGTAGATACAGAGAACAAATTGGTGTTGCCAGAGGCCAGGGGTGGGGGTGAGGGAAATGGTTGAAGGGGGTGAAAAGGTACAAACTCCTAGGGATATAATGCACAGCATGGTGACGATAGTCAACAATACTGTATTTGTATATTTTAAAGTTGCTAAGTGAGTAAATCTGAAAAGTTTTCACTGTAAGAAAAAAATTTTAACTATATGAGGTGATGGATATTGACTAAACTTATTGTGGTAATCATTTCACAACATATACAGATATCAAGTTACTATGTTGTACATGTTGGCCTAATACAATATTAAATGTCAGTTATAGTTCAATAAAACAAAGGGAAAAAGTGTTTGACATATTGGGCCCATCACTGTACCTCCTTCAAATGAAGGATCTTAACTTCATTTTTGAATTTCTCCTTTAACCTACAAACGTCTCTAGAATACTTCCTCTCCCTCCAAATAACCTCGCATCCCTCGTACCCCTAGACTCAATTTAAAGCTTAGCACCTAGACTGGAGCTGACACTGGCACTTTCTGCTGAAATGCTGTATTCCTTGAGACTTAAAATGGTCATAAGTCGAAACAGAAGCAACATCACCAGAAAAATAAAACAGAACCCAAGTTAAGTTGTGACTTATAGCCCAGTCTAATGTGTAGAAGAGCTACCTTGGGGAATCTTTTCATTTCCTATCATATAAAACAATTTTTAGGTCTCAGAAAGGTATCAGAGAACTACAGTGAAGACACATGAAAGCCAAGAATCCAATGAATAAACCCTAGGCATGTCAAGCTATAATGAAGAATATGGGTGTCCCTGGTGAAGGACTATTCTAAGTCTTTTCCAAATTTCTAAAGTGCTTAGTATAATGTCTGCCTCTTTGTATGTGCTCCCTGAATAGCATGCAGTATTGCAACTATTGCTCGGTGCCCATGGTACCTCATCAACTGCCTCCTCTGAACCTAATATAGTATTTCCTGAATCATTGCTTTGAGTTGCTCAATTTCAAATACTGATAAACTCAGTTCAAATTTTTATACAAGCCATCATCCTGTAACAGAAACTCATCCTATAGAAAAATCCACCTTTTTGAAAGATAACTCGAGCTCATGTCCAACTTTCTTCAGTATGTTCATCTGGATCATCACTATTATTATTAGTCTCCTTAAGCTCACATGTTGTGATAATCAAACTGCAAAGTAAAGTTACAAATTTTGATAACTGTACTGTTTATTATAATATCTTTTTTAAAAAGAAAAACATAAGTTTTTGACTGAAAAGATTCAGTAAGAGTTAAAAACAGAAAACTCAGAATACATTAAGTAACCCTAATGAAGCATATTTTCAAAATATGAAAGAACTAGGTCTGGTTTGGAAATTAGTTATAAATGCATTATTAAAAATATTTAATAATTAACTCAGAGCTCTAATTATTGGCAAGTCCTTAATTAGCATGGGTTTCTCTTTTTTATGAAAAATGAATGAAATAAGGAATGATGGGTTAGATTGGTTAGATAAGAGTTTGTCTAGTTTTCCAAACAATATAGTTTTGGATCCTAAATGTTTGGATTCTGATCTTAAAAAGAAAATCAGGTTCTCAACTCTTAATTAAAGGTATGGAGAAGTCTTACATATTTTCTATATGAAACTTCATGAAGAAAGCATTTAAATGACAATAAATTAACTATGCTAATGCACATGAAATTGGACTCGAAGTTTATGTTAATTGAAAGGTCTAGGAAGTACTTACTAATAGCCTTGCTTTGAACTTGATCACAACTACAGTAATTTTAATTGTTTTTATTGTCAGGTTATTAACTCAATGTACGTTTAAAATATTGGTTAATTTCCTTCAACATTAAATCATAGATTGTCCTTTTCCCCTCATTATGCATACAAACAAAGAACACATGTGAATATGAATGCAGAGAATGAGAATGAGCAAGAGAAAGAAAGTAAACAGGGAACTAAAATGATTTTCTAAAATCATTTGGCAGCATTTGACTTATTTAACAGCAGGAACATTTTTACATCATCTTAGTCTTTATATTTTCTCAGCCAGAAAATATGGCAACCATAAGCCATATTCCTTGGAGGCTCCAAGACTAAATCACAAGAACTTAGCTGAATGACGGGCTTTCCTTTCGTGTGGTAGGTGATTCTGTCTTAAGCAGAACTCTACAGCTGTATCTTAGTGCCTCCATCCATAAGGGAAGGCCAATGCACTCTGTCACCTACTTGAAGTAGACAGAATCAATAAAGCACATTTAGATCTCTATAAACTTAGGTAGTAGGATGATTTTACAGCACTTCCCTTTGTACACAATCTCTCAATAAGTGATAAGTTATCGCCATTCTGATACACATGCTGGCTGATAAAGCCACACTCTTTTCATCTTCCCAGTCTCCTTACTTCTCCTGTTCAAGCACTGTGTTATCATCACTTAGTTTCACACAGTTAAAGTCATCAGTGACCTATTACTTTCTTCATTCCCATGTGTTAATGTTACTTCAGCAACATCATCACTATCATATACCAAGTGCCTGCCTCATAAAAGGGTATTTACAAATGACAGAATAAAATCGGTTGAGGTGGAATCCATTTTCCTCCCACACATTCAGAAGCACAATTAACGGCTCCTCATAGAACAATGTTTAATCATCATGAGTCACAAAAAAAAAATCCTCTTAAAGATGAGCCTATTTTTAAAAAGTAACATGGTAGACCTCCCTTTTCTACAACCAAGTATTAATTCCTCTTCCTCATACAAGCAGATTGATAGGACTATTTCTTTTTGAGAGACACATACCAGACACCTTTTAAATGAACAAGTTCTATGTACCCATATATTCCAGTGTACTTTTTTCCTTCCCACTTGTTCCTATAAGATGGAGGGACACTTCTCAGTTTAATCATACTGCTCTCCACAGTTTGTAAGAGCTATCTGACACAGGCTTTAAAAGCTAGAAATAAAGTACACACTTATTTTAACAAAGTTCATTCCTTTAGGCAGAGCAGCAAAAGGACTGCAGGGCCATTTATTCCATTCTTTTTACCAGATGCCGCCCACACTTTGATAGATACTCAGCTTTTCATGAGCAATGGCTATTCTTCAGATGCACAATCACATGAACTCCTAAGAGATTATTCAAAGAGTACATTGTGGGATATCATAATTTAATTGGATCCACTGACTACCTGGTATTTTTTTTTAATTGAGTTATAGTCAGTTTTCGATGTGTCAACTTCTGGCGTACAGCACAATTTTTCAGTCATACATGAATATACATATATTGACTATATGGTATTTTTAAACATTCCTGTTTTTCATGCCCAATTATCATAATTACCACAGAGCTTGGTTCTTTCTTCCCTTTTTAAACTATTGCTATATTAGACCTTGCATTCTTTCAGTGGAGCTTCACAAGAAGCCATATCTTTCTAAATGCATTTATTCTAACAACCTGAGAGGAAGAGGACCTAATGTCATTCTGCACAAGGACACAAAGTGTGCTGGGAGGATAATAAAATGACCACTTGAAAGAAAACCAAACACTTGATCAGTGAGTGCACTTTAAAGGTGCAAAGGTCATGAAAGACAAGGAAAGACTGAGGAACTGTTACAGACAAGAAGAGACTAAAAAGAAAGCACAACTACATGATCCTGGAACAAAATAAGGCCATCAATAGGAAAAATGAAGAAAGTCAAGTCAGGTCAATACATTAATAGTTAGTACTATGGTATCAATGTTATTTTTCTTTTCTTACCACTGTGCTATGGTTATGTAAGACGTTAAGATTAGAGGAAGTGAGTGAGGCTGAGGAATATAAAGAATGCAGACTTTTTCTTTGTGTGTGCAGCATTTCTGTATTTCTAACATTGGTTTAAATTTTAGAAGCATAAATAAATAAAATAAAAAAAGTTGAAAGCCTATGCACAAACCAAGGACATGTTCCAGAAGTTTTGCGTGAAGCCTAAATTTCAGGGAAAATAGAGAATCTGGAGAGGGAAATGATTAGGCAAATACGTGGAAAATCAAGCTTCACTTTTTAGCAGAACCACTTAAACAAATCATCAAACCAGTTCTGGAGAAACAGCAGAATCAAGGGCTAGGCCTAGAAGGCAGAGGGCAGAGAACCATGATTCATCACTCTCTTCTCCAGAATTCTCCGCAACAGAGGAAAGCATGTAAGCTTGAGTAAGCGGCAAGCCACCTGCTGCCTCACCGTGAGAGCTTCTCCTCCCTCCACTCCCTTTACTTGGTGCTTCTTAAAAGCAAAAATGCACACTTAGTCATTGTGATAGAGTGTTTTTCATTAGGAGGATTTGAAACACCTAAAATATTAACTGTTATGGAGATAAAAAGTACTCCACTTTTAGAATCCCAGCTATGACATCAAGGTAAAAAACATCCAGAAATTCACACAAATTCTTCTGCACAGTGATGCCCTAAAGTGAACAGAAAGATTTTGAATATCCTTATTTAGGAGTGATAAAATGTGAGTATCTATTCTTAGAAAACTTTCGGTTGTTTATAGCATATTGAGTTTGTTTAGCATTGTAGATTTCTACTGTTTTGATATATAGTGTGTCATCATGAGATCCTTATAAAATATCAATATATCCAATTTTTTCATATGAAAAAAGTGAAATTTCACAAGGTTTGTTAATTGCATAATCTATATATGGCAGCAACTGACATTTGGCTTGAGTGCAGAGGAGCTCCAAAGGCATGGAATAAATAGCCTGTGCCCCTGGGAGGGAGGAGGCTGATATGAAGCTCTGGGCTGGCTGTCATGCAGGAATGCAGGCCTGATGTGATCATACCTGCCTGGTTTTCAAGAGGAAATCGAAATTTCATCAAGTAAAATTTTACCAACAATTGAGTGTCTTATTTCTACTCCATTTCAGTTGGTAATGGCATTTTTGAAATAAATATTTCTAGACACAATACTACATTAATTTCCTCATCAGCTCTCACTTGAAGACTAAAAGGGATAAATGCGTGGCTATATTACTGTATCTGTTGTGAAATATAGGACATTTTACATCATGTAAATATTATGTGCTATTTCTTAATATCTAAGGATGGCAAAAACTTAATTTTTTAAAATAAAAGACCATACATGCCAAATTTTGTGGGTCAAACAAAACATCTGAGTTGCACCTTCTGCAAAAATCCTGGAGAATTTTTAAAGCGGAAGAAGGAAAACAACAACAACAACTCTGGAATAATTTCTCTCTCAACTATGTCAGTGGTGTGCTACCAGGATCAAATGAGAAAATGCATGTGGAAAGGGTTGTATGATATCAAATGCTGTACAAAGATAAGAAATTATTATTACATTTGCATTTTAGTTTACTTTATGAAAAAATGATGTTTGTCCTGGAACTTTTGTCTTGGCAGTTCATAAACTATCAGTATATTACCTCCAGGTGAGTAAGAGTACGGAGGATCCAAACATAGGGCTGAGGAGTCCCCTCCTATGGTTCTGTGCCTCTTTGCTTACAAAAGTAAATAAGAAGAAATGAAATTAGTAGTAGTAATATTAAAAATAATGTTACTTATAGGAAATGAGTACAATGAAATAAATAAAATTGAATACCACAATCTAGCCTTCAAAACAGAGCTAATAAAGAAATTAATGTATATAATATGTAGGAACATATTTTCAAAAATAACCACTGTCAAATGTCAGAATGGAAATAATACAAGATGAATATTTTTCTCCACAAACTAGACAGTTTGTTATGAGATAAAATTACTAACTCTACATAATTCATATCACTTTTCAAATACATGGAAATACCAAAAAGCTAATGGACAAAATTAAACAAACGTATATGTGTCATTGCATTCCTTTACATGGCAAGAGTAAGAAATAGGGATTTATTTCACAGAGATCAACTTGGATAAATGGCCCTGGGACCAAACCATAGCCTCTCACAGCTCATATGACGTTTCATGATGAACCTCCCCCATTTTCAACCCTTCCAAGAAAGGAGAATTTGAAGCAGGTTTTAACCCCCACTTGTTATGGAACTTTCCACTCGGGCTTTAGAGCCAGACTGACTAGATTCTGAGCTCTGTCATTTATTGTGAGGCTGAGCAGGCTGTTTAATTTTCTTATTCTGTTTCCTAATATGCAAATGTTAGGTATCCAAAGTACTTATCTCAGGTAATGAACATCCAAAACTGACTCCAATTTATTAACAAAGAATATTTTTAGATTGTGTGCTCTCAAGTAACACAGCTATTTACAAATAGAAAAAGAGATTTTACTCTGCACTGCACTGCCTGCTGCTCTATGTTATTTTGACATTCAAGAAATATTCTCTGTGGGTTTTGATAGCACTCAAGAGAGATTTATTATTCTCTTCACTTTATTTAGTTCCAGAAAGAGCCAATTTCATATATATATATAAATTATACACTAAAAATCAAATATTAATAAATTATATATTTAACTCTCAATATCCCAATGTGTTTTTTTCCACAACTTAATTATTATTCACAAATGGTCTCTGTTAACAAATTGGGGTATATGTTAGATATTAATTGCAATATGTTTTAGCAGTTACTTGAGAATCTGACAGTGTGACAGGCACTGGGCTAAGCAGATCACACACAACATTGTATCAGTGAAAGAATAACAGTAGAAATTTTGGAGTAGGTATCCTGAATTCAAATGTTTACTCTGTTACCTCCTAGCTGAGTGACTCAGGGTAAATTATGTAACATCTCTGTGGCTCATTTTGCACAACTGTAACATGGATTCCATGTACAGAGTTGTTATAAGGATTAACTCAGTTAATTAGAGCTTTCAGATCAATGTTCGGCACCTAGGAAGCACAGAATTAGTATTATTATTATTAAATATTTTAATTGAGACTTTTGTTTGTCTTCCGAATCACTGCAGTAGGCCTTGCAGAAAAATTTGCAATGAGGAGATATGAATTAGAATTCCAGATCCAAATCCTAATATCTGTTGTGATCTTGGTTGAATCATTGAAGTTACTGAGCTTCAATGTACTTACCTGTAAAACATGAACAACAACATTTGACTAATGATCTACTATTATGGTCAAATGGAATAATATAAGAAAAATTCCTTATAAGGTATAAAACCATAATGAAAATATAAGTATCTTCTTACCTATAAACATAGAAAAATGAGTGTTTATTGTGTCTTGTCTTTTCTTTCATAACATCTCCCTCAGTTTTCACCCTAACCCCAGCCAATGGAGGATTTCAAAATTACAAACTCCAAATCACAATGATTTCTGTAGTGTTTGAAGATACAATGTACCTAGCAAGAAATATTTAAAGCAGCTGCTCTCTTGAAGAACTATAATTTGGAACATGTTCTCCTATGTACAAAAATCAAGTAATGATATGCATTTCCCAATTCACAGGAGAAAAAAATGACAGCATTTTCTCAAGATTGAGATTTTCTTTTGAATATTTTTTTCTTGTCTTTCCTTCTTACTACTCTTTATCTGCTAGGGAACCTGTAAGTGACAAAATGAATTGTTGAGTATCAAATACATATTAATTAAAAGCCTCAGACTCAGCCGTCCATATTCTTTGGCAGCAAGTTTTCTGATTGATACACATACTCATGGTTCGCTTTTATATTGTGTTGATAAAATGTCATTTTTTTCTTGCTATTTAATGGTTATGACACTGAGTGGAAATGTTTCAGGCTAAAACATTCTCCAAGGAGAATCACTTATGTGTTGTTTCCCACACTAGACAGAAGAATTTTTTCAGTAATTAGGTAGGATTTTATGAATCCAAGTAGAGATTTTTGAAAATAACTGAAGACATTCTTTCTTTGGGATGGAAAACTTTTAAATGACTGTAAAGTGAAGTATATAGTTAACTAAAATTTAATTTTTTCCAGCAACTCTGGAAACCATATGGTGGTCTGATTTTTAGAATGCTTAGTCACTAAATTACTAGTGGGAATTCTTCACCAGATATGACTAATAAAAATTTTCTCTTATTCTTCCAATAGAGAAGAGAAAATTCTGACAGTAAGTTAGAATATTTCTGAAAGTCATTTCAGTGGAGACCTGTGATTGAATGGTGTTTTACAATAACACTTGGTTATGTAATTCTTCTAAATCTTTCTCACCATGTATTCTTGAAAGTAGAAAAACATGTTCTTTGGATGCTATGGGCTGATAAAGCATGAAATTTCTTTGAAGTTTTGTCTCACTTTTTAAAATTTTATGTGAATTTTTTCATTGTGTTCTTTAATAATGGTGAATCCCCTTCAGAAGAAAAAATCATATTAAAAAATAAAAATAGTAAATTTAAAAGTAATGTATACCAGGGAAGATTTCATGTTTATCATGATTCATCACAGTGTTTCAAATTTTAATGACCATACAAATCTCCTACCTACCTTGTTAAGATATAGATTCAAACTCAATAGTCTTGAGGAGGGCCTGATTCTGCATTTCTGTAGGCTCCAACGTGAAGAGATGCTGCTGGTACCCAGACCATATTCTGAGTAGCAAAGTTTTAAGGGATAACTAAAATAAAAAATCCAGATGAGTGTCATGAAGACTCATTACAGAGGCCTAAATTTCTGAAGTCACGTAGAAATATACAGGTAATATACAGGAGTAGTGATTTCTGAATAATAAATAATAAATAAAACATGAAAATTTCTCTCCTCAATTAAATTCTAGCTACTTACTAAAATAGTTTCAATTACCCAAAAGATAATTGGTATCACTCAGTTTACTCATATTCTTCAGATTTTAATTTAGTGTTATACTGAACTTAACAGATTCCTTTATTATGCTGTTTCTGAGTAATGCAACTTGTTCCTCTGATGAAACCAATTCTGCCACTCTGGCCCTACTGAGAATCTAAGGATCAGAGTCAGAACCACAGGTTTGTAAAGTCCCAGAAACAGTAAATGATCGGAGCCAGAATTTTAATCCATTTTGACTGGCCATATACTTAAAAAGAAAAAAAGTGTTTATTTCCTTTGCTGTAAACTCTAAAGCCCTAAGTTGCAAAGACATTAAAAATGGAAAAAGATAATATATATTATATTAAATATAATTATTTTCTTGAACTTACACTAAAGACGGTTGATAGCATACTTCTTTACAATATAAGTACCTATGGCACTGAAAATATACTGAAATGAATATACTTTTTCAGGTGTGTTTTCAAATAAAGCAGAAGAATTCCATAACATCTGACACAGATCATGGATAATATCCAGTCTCAGAAACTTGCCTTGAAGTTAACCTAATGCAAAATTCAGCATAATTGGATTATGAGGAAAGTGAGGATTTGAATTCACACTGAAATCACTTGTTAAGTCATTCTAGAAGAACTCCACCATTTTGAATAATTTCAAATACACTTGTTGCATTTTCCTGGTCTGGGCACTATTTGTTTATATATTATGTCTATTTATCAGAGCTTATCTTTTTCCTAGTGCCTTTAAAATCAATGCTTTGGAGTGGGAGGGGTACTGAGTTTCAAAAAATGCTACAATTTGTTAGTATTCATAAAATACCAAAGTGAGAGAAAATCATCTAACACAGCTACATTTTTCTCCAAACCTTAAAATAGCTTCTGAGAGTTTAGCAAGTACAATTAGATCAGTGACAGCTAAGGAAGAGAGAAGTCCAAAGAGTGGCTCCATCAAACCACTAAACCAGGCAAGTGGAAAACTGCATTTTGTTGCTTTAAGTTAGGTAAGATATTACCTAAATATGTATGCACATATTTATTTTCTATGTTTATTAATTTTGAGTTCTTGCCTTTTGTTTTATCCTTCTATCACCCATTATTTAAACAAGTTGATATTTTGATTTCATTTCTGTAATCTCTAGGTGGCATTTCTCACAGTACAAGGCTTTCCTCATCTCATTTTAGTATCATTTAGTGTTTAAGAAGGTTACCTATTTGTGAACCCCAGTTTATTAGTCATGCTCCAAAGTGAACATTCTGTATTAGCCCTCTGGAAGCACTGAAGCTCAACCAGATGGCACTAACTCAAATGAACACAGGCTGATGTGCACGCAGTCAGATAGCAAAATACAATGGATGGATGGTCCCATTTTGATTATCTGTGGGTCTTCATGTACAACCAGGGTGTGCCATAGACTTTGATGTTTAACCTGAAGTCCACAGGCCCATGAGCATACTTCAGGGATCCCTAAAGTAGCTAAAATTGGGTGGATATATACATATATATTTCTGGAAAGAGAAGATGTTTCTTTCAGGAGCTTCTCAAGGGGGTTTAAAGACCCCAGAATCACTGTCTTACACCACGAGATATGTGGTCTGACATTTAGACGTGGGATTTAGCGGGCTAAATAATGCAAGCTAAGGCCAGATACAGAGGAATGTGGCAAACATCACCAGCAGTCCTAGAGATCTTCAAGAGGGTAGGAAATACTAGCATTGGTTGAACTACTACTGAGAGTCAGGCACGGTGTCACATGCTTTTCATATCTCATTAAAACTAAACTACCATTCTGTGAGATGATGCTCCTTTACTCCATTCCACAGTTGAAAAATGTGAAGGTCAGAAGAATTAAATGCTTAGCAATTAGACCTCAACATGCAATTATTTGTGCCAGCCACTATTTCATGCATTATTTCATTTAATCCTCACAATAACCCTATGAGGAAAGTGTTATCCTTATTTAATAGATGAGTAACCTGAAATTTAGAAATTTATGTAGCTTACTCAAAACTACATAATTAGAGAAGGATGGAACTAAGATAAAAATCAAACAATATATGAAACAAATTCTATGCTCATAATTACTATTTCAAACCAGATATGACTCAAATTCGTATTATTCTTACTAGGGAAAGCAACAATGTTAATTCACATTTATAGTCTACCAAAAAAAATTCTACATCTTAAAGGGGATTAATAGTAGGAGAGAATAAATTTTTCAGAAGATCTGTAAGAATTAGGCCATACTCTTTAGATGAGAGATATGGTCAAGAGATGTTTCTTTGCTTATTAGGACTTTAGGGTTGAAGAGAAGAATCTTAATACAGTCTAGTCCAATCACCCTCTGATACTGAGTTTCCTCCACTCTATTTCCAGCAAGTTGGTATCCAGCTCTTGTTTACAATTCTCACTGGGTAGGAAATTCATCATCTCTCAGCCCATCATAATAACATTTTTAATTTTTACAGTGGTAAAAATTATATTGGGAATAAATTATTGAATTATATTCAACTAGGTTGGGCAACCCAGGCCTAAACTCATTCAGAGCCTGTAAATGTTCTCTTCCTATTTTCATTCCCCTTGAGCATTCATCCTGTTTGGTTTAATATATTCTCTTTTGTTTCGAGATTATTTTTATTGACCAAGAACATAGGTGTAAAATGTCAACGATCTATATTCTTGTTGATTGACTGCCAGCAGCAAGATTATCTCTCTTTTGATTTTTAAAAATCCAAATTTAAAAATCCAAATTTATCTGAGAGCTCATTGTGCAGTCAGATGGCTCTCTCTGGGAAGCTAATCTTTCTTTTACTCATCAGAGTCCATTGTGATTGTAGAGTTAAAACTGTGTTTGTGATAACATTTTCATCTTTTAGAAGCCTCATGGCACATTCTAATTCATAATTCTTATGTTTATTTTATTGACAAAAAATTCAGAAAAGAAACCTCTGCCTTACTTTTATTCTCTAATGTTTTCCTTTGTAATAATTGTCAGGGTCACCCTCAGATACATTGGCAAACAACAAGTGAACAGATCAGACTAGAAGAAAATGTTGGCACTGAATTATGAAGAAACAAAACACATGCTAATAAGAAGAATGAATTACTTTCCCCAGTGTGAAAAGAAATTATAAAGAGTGAAAAATGTCTTCTGATTTTTAATCTATGTCTTCAAGTTTTGACCATGATTGACCATGGATCTGATAGTCTAGTGATATCTGAAACTTTGTGTCCACTCATCTCTACCCATTTAAACACTGAGTAATCTGATCCTCCTTTTTTTCCCCATAATATGTTGGCAACTCAAGCTTCTAGAAAAGTCACGGTAGAAGCCATTTGTACTCTGAGGTTTTGCCAAAGTCATCTGAAGTTTCTTCAATAGAAGAGGGCCTTTTAAGCAATTTTTAATGAAGAAAACAAACAAACAAACAACATCACTAGAATTCTCAACCATTATCTTCTCTCATATGTCACAACAATGCAAGTTTTAGAGAAAAATGTAGCTTTTTGTCCAAATAATAATATAAGTATAGAATAGTAATCTCGCTCCATCTATTTACTTTACTCCAAATAACTGAAAGAGCTTTTGTGAGTGTCATCCCATCCTAAAGATAGGTGAGTATAGGTTTTATGGTCATCATGTTTTCTCTTGAAACATTCCTAAAGCGTTCCTGTTTTTGTTGTTTCTAAACTAACTCTTATCTCTCATAACCAAAAATGACATAATATTTTGCTTTTATCTATTTTTTCTTCTCATATATGTTGCTGGAGAATGAACTTTCAGTTTTCTGTATTCTCTGTTTTGCTCATTATCTATTTCAAGTGGTATAATATAGCAAAAGTCACTAAATGACATAGAACTACTTGCTTGTGATAAGTCAATTATATTAAAATGAATGATAAGATATTATTCTACAGACTTAAGTTTAAAAACATAATTTAAATTTGTTTTTCCATACCCCAGAGGAAATACAAAATCAATTGTCCCTTTGCCTTGGTCCTCGTGACAGCTTATCCTCACCTTTAAATATTTACAACATGCAAGTAATATCCGGAAGAGAGTGATTTTCCATCTACCTTGCTGCTCCCACAGAATCTATCTAAGGTATGTAGGATTCACTTTCTAAGTAAATTCTGGGGCTTGTTGTCACCTAAATCAGAGAAGAAGCAAGTTCTCTTCTGAGTCTGGGAACATAACTTTCCTAAATCTCATTAGAATATATTCTGTTTGAGAACAGGCAAAGAAGGGGTGGAAGATGACAAAATAAGCTTTAAAGAGGAAGGCACTAAAGCAAGCAATCTAGCGTCATTAATGTGAGCGCTGTCAGGAATGTAGCTTGTAATAACAGGAACAGATAGCATTTTTTTCAAAGCCTGAACTTAAAGCTTCAACAGTAAGCAGGGAAATGACATTTACATTGAGATGTAAATTGCAGCCAATGACACTGTTCATTTATGTAAGATGGGTTCATTTTGGTGTTTGGAAATATAAATTGAAACCCTGTGTTTTCTTTTAGAGAGACTCACTGCATAGGAAGTGAAACTTAAACTTGTCCCTGACATACCAGGAAAATGCAAAGGACATTTCACTGCCTAAATGTGAGTATTAATACAGTGTAAAGGTGATCTTGTTTAAGAGAAAATCTAAATTAGTAAGATTATTTCTAAGTTCTTTTGGAACATCTATAAAACAGTAGAGCCTTGCATACAGAAATATGCACTTCTTTATTCCTGAACATTAGGTAAACAGCTTTACAATTGTGTATCCTAGAGATAAGTAATGCATTTCATAGAACTAAAAGACTGACAGAGAATTTGAAATGTTATTTGATTTCAATTCCTATCTTCTGGTACAAATAGAATTATGGATTTATTTTTTCCATACAAATTCCTAAAGAAGACGATTCCTTGATCTCTGTGGAATTATATTAAAACAGTCACAACCTTTATCACAAGGAAGCTTGGGAGACCAACCCAAAACCTAACTCCTTCCATTTAGTACACTGACTAAAACCTTCCTTAGTGGAAACCCAAAACGATCAGTTACCATATCCTGTACATTTATATTTGCCCCTTCAATAATGCTCTGCATAATTCTATCAGCACCAATCACTTTGGACAAAACTTACACCTGTCTCTCTCACCTGCCATACCGGGCACTCTGATGGCAGACAGTGTGTCTTCCCAGAGTCTATCTTAGTATCTGGGAAACAGTATGAATTCAATAAAGGTTGAGTTATGTTATGTTTGTTATATTATGCCATGTATACTACTTTTAAGCTAAACACTTTCGAACACTTCAGATACTAAAAGGAGTTATTTCGCAAACCCTTTCTGGAATTCAGCAACATACTTTAAATAAATGTTTTGTGATTATGATAATAATGTAAAATATAGTTTAGTGAGTTGCTTTGCTATTATTTACAAGACCCATCAAGTCATCGTGTTATATACTGCCTAGAGTACAATCTGTGACTGACTGATACATAGTCTACAACTAAGGCAATTTGGGGGGGAAAGTTAAGTGCTACTTGGTACGAACTACACTATTTGTGTGACTCCACCTCAACATCTCACTATAATCCCCAGCTTTGTTGGGAAAAAAATGATCAAGGCAACTGTATTTAACAACAAATAGAAGGCAAATATTAGTAACAGCAATAGTTAAAGAAGACAGAGATGATGTCAAAGCTATTTCCAAATATCCTCTTATCACAGCTTTAGAGATTGCAGCAATTCTCCCTCAGGTGCCAGCTGATCCTCCATCTCCCATTTTAGAGCCCTGAGTGGCTCACACCAGCCTTACTACACCAAGGGTATTCCAAAATAACACCAAACTCTCTTAAATATAGTTCCACTACGATCAAGATGATTAGTACATTCATTCAACTAATATTTTTTATAGCTTTGTCATTCATCAGACATTTTTCTGAATACTAGACAATTATTTTAAAAAACAAATTCTTTTCTATGGAGTTTATATCTAGTACAGGCAGACAATAAATATATATGCAGTAAATATTCAGTATATTATAAGGTGCTAAGTATTATGGGGAAAAATAAACAAGCTGAGGTTGACCATATAAATTATTGTACAAAATAAGAGACTTCTGAACATATAAGGAAAGAGGAGAATTTACAATAGAACAAATAGGAATAAATCAGAGCTGTCCCGTATAACCTGGGCATGTAGCCACTATAGGTGAGGGAGATGAGAAATGTACTGAGGTACAAAGAAATGCCTTAATTTCTAGGATCTAGAGGCCTGAAATTCAGGTAACTAGCTCACAGGTATTGAGTGGCAAGAACTGTTTAGAGCACATTCTCCAGAGTAACTTATTTCATCATCATTATAACATGATGAGGTAGGTGCTACTATATTTCTATTTGATGGGTTAGGAAATACAAAGAGATTTGAGAGCAGGGTTTTCCTAGGAACCCTTTCTTCATTACCCCTTGGTTCTGCTGCCTCCTCTGGACTCCTTTTTCCACTAGCCTGAAGACCCCATGCCCACATTTTCCATTTCAAGGATGCTTCTGCATGTGATTCAATGAGATACCACACTTACCAAATGTAGTCAGTTAAAATAAAGATGCTAAATTCTGATCATAATTACAGTGCCTGTGAAGCTGGGGAAATAATTCTTTTCATGGGTCCTTGTTGGTGACTAAAGCCTTTAGACAGAGCCTCTGGTATCTTGGCCACAGAATTATGTTTTCTTTATCCCCATATCCCCCTGTACTGGGAGTTGATGAACTGCCTTCATATCATATGCATAATTTTCTTCATTTTTATATATATTAAGAAGAGAGAAAATATAGTCACTTGTTAGACAGGTCTAGTTACAAAAATCAAATTTCTGCCTTTTCTCTAGAGGCATCAGAAATGTAATCAGAAATGTACTTTAAAATATTTATGATAAGTATGAATAATTTTAGGAAGTTATTCCCCTAATTAAACAGTAAGAAATAAACATATGCTGTCCACATATGCATCAGTGGATATCTACTCTTTTACTATAATTAAATCAATAAAAGATAAGCAAGCCAATAATGAGACATTGGATTGTTTATATTATACAAAAATCATAAATATTCTGATAACACTCAGTGTTGCAAGAGTATTATCACATGAACACAAGCATATTTTGGTGGCAGTCTAACTTGTTATACACCTTTTAGAAAGCAATTTGACAGTACTTTACAAAAAAAAAGGTAGCATTCATAGCCTTAATCACAACACCTAGACACAAAAAAATTATCTGAGAAAAATAAACAAGTGATGTATAATTCTAGTGGCATACGTAAGCAAAAGTTGGAAATAATCTAAATGTTCCAAAATAAGGAGATTAATTAATTCATTGAGTTACATAAACTCTACAGAATGTTTTGTGGAAACTAAAAATGATGTTTTAGAAAGGTGTGTGCCATCAAAGGAAGGCAGCTGACATAAAAAATTAAACTAAAAAAGAAGAAAATACAAAGTTTTGCTTTTTATATAAATACCTTTGTGTAAACCAGGGTATCAGTGGGAATTGAAAGAAAACATGCAAAATAAAAATTAAAATGAAGTAGTTTTACTAGAATTATGGGATTGTGAATAACTTTAATGAGTTTTCCTTATTATTAAAGATGGGCAATATGTAGAATTTTTTTAAAATTGCTAAGCACAAGCCATATTCACATCTTAGAATCACTAGACAGGTAATTTACAGTCCTTACATTTTTAGAGGCCATGTAAATTAAATGGTACTCTTTTTAATATTATTCTTGGATTAGTTTAAGGTGTTATCAGTTAAGCATTTCAAACTTACACAGAATGAACTGGAGAGAGGGAACATAACTGAGTAGAAAATCTGTTAAAAAGTGTTGATGAAATCTGTAGCAAGTGTAGGCTCTGATAAAGTGTTTTAACAGAAATATTTTTAAGTCAAATTCTACAATTTGACATCTAGTCCATTTGTGTATTTTGAGGGATATCTGGAGAATTTGCTCATGCCCTGTAAAGAGATAGATCCATGATACTGAGAAAAATAAATGTCTCTGATAGTTCTTCATGGATAAAATTTCTAAGTCATTTATGCCCTACAGCTGAGTTTTAAATTAATCACTCTGAGGCTATGATAGCCTTTATATATAACTCTTCAAGTAAAAGCTATATATATATAAATAAATAAATATTTAAATTGCTATTTAAATATATGTATATTCAAAATTGCTAGTTCTTTGCAAAAAGAAGTACTTTAAAAACAAGCAAAAAATTAAAAAACATATTTAAAAGCAAGCAAGATTAATTAGAGGATTGAAATAAAGAAATGAAGAAAGTTTAAATGTATTATCCTTTCAGCTAGACTATCTATACATTTTGTTATTCAATGTTTAGAAAAACAGCACTTTGACTTTGGCGTTTGAAGAAACATTGTATGCATATGTTCATTTAAAAAATGCTGTCTTATCAATATTGTTTAGGAAATTGAGAAAGTACTCTTTGCCATTGTCCCACTGGCAAGTTAGTGAATGAAATCAGATGCTGACCTGTGAATGGAAAGGTTACTACAAGATATGGGTATGTGGGTGCTTTGGAAAAGAAATAATATTGGAGATATTTACATGTAGGCATTGAATATTATTTGGTTCAAAATGCCTGTTTAATTTAAACAAATGTTATACTAGGCCTTGTGATACACGTTTTAAGGTGTCTTGTTTTCCAAGTACTACTAAACTTTGTCAGATCCAGCAAAACAAATATGCAAATTCTCAGCAAAGTGAATAATGACTAAACACCCCTCTGCTCCAGTCTGTGATTAGATCATAGGGAGACAGGAGACAGAAAGAATATGCCCTGATCTAGATAGAGCTGGTCTTATTCTTCTAGCCAAGCACCAAGAGGAGCATTCTCTAAGGGTACTTACTCATCCAGGTAATCTTTTGAGGCTGGTTTGTTTTTGACAACACCCTCTACAGATGGAGAAACCTACTCATTCTATTAGATCAAGTAACTCAGCCATGGTCAAGCTCTGGTTCAAAAAAGATTACTAAGACCACATCTACATTCACTGTTAAACCCTTAACCAGTCCTTTCTATGTCCAGAGCCTGAGATTGAAGAATGAGGGTTGGGAAAGGATAGCATAAAATTGATGCTATTTCTATGCTTTCATTCTTTGTGAGCAGCCTTTTCTTTCAATTAGTACAATATTAAATTATCTCACCCTAATATCTCAAAACAATAATCTTTTGGTTGGCATTTCTACTACAGTGATGGTTAGCTCAAGAGTAACCATGATTTATAAGTGCATCACTGTATTACAAGATATTTCTCTATAAAATTAACAATGATGTTTATGGTCAACTTAAGCTAAACAGTAGTAAGCAAGCAAAATAAAAAGTTCAAGGTAAATCAATACTTTTGGTGTAATAGGAGTAAGAACAATCTGATGCATTTAGCCTAAGTATGTAAGGTTTACTAACAAGAACATTTGCTTAGTCTTTTCTATTAGGTTTTACTGCTACATTGATTGTGAAACTGTAATAAAACCTTGTTGAGACTTTATAACCAAATAAAATGTGCTGATAAATGAGTCATCTAACATATACTGCGTAATAGGTGATGGAAACCACTTTTGAAAGACTTCAGCAAATATATCTAATCAATAAATAGACAGCTGTTTCCTAAACACTGCATTAGGCACGACTGTCACCATAAAAGCAGCAAATATATTCCACACAATCTGTAACACTGAGTTCATTTATAGAACTATCCCTAATACCTCAAGGAATAGAAGTTTCATGTGATGGTAGCAATAACAAAGGGGTTTTTGATATTCAAGTAGTAAAAACATGTTTGATGACAGAGTGCAATTGAGTTAGGCCTTAATAAAGGATGAGAATCTGGAGTAGAAGAAAGGAGAAAAGAAAGGCATTAGATATACTATGTGCAAAGTCTGCAGACAGTTGACAGACTGAGAGGAGATTATTACAGTTAAAACAAAGACTAGTGATTAACCTTAGAATATGTAAAGAACCCAGGTGAATGAAAAAGGTAAGAATCCTAAAATGGATTAAGTAATAGGCATCAAAGGAAAACCCAAAGTACAGGAAGATATGTTCAATCTCATTATGAGGAGAGAAATGAAATTAAAACAATAGTGACTATCCCCTTTGCAAACATTATTTAAGCAAAAATTAGAAAATCAAATAAAACCAAATACTGGTGAGGATGTCAGGAACCAGGCATGCTAAGGCATTACTGATGGGAATGGAGACTAGTGCAGTCAGTTGAGGAATTAACAAAATAACACTAGCTGGATGCTATGACCAAGAAATTAACTCCTAGTTTTACACACCGAAGAAACTAGTACACAAATACAATGTAAGCATTTTGTTGTTTTTGTTCTGGTTTTCTGACAGCAGGGAGTTGAAAATAATTTAAATGTCTTATAAGCAACTTAATATAGAGCTGAAAGTAAAATGTGATGGAAAAATCTCTGAACTGTCTGATACATAAAATCATTTTGATAAATCCTACATAGAGATATCACTAACTTTAAACAAGAGAGGAGAACAAAAACAGCAGATTTCTAGTACAATCCAATTTACATAAATTAAAGCTACTTACATATATAAAAAAAGTACAATATATGTAACTTTTAAGATATATACATATCCAGAGATATACAGCAAACAGGAGTCGATAGCTATAGTTGGAAGAGGGTAAACTGAAGTAGGATGCTGGAATGAAAGAAAAATAAAACTAAGAGAGCAATTTGCAGAGACTGAAGATGAAAGGGCCAATAAACTGGGGAGTACTCAATTCTTAATACCTGGGTGCCCAAAAAAGGAAAGCCAAATAGCCAGCCTCTATGTTTGCTTAGCATACAGTTACAACTCAATGCAAAACGAATAAAGTTTGGTTTAACATTATCTTGTATTTTTTAACAAGTACTTCGTAATACGTGGCTTAAATCAGCAGGATTATAAACCAAGCTGGGAATCCAGAAATTTTGTGCTTTTTTTCCCCCCTTAAATACAGATGTGAGAAAAGGAGGAAAAAATGGATGGGTTCAGAGTGTGCACTGTTTAGGAGGCAATGGATATGGGCTGGAAGATGCTGAGAGTAACAATTCAAAGCTGAGGAGAGAAGAAATTGCCCAACTTCTATCAGGGAATGTGGGTGAAACCAGATTGACACAGTAGGAAGAAAATTTGGAGCAGGCAAATCTGTGTCATTCTAGCCCTTTCTGCGTGTCCATTAAATGTTGACACTGAGGATTCTTGCCTGCTGAGAAAACATTCTTCTTTTAACTCTGAGTTGCAAACTGCTACATTGTGCTTAATTTAAGGCACAAATGTAGGATTCCACCAAATTCCTCGCACCTGCAGGGAGCTGGCAGGAGTGATGGAAAAAAAGAGCTTTCATTTTACCTCTAGCCATTTTCTGACACAGAATAACAGAGAACACTAAAAAAGGGAAAAAGTAAAAGGTATAGTAAAGAAGGTACTGTTTTCCATTCATGCCTCTACAGGGTAACCCCTTCATTTAAATCATTCCTTTCCTGCCTAGCTCCTTTGGCTGAGTCTTTGAAAAAGAGGAATGCAAACACCAGACAAATGGAAGTAGCCACCTCATGGAGGTTGCCCAGAAGGAGGCAGGAGAATTGTAGGCTGGGTGAACTCCAGAAAGGTGATGGAGGCTGCAGCTCCCAGCTTTCTGCTCATGAAGAATGATGGGCTGAGCCCAAGATGAGCAGGTATGCGGTTCCCAAGGGAAACTTGCTTTCATGGTTTCAGGAAGCTGAGAGTGGCACAGTAAGAAAGAGCAATCACAGTTCCTCAATATTTATCTCAGTCTCTGATACTGTTTTCCAAGATTTCCTTAAAATCAAAGGAACTCAGGTGTCACAGAATTTTAATCCAGCTGTCTCAGAACCTGTATGTTACCTGGGCATGAAAACCCACTGCACATTCTTTCTCCAGCTCCTGCCCTACTCAAATCCAGCCCCAGAGCATTTTCTGGGCCATGTCTCTCCCCTTTTAAGCCCCACCCTTGACTCTTGGCCTAAAATTTCATTCTCTACCTACCCAACATAATTCCCACATTTTTAAGACATTGGCTCAATGCATCACTGTGTTTCTGTGGTACAAGTCTACCTTTTGATTCCTCCATTTAAACATTTTTGATTCCTCCATTTAAACATGCAAGCATTTGAGGAGTTGTGAAAATATTAGACTGATGGTTTGATGAAGGGCATTAAAGGGGAAACAAACACAGAGGAGACTCTAGAGTGTAAGGTTTTTGTGTGTGTGTGTGTGTGTGTGTGTGTGTGTGTGTGTGTGTGTGAGAACTGATGTTGAATCTTCTTTCCTTTTCTTCAACCGATATGAGCTAGGAGTTGTTCTTATCATGTCAACCACCAGAATGCTCGCCACTGCTTGAGCAGTGTCACTATAAAAAGGGAGTGACACTGTACAAACAATCACAAAAAGGTATTTTGATTATTGACTTTCATGTGAATTGCTTACAATTTTATACCTAATTACTATGTTGTAGAATAATGATTATGTAGACCATTAAATGTTTCATTAACATTTTATGTCTTCTATTTGATTAGCGCAGGAAACTCTACTCATGTGTGTTCTGTGTTCATAGTTTATTAAATGTAGAACATGATTACCTGCCCATAGAGCTTGATTGCCACTAGTCTAGACATAAGCATATTATAGAATATAATGTATAGTCTTTTTTCTTTTATTTCCCTTTTTTGTCTTATGTTGGAGCAAAGGGATGGAACCATAAGACAGAGTTACCAGAAATTTCACATAAAATTAATACAGTAAAAATCAACTTAAAATAACCTTTTTAAAAAAATGAATACTTTGGGTATTGTGATAAATGTATGGAATGTTTTGGCATCTCACCTCCAGGACTTATTGGCACATAGCATGAGTACAAGTGCCCTCATTCTGGATTATACAGTTCAATTAGATTGAGTGTGTGTTATTGGCAGCATATAATGTCACCATTTTATAATGGTGACAACAAACAGAAGCATGTCTTTCTAAACAACATGAGGTAACCTAGGCTTGAGAACTATAACCTTATTCATTCTGTTTAACAAATCTAAAAGAACTCTATTTTATAGATAAGAACATTTCATACATGTGATGAAATACTGATTTCATCTAATTGATTTGTGATGATAAACTCAAATTCAGGACTCAATATCCCATCTTTATTTTTCATTAGTGTGACTACAAACATTGCTAAATATAAACCAACTTAACAGAATGACCTAAATTGAGATCAAATAATTAATTTTTTAATTAACAATTCAGTGGAGATTGTCCTTGAACCCTCAGCTTGTAAAACCCAGTTCTTGCTTACCCTTTGAATTTCCTAGTGGACTTCAACAACATGGATCTATAACCATCTGCTCATGCTAGTTGTTCTAAATTCCTTTTATTTCTCAGTTTTTCTGTCATTCTGCTTTTCTAGCTGGTTGATGCCCTTAGTCTCTCCACAATAGTTGTAATATTTTTTCTAATAGTTTCAGATCTCTGTGACCTTTCACTTTATTTAGGCAATCTCATTTGACTTATGTGAGAATTTATTCTCAATATTCCCTGTAGTTTGAGATGCTTCCCCCCTATTTTTGGCCTGGCTAGTTGTAGCAATGAAAGGAGAAAGTAGTTAATTTATTGCAACCCTAAGACATCTTTTCTTTCTTTACCATTATCACAGACATGACAATGGTGTAAATTCCATTTGTTGCAAGGATATGAGAACAGTTTGCAAGTGATGAAGTACAGCACTTGAAATTTTAAAAAGTAATTACAAATATATATACACAAGTGCATTTTTGTCAGCTCTGTCATTCCTAAATAACAATACGAAAACATACTGAATTACCCCATGTTTAGGAAATACAATCACAGGAAGATAAACAACAAAAACAGACTCTCCTTATAGAATTTTAGGTAGTTAGCAGCTCATCATTAATACAGAAAAACAAGGAAGTCTGATGACTGTGATGGTTAATTTTATGTGTCAACTTGGCTAGATCATGGTGACCAGTTGCTTGATTTTTCTGTAAAAGTATTTTTAAGATGTGGATAATATTTACAATCAGTTGACTTTGAGTAAAGCAAATTACCCTCCATAATGTGGGTGGGCCTCATCCAATAAGTTGAAGTGCTTAAGAGTAAAGACTGAGGTTTCCTGCAGTAGAAGGAATCTTGCTTCCAAATAGCAATATGAAAATTATCCCTGAGATTCCAGGCTTTGGATTCAAGACAGTAACATCAACTATTGCCTGAATCACCTATGAGCCAGTTTGCCCTATGGATTTTCGACCTGCCACCTACCAACCCTCAAAATGGCATGAGCCAATTCCTTAAAATCAATCTCTTTCTGTTTCTGTTCCTGTCTCTCCCTTTATCCATCCTATTTCTTACTGGGTCTTTTTACAACTCTGACTAATAGAATGGCCATGAAAGAATCTTTCAAATTTTATCATTAAAAAAAAAAACAGGAGTTACCCAGATCATAATTAGTCATAGTCAAAACATAAGATGTTTCCTCTCAAAAAGTTTCCCTCATTTATGATCAAATCATTTTCTGGACAGAAGTCCCTACCCCTGTATTTGTTATTTTACCCTAAAAGCTGATGATATATTGACAGAAGAGAAATCTTGTGATGTTTGCTTAACCTATGGTTTATTTTATTTTTCTGAAAATTCCCCTTCCATCCTGTAGAGTTAGACCACCTCTTATCATGTTTGTACCACATGAAACCTACCTCTGGTCATTGCTGATTGGGCCAGAGATGGACACTCCATTCAGGCTAGATTCACCATGTCTTTCTTTTTTAGAAATGTGCAGGTTGGTTTCAAAGTTAATAGCCTCTTCTTGGAAATGGAGAGAAAGCTGGTTTCAGAGAAAAAGGAGACAAGCATAAATCAAAATGTAATAAAAAGCAGAGACAACTTCTCAAGACCCAGAACAAAGAGAGAAACAAAATCCTAAAAATTAGTAATTTTTAATTGCAATTAATTTAGTGAAAACAGAATCAATAACCAGTCAGTTCCTGAAGAAGTTTGGACACATGTCTTTCTTTAGATTTCGTGAAATATCTCAGAAAGCTTATTCTAAATTCCTTTTTCATCTTCATCCTACTTCTTTGTTTCCTTCTTCAAGCAAATCTGAGTGGCTTAATCAAAGACCACAGATCAAAACAGACAACCAGTTCCCTTTTGATAAAATTAACTACTATTTTTATCATTTGCTGCCTTATATTTCCATTCTTAAGCATTTTGAAGAGATTAAGATCAATACCTTAGCCTTTTATTCACTGTCACTTCATGAAACACATCATCATTTTTCCTAACAGCATTCAATGTATTATCTAATCCAAAAATCTCAGAGGACATCAAAACGTAGGTTTTGATTTTTATTGATCCTTTCACTTAAGATCTTAAGAACAAAGAATTTTTACAAATAAAGCTGTGAAAAGTCTGCAATTGATTATATTGTGAAATAGCTACAAATAGTCCGAAACACACTAACTGGAAAATGATTCATAATAATTAGTATAGAAAATTTATCAAGGAAAGAAATAAAGTGATTAGAATTTAAATTTGATAGCATTTGAGGTAGGAATTCCAGTGGGATAGATCAGTAAGTATTTCTTATCCAGTCTTCTGGATCTAATCTAATATTATTCAATCCAAAAAAATACCTTTACAGTGGGCAACGTAAGAGCACAGAAGGAGCAGACTGAGTTAAGTATAAAGTTCCAGCTTTGCAGTTTTGGAGACCCATAAGTTTGTGAGATAGAAAGTCAATACCTTTAGCAATTGTCCAGCTTATCCACTGCTTCATTTAATCAAGAAACCACAGGTATAGTCCATCTGACAGTGACCTGGGCTTCCTCAAAATAGAGATTTGAATCAGGAATACTTTAATCTCTTCTGTTTCCGATACCTGATTTTCTTTCATGACAGAAGTTTAGCATGAAAAGCAAAATCTTGACTCTTGGCCAGAAAATATTTTCCATCTCAGGAATGGGAGTAAAAAAGTATTTGTAAAGCCTACTATGTAAGAGATGTTTAAGAGTATCCATTTTACTATTTCAGAGAAGAAGTGATATAGTGACGTTAATATATGCAAAAATTTAGGGATGAATACTTTTAGGTAATGAATTTGTCATTTCAGATTTGTGTGACAAAATTTTCAATGAGTCAATCAGATCTGAATGTTTCTAAATAATAATTACACTGACGTCAGACGTATTTAGCTGATTTGTATATCAAAGTCTTTTTAAAATAATTCATAAATCACTATTTCATAGGCTGAATCTATGAAGCAAAAATACAGGTGTATTTACCAAAAAAAAAGTGTCCCCTAAAGATGTTCCAGAATGTATGACCTTTGCTACTTGCTAATTTTTAAAATATTTGTATTTATAGGGTATATATCATCTATATTTAATTAAAGATGTCATGTAGTACACTTTCACTGAATAACAAGATGTCCTTTACTGATACGGATTTGATTATATGTTTCTTTGTACTAAGGCAACAATGGCATCAAATATTTTCTATGCAACTCACAGGAGCTTTATATTACTTGATACTAATGTAAATATTCTTATAAATCCTTATGAAGGAAGTCAGTCTCAAAAAAATCATGGTCATATTATAGTGCCCTGTGGTTGAATTAAGGGCAGTGTTCAGTACAATATGGCATCTACTGTGCAGATTTATCCAATGCATCTGCTCTCATCCTTGTGGGCCAGTTTAGTTGTCTCAGAGAAGTCCTCAATTAAAAAGGAAAAGAAATTAGAGGGTAGTTCACATAACACTTTCTGTTGGATGCAAGGGCAGCAGAAATTAGAGGGTAGTTCACATAACACTTTCTGTTGGATGCATGCGCACAGACATGGAGAAATGAATTCTCTTCAATGCATTGGTGTGGCATTGGCCATGCCTTAGGCAACTCTACATCATAAGTGGTGCTAGTGACAACAGTTGTGGTGGCATCAGGGTCTGATGACTTGGCTTCGGTGTAGGTGGTAGCAGTTAGGATTGCAGTCCCTCTGTTTTGGCTACAGCAAGTTTCTTTTCATTGAGTTTCCTTGGAAGCCTAGCACAGTTTTGGAACTTTCAGAGTGCTGCACTGCAGTGCTCTCACCACTCTGAAGGCAATAAAATCCAACACTGACTACAGGACCAGCAAGAGAAGGCAACTCAACAGACAGCCTCAGTGTCAGGAATGAAGATTCTTCCATGAAGCTTGTGGAAAACATGGTCTTCTGAATAAACTTCAATCCTCAATTAGTGCACATCCTTTCATCTGCCACAGACTACACACCACTTCCTCAGAGAAACCATCTCCAACCTCCCACATATGCTTCCATGGTGCTCTGTTATACTCCTTCAATGAACACATCACACTTTCACTTGTTTGATGTATCCCTCCTCTCCTAGTTCCTAATTGGTGCTAGAACATCTACCTGGCTTGTCTTGTTCCCTGCTCTATCCCCAGAGCCTGGCATATAACAGGGGCTAAAAACCTATTTGTTGAGTTAATAAAAAGAATACCTGGCTGGGCTAATTCCAGTGTCCCTAGAGGTCTTCCATATACAATGAGCAAACAAAGCCACTTTGAATATAATAGAATATTCTGTGGTACATAGATAAGGGCTGCACTTTAGCTCTTAATTAGCCAGGGACCTAGAAATTCCCTGGTTAGGAAGTTAAACTACGCCCTCAATCAGGGCTCAAACACATACGCATTCGTCTAGTGTTCTGACAGATAGATGCCAACAGCGGTACCTGGATAAGACAATGGTAGGACTAGAGCAAGTTAGATGGTCAAGAGACCTAACATATCCATGAGATAAAAGCACCTTTAACCCAAATTTTCTCTGGGCCCCTCTGCATGTTGGCCTTATATAATGTCAGTTATACAAATTTCCCCCTAGATCTTCTTCATACCAAGAGAAAGGACCACAATCTTACCTACTTGTAACCCTCTAGAAAGGTTCATTTAAGTAGATAGAAGGAAGACATTCTCATACACAATCAGAGCTCCTTTTTTATCTTCTTTGGCCAAATCTCTTCTAGGCACTGATGCTATTTTGCCCTGAACTTCATAGTTTGTGTCAGATACTATGCTAGCCCCTCTGGAGTCAATAGTGAAGAAAACAAAACAAAACACATTTTCTGCCAAGGAATTTGGTCTAGTAGAGCAGACAGTCATGAAAATGGGCCATTTTAAGCCTAATTGGTATGTACTGGGCTCAGAATAAGCACAGAGGACCCTAGGAGCAGAAACAGGTCACTTAAAGTATTACCGGAGATGGATTCTCAGAGAAAGTGGCTTCTAGGTTGAGACCTGCAGAAGGAATAGCAGGAGGTTACAGGGTCTGTGCCGAGGGCAATGCCTGTGCCATGGTTTACACAGTACAGTGCATTAGAGAAACAGCGACTGTTCGGTACAGCTGATTTAGAGTGCAAGGTTAGAAGTGACAAAAAGGTGCAGGTGAGGGCAGGGATATAAACAAAGCCAAATCATGAGGGCCTCAGACGCTATGGCAAGTACCTTTAAAAATGGTTGAAGTGGTGAACTTTATGTTATGTATATTTTCCACAATAAACAAACAAAAAACTCAGCTTCCTTTTCAACAGCTATAGTAAAATAAAATAAACAGCTATAATAAAATAAAGAACTGTGTGGATCTGCCAGGAGGAAAAAAAAAAAAAAAAAGAAGAGGAAGCAGCAGCAGCAGCAGCTATGGCAGGAGGTGGAACTTTGTCCTGGAAGTATCGGACAGCTATTAAGGGTTTTAAACTGGGAAGTGATGGCATCAGTTTTGCACTTTAGAATGACACCTCTGACAGTGAAAAAGGAGCAGAGAATTGAACACCAAATGCAGAGAAACAAGTTTGGAAGCTCCTGCAACATTTTAATAATACCAATGGCAGATGAGAGTGGTCTGAATGCCAAAACACGGGACATGGCAAACTTGAAAGAGAAGTCTCAACAGCTGTCAATGAGTGGTTGATTTGATTTGATTTTGGGGGGCCTCACTTAGAGGGCATGGCTTTGCATTTGTAAGGATTGGCTTAGCAAGTCCACAGTGTGTAGGGTAGAACATCAGGAAGGGAAGATCATGAGGAGACTATAACTCCACAGGCATAAAACTGTTGTCCATAGACAAAATTGCCCCTGTTTCTCAGGAAAGCATCAACTATGATTTTAAAACCATCTAACTGGTTAAGTCAGGCTCATCTAGCATAGTTACTTCGACTTAAAGTCAACTAATGAGAAACCTGAATTATATCTGCACAATTTCTTCATAGGATCATCTAGGTTACTACTATTTGACAAAGTAACTGGGGACTATAGCATAGCAAAGTTGACACATCAAAAAGCCATCACACTTACCTGTTTAGAGAGGCCTTCCATAATCATAGTGTCTGTATCAGGACCCTACCAATCTTCTTATTCTCTATGCCCACAGCCTGTTTTATTTTTTTCACAGCATACACTACAAGCTGACATTATTTATTTGTTTGTTTATTTTATGATTCCTCCAGTAGCCCCAAGAAATCAGGGACTTTGTTTCATTCACTACTCTACTGTCACTTAAGATTTTGAAAATGAATGAATGAATTAACCGATAGAATGATCATTATAAATGCACCCAGAAAGGGGGATGGTCTTCACAGTGTGATATAATTCTCTACTTAGAGCTCTGTTCACAGTGATTGGCAATGAGTATGGTTAGACTTTTCATAGGGAATTGTCAGAAGAGAGTATGAGGGTGCTGTAATCTACAACCAAAAGAGAGCAAGGACTAATCATGATCTATTTTATTTTAGTCTAAAATATTTTAAGTCTAGTTGATTTCTAATGCATGATTATTTGACTCTGATCAGGATTTCTGACATCTGTTAATATTTTTTCTCTACAACTCAAATCTTAGCTTCTCTTCTGACTGTAAAAGAGTAGCTCCTATAGGTTCAGAAATTAACAATGTAGCTTTCAGATAGAGAAATAGAAAAAAGAAAGGAAAGAAGGAAGGAGTGGAAGCAGGAAGGAAGAAGGAGTAGGGAAGGGGGGCTTAAACTAATTCATGGTCAATTTCTTTTCTTTCTTTTTTTTTTTGCTTAATTTTCCCTTTTGTTTCAATTGTCAGAATATAGTAAACCAAATTGCTATTTATAATCATTATGTTTTTATTTCATATAAGCGTCTTTAAAAATATAAGCAACATTGTTATCAATAAATTTTACTTCTTTCAGTGTCCCATTAAAGGGAATGTCCTGTGTAGTCAGAAAAGAGTGAGTTGGAGGCCACAGTACTAATTCAAATGATCTGTACTTTATCCTGAGATTCTATTATGTGATAGGCACTAAGTAGGTGATGTAAGGGGTACCAAAAATGGCCTCTGCTTTTCTGGATCTCATATTTATTATATGTATAAATCTTCCTTTTACTTTCCTCTGAATTTACTAAGCACAAATTCCCTCTTCCATACATAAATTTGGTTTGAATTAACTTTAGATAGACAGAAAGATAGAAAGATAGATAGATTGATCGATCCCATTTAAAATACTTATCCTTGCACAGGGGACCTATACAAACTACTGTTGATATGAGTGATCAGGACATATAAAAAACAAAACCCAAAGCAAAACAAGCAATCAAATAAACAAACAATTTCTGAGTCCCTTGAAAGGAAAAAAGCTGTGGGTGTACAGAAAGTAAATACTTCATCAACTAATTCTGTAGGTGGATTAATGGATGAACTATTCCCAGGGAGCAGTAAGTTGGGTCATTGCAAAGAGATAGTGTCTCAGACCACTAAAGGCACATTTAGAAAATAAAGCTGTTGTATATAAACTTTACCAGACAGGTTAGAAACCAAAGTGTTTCCCTATCTCACTCACCAGGAGAATCTGGCAGATTGAGAATTGTTCCAGAAGAAAGAGTATTAGGCAATAAATAGCTTCTTGAATTATACCCACTACAGGCAATTGAAGACGTTAAGAAAAATTCCTCTGAGACTATCAGTATACAAAGATCCTTAGCAGAGCAAAAGGCAGGATTTCAGAATAAATGATTCTCAGTGGCTTAACACCTTGTATCAAATACCTATTAAAAGAGAATTTCAAAGCTTGCATGAATGACTGCTCAAAGGCTTCTACTTGTTACTTTCTGGATGGAAGGTTCTCAGAGTTTTGTACTTGTTGCATACTTTCAAATATTTTTCCCTCAAGAGCAAAGTTTTCATAATGCTAATTTGGTATAACTTGGTCAACTAATTCTGAAGAATAATTATTAATTTCTATTATATAGAATGGGATAATAAAACTTATTCTATCCTGAAGTTCATAAGAAAAGACTGTTATGCAAAAAAAAAAAATAGATGAATCAAACATGGGGTCTCTCAGTGAGATTTATATTAACTTGTAACAGTTAAAAATAAAATTATCATTGAAACTTCCTGTGAATCGTTGGCTAGCCCATGTATGAAAGTAGCATTTCTCTACCATTAAGAAGCAGCATTATTTATAATACTCAAGATATGAAAACAACCAAAGTGTCCATCGATAGATAAATGAATAAAGAAGTTGTAGTAGATGAATACAATGGATTATTATTCAACCATAGAAAATGAAGAAATCCTACCATTTGCAACAACACGGATGGACCTTGAAGGCATTATGCAAAGTGAAATAAGTCAGAGAGAGAAAGACAAAGACTATGATTTCATTAATATGTGGAATCTAAGAAAGCAAACAAACTCCAAGAGAAAGAGACGAGGCTTGTAATTATCAGAGGCAGAGGCTCAGGGACGGGGAATTGGAGAAAGGTGATCAAAAGATATAAACTTCCAGTTTTAAGATGAATAAGTACTAAGGATATAATGTATAACATGATAAGCATAGCTAACATTTCTCTATGATATGTAGGAAAGTTGTTAAGAAAATAGATCCTAAGATAAGCTAAGTAAGCCCAAGGGAAAAAAATTTTTCCTCTTTTCTTTCCTTTCTTTTGATTTTCCTGTATGAGAAGATAGATGTTAGCTGAAACTATCATGGTAATCATATAACAAAATGTAAATCAAACTATCCTATTGTATGTCTTAAACTTTTACAGTTATGTGTGTCAATTATTTCTCAATAAAACTGAAAAAATGTAAATTGCAACATATTAGCCGAAGTATAAAAACTAGTATTTTCAGTATGTTTCTACTTATGTCACCATATCCCTATTTCCCTCTTCATTTTATGTAAATTGACATATAATTTATATATGATAAAATAAACCAATCTCAAATGTACAGTTCAATGATTTTGCCTTTTCTTGAATTTATATAAATGGAGTCATACAATAAAAAAAATCAAAGTGACAGGGACAATTTTAAGCCCTCTTTCATTTTATGTGAGATGCATCAGGATAAACCCAAATTAATATATACAATATATGTAGAAATATTAGCATAAAATGTACATCAGTCAATGTGTTATAGACTTTCCCTGATCATCCGAATTGTAATAGCTAATATTTATTGAGAACTTATTAACTTTCCTCCTTGTCACTGTTTTAAGAAATTGACATAAATTCTGCATATTATTTTTTCACTCTCAAATGACTCTATGAAGCAAATATTATGTTACCACTTTATGGATGAGAAATGATATTCAAGGAAATGAGGTAATTTGCACAATATCAGAAAAGTTAGAAGTAGGGGAGCCAGAACCTAAGCAGACTTCAGAGCATAGGCTCTTAGTCACTACAAAATATTGCTTTTATAAAGTCACTTATGTTGTCCCCATTTTACTCATAGAACCCTCCTCTTACCATTCATAACATTCATCAGAATTTATAAATATGAATGTAATTATTCTTCTATTGATTTAATATCTGTCTTGCCCTGTGGTCTCTAACTCCTAGTAGACTGGGCCATGTCTGTAAATGTAGTTACTGGCACTGAGAAAAATCATCATAAAGATGTACTAACTATGTGAATGAATGAATGAATGAATAAAGGGATAGATGAACAAATGCAGAAAAATCACTTAAAATTGCCTTGCCTGATATTATCACCATTTTTCGATCAAAATAATTGCAAGCAAAACTTAGTTTTGATACCAAGTTAACAGGAAACTCTGGTCACTTGACAGTCACTTTAGGGCATGCATTTAAAGGGATTTCATAGCACCCATCAATGGCTCTCTATACTAATCAACCTCAGCTCTGTTTCACTGTCTGAATAGAGTTGACTACCTCTTTTATAATCACAAGGTAAAGTTCTCATATTTTCCACTAAATGCATACTGCTTCTACAGCTGTTCAAGCTGCACCACCCATACTTCTTACCTCTTACCCCTGGCAGGTAATCCCCTAAATTACACATTTACAATGATTCAGCTTCTCAGTCCATATGAAAAACACTATTAAGAAGTATCGGTCTCAGTATGAAAAAAAATTGTATGTTATAAACTCATAAAAGCTATGAAGAGAATTTGATGATGAGGTTTAAAAATAGTAAAAAGTTGGCAAAAGCATAAGAAAGTAACTAGAAAGATTATGAGAAAGAGACAAGACCTTGGAGGTGTCAAAGGAAATTCTCCTTATGATCTACTTAAAGTAGTCAGTGACATTCTTCCCATTATTACCAATTCTCCAAACCCTCATTTTCATGATTTTTTTTAAATCTGAGGGCATCCTTTGTCCTTTGTTAGACTGTGAGCACCTTAATATTAACAGAACGAACTATCTTCTATATATATATGGAGGCTTAAATGCTGGGTAAGTAGTCAAGTTTCATGGGAAAAGGGGAGCCCATACATGAGACAAAGTGTTTAGCATGAAGAGTGTGGGATGCCTGAGCAGCAACCAGGGAGAGAGGGTTTACAGGGACAGGGGATTAGGGTTGCGGTGAAGGGGCTGTGTGGATAAGAGAAAGAGGAAGTTATTCTAAGCACTCCTGAGAGTGAAAAAGATTTAGGGAGATGAAGACATACCTAATACAAATTTTAGAAACATTTTGTATGATTTATTTGCATTCAACTTTTAAGACATTTTTAATAATATCTAAATTATTCCCTGAGATCTCTGAGTTCAGGCTGTTTTTTCTTTACCTGTGACTGCAGAGTGTGGGCCGTGAAGAGGTGGGGAGCTCTGTGTGACCTACACTCAGTTCTGTTCCTACACTTTACGTAGAGCAGTTCTTTGAAAATTGCTTTTTGACTTAACACATTACTCAAAAGTAAAGAGAAGAAAGAATGAAAACCTGAATATAAAATAATAAGGTCTGATTTTTCTTAGGAAAAACAGAGACATCTACATCCTTTATTTGTGCTTTTATGTAGACTATTTCAGACACACACACACACACACAAACTGCATTGCATTCCAGACTCCAATGCTTAGCAGATAGATAGCCAATAAATACACAAAATACACAAAATAGAAGATGATCAATAAAAAAAGAACATATTATTTCATTTAAAACACAAAAGACTTACAAGAAGGGAAAAATAAGAACTTTCTATCAGCACCAGTTAATAGCAAAACAGAATTTTAAAAGTTGAGGCCCTCACTGGGATAACATTCAAATCTACATCACCTAGATGACCCACACCAGTAATAGCAACTTGCCCTTCGCATCCCTCCATGATGTAGTAGCTGATATAATAAACTTCAAAATTACATATATTTATGTGTATATATATATATATATATATACAGCTATTTGTGTGCTGTGTTGCATTCTAGTATGAACTGATACCGACTCACAGATTTGTCTCTTTCATTTTGGGGGGGAAGGAGTAGGGTTTACCAAATTACAGTAATCATAATAAAGATGCGGCTGAGTCCCCAAGAACTCTCAATCTGAGACCAGACTTGTCCCTTTAAAGCCTTGTGACCTATTACAAAGTTCCAACATTTCTGGAAGGTTTGTCAAATGGAAGTTGATATGCATTGCTGCCAATATCCATCACCTCCTTGCAAGTCAACAAGGCCTCTCTTAGCTGAAAAATGACCAAAACTCATTTATTAGTCAATATATTGAATTATTATTTTCTCATCTTTGGAAATTGCCTTGGATCATTTAATTATTCTATAGATCAAAGTATAGCAACCTATGACCCATAGACTGAGTTTTAAGTTTTAAAAATATGTTTATAAAACCATTTGGACAGCAAACGCCTCAAAAGTGGAGACTCTAATATCTAATTTGTTTATACCTAACACTAATATAGTACTATGACTATTGAGGGATTCTAAAATGATGTGTATGTGTGTGTATATTCCCAAATTTGAATTAAATTATTTTCCTAGCTGAGAAACTTAGCTTTCAGAGCACAGAAATAGCTCATGTTGTCATCTGTTAGATTCAGGCATGATCATCAGTGTGTAGTTACACTGAAAGCTCATGGACAGAGAGACTGTTGAAATCCAGAATCATTAGGACTAAAGTCTTTTTTTTTCTCTCATAGTTCCTTTTTTCAAATTCTGTGTATGCCATTCATTCTTTTACTTAACATACGTTCTTAAGGCCCTATTGGATATCAAACATTGCCAGCCCTTCCCATAGCAAGTGCGAGTATGATGGAGAAGAGAAATGTAAATGCATGATGCAAAGGAGATAGCTACAGGATGGTATTTAAATCAAAGAGGATAGTAAAATGACGAGCACTGCTTCAAGGAACAGAGATAACACTTGAGTCATGTTTTGAGACTAGGTAGGAATTTTCCAAAGAGGCAGAGAAGGGCATTACCATGGAGAAAAAAGAATACATGATTGTTCCAAGACAACAAAGTAGCATGAAATTCTTCAGGACATGGGTTGCTTCTAACTCACTAATAGAAAATAAAGTAGATGAGTGTTGCTTTCCCTACTTTAACCTTATTTCAAAAATCCTTAGAACTGGGGAACAAAGCCTGAATATTTGAAATTACAAGGCAGTATTTCCTTACATAGAATAATCTAGTGGTACAGACAAAAAAATATGAAAAATTTAGTAATGTGAAATAGCATTTGAAATTTCATGTTATGAGATGTTTAAAAGAGAGAGAGAGAGATTACGGGTAGGGTAGGAATTTGATGATGGGTGGGGTTAAGGCACAGGATAAGAAGTCTGGAAGTATGATGTCAGTGGAATATGTCCAAGCTGGGCTACCAGGTTGCAGAGTTCTACAGCACAAATGTCTAATTGAAATTCTCCTGTAGGGAGAACTATTTGCATAGACTAAAATGTGAGTATGTCATTCCCACTTTACCTCCTGGATTTGTTCAACTCAGCAACACCAGATAACCCACCCTGAATGTCCTCTGAAAGCCCAACCAAAGAATTTGCAATTTAGAGCACCAAAGCTTATTGAAGGCCTAAAGAGTCAATTCTTTCTTTGGGTTTGAGATCAGGCCTCCTTAACACTGAATCTCAAGAGTCCTAAAGGTCACTAGCTTTCCATGCCTTGCTTTTGCTGATCCAGCACTTAGAATTTTCATTTCCATTTTGAAACCAATAAGTCAGCATATCTTGCCGGAGGAGTTTTAACCTCTTAAGATGCAATCAAACTGCTCAGTAAGAATGACTCCTGAAAATTGATCTGCACATTGCTAAGAATGGAAGAGAACTTTCATGTTTCTGAGGAATATATACTCTGATTTATAAGACAATGCTAGCTGGATCCTGAAGGACTGAGTAATGTTGTTGTAATTAGAAAGATCTCAGATTATCTATACCAAATAGAAAAAAAAGTTGTCCATCAGTGATACTGGCTGATTGTACATAGTTAGACAACCACTATAATCAGTGTGTTTGCTGATATGTTGTTTTGTAATTATCTTCATGTCAGCTTGAATGTTTACTGTCTTTGATCACTGTTAAGAACCATAACATAAAATATATCTTTCAATTCTGAAGTACCTCTCTTGGTGCTTTATATAACATACCTTAAAGTTGTTTTGAGTTGGGTTCTTTTTGGCCAAAAACTTTTAATTTTTTTTCCTGATTTTCCTGGTGTGACCCATTTATCAGTAAGTGATTTTTACCAAAGTAGGTCTTTGACTGAAACAATCTGATTTTTAATATATTAATTTTCTCATTCAATACATATTTTAAGGCCGTAGCTTTACAATGTGTTGCTTCTTGGTTTTCTTCATACCAATCCTGTCTTATTTCCTTGGTCAGGGCTGGCTCAGCCTCACAAGAGAATCCTAAAATGATCATTTATCTCATTGCTTGAACATTGGGAGGGAGTTGAGAAATGACCACCTCTCTTGGGACTCTACCTCCTTCTCTAATGAAGCAATATCCATTTAATTAATTTAATCAGACTATCACAAAGATTAGCAAGGTAACATGTCCCAAGTGTCCTGTGTTATTTAGAAAAAGGTATTATGTATACAGAAGTAACAGCATGATGTTATCTGTGCATTATTCCCTAAGCCCTGAAACTGGCTGACTGGTTTTTAGCTTCGATGCTCAGAATCAAGTGATCATAATGTTCATGTGAATCAGCATCCACTAGATATCACGAAGTAATATCTGAAACTTACGAATATGACGAATCAGTCTGCTACTGGGAATATCAGAATAGCGTCATTTTTTTATTGCAGAGTTTAGCACTAATTTCTTCCCTTTTCAACTGCTGAGTGTCATGTAAAATGTAATCTGTGCATGTTTTGCTGAACTATGGAGGCAGATAGCATAGTTTCTGTCTTCCTATGGAAAGGAATGCAAGCCTGTCCCTTGTAAGCAAGGTAATCAGGTAAGTATAATGGAGCAATCTTTGCCTGTAAAGTTTTGTATTGTTATGAATAGAAAATAGTAATAGAGTTTTGTTATTGTTGTCATCACCAACTCATTTTCTGTTTAAAAGGCAATGACTGCTAAAATATAAATGGGTAAAGGGAATAGAAAAACGAAAGGAGTCATTAAAAGAGGGTTGTGAGCAAGTCTAGTAAGACAGCTGCAATGCATTAAATTGTAGTTTAATTATTTCAGAGTTTTCCTCAGGATACTTAAGGGAGAATTGCTGGTATATTGGAGAGGAAAGGCCAAACTGCGCAATGCATTTTGAATGAAAGTGTTCTAAGCTTCTCTGCCTCCATTATTTTTCCATGTGCTTTCAGTAGCCCACAGGAAAAGGAAAGAAAAGAGTAGAAACCACCCCCATGCCCCAGATCTTGGTTGCAAAAGCCTCAAGACCATGCTGTCCCTTTGAGTCTGCTCTGTAATTACGACATGGGTTTTTTATGGAAGGATACACGAAAAAGTCTGAAGAATAATCTTCTAGTATCACTTTGCCCAGAAGTTGTTTTCATTTCATCAGAAACCACATAAATTCCTTCTTGGTCCCTCAAGAATTGCAAAAGTTAAAGCTGATATAAGGGGAAACTTCACTCTTTTTCACATTTATGAACTTCTGAAAGTGAAGAGCCTGTATGCAGAAAGAGAAATATCAGCATTGGGAAGGGGGCCAGCTCTAACCAGTTCCCACAAGTCGGTTGTTAAATGTGCTGGTGTTTAATGAGCCAATTGTTAAACTACTGGTAGCTTCAAATTGGGCATGGCAGGAGTATTTACATCCTGGAAACTGGTAAGTACAACACATCAGCCCTGCTGTTTACCAGCATTCCAGAGTGTTGGAAGAAGAGGCAGCTAGGATAATAGTGATGGCCACCTGGACCTTACGTACTTAGTAAAGACATTCTCGGGTAAGAGGATTAGTGTGGAGGGCTCTGTTAGTCTTGAGACAATCATCATAGAAACTTTCAGAAAGACAATGAATAACAGGATGGTACTGCAGAAGATAATGCAACAAAAAAAGGTATAGAAGTTGTTCAAAAATGGTCATTAACCACCCATAACAGATACCTATCCCTAGATAGGAAACTTTGCCTTTAAATACCACCATGCTTCATTGTCTGTTTTAATTAAATCCCACACAAAATTGCATATAATTTAACCAAATTTTCTCTCTCCCTACACTCATCCCCAAGTAATTCTCTTAGTGGTGTTCTAAAGCTCAAATTTCACACACACAAAAAATCCTTTTAGGTTCTGTTAAATCAAAATCAACCTGAATTTTCTCGAGGTCATTGTTTCAGGCATTTGCAGACAGTAGTCTAGACGGGTAACTGAAGAAATTTACTTTTGTATTTATGCATGAATGGACAGCTGCAAGAGAAATAACCAATATAGATTTGAAACTACAGTTAATGCTTATACACTGCTTACTGTATACTACATGTATTAAACACTTAATGCTCATATGAACCTGTGATGTAACTACTCCATTTTAAAAATGCAAAACAAAAACAAACGAGAAAAGAAAACCTGAGTCACAAAAGAATTGAATTACCTTGCCTACCTCATAGCAGTTAAGTCTGGAGCATGGTTTTAAATCTAGAAGGTCTGGCTCCCAAGCTAAGAGCTTAACCATTACACCAATGCCAAGAGCTTAACCATTGCACCAGTGCTCTTCATGGAACCATGATGTTTGTAGCATTAAGAAGTGCTACTGGCTACGACTGTTCCAATTTGGTTGCTCCATTTACTAGAATACAATGTGCATTATATTTTCTCTTTCTTTTTTATAAAGAATGTTAGCTTATATGCAAAGATTTTGACATATTTATTAATTGCTATGATTACTATAATCATTTGTATAAATGTTTATTTATCTACTTCAGTTTGATTTAATAAACAATGAAGACTTTACTGGAAACTACACATTCTACTGAGAACTATGAAAAAATAAAAAAGCAAGATGAACAGTAACATTATATCTGCACCAGACATTATTACAATAGAAGCTGAGGAGTGATGCTTATACACTTGGGACATTGAAGACTGGACAAGGTAGTATACAATAAGGCACTTCCTCTAGGAAGGTTTATATAAGAGACAATATTAAATCTATATGCAATCCATAAAGATTTTTATAGAAAAAACATGACAAAATAATTAGACTTTAGCAAAATAAATGCAAAATAAACTGTCACTTTGATAAGTGAAGGTGAATAAAACAAAAGATTTTCTAAAAAAAAAAGATGATACTATGGGGAAAAGAAAAAATTGAAACTAGATAAGAAATGAAGGAAAAATTACATAGACTCCTGAAAACTTGAAAAAGTAAACTGTATAGCCCTAGGTAACCAGATTAACAGCACTGATAACTCTCAAAGCAGATGAACAAAGAAGTACAGTTCATATTCAGTGAAAGAATATTTTAAAATAATACTAATGAAAACACATATTTGAACACTAGATTTCCTTTAATGATTGCTTTGGCTGAATTTAACTTTCATTTAAATTAAAACAAAATTGTTGAATTTAAAGGATTGTAAAATCAGTTATTCATTAATGTCCATGTTAATGGAATGACTGAGGAGCTACAAGGCATATGAAAGTAGAAGAGAGAAATAAAGACCCACGGTGTAATTTTGAAGAAGACATTAACTCAGAAAATAAATAATGGAATTGACATGCAGCAAAGTATTTCCCAATAAACAAAAAAACTGATCCATTATTCCTTCAGGGCCTAGAAATATACACAGGAGAGCAAGGTCAGAAAAGCATGTGTGGGAACAGAAATTTTAGAGGAATCAAGCAACTTTCATGGTAAGATTGGATGCTTTTTGATCTCATAAGGGCATTTACTGGCAAACTGGTAACAGAAAGTAATGATGAAATCTTGAGGCCTAGTATCAAATTGACTTTTATTTATTTTCAGTCATAAGTATATAGTGATTAGGCTAATGGCATAAGTATTGGTTAGAGTAAGAAACTCTTACTGTAACAAATAAATTCTGGAATTTCAGAGGCTTAACAGGTAAAAATTAATGTCTCACATGTGCAAAGTCTAACATAGGTCAATCAAGCCTCCTCCACCTTGTACTGTAGTCACATACCTGTAACATTCGGCCTCCAGGGTCACCACAGCAGGGAAGGTGTGACCTATGCAGAACTTTTTAAAAGTTCAGGCCAAGAAATAGCACACACTGTAACTGTCCATATCCCATTGGTTAAAACAATGACACAACCTAACAGCAAGGAAATACAGTCTTTCCATGTGTCCAGGAAGAGAATATAGTAAAGTAGCAAATAGCACTGTTTCTGCCAATATAAATTATCAGGATATAAGAAACAATAAACATACATATGCTTGGGACATGTTCTGCTTTTTACTACTCATGACTGGGTGAGAAGGCCAAGCAATGGGATAAAGTAGAAAATTATTCACAAGTGTCTTCACTGTGAAACTAAAAGACCTGTGAACAAAGCAGTGTCTGAACAACGCACGATGAGCTAGACAGTCTTAGAGAGAGGAGAGTGCTAACTAGTCAAACAAAAAATATGGCTTATCAAACATCCATCATTAGTAAGAATTTATATATTTAGTCTCTCTATATATACATACTGTTCTGAAACACTTTTAGTCTCTGTGTCCCTGTACCATTCTAGATGCACAATTTGGCCTCTTGAGATTTACCAAGGAGTCATGCAAAGAAGGATTACCTGATAATTTCATGGAGAAATGTACACCACAAGGAATAATTCAATATCCTTGGGATGCTTCAAAATTTGTCTCCAATCTGCACTCAGTTTTGCTAACTACTGCTTACTTCTCGAACCTACTTCTCCCAATAATACATCTTTATTACACAAAGAAATTTATCTTTGGGACAATGTACTTATAAATTTGAATACTCATGGTCATCACTTCTCCTAGAAAAAAATAAAAGTCTGGTGAAATTACCAAGTCCCTCACCCCTCACTCTTTAGAAGGAAGAGGAATAGTAAGTCAATATGTAAATACATTTTTCTGTTTCACTGAAAGGGAGAGAAGGAAGGAGGAAGGAAAGGAGAGGCAGTGGGAAGAAATCTGGCTGACTCAGAAGATCAGATAACTCTATCCCCTACAATAACTGGATCAAGGATGGACACATCCAAACAGGCTAACTAGAGTTATGCCTGGAATTTTTCTGAAACTGTCAAGAAACACAATCTCTCCTGGTTTTCCAAGTTGTGATAATATATTAGACAGTAGATAGAGAGGGCCCTTGTTCTACGATATATAGAAAAAGAATACATCTAATAAAAGTAGATAAAATACATTTAATAAAAGTAGATAAATTAGCTGAGAGATGGAAAAATAAAGAGGGAAAGGAGGAGGAGGGGGGAGAAAGAGAGGGAGAGAGACAGAGGCACCTGAATCCTGTACTTTTCAAGACTGAAGCCATTTCTAAACTTTTCAGTTCTGAGCTAAAAAGTTCCTACACTATGCTACTTCCACAATTCACATAAAGGATTGTTTATATATATATATAATATAATATATGCATATCTGTTTAAGAATAAAACCATCTATGTTTAGTAGATGTATACATAAGTAGAAATACTGAATATCAGTAACTACAAAATTTTAAAGAGCAATATTTTGAAATTTTTATGTCAGTTAGTACCTAAAAGGTTTTATATTTATACAGTCATTTGTCCTTACAAGTTTTCCCACAGACTAATTTAATCTTAACATAACCGTACAACAGTTATTATCATCCCACTCCACAAGCAAACTTGAGGCTCAGAAAAGGAAAATGATTTGCTCAAGATCATTCTGTAAGAACCCGACAAGAACTCAAACTAATACCCCCATTTCTACTATGTGATTACAAAATGTTCATCTTAGAGCCGAAAACTGTAAAGTGTAAATTAAACGCACTCACATATGGTCAAAAAAGGTTATTTCCACCTCAAAAAAATAATTATAGGTAAGAATTCATCTTAGTCAGTCACCTTGGTTTGAGTTCACCTGAAAGCAGAGCCTGAGATAAGGACCTGGGTACAAATATTTTATTTGGGAGGTGATCTCAGGGAGCTGGAGCAAAGGAGTGCGGGAAGGAGACAAGAGAGAAGAGAAAGACAATAAAGGAGGAATTACTGAGCTTCTCATCAGTATGAGCAACTGGAATTCAATCCCACTTGGGAACATTTAATAAACCTTATTGCATGTTTGCAAAACTTTCACCAGCAGGAATGGAATCCGGAGCTTGTATCCACCAATCCTGAATTTCTACTGTTTGAAGTCACCACACCTCTCCCCTGCATGAGCACTCCCACCAGCTCCTTGATGCCACACCTGCATGTGGGCATGAGTGTTTGTCTCTGCTGCTTAGAGAAAGATCGGAGGCAGAGTGAGGAAGAGCTCAGCATGCCAGTGAAGAGTCCCTCACAGCTGGAACAGGAGTCAGAGGTGGGATAGCAGACCTGGCACAGGGCACCAATAGCATCTGCTACAGTCGTACCCCAAATAGACTGGCATTACAGTCAATGTGTTACCATTAGTCTGAGATTTGATACAGACTTGGCTAACTTTAGAGAGAAAGCATAATAGAAAAGTCTATATCAACTCTCATAGAAAATAGGTTAACATATATTTTCCTCTCATCAATTAAAGTTCAGCACACGTCTCTCTAAAACAATTTGCAGTTCTGGAGAGATTCAATTTCCTACTCGAGTGATAAATAGAATTATTCATAAGCAAAGTATGAAAATGAATAAGAAGATCAAATTATTATATATGGATATAAATATGTTTCATTTTTGTCTTTAATTAGAAGCTCTAACAGCACCACTACAAATGGTCGTATGTCATAGACTACTTTTAACACATGTATCAGGAGAGCAACTTCTCTGGGGTAGTAGACAAAGATAAATATAAATATGTCTCAAGAGAAACACAAGGACTTCTTATATTTTTATGGTATTACATATTAAAGATAAAATTGTGCAATGCTAAATTTAAAGTCTGTACAGAAACCAAATTTGTGTAGTTTCAAAAGTAATTTGAATTATAGAAAATTGTCTATTTGAAATATCCTGTTTATTTACATCCTTAAAAGCCTTCAAATGTAGCTAGCATTTTAAAATCCTACAAGATCTTTAATGAAAATACTTGAAACAAGATTGATTTATGAATCTTTCCTACTAAAGTACAAAAGCCTCACATAGAGATTACAAAGCTAGAAATAAGAAGATTCAAGGAATTTCCAGTATATTCAGGTATAATAATATCTGTATAGGATTATTCATAAATATTTTTAAAATTTAAATCAGTCTTATTGAGGTATAATTTACAGTTAATAAAATAGACCCATTTTGAATGCACAGTTTGACAAGTTTTGACAAATGTATTCCAGTTAACCATAGTCAAGTTCTGTCACCTCCAAAAAGTTCCCTTATATCCTTAAGCAGTCAGCCTCTACCACCACACCACTGCCGGCCCCAGGCAACCACTGTTTTTTATTTTACTTATTTTTTGTCAGTGTGCATTATTGTTGCCCAGTGAAAAATTGCATATAATGGAATCATATGTATTATAATATTTTTGGCTTGCTGAAATAAGGTCCTAAACGTAGAATAAAAAATAGGATGGGAATTATTATCCTCCTCATTGAAGAATGAGTTAGAGAATGGAATCTCCCCTTGGGAATGACCCATCAGCACCTCTTATGGTTTACAGATGTCAATAGTGATGGCTAGTTGCTTGCTCCAAGTTTTCACTTGGAAGGTCTCTCTCCCATTTGGGGCAGACTCTGGAAAAAAATTTTGTTTCTAAATTATAGTTTCTACTTCTTTTTAAAGTCTCCTGTTCTAAAATCTGCCAAAAATCTAGACACTGTTCTCACTAGGATAGACAGTACTTTGATTCATCTATTCAAAATGAACAAAACATTTCAGTAAAAACCAGCAAAACTGATCAAAGGGTATCATATAACTATTTATTCCCTGTCAAAACTAAGCAACATCCTGCACAGACTTCAGTTCTCTGCCTGAAAAGGGAAGTTTCAGTTTTGTCAGGGTATCCTGGGCTCTGAGCAACGGTTGCCTGATGATCAGAGGGGGTTTCAAAAAAGAGAGGAGGCAAAAAGGGACTGAATGAAGGGACTACAAGTGAGAAAGAAGTAACCTAAACCTTTCTTATTTTTCTGGGGAGGAGAGTTGGGCCTCTATCTACATCCCAATCCACTGTGTTATGTCCATGCAAATTCTCATTTGGCATGATTTTGATTATATTCTCCTTAATCTAATGGGGAGGAATACATATTAAAAAGGGGCAAGCCATCTGGGTTTCTATATGGATGAAATATAAATATGGAATCTCCATATGTTATTTATTCCCCCTCAGGGAAAACATGTAGATGTCTTAGGGGAAAGGCTGCAGTTAACTTTAAAATATCTTACTTAAGAACAAAGTTTGTAATATTCATATGCTCTATTCCCTTAAAAAAAATCATTATGTGATTAGGATCATGGAATTTTAAGATACATTTGGAAAGAGCCCTGAGTTTTCCAATAATGATCTATACAGTCATCTAAAGTCAATACTTCACCTTCATATTTAAGGATACCTTCAAAAATTTCCTTTTCCCAGATTTTAGTTTTTAGTTGGCATGTGGTATTTCCCCAAATTGCTATCCGTGCCATAAATTAAATATCTCATTCTTAAGAGAATGTTATGAACTCTGTCATTGTGATTTAGTTTGATGATATCTGTCCTTGTCATTCTGGTCTTTGCCTTTCCTCCTTCTGAAAGCACCAGCTATTTTGCCTGCTTCACCTCCCAATTTTATCTCCTCTTTTCAATGCAACACATGGGTGGTTGTCAAAGTTCCATGAGCATATAGTTAGCCACAGGAAAATGTGTAGAAGAGGACAGAAAAAAAAAAACTGAAGTCATCGGCATGCATTAAAAATAAAGGAGCTTACTTAAGGAGATGGGGAAGAAATAATGATAAAGATGAGAAAGAGATGAAACTGGGAAGAGTCATGCAGGTAAATGAAAAAGATCGTTAAAGAAGTGGTGGCAGTTAATATCTGTGAGATAAATGACACCAGATCTTGTATGTCCATAATTGCCAGGCTGAAGATTTGAATATAACTCTATAGATAATGGATTACAATGGAAACTTTCGAGCAAGAAGGGAGTATGAAAAATACAAAGCTTTGTTTTAGAGAGGTTAATCTGGAAGATATTTGCAGCATGGATTTTTATACGTGTACACTTTGTTAAATGGCTATAAACGTACCCTAAAATGCTTGAGCTGAGTGATATGGATATGTATATGTATGTGTGTGTGTGTGTGTAAATTAATTTTAATCTATACTTTAAGGGCAGTTGGTTAATTTAAATGATCCTAATCAGGATTACCTACTCCAGAGACGGTTGGTTAGTTAGCTGGAGTTCAAATCCCACAACTGATTAAAATTTCTCCCATTGTCTTTAGCTCCATCCACTCTTATGAGTTTGTTAACTACTACAAAAGATGTTAGAAATAATTTTTTCATTGGAGATATGTGTTATTCAATATGGGTGATTTGCCCAGCAGATTATACCTTTCAAAGTAGTATTCTAAACCCAACACTCTTAATTCAGTCCTTGGTTCATTTAATGAAGGATTCTGTCACTGTATTCCAACCAGGAAAGATAAGTTCTGCTGCTAGAAGACTGTCTCACATGCCTTGAGCTAACCTTTCATGTAAGATTCTCATCAGAATACCTAAATGATAATGAGTTGGACTCCACTGAACTTACAAGAAAAGGTTATATATTTGTTTTTGTCATTGTTTCCTAATAAATGTTTCCATAAGTAGCAGTATTCTGAAACTTACATTTATCACATTTACTATCACTGTAAAAAAAGAAGCAAACTTGTGGCAATACCCAACTAATAATTTAATTGGAGACTACTGAGACTTGTAAAAAAAAAAATGAAACCAAAAACCTAATAATTGTGAATGGCTAAATTGACTTAGGCCATCATGTAACGGACATAAGATGTAAAACCTATTTTGAAAGCACATCAATTCTATCTATGTGAGGGGTCTGGACTAGGTTGTATGTGGGAACAGAAATACTTGGGAAAGACTGAACTCAAAAGTCTCTTCACAAGCTTTAAACAAAAGGAATTTAACCTCAGATTTAATTAAACTTTCCAACTTAAAAAATAAATTTAATTCAAGAATATCAAATTAAGAAGACTATTCTAAAATGTAAAACATATGTGTCTCAAATTTTATTTAGTCATTTTGATTAAAAAATAATAAGAATTAGTAAGAAAGTAAAACTGGAATAATAAAGAAAGTAATAAGAAAAAATAATTAGATCATGGGGAAAAAGACAGAATTCCAAAGACTGCCTGTGGTTTATCTAGAGACATATTACAGGCCGTGTGGAAGAGTATCTAGTGTTGTGTGGGATGATGGAACTGCACTGTGTTACAAAAACACAGCTGCACATCCTGTTCTATATTAAATGCTATGCTTGGGTGACAGATTGTACGTAGGTGCAATGTGTACTCAGTTTGTTCTTATAAAGGACAATTTTATGTTTTGCCATTTCTAGCATAGTTTAGTCCATTCTGAAAATTACTCTCTATCATCCCCAAGGAACAGCAAGAGAATTTTGGATTGAAATATTTTCTTAAAAAAAGGGCAATTGAATATTCAGGGAAAAATAAAGAAGGTAAATATCATGTGTCTCATTTTATAACGCTCCTCACTTAATGAGGATTTTCCTCAAATTAAAACATGTAAAATTTTGCCTGGTGCAGAGTAGGTATTAATGAATCATGTTAAATTTAAATGTACATACTGGAGTGAGAAGTAGAATAAAAGATAATTAGCTCCTATTTACAAATCAACAAAGATTTGTTTATTGCATATAAACAAAGAATAACTAGGTCCTTGGTTTCAAGAAAGAAGAGCAAGTTGGAGTATGTCTGAACCTCAGATCTAGGGTTGCCACGCCAGGCACGGGGAAGTCTGGAAACTGCCAAAAAGCAAATGGGCAAGACCAACAGATGAATAATTCAATAGTATTAAGTTCAAATTATTGCAATATTAGAACATATTGCAATAGAAAAAATGCTAATTCCGTAAGTCTAATTGTAGAAAGAAATTAAATAAAATACATTAATGACAATCCAACTACTTAAATTTTTATAATTATATTTAAAATAATCCAATTCTAGGTAGTTATTGAAAGTTAACATAAATTTTTAGTTTTTAATTCTTATTTTACCTTTAGCTTCCTATTGATAAGAATATAGTGATTCAAGTCAGAAATCATAATTATCTTTTGCAAGTAGGATCTGCAAGTCATTTCCTGGATTTTATTTCAGGATAAGGGAAACCTGAATAAAAATTTTGGCAAGATAAACATTCACTTGATAAGGACAAATTTTATAGGGATGATATCTTTTTATCTTCTAAATATACAGCCAATAGAGGATATATTTCTAAACAAGGCATTGAAACATGTTAAGAGCACTATAAATATGAGCATATATATACAAAAATATACACATACATATACAATTTAATTTTAATAGCATATTTATGTAATTAAAAACATAAAAGACTTCTTTAAGGTCAGTGATCTGTGATAGATGAAAAATAAGTTTGAGTCCTACCACTGCCCAGCTTACTGACTGGGAAAGTTTCCAGGCTACAGCACAGACAGAAAGGACCCAGAAAAGAGCCCAGCAGCCTCCCACAATTGAGGAAAATAGAATGTGGCTAGAATTCATAGGGCAAAGGAACACAGTGGAGAGAGATACATAGAGAAAGCTCCAGCATCTTCAGAGGGCCCCCCTCAAATATTCAGCTGAATACTGATCAGCATAGGAATGTGAGGAAACTACCTGAAACCAAGGGAAAGGACTCCCCCCAAGCAATAGAGCAGTACTTCTCAAATGAGGCAGTTTTGCCCCTGAGGATACATTTGGCAACATGTTCAGATATATTTGTTGTCATATCTTGTGAGGAGGGTCCCATCTGCTGCTAAACATCCTACAGTGTACAGGAGAGCCCCCCACAACAATGACTTGACCGGTCTAAAATATTAGTTGTACCAAGGCTGAGAAATCCCATATTAAAGAAAACAGTGCAGAGGACTCACAGAGGGCTGATATAAAGTCAATCCTAAGAATATTTTCAGGTATGTGAAACATCCAGAACACAATAAGATGAAATGTATAATATCTGAATTGAAAATATGTGTATGTATTGATATATATATATGTGTGTATTTATATATATATATACATATATATATATATATATAAAAAATGCATTCAAAGAAACAAAAATGTATGACCCATGAAGAAAGGAAAATCATTCATTAAAACTGGCCCAGAAATGGCACAGATGATAGAATTAGCAGTCCAGGCATTATTAAAATGATTAAAATTATTATTTAAAATATTCCATATGTTCAAGAAACTGGAGGAAAGAGTAAACACATTAGGTAAGCATGTTGTTAAAAAACAAAACAAGGCCAAATTGAATTTTTAGAAATAAGAATTATGATTCAGTATAGAAATTACACTGGAAGGGATTAAAAAATAGTTGGGACTTTATAGGTAGAAAAAAAAAGTTGTGAACTTGAAGACTTAGAAACTATCTGAAATAAAACACATAGGGAAAATTAACCTTAAAAAAATGAAGAGAACATGAGCTGAGCTGTGGGAAAATATTAAGAGGACAAATATATGTTTAATTGTAGTCTCCAAAGGAGAGCAGAGACTGTAAGAACAAAAAAATTTTGGAAAAATAATCATCACAATGTTTCCAAATCTGATGAAAAATAAAACCCCAAATATCCCAAAACTCAAAAAACCCAAGTACAAGAAACATAAAGAAAGTGACACCAAGGCATATCATATCATTATTAAATCGCCTAAAACTATTGAGAAACAGAAAAATCTTAAAAGTATCCAGAAAAAAGAGCATTATATACAAAATAACCAATAATATACAATTCATATCATACTTAAGAATGATAGAAAATTTCCCATCATAAATAACGTAAGATGTAAGACTGGAAAAACACATTTAAAGTACTTAAGGAAAAGTACTGTCAACCTAGAACTCTACCCAGAGAACATAACTTTTTAAATTGAGAGTGAAATAAAGGCTATTTCAGACAAATGAAAGCTTAAAGAATTGATCACTTCCAGAACTGTATACTATCAGTAATAAAGAAAGTCCTGAACAAGCAATTCTCCAAGGAAGACATACAAATGATCAATAAGCACATGAAAACATGCTAATATCACCAATTATCAGAGAAATGCAAATCAAAACTACAATGAGGTACCACCTCACACCAGTCAGAATGGCCATCATTCAAAAATCCACAAATGACAAATGCTGGAGAGGCTGTGGAGAAAAGGGAACCCTCCTACACTGCTGGTGGGAATGCAGTTTGGTGCAGCCACTGTGGAAAACAGTATGGAGATTCCTCAAAAGACTAGGAATAGACTTACTGTATGACGTAGGAATCCTGCTCCTGGGCTTATATCCAGAAGGAACCCTTCTTCAGGATGACACCTGCACCCCAATGTTCATAGCAGCACTATTTACAATAGCCAAGACATGGAAACAGCCTAAATGTCCATCAACGGATGACTGGATAAAGAAGAGGTGGTATATTTATACAATAGAATACTATTCAGCCATAAAAACCAACAACATGACGTGATTTGCAGCAACATGGATGCTCCTGGAGAATGTTATTCTAAGTGAAGTAAGCTAGAAAGAGAAATAAAAATACCATATGAGATCGCTCATATGTGGAATCTAAAAAACAAAAACAAAAAAACAAAGCATAAATACAAAACAGAAATAGACTCATAGACATAGAATACAAACTTGTGGTTGCCAAGGGGGTGGAGGGTGGGAAGGGACAGATACGATTTTAAAATTGTAGAATAGATAAATAAGATTATACTATAAAGCACAGGGAAATATACACATCTTATGGTAGTTCACAGAGAAAAAAATGTGACAATGAATATATGTATGTTCATGTATAACTGAAAAATTGTGCTCTACACTGGAGTTTGACATAACATTGTAAAATGATTATAAATCAATAAAAAATGTTAAAAAAAAAAAAAAAAAAAAAGAAAGTCCTACAAGCAGACAAACATTGTTACCAGATGGAAACTTGAATAGGGAAAGAAGAGCCCTTATCATAGAAACTAAATGGGTAATTATAATTTTAAAAAGATTTTTATAGAATATCAACTCTTTAAAGCAAAAGTAATACCAATGTGCACTGGGGTTTATAATACACAGACCCAAAATATATGGCAACAATAGCACAAGCCTGGGGGTGTAACGTTTTAAAGTTCTTACTCTACAATACTGCAACTGAAGTAGTATAGTATCATTTGAAATCAGTTTCATTTGAAAATATCCATAGATAAAAGTTGTATATCCTAAACCCTCAAGAATAACATAACGAAAGAGTTTATTTTAAACTGAAGAGTATTCTTTAAATAAAACAAAGAGTTTGTGTTAAGGCAACAAAAGAGACCAAATATAATGATTTTTAAAATCCTCAATTATTTGAAAAGAAGGAAATTATTCCCAAAAGCAAGCATTAACATATAAAAAAGATAATACATAATGAACAAGTAGGATTTAAACCAGAAATGGAACGTTGATTAAACACTGAAAACTAAAACATTGGAAATTATTCTAGGTAAGTCACCATATTTACATACATACTTATGACATCTCAGTAAGTGAAAAAAGTGTAAGAAAAATCAAACATCCATTCCCGATTTCTAAAAAATCTAATCAAACTAGACATAAAATGGATATTTCTGATTCTAGTAAAAAACATTTATATTTATAATTCATACCATACTTAATGGTGAAAGATTGAATTATTTATCTCTACAATTAAGGAAAAACTAAAATTTCCACTCTCTCAACCTTTATTCAAAGTTTTACTGAGGATTCTAACTAGTATAATATAGGAAAAAACGGTTGCCATCTAGATTTGTTAGAAGTTAAAATTATCTTTATTTGTAGACAGTATAATAGTCAATGTAAATAAATTGATGAAATAGACACAAAAAAGTTAGTGAATTTCAAAAGACTGTAGGCTATAAGATCAAAATACAAAGATCAATTTTATTTCTATGTACTAGGCACAAACAATTAGAAATAGAAATTAAATGAAGCAATACCATCAGTAATAGCATCAAGAAATATGAAATGCTTAATAATAAATGTGACAAGAGGTGTACAAGACCTACATACTGAAAACTACAAAACATTATGATGATATATTAATACCTAAATAAATTGATAAATATAGATATTCATGTAACAGAAAAATTAATTTTGTTAAGATGCCCAACCTCCAATTTACTCTATAGGTTTGATATAATCTCAATTAAAATCCCATCTTAGTGTTTATATAAATTGTCAAGTTCCTTTTAAAATACATATGAAGTAAAAAGTACCTACAATAGCTAAAATAAAAAGTAAAGATTACTAAAAAGAGCAAATTTAAAGTACTATCTGAATATCAAAATCATTATAAAGCTACAGTAATCCAGATAGTGTGATACTGGCATCAAGATATATAAGTGGATCAATGGAACAGAATAAAGAGTCCACAAAATATATGAACAACTGATTTCTGATAAAGGTACAAAAGCAATTCAATAGAGAAATAATAGTTTTATTTTCAGTGACAACTGGTGCTGAAAATCAGCCATATTTTTAAAAAGTACTTTGCACTAAGAGTAGTTCATAAAATTAATATAAATCTAAAATTTATAGAAGTAAACAAATATTTGATTAGGAAAAGCTACAAAACTATGATTCATAAAATAAAACTATGTCTATGTTAGAATTCATAAATGTAAGAACCTCTGTTCTGTGAAAAAAACTATTCAAAGAATGAAAACATAAGCTACAAATTAGGAAAACAATATCTGCAAAGCATATATCTGATCAAAGATTTGTGTCCAGAACATATAAAGAACTCTCATAACTCAATAATAAGTAAACAAACAACATCATTTAAAATACACAAACGATCTGAACAGATGTTTCATGAAAGAAGTGGCAAATTAATCCATGAATAGATGTTTAATATCAGTAATCATTAGGAAATAAAAACTAAAGCTACAAAGAGCTAGCATCACATACCTATTATGCTTACAAAACAAAAGACTGACAATACAACGTAATGGCAAGGAATGTGGAGAAACTGGAACTCACTGGATGGAAATAATACAACTACTTTGGAAAATAGTTTGATAGTGTTTTAAAATGATAAAATATACACCTACCATATGACCCAGCCATTCTATCCTTAGGTGCTTCCCAAAGAAATGAAATATATTTCCATACAAAGACTAGTACACAAATCCCACAGCCACTTTATTTATAAAAATAACCCCAAACTGGAAACAACCCAAATGTCCATCATCAGGAAAATCAATAAACAAATTCTGGTATATTCCTTCAATGGAAACCTATTCAACAATAAAAACGAATGAACCATTGATACAAACAACGACATGAATTTCAAAATAATTATGCTAAGGTGAAAGAAGCCAGGCAAAAAACTTACACCTCCTATAAGTTTTTTAAAATTCTAGAAAATACAAACTAATCTATACATAGAAAAAAAGCAGATTCATGACTATCTGGGGATGAGAAATATATGTAAGGGGCTGGGAGAGGGGAATCACAAAACAGCATGAGGAAATTTTGGGGGGTGATAAACGTATGCATTATTTTGCTCATTGTTTATACACACACATATGCATATTTTATAGTTTAAACGTGTAGTTTATTGTATATCAATTACACATCAATAAAACCCTTGTACAAAACATATTTCCAGCTTCTATGAGATGCTTACATAAATCTGTACAATTTCCTGTGAAAGCATAGCTCATGTTCCCTTTAAATTTATCACAGAAAAGGGTGAATTAAGAATAAAATTATGTGGCAGAAAGTCAAAGGATGTCGTTAAAAATGACAATTTTATACTCTTGAAGGGAACAACAAACAATAAACAACAGAACAATAGTTCCTAAACTATTACTGAGCTCAAAATCACAGGAAATAATAAAAGATAAAAAAATTAAATCTGACTGCAAATTAATCAATGAATTGAAAAGCAGAATCAGAAATGATAAATTTCTTAAAATGCTGCTTTCTGCCTTTGGAGTGAAGATTGCCAAACTACAAACTGAGAAGACCAGAATTCTACTGCAAGAAAAACTGAAATATAATTATTTTAGAAGTAACTGAGGCAAGAGATTAAATGCTGGAACCTACTTAGAGAGTTCTCTATAAATAGCGAATGCCCACCGGTCCTAATGAGAGCTACAAGCAAAATGTGAGCTGCCTTATAAATGACCTCATAGTGAAGGAAACTTCCGAGATCATTAGTCTACTTTTCTGCAATGAAACGAAAATTATTCCTAAGGAAATTAATGATAGACAACATGTAATTGCTACAAATAAAAGATCTAGATGAATTAAGAAAATATTTACAAGGGCTTGAAGATAAGAGACTGAGAGACTGGGGTCTTGATCACTTTTGGTTTTTTGTCTAATAACCAGTGACAAACACAGGCATACTGGTGGTACTCAACAAATCTTGGCAAAACTATGGGTTTTTTGGGGGGAGGTGGGGGGTTGAAAATATGGTAGAGGCTAGTTTTTAGCCCACTGAGATTTTAAATTAGGCAATATTGGTTTAATTTTTTTAAAAAACCTCTCCTCTCTGTAAGCGTATTTCTTCCGTAAGTGAGATTAATAAAGTGAGTACAGGAAATACAGGAGAAACCAAATACAATAGAGGCCATCACCAAGACAACCAGAATAGAGAGAGGTTTATTAGGACAGGAGCTAACTAACTATGGAGTTGAAACATGACAGAAAAGCAATAAAATCATAGAGAAGGGAAATAACTTCCAAATTAGTAAATCAATCTGATGCAAAGATTTGAAGGCCCTTCACAATTCTAAGGTGTTACACTACTCAGAATAGCAATAATGCAGAGTAAGGAAATAATGCAATAGCCAAAACTAGTGAGCTGAGAAGCTGTGGGCTCTCGGTAATAAATGGCAGTGAAATTGTTAAAGGGCAAGGAATAGTAAAGAAAAGCATAAGGATAAGATGTCTGATGAAAGGTTGCCAAGAATATGAGGAAACTTAACATTGTCTCTTGAAGGGTTTGGGAAGTTTGACAAGGGGAGCAAAGTATACTCAGTCTGAGCAGCCACTTCTGAGGAATATTGGGGGCGGGACACACATGCACAATACCAGAGGGTTAAAGTAGATTAGGACTTAAAATGAGTTTTATTTTTACCCTTGGACCAGATGTAAAAATAAACTGCCTAGAAGCATAAACAAAGGAAACATAAGTAACCAGAAGTTGGGAAACAAGAATCCTGATCATTTCAACAGCATCTTCCCTACCTGACGCCAAATCACCCATAGGATGGCTCTTCATCACACCTTGTATTAGCTTCCTAGGACAATCATAACAAATTACCATGAACTAGGTGACTTCAAACAAGAGAAATTTATTTTGTCACTGTTCTGGAGTCCAGAATTACAAAATTAAGGTGTTATCGGTACCACACTCTCTTCACAGGCTCACAGGCTCTAGGGGAGAATCTGTTTCATGTCTTATCCAGCTGCTGGTGGCTGCAGGCCATTCCTTGGCTTGCGGCCATATCACTCCACTCACTGCATCCATGGTCAAATTGCCTCTTCCTTTTCTGTTTGTCTATTTTATTAAGGATTGATTGCATTTAGTCCCCACCCAGATTCTCCAGAATAAGCTCCTCCTCTCAATATCCTTATTTTATCATACATTTGCAATACTAAGCAATATTCATTCTTTTGCCACATGATACTCATAATAAATTCTGGGAATTAGGATATATATTTTGAGAAGATTATTAGTCAACCCAATATATACCATCTCTCTAGGAAAAAAATCATATATATATATTATAAAGGTGGTACAGTCACAATTTATAAATAATATTAAAATACACAATACATTTTATTGTAAATTCTATATTAATCTATTCTCACAGAATGCTTTCATTGGTTTTTTCCTGAACTCTTGTATCCACAGCCAAACTATGATTTCAATCAGCAAAGAATGTTGATTGACATTTTGGTTTACATTAATGAGTAAGATAAGGATGAAATAATGAAGACAAATGTGGGAACTTTGCTCAACCACCAATGCAGTGAGCAAATTTTTGCTGAACTGATTGACAGTTTTTTTTTAAATATTGAAAAGGTGTTTCCTCAAATATTTTTATGCTAGTCACAATTTAACAGGTACAGATAGGACATTCTTTAAAGTTTAATCTGTATTATTAACATTTTCTCTATCACTTAAGTTCAAACAATCAACAAAGCAGTAAATCAAGTCCCGATTTTGTAGCATTTGCTGGTGTCCATGGTGTAAATATTCCCACCATGACAGAATCCAAGCTACTAATATGAAACCACTAAATGCAGAGTTGCGAAGAGAGATTCAGTAGCAAATAATTATACAGTATTTCCTCCATTTAGATACATACAGTAAATAACCTCAAGAGCATACATAATAATAAAACATACTAAAATAATTAAGTGATAATTTTTGATATTTATTTGTTTTGTTTTCAACAGTTTTTAAGTTTTAAGTTTATATAATTTAATTTTCAATAATGGTTATGTTTAAAAACTCTCTTGTACTACTCCTGAAGATTTAAGTTGGCTCTCACAAAGTTATGAGCTGGTTCCAACTTGCTACTATATAACAATGGAAAATCAGAAGAGGAATTTCAAATCTTTGTATCAGTTACTCTAAAAATTAGTGATAGGTTAGCACAGTTAGTCAGAGCAAATGTATTTTAAAGTATTCAATCTTTTTCAGGACTTTGATAAAATCACCAGCAGGGGACGGCTCCAAAGAAAAACACCCAGTTTTATGTTAAAGGTCTCAATAATTCAGTTATAATAAGCAGAACAAGAAGCTGACTTTTCCTGCTCTTCATTTCTAAAAGTTTCAGCTCTACCTGATGAGTCTCCAGGTGAATTTCATAAGAGGGCGATTACTAATGAGTTCTAATTATGCCTAATTCCATATTCACCAACAAATTCACAGTTTTGTTGTGTGACATTAGGCAAGTCACTTCCTTTTCCCTGGCAATTTCTTAATCTACAAAATGCGGATATCCTACCTCACAAGGGTGTAGTAAAGTATGACAAATTAAAAAATATTACATATCCAAAATGCAATTGCACCATTTAGAACAGTAATTAAGAAAATTAGTAGGAATCTATGACAACTCCTTTGGAGCTAAGCCATTAATTTTTAAATAAGGAAAGGAGAAACATAAAGGAGTAACCTCCTCACGATCTTTTATAACCTCTCTTTTGGGAGAAAGGAATCATGCAAGAGTTACTCTCTCACAGAGAAAAACAGAAAGAGGCATCTGACCCCCAGCCTGTTTCTATTATGCTAGCATCTGCAATCATTAGGTTCAAGTGGCATTTTAAAAAATTATTTTCTGCAGAAGAGTCCCAAGGAAACAATAATTATCGTTTAATGGGATTCACAGTGGCACAATAATATCATTGCTCTTCCCCACCCGAGTTCTGAATCAACTGAGGAAGGCAGATGGGCACCAAAATATCATCTCTATTACTCAAAATGGAGAATGTGGCTCTAATTGGAGGGTCAGTGGGCTGTCTTATAATGAACACAACAGTAAAACTGCCTTATCCACCATGACAAAGGCAAAAGAGATTCACTGCACACTTCAGTCCTATAACAAGGCCCTTGAAAACTTATAGCATAGTGGATCTACACAGGATACATGCTTCCCAAGACAGAGACAGTGAGAGAGAGACAAAGGGTCAGCCTCTCATATCTAGCACCTACTTCCAAATTCACCTATCAGGTAAGTCCCACCTCTTCACTGGGGGGATAAAAGGATGATGAGGCAGAGAAAGTCCCAAAATATTATGCTAAAGGGGCTCCCTCTACAAGGAAGAAAACCTCAGGAGTCGAGAAAGCTCATCCTTTCCAACCCTATTCCACCTTCCTTCAAAATTACTGATGTAATAAGATAAAAGAGAGAGATAGGAGTTGTACAATGAAGCATGCACACCCCAGCAAATAACTTGGGATCAAGGGAAAGGATATTTCCCTTCAGTTCACCTCTAATAATGCCAGACTCAGTACTAGGTGCTCAAAGAAGTCAAGCAACTTAAGTAAGGTCACACAGCCAGCAGTGGCATATGACCAGACTGTGTGCTCTTTGAATGCAGAAATTATACCTGAATAACTATTTAATAACTATAGCTTAATAACAGCCTGGAACATTATAAATATTTGTGGAAGTAAGAAAGGAAAGAAGCAAAGAAGAAAAAAGGAAATAACTGAAAGAAATAAGTTTAAACCCAAGTCTGAATAGGCCCTCTCACCACTTTATATTGTCTGGGTATGGGTGTTATAACTGGGCTTTGTGACTCCTGGAATCTTATTACACAGTTAGGAAGGAGGCACCCTTGAATGATCACCCTTACATCTCCTTCTTAGGAACAGTAAGTCTCTCTAAGGGAAATACGCTCAGTGTACTAACCAGCTCAGATATTGTTCTAGCTGCATGCTGAGATGATATATAATTTCATGGGTCCTCAGACCAGACAAGAAAAACAAAATTAACTGCATCTAATATATAATGGTGCTTATAATCATACTTAAGATCAGCATGTAATGCCATAATTAACAGTGTAACAAGCTTGCATTAGCATATTTTAGGTATCCTCACTCTATATTCAAGGCTGGGGTTGTCATTTTTTGCTGTTAAAGACTGTTCTTATAACACTGGCAAACAACAATATATGGGATTAATCCCGTTAACTCATTTATTCAAGAGATTATTCTCTATCATGTCCACGGCTGAATAAGCAAACAATAAATATCACTGAAAAATCATAGGTAATCCACTGGTCAAAAATTGAATTAAGAAGAGAAGTCATTCATAGAGCTCAAGTTTTTCTGCTCTTCATATTTTCTGGGATCTAGAGACACTACTTAAAAAGAAAAATTAAGCCAAAAAACTAGTGAGAAATTTCAAAGTGCTTTATATTAGAGGGACAGATACCAATACACCTTTTAAACCAACATATTTGGTAAATGTGAATCTCTTCTTTTTTGAACATTCTCACATAAATGTGCTTCTGAACCTGCATTTTAGAATCAGCTCTATTGATGATTAGCAGGATCACCTCAGACATACGATGGCTCTCCTCTGGGTCTGTTACAGTATTTTATTCATAAGGATGACAGTAACTGACTGCATGAAGACACAGGCCTAGATCAAGTAACCTCTTTATATATTTTATAGCCTTAAATATCATGATCTGTGATTATGTGTAAAAAGTTGCAATTTCAGACAACTGAGGTCCAAGGCAGTTAAGTGGTAAAATTGCTATTCTCATTCATCTGCCCTCCTGCACCCATGGCAGCATCAGGAGAGGTGCTAACTTCCTCTGACTTACAGCCTCAGCTGTGTCAGCCTCCACTGAGGTTAACATGAAGGCTTACGCCATAATCCAACAGAACTGTAGATTTATAAGAGGAAGAGAGAGGTTCTCTCTCTCTCTCACTCACCTCTCTGTCATGTGAAAATACCCTGAGAAGCCAAGAAGAGAGTTCTCATCAGAAACCAAGCCCTGCTGGAAACTTGATTTTGGATTTCCCAGCCTACAGAACCGTGAAAAAAAAATTCCATTTTTTAAGCCACCCACTCTATGATATATTGTTATGGCAGCCTGAGCCAACTAATACAACATTTAATTTATGAAATGGCTTCAATGGAAACCTAATACAATTAACCAAAACAATTCAGTATGTGTAACTCTCTCTAACAGGAATAAAGAAATCTTGAATCAATAAAACAGTATATTTTGTTGAAGCACAAATTTTAAAAAATCTAAAAGTAAAAAACAAATCTAGACTCTCACCCTAAACCTTTCACAAAAATTAACTCAAAATGGGTCAGAAATCTAAAAGTAAAATGAAAAACTGTAAAACTTCTAGGAGACAATATTGGCAAAAATCTAGGTGAGCTTTGGTTTGGTAATGACTTCTCAGAAAACAACAACAAAAGCATTATCCATGAAAACAATATCGACAAGGTGGATTCCATTACCTAAAATAAACTTCTGCTCTTCAAAATACACTATTAAAGAATCAAATAACAACAACAACAACAAAAAAACCCAACCTTAAAAATCAACAATAAGGAAACAAACAACCCAAATAAAGTGTGGGTAAAAGATCTGAACAGATAACTCACTAAAGAAGACAGATGACAAATAAGCATATGAAAAGATGGTTAACATTATATATCACTGAGAATTTCAAATTAAAATAAGTTATCACTATATACCTATTAGAATGGCTAAAATTAAAAAATAAAATAAAAACATCAAATGCTGGTGAGAATGTGGAGCAACAGAATCTCTTATTCATTGCTATTGGGCATGCAAAACTTGTATAGCAACTCTGAAGACAGTTTGGAAATTTCTTACAAAGCTAAACACAATCTTACTAAATGACCAACAGGCACATTCCTTGCAATTTACCCAAATGAGTTGAAAACTCACACAAAAACCTGCACACAAATATTTACAACAACTTTATTAAGAATTACCAAAACTTGGAAGCAACAAAGATATCTTTCAGTAGGTAAATGGATAAACAAGCTGTGGTACAGTGATACAATGGAATATTATTAGTCTGTGTGTGTGTGTGTAAGTTCCTTGCTCTCAGTAGATGGAAATAAATCCTTAGTTCTTTCAATAAAATCCTGTGTATATATATATATCACTCAGGAATGATCACTCCATTGTCTTCTGGTATCTGCTGTTGGAAATTAAATAATTTCTTTCTGTCTAACTCTTGATTGTTGAATGTAATCCATTTATTTTCTCTGGTGACTTTATTATTTTTTCCCCTAGATTCTGTAGTTTCATTGAAACATGTAGAAATGTGGATTTGTTTTTATTCATCTGGATCAGGGTTTTATATGCTTCTCCAATCCAGAAAACTGTGTTTCATTGCCTCTTGAAATACTGATGCACTGCTACTCTCCCTACTACTTTTCAAATGTTCTATGAGAACTATTTGGGAGCTTCTCATTCTCTGTGATGTACTTCAACTGTGCTTTCATATTTTCCATCTCTTTTCCTTTTCATGTTATATTTCTCAGGTATTTCTTCCAATTCACTTATTGTTGCTCTCCTGGCATCTACTCTGCTTGATTCATCCATTGTTAAATATTTATTTCTAGAAATTCAATTCTTTTTCACAGTATATGCTTCATTTTTTAATAAATTTTTCTGTTCAATTTCCGTATTTCCTTAAACACTAAGCAATAAAGCAGTAAAAATACGGGACAAGAGTTTGTTATATTTAAGAAGAAAAGAGGACATTGTGAGAGGGAGAGAATGGCAAAAAATGAGGTCCTAAAAGGTAGGCAATAAAGAGCCAGATCATGCTGGGTCATCTAGGCCATTTTAAGGAGTTTGCATGTCATTCCAAGTGTGAAAACAGTGCCTTAAGCTGGGACAGAATATGATTTTATTTGTTTAGAAACATATCTTCTAAGAAAACAGGAGGAAGAAGAAGGGAAAAGTGACAGATGGCTACTTCAGAGGTTTAGAAAATAAATGATAGTGTTCTGGATTTGATCACTACAATGAAAATGTAGAGAAGTGAGAAATGATCTTCAGTGTATGCTGGCCAATGTGTGCAGCTTTATGCATATTATTATTTTTAACAATGCAACAATTGTTACGTTATTATTAGTCCAACATTGCAGGTGTGCAAACAGAGGCTTAGTATGCCAGATAACTTGCTAAATGAATAAAACTGCCTCATAATGTAAACAGTTTTTGACTCTTAGTCCAGTCATCCTGCCCAAGAGAGAGAAACAATGAACAGACAGACAAGGTATATTCAGATTGTGACATGTGCTGTGAAGAAAACACAGCAGGATAATCAATAGAGACCAGTGGTTGGGGTGGTTGTCATTTAGCAAACTGAATTTGAGAACAGGTTGACAAAAAGGCATGAATAAATCTGGTGTGAGAAGGTTTTAAATTAAAAATTAGAATTTTATATAACACTCAGCATAATATTGTTAATATTACAAGCACCTACCTGACTAAGAGTAACTTTTGCTATGCTTACTTCTCTCCACATCTGTGGTGAGAAACACCCTAGTCTCTTCTATCAATTTCATGCCTTTCATGTGTCTAAAATGACAAATTCCTCAAAAAGAAAAGGGCCTCTTTACTTGGCTTTGGGAGCCATATGAGGGGGTTGGAGTGTCTATCTTGTAGGAGGAGTAAGGTGGCTAATACAGGAGATCCAGACTCCAATGTATAGCTATGTATGGTGGAGAATTTCTGGACAGGCAATATGTGAAAGCTGCTGAGGATAAATGACAGGTGTCTGCCTTATAGAAAGAGAAACAGACAGGGTCTAAGACTGAGGCCTTAGCTTCTAACAATATTTCTTAATGAATGAATGGCCCTTGAGGAATTCACTTCCATCCTAAAAGTGTATCAGTATCTTAAAACTTATCCACCTGTGTCTTTATGTTCACTGGACAAATCAACATGCTTCTAAGGAAAACAATTAGTATGTTTAAATTACATAAATTTAAGCTTTTTCTTGGCAGTCTTTGCTTGGGGAATTAAATAGCCTTAGGAAGAGACAGAGTTAGTAATGAAAAGTGTGGCCTGATGTAAATCTCAATTATTTCAAATTTCAGAAAAGATACATAATTATGGAAGTCATATATGAACAAAAAGACAGAAGCACAGGTACACACTCAAACACACACATACTCACATTCAGGATGTTTCCACCTGCCAGTCATCTATTGATTGATATCAGTAAAAATGTGCATTTCCTGGCCTAGTCTTCCAGAAATCCTAAAGAAACTGAAAAGCCACTACTTGACCTGATAGATGACAGAACTCAGAAACAGAGTTCATGTACTTGACTGCTGGGGCTGCAATCATTTTCATTTAGTGATAAAGCACAAGTCTATATCTGACAATATCTTATTCAATGATCATCTGCAATAAAACCAAAGACAATGTTCTCTATCATCAATAGCTCTGCAGAAAGAAAACTGTCTGGATAAGGAGAATGTAGGCACTGCCGTGAACTAAAGCCCTGGCACTCTGCCCAGAACTCTATGTGCATTTAAAAAAACTGCACTTATTCTTTCCCAATTGCGAGATGAGGATTAGTAAGGAATCCAGCCATGCAGTTTCAAAGCTCACATTCTGGAGTCAGAATGCCTGTTTCACATCCCGTGTGTACTTCTTGTTAGTCACATGTGCTTGGGCAAGAGATAGAATCACACAAACTCTCCCCTTCCTCCTCAGAAAATGGCTTGAATAATTGAAACTCTCTCCCCAAACAAGAGATGCTGCGAGGATTAAATGAGGATAACTTACATGCTCTATAATTGTGTGTGATCAATAATAACAATTTTTAAAGTACTTTCTTAGTATAAGACATAGAATAAGTAATTAAATTATCATTCCGTAATGAGACTTACTGCAAATAGATATGAGTACCAGACTCTTGACTGAAATTATTTATTGAGTCACACCCAATATATATGATTATTTTAATAGCATTTGATTTTCTTTCAATCCAGGACCTTATAAATTGTCAGTTATAACTGACGCCACATTGTGGAAGAAACTACACATTGTTTACTAGACAATTATTAACTCAAACATAAATATATATTTAACAAGCTATAAATAGTATTTAATTTGGCAGTTATACTGATTTTCTATTCCCCATTCTTGAGTTAGCACCACATTTTAGCCAGAAGTCTCTGAGTATACCTCTCTTCTGGTTTCATTTATATTCTCATCTTTCACTGTTGAATCCTATGTTGTCCAGAAAAACTCCCCTGTGCATTCAATGCATTGTTAGAAATTTTAATACCAATTTCTGAGATGGGATTCCTTAATCCCTTCTTCTTCAATAACTGCTCTGCAGTACTGGAATTTAAAAAAGATTTTTCTATCCTTCAGCATTTTCTCTTTAAAATGCTGGCTACAGATGCTTATCCTTTATTACACAGGATACAACCTAGGAAATGACTAGTTGCTTTATTTGCAAGGTACTGCAGTTTTGTACAATCTCTCTTGATCAGAATTCAAGATTCTATAATCTTGACCCCTGTGTCATCATGAGAATAGAAGGGATTTTTATTAACAGTTGCTTTCAGCCAAGAGCAAAACTTTTTTTCACGGTGAGAAAAATGTCTATGTAGTTAATTAATGTGCTACTTGTAAAGAAAAATTATCCTTACTCATTAGATGCAAGGAATTCATTGGTTTACATAATCCTTACAGTGTAACACTTAATGTGCACCACCATTTTTTCCTAAGAGTCACCAACAGTTTAAACTTTAAATTGTTTATTACTCACTTTCACTTTTTGTTTAGGTTACACTTTCACATATATCCTAAACACTGGATCTTCATAAACACATGTGCTGGGTGGGCAAGGATCTTCCTACAGGGACATTAAGGCTTGAGAGATGCCCTGAAGATGATGATGAAGTTATCAGGTGGAGCTGAGATGAGGCTTGAACTGTGATCTATATCCAGAACACGTTTCACATGCCACAATGCCTTCATGAGGTATATGTCAGCATATCCCACGGAAAAATGTGACTTGTGTTCACATCAAAATCAGCTCTCCAACCAAAGCCACTGAGTATATGCAGACTATACAGGAATGCTCCTATGTAAGGACACCACTTCAACACAAACATAGATAACTATTTGACCTTTAATAGAGACAAAGAAAGACATGCAAAATGAGAAGACAGGAATTTGGCTCAATTGAAACAGCAACAAAAAAAACCCTGAAAAAAACAACTAATGAAACAGAAATAAACAACTGGCTAAAGAATACAAAGCATTGGTAAAAAGAATGCTAACTGAATTGGGCAAAAGAATAGATGAACATCATGAGAATTTTTACAAGGAATTAGAAAATATTTTAAAAAGCTATAACTGAAGAATACAATAACTAAAATTAAAAACACATTAGAAGGAATGAACAGCAAGCTAGGTGATACAGAAGAATGCATAAGTGATCTGGAAGACAGAATAATGGAAATCATTCAATCAGAACAGTAAAAATAAAAACAAGTTTAAAACAAATGAAAACAGTTTAAGGTATCTTTGGGATAACATCAGGTGCACCAAAATTTGCATTATAGAGGTCTCAGAAGACAGAGAAAGAGAAGAGGGTTGAAAATGTATTTAATAAAATTATGACTGAAACATTCTCAGCCTGAAGAAGGAAACAGACATTCAGAAATAGAAAGCAAAGAGGGTCCCAAATAAGATGAACCCAAATAGAGTCACCAAGACATATCATAGTTCAAATGACAAAAGTTACATATAAAGAGAGAATTATAAAGGCAACACAGGGAAAAAACAAAGAGTGACAAACAATGGACCCTCCATAAGGTAATTAGCTGGTTTTTATGCAGAAGCTTTGTAGGCCAGAAGGGAGTGGTATGATATAGTTAAAGTGCTGAAAGGGAAAAACCTACAAGGATACTCTACCTAGCAAGATTATCATTTACAATTGAAGGAGAGATAAAGAACTTCTCAAATAAACAAAAACTAAAAGATTTCATCAATACTAAACCTACACAAAAGGAAACGTTCAAGAGTATTCTCTAAGTGAAAAAGAAAAGGCCATAAGAAGAAGCAAGTACCTACAGGAAAGGAAAAATTCCACTAGTAAAGTCAAGTATATAGTAAACGTTGAAGATCAACCACTTACATAAGCTGGTATGAAGATTAAAAGACAAAAAAAATGTAAAATTAAGTATAACTATAATAATCAGTAAAAGGATAAAGATGAAGATGTAAAATATGACTTCAAAAAAACAAAGTGTGGGGGAAGGAAATAAAAACGTAAATCTTTTAGGATGTGTTTGAACTTAAAGTACTACTTGTATAAAACAGATATGGTCATAGGTCATCATATATGAACCCCATGGTAATGACAAAATAAGAGAGAAGGACACAAGCATACTACTGAAAAAAATCATCAAAATACAAGGGAAGAAACCAAAAGAAGTAAAGAACAGGGAAGAACTACAAAAACAACCAGAAAACAGGTAATAAAATGGCAATAACTATATACCTGTAATGACTTTAAATGTTAATGGACTAAATGTTCCAATCAAAAAACATAGGATGAGTAATTAGATAAAATAAAAAAAATAAAAAAAATGAGACCCATCTATATGCTGTTTACAAGAGGCCAAATTCCAAGCTAAAGACAAACAAAGACTGAAAGTAAGAGGATGGAAAAACACATTTTATACAAATGAAAACAAGAAAGTGGGGGTAGCAATTTGCTCATATCCCACAAAACAGACTTTAGAACAAAGTCTATAATAATAGACAAAGAAGGGCATTATATAATGATAAAAGGATCAATATGAGAAGAGACTATTCTACTCATTAACATATATGTACCCAATGCTGGAGCACCTAAGTACATATAGCAAATATTATTAGACATAAAGGGAGAAACTGACAATAATACAATAATAGTAGGAGACTTTAACACCCACTGACATCAATAGACAGATTATCCAGACAGAAAATCAATAAGGCAATAGGGGTCCTAAATGACACAATAGATCAATTGGACTTAATAGTTTATATCGGAAATTCCATCCAAAAAGAGCAGAATATACCCTCTTTTCTCCAGCATAGATAACATGCTAGGCCACAAAAAACACATAGAACATCCTCCAGCATAGATAACATGCTGGGCCACAAAAAAAGGTTCAACAAATTTAAGAAGATATAAATTATACCAAGCATTTTTTCCAACCATAACAAAATGAAACTAGAAATCAATTACAGAAAGAAAAATGGGAAAAGCACAAAAACATGGAGACTAAAAAACATGCTACTAAAAAAACCAATGGTTCACTGAAAATATCAGAGAGGAAATCAGAAAATTCCTGGAGACAAATGAAAATGGAAACACAACTTTCCAAAATCTATGGGGCACAGTAAGAGTAGTTCTAAGAGGGAAGTTTATAGAAATACAGGTCTACCTTAAGAAACAAGAAAAATCTCAAATAATCTAAACTTCTACCTAAAGGAATTAGAAAAAGAAGAAAAAACAAATCCCAAATTAAGCAGAAGGAAGGAAATAATAAAGATCAGAGAGGAAATATAAAATAGAGACACCCCCCTCACACACATACACACACACACACACACACACACACACACACACACAAAAGAAAAGATCACTGTAACCAAGAGCTGATTCTGTGGAAAGTTAAGCAAAACTGTTAAATCTTTAGCCAGGCTTATCAGGAAGAAAAGAGAGAGAATCCCAATAAACAAAATAAGAATTTAAAGAGAAGAAATAACAACACAGATGCAAAAAATCATAAAAGAATGCTAATAACAGCTTATATGTCAACAAATTGGACAACCATGAAGAAATACACACATTTCTAGAAAAACACAACCTCCCAAGACTGAACCAGGAAGAAAACAGAGAATCTGAACAGACGTAACATTCATAGTGAATTTGAATTTGTAATTTAAAACAAAACAAAACAAAAACCTCCCAGCAAACAAAAGTCCAGGACTGGACCAATTCATAGGAGAATTCCACAAAACATATGAAAAAGGATTACTACCTATCTTCTCAAACTATTTCAAAAAATCAAAGAGGATGGAGCACTCCCAAATTCATTCTATGAGGCCACCATTACTCTGATACTAAAATCAGACAAAGACACTACAAAAAGGAAAATTACAAAACAATATTTCTGATGAATATAGATGCAAAAATCCTAACAAAATATTAGTAAATTGAATCCAACAATATATAAAATCTATCATACACCATTATCAAGTGGGTTATATTCTGGAGATGCAAAGATAGTTCAAAATTTACAAAACAATCAGTGTGATACACTACATTAACAAAAGAAAGGCTAAAATTACATAATCATCTCAATAGACACAGAAAAGGCATCTGACGAAATTCAACATCCATTCATGATAAAAATGCTCATCAATGTGGGTATAAACAAAACATATCTCAACATAATAAAAGCCATTTATGACAAACCCACAGTTAACATCACGCCCAATGGCGAAAAGCTAAAAGCTCTTTCTCTAAATTAGGAACAAGACAAGGATGCCCACTCTCGCCACTTCAATTTGAAGTCCCATCCACAACAATCAGACAATAAAAAGAAATAAAAGGCATTCAAATTGGAAGGAAAGAAGTAAAACTGACATAATTTGCAGATAACATGATACTATATATAGAAAACACTAAATTTATCTCCACCAAAAAAAAAAAAAAAACCTATTAGAACTAATAAATGAATTCAATAAAGTTTCAGGATACAAGATTAATATACAGAAATCTGTTGTTTTTCTATACACTAATAATAAAGTATTAGAAAGAGAAATTAAGGTAACAAACCTATTTACTATCACATCAAAAAGAATATAATACCTAGGAATAACTTAACCAAGGAGGTAAAAGACTATAAAAGACTGATGTAGGAATTTGAGAATGATACAAAGAAATGGAAAGATATCCTATGTTTTGGATTGGAAGAATTAATATTATTAATATGTCCATACTACTCATAGTAATCTACAGATTTACTACAATCTCTATCAAAACACCCATGACATTTTTCTCAGAACTAGAACAAATAATCCTAAAATTTATATGAAATCACAAATGAGCCTGAATTGCCAAAGTAATCTTGAGGGGGAAAAAAAAAAGTTGATCTCAGACTATACTACAAAGTTACTATAATCAAAAATAGTATGGTGCTTGTACAAAAACAGACACATCGATCAATGGAACAGAATAGAAAGCTCAAAAATAAACCCACACATTTATGGTCAGTTAATCTGCAACAAAGCAGCAAAGAATATACAATGGAGAAAACTTAGTCTCAACAATAAGTGGTGCTACGAAAACATGGTCAGCTACAGTTAAAAGAATGAGATTAGAACATTTTCTTTCCCCATATACACAAATAAATAAAAAAAAAAGACCTAAATGTAAGAGCTGAAACCATAAAACTCCTAAAGGAGAACACAGGCAGAACACTCTAAGGCATAAATCATAGCAATGTATTTTTTTGATTTGTATCCTGCTTCTTGAGCCTGCTTCTTGTTTGGTGTTTGACCTCAGCAAGCCATTTACCTTCCTGGACTTTTAGCTACTTCATCTGTAAAATGAGGAGTTTGACTCCTAATTTGTAAGATTATTTTGCCTATAGTGGAGTATGTAATACATCTAAAATATAAAATGGCACACATTTAATATTTAACAAATGTTAAACACTAAGACAATTAATAACATGATTTAGTAAATCTGAAGCATAGAGAAATGAGAAGGCTTTCCCAAGGTCACAAAATGAGTACCGCCCAAGGTGGAAAAAGAATCCTCTTGGTATCACCCTGTTTTTCATTCACTTCAAATAAGGTCAGCAACCAAGTGCCCTTATTTCTAGAAACATTTAAGTAGAATGTTTTCTCAGTATCATGATGAATCAAAAATCAGGGACAAATGGCAGAAATGTTACACAGAGATAGATGCTGTACTGGAGGTAAGCCAGTGTTGGAAAAATGACATTCTTTTACTATCATAATTTGAAAAACAAAGCTAAAGAAAACATACATATTTCTAGTATCTAACCATGAACTCTCACTTAATTCACCTCACTTATCTACAAAATAAGAGTATCAGAGTATTAAATCTTTACCAACTTAGTCATGTTTTATCCTGTAATTGCAGAAGGAAAACAAATTCTAGGACAATAAGGCAATATTTTGAATTTTATAGCAGACCTGGGACTCAAAACTATTTTGCGAGGATTGTGAAATACCAATTGAATTAAGTGGAGCTACTGATTCAGTTATCTAGGATGAAAGTAAAATCATTACTGCTAATTTTTATATTTGATGAATTGATGATTCCTTTTAGCTGTGAACATGAATACTGTGTTCCAAGCAGTTAGAAATTGGGATATTGTAAGTCAACCATTTTACCTTTCTTTTTTTTTTAAGCTAATCATGATTTGCTACTTCCACTGTTGACTGTTTTATAAATAGAAAGTGTCTCTCATAAAAGGAGAGCTCTCTGAGACTACCACAGGAGAGGCATTTTGGGTTCTCTCCTGCAGGAAAACAAGCAGAAAATTTTTTTCTCATTTCTTGGATCCAAAAAATTTACTATTATTTTCTGAGAAGGAAAATTGAAGAAAGTGCACTACAAGCTTAATACATGTTGGTCTCTAAGAGCATTAAAGTCTTTTCCCCTAAGTTCTTGTAAGATTCTTGTAACATATATACCATATCTTCATTAAATGTAGTTAATCATCACTTGACAGTAGGGAAAAAAATGCCCTTGGCATTCCTTTAAATGGGAAAATTATATTTCCATACTTTTTTATATAAATTGCTTTTTTAAGTTTAATTTACTGCTGTATAATTATTATACTTGTATAACAAAGAATGGAATTTAGGCCTAAAACGCATCACAGTGGCCCTTTAACCAGCACAAGATACCTGTGTAATCACATTTCTGCAATTCTTAATCTTGGAATTGAAACAGCCCCAGTTGGAAGACTTGGAGCCTTGGAAAGGCTTGACTTAACGTATATGCCAAGGGATAGGTAAGAGCTTATAATGCCTGGTTTTAAAAGGGAGTGGTGGTTATAATGTAAATACAACAAATGTTTAACATCATTTTGACAGGGGCACCATGGCTGGACATGATGGAAAATAGAGAAGCATCTGTTTCCACTGTGTGTAGACATCTAAAAGGATAGTTCTACCCTTAAAAAAAAAAATCTAATCTAAATTTTTCCTATTTCATGCTTGATAATGGCAGCGCAAATTCATCCTCATTCAGGAATGAGAACAGAGGAATGAAGGAATCATTGAGTATTCAAGACTTATATTTTTAAAGCACATATTAAGGATGGCTAATTTGGACATCTAAACCCATAAATTTAGTATATCTACAAGATTTCAGGGAACTCCTCACTTAAAACATTATTTTCTCTAATTGCTATTAATGTGTTGAAAATAAATTTAAATAAATGTATAAGTTCTGAGTATAATAATCTCAAAAGGCCTACTACCATATCACACAATGAAATAATAATCTTATATATTCTCAATATACAATATGTATTAACTCCAAGCACATTACTTTTTTGTTGCCTTTTTGTTTGCTTAACAAATATCTTATTTAGATGCAGTACCTGTTTGCAAATTGTGCTGATTTATCTAAGCAACTAAAATGATTTAAAACCTTATGATGCATTTAAATTCCATCAAATTGGTCCTTTCTGAGCCTGCATTTTCCAATGAACTATTAGAGTCCTATGCCATGGACCATCCCTTCTGTCACCCTGAAACAACCTATTATTCTTGACAGTATATTTTTGAGCTATATATCAAATCTAAGACAAGCTGACTTGCCTGAAAATGGCTATATCAAAGCACAGAGAAGCCAAGGAAATGGTGAATAGAAACACACATATCAGAAGAAGATGCCCAAAGAGTCTGCCATTGGAAAACTCATTCCTCAAGAAACAGTGGCAGAACTATCAGTGTGAATAGTGTGCGATTTATTTTATACATTGTGTTCCTCTGATTATGGTGTCATCAGTTTCTAGTATAACTGGAAACATATTTTCTAGACACCTAATAGGAAAAACAAAGTTCTACAGCCAATTCCTCCAGCAAAAAGTTTGTTATTATTCTTTATCAAAATTCATCCAACCTAAAATGAGATTAACTTTGTGTTATACACATTAAAAATTTAATTCTTTTCACAATAATCATTCTATATAAGAAAATGATTATTTTCATGATATAAGTTACCAAAATGTCAAATCCTTATGCTCTTTTAATACTTGAATCCTTCACAGACTTTTACAATTGAATCCTAAAAAATAGTAAACACACACATGTTAACTGGTAGGTTGAACAAACCATGACTAAATGAAATATAATCAGTACAACTTTATAAGCTCTCATTGCCCTTTCAAAATTTATCCAGAGAAAAATTTTCTTATTGTCAACTCTTTAAAAAGTTATAAAATCACTTTATTCCACAGAAACCCTCCAAATTATTCAGTTAGAAATATCCAGCACCGAGATGGGGTATAGCTCAGTGGTAGAGCACATGCTTAGCATGCGCAAGATCCTGGGTATAGTCCCTACTACTGTCACTGAAAAAAAAAAAAGAAGAAACTTCCAGCACAGTAGCTTAAATCTTCATGACTCATTGAAAAGTTAAGTTCTTGGTCACTTTTCTCCACAACCCCTAACCACCCCACCCCTCACCAGCAGCAGCCTCTTTTTTCACGAAGGGGTATGATTAGCTTTTTCCCTTTATTCTGCTCATAATCCTACCTCAAGCTTTTAGTCTTTCTTGTGTTAGATTTTGGGAAAAATGGAACATAGAAAATTTGTATTAGCTGGTACTATGATAAGGTAGTCTTTATGTTCTTTGAGCTTGACATAGGTTGAAAATTGAATCCTGGTCTCAGAGTTGCTTTCCTGGAAACCTCCAAGAATGGTTACTGGGATCCTCTGGATAGTGCCTGAGTGAACCATACAATCTGTCATACGTCTGTCCTGTCCCAGCTACCTCCTCATGCCCCTCCGCCTTCTGCCCACCATTCCTCCACTCTTGGCTTTCTAGCTGCCTATTCTCACATAGATTCTTGGACAGGATTCAAGAGGGCTCCATTCCTGCAAGCATTTTTCTGTGGCCCATATTTTTTTTCATGGCCAATTCTTACAGGTCCTCTCTTCTTCTGAAAAAGAGTAGGCCACCATTCTGCTATTCAGATCATTCTGGCCTTCTTACTCTGTGTCTGGCACAACTTCTAAGTTTCCAGTGTGGCCATATTCTCTGGGTAGTCCTTTTGAAGTCCCTCTAAATGGCTGATGATTAGATTAAGTCCCTTTACTCTTAAGAGATAAAATACAAGACTCTCCGTTAAATATTAACTTCAGATAAACAACAAATAATGCAGCATCTAGGATAAACTTATACAGAAGTTATTATTTACCTGAATTTTGAATTTAACTGGGCATTCTGTATTTTATCTGGTTACTTTATCCACCCTTCCCTTGTGACTGAGTAGGACATAACAGCACCTCTCTCCAACAAATCCTTTCCATATTTCACTCCAACTTCCCTCTTAATCTGGGCTATACCGCTAACAGGTAGAGGCAGGGAACTTAGTTCTTGAGTATTTCTCATGACTAGTACATTTTGGTATATCCAACTCATTAAATATCAAAAATCTATCTTACTTCAGCATCTCAGTTGAAGCTTTAAATTTAGCTTCCTGTTTAATAAATGTGATATATTGTAATTTTATGGATATTTTTAAATTCTCTAAAATTTTCATGTATTTTAAAACACACTCTGTAGCCATTTACTATTAGGATAGTCTTTGATTATAATAATAATTTTATATATGTATTTATTTTATTTATATATTTATATATATTTTATGTTTATGTACATTTATATATTAAATTTATAAAGCTTATAATTTATATAACAATCATAATTTTTAATCTAATGTCTCAATTCTTCAGGAATTGCAACAGCAGCCCCATTCTTTCTGGTATCGTCCCTTTCCTTGTTGCAACCATGATCTTCTACGACTCTGTTCTTTAGTCCCTTTGACTAGCCCAGGATGGTACTATGACCCAAGTTAAGCAAACCTGAGTCACAGTCACAGTCATAGTCAAGCCAGTAGTTGTCCACTGGTAATTTATATCAAATTTGAGAAAAAAACTCAACTTTACCATATGAAATTTGGAAGTTGTCATTAATCATATTTCTTACTTTCTAGAGATAATGGAATTTTAATAACAGTTACAGGGGCATCTGAGGCTCTGTTCTATTTACTTCTGAGGTCTACATGCCATTCTTGATCTTCTCACATATCAGATGTTTAAATTTTCTTTGTTCTTTAGACTGATAAATTACACTTTTTGTCTAATCTAGTTGGACTTAGGATTTCCCTACCTTACAATCAATAGACTGCTTAAATGTTGCAATTGAATTTATATTTTAATATTGTGTCCAGTGAAATACTATGAAGACTTTTACAAAATGTCATAAGCTAGGGAAGATGATAGGTTTAAAATAGATTAACTAATATAAATTGATCCTATTTTAGGAATATAGTTAGAAGAGAGAGAAACAAACGAGCATCACAATAAACACAGTTAATATTTGAAGACATCCCACATAGATATTCAATCCATACACAAAATATTTATAAAACCATAATAGAAATGGAAGGTTGTATCTGAGTGGAATTGTAATTAACTAGGATAAGAAGATAAGAACTAAGAATGTAAGTTCTAAAAGTTCTTAAACAGATCATCGGTCTTAGTAAAACATTTTTTTTAATTTTACTTTACATAAGGAATTAAAATCAGAATGAAATTCCCTGCATCTGTGAATATTGATGAATGGTACTGTTCAACACTTCTGTGTTGTTTTTGTTGCTAAACAACTTTTCACAATGGCAAGCAGATAATGAAAAAGTACAGTTACCTACTTTATCTTCATTTTAGCATTATATCCACTCTTAGGTTCTAAGAAATATTTTGGGCAAAAGGTTTGGTCTTCTATTCATTGCCTTTTTCACAGCTTTCCCCTTATTTCTTTAATGTCCTTGCAATAGCTTCCTAGTGCCCTTATGCTGTCCTATTTTCTACGGCACAGATACTTAACCAGTTACTTCTGTACTAGTCCTGACTCTTAAGTCTAAACCTCCACTGTATATTATCATTCACAATAGGTAGCACATCACCACATAATCAGGTGTGAATCAGGTAAATCACCTTTATTGACATTCAACTAAAGTGTCTTCTATCACAAGCAACACACTGAGAGTATAATTTTTGTCTATTTTACAACACTTATTATTTCCATTTTTATGTCATTCTATTCGTATTTTCTAAACAGAGGGAAAATTGTTGCTTCTTTTAGATCTACTAGTTTTCAATAAAGCTCACATAATTTTTGTGAAAGGATTTTAATTTATAGAATTAACATATAACTATAATTCATTTAATATTTATCAAGCTTTTATTGTATATCTTCCTTCAGAGGTTGTATAATCATAAAAGAAATAGAAAACAGGATCCAAGGTGATATAAAAACACATATATTTTAAACACGGTAGAAAGTCGCAAATATTTCAACTGAAAAAAAGAAGTATAAAAATACCTATATTCTGAGGAAACCAATTTGCAGCTGTGAATATTTTTCTGTGTTCATATTCATTTTAAAAATCAAGAAAAATATAATTATAAAAACATGGAGCCCTCTAAGAGGAATTTTGGCTTTGAAAGTATAATAGAGGGGAAAGAGATGATGGGTAATGGCATATTCAAAAAAGAAAAGAAAGAAAGAAAACAAAACAAATTATCTAGTTAAACACAAGGAGGGAATCAGATTCTACAGTGGGGGTAAACTTAACATTAATCTGCTTGACATGTGAAAATCACAACTGGGGATGGGGCATAGTCCAGTCAGCAAAGTATTTACTGTTACTGTCATTATAATATTATTGCAATACGAAAATAGCGGTCATAAGAAGGGACTCTGAAAGGGCCAGACTTTAACATTAATGAACTAAGGTGAGAGGCAGAGTTCTCCTTGAGAGATCAAGCATTAGGAACTCATCCTTTAGTTAAGTAATTAACCTAGCAGCAGGCTGTACACTGAGACTACTTACTTCAAAGCAAAAAATAAAGCAGGTAGCAAGGATGGGCTATTATGTACATTGCATTTAATTTCTCACACTATACTTGAAAAGAGAAGAATTCAAGGTTATTTTACTTGTAAATTAAGCTAGTTAATTTCACGTACATTAAATTTAAAAAAAGAAAAAATTAAAGAGAAAAAAGTTGCCTATCTGCATATTCTATATAAGAAAAGATTTATACTCATATTTCTCTTATTTATTTAGCTGTTAGATAACAAAGTATTCTAATTTCTACTTTGAATTTTAAAAATTATTATAAAATTGAGAAATTATATCTCAGTGGAATGTTGAAGTGAGCATGGTTGTCTTTTTAATATTTTGCCTTTAAGGAGCCACTCCTTCTATATATATGTCTGGACCTGGGTCATGCAGTCATGGTGACTTTCCCTGCCTGTATCTCACCCCTACCTTCATTACCTGGCTCCAACAAATGGTGATCATATGAACCACAATGACCAATGAGGGGGGGCCCCCTTATACAGTTTGTTGTGCCTAAGGATGTCTGGCCAAGACAGTGAGTGGGACCTGAAATCTAGCCATGCTTCTCTGCCCAAGCTGTGTACCTTGGCATGGGGTCTACATGCCCGGAGAAAGGTCACCTTTTTCTAATTCTCATAAAGGCTCCATCTGCTTGCCAAGCTGTTTACCTGCAGGGCTGCCTCTACCTAGTAGGGAGATCATTTGCTCATTTGTACAAAGGCTGTGGAGCCATATGGGCTAAGAGAGACCCTGCCAATGAGAGAACTCCATACCCTTTACCTCAGTGACTGTTCCATGGATGGATCCAAGCTCAAAGAATTCTCCCCTGAACTTTTATTTGACTGTTAGCTTGAAGTATTGCATTTCATGGATAGGGCTGCTAAACTGAAAGGATAGTCACAGCCATATTCCTCACTATTTGCAGAGTATATTTGCAGCATTAAGCAAACACAAGAAGGAAAGAGAGCTGAGAGATGGAAAATAAGAGAACAAGCTCTGGTTTGAACTCCTGGTTCCAGCCCTCAGTGAGATCTCTACCAGCATTTCCCAGAGACAGGAGCCAATGGATTCTTTCTTAATTAACTTGATGCAAGTTGAGTTTCTCTCATGTTCAAATGAAAGAGTTCTGATATACGCTGGTGATATACTGATTAGTTCAGTTGTTGCAATTCTCTGGAAAGGATGTTGTGCATAATGGAATCCTACTAATCTCCCCCTAATAGCAGTGCTCTGGTTACTTTACATAACAAGCATCTGTTGCCTTTCAGCTTGAACTTGTATGTAAAGGCTGATGTTTTCAAAGTAAATGATTGATAACAGTAGAATAAAGTTAGTCCAGAAAGAATCTGTGAAGATAGATGAGTGCTTTTGTCTAATCCCAAAATAATGAAGCTGGATTGGCAAAAGAATGAAATGGAAAATTCCTCAATTTGAGGGAACAGCATGAGCAAAGGTACAAAAGAGCAAGTTAGAGACATATATTATGACTCTCTTAAATGTCAAATGAATTAATTTATTAGCTAACTACTGAAAGTCTCCATGGATAGTCTGGAATCAGGATCTTCTGGATTCATATTTAGATATGACTGTCAGGAATTTATCTATCTCTCTTCACACTCCTCTCTCCTTGGAGAGAGACAGCTCCCTCTCTGTTACTCTAGCAAGTCTTAGAAGTAGTTATGATTGCATAGTTATGCTGCTTAGGCTATAAATCCAACCTTCATTTGATCTGATTGGCCAGGGAAATATAAGGCTCTGATTAGTACTGCCTGGAGCTGAGGGTGGAGGCAGCACCATATGACCAAACACATTGCTAAGTGTTTGCACAAGGAAGGAGGGGGAGCCATTACTATAAAAAGGAAAGTAGAAGTTGAGTAGGGAAATATCCAACATCCAAAGAAGAGAGTTAGTTGACTGGCTAGGTAACAAGGAGTAAATCTATTAGACAGCATGAAAAATTATATTGCATAAATGAGGGGGCCAAGTTAGAAATATTGGAGTGGTTTAAATGTGAGGTATTTGAACATCAGTCAGTATTGCACATATAAATGGAGTTTACACACAGCAACCTATTTTGCACTGGAGAAGTATCTGTGGAAAGGTGTGCCTCTTTTGAATAGGGATTTCATGTAATTTATTTTCCAAGATGGGAGACTTTTGAGAGTAGAAGTGGGTAGTCTTAATGATTATATTGGAATAAGAGGCATAAACTGGCACTTTACACCAGAAACCTGGGGCAAATGGTCACTCATTTTCTCAGCAAGGTGGTCAGAAAGAGTGGCTTATACGCACATCCATGTGTAGTGCCCTTTGACCCTATTACCATAGACAGAATCAATTTCAAGCATCTGTGACTAACCTTAAGGCAGTCACCTATAAATGAGCATAAGAGGGACCAGGTGATTGGCAAGAAAATCTGTGTCAGAATGAAATATTTGATCAGATGGTAATCTACAAAGCCAATTGGATCCCTTCCCTCAAGAAATGTTAGATGCAAGATACATGGAGCAAGACTAGTTGGAATGAAGCAGAATGTAAAAGAAACTCACAAATTATGCAGTGTATTAGTTGGTGTGGGCTAATGTTCTATAAAAGATAGACACAAATATATTTGTCTCAACAAACAGAAATCGTATCTCACTTCTGCAACAGTCCAAAGTAAAAGCAAGCATTCCCACTCAATGGGAAGCTCTCTTCACACAGAAATTCTAAGAGTAAGACTTTTCCACTTTGTGGCTTGGTTGTCCCCAAATTGTGGATCACTCTCTAACCATCAGGAGGGATAGATAAGGCACTGCATAAACCAAAGAGTTTTTCTTAAAAGTCTCGGCCTAGAATGGCTCACATGATTTCCATTCACTTTCTGTTAATGAGAACTAAGCACAGGAGACAACTATAACTACAAGCAAGGAAGGGAATAGGGTTCTTTCCTTGGGAAAGGTAGTATGCCTGGGACACCTGTATACCAAGCAAGGGACATTTACAAGACTACCAGTGGTCTTTGTCCCAGGCTGTAAGCAGCACCCTCAGCAAACAACCTGAGAGGTGGAGAGACAGACAGTTGTGAGTGGATTAGAAATGGACATTCGGGTAATAAGCAGAGAGAGAGAAATGTTGACTGAGCCTTTTCAGTCCAGGCCCCATAATCTGGGGTTTGAAGGACTTTCTCCTGACCTGCTCCCTTGGTTACAACAGGGTCACTATGTGCTTACACATGATAATATGAGGGAAACTATCATTCTGTGACCTGATCAAGCTTAAGATCCACCACTTTAAACTTCTCAAGCAACACTGTCTACTTTTATGGCTTCAACTGCACTTTTCATGGTGATGACTCCCTTGTTTATTTCTCCAGGACAGATTTCTCTCTCAAGCTCCAGCCTGTCATACCTGGGAGTACTACACAGCTCTACTATATCTCATAAACAACCAACTTGGCATTCCAACACTGAATTTATCACTCATTCTCCAGCCTGCTCCTCGTCTTTGCGTCTCAGTAAATAGCACTACCATTCATATGGATGTTAAGATGGGAAACTTGAATCATCTTTTTTTTTCTCACCCTTCATAGAACTGATAAGGACTGGAGCTCACCTCTTTCTATGGCTGGAGTCCACTCACACTTCTCTAGGCCTACTGCAGGTTTCATAGCCCAGGTCATCCCTTCTCACCCAGATTTTCACAGGAGCCATTCTAACTATTCCTCCTGCCACCAGTTTTGCCTTTCTATTTATTCTTTACACAACAGCCAAAGTGATAACTCTACAGTAGATATATAACTAAGTCACAAGTCTTACTTAAAGTAATTTTTGCCATTGTTTCCAGAATAACTCTTACCATAATATAGCCTATAAGGCCCTTTTATCAGTCAAGTTCGAATCAGAAACAGAATCCACACGTTAATTCAAAAGAGGAAAGTGAATATAATAAACAATTACAAAGGAATTGCGAGAAATAAACAGAAACAGAGGAGATGCTGAAAAAAGCAGAAACTGGCAACAGTAGGAAGCCACTACCACTCTAGGGTGGTGTGAATAAAGAGAATAAGTAATGTTATCAGAATTCAGAGTCAGGAATTCCTGGAAGAAAATGTAACTTCTGCAGGAATTTGTCTGACAGGAGCTGGGACCATGGTGAGGAGGGTCTGGTGAAAGATGGAATCACAAAGAAGATGCAACCTCTGCAAAGAAAGAAAGGAAGGAAGGAAGAAAGAAACACAACCTGGCTTCCCTTCTCCTACTCTGCACTCTAGTGCATTCCATACTGAACTTACCTAGAAGCCAACTGGCAAGGGAGCATGAGTGATGCACTTTACAGAACATAAGAAAGTTAGGAAATGAATGTGCACAACTTCATATTCTATCTTTCTAGCCTCAGCCCTGATACTGCTGACTCCCCTGCATCTATGCACTTCACCCAAGGAATCTCATTTCAGTTCCCCAGCATAGTCTCTTTATTTTCTCTGCATTTGTACACCCTACTACCCCAATTCAGAGAAGTCAGAAAAGAAGTCACCCTTTTGCCTTTCTCCAATTGCCAGAATATCCCCAGCGATGCTTTGAGCCTTAGTTTAAGTACCACTCTTCTGGAAAGTCTATTTAGGACCCTATATCTCTGAACTAGATGCCCTTAACATATAAGCTCTTACTTACTAGCCTGTAAATTCCCATTAGAGCATTTATAACAAAAATTAAAACATGATATAAAAATCAACTATGGTTTCTAATTTACTTGTCTATATCCTGAGCCAGTTTATAAATTCTGTGAGAGTAGGAGTCCCATACCTGCTAGTAATCACAGCACTCAGGAGATGCTCAACAAGTATCTGTTAACTGAGTGTGTGGATCAACAGATGAAGTGGAGAGTCAGGGAATGGCAGAAGCTGAAGGGAGTAGTGCTGGTCCCTGCTCTGGGCGACCACAGGAATTGAGGTGAGGACCTCACTGTTCTTAAATTGTGAAAGATGAAGGACATTGTTCAAGGTTTCCATGATTTCTAAATGTGTGACTGCTATTTGGGCTTTAGGCTACCTTATTTCACTTCAACCCTTACAATAACTTTCTTATTCCTCAACTTAGGCAATATACACCTTACTATATTAATATAAAGGAGAAAGATACAAGAAATCAGAAGCTCAGCTAAAGGGCTATTGTGGAAATCTAGGTATGCGTTTATAGGAGAAATAAATTAAATATGAGAAAAGAAGAATAATGAGGGTATTATTTAAACATGGAAATAGTTTAATTTGGAAATAATTCTGTGAAGAGTAATCAGAGAAGGCCATGTTTACTTGGGGAATTATTAAAAACATTTATTCCAATGTGATCTGGTTTATATACCTCTTTTTTTTTTTTAACAATAAAGGAGCACTCATTTAGATTTGGACTCATTTGTGAGAAAACAACAAAAAGATTAGCTTACGAAAAGCTAGTATTACCACATTCTGGAAGAAAAATGTACATAGCTCACTAATAGTTATTTTAAATACAACATATACAACAAATTACAAATAAGAGACAGAACAGTTTTGGTTTTAGTCATAATTTTCTCAGCCACAGTAAGTCGGGCGGTATCTCTGGCCTCATCTCTATCCCTCCTCTTTCCACATACCGACTCTGCTGCGGAATCTGAGACAACTCCCCTAGGAAGCACTGTTATCACTCTCTGTTGGAATGATCACCTTTCAGTATGCTGGTGCATTTGTCTGCAGTTTTTTCCATTTTAGCTCATAGATGATTTCTTCCCTTGCCACACAGATTTGTTCTTGCCTGCTCTATTTCTATACCTAATTTCTGTTACACAAATTTATGGTGATGAAATCCTTCAGGGTTTCTAGTGTGACTGACTTAATACGTAAATGTGCTATGCTTGTAATCTCTTTTGTGTCGGAGGGGATTTCAATTACCCCTATCTGTGAGCAGAACATCTTCTGGAGTAGTCCATGAGGAACATGTCTTGATATACAAGCCTTTTTCCAGTGGCTTCTTGTCTCTATGCGATAGTTATTAACTTGAGCAACTAGAGATAAAACCTCTTGCTCTGTAATAAAACTCTGCCTCACTAGGTCTTTGCCGGCTGTATATTGGTTCCATATATTCTCAATATTAAATAAAAAAGCAAAGGAAAATTGAAGTAGGATATGTTTACAAAAGATAACAGAGTTCAGTCATGAAAAATAACAACATAGGTATGATATACGGTTTTCTACGTTTTCGAACAAAAAGTACTTGAACAAATTCGTCACTAAATCTTTCCTTGTGAAAAGGGATATTCAAAATCAATAACATATATGCCTTAAAATATAAATTTAGTGACTTCCTTTTTATTTAAATATAAAATAAATAATTATGTTACTTGTAGAATACCTGAATTGTTTGAAACTGGCTTTATGAAAAATAAAATAGGCCCTCAAATAAGAGAAAGTGACCTAGAAGTATAGGTAGAGGTCAGCTGGCATGATTTCCCAGGAAAAATTCTTATATCTCAGATATCTAGTCATCCAATTACCCACACAATTGACCACAAAGCAATTGTGTAGCTGAGAAAATAAATAATAAATAAAAACATAACCACAAAAGTTCATAGCTGGAGTTCACAGTCAGACTGGAGTTCTACTGATGAAGCTGATTTTATGATGGTCTGTGAATAAGAAAAAAATACATTTTCCAAACACAAGCATGGCCATGTCACCTGAAAATTCTGTCTAGACAGAAGCCACAGAAAATTCTTATCTAATGAAGAGAAATACACTTACCTCATAGGGTTGTTGTGAGGACTAGATAACATAAAGTATACACAGAAACTGTTATGGGTTGAATTGTGTCCCTCCACAATTCATACTGGAATCCTAACCCTCAGTATCTCAGAATGTGATCTTATCTGGTAGTAGGGTTGTTGCAGATATCATTAGTTAAACTAAGATGAGGTCATACTGGAGTTGGGTGGACCCCTACTCCAACAGAATGATGTCCTGTAGAAAGGCAGATGAAGGCAGAAAGCGCCTTATCTTCTACAAACCAAGAAAGGACAAAGATTGCCAGCAAACTATCAGAAGCTAGGAGATAAGCATGAGACGGATTCTTCTTCACAGGTCTCAGAAGGAACCAATCCAGCAGTACCTTGATCTCAGACTTCTGCCTCTATAACTGTGAGACAATGTATTACTGTTGTTTAAGCCTCCCACTCTGTAGTATTTTGTTATGGCAGCCTTAGTAAACTAACATAGCAGCTAAGAGTGACTGGCACAAAGTGGAGGTTTAACTGATGTCAGAGCCTCAGTGATACTCTCCTGTGAGCACATTCATGAAAATAAAGGGATACAGCAGTAGATTCTTGTGTAAAGGGATACAGTAGTATATTAAGTGTTTCAATAAAAGTTTCATAGCAATTTTGAGGGCAATTCCTAATCTCTATTCTAGTTTCCCGGAGGACAAAGGGGAGCAAGGCAGGAATCTGAGACCAAGGGAACGGAGATATTTGTCAGGGACCCTAACAAAGCACACATAATACAGGAATTCAGCCGTTCATCCAAATGACAAGAATGACCTTTGGACATAAGGAAGAATGAAAAATTTTGGTATTGGAATTAGGGTCATGTTAGTCATTCATCATTTCTAGAGTATCCATCATACGTTCAAGCATTTTGCTAGGTGCAGAGGGCACAAGAATAAATGACTCCTGGCTTTCATGTTCAAGAGCTAACAGCCTACTTGGGAGGAAGTCATAAAAATGTCATAGTAAATACCACTGGGATATAAAGTAGAAATGATTGGTAGTAAGTAAAATAATTCCATACATACTGAGGATTCAGATGTGGCAGGAAACTGTATGTCTACTGTTACCAGCTGTCAATATGAAGTTGTACCGAGCCATTAGAACACTTTCTAGGGCACCTTACTCTTGTTTGGATAGAACAGCTTTTCTATTTGGGATAAACTGTCATCACTGGAACTGAGCAAAAGTTGAGTGAAAGTCTGAATGCGTAAGTCATTGCAATATCCCTTCTCCAGAGCTTACTATGCGCCGGACACCTAAGGCACACATGCTTTTGGCGGCTGATTTACTGATCCTGCTGTCTAGCAGCATCTTTATTATAAGTGCAAACATTATTTATGCAGGCCTAGTTAGAATATTCTCAGTTACCTTTCTTAAAAATTCTACAAAGTTAGATACTAAACTCAAAAACTTCTTCCAGTGATCCCCTCCAAAGATTAATTGCATTTAATTTATAGGTATATAACAGAAGTTGTCATAATATATTATGGCTAGTCATTTCTATTTTTTTGTTTGTTTTTAAACACTGTATACAGTTGGGGGGAACTATTTTTGCACTTCTAAATGTGTTACTTCTTTAATAGCCCAATATATTGTTTCATGTGAAGGACCCTCAATGAGACAGGAGGGAAGGGAGCAGGGCACAACCACTGAAGTAATGACACAGCAATTGAGGACAGGACAAACTGGTTAGAAACAAGATGACAGAAGACTGGACTTCTAGTAGACCTTGAGCCTCATGGCACACCAAAAATGTTACTGGAGAACTGGTTCTTGTCTTCCACAGGAAAGAGTTCAAGAGCAAGGCACAGTGAAGTGAATATAAGTTTATTCAAGGACATAAACACTCCACAGGCAGAATGTGGGCCATCTCAAAACGTAAGAGGGAGAGAGGCCTTGAGGTGTGGGGGTGTTTAGTGTAAAGTAGATACACACTCCATAGAGTGTGGGCTGTCTCTGAAGGCAGGAAAGAGTAACCACGAGGCACAGGGTTGTTAGTTTTTATGGGCTCAGAAATTTCACATGCTAACAAGTAGGAGGACTATTCCAACTATGCTGGAGAAGGGGTGGGGATTGCCAGGAATTGGGCCCCTGCCCAGTTTTTGGCCTTTTAAGGTCAGCCTGGGAAATGTTATGGTAGTTGTGGGTATGCCATAATGCTCAAGTTCTACTGGAAGTCAAATCTTCTGCCATTTTGGGTCTAACCAATTTCTCTTGTCCTCAACTGCTGTGTCATTCCTTTAATGGTTGTATTCTGCTCTCTTTCCCTGCTGTCTCAACACCATGAAGCACATCCTCCTGTTTTGGGGGAATAATACAAGAATAAAACAAAATCAAGCCACAGAGGGTAGAATCAGGAGCATACAGTGGCAGTCATTAAGCAGCTGCCTGGAAAGATGTAATTCTTGTTGCACAGAGCCTGCACTTGGTAGGAGGTGGGCATCCAGTGTTGATAGCACACTGCAGTAGTCTAATAGTTTACACAGTTCAGAGGCATGCAGGTGGAGGTGGGGTGATGAGCTTGGCAACAGGTCGTAAGGCTGGAAGCTGAAGGACAGTACTCTGGTTTGGGGCCATGGAAGGAAAGCCTGGGATGTGCTGCAGGTGGTAAAAAAAAAAAACAACTCCAGCTGTGCGAATTGGCAGAGGTGAAAAGGCAGGCAGATGACCACATGGACCAGAAAACAGAAGCAAAGAGTCATATCCCAGAGGATCAGGACCATATAAGTACAGAATACAGTTTAGATCCTCCCTAGATGAAAGGATCTAGGTGAGAGGGGTGGCAACAAGTTGGAAGCAATGAGCAACAAAGGAACATGACTGCAATGATGATGGTAATATATGTAGATTTCCTAAGGCAAAGAGTCTAATATTCCTCCCGCCCTCCTTCCAGAGACTAAAATGGCCTCAGCCAAGTGGACGCCAGCAAAAACACCTAGTTAGAAGGGGTGTGGGATTGCCAAGGCAGTTTGTGAAAAAATATGTACATATTTAAAAAGAAAGGAGTAACATATAGTTTGCAAGTTGAGTTTTAATGATTGAATTTCAATAAACTTCTGGAAATTTTTGATTCATGTTTAGCCATATTAATATAATCATGATTCGAGCATGCAAGGCTATTACCACCCCTTTAAATATAGCTAACATGTCTCATTTACATTTTATATGGAAAAAAAAAGATGATGCTGCAGGGTAGCAGATGCCATGCTTAACTGTCTCAAGAAACTCATTCTCTTTTCAGGCTAAATTCAGCTACTAAAATTTTATAGTCAAGCATTAAAATGCCTGGGGAAACAAAGGTACTGGGCAAAGATCCTAGCAGACATTGCTGGAAGTATGAGAGGGCAGGTGATCTTGAGTCTAAAGTAAAATGAAATCATGAATATAGATTTAGAACTACCCTTGAGTCATTAGGAAAACCAGAGAATCTCTACATATTTGAAATAATAAGCAAACATTTGATTAAAAGAGAAGATGTAAATAACTTTAAGTTGATTTTTAAAAATTGACTCAATATTAGTTTATTTTAGAACAATGGTTCTCAAAGTGTGTTCCTGGAACCAAGAGTACCAACGTTCCCTAGGAAATCTGTTAGAAATGCAAACTGTTACGGCCTACCCCAGATCTACTGAATCAGAAACTTAGAGTGGGACCAGCAATCTGTGTTTTAACAAGCCATCCTGGTATAAAATTGCCAGATTTAACAGATAAATGTACAGTGTACACAGTTGAATTGAATTTCAGATAAAACAATGAATATATTTTTAGTATGTCCCAAGTGATATTTGAGACTTGTTTAAAAAACATATTGTTTATCTGAAATCCAAATTTAACTGGGCATCTTTCATTTTATCTTACAACTCTATTCAAGTGACTCTGATAGAAGTTAAAATTTGAGAATTTTGTGGTAACAATAACAGCAATACTAAACAAATAGTATCTCCTATGCCCATATAGCAGAAAGCATTAATGCCTGGTGCAGGCAACTGTCTGCATCTATCTGGTAGAATGTTGAATTCAGTTCTAAAATATTTTTGTTTGGTCAAATGTATTTGTTTTTATTTGTTCTTTCTGTTTGAATTAATTGCAATATTTAAAATGTGATGAAATTTCACATAAAATCATGATCTAGATCACATACTAGTATGGCAACAACTGAGACTATTAATAAGTGGGTGGTCCAGTGTTCTACAACCCACTCCACCACCTACTTGTGTCTCTATCATGAGTCTAGATATTGCCTGTCATTTGTATCTGCAACTGTGCTGTTTTCACAGTCCCCAGTTGGGATTGTATTATTGGCCTATATCCTCTTAGACTTGTAAATTTGCAACTTCTTTAAAGGTTTCCCACAGATGTGGATATTTTGGAATATGAAACATCTCAAAAGGCAGGCCTCACATGGGAAATTATGGGTATTATGCCACAGGCGACATCTCCAAGAAAATAAGTTAGCAGAATTAGAAATCAAGGTTGTAACAGATTCTAGCCTAAAACAACCAAGCTTGACGTACATATGGACCAATTCAGAGGAATAATATACTAAGTTCTTTGTTTAAGTTGAAACTATTGTTATTGATTCTCCATGTGAAAATGTATATTCCAAATCTGATGATATGTTTTTGTAGTGAAAATAATATCAAAACTAACAGTGATTTTTAAGGACTAAAATGTTCACATTGGAGCATATTTAGGAAGCAAAACACAAAGGCTGATTTTCAGTCTTTCATACTAAAACGAAATTTTAGGTCATATCTTGAATTTAGGCCATGTGTATGTACCCTAAAGATTGCGATTTATTAATCATTTCTCCATACCAGCTTGAATTCATATGTGGATGCACAGAATCAGTAGCTCATGCCTTGTAGAAATTTGGTTTCTGGCAAACCTCAAGAACTTTTGAGGCCTTTGAAACTACACTGTTTAGGTATTGCTTCATTTTAAGTAATTAAATAAGTACTGAAGAAAATTCACCTAGTTTGTAGTTAGTGCAACTTCCTGCCTTGAAGATTTAAATTCTGCAGCAATGTCCCTTTTACTACCTCAAGAGCTTTCCCAGAATAAATCTTTCCCCTTCCAAGCAGGGCTTGGAAAACATGTGCAATGCTTTTGTGACATATGGGCCTGTCTACAGTAATTAATTCCTAGTTTGTCTGACCTAATTGCTCCATGTTGGCAACTCTTGTTATTTTATTAAAAGCAACATTGTTAAATATAAACAGAATATTGCCAAAATAATGATTATTTTTTCAGAGCTGCACACATTTCATAATTCTTTCATTTTATCAATTATTAAATTCTCTCTGCTCACTAAATAGTTCCTAGCCTGTTATCTCAAATGCACTGCATACTCCAATTAAATTTACCTTTTTAATTATATTGATGATTAGTTGTGTTCTGAATCCATTGTGGAAGCAGAAATTAGGTTCAACTTTCTTTTCCCAAGCTGTAATATATATACCCTATTTTATTCCTACCATTCAGGAAAGTAGAAAACCCAGGTGTTTTCTGTTTTATGTAAAGCAGATCATTGTTCTTCTCTGCTTGATTTATGAGGAAGGGCATTTTGTCCACCTTGAGCTCCCTCACTTCAAGTTGGTATATGCATCTCAGATCCATCTGGACTTTTTTTCTACCCACCTGCACCTCCATTTAGTCCAAACTCCACAGCACTGGCTAACAGTAAAATTTGCTTTGAGATACAGTAAATAATTCAGGCATTTGCAAAGCTTGACAATTGTTGCTTCGTCACAATTAACAATAGAAAAAAATCCCTGAGAGAATGAATTTTACTTATCACTCTCTAGATTTGTGTGACTTTTTTTTTCTTTACAGCAATTCCCTAAGTCTCATGCAGGGTGTTATAGGATGCCCTTATTCTACATGCCTAATTCTAATGCTGTTTCTTATGCATCAGAATATATTTTATATATAAATAGTAAAATAGTTATAAATTCACACAGTTCTCATTTCTGAATTCTAATATATTCAGCTTATGGAAAAATCATATGGAGTTTGTATAGCCTTCACAAAATCTTCATCTAAAGCAGTTAGTTCCCAATTTATTTAAAAAAAAAAATTAGGGTATACAAAGGCATAGGTGCAGCCGAAGCAAGATAAAGTGTAGAAGTCTCTCCTCTCTACCTCCCCTCTCCCCACTATCATAAAACTGGAGGAAAATATTTCTGAAACATTTTAATTTGAATTCGTATATTCTAGAAATCTTGATGCCATAGGAATTTCTCACCCATTAAAAGCAATGGGTTCTGATGCTTCAGAAAAAAAGACTGATACATGCTAGAAGTAGTTATACAGCTCAGCTTTCACTGTCAGATGTGATTTTGTTGCAAGTTAACAGGCTTGAAAAATAGGTCTTTGTGGCAGCCCATGATTGGGTTAACAAATTCTAACAGACCCCAGCCACTTATCTCTTTAAAGAAGAGCAAATGTGCTAAGTAACCACGTTGCTTGCATAGTTGAGGTTTTAGCAACGACCCAGGCCCAGGCTGGGTGTGCCCGCCTTTAGATCGTCTTCTATCCTCAAAACAGCCTTGGGCTGGAATGGTAAACAAGTTATAAAAAGCTGCAGACTCAGAGGTGAGAAGGCTGGTTAGCCAATAACGGTTAAGATCCCCTGAGGGGGGCAACCTAAGACAGGCACAGCCGCCTGAGTCCAAGTTGTTAAGCGGCTGTTTCTCATACAATGCGCCCTGAGAAGCTGAAAAGCTCAACAGGAACATGATTCACCAGAAAGGGTCTGTTGACCTTGAGCCAAACACCAACAAACAAAGCCTTTGCACTCATCATGATCCCACCCTGTTCTTCCCTAAATTCCTGCATTCCTCCTTTGACTGTACACAATAAATATGGAAGCATTTGAGAGGCTCATGGAGTTGGCTCCTGACTCCCTCTCGCTATCTTGACTTTTTCCACAGAGTCTTGAGTAATTAATTCCAACTTGGTGGGATTTCTGCGGAACCCACAACTGGTGACAAACCCACAGGTCTTGTTAAGGGACAGAGGGTGGGGGATTCTAAATCCTTTAGCTTAGAAGATTAAGATCATAATTTTGCTTTCTTAAGTATAAGAAAAATGCACTTCCATCTGGGTGTAATGTTACTGCCACAGAGACTGGAGGACATGATTACAGTAAGGGAAAGCCCCAAAGCCTGAAACAACCCCACCAGTCCTGAAGTACTGTGTGGGATGGAAGCGAGAAGAGAGAGACACGGAAAACAAGTACGTCAGGTACAAGGACACTTATCCTGGCACCCCCACCTTACTCCCTCATCCAACCTGTGGAGATAGGAAGAGGGGCCTTCAGGGACATTCAGAGAGCTCTGGTAGAACCCAGACTTAGAGGCATACATATCTGGGTACGTGTGTTTGGGACGGCGAGGAGTGGATGTGAGCTCCTGGTAGAGGCCCTGCATAAGGCTTCTGGGTGTGCGTAACGGGGGCTGGGAGAAGGGATGCATGTAGTGAGATAGTTACCGGGAGAGAGGGTACTTTTTAAAAGCTAAATGTCAAGGTCAGGAGGCCTACCTTTAAGTCTAGGACTTCTGAAGATCATCTCAAAGACTGCCCGTATCTAGCTTCTGAGGCCCATCCACCGTGAAGTAAGTGCAACTCAAATTAAGAAGTAAGGCCAGATTCAGTTCTTCTGTCCCTTCACTTCTCTTGTGATGAGAACAGGTTTCAGAACATCCCACTTGCCCTTTGGGCACAGACAGAAGCCAGCTGCACCTGCTTAACTAAGTTGGATACAGGTGATGGTAAAGGCCGCGATGGACTGCATCATTGCTGGCGGCTGCGTAGACAGGGGCGTCGGAGGAGGTGTCACCAGAGGTGAGCTGTCCTTGCTCCTTCCTACCGTCACTGCCTCATAGCCGGGCTCAACAAAGCCCGTGGGAGAGGTGTGCTGTCACTTGGACCGGGAGTCCGGGCTGCACTGGCCTCGCTGGGGTTCCGGCTGAGCGCTCCCACAATCCTCCGCGGGACGGCGGCTGACGAGGGTCACAGAGCGTCGGCTGAGGTGCCCCCCCGCCCCAAGAACTCGGGTGTTCGAGCGACAGGAGTTGACTGGCTGGTGAGGCTCCCCAGGCAAGGCGTGGGAGCCTGCGGTGACTGGAAGGTTGGGGCGGCCTCAGGGGAGCCGTCACCAGGCCCTGCCCTTGGCTGGTGCCCACTCTTGAGGAAGCATGGTTTGAGGTCCTCCTCATCTCCTCACTGTCGTCCTCATGTCCACACTCAGGCCGCACATGGTCCCTCAGTGAGAAGGTGGCGTGGCCGGCGAACTGTACGGTGGCCAAACGGGGTGAGCTGGCCGGCACCCCCGGGCGCGGGCGTGGGCCTGTCCTTGCCCGGCGCCAAGCGCAGGGAATCCACCTGGTGCGTCCAGCGCTTGACCTGCTTCTACAGCTGCCAGTTGTCGCGCAGTAGCTCAGCCACCGCGTGTGCGGCTTGGGTCAGGCGCAGGGCCTCCGCCAAGCCCGTCTCCTCACCGAGCCGCAGGCCCTGTGCGTCCTCGTGCTGCGTGCGCGCCCCGCGAGGGTCACCCAGGGTCGCCGCCTGGAAGCTGTCGAGAGCGCGCCCTCCGCCCCTGGCGCCGCTGCCCCCAGGGAGCCCTGGTGTGAGAGCTGCCTAGCCCAGGAGAGAATCTGCAGAGACTTACAAATGTAAGTACGTTTATATGTTTATATATTTACGTTTATGTTACATATAACTTACTATATATGTGGTCCTTTGCTGGGCTGTGCGGCGGGAGTGTGGAGAGAGAGATAAAATCTAGCAAGTGCCTCACGGACCCTCTCTGGAACTTTCTGAAGCATTCATAGCCAGCTGATAGGAATATGAACTGGCACAACCTCTTTGGAAAACCGTTTGTAGTAGTTAACTGAAGTCGAAGATGTGTGTGTGTGTGTGTGTGTGTGTGTGTGTGTGTCCGTCCCAGTAATTTAACCTTTGGTTGTTTAGCCTAGACACCCTCGTGCATGCCAGATTATAATTGAAAGAATTTCTAGCAGCACTGTTTCTAACAGTACAAAATTGGAATAACATTGCTTATCCAAAGTGAAAATTGTTTTATATGTTCATACAATGGAACATACAACATTATACTTAAAAGTTATATTCGATATGGTCACCCGATGGAATACAAGCCAAAAAAAAAAAGAAAAAAAAAAAGAACTAGCGATATACGTGACAACGTGAATGGACTTTGCAATAATATTAAGTGCAAGAGGCAACACACAAATGTTTACTTACAGATACGATTTGTGTAAATTTTAAAGGCAGGAAAAACTAAACTATACATTGTATTATTTAGGAATGTTATTTTGGTGTTATACCTGTACAGGAATACAGTAAATGAATTGCCACAGCGGTCCTGGTAAGGTTTACCTCTTGAAGCTGGAGGAGGATATTTATAGAGATGAATAGTAGCTTTGAGGATGTTAGCAATGTACTAATTTTTGACCTGGGTGGTGGTTACATTGATGTTTGCTTTATAATCATTCTTCACACAATTTATTTATGTTATATTCTGTAAATTGATATCGTTTCAACTTAGGACAAAAAAAGTTTTCAAACCTGGGGAGTTTTTCAGACTCCACAAAGTCTTCTTGTAGCAAAGGACTGACAATGGGCTGACTGCTGGGGCTGACACCCATGGTCATCACAGCCAGAACTGAGATCATTTCCCAGGACAAGGAAGAACTAGATGAGGCCAGATCAACCAGAAAGGACTGTCAGGCTTTGCCAAGACCAGGGAAAAAAAGACTACGCATTGTACCAGCCATAGTCCTAAAAGAGAGATGCCAGCAGAATTTACCCTTGACAGGAGTTCAGCAGGGAGCCCATACCAACTAGGCAAAGGCAAAATGCAAAGATTAGAGGACAGCATATTTATGTATGATTATCAGCTTCTTTCTTTTTCTTTTTTTTTAAATTTATTGAAGTATAGTCAGTTTACAATGTTGCATCAATTTCTGATGTACAACATAATGTTTCAGTCATATGTATACATATATTCATTTTCATATTCTTTTTCATTATAGGTTACTGTAAGATATTGAGTATAGTTCTCTGTGTTATCACCTTACAAAACACTTGGATACAACCTTGGAAAGAAGCAGGGTAGAACTCTGAGCATTTTTATTTAAAGAAGTTAAGCATTTACCTAAAAGTACTGTTTAAATGATTACATCTGCAGTGCTTACCCAACTGAACTAAAATTTATACATTTTTTCCACAACACTGAAAACTAGGAAATTATAAAGAAATTTATATCAGTAGCACAGAAAGTAAACTACATTTTATTTGGACATCTAAACGTGGTTTGAGTAAATCTTTGACCTAGCAATAAATATATGTGCATTTCTAAAGGAAAGTTGGGAAGAAAGACTCCACATTGTTTTTAAGTATTTCATTGGGACAAAGTTGGGATCCAGTTTACTCTACAATTAATTGCTGTTGCAGATAATTCTCTCACTCACTTTGATTCTCAAAATTGTATAGCTCCTAAATTTGGTGTGGCAAAAAAGGAAGTCTCAGTTTTATATGTGTACTTTGCTTCTTAGCTATGGCCTACATGCAGAACTATACTTAATTATAGTTAAAGCTTGTATAGAGAATATCAAAATATGAATGTGGACACTTACAATTGTTTGAATTACTGATATTCTTTAGTAACATCATTGAAATTGTGAAGTAAATTAATGAAGCAACTAAAGATGCTTATGACTCTTGAGAAAAAACTGCTTTAATGATTTTGAAATCTCATATAACATTCTTTTTGTTATTCTGTTTAACTCAAATAATAATATTCATCCTAATATTATTAAAAATTATAAATAGTATTATGAATTAGAATAGAAGCTTTCCATGATACTTACGCTTACACACAGTGTAGCTGTAATACAATGAAATCAGTTGTGTGTGTAGCTCATTTGAGAAATCCTCTGAAACAAGAATCCCATTTAGTATAGTTTTATACCTTTCATACCATATAAGATTTCAATCAATATTTGAATGAGTTAATGAAAAAAATATGAAATCTTGCCTATTTTGAAATTTACAGTTTAAAGTAATATAATTAATTTCAAGAATTATTTAAAAAATCCAAATTTTGATGAAGTTCTAAATATGTTTGATATTTATTTGCAATATATCCAGCTGCATTTCTTTTTTATTGAAACATAATTGACCTATAACACTTTGTTAGTACCAGGTGTATAACATAGTCATTCCATATTTCTATACATCACAAAATGTTCACCGTGATAAGTCTAGTTACCATCTGTCACCATACAAAGTTATTACAATATTATTGACTGTATTTCCTATGTTGTACATCTCATCCCCATGACTCATTTATTTCTTAATTGGAAGTTTGTACCTCTTAATCTCCTCTCATCTATTTCACTCTTCTCCCACCCACGGCCCCTCTAGCACTCACCTGTTTATTTTCTGTATCTGTGAGTCTGTTTCCGTCCTGTTATGTTTGTTAATTTGTTTTGTATATTAAAATCTTCACATAAGTGAAATAGTATGGTGTTTGTCTTTCTCTGCCTGACTTATTTCACTTAGCATAATACCCTCTAGATCCATTTGTGATATCCCAAATGGCAGAATTTCCTTTTTATGGCTGAGTTCGAGCCACTGTATATATGTGCCTGTGTGTGTGTTTGTATGTGTATGTACATATGTATATAATTTCTTCTTTACCCATTCATCTATCAGTGGACGCTTAGGTTGTTTTCATATCTTGGCTATTATTAATAATGCTTCAGTGAACATAGAAGTGCATATATCTTTTTGAATTAAGTGTTTTTGTTTTCTTCAGAAAAATACCCAGAAGTAGAATTGTTGGATCTGCTGAATTGTGTGGTAGTTCTATTTTTAATTTTTTGAGGAACCTCCATACTATTTTCTTTTCCATAGTGGCTGCACCAGTTTACATTCCAGCCAACAGTGTGTGAGAGTTCCCTTTTCTCTATATCCTCCTGACACTGGTCTTTTTGATAATAGCCATCCTGAAACATGAGAGCTGGCATCTCATTATGGTTTTGATTTTCATTTCCCTGATGATTAGTGATGTTGAGCATGTTTTTATGTGCCTGTTAGCCATCTGTGTATCTTTTTTGGAAAAATGTCTATTCAGGTCCTCTGCCCATTTTTTAATTGGGTTGTTTGGTTTTTTGATGCTGAATTGTATGTGTTCTTTGTATATTTGGGATATTAACCTCTTATCAGATATATTGCTTACAAACATTTCCTCTCATTCAGTAGGCTGCCTTTTCATATTGCTTATCATTTTCTTTGTTGTGCAAAAGCTTTTTACTTTGATGTGGTCCCATTTTTAATTTTTTAATTTTGTATTCACTCCTTGAGGAGACATATCCAAAACAATATTGCTAAGACTGAAGTTAAAGAGCATACTGCCTATGTTTTTTTCCTAGGAGTTTTACAGTTTTAGGTCTTAGCTTTAAGTCTTTAATACATTTTGAGCATATTTTTGTATATGGTGTGAGAAAGTAGTTCAGTTGGATTCTTTTGCATGTAGCTGTCCAGTTTTTCCAACATCATTTATTAAAGAGACTTTCTTTTCCCCCATTGTATATTCTTGACTCCTTGGTTGTAGATTAATTGACTGTAGGTGTGTGGGTTTATTTCTGTGCTCTCCATTCTGTTCCAATGATCTATTTGTTGGGTTTTGGGCCAATATTATAATGTTTTAATTACTGTAGCTTTGTTGTATAGTTTGAAATAAGGGAATATGATACCTCTAACTTTGTTCTTCTTTCTCAAGATTGTTTTGGCTATTAGGGGTATTTCATGTTTCCATACACATTTTAGAATTATTCTAGTATGGTGGAAAATGCCATTTATATTTTGATAGGAATTGCATTGAATTGATAGATTGCCTTGAGGAATGTGGTCATTTTAACAATACTAGTTTTTCCAGTCCATGAACATGGTATATCTTTCCATTTGTGCTGTCTTGCAATTTCTTTCATCAGCGTCTTGTAGTTTTCAGATTGAGATCTTTTACCTCCTTAGATTTAATCCTAGGTACTTTAGTCTTTTTGATGTAAATGTAAATTGGATTGTTTTCTTAATTTCTTTTTCTGATAGTACTTTGTTGGTGTATATTAGCACTGTGTATTAATTTTGCATCCTACAAATGTACTGAATTTCTTTAACTAATTCTAATCTGTCCTAATAATTTTTTTGGTGGTATCCATTGAATGTGATATCTGGTTCCTGACAATTTCTGTGGCCTACTTTTTTCTTGTGTCTGGATCATGTGTTGCATGTCTTATAATTTCTATTGTTAAGTGCTAGCCACTTTATATAGTACCTTGTATCAACTCTGGATGATGATTTCCCTTCCTGCTCTCTGGGGCTGTTTTGGTGATTGTTCGTGTGCTTATTTGTTTTGTGACTTGACTAGGCTACTTGGTAAAGTCTATTTCCCTTGAAGTATTAAGTCTTTGGTGTCATTCCTCTGAAAATACAGCCTTGGGCATGTGGCCCACGCCTGGGATGACAGTGGTTTTACCGGGGCTTTCTTGTCTTTCTCTGATCTCTCTGTTAAGCCATCTACTTCCTTTGGTATTACACCCAGTTCGTTAGGCTTAAATAATTACTGGTTGATTCTTTCTATTATTTTCAACATCACCCTAGAGCATAAATTTTGCAGCAGTCTGGTCCAATTAATTTTTACAGTGGTAATTTTTGAGACCAGTCTTTAAATTTTTGTTGTTGTTGTTGTTTTATCTGTCCCAGAGCACTCTTTTCAGATGTCTTTTCCCATGGTTCTCTCCAGAAAATTGGATGACCAATGGCCTAGCTTGTTACTATTAACTAAGAGAAGCTATTATTTTTGAGAGCACCCTTCAGCTTGAACTTTATTTCAAATGAAGAACCTAAGGTAACTTCTTTAGATAAAGCTTCAGGGCTCTGTTTCTTATGGACTGCCTCTTCCCCTGGGAAATCTCTCTGAGCCATTACTCTGGGCTCTGGGTGGGGCAGTAGCCTCTGGATTCTTTGGCTTGCCTCTTTCAGAATAGAACCTCTGCTTTAAGAAGTAGCTGGGCTGAGGCCATAGGGATCTCAGCATTCTTAGCTTGATGCACATAGGGCAGAGCCTCTGTCCTATGAATAGACACTGAGTGGAAAAAGGAGCCCCTCAACTATTAGCTGGCACTTACTAGGAAGTTAGCCATTTCAACTTGCAATTGGAGAAGATGAGAAATACTGATGGTTTATACTCCTAGGGAGATATGGTAAAACTTAATTCAGAGCTGAGAGAAAAGGGAACCTTCTCTTGGCCACACCTAATAGTATAGCTTTCATTAAGCTGAGTTTGGTAGGTGGAGAGAAGCAATGAGTCATGACTCAGATGCCATAGTCTCTCACTCTTCTTACTGAGAAAAGTAAAAACTTACTATATTCTTGAATTTTTTTTTTTAATTTTCTGTATGCCCTTAGAGAAGTTTCTAGAGGCTTTTTTTTTTTTTTTAGTTTTATAGTTTTTATTAGTTTTGCTTATTTCACTGAAGAATGGGTCTGTGGAGCTCTTCACCTTGTTATCTTGAAAATGGAGCCCCTATAATCTCATTCTTTAAAATTTTATTTTCTGTTATTCCAAGGGAATATGAGGTGAATGAGAGGTGGACAGATATGTTCAGTTTGTCATCTTGATCTAATCCCTTTCATCTCATTCTAAGAGTTGACCTCTTCTTTCATAGTCTCCTCTGTTGCCCAGGTATAAGTAATTTATTTATACAGTCCTATCACTGGCATTTGAGAGAACCAGGTCCAGAAACTCTCTAAAAAACTTGGTTTCAAATACAGCCTTCTGTACTTACTAGTTATTTGACCTTCACATCAGTTGGGCTCTTTGAATTTGTTCCTTCACCTGTAATAAAAAGAAAGTACATTTACTATTTCTTGTCATTAGAGATAATGTAAAATGTTAGTCTAAACATAACTTTTAGAGTCCAAGTTATCTTATCTTAATAATAGGAAATACAAGAAAGATTGTGGCAAATTTATTTTAGTTTCATTATCTAATAAGCTTTAAACTACTCTTAAAATTAAAAAAATCATCTACACAGCAATTCTTACTTCATTAACAATATTTTGAAAGAATGCAAGTCAAACCAATTTTTGGATTCTTGATTAATCTCTACAGTTCCTTGACTTCGCATGAAAGAAGCATTTAAGAACTCAAGACTGGGAAAAATAATTTCTTTTTCATGTAAATATGCTCAGATATTTTTGAGATGCTTGTGTATAGGTTTAGACAAAACACAATGATTTAAAAATTTGAGTCCCAGAGGGTTTCATTTTAGAAACTATTACTGTTTAATCCCACAATGACTGATTCCTGTATCTGGAATGCTTGATTTAATTTAAGGGTTTATAACTTCATCATTTTCCATACTGTTAAGAAATGCCATATTATTGTATTAAAATTTTACTATTACCCCATTTATTTGAAATCTGAAAATTTATACATGGATTGAGTGAAAATTTGCCCTTGCTATTTTTTTGAAATAAATTTCCTAAAAATCTGTCGAAGCAAAACCTAGTAGAGAACCCTACAGAAGTAGGATTGTGTATTTAATAAGTTGCTGTATTTAATAAGCATGCTCCTAGATGAGGGAAACATTTGGTGAGCAGGAATTTGTCATACATTTAGACAATTGACAAATAAATTACACATTTCTAAAAATTTAGAATATAGGGAAGGCCTTTAGGACCTTGTCTGGAAATATCTTCTTACATCAGTTGGGGTCTGAGAGCTGGAAGTAGTCCCATTATTTAGGTATTTATGTGGTTTTTAAATGGTACATCAATAAATCTTTGAGATTCTGTGAGGTCCCTTAGTCTCTTAGAAAGTGGTGCTGTTGAAGTGGGAGGTGGTGTCTGTAAAGAATTCCAGGAATTCATCCTGCTTCAACCATTGAACTTTTTATTGATTTTACATATGGACTTCTATATAATGTTTCATTCATTCAAACAAAGGGTCCTGTGATGGTTAATTTTATGTGTCCATTTGATTAGGCCTCAGTAACCAGATATTTGGTCAAATACCAGCCTGGATATTGCTGTGAAGTTATTTTTCAGATGAGATTAACATTTGAATCAGTAGATTAGTCTCAATAATGTGGGTGAGACTTTTCCAATCAATTGAAGATCTTAAAACAAAATAGACTGAGGTCTCTGAGGAAGAGTTGTGCCTCCAGACTGCCTTTGGTCTCAAGCTGGAATATCAGCTCTTCCCTGGGTCTCCAAGCCTTCCATCCTGCTCTGCAGAGTTTGGATTTGCTGGCCTTCGCAATCATGTGAACCAATTCCTTACAATGTATTTCTCAATCAGTCTCTCTTTCTCTCTCTCTGTTTCTCTCCCTGTTTCCCTACCTGTTTCACATCATACAAACACACACACACACACACACACACACAGCCCTTATTAGTTTTGTTTCTCTGGAGAACCCTTACTGATAAAAGTTCATTGTTAAAAATCTTGACTTGGTTCAATCCCCTCCTTTTCCAATAAACTCTTCTTAAAATACAAATTACTAAGCTTCACTTCCTCCCTGCTAGACTTTCTGCTTGAATATATTCATGGTAGTGTTACTGGGAGGAGGGGAATAAGAGTTACCTTTGTTCTTAGTCACCTGAAAAAGATGAATTTTTAGAGAGAGACAGAAAGCATGATATAAACAAGATTTTATTAGTAAAGTAAAAAAGTAGTAAAATATAATACACTCCCGAGAATTAGGAGCGGGCCAATCAAAGAGAGGAAAATTGGCGCTGTTCCTTTGTTTTTCCTGTTTTTATATCATGGCTTAGGGGGCATTTGTTTGTGATTGATTGATTGATTCATGGCTCAGTTTCTTTGATCAGGCTGACTAACAGCTCACATTCCTTGTGCTCAGGCACGCCCTTCCCTTTTATGCATATTTTTACCCATGATGCACACAGAGAAACCTACGGGAGGGGGCTCAAACTGCAATGTTAATTATATTATAATAAGCATTTGGTCAAGTTAAGCCAGGTCTTTCTCTCTATTGTGCAGCTGCAGCGTTGGATCCTAGTCAGCTTCTTTGCTGGGCCTCACTAAAAGTAAAAGTTTTTGGAGCCCCTTATCCTGAGCGCATGTGTACTTTTATTTTCTGGGCTCCTCTCTCTCCTTTCCTCTCCCCTTACCTGGTGCTCATTTCTCTAAATGCCTAACAGTAGGACCTCCGTATTTGCCTTTAATTTCTAACAAGTTTCCCGGTGATGCTGACCCTGCTAGTTTAGAGACCACGCTTGAGAAGAACTCCTTTAGATCATAGTATAAAATGTGAGAAAGTAATGAAGGAGCTGAAGTATACTAGAAATCTTTTAAATTAAATAAATTATTTGATGTGGCCCTTTTTTTTCCCTCTTGACTAAGATCTACTGCAATTTTTATCCATATTCCTGGTCTTCAGATTTCTTATTGATAAAATAAAAACTTTGGAGCAAATGATATTTGATGTTCCTCTTAGTTACAATTTACGGAATTTTATAATACTACTATTTCTTGTGAGAATTAAAGAAAAACATTTAAGAAAATAAATTCTGGAACTGTCTACCTATAACAGCTACGAATAACTTGGCAGCACACAACTGTGAACTTGTAAGTAACTATGGTTTGAATAAATTGTTTCGCACATGAAAAATGTCTGAAAGTAGATGACTGTCATTTTTGTTTTCATGATTACAGGCTGGATTCTCTGGAAGAAAGGCTGAGATGGGGTTTGGATTATAAAATGTTTAATAGGGATCAATACCTATGAGAAGTGGGAAGGAGTTGGACTAGGTAGATAAAACTGTGATTCACACCCAAAAAAACCTCATCCGTTCTAGCAGGGAGCTCCAGAGTGAATGTTGCCTAGCAGAGGGTCTTGTGTTGGCCTGAAACAATCAGGTCTGTCTCTGGATATTCACTGCATCTCACTCTGTCACTGGAAGAGTGTGACCTCAGCCAGGCAGCTCTCAGCAGCTGAGTTAGACCCTGAAGAGCAGATATTTGGATGCTGTCTACTGATCCCACTCTCCACACCTAGCAACCAGTTTCTTCCTTAAAGGGAGTTATGGGTGGTACATCTTTTGTCTACAACACGTACCGACATATGTCCTCTGTAATTCTCTTAGCCTTTCTCTCATGTTCAGAAAATGACTCCTACAGTTTGAAGTATCACATGCCATTCAAAGCACCAAGGGAGAGGAGAAGCAGTAATATCTCTTTTATCAGGGAATAAAAACCTTTCCTAGAAACCATTGAGCACATTTTGCTTAGGCTTCACTTACCAGAAGGTTATCACATGACTAGATCTGTAGAGGTTGGAAAGGTGAATACGGAGTGTCTTCAATCTCTACAGTGGAGAAATAAAAGGGAAAAGTAGTTGGGATGGATGTGGAATTCCATGAAGGTCTTTGTCACTCACTTTACGAATCACCCCGAATGTCTACCGGTTACTCTTCCAGGTACTGTTTGTTGAATCCCATTAAAATAAGCAAAATCAGTATTATTCTTCCCAATTCCGAGGAAAAATTCTGAAAACTAAATCCTTGCTTTTTCTTATGCTTTTTTTACATTTTCCTCAGTCATTGTCATGACACTCAGAATTAACACTTTTAGCCTTTAAAGAATTTACTGGAGCAGCAGAAAAGGATATTTTCTGGCAATATATGTAGAGTACAGTTTTACTAAGACCATGTACATGATCCTATTGGGAAAAAATAGCAATTACTAAGCTTAGTATTTTTATTTTTATTTTTCCTTTGAAATCCAAATACGTTTTCTTCTCTATCCTGAGAAACTGTAGGCAGGCAACTCACAAATGTGGCATGAACTGAAGGATACAGGGACTGTAATTTGTATCAAAGCCAAACCAACAGGACTTCTGTCATCTCCTTTTCAAAACAATATTATCCTAAGGGGCCTGCTATTTCACTGTAAACCAAGAAATTCATGCTCAGACATGCAACTGCCAGCTCACAATTTAACATAAAAAAATACTAAAAAGAAAGCAAGAAAGTAGGTGAGAAAGAAGGCCTACCAATCTCAGAAATCCCTCCTGTTCTTAAGTAGCAGGTATTGTTGCTAATAAACAAATGAAGTTGAATAATGACTTAGTGAATTACAATAACATATACTGTCAAGTGAATAAATCATAACTAAAAGTAAGGGCCATGCTTTCACAATTGCTGAAGTGGATAGGAAGGAGGAGGAATCTAATTATCTTATTTCTATAGCTTACCTGATTGAAATTTAGCTGTATTCAAACTCACTTTGCTGTAAATTTATTCTTGGAGTCAGTAATTTTGACCTGGGACTTGAAATTTTTTCTTCAAAAACATTAGAGATTATATAGAATATCAGAATAATATCAGAGTTGCAATTTAAATCAAAATTATTATTATAATAAAAATTACGTTTTAACAGCAGTGTATAACTTTTCAAAGTAATTCACATAACTGTTTTTTATGGGGTGCTTTCAGAAATTGCTAGAAAAATAAATACTTTGGTGTATTGAGCTAAATATACTGTTTTCATAATGAAATTGTAAAATTTCTCTACAGCTTTAACAACCAGAATAAACCAGCCAATGAACAGCATTGAATGAACTGACTTTCAGGAGACAAAATAAGCATGGTTTAAAAAACTTGTTATTTTAAATAAAAACAGTAGAGGGCTCTGAAAATGATGAAACAATCAACTGCAGAAACTAATTCGATTGAATCCCAACTAGGTGTGACACATTTTACACACATTATCTCATATATAAAAGAAATATGGAAGCTATGAATAAAGGAATCATAAAAAGCAAGCTGTTTATGAGTAACTTTCCACACGATATTATTTATCCTCTTAAGCCATTCCTTAACTATTTTATTTTTTTAATTATTTTTCAATAAAAATTCGAAACAGGCAATTTAATCACTTACAGAAAGAGTTCAGACATATATTCTCTTGGTGTTATTTCTTTAGGGAATAGTGTTCTCTATATTGTTTCAATATTGATTTATGTGTTAATTTTTTTCTGCCATAGAACATCAGTGGATATATTTTTCAAGGGACTATATTTCTAAATTTTCTTAAAATAGAATTTACCTACTTTCCTCACTAAAGTTCCAGGAGATATTTTTCACAGGAATAGAAATATAATTTTTAATATCTGTCTTAATGCAACTAAAATAATTATATTATTTTCATAATGAACTACTATCACCAATGTTCCATATTCATAAAACTAAATTAATTTTGACTCAGTAATAATTTTGTATACATATTTCACTCAGGGGTAATTTTCTAATAGAGGAAAAATGGACTCAATATGGAAAATATGTTTGAGTGCTATTTTTAAGGTTCAGTTATAAATTTGGTAATTATTAAAATGGAATTAATTGATTACATTTAATGTTTAGCAACATTTCTCTCCTCTACTATAGATGATTAGAGAGGAACAAGATGGCTGGACATCTGAATTGCTTATATTTTTTTCTTTCTTCAGAATTCCCAAAGGTATATCTTAAAACACAGAAATGACAATTTTAGAACAAACACATGCAGAACTCAAGATAAGTCCTTGTGAAAGGAATTGATGGTGATGTAACCAGAGTTGCAATGTTAAATATTTCTGTAATATGAGAGGCAGCATAATGTTATGGTGAGGAAAACAGACTCAGAGCAAGACTGCTTGAGACAAAGCTGGGCTCCAATCACCATCTGAGTGCCTGTAGGCAAGTTGGAACCACTCTATCAATGTGAAATACTACCATAGTAGAATTACTATTAATATACCACTGACTTAAAGCATTAACGTAAAGTCCAAAAGGACCTGTTTTATTAATAAGAGCCCAATTTAGACCCAAGGGAATTTGAATTCAAATAATAAAGGATGGTTAAATATTTTAAAGTATGCAAATAAATTTTAATCTGTATGTTATTAATATGAGTTTATAGTAATTTATGTATTTCAATCTCTTATTTCTATTCTTTAAAATTCATCTATGTTTTTTCCTATCTTCTCCCTTTTAGCTGTAATTTAACAGAGGCAGGACAAAAGAAAAATTCATACTCCTAGAACATTTCCTAGAAATAGTCTAAGTCCTGTGAACATCATACAACAGCCTTTTAAATTAGAAGATTAAGAAAAATATCTCAACTACAAAAACCAAAAATTAGTCTGACTCTGTTTTTATTTCCTTCCTTTCCTAAAAATCATAAATGTTACAATTAATATACAACGTATATGTAAGATAAAAGACTGAATAGATCCTTCCTTTCATTTTCCTCTACTATTCTTTTTTCATCTCTTTTAACATAATACCTCTATTAAACTAAAAAGATGTTTTGACATTTTTTATTTTTCACCAAGTACTCTAAATTAGCATGTGACACAACTAAAAGCATTGTCAGATAATATTAAAGATAAGCAAGATTCTAAATGGACACAAATTGAACAATTTAATTATCTGCCACCAATATTTTCAGTGTACCACTGTTGTGCTGCTCCGTTTCACAGAAAGCAGCTGCCTAGTCAGTTATTCCTACTGATTTGTGGAAACTCAAGGTTTAGTTTCATAACAATATCGTTACTGGACAACTGAAATAGATCCTTTTCCTAGTTTGCTTTATGAGGTAAACCCTAAAAAAAGATTATTCAATTAACCATGGAGAGATTTATGTAAAATCAGTTTATTTTATAAAATGATTTAATGTTAAGGGGTATAAGGCAGGTTAGCTGTAACTAAGTGTACTTACCTATTTGCCTTCTTTTATAGAAATGAGAGAAACAAAGATAAATAGATATATTAACTGTAAAAATCTATGGCCAAGGAAGGAAATTTATTGTTTATTCTAGGAAAATAAAACAATTTTTACATTGAGTAAGAATTGCACAAATTTGTGTGGATGTATATATACACACATGTATAAAATCACAACATTAAATAAGTACAACTTCACTGTGGGACTTAGTTTGTAAGAAATATGAAGTTTTGAAGCCCTGAGATTGGCATTGACATAAATAAATTCTAAATAAGAAATAATTAGAAAATATTTTTTGATCTTATACTGTAGAAAAACTATGGTGTGGAGGTGGGAGAAACTGTACCTGATTATAAAGGTTTTACATTGATTGACATATACCCTTAAGGTGCCACACACAGTTATTTTATAAATCTCTTTTGGTCTTAATGTTTCTGATCTGACAGATAAGTGAGCATGAGGGAGGAAGAGAGAAACTTCAGATACCTTAGTTCTACTGTCACCTTCAGTAACCTCTCTATTTTGTTACTCAGAGACTTTTGTATTTAGAAAGAGGTCACTTACACAGGTAGAAAAACACTTATTTTCTCTGAGATTCAATTAATTGTTTTTACTCAGTAATGAGTTTTGATTAGATCTCTTAGTCCCTTTTATCTCTAAACTTTATGGTTAAAACATAGAATAGAAAATTACCACAGATCCAAAATGTCTTAGAGGCACACTTGCAGATATCAATACTAAAACTTACCTGAAGAGAATGTAAAGAAATCTCTGTGGATGAAAGTCTTGGGATATTTATGAAAAAGTCATTGCTGTTGAATTCTCCTTTTCTTTTCTTAGTTTTGCATTCATACGAGTAAAACATTAGTATATTTCAAGGGATTTCAAAACTGACTGGAACTTAATATTCATATGCACTCATTCATGTTATGAGTGAGAAAAGTATAACTTAGGGAGGATAAATAGATTAAAGCTTGGGTCTTATCACTGACCTGACCTTTTCATTAATTCATTTAAACAAACATTTACTGAATACTGTTGCACAAGACACTATGATAAGGACTAGAGAACAAATACAAATATGTCATTTTCCCTGCCCTACAGTATTTTATGTTCTTAGGGGGGGAAAAAGCAAATTTCCCATGGAAAAATGTCTCCTTGGGAAAAATACTAGTGAATCTAAATTATAAAAACAGAAGGGGAAATTGTTTCTAATTAAAATAAAACTATTCTTTGATTAAAATTTATATTAACATGAGAAGTTATTATAAGTACATCAATTTTAGAAAGTATAAAAGTTGTTTAAAATAGTCCAACAAAGAACAGTTCAGCTCCAGATGCCTTCCATAGTGAATTCTCCCTAACATTTAAGGAAATAAATACCAATTCTATCAAACTCTTTCAGAAAAAAGAGGAGGAGGAGATAATTTCTAACTCATTTCATGAGGTCACTATTAACTTGATACCAAAACTAGACAGATACATTTGAAGAAATAAACACTGCAGAGACCAATATCTTTCATGAATATGTGCACAAAAATCTTCAGCAAACTATTAGCAAAATCAAAGCCAATAATATGTATAAAGGCCAAAACATCATAACCAAGTTGGACTTAACCTCAAAAATGTAAGGTTGGTTTAACATTCAAAATTCGATCAATGTAATTCACCATATTCACAATAAAAGAAAAAAACATAAATATTTCAATAGATGTAGAAGTATATTTGACAAAATTCAGCATCAAGTCATTTTTTAAACTTTTAGCCATATACAAGTAAACGAGAACTTCCACAAACTGATAAGGGCCATTTATGTGAAACCTACAGCTAACCTCATATTTAAGGGTGAATATTTGATATTTTCTACCTAGGATTAGGAATAAAGCAATAATGTCCACCCTCACTATTACCATTCAGCTTTTATATTGCAGGTCCTACCTATTGCAGTAATGAAATGAATAGCATAAAATGCATAATGATTGACAAGAAATAGGTAAAAAGTGTTTCTTTTTCTATAAGACATGATTGTTTACATAGAAAATCTTCAAGGACTCCACAAAACACCTACTAAAAGTAATAGGTTAATTTATCAAAGTTACAAGAGCCGAGAGGATTGCCAAGATGGCAGAGTAGAGGGATGACTACCTAACCCTCTCCTACAAATACACCAAAAACTACATCTACATACAGAACAATTTGAACAGAATGCCTACTGAACTTTGGCAGAATATCTCTTACTTTGGAAATACAAGGAGAATCCTCACAAAAATGGGTAGGAAAAAAAAGAAAAAGCAAATTGGCGAGACCTGTCCCCTGAGGAGGGAGCAGCAAAAGAGGACAAGTGCCCTCACCCTGGGAAGTCCCCTTTCCAGCGGGGAGATCAGTGGGGACAGAAACACAGCTTCAGAGGCTTGGAGGAGAGAGCAACAGCCATTTGGCAGACAGAACTGAGAGAAATCAGCACAGAGGGTCCCTGTGATCCCTAGTCCAAGACACGAACCAGTGGGAGTGGGTCAGGACTGGCTGCTGGAGCTCAGGCTTCCTGGGACTAACCCAGGGAGAGGACTGTGGCATACTGCACAGAGGCAGCCTCAGGTGGCTGGAGTGTGGTGCAGGCTGATGATGGGAGAGAGTGCAAATCAGCCTGAGTCCATCCATAGCGAACATCACTGCTGGTGCCTGTAAAAGGGGGTGCACAACACAGCCTGGCCATAGCAGCCATCTCCACTAGCCCAGAGGACATGGCTCAACACCATTGTTGGTGAGCATTGTCACGGAAAGAGACGCGGGTCCAGACACAGCTATATTCTCTGCTTTCTCTGCGGGGGGCACAATCACTGTTGTGCAGCTGCTAGGCAGAGACAGGGCTGAAACCTGAATCCATATCCAGGGGGTCCCACAACTTCTCAGGCAGGACTGAGATTTGACTTTAGCTCCAGGCAGCAGAAGTGGATTTGCTCCCTAGGTGTGTTGGTGGACCTGTGCTTCTGAGACAAACGAGCAGAGCCTAACAAAAAAGATCTTCTTCAAGCGGAAACAAAGAGGGAACCATAGCGGGAATGTAGGAGGGGTGTGCTCATAATATAATTGGGCCCCATAACCCCCAGGTTGGGTGACCCACAAGCTGAAAAATAATTAAGTATCAGAGGCCCTCCCACAGAAGTGAGAGTTCTGAGCCCCATGTCAGGCTCCCCAGCCTGGAGTTCCAGCATTGGGAGAAGGAGACCCCAGGACACCTGGTTTTGAAGACCAGAGCTGCTTAACTCCAGGAGCCCCACAGGACTGAGGGAAACAGAGACTTCATTCTCTTGGGAAACATACACAGAATCTCATTTGCTCCATGTCTGAAGGGCAGAGGCAGTGATTTCATAGGAACCTGGGCCAGACCTGCCTGCTGATTTTGGAAGGCCTTCTGGGGAGATAGAGGTTGGCTGCATCTCACCCAGGGGACGTAAAATCTGGTGGTGGACATTCCAGGAGTGTTTATCAACATGAGCTTTCTTGGAGGCTGACATCTTGATTGGATCATCAGTACTTAGACCTATCCCCACCCAACAGTTTATATGCCTAGGGGCTGGGAAGCCTCAGGACAAATAACATTCTAGGTGGGCACACAGCCCCACCCATCAGCAGACTTCCTGAGCTACAAATGCCTCTGGACATGGCCCCACTCACCAAAGGTCTAGGACCAAGCTTCACCCAGCAGTGGGCAGACACTGACTCTTCCTGCTAGGAAACCTGCATAAGCCTCTTGTCCAGCCTTATCCACCAGGGGACAGATACCAGAAATAAGAAAACAACAATCCCAAAGCTTGTGGAAGGAATCCGCAAACACAGGCCAGACTCTACAGTAGGACTGGCTGGACCCTGAGCCTCGGGTGACAAGAGAGGAGTGTACTGCTGGGACACAGAGGATGCCTCCCACAGAGGGTCACTTATTCAAGGTCAAGAAATGTAACTAACCTACCTAAAAATACAAATAGAGATAGACAGTATGAGGCAGCAGAGGAATATCTTCCAGGCCAAGGCACAAAGTGAAATCCCAGAAGAAGAAATAAGTGATGAGGAGATAAGCAATATATCTGAGAAAGAGTTTAGAGTAATTATGGCAAAGATTTTCAGAGAACTCAAGGAGTATAGATGCATAGAGTGAAGTTTTTAGTAAAGAGTTGGAAAATATAGAGAATACCCAAACAGAGTTGAAGAGTAAGATCATTGAAATGAATAAACACTAGAAAGAACCAAGAATAGACTAAATGAGGCAGAAGAATGGATCAGTGAGCTAGAAGACAGATTAGTGGAAATCACTACTGCAGAACAGAAAAAAGAATAAAGAATGAAAATAAATGAGGATAGTTTAAGAGAACTCTGAGACAACATGAAGAAGTGCACCAATAATCACATTATAGTGGTTCCAGAAAGAGAAGAGAGAGAGAGATAGGACCTGAGAAATTTTTTGAAGAAATAATAACTGAAAACTTCCCTAACTTGGAAAAGGAAACAGTCACCCAAGTTTAAGGAGCACAGAGAGTTCCATACCAGATCAGCCCAAAGAGGAACACACCAAGGCACACAGTAATCAAATTGACAAAAATTAAGGATAAGGAGAAAATATTAAAATAAGCAAGAGAATAGCAACAAATAATATACAAGGATTGTCAGCTGATTTTTCAGCAGAAACTCTACAGGCCAGAAGGGAGTGGCATAATATATGTAAAGTGATGAAAGGAAAATACTCACAACCAAGAATACTCTATCCGTTAAGGCTGATTCAGATTTGACAGAGAAATCAAAAGCTTCACAGATAAACAAAAGCTAAGATAATTCAGCACCACAAAACCAGCTTTACGACAGATGTTAAAGGAACTTCTTTAGTCATCAAACCACAAGAAAAGAGAACAAAAGGAGGAAAGAGAGAAGAAAAAAAAAGATCTACAAAAACAAACCGAAAGCTAACAAAATGTCAAGAAAATACATATAGATAATTACCTTAAATGTAAATGGATTAAATGCTTCAACCAAACAACAGACTGGCTGAATGGATACAAAAACAAGACCCATGTATATGTTGTCTACAAGAGACCTACTTCAGATCTAGAGATACATGCAGCCTGAAAGTAAGGGGATGGAAAAAGATATTCCATGCAAACGGAAACCAAAAGAAAGCTGGAGTAGCAATACTTATATCAGACAAAGTAGATTTTAAAATAAAGACTGTTACAAAAGATAAAGAAAGACACTACATAATGCTTAAGGAATTGATCCAAGAAGAGGATATAACAATTGTAGATATATAAGCACCCAACATAGGAGCACCTCAATATATAAGGCAATTGTTAACGGACATAAAAGAAGAAGTTGACAAGAGCACAATAGTAGTGGGGGACCTAAACACAAAACTTACATCAATGGACAGATCATCCAGACATAAAATCAATAAGAAAATATAGGCCCTAAATAACACATCAGATCAGATGGACTTAACATCTCCATCCAAAAGCAGCAGAATACACATTCTTTTCAAGTGCACGTGTAACATTCTCCAGAATTGACCACATGCTGGCCCACAAAGGTAGCCTCAGTAAATTTTAGAAAATTGAAATCATGCTAGGGATCTTTTCTGACCACAATGCTGTAAGGTTAGAAATCAACTACAAGAAAAAAAACTGCAAAAACTGCACACATGGAGGCAGTTTTCCAGTGAAGACATACAAACGGCCAATAGGTACAAGAAAAAATGCTCAGTATAGCTAATTATCAGAGCAATGCAAATCAAAACTACAATGAGGTATCACCTCACACCAGTCAGAATGGCCATCATTAAAAAGTCCACAATCAATAATTTCTGGAGAGGGTGTGGAGAAAAGGGAACCCTCCTACATTGTTGGGAATGTAGTTTGGTGCAGCCATTATGGAAAAAGTATGGAGATTCCTTAAAAAACTAAAAATAGAGTTACCATATTATCCAGCAATCCTACTCCTGGGTATATATCCAGAAGGAACTCTAATTGAAAAAAATAAATGCACCCCAGTGTTCATAGCAGCACTATTTACAACAGCCAAGACATAGAAACAACCCAAATGTCTGCCAACAGATGACCAGGTAAAGAAGTTATGATATATATATACAATGGAATACTACTCAGCCATAAAAGAGTAAAATAATGCCATTTGCAGCAACAATGATGGACCTGGATATTGTCATTTTAAGTAAAATAAGCCAGAAAGAGAAAGAAAATACCATATGTTATCACTCGTGTGTGGAATCTTAAAAACGAAATTGTGGTAGTGGTTTCGTTGGTTATACATCTATCAAAATTCATCATATAGTACATCTGAAATATGTGTAGTTTACTGTACAGGAACTAACAATAAAGGTGTTATAAAAGAGGAGCTAGAAGTGATAATCATACATAATACTTTTATTTCTGATAATAGTTACCTACAGTTCCTTTTTATTCTTAGAATCCTTTGGTGGCAGGAAAAAAAATGCTCTAATGGTCATGAAGGTACTATGTCTTACCATTGTGGCAAATACATCTGTTCTTTTCTACATGAGAAACATAAGAATGGGAAGAAAGTTTGATATGCTTGAACCTCCCACTACACGAACACCACTATCTGTCCCTGTAACTGGTGTCTCTTATTACACACAGAAGCAAATAAGATAGCCCAGTATTTAGAAAACAGAAACAGGATGACTCAGGCTTGGCATCTTTCCTCACATTCACTGGTAACTCATTTCCACAATGACTCCTCTTCTTTAGAAATTCTATTCTTCTTCTCTAGAGGAGATTCCTACCCCCACCCCCGACTGCCAACTTACCATCCATCAAACACTTAAAACTGTAAAAATATCTCTGAATCTTGCTACTTTTCTAAGGGATTATCCTCATTTTCTCTCCTTTCTGTAATTTGGCTTATAGTTCCACTTTGCCATTATTTAGTTGTTTAAAGTATTTGGTTTATTGCTTCAAAAAATTGTACACTTATGCCAAAGTTGCACTCTAAGTAGACTGTACCTGTTATATTCTGGCAGGGATGGCTATCAAATCCCATACACTAGGCTCATTCATTTATTCAAAACGTATTTACTGAGCACCTACTTTGAAACTGGCATCGACCTTGGCAGAGTGAAAATTAATTTCTTTCACAGTAGCAACTTCCATTTCACTTGGAAACTTGTTTTACCAGGCTTGAACTCACCATGAAACTGATGTTTCTGCCCTCATGGAATACCCCAGTGGCACTGTTAGGTAGTTAGATAAGTGGGAGTACTGGACAGATAAGGTGGAGGAGAGGGAGGATGGTCTGGAAGATGGCAGTATGCCCGCCTTCACGATAAAGGGGCTTTACTTCCTCTAACTGAGTGCCAACAAGAAACTGGTTAGAACCTGACAGCCACAACTGTGTGGTAGTGACAAGGACCTAACCAGATATGACCCAATGATCATTGTAATATAATTTAGCATTGTGGTTTAGCCCTCCTGCCATAGGTTTTTCTGTGTGCATCATGGGTAAGGACATGTGCAAAAGAAGATGAGCATGACTAAGCACTACAGGAACAAGAGCTGGCAATCAAGAGACCACCTCTAAGTGACAGTGTAAAAGGAAGGGCAAACAAAGACCACTGGTATCCACCCTTGAATCAGTCTGCCTCCCATTCTTGGAGGTATACTTCCCCTTGGTTAATAAAACCTTTAAAATCTTTTGCTACAGAATGCTTCCATCTCCCATCTGAATTCTTATCTTTCAGGTAAGACAAGAACTGGGGTCTTTTCCATTCCCCTTTTGGGGTTAAAGCATAAGAATAAAAGCAAATGTCTGAAGATATGTAAATCATCTGCTTTTAATCTTAGTGACACTGGGACTATAACCTTGTCTCTTATTAGGCTGAATATACATTCTATGCCTTTCAGTTATCAAACAGTAGTTTTATATTCACATTTAAACTCTTAGGTGCCATTTAAACCAATCTCAGAAGATTCAGATCGCTATAGTATCTTAAGATAGACACCTTGGTCTCCTGGGTCCCTGTGGCCATCTTAGGCAACTTGCTTTCAGAGAGAAAGGAATTCATAATACATAATGGGTTTTTTTTTCACATTTATCTTTAAAAAGAACCTTATCTAACAGAAGAAGGATAAGATCTGCCAAAGAAACAGCTACATCAAAGAATTTAGAGTGTTCATAAACTGAGTGAAAATGCTGGAACCCCTTTCTTATATAAATAACCTTTTATAAGCCTCATTCTTCTAGAGAAATTTCTTTCTTCTTATTTAATTTAAAACTCTCTTATTAGTGATTATCCTGTTGTTGGGGCCCAGAGCAGGCTGCCCCAAAATGTGCCTCAGTGACTTATTTTGAATTAAAGTTACTTGAGAAACAGCCAGTGGTGGGGGAAATGATATATTAAAACAAACAAAAAAAGACATAAATGAACTAAATAAATAGAAACAGACTCACAAACGTAGAAAACAAGCATAGTTACCAGTAGGGTAGGGGTTGGAAGGGATAAATTTGGTGTTCAGGATTTGCATATACTAAATGCTCTATGTAATAGGTAAACAAGTTTTTTTTGTGTAGCACAGGAAACTATATTCAGTATTTTTTGTAGCAACAAATAATGAAAAAATATGAAAAGGAATATATGTATATATATGTACATGACTGAAACATCAGGCAGTACACCAGAAATTGACATGACTGAAACATTAGGCAGTACACCAGAAATTGAGTATATTTCAACAAAGAAAATAATAAAATGAATAGCATAAGAGAAAAACAAAGAAACAAACAAAAAACAAAGTTGCAAGAGTCAAAGTTAATGTATAAAAATTTTGCATTTTTATATAACAATAACAATTGGAAAGTGAAATAAATCATATCGCATTTATAATAGTGCCAAAATATAAAATAACTAATAATTAACAAAAATTAAGCAAGCTAAATATACTGAAAACTATAGCATGTTATTGAGAAAAAATAAAGGAGACCTAAATATATGGAGATATTTATTATGTCCATGGATGGGAAGAGTTAACATTGTTAACGTGTCGATTTTTTTAATTGATCTATGGAATTAATACAATCTCAATCAAAATCTTAGAAGTATTTTTGGTATAAATTAGTAAGTTGATTCTAAAACTTACGTGAAAATGCAAACAATTCAGAATAAACAAAGTAATTTTTAAAAAACTAAGAGAACATACATTATCTGATTTCAAGACTTGCTATGAAGCTGTAGTAATCAAGACAGCATGACCCTGGTGAACAAATAGATTTATCAAGTGGTCAATAGAACAGAATAGTGAACCCAGAAGAAAACCTGTACGTACATTGTCAGTTGTATTTGTCAAAGGTCCCAAAACAATTCAATGGGCAAAGAAAAGTCTGTAACAAATAGTGTTGATCAACTGGATGTCCCTGTAGAAAAAGTAAACATCAAACCTTAACATACACAATGCACAAAGTTAACTTAAAATGGCTTATAATTGTAAGTGGTAAAAATTTTTAAAAAAGGAAAATATTTGAAAATTTGGGTTAGCCATTATTTTCTTAGAACACAAAAGGTGTAAGCCACAAAAGAAAAAAATGAAAAAGTGGACTTCATGAAAATTAAGACTTATTTCTTTGAAAGACACCTCAAGAAAAAAAAATGCAAACCATATAAATGTGAGGATAGATATACAAAGCAGAAAATAATTGGAAAATGATTTCACCATAGTGCCAAAAACAGTATAATTCAGATAAATACATGGTATAAGGAATAATAAAGAATTTATAATTAAATAATAAGGACAAATAAGACAAAATGAGCAGCCTTTATACCTTGGTGTTTGAAAACATTTGCTCATGAGGCATTGTGTTTGGAATCTGACCAGATATATACTTGCATGGTGTCATAGAGTGGCAGGGGCAGGTGGTGGTTTTGCTGGCTTGGAGTAGCAGGGCGACCACCTCAGAAGTGGGAAACATCTGGAACCAGGATGAAATAGTGTCAGATAGTGGCCTGGATGCCTGGATGGCAGGTTGCAATAAGGGCCTTTGACTATAGGAGACAAACATGAGTTGAGGTGAGAGGAAAAAAGAACAGGTCCAAGTTGGATTTCTTGTAGCAGAAGGCATGTGCAGTACACCATAAGAGAGAATTGAAATTCTCCTCTTCAGGATAATGGGGGATAAGATAAGGACATTAACAGTAACATCAACCTCTTTACTCCAGTAGGGAAATTTAAGTTAATTAAACATACAAGAGAATCCCTGGCAGCACTCACAAAAATTAGGGTGACGAACAAGGGTATGAGCTCCTTGTCTCTCAAGTGCAGGTCTTAAAAGATGGGGTTACTGATAAAGGGTTCAAACCCTTCTTTCTTCAGGGAGAAACTCTATGTTCTAAGTTCCTTCATGATTGTGGGTCATTGTGGTGGGGGGTGGGATTTGTAATGAGATTATGTCCCAGTGTTTCCTACGTGCTTTGATGTGGTTTTCTTTTCATTTTCCTGAAGTGTAGTTGTCACTTAGCCAACTTTTAGGTTTTTTAAGAGGAAATTATTCCATATGATAGCTTTAGACTCAGTGTATCCATGGGAGGAGATGAGTACAGAATCTCCCTACATTGCCATCTTGAACTGGAACCTCTGGAACCTCTGGAACCTCTTTCTCAACCTCTACATTCTTACCTCTACGTTATCTGGCTTTGGTGGCCAGTAAGGCTTAAGCTCTTGGGGCTGTCCCAGAGGACAGGAACCAACAGAGGAAGAGTCCTTCAACAGCTAATACAGCCAGAGCACAGCAAGAGGCAACAGATGCAGGAGCTCCATCTTTCTGTGAAGTAGGTCTATTAGCTAATCATTATGACTACAGCCTGAGGGGCAGGCTTTTAATTAAATACGTATCTAAGGGCTGGCTATAATTCTTTACAGAGACCTAGGAAGGCAGGCACTGTCTTTGCTCTCACCCTCTGTCATGCTCCTGAGCACCAATATTTCCTGGAGACAAGCTTTACAAGCATCTGATACCTAGCTGGTAGGTCTGCACCCTGGTCTTTGTGGCTGCCACTCAAGGGATGCCTCTTGATCACCTGCCTCTGGTGACCAGAGGGGCTTGCATTCCTTGGTCCCAGAGGACTGTGGCAATCAAAGAAACAGTTATTAGCAGACTACCCACCCCAGGGTATTGCACAGATAGTGGACTGAGGCACATTCCCAAGTCTTTTTGTGAAGGAGTCCTCTTTGTTTGTCTGGTGCTTTGGCCTGAGAAACATGCTTCAGATTAGGCAGACATTTAGTGGCCTATAGAGCTGCTGAGAAAGGAACATAGATTGTGGACACTATCTCCTTCTGCCTTCCTCCAACTCACCGGCATCTCCCACAAAAGAACTTACACACTCATTTGGAGCCCCAATTTTTTGTGACTGCTGCCCAGGGGACACCCTAGATCACCTGTCTCAGTGGGGCTTACACTTGTGGTCTCATAGCACTGTATATATTTGTATAATTTTAAAAGCTGCAGCCTGAGGGTCTGATTTCTACTTAACCTGACTGTAGGTGCTGATAGTCTCTCTTTGGGGACACTGACAGTTCTTGTCACATCATCAACTGCTGGAAGCTGTTAAAAGTATAATAGGTTGCTTGAATAAGCACAGAGGTTTGAGAGATGACAGAGACCTGAGGTAGGATTAAGGGTCATCTCCCACACAGGGTCACCCTCAAGACCAGGGGAAGTGGTGGTTTCATCTGATGTGTAGAAATGAACCCAGAGAGTCAAGCAAAATGAAGACAGAGAGGAATATGTTCCAAATGAAAAACAAGATTAAACATCAGAAGAAAATCTTAATGAAATGGAGATAAATAACTTACCTGATAAAGAGTTTAAAGTAATGTTCATAAAGGTGCTTAAAACTGGGGAGAAGAATGGATGAACACAGTGAGAACTGCAATAAGAAACAGGAAATATAAGAATACAAATTAGAAGTCACAAAACTGAAGGACACAATAACTGAACTGACAAATACACTAGAGGGCTTCAACAGCAGATGAGAAGAAACACAGGAAGGAATGAGTCAAATCAAAGACAAAGCAGTGGAACTCACTTGATCAGAGTAGCAAAAAGAAAAAAAGAATGAAAAAATGTTAAGATAGGCTATGGGACTTATGGGAGAACATCAGAGAGACTAATGTTCACATTGTAGGACTTCCAAAAGGAAAAGAGAGAGAGAAAGGGGCAGAAATATTATTTGAAGAAATGATAGCTGAAAACTTCCCTAACTTGGGGAAGGACATAGATATCCAGCTCTGAGAAACCCAGAGAGTTCCAAAGAAGATGAATCCAAAGAGACACCAAGATATGTTATAATTAAAATATCAAAAGTTAAAGACAAGGAGAGAAAAGCAGCAAGAGAAAAACAACTTGTTGCATATAAGGGAACCCTCATTAAGACTATTAGCAAATTTTTTAGCACAAATTTTGCAGGCCAGAGGGAGTGACACAGTATATTGAAAATGCTGATAGAAAGAAAACGTTCCAGCTAGGAATACTCTACTTGGCAGAGTTATCATTGTGAACTGAAGGAGAGATAAAGCATTTTCCAGACAAGTAAAAGCTAAAGGGGTTCATCTCCACAAACCTTTCCTTAAAAGAAATGTTAAAGGGACTTCTTTAAGCTGAAAAGGAAAGGCACTAATTAGTGACAAGAACATAAATGAAAGAGTAAGTCTTACTGGAAAGGTAAATATCAAGTAAAAGTGGTGGATTAATGACTTATAAAGCTAGTATGAAAGTTCAGAAGAAAAAGTAGTGAAAAAAATAACTGATTAAAATAATTAGTTAAGGAATACACAAAATACAAATATTCAAAATGTGACATCAAAAACATAAAATGTGGAGGGAAAGAGTAAAAATGTTGAACTTCAGAATGGAGTTAAACTTCAGTTTTTATCAACTTAAAACAGAGTGTTACAGATAAAAGTTGTTACGTGTAAGCCTCATGGTAACCATGAAGCAAAAACCTATAGTAAATACACAAAAGATAAAGAGAAAAGAATACAAGCATACCACAAAAAAAGTCACCAAACCACAAAGGAAGAGAGCAAGAGAAAAAGAAAGGAACAAGAGGAACTACAAAACAACCTGAAAACAATTAACAAAATGGCAATAAACACATACCTATCAATAATTACTTTAAATGTAAATAGACTAAATCTGCCAATCAAAAGACACAGAGTGGCTGAAAAAAAACAAGACTCATCTTTATGTTGCCTTCAAGAGACTCCTTACTTCGCAGCAATTTTGAATTTTATTTACATCTATAATGAAAAGTTTTCTTTTTTTTTTGTTCCAGCACTGTATTTTTAAAAAATTATAGTCAGTTTACAATATTGTGTCAATTTCTGTTGGACAGCATAATGTTTTAGTCATACATACACATAAATATCTTTCTTTTCATATTCTTTTTCATTATAGGTTGCTACAAGCTATTGAATATAGTTCCCTGGGCTATACAGTATGAACTTGTTGTTTATTTTATATGGTTAGTATCTGCAAATCTCAATCTTCCAACTTATTCCTTCCTACCTCCTTTCCCCCTGGTAACCATAAGTTTGTTTTCTATGTATGTGAGTCTGTTTCTGTTTTGTAAATAAGTTTATTTGTGTCTTTTTTTAGATTCCACATGTAAGTGATATTATATGGTGTTTTTCTTTCTCTTTCTGGCTTACTTCACTTAGAATGACAATCTCCAGGTCCATCCATGTTGCTGCAAATGGCATCATTTAATTCTTTTTTTATAGCTGAGTAGTATTCCATTGTATAAATATACCACAACTTCTTTATCCAGTCTTCTGCTGATGGACATTTAGATTGTTTCCATGTCTTGGCTATTGTAGATAATGCTGCTATGAACGTTGGGGTGCATGTAGCTTTTCGAATTAGAGTTCCCTCCAGGTATATGCCCAGGAGTAGATTGCTGGATCATATGGTAAACAAGAGACTTGTTTTCGATGTAAAGACACACAAGGCTGAAAGTGAAAGGATGGAAAAATGTACTCCATGCAAATGGAAACCAAAAGAAAGTTGGAATAGCTATACTTACATCAGACAAAGTAGGTTTTAAAACAAAGAACATAATAAAAGAAAAAGAAAAGCATTCTATAATGATAAAGGGATCAACCTAACAAGAAGATATGATATCTCTAAATATTTATGCACCTAATTAGAATCAACTAAATGTATAAAGCAAATATTAACAGACCTAAAGGGAGAGCTAGACAGCAATGCAATAATAATAGGGGACTTTAATACACTACTTGCATCAATGGATGGATCGTTTAGACAGAAACTCTACAAACAAACATAGGCCTTAAATAACACCTTAGAACAGATGGACTTAGATATTTACAGAAAGTTACATCCAAAAGAAACAATACATGTTCTCAAGTGCATATGAAACATTTTCTAAGATACATCTTATGGTAGGCCACAAAACGATTCCTAATATATTCAAGTGGATTAAAATCATTGAAAAAAAAAGCATCTTTTCCAACCACAGTGGTATGAAACTAGAAATTAATTGCACACACACAAAAAGAACTGTAAAATTTATAAATATGTGAAGATTAAACAGAATGCTACTGAACAACCAATGAGTCAAAGAAGAAATCAAAACAAATCAAAAAAAATACCTTGGAAAAAAATACCTTGAGACAAATGAAAATGTAAAACACCAAAATTCATGGGATGCAGCAAAAGCAGTTCTAAGATGGAAGTTGATAGTGATAAACGCCCACCTCAAGTAATAAGAAAAGTCTCAAACAAACAGCTTAACTTTACACTTCAATGGGACAGAAAAAGAAGAATAAATGAGCCCAAAATTAGAAGAGGGAAGGAAATAACAAAGATTAGAACAGAAATGAATGAAATAAAAACAAACAAGAACAGAAATGAAAAGAGAGTTCAGAATCAGGCCGTAGATTGTCACTTCATGTCTAAAAAGGTAATAATGTGATCAGCACAGTAGGCCAGGAGTTAAGTTTCAGTAAATGGTGCTGGGTCAGATAGATATCTATATGGAGAAAATAAACCCTGGCCTGAGCCTCATACTATGCAAAAGTAAATTCCAGATGGATTGCAGATCTGAATGTAAAAGGAAAATTAATAAAGCTTTTCAAAGAGTTCATATAAAAACATCTTCATGAATGTGGAGTATGCAAAGATATCATATAATAAACAGTGCTAAACATAAAGAAAAATGGTAAATAGGACAATGATTAGATTAGAACTTTTGTTCAAGAGACATCTCTTGAATAGGGCTCTGAAAAATGGAAGCCACAGAGAGGGAGAAAATGCAATACAATATCCTACAAGTAACTTCTTTTTAAAATTTTTTATTGAGGTATAATGGACCTATAGCATTACGTTAGCTTCAAGTATACAACATAATAATTCAGTATTTGTATACATTGTGCAGTGATCACCAAAATAATTCTAGTTAACATTTATCATCATACATAGTTACAGAAAAATTTTGTTTCCTAGTAATGAAAAATTTTAGATTTATTTTCAAATATGCAATGCCATATTATTAACTATAGTCACTCTGCTGTACAGTACATCCTCAGGACTTGTTTATTTTATAACTGGAAATTTTTATCTTTTGACTCCCTTCACCCATTTTGTGCACCCTTACCCCTGCCTCAGGCAACCACCAATGTGTTCTCTGTTTCTATGAGCTTGGTTTTGTTTTGTTTTGTCTTTTTTTTTGTTTTTTCGATTCCACATATAAGTGTAACCATACAATATTTGTCTTTTGCTGTCTCACTTACTTGACTTAGCATAATGCCCTGAAGGTCCATCCATTTTATTACAAATGGCACGATTTTGTTCTTTTTTAAGTTGAGTAGTATTCCATTTTGTGTGTGTGTGTATCACATTTTCTTTATCTACTTTATTCATCCAGCAATGAATACTTAACATTGTTTCCATATCTTGGTTAATTGTAAATTATGCTGCAGTGAATATGGGGGTGCATATATCTTTTTGAGTTAATATTTTCTTTTTCTTTGGGTAGGTACCTAGAAGTGAATTTGCTAGTTCTATTTTTAAATTTTTTTGAAGAACCTCCATATTGTTTTCCACAGTGGCTGCACCAATTTACATTCCCACCAACAGTACAAAAGGTGTCTGTTTTCTCCACATCCTTGCCAACACTTGTTATTTCTTGTCATTCCCATTTACAGTTTTATCAAAAAGAATAAAATACCTAGGAATATATTTAAGCGAGGAGGGAAAAGATCGCTACATTGAAGACTATAAGACATTGATGAAAGAAATTGAAGAAGAGACAAATAAATGGAAAGACTTTTCATGCTTATAGATTGGAAGACTTAATATTGTTAAAATTCCCATTTTACCCAAAGCAATCTACAGATTCAAGTAACTTTTATTCAGAATATATAGGGAAATACAAAAAATGTAGGGAAAAAAGCAGGAAAATTAATAGAATAAGTAAGAGATTTAAACAGGTACTTCACAGAGAAGTATATCTGAAAAGGTGTTTAATTTCACTGGTAACTAAAAAAACTAACAAACTAAGTAACAGTGTAATACCACTAGACAGCCACCAGAAGGGCTACAATGAAGAAAACCCCAAGTTTACACAAGGATATATAGCAATGAGAACTTTTACATACTGCTAATGGAAATATAAATTGATACAATCACTTTGGGAAAATGTTTGGCAGTATCAATAAAACTAAGCATATGAATTTTCTATAACCCAACAGTTTGTATATGTTTATTTTCTCCCACAGGACGATATGTAGGAAAGTATTCATAGCAACACTGTTTGTAGTAGAAGACTACACTCCATAAATGTTAAAATAAATATAAATTATAGTATATTCACACAATGTAATACACTACAGAATAAAAGTGAACAAACAGTAACATCAAGCAAAGATATCATAGAAGAGGTTTTACAACATTAGATTGAGGAAAAGAAGACAAACAAAAAAGAATACATATTTCTATCTATAAAAATTTAAAAATCAGGCAAAATTAATCTATAGTGTTATATAGGGCTATTGTGCATTTTTGGCAGTTGGAAAACATTAAGAAAGGACTAGCTGGGACTTCTGGAGGTCGTTGTGATGATCTGTCTCTTGTTCTGGGTACTGGTTATAAGGGTATTTTCAATTTGTGAAAGTTCATCAATTTGTATGCTTTTGATTTGTGTCCATATGTGTTTCAAATTCTAATAAAAAGTTTAAAAATTTTTAAATATTTAAATATAAATTTTTATGTATTTTCTTTAATAAATGAGCTCAAATATATTCATTAGAATCTGTTTAAAAATTCAGTGTAGGTTGTGGGGAGTGTGACCAGGATAAATTATTATAGAAGCTAAATCCACAAAGCAAAGTTGAAAAAAGTTATTTTCTTACTGTAATTGCAGCTGATGGTTGGCAGGGATGTCAATCCGTTATAGCTCAGGAAAGACTGCCCAATAGACATGAAAAATATTAATGAACTAGCTATGTTAAAATGGCTGAGAGAACAGCCTGTACAAAGGTCCTAAGGTGGGAGAAGCTTTGGTAGATTCATCAAACTAAAAGCTATGGCTGTCAATGTGAAGAAAGGGGAATGGTATTCAGTGAGACTGTCATGCCAGGCTAGAACCAGGTTATGGAAAGCCTTAGAACCATAGTTAGGAGTTGGGGTTTTATTCTTACTACAATGAGAAATCACTGAATTATTTATACAAAAAAAAAGGAGCTGATACATATATATATTTAAAGATCATAGTAGACAGCAGAAATAGACTGGAAAGGGACAAAAGTAGAAGATACTGCAATAATGTGTATGAAAGATGATGATGCAAGATTAATGAGCAATAAATATCTTGGGAAGGAAGACATATGGATTACCCTCTTCTGTAATACCTATACATTCATGATAAACATTCTTATAATTAATTATCTGGCCAATTATAAAATACTTAGCATCCTAAAATTAAAATATTTATCAAGATTTTTCTACTTTACCAATGAATGTTGAACACATATTTCTCAAGAAGATAAGCTAAAGCATTTTTATAACTTTGACGAGTAAAGAGGAATGCAATAAGCCATGGATTTTCCACTAGGGCATCTTTCAACATCATGCCAGTCAGTATATAGTAAGTGTGAAGGGCCTCTAAGATTTGAGTCCACTATTCAGTTTCTCAAATCCGTGTACAAAATAGAAATACCATATTTATCTAAACTCAAAGGGGCTTAGATAATGTGTGAATAACCTGCAGCTATGTTAAGGAGATCTATTACTTGGCTCACTAGTTTGTTTTAGTGTACAGCCTTGTAGGTTCAGTTTTCCATTTAGAAGACATTTAGCCTTAGATCTATGCTACAGGAAAAGCAGTAGTTGAAATGCTGAATAAACAGTTTTTCACAAGGGCAAGTATACAGTGTAGGCTAATCTTATTTTATGTACCTGAGAACCATAAAAAGAGAGCATATTGTCAAATACCACAATAGGTACACCATACATATGTGTTGAATTGAATGACCCTTTCTTAGTCTCCACTGTACTTCCTGAGAGATATTTACAGGATAAAACATCTAACCCAATGCCCAATAAACTGGAAAATGAAATTGTAACTGCTTAGTGGCAACGTGGTGAGGCAGAAAGAGATGTGGAGCCCTGTGGTTTGATTCATGCCTTTTCCACTCTCTAACTGTGTGACCAGGAGCAATCAAAACAAACTATCTGAGGCTATATTTTCTCATGCACCCAATAACAACAACAACAACAAAAGATACAATATTTTAACTCCCAAGGCTGTTAGAATGATCAAATAAGACAATGCATATAAAAGAATATGAAAATTCAGTCACTGCTGTTAACTTTCACTACCAGAAGGATTCAGCCTTTGCCTGTAGGAAACCTGTTTGAATTTAACTTCTGCCTGGTAAGCCCTAGAGACAATGATTCAAATACTTGTAAATTTAAGTTATTTAATCCTGTGTGATTTCTAAAAGCACACATTTTTAAATAATACTGCATAGCTATGTAGCATTTCATCAGGATCCCTTACAAAGTCCATGAATTTTAATACTTTGAAAAAAAAAACTTCATACATCATTATTCTGGTAAGTAAGTGAAATTCTCAACCTTTGAGGTCTTATGGGGGTACTTTTTTGGATTTTTCACAAAGAGTGAAACAGCCAGGCGGGTGCAGTTCATCTTTAGACTCCATTCTCTGAAGTGCACATTTACCTACTCTTCCAAGGATAGAGGGATGAATGTGACAAGTGCACATTTCAGGTGCTGTATTTCACAATATCTTAAAAGATGCTTTTACCGTGGAACCTCAGAAAGCTGATGAGATGATTACTTGAGATTGGAGGACAGCATTGTCTCATTCTTCTTCTTTGACTACAGGGCAAGAGTTCTGCTTTACTCCAATAAAGAGCAATAAGGAAGTAAACACTTGTAGCTTTTCTCTCCACTCCTTACTTACTCTTTAACACTGTAGCTAAGGTTATTGTTACGTTGTAGTCCAAGCACTGTACTAGAGTCTAGGGCCTCAAAACAGGCAACTGTCCCATCCCCACACTTCTTCCATGTTGGTAAGAAGACAATGACTCCTATTCCAAAGCTTTTATATACATTAACTCATTTAATTTTCCAAACAGCCGTGAGAAATATGTCTTTAATCATCTCCATTTTATAGAGAAGGAAACTGAGACAGAGACATTAAGTGATTTCCACATAGTCCCACAGCTACTCGATAGTGAAGGCAGAAACTGCATGAGTCTGGGACTCCATCTTTCTCTCTTCAGCTTGATATCTTCTCATCAGGTGACCTGTTTTGTGAAGTGCACTGACACTCCACAAAGCTTGCTGACACATATACTTTTAAACTGATTTGTAGCCCCAGCTGTACCAAGAGGAGATTTGAGGAAGAGGGAGAAAATGTGTTCCATTTTGGCTTTAGATTGTGACCACCTTCTACAGTATAACATTACTGGGAGTAATCGGCCCATCAAGAATAAAACCAATATCGAAATCCTCATTTGGCACCTTGTATCTCTCCCTTTGTTTGCAAAACCCTGGACGGGAAGACTATTTAATTGGGCCCTCCAGCTACCAACAAATTAGATGAGAATATTGAGCTCATAAAGTAGAAACAATTTATTTAGACATTACATATGCATACCATAATACACAGAAAATTATAAATAATGTGTGTGTGTATATATATATGTGTGTGTGTGTGTGTGTGTGTGTATTGAATATGAATTGATTGTTAATTATCATGGTAGCAGGTAAGGTCCCATCCTATCCAGGTCTTATTTCTCTTTGTTAGTTTAATTATTTGTTTTAATTTAGTCAGTGTTTATTTAATTCATGCTAAACTATAAATTTCTATATACCATCTAGAATGGTCAAAGAAGACTAGTATCTTGAGTTCAAGTTTTATGTACTGAAGAAAATTTGCTAATATATATATACAATATTTTATATTTAATCTAATTTTAATATATATGAAATTCATATTTATTTAAATTCAAACTTTAAATGGAAGCAAATTAGTATCAGTCATGTGTATATTCTCTATATAATGGCAAGAACCAAATAAACTTCATGCTGTTATGGCCAGTTTTATAGGTTATAGGTTAGAAATTAAGGATTGAAAATTGAGGCTAGAAAAAAATGCTCTTTGGCTTAAGAGCATATTAGTAATAAATGATAGAGCCAAGAGTCCAAGACCAAAGACCACACAACACTACCTCAGTGACGCAGACTTTACCTATTATTCCTATTTAATACTTCATGGTGACATGAACTGCCAGAACTTTCAAAATGCAAATCTCATCTTAAATATCATATAGGGAGTGTATTTAAGATTGATAACTATCTGGAAGACTTGCATTCACAGTTGAAAAATAATTACCTTCATAGTTGTGTACTATCTTTTAAATTTTACCTCCTCCTCTTGGGCTGGAGTAAGTAACTATTTACTTTTTTAAAAATGCTGTTATTCTAGGGTTTGGTAAATTAAACACTACATTATTATTGTGTGCACCTATTACATAGGAGGTACCTGAATTCCTGTAATATTACTACCCATTTATGCTTCTACAAGTCAGTACCTTTCAAGTCTGATCCTTCTCTAGAGAAATTGAATGTAGGTAAGCATAGAGGGAATCTAGATGGCTTTTAGAAAGTTACTTTTGATCACATTTCTAAAATTGTCCAGAAACCCATGCTATGCTTTTTTTAAGGAAGTTCAAAAAAATAAGTAAGGAAAAGAAGATGACCTTTAAATCAATGCAAATTTCTTTAAATATCCACTTCAAATTAACAAAGTGCCTTTTGTTTTGTTTTGTTTACAATATAAAATAAAAACTGTATGAAGCTAGTAGTTGCCATATGGGACAAAACCAAAGTTACCACTGAGTCCCCAAGTCTCTAGGGGAAAAGATTGTTCTAGTCATCTCTTGGTATCTGTGGAAGATTAGTTCCAGAACTTCCACCCCTTACCCCATGGATAGCAAACTCTGTGGATGCCCAAATCCCTTATATAAAAGAGGGTAGTACAGATGGCCCTCCGTATCTGTGGGTTCCACATCTGTCGATACAGAGGGCTGACTTACATCTTGAGGGGCCCCCTTCAACACGATGATATTTTTAGTAGAAAAGATCAGAATAGAAGCTAGTCCTAAGCAGTATTTGGTCTTTTTGTAGTAATTACAAAACAATTAAAAATGTTGAAAGGCTGTAACTGAAACTTTGATATGTTTATGGATGTAAGGGACACATCTTCCCTGAACTAAGACCATCATGCTATTGCATGTAGGCCACCAGGCATGCATTACATGATCACAGCTTTCAGCTGCTTCTGATTTAAGCTGAATTGGAACTAGTGACCTAGAAGTGAACAGTGTCATATTCCATTACTAAATGTCTTAGCTAGCCAGTTGCCCTCAGTATTTTTTCCCTTAATCATTTTTATTAGCAGCATTCACATTTTTACCATCAGACAATTTGAAAGCTCTCAAGAATGTACCCTGACACAAATTATAGTTATTGTTTACACTACCTTCTTATAAAGACAGACTATCCCCAAGTGTGAGATTCACCTTGAATTATGCCAGCTGCCTTACTATTTCAGTATTTGTTCTTCTTTTTTTCTCTGTTACAGTCTAGAAATGACATTAGATGTGGTTGGAATGACAAATGCCTTCTTGGCTCCATAAGCAAAGGTGAATTCAAGAAGGAACCAATAGACACCTGTCCATCATAACCAGGGCAAACTGGCCCCAGGTGTAGACTTATGTAAATTGATCCAAAAATACACCCTCTGCTTTCATTTTATTATATTTTTTTTCATTTTGCCTCACAGTCTGTAAGAGCTCTAGGGTGTACAATGTAAAAAAATCACCCTTGCTTTGTATTTTATCAACAAACTAATGCAAAAAGGTGGGGGGAAAAAAGGAACTAGTGCTCTTTTCTTTTGGCCCTGTATATTTTTCTCTATAGTGGATTTCTGGGACTGCCTGACATGTCTATAGTGATCTGTGAAATAGAATGCCCAGATAGATAGAGAAGTAGATCAATAACACTTTAACAAAGAGAGTGCTTCATGAAGACACACGGGTACATAATTAAACATAACAAACATTTCCCAAGGACGGATCTCTCAGCTCAACAAAATCAAACTCACATTCCCTTGTGCTTTACTCTGATGAGAACTTCATAACTTTGGAGTGCTGTAAAGGGATTTAGAGGACAATTGTGATAGCTATTTATAGAAAATGAAAGACACCCAGCTTAGCAATTAACCTGAACCAAAATGACTATGTTTAGAGGAAATGGTATGGACAGTATAAACCCTAAAGGATGGTCTACTTGGGCAAACAGTTTGTACTTAATTTCAGTCTTTGAGGTTTCATTTTTTTTTTTTCAGAATTCCTGTAGTTGACATTCATTGTAATTACAAAGTTAAAAATAGGCTTTTTTTTTCTCATAATAAATCTATAAAGATGAAGCTATTAAAAACAATCTTTTGTTTTAAGGATGATTTATATCGACACATCACATTTCTTACAATTGAAGTTTTAGGGGCAGTGATACATAAGAATATTGACTCCACAAAGTGCATTTCTTAGTTTGTGTCCCTCAAAAGCAGATGCTAAAGCAAATATTTGGACATAAGTTATTTACCTGGGAGGTGATATTAGGGAACACAGTGAAGGAGTGAACAAATGAGAAACAAAAGGGAGGGCAGTCATTAAAATTTTATTAATGAGTTGATTACTGCTGGGAAACTGAAGCTCAATCCTGCTCTGGACCCTTAAAGAGATTTTATAGAATTATTGCACCAAGGGAGGAATGCATAGAGCTGTAAACCCACTGCTACTCATTGGTTGAGAGGCACTCCTGGTGGCATTAAGTCCATGCCAAACACAGTCCCAGGGCCAAAGACTGGCCCAGGAAAAGGAGAGCAGAAAGCTGTAGGTCTGAATAAAATTTGTCTGCCAGAACAGAACCTGACTTCAAAGGTAGGCTGAGGCATGAGAGGGGCACCCACTTTGTCAGCTATAATGCATGTGGAAAATCCTAAAACAATGGAGAATCCTACAAAAGAGACAACTATCTAGATGGGTCATATTTTTAAAATTGAGAGAGCACTTAGAAGTAGCTGTAAAAGGGTTACAAGCTTTCATTCTCCCAATGTCATTGTCTCATCTACTTAAAATTTTGATGGGTAACTACTCCTCCGTAAAGAGAAAATTCTCTTTAACACTTTCTTCTTTACTACATATATGACAGTCATGATGTTTGTTGCTCACTAAGTACCATTGTCAAGCTGTCAGCTCCATTTACAAAGGCAGTTCAGTTTGTAAATATGTATCACTTCAAGCTCATGGGAGGCTTGAAGTGATTTAAACCAGCACACACAAGTATAGGTGTCCAGGCCCCCATTCCCTACCTTTGGAGTTTAAGAGGATGCAGGGACATTCAGTAGGTAGGGCCTTTTGTTCTGGAAGGGTAGTTCAGATAGTACTGAACAAACTTTCATGGCTCAGGAAGATGTCAGTGCCACTGTGAGAACAATGAGAGATGTTCTGACTGCTGTGAAAGGAAAGTCTTTTTTGAATAATATTGAAAAGAACTGCTGTTGGCTTCCTCAGCACCAGAATGTGATGTCGATGCTCCTGTGGTGGTCTGGGACACTGGCTTGTCTCCCACATGGCTCCCTGGGAGCCTGTGATGAGTGGTTGTGACCTGGGAGGAGAGAAGACAGTAACCCACTTCAGACTTCAGTCATGTCCACAGGGTTGTTCCTCTTCTCTCTCCTGCAGAAGCCCATGTAGTTCTGTCCCTTACTATAGTGCTCACTCAGTTTCTTCCCTTGACTCTTGGAATTTTTATTTCTTGTGGGCATGAAGGAAGGGCAAGTCTGGCTGCTCTTCTCATTTTATTTTTGTGGCGTAATTCTCATCACTAGCGATTTTAGGGCCTAGACATCTGGGTCTTACCTAGTACAGCTCTTGCAAATCCAAAGCCTTAACTTCAAACCTTATATTTGGAAAATAAAAACACCAAGCTGCTCTCCTTGGTCTCAGATTCTGCTTTGGCGTCTATTACCTGAGACTGGCCTTTAGAGTGGCCTAGCTAGCTGAGCCACAGGTAGGGGGACACCAAAAAAGAAAATTTCAAATAATATTTCAGAGTTTTATCCTCCCATAAATATCACCTAAAACCTAGAATCATAAGCAATCACTAGATACATTACAGACACTATGTAATAATAATAACAAATGTATAAACAGGTATGCATTTAAATTGTTTGGGTCGAAAGTTATAATTTACTGTGATTTAGCTGCCAATATGATTAGACTTCAATTTTATATTAATGAACCAATACTGGCTCTTTAAAAAATGTACTTGAAATAAAAGACCACACATACCTTTGATAAAAAGATCCATATTCCACAAATACATTTTTCTTATGAGTTGAAGGTAATATACAGGTTTGCAAATTTGTTTTCACTATACTAAGTTATATACAATATATATGACTTCTTAACTTTTCTGTTAAATTATCTGCTCTTCCTCTCACACACACACCGCTGCACACACACACTATAGTAGTGCACATGAGCAAAACAAAACTAAACTTAGTATAATATATGCTGCATACCCTATAATTTAGATAGTATCTTTAGTTGAATCATTCTCTTTTGAATGAACTGTAATGCTTTAAGGGTTTTCCTGGTCTCTCCATACCCCTATGTTCTTATAGTTTCTTTCTAGAATGGTATCTGGATATATAGAACCTGTGGTGTCATATATGATGGGAAGGAGCAAGGGTAGGTCTCTGGAAGCCCTTCAATCCAGGCAGTTCTCAGATTCCTCAGCGGTGTCCACTTAAGTGTAACTGGTCTGTGCTGAAAACCAGACTGGTGACAGCTGAAGCCCCACTGCTTTTCCCTTCAGCGTTCTACAAGGATTTGCCGGTATAATCTCCAGGATGTATATCTCAGAGCCTGATTCTAGTCCCTTGTCAGTAGGGCAGGCTGACCAGGTCCTGGGGTGTGATCCCCCTGGGCTGTGTACCGCCTGAGATCCATCTGTGTTCCTTGTGTGTGTCTCACTCGGGCTGTCTGCCACACAGCCCTCGGCTTCGGTTCACTTTGCCTCTCTGTAGCAGACTCCTTAGTCAAGATATCCAGTCAGTCTGTTCACTAACACCCTTAATACACTCTGAGACATCGTCTAGCTGTGTGTATTCCAAAGAGAACTTGAGAAACTTAGGCCCTCCATCTTCCCTATAAGATGTATCACTGAATTTATTGCTTATACTTGTATGACAAGTGCCTGTGACATATTTTCCTTCCGGACTCCAGAGAAGGAAAAGAGAAAGCCCCTCTGCCCTCAGGACCTCCCTAATCTGCATAGATATTTCTATAGATTGTATGGTTATAAGTTTATAATGTTGGATACAAATATTTCTGTGCTGACAAAAGGAGTGGTGAGCTGTCAGAATTTGTTATTTTAGAATTTAAATTCAGCAGATTCAAGGAGTGTGAGTCTGTCTAGTTTGTTGCTTCACCACATCGAAAGCAACATATAATAAGTGAGTGCTTCATAAGTATTTATTAAACAAATGAATGAATAACAGTAACTTACGATTTGCTGAAACTGTGCCTGAATGACACAGGGCTTTCTTTCTTCAGAGGTGAAGAAGTTTACTTGTGTCACAGTGTTCTTTGCCCTACCTGGGGTGTGTTTTTCATGGATTGTTTCACTAAAATTTCCTTTGAGATGTTTAAGAAGAACTAGCAGACTTACTGTGAAAGACTCTCCAACAGAAACTAAAAATGGCACTGACAACAGCGTTTGCATTGGTCACTGGCACCTTCAGAGCTTTTGAGAATGGCAGTAGGCACCCAATGTGCAGATATTTGCTTCTTCAAACTCAGGCATGAGCAGCCACCATTAAGATACGTACAGAATGACTGTGGACACTGACTTTTTATCACAGGGCCTCAGCAGTGCTGGTAGAACTTTGGGTAGCTAGTGTCCACATCACAGCAGCACTTTCAGTGACCGTTGCCAATGGCTGTTGCTACTTTCACTATCAGCGGCAACAGAGTACATTCACATGCAAGATAGAAGAAGAAGCGAGGAAACTGAGAAGTTATGTGGAAGACTGGGGGACTGGTGTGTGGAAATTATCAGAGGCTTTAAAGAGGAATCTGAGGGTTTTTTTAAGACGGTGAGAGAAAGAGCTAGAAAGGCATTTTATGTTTTATGCTTATAATTATGATCAAATTTATTTTAGAAATAAAGAATGAAATGACCTAGAAATCCTCGTGTATGTGTGTATGTGTTTGTGTGTGTGTGTGTGTGTGTGTGTGTGTGTGTGTTCATGTACCCTTCATAGCGAACACAGCAAATTCAAGGTTTTCGTCCAGTTATACTTCTGTAAGTCCTGGGAGTCTCTTTAATTCCTGAAGCTTTCAAAGACTATTTTATCATTTTAATTGAAGATATCAATACTTCCCTGCTTGCCTCACATTCTTGTTGTAAGAATAAAACAGGGCAACGCTTACAAAAGTGCTTGATGAATTGTAAAATGCTTTACAAATATAAGAATTATTATTTTCCAAATGTGGTGAATAATGTATTGAATAGTTTTGTAACGAGGAACAAACATGCAATCAAAACAGCTTCAGAATAATGGAATGGCATTTTCTGAATACAGCAAGATCATGGATCTCAAAGTCCATGAACCAGGCCTCAGAACCAGGCCTCATGTGAGTAGGAACTAGACATGGAAACATTAAGTATGAAAGCTCTTCTGTCACTTCTCTAGAGTCACAGGATTTCTTTTAGTGCTCTGCTTTCTATAAGTCTATCCCATTTATCTCTCTGCTGTTTTTCTCCCTCATAACCTCTTGTTACAATGCCTCATACTTGCCTCTGCAGTTTTTACTTTATTTTTTCTCTTTTTTTTAAACTCAAGCACACACTTACCACTGTAACTCCCTCCTGTCTATCTTTAAAATTTCTGAGATAGGGATCTGATTGAACTTGCTCTTCAAGATGAAAAATCCACATAAATCATGAGCTATCAGTCAGTCTGTCCATTAGCTCCACTTAAATCGGAGTTCCTCAGTGGTCCTATCATCTGTAACTGGAGCCAAGATGCCCCCTGCCTACTTGCAGTAGCTACAGTGAGAGGCAAGTTCTTTGAGAATAGGTTAGGATAGAGCATAAAATTTACAACACAGATAAAGCAAAACTGCTGCTAGATCACTTGTGTGATCTAGAGGTTCTGTCTGGGCTGCCGTAACAAAAATACTATAGGCTGAGTGGCTTAACCAAGAATTTATTTTTCATAGCTCTGGAAGCTGAGATCAAGGCACCAGAGGATTTGGAGTCTGCTGAAGTCCAGCTTCCTGGATCGTTGATGACTGTCTGGATTCTTTTTTATATAAAGGCACTAATCCCATTCATGGAGTTACACCCTCATGCCCTAATCACCTCTAAAAAGTCCTGCTCCCTAATACTATCACATTGGGGGTTAGGATTTCAACATATGAATTTTGGGACAACACAAACATTCAGTTCATAACAAGAGAGTAGCAATGAAGTAACATGAAAGCACTGGATACTGGGCACAGTTGTTACAGTTATAGACGAAAAGCACAGGCAAAGAAAGTTTAGAAAAAAGAAAGAACAGTTTCACCAACTTTAGAATTTTGACTAGGTCTGCCTCTGAGTATTACCATTTCTACTGAATATTTAGTTACTTTTAATGACATAATGAATGGGTATACTGATGTAGGGAAATGAAACATAAACTAAAATACAAGTTTTTAATATGATTTTATAAAGTTTTATAGGACTTCAATGTGGTATCAGATTTGCCTAACTAATTATGTTCTATTAAAGTGCATCTGCTTTTCTTGAGCATACACATTAATAACCTTATGGAACCCACACTTTTTTTTTTGGTGCATAGAACAAACATTCACACAGAGGTGACTAGCATTACAATGCAATTAAAGTGACATTTGATGGAAGATGCCAAAAAACTTACACATGATTTTATTTTCTGACAAGAATTTAACATTAAGATTTCTTTTTCTTATTTTTCTTCTTCTTTTCTGCAATAGTCTTGCCTTTCTTGTCCCTGAGGCATTTTGATTGAAGAGAATTTGCCTTGTTGCTTTGCACGTTTAAGTGGAAACCAGGTCCCATTGATTACTTTGGGTTGACAAATGATACAAGTGTTAGTTATCCTTTCTGTCTCTGTGTGTGAAGCCCAGATGCCTTATGTCATTGTACAAAACTGCATATGAAATCAATAAACTCAGGGAAAATGGCTATAAAACCACAATTCTTTAAGTCAAGGGAAAGTAAATTGCTTGTGCTGCCCAGATAGTTTGGAATTTGTTGCCTGTTTCCATAAGAGAGATTTTCTTTCCAATAACTTCAGGCTCAGGAATTATAGTTAGTCACCATAAGCCTAAAAGTCTGATGCATTAATCTTTATATGTGTTCCTTTCCATTGCATCTTGCCTTATTTATGGAAATCATTTTGCTAGAGTAATACCATAAACTATACAACTTGTTTTCATGAGGAATTGAAGTTTTAAAAAATAGATCAAAATAAAACTAGTGATGAAATACCATTTGAAAAGTACCCTGAAGAAATTACTATTTATTGGTTTTGATAAATACTTCCCAGATTTTCTTCGAGATTGAAAGTTTGGCTGTGTTTTTAAATCATCACTTAACACTCTAGTGATTTTTTTGAAGTATAATATTTTGGATCATCACTTTTTTTGTTCTAATTCTGGACTTATCCAATGGTTTTTATCTTGTACCACTTATTCTTCATAAAGCAACACCTATGAGAGCTTATCATAAAACAGAGCATGTGCATGTGATAGGAAAGGTTTTCAAAATTATATTCTTTCCAAAATCTTCAAAGAAGAAAAAAAAAACAGTATCTAATTGAAGTTGTGATTGTAAAAATGCTATTCACACAAATATGAACTTGTTTTATTAAAATTTCAAATGTAAAAACTCTCAGAGCAATAAATGCTTTGATCAGTGTCTTGGTAGTGTCACTAATACATCTCCAGTTGCTGTAAATGTCTTCTCACTAAGATGTCCATTGTTCTAACCACCTCAGCATATGGACTTGGCAATATGAATTTTAATTAAAACACACTGAGTAACTCTCATGAGTGAAGAAACTAATCCATATTGGCCTGGGACCCAGGCCATAAACTTTTCTATCAAGTGGCAGATCAATGTGCCTGATAGTCATCTTATTATTAATAGATAATTGTAATCTTATTATTAATATTATTAACTTAATAAGTTAAAACTAATTTTATTTGTATAATTGCTATCAAATGTATTATCAATTATTTACTGATATTTAAAGATGAATTCACAGTTTTTGAAAGAAAGCTATTAATAGACGCAGGAATCCAGAGACCCACACATTCAGAAATAACCCCGGTTATTAAATAAGAAAAAAGTAGCAATAATCTAGATTGTTAATTCTAACAAATTTTAGCTAAAAACAATAATTTACATTTATTTACAGCTTACTAAATTACTAGCATACTATGAATTTTTTACAACCATCTTTTCGTTTAATCTTTACAGTAATTCTATACGGTAGGTATAGATATCTCCATTTTACAGGTAACAAAATGAAAGAACAAAAAATTAAGTTTATTACTTAAGGATTTACAGCTAAGAAGTGGCAAATCCAGGATTTAGAGCTAATTTATCTAATATTCAGAGCCCAGGCTTACTCCTTACACTTTTCTCGAGTTAAGGAAAGCAAGTCTAGTTTATTTTGATGTATTTATTGTATATATACAGTAAAGTTAAATTCCCTGCCAATTCCATATTTGGTAAACAGAGAAGACATCTGATTCTTAAGCAATATTTGAGTGCACCTGATCTGCTGAGAGCAGAATAAAGAAGGCTAAATTAAATCTAGAACATTGTAACCATTCTACCCTAGCTGTGAAGGTTATTCTGTGTTACTGCATATCCAGTTTATGATTCTGTACCCTGCTGTTTGCCCCAAGAGTCCAGGGCTGTCTTGCCCTCTGGCTTCAAGTTGAACTTGACAAATTGAAGGAGTCAACTGAGATGAGAAAGCTTAATGAAATAATATGTAGGATATTATTCAAATCCATTTCTTCTTTGTGCAGGACTCTTGTTTTGGCACTTTCTATGATTTCAGCTTCAGTCCAGTTCTGCAAGGTACAGCCTACACTTACCACTTCAGGGACAACAATGGCTTCATCTTATCTCCAACTCTGAAAAGCATCCTTTTATTAAATTCCCTTCAGTTATCCTTCTGAGGGTGCAACCTGTTTCTTCCTGGAATCCTAATTAGCATATAACCCTTCAGAATAAATTAGGGAGCTTCTTTCCAAGGAGTGGTTATCTGTTTTAGCTGGTATACTCATGCTGCAGAGAAAGAATAAATACAGATTTTATATGGACAGCACAAAATCTCAATATAAATCACCAATTCTAAAGCCATACGTGCATGAATCTGATTCTGGTCAGCATCCCTAACTAACAGATGTGATTTACCCCAAGCAGAATGGCTATAGGACAATACCTTTATATCACCTGTAGTAGTATGCTCCACAGGAACATATTATTCTTGATGGAGATAGGGCAGGAGCAGGCAAGGACTCTTGTCAGGAGTGCTGCTGTGCCTTCTGAATGGAGAGAACCCAGAAGTATTCCTCTGTAGTTGATCCTGTACTCAATGGGATTTCACATTGTAGACAGTGAGCTTGATGACAGAATTCCAATGATACTGAACTAAGGAGTGCGAACAGCATATCCAAAGAAGATAGGAATGTCCCAAATGGCCCGAGAAACACATTCTGCAATAATATATTGAAATTTATTAAGTGAAGTTCAAGACAATATACTTAACCAGAAGGAACTCAAACTGAACAAATTCCATATGAAGAAAGCTTTTTTGTGAATAAGGAAACCAGAGAAAGCATTAGTGATGAGAATCATTCAGAAAATAATTTTTAAATGATATGCAAGATATATATTAGCTGATGCAATATCTTTAATGGGTTCTAAATTAGAACATTATAAAAATACATTTTGTAAGAAGCAGTATGGATAATATCTTCCCTTCAGGTGATTGCAAGGCATTCTGTGTATTAAACCTTTGGTAAAATGTTGTCTCAGTAATCTATTGTTACAAATGAACCATCCCAAATTGTAGTAGCTTAAAACAACAACTCTTTATTTGTTTATGATTCAGTGAGTTGGCAGTTGGATTGGGTTCAGCTGGTAGTTCTTCTACTAGTCTCTTCTGTGTCATGCTTTCAACTACAGTCAACAGTGGCTCCAGTAAAGACAGATGGTCCAAAATAACCCAACACATGTCAGTCATGTGGTGTATTGTTGGTTGGATCTCTCTTTCTAGAGGTCACAACCTCAAGGAGCTTATCTCAGGCTTCTTTACAGGGTTGTAGCATGTTCTCAGAAGGTTAGTGCGAATCTGCAAGTACTCTTGGGATGTGGACGCAGAAGTTGCACAGCATCAATTCCACCATGTTCTGTTGATCAAAGAGTATCTCAGTGCCAGCTCAGATTCAGGCATAGTGGAAATAGTGCTAGTAGTCACAACTTGATGGAAAAAGTACTAGTAGTCACATTGCAAAGAAATATGCATACAGATGTAAGAATTATCTGTGGCCATCTTTTGCAATGGACTGCAGATATATATGAATCAGTTTTTATTATTTTTATACATACTTGAATAGAATGTTTAATTCAATAAAGCATCAATCCTGAATAATACCCAGTCATATAGAACTGAATATTTAGATTTTTTTCTACATGTGTCCCCAGAGATGAGGTTCATTCTAAAGTCTTTTCTCTTCCCACATATGCAAAGCTAAAACAAATCCAAGGCTATTGCTTATTATCTTATATTTGCACACCTGCATATGCTTTCTAGTTAAATGGAAAAAAAAATCCAACTAAAGACTTTAAATAAAAGTACAAATTCAGGTTAAATTGTATTGATTAATTAAGGTTATCATTTTTTTAATTTCTTAAATATTTGAAGTAATTTCATGATGAGAAATTATGTTTAAAAAATGTGATCTGTAATTGAAATATATTTAATAGATTATGCATCACACTTATAGACACTTATATTTAAGGACTTTCAACTAGTTATGTTCTGTGCCCCCAGCAAACAGCATATCTTGTTCTCCAAATTGTTTCTTCCTTGCAGTCTTTGGATGGCAGTCACTGGAGCCAGAGGCTAACAGTAGAATATGTTCTAACAACAACAACTGCTTGCATTGTAAAATTAGCCATGCATTAGTGGCTTTTGGCTTTTAGTTAGACTTTAATTGTGAAGAAATTAGATGCATGAACAGCACTAGTTGAAGGATATATTTTCTTCATAGAGGAAAGTTTGTTGGGATGTTTATATGCATGAGGTTAAATAAAATCAGAGAACCACTGAAACACTTATTTCCATGAATATTATATACTGAAAAGAATTAAATCAAATTTATGAAAAGCTCTTTTTACTGCAAAGATAATCTATATGAAGAAAATATGAGATATACATGTTGCTATTATTGTTATATTTGTCACAGAGGCCTGACAACCAACATGTCTTTCATATTCTTGAAACCGAGCACCCTCCCTGGTGATTTCTCTTCCAACTTTACTGTGGAAGAGACTACACCTATGGCTACTCTTGGTATGGGCTTCTCTGCAAGCTTATTTCCCAGTAGGAAAAGGTGGAGAGTCCTTGGTGTAGATTATCGTGTCACTAAGACAAAGGAAAACACTGCTGTCCGTGACAGATGTTAGCAAGTACTATAGAAAGGGATCTAAAAAGGGACAGAGACTAGGCTATGCACCTGCTGTGTCTCTTTATCTAGTGATTCTCTTTGGAATGTCCCTGAGGTTGATAGATATTCTGGGTAGATCTGGGGTCCATTTTATACATATTGTAAATTCCATTAATTCACTTATCTGGATAGTCCTTTTAAAATATTTTCTTACCATAAATGACCCAGATAATTGCCTAGCCTATCCGCTTGATAGCCTAAGTTTAGAATCAAATATACTTCTAAATATAATAATAATTTGTTATTGCAGTTTATATGGAAAACAGAAACTGGAATATTTTTTCTTGTTTTATTTATTTCACAGATCAGAAAGTGAGAGTCCAATTTGGTAAAGTTAGGAACTCACTATTAAATTACTTAATCAAGTTTCTCATATTTAACATTTTATTTAATACATAAAATAAAAAGTTGTACACAAATTTGCCTTTCTAAAAATTAATTATATGTTATTGTTCATTTCATTCTCTGAGAAGGAAATATCCTTAGGAAAAAACTCAAAAAAGGTCCTCCACCCAAATGAGAAAATATGCTAGACTTGCCTCTCCATTTTACAATACTTGCAAAACTAAATCTTGAATAGCTATGTGCCCAGATCTGATTCCAAAACAAACTTTAGTATGTACAGTTTGAACCATTATTCAATACTAACTTGGTTTACATTTGTAATTTTTTTGAAATATAGTTGATTTACAACCTTGTGTTAGTTTCAGGTGTACAGCAAAGTGGTTCAGTTATATACAAATGTATATATTTCAGATTATTTTCTATTATAGGTTATTACCAGATATTGAAGATAGCTCCCTGTGTTATAGAGACCTTATTGTCTATCTTTTACATATTGTATGGTATATGTATTAATCCCAAACTCCTAATTTATTCCTTCCCCCTGCCTTTTCCTCTTTGGTAACCCTAAATTTGTTTTCTACGTTTGTAATTTTAAAAGTAGAAATTATTTTCTTGGTGAAAATTGCTCTTATTAATTGAGTTTTAGATATAATTCTATTTACACATTAGGTTTCTAAATTTATTGATTTTTTCCCTTCTATTGGTATAAAATACTTATAGGAGAAAATAAGTTATAAAAAATAATTTGACTTCTAGAGAGAAATGTCAACTTTGTGGGATAGGAAGTAGGCAAGAAAGGACTGCAAATAAAATATAAAAATTAAAAAGTGAGCTACCCACATCCACCTTCCTGCTTCTGTTAGTTCAAGTTTTCATTCCTAAAGTGTTTTCTGAGGAAAAAATTGTTTCTTAAGAAAGTTTCAGAAACAAACAACAAACAAACCAAAATCAAACAAAAAAGATACAATGGGCAATATAATCTGGGGAAACAGTGTGTATTTTATTTCCTATTAGAGATTCAGGCATAAGTTACCACATTAGAGGTTCTGGAAAGTCTCACAGAAAAGAAACCTATCTTACTTTAATTCAGCATTTTCCAAGTATTTTTATCATCACAGAATACCTTTTTCTCATAGCAGCTAGTAATGTCCTGAGGCATGAATGTTTCTCTGGACACTTGAGAAATGCTGAGAAGCAAGAAAACTGTCTTAGTTCGGATACTTAAAAGCTGCTCTTCCACAATAAAGTTTTTTAGAGTCTGATTATTCAGAAGCAGATTCATTTTAAAGTTGTCAAAATTTCATCCCTGGAGTGTAGAACTATTGACTGAACTTACTATTCATGCAGAACAACCCGAGAGAATAATTTTAACAAGTGCAATTAAGTCAGATGCATGAATTAATTTCGAACAACAAACTATTTTTGGAAAAGGAGCATTTGGAAAAAAAAATGTCAAAGATATCATGGTGACTTAAGTAATAATTATCCTGGATTGATTCTGAGAAAAATAATATATGTAAAAGGAAATTTAGACCATCTACTTTCAATCATCATAAAATGTATATAGTTTAGCTTTCCTTCAAGTGTCCATGGCTTTTCTTTAGAGACTCTGAAGGAGCTATTGCTAAAATTAAGAATTGCAGGTGCACCTACATAACACTGAACTTTACATTCATTTCAGTAATCTATTCAAATCAGTTAACATTTACTGATTGCCTACTACGTGCCATTCCCAACGTAGGCTTTGTATCAGTTTGTTCCTTATGCTTGACTTCACATCACCTTATTTTATTTTAATATCAGCACTCAGGAGAAGTTATTCTCAGGACAGACAAGAAAGCTAAAGTTCATAAAAATTGCTTTGTCAAAAGCTTCGTAGTTGATAAGTAGTAGAGTCAAAATAAAGACCCAGGTGTTCTTGCACCATCTCTAGGGATCTGTCCACACGACTGCAGTATTCTGCTAATAGGTTTCATCCTGTAAGAGATTTCAGGGCATTTCTGTTAAGAATGCATGCTCTGGAGACAAACTGACAAGGTACATTCTGTTGCTACCATATCATTATGTGTGACTTTGGAGACATAATTTCTTTGAATATAGTGTTATATTTATTAAGTGGGAATGACTATTAAGAAGACTGACTTAATAAATGTGTAGTACTGAGAACAGCACCTAGCACATGGTAAATATTCTCATAATGCTATCCAAAACAATTTTAGTAGCTTTGGCATTTTTTTTTTTTACATTTGGGAATCACCTAATTATTCCTTTTTTCTTTTTTATATTGAGTTTTCAATATTTATGAAGATTATTTGTAAACATTGTTTAAAGATTCCAGAAACTGCATTTGTGTTTTCTTATTACACCTTGAAGATTACTGACTTTGACTTCTTGTATTTATTCTTTTAGGATTTTCTTTCATACTTCTACAAACCTTGCAATTTATCATTATTTCTATATTTTAACACCATAAAACTGTCACTGGACTACCAAAATGAAAGACTAGGATTTGGCTTTCTGTCATACAGCTAACTCTACATCACATATTCATGCTTCTAAATACCCCTTTATACCGATATAAACATAACAACTGGTCAGTTCTGTATTCAACTTTATGTGACCCAAATCAGTTCACACCTAAGCCATATATATAGTAATCTATGGGTAACTCTTCCTTTACTACGCAACTTTTGTTTTCCTTGGAGTTAATGTTTACTTCTGTCTTTCTGCTTGTTTTTCTATATACATATCACTAATTTATCCTCCCATTTTTTTCAGTTGTATAATTCTTTTTGATGTACTGAACAACATTCAGTACAGTATTCTATGAACTTTTATCTTGAAAATCTCTTTCAGAATCTCTTTTTGTTGGGAGTTGAAGAGGAATACCTATTATCATCCTGAGGTTTTCCTTAGCTTCTCCTTTGTGCCCAAATCCATGACTTCTATGTTTTCTTCCTTGGTTTGATGAAGTACATCCTCCCATGGCTTTCCACACCAAGTGTATTAGAGGTAAATTTTTGAGACATTGCCGGTATAAAAGTGTCTATATTTTCAAATATCATATGATATCACTTACACATGGAGTCTAAAAAAAGGTATAAATTTTATATACAAACCAAAAATACACTCATGGACATAGAAAACAAACTATGGTTACCAAAGAGGAAAGGGAGGGCATAAATTAGGAACTTGAGATTAACAGTCACACACTACTATGTGTAAAATAGATTAACAACAAGGACCTACTGTATGGCACAGGGGGCTATATTCAGTTTCTTGTAATAAGCTATGATGGAAAAGAATCTGAAAGTGTGTGTGTGTGTATATACATATATATATATATATACCAATTGCTTTGCTGTATGCCTGAAACTAACATTGTAAATCAACTACACTTGAGTAAAAAATAAAATTTACAAAGTCTGTTTTTCTTCCACATTTGAATAATAGCTTAGCTTGTTTATATCCTAGTTTGAAAGTTATTTTATACTAAAAATTTTCTATTATTTTTTAACTTCCAGTGCTGCTGCTCAAAAGGCCCAAAGAACAAAACGTTCTTCTATCTTTGATCTTTTTAGTAAGGCTTTTTTTCTCTCTCTAAAAACCTTTTCTTTGCTTCCAATGTCCTGAAATTTCACAGGAATGTGTCTTTTTTTAAACCTATTTTCATCTAATGCAGTAGCACTGGGTAATTCAATAAATATCAATTAAGCCATACTGATATAAACAAATAAAGGTATTCTTTGCATTTTTTAATTAGGATATTTTCTCAAATTATTTTGTTATTAATTTGATAATTTCTTACTCCTCTATTAGATGCTAAATCTTTTGAAGTTCTCTTCTAATTTTCTTAACCTTTATCTTATTTTCTCTTTAATTTTCTACCATCTGGGAAATTGTTCTAGCTTTAATCTATGAACAGTTTTATTGGGTTTTTCTACTCTCATTGTTTTAATTCTCAAGGAATATCTTTTTGTTCCATAAATACTATTTTTATAGTATTATTCTCTTATTTAACAGCTCATTATATTTTTGTATCTCTCTGAGGTTATAATTAGCGTTTAATTTTTTTTTTTTTGGTAGATTTACAAAAAAGTTGCCAGAATCATACAGAGTGTTCTCATATACCTCCACTCATTTTCCCCTAAGGCTAACATCTTTCATAACCATTGCATAATGATCAAAACTAAGAAATTAACCTTGATAAAATATTATAAACTAAACTACAGACTTCATTTGGATTTTACCAGGTTTTTTTTTTTCCTCTAATGTCCTTTATTTCTTCCAGGAGTCTACATAGCACTTAATCACCATGTCACCTTAGTCTCCTCAAGTCTGTAACAGTTACTCAGTCTTTCCTTGTCTTTCATGACCTTACTTTTAAAGAATAGTGATCAATTGTTTTGTAACATATCATTCAGTATGGGTTAATGTGATGTTTTCCCATGATTAGATTGAGGTTGTGGGTTCTGGAGAAAACTATCAAGGTAATGTGCCCTTCCCAGTCTGTTATCTCAAAGATACCCGATGTTGATGTGTCTTATTACTGATGATGTTTACCTTGATTACCTAGGTAAGGTGGTGTCTGCCTGTTTTATCCACTGGAAAAGTACTTTTTACTTTTTTTTATAACTTTGTAGTTAATAAATATTTTAGGAGAGATTTCTTGAGGCTGTGATATCCTGTTTTATTTCAAACATTTGGACCTTAAGTTTAGCTTCCATTGCCAAGAGTGGATGTTGCTCACGATAATTATTTCCTTCATGTCTGATTGTGATTTTATTTTTCTCATACCTTCTTCATCTAATAATTAGAATTATTTTATATGGAAAAGTTGTATCTTCTCTTCCACTTCTTATTTATTTAATTATTTATTTACATAAATTTAGGCTCATGGGTATTTATTTTATTCTTTCAGTTTAATCCAATACCCTTATTACTTATTTTCTTGCTCTGATTGTTCTAGCTTTGGTCCTTGGCCATTGTTTCAGATTGGTTTCAGTGACCTTTTAACACACATCCAGCTATTTTTGAGCACTTTTTCTACTTTAAAAATTACACAAAGTATACAAAGAGCTCATCATGTGTTTACACTCTCTCAGTCCTGGAATCAGTCACTTTTTCAAGGAGCCCTGGTTATATTTATTGAATAGTGGTATTTAAGAAACTAAATTTTGTCCCTAAGTCTACCATTGCTTCTAGGACCTCTCAGTGGACAGACCTTGAAAATATAGGTATACATATTAAGTCATGCACACACAGGTACAAACATACACAGACATCTATATTCCCCCATATGTATGTATATATACTTTATACACACGCGCACACACACACACACACACACGCACACACACATAATGAAATAAAGATTCACTTTTTAAGGAAACACAGGAAAAATTTAAACATAAAACTTTTTTCTCTGCCACTTTACCTCCTCCTTCCCCACTAGTGTGCTTTGTACATCTGCATTATGTGTTAACTGGACCTCTTTAATGGCAGAAATACATGCTCAACCATAGAGATCAATTTTTTTTTCTTTCTGGTACCAGCTATATAATCCTTGGAAGATAGCATTCCTTTCTCAATCCTATAAGGGGTCACAATGATCCACCACTCTCCTTGTATGTGCAGATATCTTTGGTGAACATTTTATTTTCAATGCCAGTGTATCATTTCCCTTAAAGGTAGCAGTTTGTGCAGAACAGACTGGTCAGATGACCTGGGAAGATACTAAGCTGCACCAAATGGGAATTCTTAGCTTAATTATGTAATTATGACCCTATTAATGTTACTAGCTATATTATTTGTATTCTGTCTCTTGTACAAGATTATTGTTTTTTGCATTACCAAATGTGTGACTGAACCACAGATAAAATTAATGATGGTTAGGAAACTTTAAATGACTGACCAAATATATAGTCCAATAACATCAATGAATGTGATGGTGTAACTCTATATATGGGAAGAAGCAACAAGAGGGAATCATTTCCTGTACCATAACAAACTATAAGACAAGTAGTCCAGAAGATTTTTGCTACTGTTAATAGGGCCTCTTCCAGTAAAAGCAGATTGAATGACTCATCAATGAAATACCTGACTGGGAATGAGCATTCCTAGTGCATAGGACAAATTGGTCACAAAATGCCTCCCAAGTCTTGGTCAAAATTAAGACTGAAAGGGAAGAGATTGTAAAATAAAGAATGTTGCCCACCATCCAGCTGAAAAAGAATTGAGTCATTAGCCACTGCAGTCACTGACGTACAGTACATCCTAAAAGGAATTTGGGATGAAGATCAGGATGAGGCACTTTGTACTCTGGGAGAACTGGTAGAACTGGCTCTCAGATAGTTAGGTATTTTCAGGAGAAATTTTTTATGAACCTGGATTTTTTCATTTTCCCATGCTTAGAAAAGCACTAAAACCATTAACTAAGATGACCATTCCTTGTGACTAGCAGCAATCTTCGACTGAGATATGTGCCTGATTACATGTGCCCCCTTTGCAACAATCACATATATATTGACCTCCCTACTTAATTGCTCAGAACAGTTCTCAGAGCTCTTTGAGAGACTCTTCTGGGTTATAAGCCTCAGTTTGGCTCAAATAAAAATTTCCATTTCTTTCTTAGATTGATTATTCATTAACTTTTCATCAACATTTAAAATCATTAATTTATATTGACAGCTCCAGTTCTGATTCAAAACCACAGAGTTCATCTAGCCTTTCCCCTTTCCATATCTGTAATATCTTTGTCCACAACAGAGAAATCATTCTCATTTTGCATTATCTACAATATATTTACTAATTTGTTCAGCTCTACTGAATATGTAAAGTAGTTCCAAATTTCTAAACTATACTCCTGTGAGAAACGAATTTGTTAACTAGGGTATAGTATTTGTGAACTGTTCTTTTTGTTATTAGCCTTATAGAATCTAATCAAAATGCTGTTTTATAAAATAATTTACTGTATTAGTTTCCTAGGGCTGCCATAACAAAACCAAAAAAATGATAGCCTAAAATGACAAATGTATTCTCCCACAGTTCTGGAGGCTGTAAGTCTGAAATCAAGGTAGCTAAAGGTCCATATTCTCTCTGATGGCTTTAGTGGGGGAGTCCTTCCTTGCTTCTTCTACTTCTACAGCAGTCCTTGGTATTCCTTGGCTGGTAGTTGCATCACTCTGCTCATATGGCCGTCTTCTCTCTGTGTGTCTTCAAATTGTCTTCCTTCTGTGTGTGTCTGTATCTGTGTTCAAATTTCCCCTTTTTATGAGAACATTGGATTAGGCTCCACCCTAGTGGCTTCATTTAAACTTGACTGGGTCTGCAAAGATACATTTCCAAATAAGGTCACAGGTACTGGAGGTTAGGATTTCAACATATCTTTTTTAGGGGACACCATTCAATTTATTCGGCATTCTTAAGTACTCACGTGTGATGCAGTTAGGTTCATTTGTTACAGTTTACATTCTATTTTGAATTATTCTTACAACCTAGTGATATTTTAGACTTATATCAATAAACTTTCTTCTTTGTGATGTACAGTTGTGTGCATTTTGGCAAATGCATAAAGTTGTTCATCCACTACCACAGTCATAATTACCGAATAGTTACATATTCCCCTCAGAGTTTCTTCTGCTGCCCTTTTGTAGCTCCTCTCACCGTGCCTTTAACAGTTTTTTGAAGTTTCATTTTCCCTATCTTTACTCTTTCTTCTGAGATTTTATTTTTTGTTTGATGTTTCTATTTATTTGTTTTAGCCTCTGTCTTTGATATTAAAGGACTTCCCAAACTGTGGTGACCTGTGGCTATCTGTTCATATTTGACTTGAGCAGTCAAATGTTGATTAGAATTCTGTCTGCGTGATACTGGATGATGCTGGTAGACTGTGGGCTCCAGACTAGGATGATTCTTTGGATCATTCCCTTGAGGGAACACTTGAAGTTAGCATATTTTCTCTTGTATTAGTCTCATTTTCTAGAGAAAGTATTTCTTTTTTTAAAAATTTAAATTTAAAAATGTTTTTGTTGAATGAAAGCTTTTAAATTCTATAGTGCTTTACAATTTCCAAAAGCTTTACACACATGATTTTAGATAATTCTGCGATAACCCTTTTTTCCCCTACCTCTTTTTACCCCTTCCCCCTTCTCTCTCCCACTGGTAACCACTAGTTTATTCTCTGTATATCTGTGAGTCTGCTTCTTTTTTTTTTCCACTAGTTTGTTGTAATTTTTAGATTCAATGTGTAAGTAATATCATATAGTATTTGTCTTCTTTGTCTGACTTATTTCACTTAGCATAATGCTCTCTAAGTCCATCCATGTTTTTGCAAATGGCAAAATTTCATTCTTTTTATGGCTTAGTAGTACTCCGTTGTATATGTATACCACATCTTCCTTATCCATTCATTTGTTGCTGGACATTTAGGTTGATTCCATATCTTAAACTATAGTAAATAATGCTGTTATGAACATTGGGATACATGTAACTTTTCAAATTAGTTTTTCACAAGGGTTCCCTTTTTTCTACATCCTTCCCAACATGTTGTTTGTGCTCTTTTTGATGATTGCCATTCTGAAAGGTGTGGAGAAAGCACTTCTAAATTCATGGTAAGAAGGCCTAGTCCTATCTGTACCCCCACAATTCCTGGAGTCTGGCAGAGGTGAACATGTAAAAGATCACAGACACAGTATATTGCTCTTAACTTTATTCCCAAATTTTCAGAATGATAATCTCACTCTCAGCTGTGCCTGGTATGCTCCCAGACCAGAGACTTTCAGCATAATTCTCTTTAGATAGTGAATATTGTTATGAGTTGAATTGAGTCCTCAAAATTCGTATGTTGAAATCCTAACACCCAGTACCTCAGAATGTGACCTTATTTGGAGACAGCATCTTTACAGAGGTAATTAACTTAAAATGAGGTCATTAGGTTTAATCCTAATCCAGTGTGACTGATCTTAAAAAAGGGGAAATTTGGACACACAGATATGCACAAAGAAAAACAATGTGAAGGCACAGGGAAAATACCAGTGAAGATGAAGGCAGAGATTGGGGTAATATATCTATACATCAAGGAACACCAAAGGTTGCCAGCAAACCACTACAAGTTAGGAGAGCTACCTCCCTCAATAGCCCTCTGAAAGATCTAACCCTGCACACTCTGATCTTAAACTTCTAGCCTCCAGAACTGTGAGACAGTATATTTCTATTGATTGAGTCACTCGGTGTGTGGTATTTTGTCATGACAAGACAAATACAGTGCCTAAGAGTGACTAGCAGGTAGGGGTCATTCAACTGCCATTATGCAGTGCCTCAACAACATTCTCACAGGAACAGAAGAAATAAATAAAGAGATGCAGTAATATATTCTCATGAAAATAAAGGAACATAGTAGTATATTCAGTGTTGCAGTAAAAGTTTTATAGCAATTTTAAGGGGTAGAATTTAAAATGTCCTCTAGTTTCCCAGAGGATAAGAATCTGAGATCGATCAGGGATATTTGGAAGGGACTCATGATATAGGAATTCAGCTGTTCATCCATTTGACAAGAAAGACCGTTGGTGACAAAAAAGAATGAAAAATTTTTGGTATTGGAATTAGGGTTAAATAAGTCATTCATCATTTATTGAGTATCCATCATATGTTGAAGCATTTTGCTAGGGGCAGAGGGCACAAGAATAAACAACTCCTGGCTTTCCTGTTCAAGAACTAACAATATATTCGGGACTATATCTTTAAAATGTCATAAAAAATATCTGTCAACGGGTTACGAAGTGGAAATGATTGAAAATAAGTAACATAATTACAGGTACGATGAGAATTCAAATGCAGCAGGAAACTGTGCGTGTGTGTACTGTTCCCATTTGTCAACATGAATTTGTTCTGAGCCATTAAAACACTTTCAGGAACTCCTTACATCTTTTTTGGATAGAGTAACTTTGTTGTATGGGCTGAACCATGATTATATTCCATATGCAGTCTTATATCCTTACTTTATCATTTAACATTACATATTGTAAAACTTTTTGAATTATCTTTAAATAATACTTTTTTAAGGACAAAATTTGCAAAAGATTCAATGACATTTTGAGTTTAATTTGGGGAAAAAAACACTTTTGGAGTGAAGGTCTAGTTTTCCATAATTTGCCTTATTCTTGAAATTTAAGCCATTTGGGTAACATTTACACATTTAAAGTATTTTCTCTTGGCCAATGTTTATAGCACTTCATGTTTTCAGTTATCAAAGTAAGAAGATTCTCATTTATCTGCATTGTTTATAAGGCATCCACTGAATACCAGAAAATATACTAACTTAAACATTATAGTAATAACTAACAGAGTTATGGACTAACAGCTACTGTTAACCAACATTCTCACTATTCCTTATAAGCTTTGGTACTGATCCTTGCACACACTTGAGTGTACATTGCTCAGCTTTGAGAGGTACATTAACTCTTTCAAGTCCCAGGAGCACGGTTTAGTAAATGACTTCTTTAGTGCTCTAAATGTACCTTAGTGCCCTGAAAGAGCCACATTAATCTTCAGAACATCCCATGAGTACGTAGGTCAGGAAATGGAATTTTCTTGATTTTCTCAGCTCAAAACATTATGAAGCTTACATAATTTCACAGGTGAGTCTCATTGGATTCTAGTTTCCTAAGTTCTTAAGTATCACCCAAATTCAACACCTAGAAAAAGAGAGAATTATTCACACAGAAGACTTTTTCAGTTGAATTCCTGGAGTAACTGGAAAGAGAAACCCTAACTTAACCAATGTAATTGCATCATCAGAATCATTCTAAGTAACTTACTATAGAAACAGCATACAAACCATTCAGTGAAAATGCAGATATAAAAATAATAGAAAATTCAAAGGCCAAAATCAGCTTTATACTTACAACTGAAATTTACTGATTATTGGACAAAAGAATACTCTATGACTTAAAACCCAAAGGAAAAAAAATCTGCTTAATTTCATCAATTCAGTTTATAGAACATAAGGTAATTTCCTGTAAGTTTCTAGGTTAAAAGTGAAGTATAATCAATATCAGAAATTTATAGACTACTGTATTTAAAAATGTGTTTTTTCCTTTCAGTTTTTCTGTTTACTTGTTACCAAATTTGTCACCATGGAAAAATATATTTCTTAGATTTAGATTGCTACTTTTTATTCCTCTTCTGATTTTAACCACCTAACTAATAGGCAAAATAAAAGAAATTCTTACGCTTTTTCATATTAATATTGCCTACTTTTTAATTTAGTCAGATTGGGGGAGTCTAACCTTCCCAAACATTGCACTTCTAGGAGGAGTGAAAACACAGGTCTTCAAGTAATGCCGTCTTTGGAATGAGAAAGTGCATATAAAATCCTTAGCCTAATTATTGGCATATAATTAAAGTTAAATTGTTACCCACAAAAGTAAAGACCTGGATTCTTGTCATACCCGAAAGATAAGCTTACAGTCAGGAGATGGTGCATTGTGTAGTGAAAGAGTTTAAAAGATTTATCTAAAAAAAGGAAATGTTACACCTCCAAGAACAAGAGGCTGTCTGATCCAAGGGAGGAAGAGCAGGGTGTTTTGTCTCCCCTTTCTCTTATACCCTCGCTTAGAGGTGGTCTCTTTATTGATTGATGGCTCTTGTCCCAGGAATGCTTAGTCATGTTTGTCCCCTTTGCACATGTCCTGAGCCATGATGTATACAGAAAAACCCATAGTGGGGCCTAAATTGAATTGTTAATTATAATACAATGAACGTTGGGTTGTGTCCAATTAAGTCCTTTCTGCTACTGTGCAGTCGTGGCTGTCGGGTTCTAACTTGTTTCTTGCTGGCACTCTTTTAGAAGAAGTAAAGTCCTTTTATGCTGCAGGCGGGCATAACACCATCTCCTGGACCATCCTCTCTCTCCTCCACCTTTCTGCCCAGTGCCCCCACTTATCTAACTACCTAACACAATAATGTCAGCTAAAATTTTTTAAAGTAAAAAAAAAAAATCAGAATGCATTCCAATCATTTAAAACTTAAGGTTTCTGAAAACATTTGTAATTATCAGTAAGTTTAACTTTTTTGAGTCAAAGAGAACTAACCAGGAAACCCAACAAGCTTTCTTAGCAGAATGCCTAAGAGAAAGAAAATGCAAAGAGTAGTGGTGGGCCCTGAAAATCCAACCTTGCTATGAGGATAGCTTCTGAAGAAAGGAAGGGGAAGTGGTCTTCAGGTCCTATTGCAATGTACAGAGAATAGCAAATTCAGGTTAATCCCAGGCCAGTGCCCACAGTCTGATGGGAGAGAAGTTGCATAGACTACAGAAGTCTCCAGAAAGTCCCAGGGACTCAACACGGGTTAGGCAGCAGGGTGGTTGCAGACTATCTTTCCACTGTTGGAAGAACCACAGCTCTCCGTAGGAGTTAGAGGACCAGATCCAGCACCTAGTAACCAGGGATATTTAGGAGTTAGTGTGTCAAGCAAAAATTAAGGCTGAGGAAGTCTTCATTTCTTTTACAGAAAACTTGGAATGCAATGAGTATATTGATACAGATGCCCATTCAGAGAAACAAGTAAAATGCATTGTGATGGGAGACAGGGAGAAGAACTTTACTCAGTGGGCACAGAAATTCCAGAATAGGAGGTTATAAAACTAGTGCTGTTGCTGATGGGTATGCAGCCAATATGGCTCCTGCTCACCTGCACATATTCACGTCTTGGTTAAGTGAGCTGAGACTTTAAAAAGTCAACCTAAAGAGTATTTTACTTAGGGGATTGTTTCCAAAACTCTCTTATTGATGTAGTATTCCTAATAGTACCTTGTGGTAATAAATGTACTGTGTGGTAGGTATTCTACATATGTTATTTTAATCCTTATGGTAACTCTGCAAACTAGTATGATTATCCCCATGACCCAAGAAAAACCTGAAGTTCAGAGACATTTAGATGTCAGTATGTCATAGAGCTGGGATTATTCATCAGTATGTCTAGCTCCGAAGGGTTTCTATCATACTGCTTTTTATAATAGGGTTTTGTAATAATTAGGAAGATGATGTTGTGCAAACTGTGAAGGAGTTTTATTAGATAACATGCTTGAATGACCAGAGATAGGGCAGAGTTGTCTCATTGTGATGGAGGGTTGAACTCTGCTGTTCTGTGGGTCAGCTCCCTGCTTCAACCCCCCTCCACTCAGCTGAAGCAGGGCCACATGTCACATCTGAGTACCATACCATTGGGGGAATAATTCCCCCAACCAGAGAATAAAAACCCTGCATTTCATGCTGGTTGGACCAACTTAGTTCAAGTGCCCTGGACAGTCACTGAGGTGGGGGGGTGTGATTTATGCTGAATGGATAAAGCCACCTAGTGTTCCTTTCCTGCTGTCAGTGGTGGGATCAACCCACGGGAAAGAAATGATTGCTTCCTAGTGGTGAAGAAAAGGAATAGATGCTTTGCAGGGATGGAAGGTGGAACCAATAATTTCCACTACAGTTTTTAGTAAATATGAAATGAACACATAGGAAAAATGACTATTTTTAAATCTTTCTGTCAGGTAACTATTTTTATTCTAGTAAATGCTTTTTTTTTTATTTTTAGGTTCTAACTCTATCCCCATTATTTATTAAGTATCCATGTGCCATAAATCAATAAAAAAATAAATCAGCATAATGGCAAAGGTTAAATGATTGCAGTTTAACTTCATAAAATTTGAGGGAGGCAGAGATTCTAAATTCATGGAGTACAAAAATAATGAAGATTGAAAACATTACAGTTATGGGAAATGTTTTGGTGATGGGTCCCTGAAAAAACAATTTGAAGATTATTGTATAAACTAAAACTAAACTAATATTGTTTTCATGAATTAGTGGAATGAGCTTTGTGGACAGTATCCTGGTTACTCATCTTACACAGGGATGATCGCCTTAATAGAGTCATTATTGATGATGCTAAATTGAGACAGAGCTGCTCACAGCAGGCAGCACTAATAAACAAGCAGCCTATTTGAACGCTTAAGAAGAACAAACAAAATGCTATCATTATGGATCGTTTATCCCTTCACAAAATACAGAAAACATGCTCAGGGAAGTGCAAGGAAACCATGAAGCAGTCACATATGAACAGCAAAAGGAATAATATGATAATGAAGTACTGTTCAATACAAGAAGAGAATGGGCTGAAATAAACTAGTTTCCTTGGCCTGATGCTACCCTACAGAAGTACAAGCTCCTTGAAGAGTTATCTCTTCTCCTTGTCTTGTAAAACCTGCTAGACCTTAATATACTTTCAGGCACATAGGCTGAGCTCAATAAATATTTGTGGGACTTATAAAGAGTGTGATGATAAGCACTAGTGAGACCAATATTAAAAATAGCCACCATTCTCAGAGATTCCTTAGTGACTGGAGTCTTTATCCTTAAGCAGATAATACTTATTATATTCAAAGTGTTTGGTATTCCAATTCTGATATTTTCTCCCCTTAAGTTCCGTAAAGGATTTCTACTTGTATCACCATCAGCAAATCTCTTACTATTTCGTAAATAAAATAGAAGCCATCAGTGGGGAAAGTACCTCGCCACCTACTTCTCCAGTTCTCATCTATGCCTATACAACCATGTTGCCAGCTCCTAAGGTTCACACTTTCATCTATATACTTTGCCCCATCTTTAATTGCCCCATCAATTTTCTCTGGTCTTTTCCAGGTAGTCTAGCTCCACTTCTCTTCTACCCTTCACAATAGAAATGTACTCAAGTTTCCCTCCTTCCTTACTTATTTTATTTAAATGAACAAATGTACTTTTTTTCTGAACTGTCATTATCCTTCAAGCTGAGACAGACTGTTTATCTCTCTCCTTCTCTTAGTGATCAGATTATTTAAAAGATATTGCCCACACTTGCTTTCCTAGTCTCCCCAGTTTCTCATCACCTAAGTCAATTGCAAATTGCAAATTGACTTCCATCTCTACAATTCTGATAAAATTACACTCACAGACATCACAGAGATCCTAATTTTCAAATACAGTTGGACTGTTTCAAACTCTTTGATATGTCTAAAGCATTATTTCTGTTGTCAACCATCAAATTCTTTTCTTTAATGCTCTTTTATTCTTTTACTTTTCTCTTAGTTTTGTGTACACATAGACCATATGGCTTCTATTTATCTGTGACCTTTGGTAGCAGGGCCAACTTACTTTCAGTATATGTGCTAGCCAAAGTGTACTCACCCTCAACATCTAACCCTTGATTGGTTGTCCTTGATAAAACTCTTTCCTGATAGCTAATTTTTTAATGATTTTAAATATACATTTTATAAAAATTCTTATCACTTACTGCTGCATGCCTTTCTTTAATCCCATTTATTTTCTAATGTATCTCATTTTTCTTCCTGGATTGCCATTCTTTTCTTTATCTTTCTAGAAAAATGCTAACTCCCCATTCCTCTCTCACTCTTTCTCTGTCCCTCTTCTTAGTTGAAGCCTTTCTCAGGCCTCATGGATTATTACAGTGACTTCTTAACACTCAACCCTCCAATCTATCCTCTCTATTATTGTTCGCTGGTATGCCAAAAAAGAAAAGATCCAACGTTCCAATATTTTTATTTGTCCTCTACTGCATAGAAAAATGGTGTACTTATGGAGATGCACAAACCCTCAAGTGGACACAAAACAGTGCACATGACTTATAAGAACAGAACGTCAGGTGTGTGTTCTATGCATAGAGCTGTCCTGAGAAAATGTCTGTTAAATGGAAGAGTGCAAGAATTCCCTTGTCAAAGTATGTAGTTACAATGTGCAGTACGTATGATACATTCTTTCACATATTCTCCAAGCTTTTACTGCAAATACATGTTGCAAAAAGTATAGCATTTAAATTGCAATCTGCTGTGTACTTTCTGTTATACTGCTCTGAATAAATATCTGAAATGCCTCAAGTGCTGAATGCCAGAGATGATTGAAATCCCTCTGAGCCATAAATTTAAAATGTGTTCTCTGTGATGGTGAAGATTTTGCATTATGCAAAAGATATAATTGGGTACTCTATCCCGAAAGAAAGACAGAATAAATATTACAGAACACTCTATACCTAATTCCTCTCTTTTAGAAAGTAGAAATACACTGTACCAATGTACATAAAAGTAGAAAATAAAATATAAAATGATACAAGTCAATATCTATTTTGTTTTCTCTGATTCAAGTAGTCCCTAATTTAAACATACAGACTAGCAGCTGAATTTTCATTGTTGTTACTGTTAGATTTAGTCTCAGAGAAGGAATCTCAGAGAAGGAATACGAATTTCAGTCTGTTGAGTGAGGAATTAGGTCCTTTGAAATTTTGGAAAGTCTGCCAAACCTCAAAGACTCTGACCTTCTGCTACCACTTCCAAACCATAGCCAAGTCATTTGTCAGCAGAGTTTTTCAAGCAGAGTTAGCCAGATAGATGAGTAGATATTACACTGTTGCTAAAATACCTCTAATTTCAGGGGCACTGAATAAGCTAACAATTTCCCAAATATTCCCCAAGCAAACTACAGAGCTGCAAGCATTTTAAAAATTTATACTTATTCTTTAAAAAAAAAAATTAGTCGGGGGAATCCATATTTTATATAGGTAAGTCATTTTTCACCTAGGAATTATAATTTACTGGGTAGTTTAATCATCAAGAATTGGTTTACCTGATTTAATTACTACATATAATCACCTATAAGCAGAGTCCTAAAAAACATATGTTGACTAAAAGGAGATAAATCAGATGCAAGCATTAACTTGTCCTGGTCACTGGTACAGAAGCGGGTGCTAGGATGAGTGTGTGGGGTATAAACTGGTAATGAGGAAGCAGGCAATGAAAGAGCAATGGGAAGAAGCTGACCACATTTTTTTAACTTCATAATTTTGCCTAGAATCAGCTCAATTGCCAGGTAAAGAAAACTCTTGTGGGTTTTTTGTTTTTGTTTTTCTTTTTTTTTTTTGGATTAGAAATAATGTTTAAAATCATCCATTTCTAGAAACACTGCCAATCAAATGGAATGATGACTGACATGTTTGCTCCATTGGCAGACGGTTTGAATGTTGATTTTGTTAGTGTATAAACTGTTTGGCTTGGGTGTCTGCATACCGCTTTCTGAAGGTGACTAAAAATCTCTGCACCTGCCAAATCTCATATTTAACATTCAACAGTTGGTGGTGCTGGCAGGAATATCATTCAGAGATAAAAATCTCTATTACTCATGCCATTTTAGGTGGACTATTATCAAAAGCTAAGCAAATGGCAACCTGGATTCATTCAAACTTAAATTCAAGGTTCTGATTTTGGCCTTTGAGTCTGCTAAGACACTTAATCTAATACTCGGCACTTAATCAGCTTCATAAAAGCATCACAGTAGCATGAATAGATAATCTAAGAGCATAAGAAACAACTGGCATTTACCATATTTTAATTACCACAATGAGCTGCAAATGCAGAGCCACTGTCCTCGAAAAATTTGGGGAGTTTTTGTTTCATCGTATTAATCTTTCTAATATGATACAATAAACTTTTCTATATTTTCCAGTTTCTAAATTGGATCATAGTTGGGCTATGTATTTTGTTCAGATCATATATTTAGAGGTCTGATTTCAAAGAAGCAGGCAAAAGTGCCTTGTAAAAATGTCATATTGGTCATACCGTGTCTTCATAGATACTATGATAGACCATTGATTAAAATGTGATAGCCTTTTTTTTAAGTAAAGAAGGAATCAATAATCACCAATTAAAAATAGATATGATTTTAGTACAAACGTATACCTTGTACTCTTAAACGCATAATACTTACACAAAAACTATAACATCTCATGATGTTTTTGTCTTATCAGAGAATAATGTTCAATATAATAATAGCAACTGCTTCAGCTATTAGTATCTTCTATGTGCCGGGCACTGTGCCGAGGGCTAGGGAAATACAGTCAAAAAGAAAATATTCTCTGTTTTGGTGAAGTTTACAATCTAAACATTAATTTTATAAAACCTGTATATGATGTTGCAGAGCAACCATTCTTTACCATAGCTGATTCTGCAATCTTAACTATACTGCCATGCTAAACAAATAAAATGTCTCAACATTGAATTTCATTTTTTAAGAATTTTATTTTTAAAATATATTTTAAAATAACTGGGTATAAATGAATTTAAATTTTAAGGTTCTAAAATTCCAGGTTAGTCCACTACTTAATTACTGCCAAAATAGAGGTGCTAATCAACCCCACTAAAAATAACCTCATTATTTTTGCTAGATACAAAGAAACATTTATTTGACTTACAATTTTAGACTCATTTTGACTCATCTATTTACTTCTGTATATGATTTGCCATCAATTTATTCTGCAGGACATGCCCGGAAATTACAAAGCTCAAGGTTAAATGGCCTGTAGAGGCCTAGCTGGGTTTCATAATTGCTCTGAGTATTTAAATACACACAGTATACTTTTTTTTCAGGCTGAAATTACTGTGGCCAGATTCAAGGGGCCTTTTTATCCATGAGTTAAAGCAGACTCCAAACTGCCCCCTGAGGAAATTTTGGACCAACTCCTCCCAACAGGCCTTTTCTAAGTAGAAATGGGGTAGCTGTTATTCCATCTTCTTCCAGGGTCCCTCCTCCTTCCTTAGAAATACTGGTCTGCTCCCAGACCACAGAACATAAAGTGTACAGCTCTGCTCTTTATCAGTAACACAAAGCAGTTGCACTCCCAGCACCTGTTAGGGAGTCCAACTACAAATTATTGCTACCCAGTCCCCATCAAAACTTCAGTTAAGAGAATAATATCTGTGGAAATTTTCCTGAAGTGTAATTCAGTCCACATAGAGGAACCTTTAAAACCAACCCATGGATTAAGCCTGACGAACAGAACAATGCACACCTCGACAGCCAAACGCTGTCCCCAGCAGAAATACTTCTGGTCAATTGTGTTTCATCTTGGCATTATGCCCTAGGCCTGCACTGCAGGACTCTGTAACAAGCAGTCCCATAAAACTCGTTTATGTAGTTACTACAACAGTTTCTTGAGGACACTGTTCACTCTGTCACACTGTCCTTTTTATGAAGACTCAAAGGAGAAATTTTTCTCTGGACTCAGTGCCAGGAATAATTGTGCTTCTTCCAGGCAACAGGTAAGTTTCTTCTTTATGGGCACTGGGCAACTTGTTTCCTCTGATGTCCTCTTTTCTTTGACTGCTTCAAAACTCAGGAGTCAGGTGTGCGGCCCACCTCAAGCAAGTCTAGATATTTTTATGGTGTCTTGAATTTATCTCGTTTCCTTCTTTTGCTTTCCTTCTCCCCCATTACTTTTTTTTTTATTTCAATTTATCTAAATGTATGAAAGCTGCCATAAATCTTGCTCTGGAACAAGATGTGATAAATAAGTAAGATTAATAATGTGAGATAATAAACAGCATATATTTTCCATTTTCCTATATGAGTCCCTCTATTTGACTGAGAGACAATGAATGAACTTTTGCCCCAGGGGCAGTTGTCGGAAATAGACTGGGAAAAAAAGCAAAAGCAAAAGCAAACAAAAACCCCCCTCATTTTTAGCTTCTAATTGTAAAAAGATTCACTGATATAAAGAAAAAAATTGAGTCTGTGGAATGTACATAAAAATGATATTTTTCTTCCAATTAGAAGACCACATAAAGAATTCTCAGAGTTAAGAGGGGCAGAAGAGAAAAGAAAAGAAACTAGACTAAGAGGCAGTGTAGGGGCCAGATCTCTGCTCACATTCTCAGCTAGTGTAGACTAGCACCTTTCCTGCCCTGGCTGGGATTCTGGTAGTCAGTAGCCTCACAGAAGTGGTGAAGAGGGTCTTACAGAGCAGTAAGAGTAACCACTGACACATGAGTAGTTGTAGCCCTCAGAAAGGCATAGATGAATAGCAGCCAGGTCCAGGAAGACGTGGCTGGAGATACAGAGGCTGGGCATCAAGGGTCGGTGTTGTGGCTGGGGTTATCACAACAGAACTGGCAGAACATAGGCCAAGGAGGTGTCATACTGGGGTGGTCTCTATCAGGACAGAAAGACCCATGTGGACCTCAGGTGAGGGTGAGGCAGGATCACCCCTCTCCAGCTAGTCTGCTGGAGGCAGTAAGGTTCCCTGGAGTTTAGAAATGAAAGCAGGATGAGAATCACCAAGAGGACCCTGAGAACAGTGAACTAAAATGAGACTGGGTTAAACTACAAATGAGTGAAAAATACTTATGCTGACAAAGGAAGACCCATGAAGAACCTAGGTTAATTTGTTGTAAGCAGGTTGGTACCTCGGTGTAAGGAAATTATAAAGAGGGATATTTGAAAGTTACATTTTTTCAATTTGTGACCAAAATATGTGTCTGTTAAATAAATAAATAATACTATATATGAGTGTTCACATAAGTCTGTAATTTAGATTTTCTTCCTGCCTCTCTTTTAGAAATTGTTCTTTCTAAAGTCAGTAATCATATAATGCAACATATATGTATCTAAATTCTCATTCTCATTTTCTATTTTTAAGTCTTTAGGAGCAGTTCTAAACACCAAACTTCTTCTTTTGGTTTATATGGTACAACCCTCTCATTGTTCCCCTTCTGTTAGTTTGGGTGTCCCTTTCCTATATTTTTACTGTCATAATCTGAATGTATGCCACTATTCTATTCGGGTTTTTCTGTTTCTCCTCTTATATTTCCTACAATGGAAATTTCATTCATCCTCTCAGTTTGCTCTCAAGTAAAGTGAGATGCAAATCTTTATCTCCAAGCATATATTTTTCAAACTCATGTTACAAACCCCAAATTGCTATCTAGATATTTCTAGTCATATGTCTCATTATAGCCTCAAACACAGTATATTAAAACTTAAATTATCAACTTCTCCTAAAGACAGATTCCATTGCCATGCCTGTGATTGATGTCAGGTTACTCCATTCTCTCAAACCCCCGAACAAAAATATATACATTATCTTTTTTCTCTCACTTACCATATAAAATGAGTCAAAGACTTTCTTGCTATTAGGCTTACATCCAGACCTACCCACTGCATCCCCACTGCCATTTCCACCATATAGATTAACCTTTGGATCCTCAATTTCTATGATGAGCTATGGTACAAAGAGCATGGATTTTGGTGTTCAGATGAACATAGGTTAGACTACCTTGTGTGACCTTCAGCAATTTACTTAAAACTTAGTTTCATCATCTGTAAAATGGAGACTTTTGCAGTCTTCATGAAAGTGAAAAATAGCTGCCTGACAGATTTGATGTGAGGATAACTTGAAAGCATCTATCTAAAGACCTAGCACAAGTCTAGTACCCACTTAGGAAAATCTATCATCTCAATTATTCCCACAGTTGCTCCTTTATTCCACTTCAGACTGCTGAGAACTACTGAAGAAAATCATACAATTCTGCAATTTCAGAGTCACAAAGAGTAGCTAGGCTTCCAATAATAATTCATTATTTTTTGACCTCTTTTACTTTCTTCCACCTCTTTTACTTTCAGAACAGTTCTGAACCATCACCATTCCCCATAAGCTGTCTTACCTGTTCTCATTCCATTTAATCTCAGGTATGTTTTTGTCTTCAACCTAACATACACGATTGAGGCCGTCAGGAATATTTCTCTCATCTTTCTACCTTCACATCAATAAAATTATCTAACTATGCCTCCTCTCTTATTTCCTTGCTCCCAGTTTTAGGAATGGAGTTGTCCTTCCCTTTGTCCAGTATAACCCTTCACCACTTCTTTTGACCACTCATTTCCCATATTATCTATTTCAGGAACTTATTCCATTAGTAATGCCCCTTTTCTACTACATCCTAAATATCCATGTCCACTTACTCTTTGCCTTAATCTTAAAACACATTTGAAACTTCTCATCCTGAAATGTCCCTCCCTGGTCTAAGATTTAAATGAGCTACCATCCCAATCCTCCTCTGGTCTTCCAGGAAAAATTTCTTAAAAGGATATTTTTTTATTCACTCTACATACTTCCTCAATTCTTTAGTTCTTAGCCTCCTAGAAACAAACTTGCTTCTCTATCCATCCTCTAAATTAGATCATATCTAGGTTGTCAACCACTTGACTATTTTAAAATAGACCCCTCCAGTGAATTTGCATTTGCCCCTCATCATTTCATGAATTCTTTTTCCTTTGGCTTCCATGACCCTACTGTTTCCTACTTCCAGAACTGTGCCTTTGTAATGTTTCTTGTGAGCTCAGTCTCCTCTGCTTGATGCTTAGATGTGCTACTCTGAAGTGAAATCTCATGTAATTTCACATTTTGAACAATCATTGGTATGTAAATGATTACCAATTATATATTTATGCTTTTAGTCTTGAGCTCTTCTCTGAGCTCCAGCTCTACGTATACAATTCTTGACTCAATTGCTCAGCTGTGCCTCTTCATTTAACTCTTTAACAGGCACATCAATTTCAGCATGTCCAAAAGAGAACTTAGCAATCTTTCTTCAAAACTCACCCGCCTCTTTTATCCCAAATTTCTGTTAGTGATATTGTCATTGCAACAGTGAGTTGCCCTTGTCAGAGGTTGGTTTTCCTACTTCTGACTCCTACATTGAATCAATGACTGAATCTTATATAACTACTTACAAAATGATTCTCCCGTTCATAATGTTTTCTTCATTCCAAGCATCAGTGATATTATTCAGTCCCTCAACATTTCTCAACTTGCCTAAGGAAATATATTCTAAATAGTAAACATAAAAAAGATAACATAGCATATTGGCAAAGAGTGTACACTTAGAATGGTAAGTATACACACACACACACACACACACACACACATATGTATATGACCAAGAGGGCCAGCATAAGTTATATTAAACTACAGTGAAGACCAAGTGGATCAGTGAAGCATGCTGAGAGGTTACAGCAGCAATTTACATGCGAGGCTTTGTAGAACTGAACTCTTACTGTTTCAGTGGGAATGGGAATGGGAAAAATGAGAGAGAAAAAAAGGAACCCTTAGGAAACAGAACTACATTAGGCCAATAAAGAATAATGATAAATTTTAAAAAATGAGTCTAAGTTACAAAGTCCAAGTATCTGAAACAGATAAAGGACAACTAAAATCTATTTTGGGGGAAAAATGAAGAATCTTGTTTCCTTTTTTTCCTATATTCAGGGTGAATGAAGTATAATAAGGTGGTGCAATACAAAAACTGTACGTCAATTTAAATTCAACGGCATCCTTTATTCCTTAAACATTTGTCTGTCTTTCCTCATTATCTGAGAACTGATGTTAACCATCCCAAACCAATAGTCGATAAAAAGAAATAAAAACGCCCTGAAATATTCCATATACATATGTACCCATGTAAACATTTCTGGTGAAAGAATTACTTGAGTGTAAAATAAATAAAGAATGCTTATAGGTAACAGATATACTTTAAAATCCCTAGTATATTAATAGTCAGCCTAAGAAAAAAGTTAGAATAAAGTTTTTGAAAACTTAACTAATGAATAACCACTAAACTGTGAATTATAGTTCAAAGTAAGAAATTATTTTAGTTCACAGCCTCCTAGTTACTTGGTTTAAGGGTTTTCTCATTTATTCTGAAAAATAAAAGTAAAGGATAAGAGTATATGCTCTAGTCACAAAACAATAATGTGAAACTTATCTCCATTTCTTTTGGACTATAATAAATATATCAAGGTGATTTAGAAAATGACTATCCCACAAAAGTCACTGAAATATTTGCTTATTTTGTTGTATGTATATATTTCCTCTCCTAAAATCTATTTGTTGTCCAACAAAAAAATTGAAAATCAAGAAATTAAAATGATTTCAAATCATTACATAAATCTGGAATGAATGAAACCGAAACCATCAGATCTGATTGCTTCTAGAGACTAAGTTGATGTAAGCTGTGCATTTCTTATTTATTTTTAGAATGAAAGCTAGAAGATTAATCCAGTATTCCTAAAAATGCATGGAATTCTAAAATCTTTTTAATATTTTCTCTTAAGTAGAGGAATTGTGTCCTTCATTGATATCGTGATATTGGTATCTTAATACACTCACTATTTTGTAGTTAAATTTTTAAGAACTCTGATTCTAATTTGTTTCTTAGGCTGAATATAAAACTTTATTATGGAAGACTTTTAAAAGGAAAATTATGATATTTTCTTACAATAAATCTTCTAAATCCACAGTTTGAATCTAAAGCAATTGAGATTATTCCTCCCAATGTCTCCTTGGAAGAAGTCCAGAAAACAATTATATTTTATTGTTTTATTTTATTCTAAGCATGTTTTAGAATTTCATGATGATAATAATAAGGACCAATATTTTATTGAGTGGCTGACATTGTCAACCATGATGCCTAATGCTTTACAGATATTAGCTCATTAAACCTGCTCTAGCTCTGTGAAATAAGTAATAATATTATCCCTGTTTCATAAAGGAATAAATCGAGGCTTTGAAAGGTTATATAACTTGCTCAAACATACATCATTAGAACATTGTCAGAGTGGTATTTAAAACTTTGTCTGCTTTAAACTATAATCCTTATCCTATATTGTGTAAAGAAAAAGAATTCTAGAGTTCTTCATCAGTTTTTTAAAATGAAATTTATTTAACTTTTATAGTACATTTTCATATATGTCTTTGAAATCATAAGCAACTCATCTTCATGATAGTGTCTGAAACTACAACCTAGTATATTTTAAAAATATTATTAAGAAGGTGTTAATTCCAAATAGCATTAAAATTACTTAGTACTGTAAATCTTTCTGCTTCTCTCAGATCCACAATTTCAATGTCATTTGTCAGAAATATTCAGCATCTAAGGTCTTTGTCCTGTGTGCTTGTAAAGAGACTGCTGAGATAAAGGGTGACTTTTCATTGCTGAGCGGTCTGAACAAGTGTCAAGCTGGTCATTTTTCAGCCCACAGGCCGATTAGTTACAACAGTTCAACTAGAAAGTCATTGCTCAGGGCAGTGTTTAAAGTGGTAGATTCTATGATATAAACTGGCAGAGGGACATTAAAGCAAGTGGGAGAAGAGGGTCCTTTTGAGGAGGAATGTGGTAGAAAACATGAAAAACAAAATACACTTTGAGACTCTCTGGGACTTGATGGGAAGGCCACCCACACAAGTCACATCTTTTATAACTGCACAAAAGAGAGCACCCTCCTTGTATGTTTGCATCTATTTCATGTTCCTTTTTTTGTGGACTAGTGTGATTTAGCACTGGTGTCTGCTGGATAAAAAGGGTCTGATTAATGTGTGGCACTTCATGTTACAGCACATACACCCATGTAAGTGATGGAAGACCCTCACATAATTGGATCTGAAATGGAATAAAATGATGAAAAATTTAGCATAGCCTTTGTCTTTATATGCGACAGTGGGGACAGCTGAGAGGTCAGGATACTCGGAAATGATGAGAGGCATTTTATAGTTTCTGCTGGTAAAAATTTGTTTAACACAATCCCATGATTAAAAGGAGTGTGCATCCTGCTGTGGCACCAAGGTACAAGAAAGGGAATAATAAATTGGTGCCATTGACACGATGTCGTTTGTTATCTGCTTTAAAATGTCAGGTCATGTCATTGTGGTGAAATATTTTCTCTCTTGATGTATGTCTTACAAAGCAGGTTCAATGTTTGGCACTATTCTATTTCAATAAAAGAAAACAGCTTTTATCTGGAAAGCACTGTCACCAGGAGGAAAATAAGGTCATTCGAGACTCTTATTTGGCCATTTCTCCACAACCCTCCATTAACACTTTATTTCAATAGCCTAGTTGGTCCAAATTCTTTCTTTAATTTATCTTTTGAGGAGTGTAATTATCCATCTGCTCTCTTGGCCAAAGGCAGGGAGAAAAGGGGCTTTTAGATATTGCAAGGTTATGAAAAGGCCACAACATAGTAGTTGTACATTCTTATGTGCTATACCTATCTGATTGTTAGAATCTTCCTAACTCCTTCTCTCCAGAAGTCTCAGGATACAAACATAGAAGGAAAAAAAAAAAAAAAAAGGTCTTCTAGATTATATCAGTTAAAACTAAGTGAAGAGAATTTTAAAGGCCAAAAATGTAGAAAAAATATAAAAGTTATGTATTTGCAGGCTATGATACTATTACATTGATATATAATTCAAATTACTATGAATGTCAGTGATATAAAATACAGCACATTAAAGACTCAGTGAGTTGTTTTCCATGTTTCACGTGTCCACATTTTCCATGTAAACTTACTATAGTGACATTGGATAGAATATGTTTGTCTTGTGCTAGATCAAGCTGGCATCTTGAATTACAGAACCATGTTCTCATTGAGCTGGAAAAAAAAATCTGTTTTGGGTGGTAGGAAACAGCTTACTCAACAAATGAGTAAATAAGAAGTTATCTGATTTCTTGTTGGACGTATCTTAGCTCAATATTTTACACAAAACTCAAAATTGCGAGTGTCAAACTACAAAATCAGATAAAGTGAGAAAGCTAAATAGCTCTGACCTGTGTCATAAAAGAAAGCTACTATAGATGTGCTAAGACCTATAGGATGTTTTAAGAATAGTATTTTGCATACAACCCAGCATGAAAATTTGCCTTATGGATACCATGGAGGACAGGTCAAGGGTTTAGTGAAGATTGTTATAAAGAGATGAAAAGGTGGGCTTACAGACACCCAAACTGTTAGAATTGAAGAGAAAGGATCAGAGACAGCTCAACAGCAGAGTCAGGTTTATTGCAAGAACCCTGCAGAAGGAGTCTCCAGTTATACTGGAGCTTGCTCTCTGAGTACAGGCTTGGTTATTTATGCCTGGGGATAGGAGCTGATTGGTGGGTTCTTATGCAAGTGAGGGATGCTGAAAGTAAGAGGGGCTGAAAGAGAGAGGGACATGTCGGATGAACTCTAACAGGCAGAAAGGGATTTAACTAAAGGCAAAAGTTGCAGCTTGTGGTCGGCTGACTTGAGATGGTGGCTTATCATCAAAATGGAGTTGGTCTTGCCTATCACAAACCTCACATCAGACCAAGTGACAACTCTTTCTTGATGTTGTTTTCATTTTTCAAAAAAGGCGTTAGACTGCTATCAAAAGTAGTATGGAAATAGAGATCTCTTTACTAGAAATCAGCTATAAAGATCAGTGTTACAAATTCAAATGCACACAGTAACCAGGCTAATCACTCTCTGAACTAGCCAGTGGGAGTGCTGTCTGAAAGGAGCTTCTCTGCTGCATCTCACTCTTGCCAAAGCTCATTTTTCAATAGTAGAATAATAGTTTAAAATTTCAGATTTTATTCATGTGAAATCTTCTGAGGGTTTAAAATATATAAAAATAACAATGTATGCCATAGTAAAATTGTCTGTGAGTAGTATGTGACAACCTTCTAGTTTCTATAAATTAATAATTTTTCAAATTACTGAGGCGGGATTGTTCAGAACTTTTTGTTGCAAGTAAATTACATGGAATAGATTTGCATTATTATTTGCATGATGCATTATTGTTATCTTATTATAAACCAGAAAAAAATGAAGATGATATTACAGGTGAACAGAAATTCCACTGAACTTATACAGCCTCCAGGAACCCAATGACCCCAAAGAGAAAAAGGCAAATTATTTACCTCAGAAATACCATCTTCCACAAGCTTAGCAATTGGTGGAAAGAGCAGCATAAGCAAATAAACTAAAGGATAAGAACGTTCATGAAAGACGACTGATCTTTAAAGACTTCTGTACACACAAGGAAAATCTTCCGTATGATAATGAGTATATCTAACTCCCTCAGAGATTGCATTTAAATGAATTTCCTATGGTGGTGGCAGCTGCTCCTTCCGTTATAGTTAAAAATATCAAGTCTCTATGTTCCTTTTATTCAAAATGTCTACATAGCTAACTAATTTAGGAAAAGATAAAATTGTGCTGCATCCATGCATTAATTCTTTAAACTTGTTAGTGCTTTTAGTGCATAAGAACTAAGCATATCTATTTTTCAGAGAAGAAAAATTTAGAGAGATTTAACACAAGAAAACATACAAACCTTAAAGGGTTTGAACTTTGAAAATTTAAGGTGGAATGTTCAAATGCTCTTTAAAATATCTTTAATGTAGTTTAATAAAAATAATAAATTGTCTCCAAATTCCACAGAAGAACAAAAAGCCAACAGTGTAACCTATGGAGAAGAGATGAAGTTTGCACAAAAGATGCCTAATGTGGCAGAATGACTTATTGAAACATTAACTTGGATTTTGCTTAGATTGCTATAAACGTTTTCCCTTTCTTATTCCAAGAAGATAGTCAATGTTGTCTTTTCTTCACTCAGGTTCTGCAGAGTAGTCAGGTCTAAAGGAAATATTCCTTGACACAAGAAGGTAATTGCTCTCCTAGGTTTTGTTTGTAAGAGTTGTGGAATTCTGTAGAATTATCCCAGAAGAGAAGGAATGAAAAAAGCAAAAGTTACTAAATGAGGAAACATTGGCAGAAACTTCCTTCCAAAACTGTTAAAAGAAATAAGGATTTTATGAGTCCCATAGCATCTTGGAAATAGCAGGATCTCAAGGAGAATCGCTAGACAATGCACTTAGAGGCTGGACACTTGAAACCGAACATCCCCACCTTGCAAGTCAACAGCAGTTGAGCTTGGCATCTGCATTAGTAAGACTGGCTGGTTTAGACATTGAACACATCAACTATGGCCAGTATAGACTGAAACCAGAGGGTCCTTCCCTGACATGTTCTGCAGCTCATAGGAACCTAGGGAACATTGTTCAGTTGTCTACATTTTTATCTTTCTATTCTTCTTCTCTAAGCAGTCCTTAGTGAACTGTGGTTAGGCTCTAGACTTCAGCCTCTCATTACCACTGCTTTAGCCAAAGTGGCTAACAAGGTCTCAGTTGCTAAACCCAGAAGACACTTATTAAGGAATTCACTTGAACTGCTACTTTTGACATGGTCTGTAGTTCCTTCTTGAAATGCTCTCTTCCTTTACATTCTGTGATTGTTTTGTGTGGTTTCTCTTATCTGTGAAGTCTTTCACAGACCCCTTTTTGGGCTTTCCTTTGTCTACCCATTTCATAAAAGCCATTCTTTCTTCCTTATGCTAATTCCTTCGCACTGTTTCCTTTTCACTCAACATATTTTCCTGGGTGTCCCAATAGTCTCAAAATAATCCATTTTTTATTCGTTAATCATCTCAGTTTAAATATTACTTTCTACAAGAAATTCTTCTTGACTCTCTTAAGTCTAGATTATTTGCCCTTCTGTGTGATTTTTTTCGAATTCAACCTTATTATATCATGTGTCAGATATGTCTCTAGAGTATGATCGACTTAGTACAAAAAAACTTGTGTTCACTATTGCATCCTCAAGAAACTGCACAGTATCAGACATATAATAGCCAGTAGATAATCATATACTGATTTTTTTAATATTGGTTAGAATAGTGGGGCATCCTTAGTATCTCTCTGTCCTCATTCTTTGGGTCATAGAGAGGTAATAACTTATAATTTAAAAAAAAAATCTCCTTAGATCTCAGAAAACTCAAAATCCTTGTACTTCTCTTCTTTCTGTAGTTGAAGTCATTTAATTCAGTCATTCCTCCAATGTCTATCAATCCTCAGCTTAAACTAGAGATGGAGCTATAAGGTGATTGTAGAAAAGCAGGAGTGCAAGGACAAGAGAATCTTAAGTTGTACTAATTTTGCTCTCTTTTGATATCCAGTTGTTCTTACAGCTGTATTAACTTTGCCCTTCTGCTTCAATTTTGAAAAACTTGGCTTCTGCCTAACCCATTCCTGCATCTGTCTTAGCAATGACCTAGTGGCCCAGTCTCTATGGAATTGCCCCTGTCTTATTCTTGACAGCCTTTTTCCTGTAGATTGGAGGCTACTTAAATTTCATCTCCTCAGGGAAACCTTTCATAATTCTGTTGACTAGGTTATATTTTCCTGCCATATGGTCTCATAGCTCAGTATGGCACTTATTCAAAATACTCTTACACCAATTATACTTATATATAATTATATGTGTAAAATTAATATTTGTTTATCTCACTAAACTGTAGGCTCTATGAAGGCAAACATTATGTCTACCTTGTTCAAAACTCTTATTTTGAGTCACTAACACAGGGGCTGGCACACAGCAGTTATTCATTACATAAGTAGTGAACTAATGAAGCCAGCCCATTGGCTGGGGCATATTCTCACCTGATACATTTCCTGAAGGCCAGGTACCTTTCTTCTTCTAGGTCTTTGCCTTTGGATGCTCCACTCAGCTATCACTAGTTTGGACTAATTCAGTGCACTGGCACTCACTCCTGGTCTGAAATATAGCCTTTTGGTGCCATACTTCTGTATGTGTTTTTTCTTTCAGCACCTAAAGTTTAATCTACAATAATCATCTAATCCCAAATGTCAGATCCCCTCAGACTGCCTTTTCAGACACAGTTACCTGAATCCTATCTAATTTTGCCTAAACTGAAACAAATTGCTTTTGTAGCCCAGGAGGTACTGGATATGGTTTGACCAAAAATGCTGCTACTCCTGAGGTCACATTTTACATTCCTGCACATCAAGAAATGAGATGATTAGGCAAACTAGGTGACTCTACTTAAACAAGATTTCCAAGTAGAAAGCCAGTTCAAGAAGGAGAAAGAAAGGTACCATATGTCACTTATACGTGGAATCTTTAAAAAATGATACAAATGAACTTATTTAAAAAACAGAAGCAGACTCACAGACATGGAAAACAAACTTATGGTTACCAGAGGAGGAAGGGAATGGGGAGGGATACATTGGGAATTGAGGATTTGCAGATACTACTATATATAAATTAGATAAACAACAAGGTCCTACTGTATAGCACAAGGAACTATATCCATTACCTTGTAATATCCTATATATATGTATATATCTGAATCACTATGCTGTACAGCAGAAACTAACACAACATTGTAAGTCAAGTATAGTTCAATGAAAAAAAAGAAAGCCAGTTCAAAATGTCCCCCTCCATCAACAGAAATAATAATAAACATGCTAATGTCTGCAGAGAGAATGAATTGACAGAGAAAACATGGACATAGAGATTCCAGAAAAACAGAAGAACTCTACATTCTGTGTACAAATAAATTTAGCCTTCAGAATTTAGTTGTTCAAAGCCTGATATTTAAGGGTGGTTAACTTTGAAAAAGTAAGCAAAGACTAAGCATGAGTGAAGATACAGTCAATAGTCTATGCAGTTCACTTTAGACTTCCAGTCTTGTTTTAGCAATTGAGATTGACATTTACTAGAACCTGTTCCTTTGTATTAAAAAGCTGTAAACTTACCATCTCTTCCATCATTTGTATCTGCATCAAGGCTGTACTCTCTCCTCTCTCTAGTAAACATTTACCTGTATGGGATATAAAGACATGCAATTATCAATTGCAAATTTATGTTTCTTTGAAATGTGGATTATATAAAATGTACCTGTTTATTTTCTAAGCTTAGGCTTAATACAATTACTAGGTTTTCTAGAACTTAAACCATTTGTCTAGGTACGTAGTGATATAAAGACTTATCACTGAATTTTCTCTTGACAAAAGGGATCTTCACTTTTAAAGAAAGGGTTGTTTCCGTAGCCTTTAGAAATAATGTCCTGGAAGAGATTTTGACATTTAAAATACCGTAAATAAATACAAATAATGGTAATCACATAGAACTTATCATTATCTGAGAAAAATTTGCTTCTTTCTTAAGTACCTAAACAGTTCATTGTTTATTTTATCTCCTCAGAGGTATGTTGACATTTGCATTCTGATGTTTCCTTACACACAGGCATTTCTAGATAAAAGTTCTTTTCATAAGTGTATCATTATATCATTGAGACTTGCCTCAACACACCTCATTTTATCTGTATACTTGCAAGTTGGTGTACCAAATAAATATTTCTGACCAAATCAAAAAGGTGTTGTATAAATAAGATTTTTATGATCACAACGAAGGTGTGTATGTCATGATGAGCTCACTGCTTAACAGGATCTTATATTGAATGAATGCATCAATTAAGAGAAGGAAAGCTAAACTGAGACGAGAGGGAAGGGGGTAGGACATAGCCATTAAAAGAGTGGCACAACAATTAGCACCAAGATGGCGGAAAAGTCAACTCCCAATAGACCTGGAGGCTCAAGATGGCGGGAGATTCGACCTCCAGTGAACCTTGAGCTTCATTATACACATTGTAACATACTAGCATGGTGAATGACACACCCACAGCAATATGACAGCTCTGAAGCTAACCATCAAAGGTCAAAGAGAAGGCAGTGGCCCAATTCCTAGGAATCCCCACCTTTCCTTAAAGTAGTTGGAATAATCCTCTCACTTGTTAGCATATTAAAAGCTAGGATCATTGCACCTCTCTCTCACTTACCTTCTGAGATGGCCCACACTCTATGAAGTGTGTATCTACTTTTACTTTAAACATGCAACCCTGTACCTCTCAGCCTTTCTCTTGACTTATGAGATAGCCTGCACTCTGTCTATGGAGTATACATCTCTCTAAATAAATCTACTTTTACTCAACTATGGCTCACTCTTGGACTCTTTCCTGAACAAAGCCAAGTACCCTAATTTGGCAGGATCTGCAAAGGACTCTGCCTAGACCTGGGACATGGCCATCCTCTCGCCCCCCCATTTTTTCCTGTATCAAAACAATTAACAACTTTGTTAATAAACATAGGCCATACCTTCATCTCTTATTTTTCTGTGATAGGAAACAACTTTCAACAAATAGAATAAAAATAAATCATAACTATATATCTACATGTTGATTATTTGTTTACCAAAGTTAAATAAGCTATTTATTTATTTGGTAAAAGTACCTGCTGTATGTTTGGTACAGTTGTTATGGAGATTCTAATGATGATGTGATGTTTGGTCATCAGTAAGTAGCTTAAGTTATTGTAGAACAAATAACTATTCATACAATAACATGTTCTATAATTTAGTCATTTTAAATAAAGATAAAAATTAGAAGCAGATTACAAAAAAAATTAATTTCCATTGGAAACTGCATCATAGAAAACAGCCTTGAAAGATGTATTGAAAGGGAAGGCATTTTACAGTACCATTTATTTTTCACATTATTTTTTAAGTATTCTGTAATATTGTCACATTTGTTTCTGGCAAAAATTCTACAAATTGAATATTGCTTTTTTCATATTATGGATGAGTAGTCTTGTCTTGAAGAATTATGATTATTGACCAGAGCCCAAATTATCTTGCTACCAACAAGGTCAGAGACAAAGTTTGAACTTGGGTGTATCTGATTCCAAAGCCTGTATCCTAAATTACACCACTATATTTGACCCTTCTGAGGAGAGATGATGAGTGCAAAACTAATTGGGTAGACCGGTGTAGTGAATACCTGAAAAAAGTGAGTGGGGTAGGGCAATAATGATGGAGATGCATTTGCCCATGTTTATCTGTTCAGACACATAAATGAAAAGAAAACTCAGAATGAAGTACAGACCTCTCACCATAGTTCCTATGCTCCTTGGTGATCTGACCCAGGCCTATTTCACTGATTCTGTTGCCTACTGTCCTCTCCCTGATCCATAATGGCACTTTTTCTTCTGGAAAGCATCTTCCCACCTTTGGCCTGTTAACACTAACTCTTTTCTCTCCTTTCTTCTGTTAAGGAGGAAAAAAATTTTCCTCTTTCCTTCTTGGTTCTTCTGATTGGTCTAAGAGTTAAATTGACATGACACAGATTAACAGGAGAAAATTCAAAATTTAATAACATGTCTACATGGGAAAGAAAAGAAAACTAAATAACTGGGCAAAATGGCTGAAGCTGTCACATTAAATACTATCCTCCACTAAAGACAAGAGGATATTGAGGGTGGAGAGAGTCAGTTATGGTAGGTTACCAGGAGAAGCACAGTAAACAAGGGTAAGGTTGTTATGTAAATTGAAGCTTCAGCCTTACTATCCATTGATAAGAGTTTATAAATGTTTTGTCATCATCCTCTTCCTGGTACAGTGAAGAAAATACCCTTATAAATAGAAATTTTCCTTACAAATGTAAATGTTTCTTACAAAAGGGTAACTCCTACTTGGTTTTCAGAGTTTTCCCCATGTCTATTGTTTCTTAGAAAATAACCAGCTTAAAATAATTAATATACCAGAGACATATTTTTGAGTGGAAAATTCTGCTCCACACACTTCCAAATCTTACCTGCTTCCTTCTTATTATTCACATTTGACCTCCTCAAAGACATCTTTAGTTTCTCGATCTGAAAATCTGTCCCTCTCATTAAAAAAAAACTGCTCCCACCTATCCTTGTAGCTATGATATTCCCATCTTTTCCACAGCATTTATCCCACCATTTGCTGCCCCTAGAAGCTCATACTTCATTTCCTTTGTCTTGTTCTTTTGTTAGAAATGCTGTATAAACCCAAGCTCTAGGCACCCATTTGAGTTACTCAGTACTAAGTGTTCCTGTTCTTTTTTTTTTTTTCTTTTTCTTATTAGTCTGCCTTTTGTTAGTCTGATTTACAGAACCTCTAATCAGAGAACCCAGGAAGGGTAGAGGAAAAGATGATTTTTCCTCCCCTACAGTGATCACCTCAATTTAAGTCCCAAATAATTATATTTGGATTGAGTAGATTTTAATTATCCAACAGTTTAGCTCTCTGTGTACACATCTATCTTTCAGTCTGATCTATACTAAATAATGAGTGTTTGTAATTTCAATGTTTTTAAAGTATATATTTTTAAATTAGTTAAAAACTTCTGGACATGTGTTATTTCTATAATTATTATTTTTAATCTTGTGAGTAATGGGTTAAAAAATCCCAATTTTGTAAAACTTTAACTGCCTTCCAAAGAAATATTTAGAAAATACATAATGGCTCTTGACAGACAGACACCAATGTAGGACTAAGGTAGCTACTACCTATTAATTTTTTTTAATGTTAAAACCCAGTGTTTCTTTTTATTTTCTTCTTAGTCTTTTCTAATTTGTATTTTATGCAAATTCTTTCTCAGCTAAGTTTGTATTTTCATAGCTTTCCTCCTCATCTGAACTTTCAAATAATCAGATGTTTGCTGTGTCACATGCTTTGGAGTCTTTGAATCAGAAAGATCTAAAACAAAGTGCAAGCTGACATTTTCAGACTATATAATTCAAGAGAAATTTCCTGAGAAAATTCCTGTTCAAATCCTATTTTCCTTGTTTGTATAATAAAACTAGTAGGTACATTCAGATTTTATTATAGGATTACATTAACTAGAATGAGTAATAATATATAAAAATGCCTACCCCGGAACTTGAGCATTAGTACACGTACAATACGGAGTTTTTTCAGAAAAATAGCCAATATGGCTATGATTTTGGCAGAAGATGTTAGTCTCGTACTTCCCACGTCATTATACATGGAGAGGTCCTGCTTAATATCTAAACTTTAGTTCCTGAAGTTGTGCAGAAATTTATAAAATCTTTTATCTTCTACTAAAAGAGATTGTGCCATTCTCTATTTTTTTCGCTAAAATACAATTTACCTGTATAAAGAATATATTAAAGATTAGAGAGGTAGAAAGTTCATTCAACTATTGTAAAAATCTATGATTTGAAAAAATATCGACTAACGCAACATATACTGTAAACTAAGAGTAAAGATTCTGTTTCTAGAATTGAGTGAACACAATCCACCCTCTATAACCCATTGAATGCAGCTATGGAAACAAAATCCATGAGACAGCTGTTTGGAGACTCTGAAAAATAAATAATGATAGGAGAATTGAGGAAGAATACCAGTGTTCAAAGCACTATTGACCATCAGTGAGTCTACCATTATTTTGTCCCCTAGCATAAATTTAATGCATCCTGAAATCTGGACGAGAGAGAGCTCCAAGAAAAGTCCACTAGTCCAGCTTGAAGAGCAAGAAAGAGATGTCCCAATGTCAGAAAGAGTAAGGAAAGTTGCCAGATTTTTTCTCTTTTTCTTCCTGAAGCTGAGCAGGACCCTGGGGCCCTCTAGTCTTTTTGTGTTTCTCTCCGTTTCTTGTTTGTACAGAAAAAGCTTTAGCCTCCTAGACCTTCCCTTTGTTCCAAAGGGCAGATTCAAACAGTTCCTAATTAGAGAAGGGAGGGAATGCAGAACTAAAGAGGAGCAGTTAAGAAATAATAGTGCAGCTATAAAGCAGAGTCCTGATTACTCCTCAAGGGATATACATAACAATATATCTTGAGTTCTCCTGTAGGAACTAAGTCCCCCACCTCTAAAATACAATACAGGTGGAGAATAGTAACTTCAAGCTGACCACGAGATTCCTCCAACACTGTTACACTGTTACCTCACCACTAACCAATCAGAACAGAGACACAGCTCTCATCCCAAATTTTGCTTGTAAAAACTCTTCATCAAAAATAATTATGGAGTCCTAGTTTTTTGAGCATGAGCTTCCCATTCTCTTTGCTTGGTCTTGCAATAAATCTTTCTCTGCTCCTTTTTCTGATGTTTTTGGTTTGTTTGGACTCACTGTGCATTGGACACATGAATTTGCATTCAGCAACATTCCTTGTCTCTGTTCTCTTGGTGCCCTAGGACTCAAATGATTCTGTGAAAGCAGTAACAACATGGACTACAATGGTGACCAAGTGCATAAATCTCCAGAAAGGGGATCTTCCTCAGTGTTCATGGAGCTGGGGTCCTTAGAGGATGGGGAAATGCCCATTTACCTTTTTTCCCCCTTTTTATCCTCCCACTTCTTAGTTGGAAACATGGGTAATGTTGCAGAAGTGTACAGCGTATTGAGGTAAATTGAGACTCAACTTTTTGCCCAAGGATAAGAAAAGGTGAGACCCAGAGAACTAGAATATGCCTGGGCAGTGGTGCAGAGGGGTCAACTCAGAAGACTGACCCCTTAAAGTTGTTTATAAACTCACCTCTGAACTGAACATGAGTGGATCTTCCTCTAAATAGCATACATAGCATTTGAAACCTGACTACAAGATAGAACATTATTCAAGTTCCACACTTCGTGGTAAATTTGTAGGACAAATTAGGTTAGTACTACAAAAGTTTGAAAACTAAACTAATATTAGAATCATAACTCATAGGATACTGGTTGGAACTTGTAGCCTGAACACAACTGGGTCGGTTGTTTGTAAAACAAAAACCTCTTTTTTAATTTATATATATCTTTTGTCTGCTTACAAAGCAACAATACCAACGTTTTCTATAGATGTTAAATAAAACCCCAAGTCTCATAACATCAGAATGTGTAGAACGCAATCCAAAATTGCTCAACATATGAAGAATTAAGAAAATCTCAGCTTGAATGGGAAAAAGACAGTTGCCAACATTGAGATGACATAAATGTTGAATTTACTGGACAAAAACTTTGGACTTTATTAAGATTATAAACTTCTGCTCTACAAAAAGTTTTGTGGGCACAATGGGGCAGCCTCTTGGTGAGCCAGTGACATGTGAGTTGGTAAAAGAATTTACCAGAGATAAAGTATGGAAATAGAAAGGAGTTTATTAGGGTTTGCTGTTGTAGACAACAGCGGGCCACACAGACGAGAGGTGGCTTGTGTGAGCACTGAGGGCCACTTGTTGGGGTTTTTTGTAAGATCTGGTCACAGGGTGCCTGATTGGCTTGTGCACAAGTCCCTGATTTGTTGTAGGTGAGATAGGAGGTTTAGGGTCCCTGAAGGGTGGTAGGGTTTATAACTCGGGTAAGATGGACTAAAGCAAGCCAGCCTGAGCTATAATGAGATTAGGCATTAACTAGGGCTATTAGTTTATTAGGGCAAACAAACCCAGTAAAGAATGTACTTTATCTGGTGAAAGAACACAGCTGAGAGCCCAGGAAAGGGAGTCGTTGGACTTTGAAAGACATCAGTTGGCCCAACAAAAAACACTACTAAGAATTAAATTACAGGCCATAGACTGGGAGAAAATGTATGCAAAACATATGATTGATGAAGAATTGGTATCCAAAATACAAAGAACTCTTAAAACTCAACAATAAGGAGAAAAATGTGAATAAGTATCTCACCAAAAAAGACACACAGGTGGAAAATTATTATATGATAGAATGTTCAATATTGTATGTCATTAGGGAACTGCAAATTCAAATAATATGATAACCGCTGAACACCTATTAGAACTGTAAAAATCCAGAACACTGACAACACCAAATTCTGGCAGGATTGTGGAGCAGCAGGAACTCTGATTTATTGCTGGTGGGAATGCAAAATAGTTCAGCCGCTTTGGGAGGCAATTTGGCTGGTCTTACAAAACTAAGCATACTCATACCTTATGGTTCAGCAACCACAATCCTTGGTGTGTACACAGATGAGTTGATATGCACACAAAAACTTACGTATGAATGTGTATAGCAGCTTTATTCATAATTGCTAAAACTTGAAAGCAACCAAAATGCCCTTCAGTAGGTGAATAGGTAAACTGATGCATTCATACAAAGGAAAGTTATTCAGTAATTTAAAAAAAGAAGTATTAAGCCACAAAAAGACATGAAGGAATCTTAAATGTATTTTACTAAGTGGAAGAAACCAATCTTAAAAGGCTACTTAGTGTATAATTTCAACTATAAGACATTCAAAAAGGTGAAAAGGGTGAAACTATGGAAAACATAAAAATATCAGTGGTTGCCAGGGATTTGGCAGGAGGGAGGGAAGTATGAATATACAGAGCAAAGGGGATTTTTAGGGCAGTTAAAGTATTCAGTATGATGCCGTGATGGTGGATAAATGTCATTGCATATTTGTCAAAACCCGCAGAATGTACATTGCAAAAAGTAAAACCAAATGTAAACTGTGGAGTTTAGTTTAAACTGAACTATGAACTTTGGTCATATATTATATATTAATAATGATAAATATTGGCTCATCAATTACTGCAAAATTACTACACTATTGCAAGATATTTGTAATAGTGAAGATTGAGGGGGAAGGAGTATGTATAAACTCTGAACTTTGCACTAAATTTTTTCTAACAACCTAAAACTGCAGCCAAAAAACCTATTAAATATTTTTAATGATTTTAAAATCTATGGATTAAAGAGAAAGGCTTAGGAAAATTAAACATTATTTTTATATGAACACCATTGAAAATGCAAAATACCAAAATTTGCAGTATTCAGAGAAAGCAGTATTTAGAGTACATAGTTCTAAATACTAATAATAAACATATGTAGAGAGCTATTGTAGTATTGTTATAGTAAGTCTTAAAAGTGGGTAGTGCAATTCTTTCAGCTATTCTTCTTTTTCAAGATTGTTTTGAACATTTTGCCTTTTCATTCAGTTTTAGAGAGCCACGCTATTTGCACAGACTTAACGCATGTAGCGTTCTCAATTTGGCCAAAGATCTCCTAGCAGGAGGATTTCTTTCACATAGAGTGGCTGCAAACTCACATGTCCAGAATTAGTTTCACTTACTTTCTTTGGGAGATCTCGTGAGGGCTTAAGACAATTAAAGAACTAATCAGCTATGCTTTGCCTGCAGTGTGTTCCAGTTTGTTTCTTCATAGCAAAGTCACTGTTAACCATATTTTCCTTTTCAGTCTCTAGATCTGTCCTCCAGCTGGGACAAAGCTGCAGTCTCTGAGAGCAACATGCTCTTACTTGTTTGGGAAAGGATTTGAGATAGTTGTGCAGGACTAGTGGCACTGAGAACACTAGGTGTATCCTCTATGGCAGTGATCCTCAACCAAGGGTGACTTTGCTCTCTGCGGGATGTTTGTCAATATCTGGAGATATTTTTAGTTGTCACAACTGGGGATAAGGGTGATACTAGCACTTAGTGGGGAGAGACAAGGCATGCTACTGCTAAATATCCTACAATACATAAGACAGTACCCCACAACAAAGAATTGTCTGGCCCAAATATTAATATTTCCAGTACTGCAAAACACTGCTCTGTGCGCTCATTCATCTTCACAAGGATTGGATACATTTTTTCAATTTATGCCTCTTCTAATTATGTCAGTTATGTCAGGCAAACCTTAGACGAAAGCTCTTTGGAGATGATATCTCCAAGAATGCATTTGTTGTGCAATATCTGTCAAAGCATAAAACCTTTAGAAGTATTTATGTTACTTTCTTAATTGTCTGAACAGTCTGAGGAACCTTTTGCAGTCTGGTTGAACTTTCCAAGTCCAAGGGTCTTTGTTAACTTGTGTTTGAGGTGAATCTTCCATTTTCCAGTTTTGGTGTACAGATATTCAAAATAAAATATATGCCTCATGGTTACTTGTGATAAAAAGGCTTGAAAGTAAAGCATATTAAGTGATTCTTTTGGAATACTATTATAGTATTATGCTTTTTTATTTTCTTACTTATATCCAGAGAGGTCACATGCTGTTATATTCCATTTACCCTCAAAGAACCAGTGTCAAAAGAAAAAAAATCAGTATTTGGATTGTGTAAAAAGATAAAATTAATCATTGAATTGACACAATTTTAACTAATTGAATCAAAATGTGAGAGTCACATTGTCACTTGAAAGACACAGAGCACTTACCTTATGTGATTTTGTCAAGCATTTGTAAGACTTATGAAACTATTCAGTGGTTGGTAGCCATTAAGTGCATCTCAGCTTACTTTGTGCCTAGGACATTGCTTTAATATGAGACTACATTGGAAATTGATATTTAACAAAAATTTTGAAGAATAATATAAATATTTAAGTATAATGCAGCTATATCTTAAACATTAAGTGCATAGTGAGCAATTATCTGCATAGTGAGATTAAAAATGAGTACAATCTGTAACCAATATGGAAATGCCAATAATGTACCAACGTTGTTCTGCTTCAGCCTGAAAATGAGGAATCAATACCAAAGTCTATTCAAGCTCAGAAAAATGGAGACTTGCATAATTGTCCAGTTAATTTAATAAGTGTAGACAGCTGACCTAGATAAATCAAATTGTAAAGAACTCTTTTACCTCATTAGCATTTTTGGCCTGAATTATCCAGATAATTATTCCAATTTTCTACATCACTTTGCCCATATTGACAGAATGTCTTTCAATTTTTCATGTAAATGCCTTTCTTCTGTACTGCTCGAAGCCCAGCAAGGTGTGTGTCTTTTATGATGCGAATCTAGCATTTCCGTGTTTTGTTGATACTTTTCAAACTGTTATATTTTCTATTTGTATAACGTTTAATTCCCTGTAGATAATTTGACCATGATGGTGCCAAGAGACCTATTTATGCACTATATAATTCTGAATAGAAAACATTTCTTGGCTATTCTGCTCTATTTTTTCTTCATTTATATGTCGTTTATTTGAATTTCTGCAGTACATGCCTTTCCTTTTCTTTTGCTCCTAGTATATTTCTTTTGTTTGTTTGTTTTAATTTTATTTTTTTAATCGAAGTGTAGTCAGTTTATAATGTATTAATTTCTGGTATACAGCATAGTGATTCAGTTATATATAGATATAGATACAGATATATATTCCTTTTCATATTCTTTTTCACAGGCTATTACAAGGTATTGAATATAATTCATTGTGCTATACATAGGACCTTATTGTTTTTATGTTTTATATATAGTAGTTAGTATCTGCAAATCCCGAACTCCCAATTTTATCCTTCCACTCCCCTCATTCCCCACTGGTAACCATAAGTTTGTTTCCTATGTCTGTGAATCTATTTCTGTTTTGTAAATAAGTTCATTTGTATAATTTTTCAGATTCCACATATAAGTGACATCATATCGTGGTTTTCTTTCTCTTTCTGGCTTACTTCACTTAGTATGACAAGCTCCAGGTCTATCCATGTTGCTGCAAATAGCATTATTATTTTTTGTATGTCTGAATAATATTCCATTCTGTGTTTTTATGTATATATATATATATATATATAACATATATACCACAACTTCTTCATCTAGTCATCTGTCAATGGACATTTAGGTTGCCTCCATATCTTGGCTATTGTAAATAGTGCTGCTATGAACATTGGGGTGCATGTATCCAATATATTTCTAATTAGTCAGTAAAGCCTAGTTCATTTGATGACCTGGTTTATACCTACTTATGTAGCAATTTTGTATTCAAGATGTTTCAAGCTTCTATTTCACATTGCATAAACTAGTATGATTCAGTTTTTCTATGTCTAATCAGAAAATTCTTATCTTGAATAATTTGAGATTATTTGATTATTTGGATGGGATTATAGAGAATATATTATGGAAAATAGATACTATTGTAAGTGCAGCCATCATTTATATTACTGTTAGTCCAAGACCAATTAGGGTAGGGGAAGAAGGATCTGAGAAGTATGGAGGCTCAAACCAAAACATTGCTTAATTATTTTTCATAGCTTCATTCATCATTTGTAATATGTATGAATAAAAATTCACTTTTCTGCTATAGATGTTAAAATTAATCTGCATAAGGAAGTAATAAACTGAGAAACTGTAGAATCCTGAATCAATCCTAGGCATCACTCACCATTTGATTAGTGAATCCAATGCTTGTTTATTACTATTCTCTATAATATTTTGCTTCTAATTTTAGTAGTAGCATACATTTATTAACTTTTTCTTTATTCCAGGTTTTCAGATTCTTTACTGTTGTGACTTTTTAATTGCAATTACTCGTAAGCCAATAGATTAGTTAGCTATTGTATAACACACATTTCCTAGATTTAGTGAATTAAAAACAATCATTTATTATAATTCATAAGTCTGCAGGTCATCTGGGCTATTCTGCTAATCTGAATTACTTGGATTGTTTATACATATGAGGTCTGTTGTTGGGTTGGCTGGGGGCTGGCTGGTGTTTGATTGCCTCACTCACAAGTCTGAAGGTTAGCTGTCAGTAGGGGAAATAGGATAAACTAGACCACATGAGTCTCATCATCCAGCATCTTAGGTGATCTTGTTTACGTAGCCATCTCAAGGTTCCACAAAAGGGAAAGCAAAAACAAACAAGGGTTAGAATTCACCTGAATTCTGTTGTACTCGACTGGTCACCACAAATTACAAGGGCAGCCCACATTCAAGGGGTGAGGAATAAATGCTACTGCTTAATGTATGATTTGCAGTGTTACATTGCAAATATGGTATGGCTATAGAGAAAATATTAATTATAACTATTGTTTGTAAATGATATTCCACAATCAACTTCCTGGCCACAATTGTTCACATCCATCCCATTTCAAGAGTCTCAGAATTCTGATCCACTTATGTTATTACACTCAAAGTACACAATCTCATGATTTATATCAGGTTTTGATATATTATAATTCACATAAAAAGACAAATTGTCTGACCTCATTCATGTAACTTATAAAGGAGGAACAGAGACAGATTAACTATAAAACCCAGTGGTACCCAAGGAGGGAAAGAATGAGAGGTCCATTGTAGTCACTGGTCCATAGTGATTCTGAAATCCTGCTGATTAATATTGTCATGACTCCTAAATGTGGGGGAGTTTAAGTATATGAGCTTTTGTGAATGTGCTTCTTTGTATCTGTGTATGTAGCTAATTGTATTTTTTCTAACTTCACAGCTATAGAACTATTATGAAAGTGTACTGTATTATTGTTAGTAATTTAACACAAGACTGGGAGATTTAGGAAGTATGGGTGAACAAAAACTGCACATAAAATCGCTGTTTATGTTCTCCTTCAGAGGTAACCACAGGTAACACTGTACATGTTTTTAAGCATTTTGAAACTACATTCAATTTTTATTAAAAATAAAAAAACAAAATATAATACAGTATATATGGAAAACATAGTATACAGACAATCTAAATAATTTTATGTAAAAATATTTTTCTATTTTAATGTGTAGTTTGCTCCCATAAAATTATATTATTTGTTAAGGATGATAATATTTATTTAAATAAAATGTGTATTTTATATCAACCAAAATCATTTACCTGTCAACTAAATTTTTAATTTTGCATTGAGAGGATTGGTAGCTTTTACACTCTCTTTTGTAGATTATTTAAATATGTGTGGGTTTTTTGTTGTTGTTTTTTGTTTTAGATTGTCAAAATTTGTGAAACATATTTTGCATTTTCAAGAGTAAGCAAAGAGATCAGTCTGGTTGGAGTTGGGTGAAGGAGTAAAGAATGTTGAGGGGAAGTGTAAAGTTTTAAAAGTAGCCACTGTGAAAATATATAGGACCTTACAGACCATGGCATGGAGTTTAGATTTTATTTTAATATCTGAGTAAACAGTGGAGAGCTTTGAGGGAGATGTGCATGATCACAGTTACAATTATAAGGAGAAAAAAAAGTGTATGATGGGGAAGGTGCAAGGTCAGTGGGGGAAAGAAACAAGGAGACAAGCCAGAGGACAACTTAAAAGGTCCATTGGTGAGATGATAGTATCTTGAATTGGTTGGTCACTCTTTAGCATATGAGAAGTAAATGGGCTCTGAATGTATTTTCAGTGTAGAGTTAATAAGATTTGCTGATAAATCAGATGGGGATATGAGAGGGGTGGCTGTAAGGCTTATGTGTCGAATTAGTACATGAAAAAGTACCACTTTTTAAGAAAAGTTAGTGTAATTTGAGGGGTTGGTTGTTATTATTATTGTTGGTGTTGGTGCTGTTGTTTTAAATTATTTTGTGGTTTCTTGATACATGTCTCTCTCCTTCAGATTCAGTTCCAATGTTTATCTAATGTGGTTTATATGTTTCAAGGTTTTGATTGTTACAGGTTGATTTTTTTCAAGTAGCTGTTGTGGTTTTCCTTCACTCCTACACATGTAAATTTCCCTCATTCCTACTTATGTAAGTCTATTTTTAGCCATGTTTCTCTCATAAATAGGAATGTTGCCAGGTATTTCTGTGTCAGTTGTCATGGCTTGACGATTAATAGAATTTGATTAAGAAGTGAGTGATTTGGAAAGTGATGAATGGATATGACTTTGCTCTGGAATGCCAGAACCCTAAATCTTCTCCAGCTAGTTTTTTTTTTTTTTCTTATTTACTGTTCCTTTTGCTGTTTTTCTACTGTATGATTGCTTGGTTTGCTTTTACCTGAGATTAAAAGCCAAATTCATAAGGCTGGGGTGAAGTACAGAATGGGTTAGAAGGTACCAAATTGTACAGATATACATCTAAGACAATTTCAGTTAATTACTTTCTTTAGCCTTACTTTTCATTACTTTCCTCTGTACCTTTTAATCTAAAGCTGGAGCATATCTTTCTCTCTAAAAAATTGATTATTGCTTGAATTGAATCCTATTTTGTAGAAGTTCTTTTTATCTTTGTTTATTTAACCAAACTTCTCAAGTTTACCATTGCATTTCTCATGACATTCTTTATATTTTAATATCTTCTGTGTTTATATAATATTTTTCATTCCAAAAGTTATATTTTTATTTGCACCTACTTTTTCTCTTAGTTACCCTTGCAAATTTATCAATTTTATTCATTAAAAAAACCACAACTATTGGATTCTTTAATACATTCTGTTGCATGCATATTTTCTGTTTTAGTGGCATCTTCTCTATATTTCCTTTTTTCTTTACATTTATTTTGTTGCTCTTTTCTCACTTATTAAATTGTCTGCTTAATTTAAGTAATTTTTAGTTTTTTTCCCTAATAAAAGTATTTAGAACTATTACAGAATTCCCTATAAACAGAACTTTAACAGCATTCCACGAATTTTGTTCTAAATATTTCCTAAGTTTTATCATAATTTATTCTTTAACGGTAAATTATTTAAATATTTTCTTCCTTTTCAAAATTTATCAAAATATAACATCCGTTTTAAAATGTACATAAACATATAGCCCAATAAACATACACAAATTGAATATACCAATATAAGTAGCATCCAGTTTAAAAAACAGAGCCTTACCAGCAGCCTAGAAGATCCTCTATTTTCTGATACTGCTGCACTCAGTGGTTAACAAAACCTTACTGCTAGAATTATAGGTTAATTTTCTCTGTGATGAAACTTAATGTATAAGGATTACCACGACTGCCCCCCCTCCCTGCTTTTTACTTGATTTTTCCCTTTAACTTTGTGTTTCCGAAATTCACCCATATTACTATGCATAGTTGTAATTGATTCATTTTTATTCTGTATATTTTATTGTATGATATAATTATCCATTACAATATTCATGAACATTATGGTAGTTTTCAGTGTTTAGTTATTGTAAATAATCTTTTTCTGAACAATTCAGGTACATGTTGTTTGGTGAACATATGTACACATTTATTTTGAATTGTTAAATCACATGGTATATGTGTATGTTCAAACATATTTACAAACAGATTTCCAAATGCTGGTACCAATTCACAATGTAACTGGCTGTATATTAGAGTTATATACAGAGTATGGAAACAGATCCATTCACAAAGTCTTGATTTTTGACAGATGTGAATCAGAAGTGCAATATAGAAAGGATGGTCTTTTCAATAAATGATGCTGGATCAATTGAATATTTGTAAAAAAAAATATTTTTTAGTGCCTCTACCCCCCAGTCTTACACCTTTCCTAAAAATCAGTTCCATATGGATTGCAAATCTAAATGTCAAAGGTTTCCACACATATACCCACATGCACAAATTATGTATTTTCCTTGTTTTCATACTGTTGACAATGAGATAGAGAATTATTGCCTTTTAAACATGGCAAGAATTTCACAAGTATATACAGTGATTGGCATAAGCGTCTGGTAGCCATAGTACACTTCTTGGTTCATTTTTCTGCATTCCAACCTTTGGTGAATCCTATTTGCAACAGTCTGTCCAATAAACCCAGTTCCTTTTTATACTTGTTCTCCTGAATATGGGAAGCTCTTCTTGATCTTCCCTGTATTCTTCAAGCCCAGTATGGCCTATCTATCAACCAGAACCATTCCATAACTAATTATGGATCCTTTCTCCTAAATGCAACTAGACATGCTTACCAAACAATGCAGGTCTTGCACATCTTTGGAGGGCATGGGCTTCCAAAGTAGTTGAAGGTTGAGTAAATCAAAATCCTCATTCATGGTACAAGATCACCTCTTTTCTTTAGAAAACTTCGTTCCTGTCCAATTTATTTATTTTTACTCTTTTTAAGCCCAGTTACCACTTCCTTTCTCTGCCAGATAGCCATTCTAATGCATTTGATATCTATCCTTTTGATTATATGTTTTTGAAAATTGCATATTGTTTTGTGTGCATGTGGATTTTTCTTTTCTTAATTGCTTGTGATATAAAACACATCATTACCTTTTTTCATTCAGTGTTATCTTTAAAAGTCTATCCTCATTGTTAAGTGTGCAAGTAGCCCATTGTTTCTAATTGCTGTTGCTGTGTGTTCTTCATGCTCCAAGGTGTGTGTATACAGATAAATATATAGATATATAAATACATGTGAATGGAATATGGTATGTACTTGGTATTAATGCTATTCACACACACAAAATGTACAAATATATTTTATGTATTTTAAATATTTTAATATATACTTTATTTATTTATAGTTTTTACTCCTTCATTTCCCTTTCTACATTTGCTTTAAATGCCATATTTAATTGGCACCTCTATAAAATTTCGCCTACCCCACAGACAGAATTAATGATTCCCTCCTTTGTGCTATATTAAAACTTTGTACATTTAAGCTTAGAGTCATTATTTGTCTAATTCTGTCAAACTTATATATGTGATTGGAAAAAATAAACCATCATCCTCCCATATCATCATAAAATGCAAATTCAGGAACCTTTGTGTACTGCTAGGATCTAAGTAACTCTTATCAGCAAGTAGTAACTTCAAAGTACATGCTGGATTTTTATAACTAAAGAGCCACTTAAAATTAAAATGTCAAGTTATCAGATTGGGGATTTGGAGAATGGGGAGATATTGCTCAAGGGGTACAAACTACCAATTATAAGGTTAATAAGTTTGGGGATCTAATGTGCAGCATGGTGATTATAAACGATAATACCGTTTCATATTCTTGAATTGCTTAGAGTGTAGATCTCAAATGTTCTACCCATAAGAAAAAATGGTAGCTATGTGATGAGATGGAAGTAGTAGCTAATACTATGGTAGTAATCATTTTGCAATTCATAAATATATCAAATCAACACATTGTACACCTTAAATTTACAATGTTATGTGTCAGTTATTTCTCAATAAAGCAGGAAAAATGCTCAGCTATCTTATTCTAAATGTATCTAAGGAAACATAAAATGAGAGTGTATGGAGGTTGGAGACAGAAGATGATGGAATCAAAGAAAAAAAAATAACAGGACTCCACTACACAAAAGTATTTCTAGGTTGTATTCGGTACTTTCTGCATCTGAGTAAACCTTCAAGTCAACTTTTCTCCTTGTGTTGACTCTGCATTCCTGGCTGGTTTGACTTAAGAGCATTTTCTCATCAATTTGTGCTGTGATCATTGGCACTGGAAAAAAGATTGCTGGAGATCTGAGTTCTGGCAATTAAATACTTCTACTTGGGAAAGACACACTATATCTGCCCTTACTTTATTGCGTAAAACAAATTACTCGTTCTTGGCTACTTTCAGGAGGGACCAGGAAGTACAGTCTTTTTGTGTGCCCCAAAATAAAGGGGTAGTTATTTTCCCACCAGTGGAGAGTAGTGTGTTTGTATTTAGAGAAACAGAAAAAGAGGGAGAGACAGAAAGAGACCCAACGTCTGTGATAAAAATACAGAAACACAGGAGTTACATTTGACATTCACTCAAAATATGTCAAAGAGGGTCTGTTTGAAGTACCAAAGTCCTCTTTGCTTATAGTTGTCTATTTACCTATGTATATACCTTGCTATCTGTGGTATCTTAGTATTAAGGAACTTTATTATTTTTGTTTCCTCAGTGCCTAACTCATTCTTGCCAGGTCTTCTTTTTTTTTTTCCAAAATTCATTGAGGCTTGGGCTTCTTAACACTTGAAATCAACATTAAAGAAAGAGCATCAGGAGAGGATTTTAAAAGTAGGTTATTGGCCTGGATAAGACTCGTCATTCTTTTGAGCTAATTTCAGTCTTTTATAAAGATAAATAAGAGCCCTTTTACAGATTTCCACATTATGATATTATAGTCTTATACCTGAATTCCTTAATATTTAAACTCAAACTTGGTTTACTGCAGATCAGAGGAAGTGGGATACTTTTATCTACTCTGTTATGCAAAGGTGTTTCTGGTGATGTTTGTGGAAAACCTGGCTGTCACATTCAGGAGTCAAACGGACAAGCAAAATTAAAGAAGTGAGATTCTATATTTCTCATAAATTAAAAGGCATTTTTACTGAAAGTTGGTTTTTGTACCCTTTATGTAATATAAACCCTAATACAGAACTCTCCAAATTTATATAAAGTCATGGTACACACAGTAAATAGTAATTGGCACAATGAGGTAAGTAAGCAAAGTTATTTATATCTAGTAGTAACAAACTTGGGTGCTCTAGCCATCCTAGACCTGGCAGGCAGCATTGAGGGGGTGTCTATGATTCAGGTTAAGAAGTTCTGTCTTAAAAAATCAAGTCTTGAACAAGCTAAAGACTAGTAAGTTTGCCTGCTCTATAGTTTAGTCAGTCATTGGAAGGTATTCATTGAGCATCCTTTGTGTATCCAGCACCATGATAGCTGCTGGATGCATACAATGGAGACTAAAACTATAGATGTAGTGCTTGTCTGTCAGACACTTAATTCTTAATCCACGAATGGTCTCACATATCCCATATTTTTCCCATTTTATTTTGATCTTTAAAATAAGTGCATGTTGTATTTATTTTGGGGTGATAATACAGCTGAAAATATACAAATTAAGTTGTAAGGATGCAGTTCTATCCCATCTTTCAGTTGGTAACTTTGTTGTGTTGCAATAAAAACCCTGGAATGACCAGCCTTCCCACAACCCTTTCTTAGAGGATAGAAGGACGTTCTGATCCATAGCCATTATAAGTAACTGAAATACACAACTACAGCTTATAAAAACAACAAGATATAGTGAAACATTCTCAACATTAATGTGTATAAGCATCACTTCAGGAGTTTGTAAAAATGCAAATCTTCAGTCTTTATTCCAGATATTCCTTTCAATAGGGCAGCTATTGAAACCTCAAAATAATATTTTTAATGAGACCTCCAAGTAGTTATAATAGAAGAGATCCTGGTACCCAAACTTGTAGAACACTGGTGTTTATAGAAAGAGAATTGGTTTAAGTGTCAGGCAGACTTGGATTTGAATTCAGCCTCTATCTCAAATACTATCTATTATATATTGCTGTATAACAAATAACTAAAACTAACCAACTTAAAAGAAATGCACATTTACTATTTCACAGATTCTGTGGGTAAGGAGCTGGGAACTTCTTACCTGGGTTCTCTATTTATGGTTTCGCAAGGCTAGAATCAAGGTTTTACCAGAGCGGAGTTCTCATCTAGAAATTCAACTGGGGAACGATCCACTTCCCAAATCCCTCAATTTGTTGACAGAAATCATTTCCTTGTGGTTGTAGGACTGAGAACTTCAATTTTCTGCTAACAGTCAAGAGACCACTCCTAGAAGTTGCCCCCAGTTCCTAGAGTCTGCCCAGAGTTCCTTGACATCTGGGCTTCTCCAACATAGCTGCCTACTATAGCAAGGAGATAAGGTGAGTCTCTAGCAGAAATCCACTAGCAAGATCCACAGAATGTAACATAAGCACAGAAATGATATCTCACCACGTCTGCCATATTCTTTTGTATAAAACCCCAGGCTCTGCTCACTCTTAAGGTGAAGAGATTATATAAGGGTGTGAACACCAGGAGGCATTGATCATGGGAAGCCACCTGGGAATCTGTCAGTCACAGTGTGACCCTAGGCAAATTGTTTACCACTACAAATTCTTAACCTCATTATCTAAAAATGCAGTTATTAACACGTGCTTTAAAAGGTAACTTGTGAAGGTTCTGGCATGTAGCTGTTTTTATTAGTAGCACTAACAAGGAAGAACCCCCAAAGAAAAAGAACCACAAGGCTTTAATGCTGTATTTACAAAGTTCTTTCTAATTCTGTGGTTTAATGTCCAAAAATTTTATTTACTGTTTTAATGAATGTGGTATGTCTCCAGAGCCTAACATAGGGTCTGCCTCATGGTAGATCATCAGTAAGTGTTTTTTCAATTGATAGTAATTCTAGTAAATGTCCCTTTCTTTTGTTTCTTTAAATATGACTTTATTTTAAGATGTCCTTTCCAAAGATGGGTAAGAGGAGGACCTCTCATAGCCATTTTTATCGAAGAATAATTTCAACCTGGGGGGTGAAAACTATGAATGCATCCAGTGGAAATGAAAGTAAAAACTCCCAGAGTGTTTCTACTGGGGAAAGAGCACACAAGATGTTCTGTGCACAAGAGCAGCAGCTGCTTCAGGTTTGGGTTCATAACATGACTATCTTGACAGCTTCCCACTGCAGAGTGCAAGCAGTTAGCAGTGCTATTAGCATTTCTCTTTCTGCTCATATTCAGAGACTTAGTATTTTCCCCTACTGGCTGTTTCCCTCAGCCCTCTTACCCTACTTTTCTAACATATCAAAAAAAATACAGATATTCAAAGATAATTGAATGGTGATCTCAGAAACATAGTTAAGTGGGGAAACAAGAAAAATTGCTACAAATAATCACCTTACTTCTGTTGTATGTGCATCCTATTTCCTTAGTTATTCTTTTTTTTTTTCTGTTAGAGTATTTTTTAAAGAAAATTTGGTAGGTAGAGATGGGAATTAGAATGTTTAATGAAAAAAATATTCTTCTCTTCTTATCCTATCAGTGTATACAGGTCACATCACATAAGTCTTCAGAAAAATAAAAGAGAAAAATTAATAAGATATTTACTTTGCAAGCAGATAAACCCATAAGCCCTAAAAATATTTTTTTCTTAATGTGTCATTATTTAAGTTAATCTATTCAGTCTCTGACCCCTGTGTATGTACTGTGTAAATCCTTTCTCTTTGTTCTGTGATAAGCTCATTATATTTATATACAGTTGTTCTCCCCAGTAATCATCAATTTGTTGTGTTTAAATAATTGTCTCTGTCTGGCATATTTTTTCATCATACAGTGTATTACAATTTTGGAAATATTTTTGCCAAAAGCCAAGAGTTGTTTTTTTCTTTAATCACACATTTCCAAATTATCCAGCACTTCAATAGATTTTGGAAATTGGTCCTGCTAAGGAAAAACATAGTAAATTCTGTTTAATAAGTATCTTCTGAAAATGGCATACAAGATAGGTAGGTAGGTAGACAGGCAGGCAAATAATATGCTATGAAAAAAATGCAAAATGGAAGAATCAAATGTTGAATCTGAACTGGATACAAAAGATCATTAGCTCAAACTCTAAGGTATTAACTGTTTGTGTCAGAGCATAAAGCTGGTTCATGTAAAAGTTGGAAGTGGAATATCTAGCCTTGCTGCTCCTGGTCTAGTATTCCTTCTACTGAGCCATGCTGATTCCATATATATTTGAAAAATGGAGCTCAGAGAAGTGGGTAATAAAAATTCATAACCTTTTCCCATATTATACATACTCTCATTTTTATGCTTAGCAATCAGGATTTTTCATGCTTTTCTAAATGCTCTTATAAAGTCCTCAGAATAACCCAAGCAGCTGCCAAAAGGTGGATTGCATAGCTACAAACATCTATGCATTCACACCTCACAGTCTGGGGAAAATAACCAGGAAATTATTTAAAAGTAAATACAAAGCTCTTGGGGATTAACTGAGATAATTTGTCTGAATTTATGAAAGAAGTAACACTATTACTGCTGCCTAGCTTTTTATTTCTTTTAGTTACAGATATAAATGGCTTCAAAACAGTGCAGTTTTCTAAAGGTAAAAAAAATTAATGTAGCTTTTTAGAGTTTCTAATCTTTTGATTTATTGGAAAAGATAGTCATATTAAATGCGTTCTCTCAATATATATTCTGATGTGTGTTTTACATGCATTTTCTATGTGTCTTAGTAGAACATTCTGCTTGAAAATCTGATTTCACCTAATGAAAATGAACCACGTTACATTCAGTGTAGAATATAAAAGAAGGATCTCTCAGGAATCAGGACAAGTAATTTATCAGTTTCATCCTTAAAGTAAACCATGAAGACCTATGGGTCAGATTTGGGGCCAGTCATGTACATTAGCACATTCAGTTTAAAAGACTTGGCTTTCAGGGGTCATTAGGAAACTGTTCCAGGAGGTTTTTGGTACATAAACTCTTAAAAATTTAATTATAGGCATGAATAAGGCAGTAATAGTTTCAAAATTCATACTGTTTATTTAGCTAGCCAACCCTGTGGTAATGTATTTTTCATTCATTCATTTTCAGGATGAGATGAGCATAGTTAGCTATGCATCTGATATATGGCTTCTAATATAATGCCAGTTGGTTTAGACTTTATTGGTTAGATCCTCAATTAAGTCTGTCATATATTGAAACAGATACACAGTAGGCTTGGCTTTAGGAAATTTCAAACTCCAGCTCTTTTGGGAAATGTTATCTATAAAAAGTCAATTGCACCAGGATTTGCTGAGTGGTGGTCCCTGCTGGCGGAGATGAAGTACTCTGCATTCCATTGTGTGCTGTCCTGCAGTGCTGTGGGCTAGGATGTAATAGGTAGTCTACATCCTCTGGGGAGCCTTCAAAAGCTGACAGTCCATCTCCTGTTGCTCCCTCTGTGGGTTGTAAATGAAAAGATAATTTGCAAGGTGATGACTTTTTTTAAAATGTTAAGTGTATAGCAGTGCGGACTGCAGGATTAACATCAGTCAAATTAAGATATCATAGACAAGATTTAACATCCTTTAATCTGATATTCTGTGCACTGGTAAGAAGTATTTTCTATACACAGGAAGCCCCCTATGAATTGTGTATTACATGGCAGATGTTAAATGAGATGTTAAAAAATAATAAAAAATAATAAATGGGAAAAAATAATTCTAGCTTTGAGTACTGTAATTGTCCCAGGCTCCTTTTACCAGAATAAAGTCAATCAGGTATTTCTATTCTTAGCCATTTCTAATCACATTTATATAATTTACACAAAGAAAATATGATATTATAAATATTTTGGGAAGGACTTTACCATTCACTAGGTGTTTGAAAGTGAGATTATAGATTACACATCCTTTGATCAGTTTTTTAAGCATTTCAGTTCACACAATGAAGCGTGTATTTTAAGTAATATTAATTGCTTGTCATATTCTTTTTCAGTAGTATGTTAGTTTAGTAGTCAGACAGTGATAAAAAGAATTTGATTTACTAATATTACATAAATTGCTCCACAGAAATGCTTATCCTTTATAGGGTATGTAGTCTATATATAGCATATGTGGCCTTGCAGTTAAATGCGATAAATTTGCAAGGGAGGCCGTAGTATACAGTATTTAGTAAAAGCTTTAGATGAAACAGACCTGAGTGTAAAGCCTGGATCTGTGTGACCTTGGGCAGAATCCTTAACTACCTTAAGTCTCAATATTGTCAACAATAAAAGGGATAATAATGGTACTTAAACTCAGGGGTGAATAGGGATTCAAAAGAAGTATTATCTCCACTGGTTAACTCAATAACTGATAGCTGATCATTATGTTATTTGTAACAGTATTGGTATCATTATCAGTAGTAGTGACAAAAGTAGTAGTACTAAGCAGTAATTAAGTTAGAAGTTTAGAGGACTATCTACCAAGTTCTCCAAGAAAAGTTGAGAAAGATTTCCCAGGAAAAATATGATTTAGATTGTCAAGGAGAAAGAGAAGTTTTCTAGTTTAGGGCATACTGAAAGAACATTATAGGCAGAGAAAAAGCTGAACTATGTATAATTGTATGCAGTTGCATATATAAATAATAATGAGAAGTGCAATATAGGTAAAGTAGGAGATGGAGATGCTAAGTGGTAAGTTATGTGATGATTTGGAACACTTATCCTTGCTAAGCTAAGAAGCTAGAAGTTACTCTGTAGATAACTGGGAACCAATAAAGATTTTAAGCAGCAGTATGATACAATCAAATCTATATTCTTCTAGCATTGTCTAAGGGGATTGGAAATGGATCACTAGCCCCACAAGTTTCTTTGCAACCCTCTATGCTAAAATTCAGTTTAGTTCAGCTCAACAATTATATTTTGAGCAAAGAAAGGTACTAGACACCTTAGGATTCTGTGGATATGAGAGCAAGAAACTGAGATATTTTGTGCTGATAGACTCAATTATTTTATGGAAATAGGGAGCAATACATCATCCACTGAGAAATGGTGAGGACTGGAAATATTTAAGGTGAAGGGTAAAAGTTTTCTTCTTGTTTTCTTTTCTTTTAATAGACATTGAAATTGGAAAGGGACAAGTAAAATTAAAGTTTTCTCATTGCAGACTGACTTAGATTGGAGATCATTGTTGTGTGGCCCTCTACTCTGCAGGAGCACTAGTGTATGGTAGAATAGGGGGTGGGTGACTGATCCAGCTTGGGGTGTGTCTGAACCTGGACAAAAGTATGACAGTAAAGTAAGGGAATGAAGGATCTGGGGCAGATGTATTGAGGATGATCAAATTACAGTAAAGACAGAATAATCCAGAAACAGCACCAGAAAGAAAATGAAAGATCTAACATTGGATATGGCTTAGGGTTCAATGAGCAGGTTTAAAAGGAATGAGAAAATGGAACATAAAAGACTGAGTTTAGCGAGCAGGGTACTGGACTATGAGAGGTCTGTTCTATAAGGTGTGGTAGGCATAATAGTGGCCCCCACAGATGTCCATATCATGACCCCCAAAATGTGGCTATGGAAGTGCTCAAGCAAGAGGAGTCACTAGATAAAGAGAGGAAGGAAGACTGTTTCAGCAAGAGGACAGTATGTGCAAAGTCCCTGTGGCAAAACAGAGCTTGAACATTACTAACGGTTGAAAGATGAGGACAGTAGGAACGTAGGAACAGAGTAAGCTGTAAAGACTGTGGGGGATTAGCTGTGGAGGGCTCAAGAAGACATGTTGAAGACTTCTTATATTTTTCCCAAGAAAAATGGGAAGTCATAACTGAGTTTTAAGGAAGAAAGTGCCATGATTGGTTTGGAGTTTCAGAAACACCATTTTACTTGCAGTTTGGAGGTTAACTTTGAGAGAGACCAGAATGAATATAGTAGGTCAGCTACAAGGTAGTTGTAGTGATCTGCTGAGTGAAAATAGCAATTTGAGTTAAATGGTAAACTGTGGAAATGGGGAAGGATTGTCAACATATTGCACACAATTTCAGAAAGACCAAACGTGATACTAATATGTCATATACGAATGACATTTTATGCAGACATAAGAACATTTATATGCCTACTTTTCAAGTCAAGTCCATTCAAAACAGAATAAAAATCAACATGCAAGCTTGATATGAAGGTAGGTGGTTGACACAGAGAGAAGAGAGTGACAAGAGGGAATTTTGGTGCCAGGAGAGGCCATTCATTGCTGTTAGCTTTAACTGTTTTGTCTTAAACATTTGTGTAAGTTTTTAATTCCATACCATAATACTGGTATTGGTTTTACTATGAAATCATTTCATTTTTTTCTCCTCAAATTTTCAGTGAAATTCTTTCTGTTGGAAGATACACCATCTTTATTCTAAGAATTCTGCACTTGCTGATTACCACTTTTCCTCCTGGGCATCCATGTTCTCCTTTTTGAGAAGTCAAATCTGACCTTATGCCATTTGACCCTCACAGCCATTCAGTGAAAGAGCCATACCAGGAAGAGCCATTACCATTTTAGAGATGAGAAAGCTGAGGCCTGGAGTGACCATGAGACACCTCCCCCCTCCAAGGTAGATTGCTAGAAATGAGCAGAGGTAGAATTCTGTAACCATCATAAACACAATACAGTTTTTGTCTTGTCAGATCTTAATGGCAAGACTGAAACAGGTCAGAGGTTAGCTAATTTATGCCATCACAGTATTGGGAAAATTAAAATGTAATAAAACTCAATTGGCTTCAAGTGCTAAGTCCATACAAACTCTAAAATAGAAATAGGCATTGCCAGGAGAAAGCTGAAAAGGTCTATTTCAAAATGTAGTTATTATACAGAATCAATTGCAATTTTAATAGAAATCATACTTTATCATAGACAGGATAAGAATTACATGCTGCTACATCAAGGTAACACATAAATAGTACCATCATAACAAATAAAATAAAAGAGCACATCCTTGGAAATTATAGGGACCTTGATAATTCTTGACACAACTTTTATATTTTATTCATTCCATAAAACTCAAAAAAGCATAAGTGATGAGCGAGACATGAAAGCTTTCCTATGTCAATTGAAAATAAAAAATAAATATGGTTTTGGAAAATACCCACACAAGAGATCACCATGGGAAAAGGAGTAGTAGGGGCAGCAAGTTTTAAAACCTGTAGTTAAAAACCTGCAAACACTACCTTTGGCTACAAAGAAAAGTCCAGTTTCTTGAGTTACAGTTGTTTATACACAGTACATATTTGCATAAAATTAACCAACATTTTCAGGATTGTGGATTTGCTGACTTCTTAAAGCACAGAATTTTACTATGAATAATTTCCAGTAGTATGTAGATATTTAGTAGTTGATGCTCAAAATGAAAAGTGAGTACAAAGTCTCCTTTATTTCTTTTTCCAAAGTACTTTTCATATTCCATTGTTGCACATGACACCTTGGCAGGCTGTTTTCCCAGCCAGAAGAAAGTAAAGCAAAATTGAGGCTTTACTAACTTCAAAATGTGTGTCATTGAAAAATTAAAATAAAAGTTGTATTATAGTTAGTGAATATATTTCCTGTAATTATATCCTGAAACAAAGAACTAAATGGAAACCATGTCAAACATAATAAAAATGAAACAAAATATGGAAACAAAACAATAAAAATAAAAGACAAAACAAGAAGAGAGATAGTTGCTGCATAAAAAACAAAACTTCTATTTTTCATTGCCCAGAAAGAACCAAAAACAATGTTTAAAGTCTGGTATCCAAGTTGTCTGAATGCCAAATTAACATTATTCAGTTTATTGCATATTCCAGGGTAAGAGAAAGCATAAATGGAGAAAATGACCAGCCTTAAGAACTCTAAGGCATTTTATGTACTGAGGGAATTTATAAAGCTTCCCCTGTTTTTGCCATTTCGATAGAAAATGATTACGCCATGGTCTTACTTGGTAGTATATAATTTTTTTTAGTGTAGGGCAGCAACAGGTAAATAGAAGCTACCTATCCTACCAGATAGATAGATTGCCAGAGATAGAAACTCAGACATCAGGAAATATTATAGTTTTAGAATGAGTACATTCTTAACACCACTCAAAATAAATATCAAAGGTAGGGTATAATGAGGACGGTCTTGATAACTGGGTAGGCAAGAGTGTGGTCTTTGGAGCTGGACTGGCTAGAATCAAATCCCAGCCTTGTCTTTTAATAGTTACATGATCTTAAGTAAATTACTTGATTTTTTAATGTCTCAATTTCTTCATCTATAGAATGAGGTCAATAGTAGTAACTACCTTCTTTAATTATTGTGAGGAATAACTGAGTAAAGAGAAACCCTCCAAATAGTGTCTAATGTACTTTAAGAAGTACAAAAGTGTTTGCTATTGTGTCATAGAAAACAAACAAACAAACCAAAAATTCCCCCACAGTTATCAGTAAGTAGACACACATTGTGATTATTTTGTGTGAATCCCTGTGTTTGTGATTTCTGGCTCATTAATTTACCTACTGCTTAAAATACCTCTACAAAGTACATATTAAGTTATTCATGTGTTAATAATGAAAAAGGCATAGATGTCACATTTTTTTGTGGAGACTTTAATGATTTTCTATGACCGGGTTTGTTGCTTTTCCTGTGAGTCTCTGTAGTATGCCATACTGCTCTCCATAGTTTCAGTTGCCAAGCAGCACTGTAATTGCCTATTTTCATTGTCTTCCACACCATACTATAAATTCTGTGAAGGCAGAGTCTGTGTTTTCTCCAACTCAAATATCTTGAGTGTTTGGCATAGTGCCTATCTGTAGTAGTGACCCATAATCATTTGTTAAGCATTCTATGAAATTCTCTGGAACAGACTCTAGATTGAGTGGCCCAAAACTCATTTTTAATCATCCTTTTCCTCGTTTCCTTTGTTATAGATACTGTAAACTTACAGATACGGTACATGTAACTCTGAAAGACTCTGTCACTTGTCCAGCCTCTCTTGTAGCTAAGACCATGTGATGCAGTTCTGGCCAATGAGCTATACATGAATCAGCATGAGAGAGGGTGGTGGTATTAGAAGCCTTTGTTTTTCTTCTAAAAGGGAGATAAGGGTAACAGGTCCCATTACTTTCTGTTTTCATAGTAAACATGAGTTGTAGAGCTGTGCCAATCATCTTAAGATCTCAAAGTGATAACCGCAGTAGTACAGACTAAAATTGTGTCCCCCCACTAAAATTTGTATGTCTTACCGTCCAGTACCTAAGAATGTGACTATATTTGGAGACGGAATCTTTACAGAGGTAGTTAAAATGAAGTTATTGGGGTTGGCCCCAATTCAGTCTGACTGGTGCCCTTATAAGAGGAGACTGGGAAACACACAGGCACAGAGGGAAGACCATATGAAGACACAGGGAGAAGAGGACCCATCTACAGTCCAAGGAGAGAGGCCTCAGAATGAAACTAACTCTGCTGACATCTTGACCTTAGACTTACAGCCTCCAGAACTATGAGAGAGTGAATTTCTGTTTTAAGCCAGCTAGTTTGTTGTCCTTTGTTATGGCAGTCCTAGCAAACTAATAAACACATGGATCCAAGCCAACATATAAGAACAACACAGCAGGAGACTTAAACGGCCTGGGTAGGTAAACCAATACCACTAAGTGCCTAACTTCAGATTTATGTGAGATAAGTAACGCCTACTTGTTTGAGCCATTTTAAGTTACAATTTCTGCTAACTTCAATTGCTACCTAGAACACTCTCCATTTTTCTTTGATTCCCAAATGAGTTTGACCTGATTCAGAGTTTTTTCTGTTACCAAAACCTGAATCAATATGCTTACCTGTTTTCCAGATCAAAGAAACGAGCCAGATTTGAGTCAGAAAAGTCAAATGACAGCTGCAAAACCAGCAAAAGGACAATGATTAATTTAAAATAAAATTCATCATTATTTTCTTTTTTTTTTGGAATGAGTCTGTTAACAACTGACATTCTCTCTGGGAATGTGATTAAATGGGGGCTTATCTGTAAATATCCCAATATTTCAACATTTCTTATAGCTTTTAATAAAGAATATATGTCTGTTGTTTAAAAAAAACAACAATCTAAGCAAGGATTTTCATAGACGTACATGAAAATTAAAAGTGGCAGAGGAAAAAAAGAAACTCTAACAGGGTGAAAGTATAATAAAGATCAAGAAAAAATTGAAATTAGAATGGTGATCAAAAAAAACCAAATATACCTAAATTCTGTTATTTAGTACTAAAATATTTATTAATGGTACTGTTATTGCAATCAAGGGATTTTTATCACCTTACCACCCCAAATAATTGAGTTTTATTGTTTTCAGACAGATGGGAAATCCAACACCAAATTTCCTTCTGAAGTTCTTCTCTTTACAACCATCATTGGTGCTATTTTTATACACCTAAATCCCTTAGCAAATACTTCCTAAGGCAAACCTTAGTGTATACACTGTATTGAGATAGGCAGTACAACCATGGGGAAACGAGAGTAAGTGTAAAGGAAAGTGAGGCAGTGAAGAAGGGCAAGCAAGATTAAAGTTGCATGTTTCTGAACTGTCCCAGCATCCCAGGAAATATAGTCAGGAGCTTAGTTTTTTGGAGTATCTGCAGAGAGACTGTATGATACCACCATCTCAAAACTCTCAGGATAGAAAGGGAAAGCAATCTCTCACTGTACATTTCCCAGTCTATCTTTCTTTGGTCAAAGATCATCTCATGTGGTATTTCCTCTCCACTCTTCTGCATTTTGCTAATTGGCCCCTTTGGGTAGCTGCTGAGGAACCTGGCCCTTCCATGAGTCCAGTTGGGTCACACTGAAGAGCCAGAGCTGCTTCATCTCAGACCATGAGGGCACAATAGAGTTCTTGCTGAAGCTTGCTCTCAATCATGGGGTGTTAGGACAATTTGAAATGTTGAAGATGAGGTAAATGCAGTGGTGAACAGAGCTTGGCTGTGAGCCCATGGAAAGACTGAAAGCCATCATTGGGCTTATTCTGTGTGGGAAGCAGGACAAATGGTCAACTCCCCAACCCAGGGTTGGAGTGGAGCTGAGAGATTGGAAGGCTCATAAACTGGCCTGAATACAATTCAATTTTCAGTTATTTACTTGTCTGTGAGCTTACACTTTCCTTTTTGGCTAATTGTGCAACATTATCACAGTAACAGATTTACTTGCTTGAGGACAGACTCATAATCTATGTATGTACTGTCATTCTTGCTATGTATATGTATGAAGTTAACATGAGTTTTAATAGTTGCTTTAATTTCATCATAACCTTATGCTTCAGAACTTACTTTTGAACCGTTTGTAAAGTAATCATTAAATTCTTTCACTTTTCCCTCTTTTGGTTGTATCCTTTGATGTTAGAAATGTAAGTAGAAGGACACACCCTAACAGAAGTAGAAGGGCCCTTGTATGAGTAGCATATACTCTTCCTACAGCTCCACTGGTCATCTTGTACATGGGGGACAGGTAGCCTAGGAAAGAAATGAACTTTTATTATGTTAAGCTGCAAAGGTTCAGGGATATTGTACTACTGAAACATAACTTAATCAGACTCCTAAAAGGAAGCCCCTTCAGACTAGATGATTGAGGACATTTATATGAATTGTCATACAAACTACAAGAAGTACAAAAGCTTGACAATAACTGTAGTCTTCAGTAGAAGAATCCAGTGAACCTGTAGTGATCTGAAGAGGGAGATACCAGGAGAGGAAGTAACCTACTTTCCTTTTACCCTCCAATCTCTTTGCATTGATTTCTATTGATGAACACTCTTGGAATCTGGAAGACAAAAGAATCCATCAATGCAGATAATAACATCAACCTCTGCACTCTACCCAACCCCCAACCATGGCATAAAGTAGTGAAGAGGAGTATGAACTATAGCTCTAGTGTGGTAAATGAAAATATGTTATCCTGATTGATGCAGAAATTGATATTGGTTGCTTCTGTGACAACAAAGCAAAAATGTCTGTGATTAATGTAAAGGCTAGGTAACAAGTAGGGTGATAACTGATATAGGAGCCTAAAGGATGGTATAAGTAATATTATACAGGATCAAAGCATTTGGTAACCTTTCCACCTTTGCTTGGATGTCAGCTCTTATACCTTGTATCCTAGAGGTGGTGGGAAAATTGAATGTTAATGGTATGGAGTTGTTGCTGCTGATTATATTTGGCAAGGTATCAAAGGAAAGAGATGAGTTCAGGAAAACAGATTTCAAAAGACGTAGAAATAGTCCACAAATTCTGGGACTTATTTTAGAAGAAAAACTACTTTTCAACTCCAAACCGTAAAAAATAAAATGGAGAAATGCTTTGCATGAAAAAGGCTGATTAAAATTCAGAATCCTGGCAAGCATCAAATCAAAGTCATAGCCATTAAACTCATTATTAAAACCTCTGAATGGTTTATAGCAACACATAGGAAAAAATCCTTTCAATTTGTCAAAATCTCTCCAGGAAAATGATCAAGTGTTTAAATTTCCTACCAAAACCTGATGAGACAATGGTACCTACAGTTAAGTCAAGAGAGCGATTCATGGGGCCTTAGTCAATAAAATGTGAGCAGATGAGATAACATCCATTCTGGGAAGACCTTTTAGAGACAAAGCATATCTTGCCAGGTTTTCTTCCCTCTGCCATGGCTGTCTAAGAAACAGGAATCAGGATGAAGCCTCTGAAAGCCTTTGGCCTTGGTGGCCATAGTGAGAAGAGCACCCTGCTGGTCTTTCAGATATGGAACAAGAGTAAGAGACAACATTTGGTTCCAGTAAGCCACTGTGGTTGATTTTGTGGTTATTTATTATCATCTAACATATGTCCAATAATACAAGCTAATAATAAACTTGTGGAATGGAAGATATTATGCGATACAGTAGTAACGATGGAAATGCAAACTGAACAAGTGAAACCACAGCAGGCAAATACACAAATATGAAAGCCATGAATAACCGCAGCCACAGTAAACTGACTGGTACAACCCGTTTAGGCTCATTTATATCCTTTCAGAGCATAATGGTTAGTTAGAGAAAAAGAGAATTGCTGTAATGATCATGAAGAATTTTACATTTCAATTTTGTAAGATATATATGAATAAACTGGGATTTTTTTCCGTTGAAAATTACCTATCATCTCATGCAATTTTAAATAACTTTCAGTGAGACTGTTATGATCTGTTTCGAAAATAATGAAGACCCAAGCATAGAGAACAGGGGTTTATGAGGGTGATATGGATGTTCTGATTGGTCTAAGTGTGACGTCTGGAATTTCAGGGAGAAATTACATGGTATAGTGTAAAATATATTTGGCTTTGTTCCTGGTTCTTGGCATAGAACTCCTAAAATCTTTGGAATTGCCTAAGTGATAGGTATCTTTTGTTATTCATAAGGCGTCCCTTTGTATCTACCCTGAGTTTATGCTAACTGTGACGCATAGTAAGCACCTAGACAGCTTCAGGATGAGGATTGTAACCAACTGCAAGATTGGAGGATTGGAACTTTGATCCCCCAAACCTCCTGGGAGTGGGGATGGAGATTAAGGGCAATCACCAGAGGCCTATGATCTAATCAATCATACCTGTGTAACAAAATCTTGACTAGGAACTCTGAATGCCAAGGTTTCTGGGGGCTTCTAGGTTGGTGAATACATTGGGGTTCTGAGGAAATCCTAGAAAGGGCATGGAAGCTCTGTGTCACCCTACCCTATATCTCTACCCCTGCAAATTTTTGCCCTGTGCATCTCTTCTGTTTGGCTGTTCCTGAGCTTGTATCTTTTATAATAAAATTGTAACCATAAGCATAATGCTTCCCTGCATTCTGTGAGTTGTTCTAGTGAATTATCAAATCTGAGGGGGAGGTTGAGGGTACTTCTGAATTTATAACTGACCAGGTAGATGTTTGGACTACCCAAGAGTCCCCGTTATGTCAGTTCCCCCAGTCTTTTAGGGCTGAGTCCTTAACCTATGGAATCTGGGCTAATTCAGATTAGTTAGTGTCAAAATTGAGTTGAATTATTAAACAGCGAGTTGAGTGTTGGAAAACTGTTAGAAAGAGATTTATCTCTAGACTCAGAAAACAGCAAGCCAAGTTTAGTCTTGATCTTCCCTGAAACCAAAGTACACTAGGCAGTACCTGGGGTTGGATCTCTAAATTGGGACAGAGCAGCTGTGAGGAAATGTACCATACATCTGATAGGAAAATTATATTCTGATTGGAGTATAGAAAAGCATCCTTCTTCAGAGGCTGTGAAATCTGTGTGAAGCAGATCAAATTTCCACACATGGATAAAGCTGGAAAAGAATTACCAAAAGTAGCAATGAGTGTTTGCTGCTTCTGTTTTTCATAATTTTGTCTAATATTCATATTTAAATTTTCTTAAGTCCTTTTATCCCTATAGATGTGCCATTAGCTTTGACCAGTTTTTGTTTTGTGGCTCTTCCTTTTAGATGCAACTGTTTCCATGATGATTTAACCCTTGGTTTCTTGTCAAGTATATCTCAGGGTACTAGTTTTGCCCTCCTCCATAGCTTGCTCTCAGTTTCTACCTTTTCCAGTTGAGCATCTGTTTGTGCCTATAGTCATACCCTTCAGTCTTACAATCCAGGCCAGAATGTCTTCAGGCCAGTCTCTTAGTTGAGAAATAATCAGTATATGCTTTAAAGAACAATAGTATCAGAATGATGGAAGTTCAGGAAAGCTTCAGGCACTTAGAGATACCAAAAAAGTTCAATATGTCAAGCAGAGCACAACACTATGAAATCCCATATAGACTATTCATTGTGAATAAAATATCTATCTATAGTTAACAAACCTCTCCTTCCAACTCTCTAGGGATTGGAGATGACAGAAAGCAGGATATAGTCCCACAAAAGAATAAAGGAATGGAATGAGCTAAGAGAACATATTTAAATCCTTAATGGGAATGTGAGTATTAATCAGGTCGTCATTCAGTACTACTGGGAAGAATCTGTAAGCCCCATCAGGCACTCTTTCTGACCTGCAGCTACCAGGTAACTCCTTTGGCTGCCAAATTCCATAAAGAAAAAAATGCATCCCATTTTCATTTCAAAGTTACAAAAAAACCCTATTAAAACTGACTAAAGGAAAAAGGGTAATTTATTATCTTATATAACTAAAAAGTCCAGGAAAAGATCTGATCAGCTGTAGCTTAATACAAAGAGCTAATGGCTGTTTAGACCAGGTCTATTGTCATTTGTTCACTGTTCTTTCACCCATTTTGGCTAATTAGAAACTCCTCTTAGTAGCCAGGTGACTACCACCAGTGCCATGGCTACATTCTTCCAGAGTTAAGTTCAGTATGAAACAATATGGTCTTCTATTTCAAAAGTCAGACTAACATCTCAGTATCTCTGTAGGTTTTATCCCTTCTGTGAACTGATCAGTGTAGCCAAGGGTAAAGTGGTGTGTTTAAATATTCTGGCACATCTGATAGACAAAAAAATGAAAACATTTTTCCTTCCAGTGCTAGATAGAATGTATAGTATAGCTCACAAGCATTCTACAATGGTATATGAAAGTTAACAGCATTTTAGTCTAGCCAAAAGGGGCTGAGCTATAGACCAACACGTGTGGATAATAAAGTTGAAAGAAAAATATCAGAACTTAGAAGCTCAACTTCCCTCTTTAGCCCAATATAGTTAACAGAGTTCAGGATGCAGTCTTGCCTGCATTTATGCTGGAGAGCCCAGTACCTGGGCCAGGTGCATAACATCTACAATGCAATGCACAGTATGACTGTTAAGGGATAGTACACATTACAGATATTGCTGAACAAACTTCTCATCTTCACTCTCAATCTCCCTGAGTTTATGCAGCTTGGGCCAGTATCTTCCTGAATTTATTGATACAGAGCTATAATAAAGTTCAGTTATCCAGATGTCTCTGAGAGTCAGGTTAACAAGTTCTTGAACTAGTTTTAGAGTCCATTTTTCCCTCTCCATCTGACAGAGAGACATAACTAGAAGGATCAGATCTACTTGGAGATAGTGTTGGGGAAAGGAGAAATAACTAATACCTGTTAAGTCCTTACCATGTGCGAGGCTTTTATTCTCTATCTATTTTACATAAATTTTCTCTTCCAATTCTTCCAACAGACTGAAAAAATATTATTGCATCTTTTATTTTTTCAATTGAGGAAAACTAAGGCTCAGAGAACTCAAGTAATTTACCTAAAATTATACAGCACACAATAATGTTTCAGCTTAATCTCAGGGCATTCGGTCTCCAAATATTATTCTCTTCCTTCCTACCCCATCTTTCTTTTACTCCCTTCCTTCTATTTTCTATCGTTATTTTTCATATATATTCATTTTAGGATTTTAAAAATAAAAACGCAAAACATTTCAATGCGGCAGGAAAAATTCCTTCCTCTGCCTTTTGTTCTATTTAGGTCGTCAGTGGATTGGATGGTGCCACTCACATTGGGGAGGGCAATCTGTTTTGCTGAGTCTACCCTTTCAAATGCTAATCTCATCTAGAAACAGAGCCCTCAGAAATAATGTTTAATCTGGGCACTCTGTGACCAGTGAGGTTGACATGCAAAATTAACCATCCCAGCTACCTTACAAAATCCTCAGAAATACTACTTAACCAAGTAGTTTTAGAGCAGGGAGGCAGAGCTAAGCTCTGGCTACAATAACAGTGTGGGTGACACAGGTTATACTGTCCCCTCAGACACTCTCCAAATGCCAGTCAAATCTAGAACCAGCCAATTCAGCAGCTAAAAAGTCCTGATTGTCCTTGCATCTTTGTATAATGATCACAGATTCTTAAGTTCTGGATAGGAATACTTAATTGTCTACACCAAGGGCTCAAGTCTACTTTATAGCTCTCTGGAGTAGGAGATAAAATATTTATTTCATTTTACTTTTGTAGTGGGACGTGAGATAATATCTCCTACCTATATTGAAATTTCCTCCAAATAAAAAGTATATGCAGATGGCGAATGGCCAAAAAACATAAATGAACACTATAATCTAGTTGGAATTTTTTGCGCTCAGTTAGGTATAGGTAATTTTCATATTGATGTCAACCCACATACTCTGTAGATTTAGGATGTGTGGGTTCACCATATCTCAGAGATGGAATCCTGAGGAATATTTGTTCCATGACAGCCTTAATGACTAGTCTATACCTTGCAGAAAATTCAAGTTAACAAGTAATGTGCTCTGTCCATGCTTGGCTTCAAGAAGAGGTATATTCAGCAGGTCAGTGACTGTGGCTCCAGAAACACTGAGAGAAAACAGCCTCTTTGGTTGTTGTCAGACTTAAAAGTAGGTAAGCAGCAAGCAGCACAATAGATGTGCTTCCTTTTTTTGTGTATGTGTGTATATATGTATATATACATATTATATATATAATTGAAGTCTAATCAGTTTACAATGGTGTGTCAGTTTCTGGTGTACAGCATAATGCTTCAGTCATACATGAACATAAGTATATTCATTTTCACATCTTTTTCACCATAAGTTACTGTAAGATATTGGCTATAGTTCCCTGTGCTATAATACAGTGTGAACTTCTTGTTTATCTCTTTTATATATGTGTTAGTATGTGCAAATCTCATATTTTCTGCCAATGTAATAGTAATCTGTAGAAATTTATAAAAATCAGAAATGTTTACAGAATAAACACCCAAAATCCAGTGATGTTCACTATACAACTTCATTATGTCTCCCCATGTCTTCTCTGTTTTTGTGTTTATTTTTATGGTCATATTACAGATATTTAATGATTTGGGTATTTATTTAGCATGTAAATATATCTTAAACAGTTTTCCTTTATTCTATGTATTCTTCTAAGAACAGAGTTTTACTCTACTATTTCATAGATGTATCTTAGCCTTTAACCAAACCTTATTGTTGGATACTTAGATTCTTACCACTATTTTGGTACCTCTGACTGACATGTTTTATTAAGTTATCTGCCCAGAATATAATGATTTGTTTATCATAGGGAACATCTCTTCCTCACACCTAATTGCTCATTATCTTATTTTGGTTGTAGTGTCCTGTCTTTGTCAAACATATGTTCAATATTTTCGTAAATGAATTCATAGGTAGTTGGGGTAGGGACTATGTAACCATGTTTTATTTCATGGCCCTGTCTTGCTGGGCATAGCTTATTGAACAGAGGTTGGGCACTTAGTTCAAGCTAAGCCAGGAGAATTTCTTCCTAGAAATTTGGAATTGAGGCCAAGTGAATGTAGTCTCAGACTTGGCTGGTTTCTGAACAAAGATGTAAAGATACGGGCTTCATGATGCAATTATCTTCCACCTGGTAGACTACAGGTATAGCAGGAAATCTGCAGAGAACCATGAAGTAGAAATGGTAAATTAAAAAGGTAAGAAAAGATGGAGAAAGTACTAAAGATGAGTGCCCTGATGCTTTTTTAAACAGTTATTATTATACTTATAAAACTTTTAAAATGTACTCTCTTCATTAGCAGTGGTTCTCAATTTTTTATGTGCTTCAGAATTACCAAGGATGTCTGTTAAATATTTAGATGCTTTTGTCCACACTGAAAGATTTTGACCCAGTGTGTTTGGACTGGGCCCGAGAATTTACATATTTATTGCACATTCTAGTTCATCGTAGTGCAGGTGGTATGAGAAGCACTGTTTGGAAAGTGCTGCACTGAGTCATGTTCCCTCTTTCGTACTTTGGGCTCCTTTCTTTCAGGCTTCTTTCCCAATATCATTATCTAACTGCTTCCCAAGAATCAAATCTTCTTTTTAAGCACTATGTACATTTACTACATACAATATTGTGTGCAGCAAGTACAGAAGTTTCTCCCTGCGTCCCCTCTATCTAGTCACCTATCAACCATATATCTAAATTCCCTAAAAAAGAAAGTAGTACTGGAGTATATTTTATTTAAATCAGAGTTACTCATTCAGTGAAAGGTTACGTATTCCAAAAGCCATTGTTCTCTAAAAGGATAAAATAAAATAAATTCTTTTTTATCATCCTTATTAGATTTTTCTCCTGAAGACAAAAGAAAACATTGTGAAATTACCTTTAGAGAATTACATATTTAAACTCCTCATTGTAAAAGGCAAATGCGCAAAACAAGCACAGACAAAATCCTTGGCATTGCAATTTATAAAGTTTCATGACTTTGTACTTATTTTTAAAAGGTAACTTTGATGCCTTTAGTAAGTATTAGTTGCCTGGTCCCATTAGGCAAGACAGTAGAATTAACCCAAATTTCAATCTAAAAAGCAGAATATTTTTATTTTATTAGCAGGTAGATCCTGGTAATGGAATGCATCTAGTCTTCTAAACATAGCAGGATATTTAATTTCATTTACAAGATTGCAATGAGAGTTAATGAGGAAACATAATTATCTGATCTGTGTTTATTTATATTGTCTTTCTTTTATTTTCACTTTTAGCTTCTCCGTGTCTTATCCTTCAGGATCGACACTAGTCTGCCTAACTGTTTCATTTTATTATAACCCAAATAGGCCATAAGTAAACATGGTACACAAGCAGGAGATTTGTTTATTCTTCTCTCTGAACCATTCAGCTTCCTTCTGTGACAGGCAGCAGAGTCAAGCCAAATGAATGTTGGGAGGCACTATGAATTCATCAGACAAAACACATTAAAGCTGGATATTATAAATTAGAAGTGTATTAACATTTTGGTCATTAAACCTGCTTAATTAAATTTAATTGTATTTCCCCCACATTATAGCAATTGCACACTAACCATATTGCCTTTCCTGTTCTAAAAAGAAAGCTTCATTGCAATGCAAGTCAACAGTTTAGACTTTCAAACATACCTTTGAGATGAATTAGATCATCTTTCATTACCAAGAAAAGAAATAAGGAAGATCAGTATGTTTATTTGATAGTGCCAGACTAAAGTTTGATATAAGATATTGAGGGGCCTTCTATAGATCACTATAATTAGTTTATTACCATGTAAATACCGCTGTCTGTCAGTTTTGTGTTATTTTTTTTAGAGTGAATGATGCACTCAGAAATGAGTCAGACTAGTCAAACAAGAAATATAGATTTCATGACTGGGCAATAAAGTTTTGAATTTGCAAATTAAAGTAAGTTCTTTGCATTTCATTAGGATCTAGGTCAGGTGATTACATATGTATTTAATGTAGTAGACATTTTGCATTGGGGTGATTACATGTGTATTTAATGTAGTAGACATTTTGCATTGGATAAATGCAAAGATAATTCAGAAATGCTATTGAATGCAAAATAGGAGCTGAAACATACAAATAAACCTCATTTTGTGATTTTGAGGGAAAGAACTAGCTCTTTGCTGGGGATTTAACAAGACATCATTGAAGGAGTAGGATATTAACTGGACTTTGAGAATGGTCACAATTTGTATAGGAAGAGTAAAGGTTAGTTCAGATGGAGGGAACCCCATGAGCTGTGACACAGAAGAAGAGTCTGATTGAATTTGACTGAAGTAAAGAATTCACAATGGGAAGTACTAAAATATTTTTTTAAAGCAACTGGAGGGAAATCATTAAATGCCAGACAGAGACTAAAATTTTTGTGGAAGATAAGGAGCCATTGGAGTTTTTAAATGGTGAACAGAAAGGATGATATTGAACCAATGTCTTTCACTTTGCCCATTGTGCACTTTAATCTCTTTACTTTTTTTCTATATAAACATTTTTTATTGAGTTATAGTCATTTTACTATGTTGTGTCAAATTCCAGTGTAGAGCACAATTTTTCAGTTATACATGAACATTCATTGTCACGTTCTCTTTCACTGTGAGCCACCACAAGATCCTGTATATATTTCCCTGTGCTACACAGTACAATCTTGTTGATCTATTCTACATTTTGAAATCCCAGTCCCTTCCCATCCCCCATCCCCCTGGCAACCACAAGTTTGTATTCTATGTCTATGAATCTATTTCTGTTTTGTATTTTTGTTTGTTTGTTTGTTTGTTTTAGATTCCACATATGAGCGATCTCAGATGGTATTTTTCTTTCTCTTTCTGGCTTACTTCACTTAGGATGACATTCTCCAGGAGCACCCATGTTGCTGCAAATGGCGTTATGTTGTCGGTTTTTATGGCTGAATAGTATTCCATTGTATAAATATACCACTTCTTCTTTATCCAGTCACCTGTTGATGGACATTTAGGCTGTCTCCATGTCTTGGCTATTGTAAATAGTGCTGCTATGAACATTGGGGTGCAGGTGTCATCCTGAAGTAGATTTCCTTCTGGATACAAGCCCAGGAGTGGGATTCCTGGGTCATATGGTAAGTCTATTCCTAGTCTTTTGAGGAATCTCCACACTGTTTTCCATAGTGGCTGCACCAAACTGCATTCCCACCAGCAGTGTAGGAGGGTTCCCCTTTCTCCACAGCCTCTCCAGCATTTGTCATTTGTGGATTTTTGAATGACGGCCATTCTGACTGGTGTGAGGTGATACCTCATTGTAGTTTTGATTTGCATTTCTCTGATAATTAGTGATATTGAGCATTTTTTCATGTGCTTTTTGATCATTTGTATGTCTTCCTTGGAGAATTGCTTGTTTAGGTCTTCTGCCCATTTTTGGATTGGGTTGTTTATTTTTTTCTTATTGAGTCGTATGAGCTGCTTATATATTCTGGAGATCAAGCCTTTGTCGGTTTCACTTGCAAAAATTTTCTCCCATTCCGTAGGTTTTCTTCTTGTTTTACTTCTGGTTTCCTTTGCTGTGCAGAAGCTTGTAAGTTTCATTAGGTCCCATTTGTTTATTCTTGCTTTTATTTCTTCTAGGAGAAAATTTTTGAGATGTATGTCAGATAATGTTTTGCCTATGTTTTCCTCTAGGAGGTTTATTGTATCTTGTCTTATGTTTAAGTCTTTAATCCATTTTGAGTTGATTTTTGTATATGGTGTAAGGGAGTGTTCTAGCTTCATTGTTTTACATGCTGCTGTCCAGTTTTCCCAACACCATTTGCTGAAGAGACTGTCTTTATTCCATTGTATATTCTTGCCTCCTTTGTCGAAGATGAGTTGACCAAAAGTTTGTGGGTTCATTTCTGGGCTCTCTATTCTGTTCCATTGGTCTATATGTCTGTTTTGGTACCAATACCATGCTGTCTTGATGACTGTAGCTCTATAGTATTGTCTGAAGTCTGGGAGAGTTATTCCTCCAGCCTCTTTCTTTCTCTTCAGTAATGCTTTGGCAATTCTAGGTCTTTGATGGTTCCATATAAATTTTATTATGATTTGTTCTAGTTCTGTGAAATATGTCCTGGGTAATTGGATAGGGATTGCATTAAATCTGTAGATTGCCTTGGGCAGTGTGACCATTTTAACAATACTGATTCTTCCAATCCAAGAGCATGGGATATCTTTCCATTTTTTAAAGTCTTCTTTAATTTCCTTCATCAATGATTTATAGTTTTCTGTGTATAATTCTTTCACCTCCTTGGTTAGATTTATTCCCAGGTATTTTATTACTTTGGGTGCTATTTTAAAGGGGTTGTTTCTTTACTTTCTTCTTCTGTTGATTCATTGTTAGTGTAAAGAAATGCAACTGATTTTTGAACGATAATTTTGTAACCTGCTACCTTGCTGAATTCTTCAATCAGCTCTAGTAGCTTTTGTGTGGACCTTTTAGGGTTTTCTATATATAGTAACATGTCATCAGCATATAATGACACTTTTACCTCTTCTTTTCCAATTTGGATCCCTTTTATTTCTTTCTCTTGCCTGACTGCTGTGGCTAGGACTTCCAGGACTATGTTGAATAGGAGTGGTGATAGTGGGCATCCTTGTCTTGTCCCAGATTTTAGTGGGAAGCTTTTGAGTTTTTCACCGTTGAGTACTATGCTGGCTGTAGGTCTGTCATATATAGCTTTTATTATGTTGAGAAATGTTCCCTCTATACCCACTTTGGTGAGAGTTTTTATCATAAATGGGTGTTGAATTTTATCAAATGCTTTTTCTGCCTATTGAGATGATCATGTGTTTTTTGTCCTTTCTCTTGTTGATGTGATGTATTACATTGATTGATTTGCGTATGTTGAACCAGCCTTGTGTCCCTGGGATGAACCCCACTTGGTCATGATGTATAATCTTTTTTATGTGTTGTTGGATTCTATTTGCTAAAATTTTGGTGAGGATTTTGGCGTCTATGTTCATCAGTGATATTGGCCTATAATTCTCTTTTTTTGTAGTGTCTTTGCCTGGTTTTGGTATCAGGGTGATGGTGGCTTCATAGAATGAGTTTGGGAGTATTCCCTCCTTTTCAATCATCTGGAAGAGTTTGAGAAGGACTGGTATGAGTTCTTCTTTGTATGTTTGGTAGAATTCCCCGGTGAAGCCGTCCGGTCCTGGACTTTTATTTGTAGGGAGGTTTTTAATTGCTATTTCTATTTCCTTTCTAGTGATCAGATTGTTCAAGTGTTCAGATTCTTCTTGATTTAGTTTTGGTGGACAGTATGTTTCCAGAAACTTGTCCATCTCCTCTAGGTTAACCAGTTTGGTTCCATATAGTTTTTCATAATATTCTCATATGGTATTCTGTATTTCTATTTTGTTTGTTGTAATTTCTCCATTTTCCTTTCTTATTTTGCTAATTTGTGCTCTCTCTTTTTTCTTCTTTGTGAGTTTGGCCAGAGGTTGTCGATTTTATTTACTTTTTCAAAAAACCAGCTTTTGGTTTGGTTGATTTTTTCTATGGTCTTGTTAATCTCTATTGTATTTAATTCCCCTCTGATCTTTATTATTTCCTTCCTTCTGCTGCTTTTTGGGGCTTTTTGTTCTTCTTTTTCTAATTCATTCAGGTGGTGGGTTAAATTGTTTATTTGAGATTGTTGTTCTTTTTTGAGGAAGGCCTGTATCGCTATAAACTTCCCTCTTAGCACTGCCTTTGCTGTGTCCCATAGGTTTTGAGTGGTTGTGATTTCATTATCATTTGTCTCAAGGTATTTTTTAATTTCAGCTTTGATTTCCTCATTGATCCATTGTTTTTTCAATAACATATTGTTTAATCTCCATGCTTTCCTTTTCTTTTCCTTTGTTTCTCTGTTGTTGATTTCCAGTTTCATGGCATTGTGGTCAGTAAAGATGCTTGAGGTAATTTCTATCTTCTTAAAATTGTTGAGGTTTCTTTTGCGCCCAAGTACATGATCGATCCTGGAAAATGTTCCATGTGCACTTGAAAAGAATGTATATCCTATTTTTGGGGGGTGTAATGCTCAGAAAATATCCACCAAATCTAGTTTTTCTATTGTAGTATTTAATTTCTCTGTTGCCTTGTTTATTTTCTGTCTGGAAGATCTGTCTAGTGATGTTAATGCAGTGTTAAAATCTCCAACTATGATTGTATTCCCATCAATATCCCCCTTTATCTCTGTTAGTAATTCTTGTATGTACTTAGGTGCTCCTATATTGGGTGCATATATATTAACGAGTGTAATATCCTCATCTTGTATCACTCCTTTAATCATTATAAAATGTCCTTCTTTATCTTTCTTTATGGCCTTTGTTTTAAAGTCTATTTTGTCTGAAATCAGTATTGCAACACCTGCTTTTTTGGCTTTTCCATTTGCATGGAATATCCTTTTCCATCCTTTCACTCTCAATCTATATGTGTCCTTCTCCCTAAAGTGGGTCTCTTGTATGCAGCATATTGAAGGTTCTTGCTTTATTATCCAGTCTGCCACTCTATGTCTTTTGACTGGAGCATTTAGTCCATTAACATTTACAGTAATTAATGATAGATGTGTGTTTATTGCCATTTTGAACTTATCTTTGCAGTTGAATTGGTATATCCTCTTTGTTCCTTTCTTCTTCCTTTTGTGGTTTGGTAATTTTCCTTTGTATTTTCATGGATTTTATTTAATTTTTGTGACTCCTTTGTAAATTTTTGGCTTGTGGTTACCCTTTTTTGTAAATCTATTAACCCATTACTATAACTGTTTTTATTAAACTGATAGTAACATGATCTCAAACCCATCCTACTGTTAAAAAAATTTTAAAAAGAAAGAAAAAGATATTCTATATTTCCCTGCCTCCCTCTCCCACTCTCAGTGATTTGTATGTCTTCTTTTATAATTTCATGTTTACTTTATTTGTAATTCATGAGTTATCACCTTTCCAGTTGTGAGTTTCTCATTTCTGTAGCATCCTGCTGCTTTTCTATTTAGAATAGCCCTTTCAATATTTCTTTTAGCATGGGTTTAGTGTTGCTAAACTCCTGCAGCTTTTTTTGTCTGTGAAACTCTTTATTTCTCCTTCTATCCTAAAGGATAGCCTTGCTGGATAAAGGATCCTAGGCTGCATCTTTTTTTCATTCAGGGCTTTGAATATATCTTGCCACTCCCTTCTGGCCTGTAGTGTTTGTGTAGAGAAATCAGCTGAGAGCCTTATGGGGGTTCCCTTGTAACTTACTCTTTGCTTTTCTTTTGCTGCCTTTAGAATCCTTTCTTTATCCTTGACTCTGGCCATCTTGATTATGATATGTCTTGGTGTGGGTCTATTTGGGTTCTTCCTGTTTGGGACCCTCTGAGCTTCCTGTACTTGGATATCTGATTCCTTCTTTAAGTTTGGGAAGTTTTCAGTCATGATTTCTTCAAAAACCTTTTCAATCCCCTTTGATCTTTCTTCTCCTTCTGGGACCCCTATTATGTGAAGATTGGGACGCTTTATTTTATCCCATAGGTCCCTTATGCTATTTTCATTATTTTTTATTTGCTTATCTTGTAGTTCTTCTGAATGGGTGCTTTCTATTGCCCTGTATTCTAGATCACTAATTCGTTCCCCTGCATTATCTAGTCGGCTTTGCACAGCTATTAGATCATTCCTCATCTCTGTCAATGAGTTTACCCATTCTACTTGGCTCTTCTTTATAGCTTCAATTTCATTTTTGACATATTTTATATCTCTAAACACTATCTCTTTTAATTCCTTCAGCAATTTGATCACTCCTTTTTTGAAATCTTAATCTAGTAGGCTATTGATGTCTATTTTGTTGATCTTTCTTTCAGGGGATTTCTCTTGTTCTTTTAATTGGGAAAGGTTTTTCTGCTTCTTCATCTTGCTCATACCTCTCTGGCACTGTGGTTTATGGAGTATCAGTTGTTTATTTTGGTCCTTAAGGATTTTATCTATCTAATACCTATTTAGGAATAAAACTTAGGAAAAAAAGAAAAAAAAATAAGAGAGAGAGAAAGAATTTTAAAAGAAGGGAGAAAGAGGGTTTGAAAACAGTGTATAATGAATAATAGAAGAGCGAGTTGAAGCAGAGTATTAATCAGGTTGAGACATCCTTTTAAAACCTTTACAAAAAAAGGTGGGGGGAGATGAATAGATGTATTTAAAACCTGTGTCTAATCAGTAACAGGACATCAAAACCCAAGAGAAATAGAAATGAATTAAGATGTAAAAATTAAGAGAGTAATAGAAAATAGAACAGGTAAAAACAGATTAAAAAAAAAAGGGGGGGGGGGTTGTCGGTGTTCTCCTGGAGTCTGTGTGCTTTTAATGTGAAGTCTTTCTGTCTTCCTCCTGTTTTGGAAGCTCAGCTTGGTGTTTTCAGAGGCCCTCCGTTGGCGCTCTCTTCTGTGCTGCTCCCAGCACCTGTCGGTAAGCCGATCGCGCCTCCTCCTAACACTGGGTCAGGTGCAGCTCTCCTCTGCTGTGGGCGGGCGGGTCGCTGCCCCTCCGGATGCCGCAGTCAGATGTTGCAGACTGGCCAGGTAGGAGGGCGGGTCGTGCCCCCTCCCAGCACCTCGGTCAGGGGCTGTGTTCCTGCCCGAAAGGCAGGGGCCGCTCTCGCTCTACCTGCGCCGCCGGTAGTTCCGCTCTCTGTGAGGCTGCGCGCTCCTCCCTGGTCGGCGCTCTGCAGGTGGGCTCGGGTAAGACCAAGGGACAGCCCTGTCCCTGCTCCGAGCCAGAACCCAGCTCCTTGTTTGTCTTTGTGGAGCAAGTTCTCTGAGGGACCAGGACGGAAGGATCCTATCTGCCCCGGGCTGCAGGCCAGTCTCAGTCTGGCCTTTGAGGCTGCTAAGCCCTTCGGTGTGGATGCAGGTTTCGCCCCCGCCCCCGCCTGGGTGCTCAGCGCGGAGGATATGGCCCTGTGCCTGAGCCCCGCCTCTCTTCCCCCGAAAACTTTCCGCAGGTTTTCAGAGATGGGGGTGTGCACCCTTCCCCCGAGAGCACATCAACCTTGCTGTTTTATGGAGGGCCCAGGTTGTTCTGCCCTGTGCACCCACAGCCACGGCGCGCAGCCCCTTGCGTTCCGCCAGGGCTGCCTCCGTGCAGCCGCCCCCGTCCTCCGCCGGGCTTGTGCAGCCTGGCCCTGCCCGCCGCTGCCGGCCGCGTCTCAGGCTGGGTGTCGGGGGGACGTTCTGTGCCCGTCTAACTTAGTTCTGTTAGTCAAGGTCTGCTCTATACAGATCCGAGCCTCGGAGGCTCCCCCTCCGTCCCGCTGGCCTCGCAGTTGGAGAGGGGAGACCCAGCGAGCGAGCGCCAGTCCTCCTTTGCCGCTCCCTCCCCGCAGGACCCGTCCCGCGCTGCTTTGCCTTTTGTTATTTCTTTTTTCCTTTTCTCCTACCAAATTTTTGGCGTCTTTATCTTTTGAAGAGGGCGATGTTCTCTCAGAGTTCCGCAAGTGCTCTGGTTGGCTGAGTGGGTCTGTAGATGTGGGTCTTGGTGTATTTGTGGGAGAGGGTGACCTGCGAGCGTCCTTCTACTCCGCCATCTTCTCCGTCTCTCAGGGCCAGGACTTCTGACACCTTCTTATCACCTTTGTCACCTTTATCAGCCATTGGTATGATGAAATAGCATCCAGGAGTTTTCTTCTCGAGTCTGAAGTAGTTTGTTCTAGAATACATGTACATTATAGATGATAGTAAAAGCATAATGTGAAGTTGTTCAATCAAATGAGTTACAAAAAAACTACATTTGAAAACCCACTGTGTAGGAGATAATGACTACAAACATTAAACATACATGCATACCTGTAACTCACATACTGTTGCACACATGCATGCCAACTGACAGATATTTTTAAGGATTTTGTTCTGGTTAATATAGCTTTACCTCATTGATTTTATTATTGTTCCTTATACTCATTATTAAAAGTCAAGCAAATATGATGTAACATACAAGATACAACAGTTAAAGTTTACTGTTTCATTTGTATTCATTTATTCAGTAAATATTTATTAAGCAGCAACTGAATGTGAGACACTGGGGATATAATGTTAATAAAGCATTTTATCTGCCCTCCAAGCTTCAGGAGTTTGAACTTCATTTGAAGAGACCAAAAAAAAAAAAAAAAAATTTATGAAAGCATGTCAAAGGGTATATCCAGGAAAATAAGTTACAAGAATAACAGTCCCAGCAATCTATAACCTGAGTTTGACATTTCCTCAAGCCTTTTCCTAGAATCATTTATTCCTTTATTACCTCCGGCTTATTCTCTGTTTCAAATTTCTATTCACATGCCAAATGTCAAGTATAAAGGTAAATTTTCAAAGAAAATAAACTCTCAGAGAAATAACTGATTAAAAACTTTTGCCCACAGAACTCTGATTGTTGGGGTTCATACTTCAAAAATGACCGTTTAAAACCACTTTTGAAAAAGACTTAGGGTTTTCATTAAATAGTTCATTTCCAAAACTAATTGAAGATGCCAGTCTTACTTCATAACACATTAGCAAATTAAGTGGTATAATGCCCTGATAATCTTTGATCCATCTTAGGTGGAACCAGAAATTGTGGAAGGTATGATACTGGCCTTGGGAAAAATCACAGACTTGTTTGCATGTAACAAACCTATAGTTAATGGTCATTCTTGCTACCAGCACTGTGATCCAGTAGGGGAAAAGGGGTCTTTGAAATCAGAAACTGGTCCAGGAACACCAGCTATGTCACTTTATAGTTATGTGACTTTGGGCAAGGTAATTAACCTCCCTAAGCCTTTCCTCTGATGTCTTCAAATGGGGTAATGGTAATATTAAGTGCAATAGAATATATAAAGTTTCATATTTCCTTCCCACTGCTGCTATTGCCTTCCTGGTTTATTCCAGGATTCAAGTGAGAACAGCAAAAAGAGGACATTCTCAGGAAGGGCTGGAGGTACTAGCTGGAACGGAAAGTTCTCTTACCTCAGATCACAAATGATGATGAAAGTAGCAGAGAGGAAAATAGTACGTTAGTGACTATTGAGTCCCATGATCCAGCATATGTGAATAAGCAGGGACTGGCATGGGGTTTGAACCTAGGCAATAAACTAGACCCAGCTTCCTGGTCATGTTTTAAATGTAGAGTCTAATGAGGGAATTAAGAGTACAGCCTTTAAAAAAAGATGTTTACAACTTCGTTAAGTAAACCTAGATCACAGCTGGACTCAAGAATACTGATATCCTAGGCTTACTTTAAAGCTTATTTAAACCATAATCTCTGCCTCTAGCTATCTTTAAATGGGCTGTGGAATATATTCATGATTTACTTTTCTTTCTCTTCCCACTGCAAGACAAGGTATGTGATACGGATAAATCTTAAACATCTGTGAAGCCTTTATTTTACAATATCAGTTGATACATTAATATAACCATTGTTTTCTTCACTAATACAAATTTAATTTAATCTAATTTATTCCAATTGTAACAAATATCTGCTTAAGTACCAATGACATTATTTTTAGTACTATATTCTTGCAAACAGTTACTTTATGGCTAAAATTTATTTCACAGGGATATTCTAGACACAGTTGAGATAAAATTTGTTAAAAGATTTCAGTAAGTTTAGGATGTTCATAACATACAGTAGATACATGGCAATAGAAAAGAGGAAAATTTTCACCAATTATTTTTTACAGAGTCTCAATTCTGTTAGTTAGACTAGGACAAGGATGGGTCAAAATTAGCTTTCTTAATATCCTAAGATGTGGCAGTTTTCTATACTTAATCTTTTTGGATTTGGACATCCAGTGTGCATGTCGGTATTTGGAGATCCAAGACAAACAGAAAGATCAGAGATCTTACAAATCCAAACATCTTTAAATGATAAGACACAAACCAGTGGATTAAAGAGAGCAGACATCATTATGCTATAATCAAATGTCTCAAGGCCAGTATAAATGATCAATCATATTGTGTTCAAATGGGTTAGGCAAATTTAAGTGATATTAATGAAGCAGACTCAGCATTACTTTTAAAATTACTCCCATACATAGCTTCTAACCACCTTCAATCTGTCCTTTCTCTGCTTTGTTGCTGTGGGATATTCTTTATACCATAAGGTGTAAAGGCTCACGTTTCATCTGCTGATTTTTCATAAATCCACTGTATTGCTTGAGAAAGCTAAATTTGGCATGTTAAACTTACACCATATTTAAATGCTTAGACAAGTAAAGTTATAAAAATGATTCACTTCATAATCTTGACATTTTCAACCAAATTTGGGAAGCTAAAGTTGGACAATACTGCAAAGTTGAAGAGCAATTAGCAACTAGGATTGTTTTAACTGTAAGAAAATCACGGATATTCTATTTCACTAAAATGGTCCCCCTATTAAGGGAAAGGGGAAAAACAAAACAAAACCTGACATTGACTAGTAAAAGTCATTAAAAGAAACATAATACAACTGCAAATAGAAAAGATACTGGTAGAAAGAAAATAATGTGACTAAGAGCCTTGCAAAAAAAGTTAGCAGTGAAGAACTATAGCATTTTGAACAGTAAATCAAATTTACTGTAATATTGGAATGTATAGTTTTCTCTCAAATATATTCTAGCTCCTTATTATTCCTAATTGGTCACTGTAAATAATCAAGGCAACATTTGAGGCATTAATGGAAAAGGCATTTTTGAAGTTATTCATATTGTACATATCAGATATTACCATATAACTTAGAAACTGTGAATTTCCTTAAACTTAATGAAGCTCATTAATTCTTTGCAACACAGTAGTTACTAGCTAACACAATAGTAAAACTTCCATTTCCATACCGCTGGCTGAGCTACTACAGTGGAGAGTGTATTTTATGAATTAATTCAAAGCCGTCTCTTTAGGCTCTCACTAAGTAGGTACAGTAAAAAGTGGTGTTGCCCTGTGAGTCAGGTAGTCTTACTCTAGTTAAATACGTACCCAGAGGGGGGAAAACATGCAGCATCCCAGAATCTGGGCTTAAAATCAATTTACGCTGAGAACCAAAATGTCTCCTTTATAAATATTTATAAGAAGGGATTTTAGATTATATGTTCAGCGTTGAATGGTGCATATTATTCTTATTAATGTTTCATAAACATTTGTACAAAAAACGATATGCTTTACTTTACTTCTAAGTATTAAGTAGAATTATTGCAGCATCTGCTTCCAATGGTTGAGTACACAAGCTATTCATGCCTTGTCGTAAATTCCATGATGCATTAAGATGTCATTAAATGTACCTTCTGTGGTTGTCTCCTAATTTACATACCTTGTAAATCATCAGGTAAAAATCAAGTGAACAGGGGAATAGTCTCCTATACGCTTCCCTTCTGCCACAAACTGAGTGCAATTCATATTCTTCTCCATTCCAGTCTTCAGCCACCTCACATGCCTAATCTCTGAGACTGTCTCAGAACATTTGAAAACACAGTTATTAATGGCTTTTAAATGATGCCTGTAATAGTATAGAAACAAACTTGGAAAATAGACCAGGAGATTATAAATGAGGTTAGGCATACCAGTTAAATTTAGCATCTCTATTGTAAACAGAGGCTATGCTTCCAGAGAACCTGCAAGTAGAGAGAAATTGGAAGATAACTGAGGGATTAACAGTCTCTTTTCTCTCAGTCCTGTTTTTAATGCCCTCACCATATGGTTCCTAGAACAATAAAATCTCAGCATTAGAAGGGGCTTACTGCTCACCTGGTGCAATTCCCTCCCATTGTGGGATTCCTCTAGATTAGTGTCCATCTGTTGTCAGAACATTTACAGTAATGGGGAGCCCACAGTTTTGTAAGAAAGTACATTCAGTTTGTCATTTGGATTGACTTGCTTTTCAGGTTTAGAAGGAAAAACTGCATTTAACTTTCAACCCCTTGTCTCCTACTATTTCACAATTGTAACAATGACAGTTTTTATTCAGATTGGAGTCTTCTGTTGAGTGCTACTGCTTTGTTAAGGAGCCATGTCACTACAATATCATTCCTCTGAGTTTTGTTACCCAAGGCATTTAGTTCAGAAACTATTATTAAAATCAACAGTTTCAGGCTACTTGGTTAAGTCACAATTGTTAGGATGATGGAAAAATTGAGCTTCTGAAAAGAGCACATTTATATTTTTCCTAAACTGAACCTAGAACATTAATAATAATTTTTCTATCACAGAGAAAGATAAAATATCCTAGGAAATTTATTGTTGACGCTTGTATTTTTTACTGAAATTTAGATGAGATTAATATCCCACAGGAACCTAACAAAGTATTTTTGAGAGCAGTGTCATTAAAAATGGATAAATATATGTGGATTTTATATCCAAGACTCAGCAAAGAGAAGAATGATGAGTGTATTAATCAGAGTTCTTCAGAGAAACAGAACCAATAGGATATATATGGATATATTAAGAGAAGATTTGTTATAGGAATGGCTCCTGCAGTTATGGAAGCTGAGAAGTTCAAAATTCTGCCATCTGTGAGCTGGAGAACCAAGGAAACCAGTGGTGTAACTCAGCTCAAACCTGACGGCCTGAGACATGCAGATGCGAAATAGCAGGAGAAGGCAATGACAAGTTTCAGAGTCTGAAGATCTTAGAAAGAAGGCAGAAGGTTCAAGTCCCAGTTCAAGAAAAGAGAGAGAGAGAGAAAGAGAATTCGCCCTTTTCCACCTTTTTGTTCTATTTGAGCCCACAAGGGACTGTATGATGCTTGTTCACTTTAGTGAGGGCAGATTTTCTTGACTCAGTGTACTGATTCGAATGCTAATCTCTTCCAAAAGCATCTTCACAGACACACTCAGAAATAATTCTTACCATCTATCTAGGCATCCCTTAGCCCAGTCAAGTTGACACATAAAATTAACCATCACAATGGGGAATAAGAAATGAAGCATGAAACTATTGCTGAGCAATACATGAGTTCAAGATGAACCATAATTTAGATAGATTAAATCAATTTGTTTCATTTTGAATTTGTTTCTTCCAAACAAAAGTTGTCTAACAAATACAATATTCTCTTATTTCAGGGTCATATTTTTCCCTTATGTTATGTGATTTTCCAGGCTGTAATAATTCCAGCCACTAACACCATAGAGGTCACTTGTCACAGGCTTATACTAAAAGATGAACTTCTGAAGTTTTGCCTTAGGGAAGAAGATATGGTTACCAAGTGATGGGCAGTTTTAAAAACATTGTGACACAGAAAGGACATAAGCTTTTTGTTTTTCCTTGCTGTTTTTGCTCAAAATATACGTATCAGTCTTTGCAACAGTGAGTCCTTGAATTGCTATTGAAAGGGGCATTGTGAGAAATGGGAATTCCCTGCAGTATCTAAACCTGTTAAAGCACCGAGTTTCTTGCTGCTTTATCCCCCAGGAAAACACTACAGTGTCCTGAGCAATCAAGGGAAGGGAGGAAGATGAATACAGGAGTGGAGAGGTCAGCAATAGGAGAGCAGAGAATGTTGTTCCCTTTTAAAAATGTATTAAAATATTGTACAATGCTCTAATATATCATTTTGCAAACATGTTTTCCTTTTGAGGCACTGAAGGCAATGCCAAGAAGCAGGTGTCAGGAGAAAAATGGAGGCAGCAGAAACAAATCCAAGTATATGAGCTTCTTTGACATTTTTTTCCTCTTCCATCTGTGAGGTTTTGATGGGCACATAAGGTCTGGGAAACTAATTTTAAATGTCATTCTCATCAGAACAGAGTCATATTTTCTATCAAATATAAAGGCAGATTCATTCTCAGTAACAACACATATACAAGATTAAACCTGTTTTAAGTCAGCTTTTCAGATGGAATTAAGATCTTGTTAATGTCAAGGAAAACAAGCATATATTTCCCACATGTTATGATTTAGAAACTAAAACTCCCCTGTCTCTTAACCAGTGATAATTATTTGGAAGTCTCCAAAATGAGGTTTACACATACAGTACAAGCTGGAAAGCTGGTATGAAAAAAGTTCACATAAAGAAAATTTTTCTTATTTTGAAGTCATGTAGGTTTGATTTCCCAGGATGAATATCAAAAGCACTTGTAGATTATACCAGGCCTTTGATTCAACCCCAGATTCACATAAATTTAAATATAGAAGACATCTTTATTATTTTTAATTGAAGTATATTCAGTTTACAATGTTGTGTCAATTTCTGGTGTAACAGCAAAATGTTTCAGTCATACATGAATATACATATATTCATTTTCATATTCTTTTTCACCAAGCTACTACAAGATATTGAATATAGTTCCCTGAGCTATACAGTATAAACTTGTTTCATATGTACCAGTCAGTATCTGCAAATCTTGAACTCCCAATTTATCCCTTCCCACGCCCTTCCCCCCTGGTAACCTTAAGTTTGTTTTCTGTGTCTGTGAGTCTGTTTCTGTTTTATATATGTAAGTTCATTTGTCTTTTTTTTTTTTTTAGATTCCACATATGAGTGATATCATATGGTATTTTTGTTTCTCTTTCTGGCTTACTTAACTCAGAATGACATTCTCCAGGGACATCCATGTTGTGGCAAATGGCATTATTTTATTATTTTTTATGTCTGAGTAGTATTTCATTGTATAAATATACCACAACTTCTTTATCCAATCATCTGTTGATGGACATTTAGGTTGTTCCCATGTCTTGGCTATTGTAAATAGTGCTGCTATGAACATTGGGGTGCAGGTGTCTTTTTGACTTAAGGATCCTGCTTGATATATGCCCATGAGTGGGATTGCTGGATCATATGGTAAATCTACTTTCAGTTTTTTTGGATGAATGTCCATACTCTTTTCCACAGTGGCTGCACCAAACTGCATTCCCACTAGCAGTGTAGGAGGGTTCCCTTTTCTCCACAGCCTCTCCAACATTTATCGTTTGTGGACTTTTGAATGATGGCCATTCTGATTGGTGTAGGTGATACCTCATTGTAGTTTTGATTTGCATTTCTCTGATAATTAGTGATATTGAGAATTTTTTCATGTGCCTATTGGCCATTTGTTTTTTTTTTAACATTTTTATTGATTTATAATCATTTTACAATGTTGTGTCAAATTCCAGTGTTCAGCACAATTTTTCAGTCATGTGGACATATACACACTCATTGTCACATTTTTTTCTCTGTGAGTTATCATAACATTTTGTGTGTATTTCCCTGTGCTATACAGTGTAATCTTGTTTATCTATTCTACAATTTTGAAATCCCAGTCTATCCCTTCCCACCTTCCACCTGCCTGGCAACCACAAGTCTGTATTCTCTGTCTATGAGTCTATTTCTGTCCTGTATTTATGCTTTGTTTTTGTTTGTTTGTTTGTTTGTTTTTGTTTTTGTTTTTTAGATTCCACATATGAGCGATCTCATATGGTATTTTTCTTTCTCTTTCTGGCTTACCCTATCAGCCATTTGTATTTCTTCCTTGGAGAATTGCTTATTTAGAATGAATTCTGCCCATTTTTGGCTTGGGTTGTTTGTTTTTTTCTTATTAAGTGGTATGAGCTGTTTATATATTCTGGAAATCAAGGCCTTGTCAGTCTCATCTTTTGCAAGTATTTTCTCCCATTCTGTAGGTTGTCGTTTTGTTTTGCTTATGGTTTCCTTTGCTGTGCAAAAGCTTGTAAGTTTAATTAGGTCCCATTTGTTTATTTTTGCTTTTATTTCTATTGTTTGGGAAAACATCTTTAAAATTGCTCATCTTCTTCCTTGTAATCAGAAAAGAAAACTGTCTTCCTTTTGTTAGTCTTATGGAAGGGCAAATGGATGCGTGGTAGAAAAAAAATGGGACTAAGTGTTCCAGCTCCCAAATTCCATTCAGTGTTTTTCCCTTTACACAACAAAAGTGCAGCAGCTTTGCATTTTTTCCTATAACTTTAGCCATGTGGAATCCCAGGTACCAGAAATTATAATATTGCAACATAATGATGATATATATCATGTTTTGCTTTCAATGTACTATATACTCTACTAGGCAATTTGTATTCATTTATTCTGAATTACTCAAGAAAAGTTTGACTGAATAGAACTTAAGCCCCTCACACAAGTTTAAACAGTCACTCATGAGTCTTAAGTTTTGAAGGCAAATTTATAGAGTCTAAGCTTAGGAAACATAACACTTAGAACATTCTAAACTCGTGATTCCATGTCTACATTCTCCATGTATGTTTCTCTTTTTATACAAAATCTGTTTTATCCCATGATACCCATATTTCTGTGCAAAATCATTGCCTTCTGCTTTCCATGAATTTGACAGGCAGGAGACCTTGAACAGCTGTAGATCCATCAACCTACTGATAGATTCAGAGACCAAAAACCAAATTCCTGAGCTTCTCTCTCTTTCTTTCTCATTTTTAAATTGACAAATAAGAAAATCTGATTATCTTCCTCTCTTTCATGAACTACAATGAAGTTTTCATTAAATCCAGCACAGTTCAAATGATAGGTATCTTCTAAACAATGCATGCACACACACTCACACACACTGTCTGCCTAACAAAATAGTCAGTTCCTTAGGGTCAGGTACTATATTTTATGCTCCTTTAATATCTTCCAGGATCCTGGGGACACTATTGATGATAAATAAGTAGTATTCTATTGGTTGACCTGTCTGTGGTTGCCTTGAATTTTTGTGTAGTCTAAGACTATGTCCCTGAATTACTCCCTTAGTGATTAACCATGGTTAATTTTCTTCAGTTTCTGAAATAATCAAAAATATGTGACAAATGCCACTCTCTTAACAACTTAAAATATTCAGATGGGACATTATTTGAAAATCAGTTTGAAATGATGTTAAGAATCATTCCCTTTGTATCCAGACAGTATTGTATAAAGAAAACACAAACAAACCAAAGACATTTCTCCATCTAATAGTAACCATGGGAAATTACTGAAGTTCTCGCCTCTCAATTTCCTCATCTAGCACCCAAGTTGTAAAATGATAGAAGTAGATGGAAGAAGGTGTAGTAGTCAAGAAGCTTCCAACCATGTTCTGTCAATTCCAAGGGCCATGTGAAACTCAGAGCTTTCTGGGAGAACCATGTTTGCCTGGGGGAAAGGGGGCAAGATTGAGTAGGGTGGAACTTTATTATTCCCTTCAAACTTGAACCAGAGGAGCTCCATTTTTATCAGCTGTTGTCAGTTTTACATACAGGATTTCTGTAATATGCTTTCCTTTGACAAGTTATGCTGCCATTTTTTAAGCCATAGAATTAATGATATCCTCAACTCCTATATTATATGATATTACTGCCAGATAGTTACTTATGGTCTGTTTCTCTTCAACTATCACATTTTCCAGCCTCTGCATGGAATCCTAACAGTCCTCCTGGCACCCAGGAGAAAGCCCTTATTTTACAGCCTGTGCAGCATTGGAAAAGTCCAGTATTCACCCTTAGAGATGAAGGAGGAAACTGGTGGTTCACGGCTCAAAATTTCCTGTTATTCCTGTCATCAAATACAACTCAAATCAGATTTGACCTACTCTGGCTTTATGTCTTTAATGGACTAAACACTCAGAAGCTGGAGAAAGAATAAAGGGGAAAGGCTCAAATGTATATCAAAGGTCAAAGTTACAAGTGTGAGAATTACTGCCTAAAGGGGACCACTGTGACTTTGTAGGTTTTTAAAAAATATGTTTATTTATGATCAGTTTCTTTCTCTTGTCTGAAGGAAAGGTGGAGGAAGGGAGGTGAGACTGAGTATAGTAGTGGAAATTAGTAAGTTATTAGTATTTTATCTTTAATTGAGCATCAACAAGGTGTTTTGCTGTATCAAATACTGAATTAGACACAGTTGTTCTCCAGTAACCTCACTTTTTTGTTAGAATATTTTCTGTTACTAATCAAGTGCAGTCAATTCTTATACTACAAGCAACAAAGAATCCATTAGGGACATAAGCGTCTGTTGGACACTGTTTTGAGAAGTACAATAGGTGGTTTTCCAATGCGTGGTCCATGTTTCTGTGTAATAACCCAGGATCATCTGTGTTACAACAGGCAGTTTCTCCTTCCCATAATTTTATTGGCAGAAATATTTAAGAACCTGTTTATAAATACTCTAGAAGCCTATCCCTGATCCAGTTGCTTTTAATTTGACCACTGGTATATATTTTACTTGAGGAAAAATAGTTACTAAATCACAAATTTTTATATATATTTCTATGTTAACAGAGCTACTAGATCACACCAAAAATGATTTTATTATGCTCATACTCTCCCCAAAAGATCATCTGAATTGTAGTCTCGTGAAGAATAAATCAAATCATTCTGCCACCACTACAGATATGGAAGTTGCATCCAATTACATGTTATGTCACTGAGTGTCTCTATCAGTTAGGAGGTGTGTTTGGATACTCCTAAGACCAGACCCCAGGAGTTAAAATGAACTAGTGTTTATCTTCTCACAAAAGAACAAGTACATCAGTAGACATTATCAAATTGGTGAGGTGACTGCATAATGTCATTAAGCAGCTCAAGCTTCTGTTTTTCTGCTGCATATCCTTCTATTCTTACCCACAAAGTAAGAAGATGATACCAGAACTCCAAATTCCATGTGCGTGTTGCAGCAGGAAGAAGAGCAAAGAGAAGGAAAGGGCAAAGGGCTCCTCCCAGCTAATTTAGCTCAATTTAAGAAATCTTACCAGGAGCCCCACCAATAGCTTGCATCTGTATCTCATCATCCATAATGTAACACACATGGCTTCAATGACAAGAGAAGGTGGCTATAAATAGTCTTTTAGCTGAGCAACAGGGCCACTTGGATAAAATGGGGGATGGTGGTAGGGAAGTAGCTCTTCCTAAGAAAAAAAGAGAAGGAGAGAAAGAATATTGAGTAGTAACTTGAAGTTTTTGGCACAGTGGCCTACATTTGACCAGATATATTTCATTATTTTCTCAATGGCTTCATATTTTGATTTTATATAGCACCTGAATATTGCTTCTTAACCATGCATGCTTATGGACAGCATGGTTCTCTACAATGTCAAATATAGGCTCAATGATGTTTAAAAAAAAAAACAAAACAGATTGAGTCAAGTTTATTTGACAACATTACATTAAAATAATTTAAAAGAGGTGTTCTGTAAACTTTGAAAATACCTTTGTTTTTAAGCTGTTACAGTCAGAAAGCTAAAACCTTCTTGAAGAAATTCTGCTGTTTCAGATTCTGAAGAAATTGATGGCATAACATTAAAAATCTGAAAATAATATTATGAATCATGGAGAAAATAATTATGTTCCAGTTCATTGATTTTTATAAATAAGTGTGACATGTCTTATGGCATTTTATCCTTAAATGATTCTTCATTAAATAAGGAAAAGTGATTTTATAGTAGACTTTATGTTTATTTCAGTTTAATTAATGTAACAGATAGTATAAATGTTGACTTCTCAAATGAAAAACACTAAATAGTAACTTCTTTGGTGAAACCCAAGGTCATCAAAACACTATAGCATATCTGTAGATTAATCTGAATGAATCTGGTACCCCAACCATTTAGGTAATTGGTCAATTCTATGTAGTAATTTGAGTATGATGTTAATGAACTAACCACTACTATAAGAACACTGAGCTACTAGCAAATGTTTGTTTGTTGTTTTGGGGTTTAGCAATTGTACCTTCTGGGTATATTGTATAACTGAAACACTTGTTAATAGGATAAGTACTAGGCTACTCAGTTGATTTCATTACACAACTTTTAATTTTTTTCTCATTTGTTTTTAACCATTTTAACACAGATCATAATTTCCAAGTATTTAACACCTTACAAAGTTAGTATATCTCAAAATTATTTAAAATATTTTACCCTGACCCAGTTCCCACAACAGCTGGAAATGACCTGTAAAACCAAAACTATATCCGTTCTTACATTTAATAAAATAGATTATACTTTTAAATTTTGGAAGAAAAGTTAAATACAAAGCACAATGGTCTTTTTAAGCTGGCATTTTCAACCCTAATCCATCCCATGAGAGAAAAGTGTGTTTTTGTCCATTATTAGTGAGAGAAAACTTACTCCCTTTCTAATATTTCATAATCCTAACATCAAGAAAGTAAAAGTCAATTTCACTCACTCACACTTTCTTAAGACTTATTTCACTGTTAATTTTGAGCTATCACAAAGTCCTAAATTATGAGGGTTGCACAAACTTAGACTAGGATATTACTTGGAATTCAAGTTCCACCTATCTTCAGGATAAATTAGACAGAGACCATCATGAGAATTAAAAGGAGATCAGTAAGCCCAATTTACTACCCAATGAAGAAATTACCTCCATATCACTTTCAACAAATCATTGTCTAGTTTTGCATAAATTTCAGAACTCAAGAATTTTTTCTTTATATATTTTTTAAAAAGCTGTTTTGTTTCTTAAAGACATTTTGGCTTTAGTTTAGCTGAACATATCCCTCGTGTTTCTACCCACTGCCTTAACTTCATCCTGTAGAATGACACAGAATCAGTCTAATTCTTCCATGTGACTGGTCTTTATACATGGAAACCAGTAAAGCTACCTTTCCTATTTCTATTCCTTTCAAGCTAACCACCTATTGCTCCCTCTGCTTTCCCTCATGTGACTCAGCTCTTAGACCATTAATGAGATCCTTCCAGTTTTTTCCTGGACTTACACTAGATGTTTTTTGTTTGTTTGTTTGTTTGTTTGCCATGTTCTATTAAAGTGCCCCCCTCCCCCCCCAATAACAAACACAGAAATCAAGATATGGCCAAGAAATTTTATCTCCCTTGCTTGAGATACTGCATGTTTACTAAAATAGGCTAAAGTAATTTATCTCTGTTTGCAGCCATAGATCACTATTGTCTAAGTAGGAGTTTTTAGTCAGTTAAAATCACTAGGTCATTCTTATTTAAAATTCAGTTGAGGCAGTTCTAAAGAGAAACATTTTCAGCAGCCTTGATGAAATACAGTTGTCTGTGACCCGCACTATGCCAGTTAAATAATCTTGTCAAAACAGGAGAAAAATCAGGAAAAACAAGAGAATTTTAAAATTCTCAGTGAACAGAGATAGGGTCATAACTACCAGTACTTTCTTTCTTAAGTCCTGAAATGATTTTGTTTAATTTTGCTGAGGTTGTTGCCAAGATCACGTGTCTATATTTTTAGAGATCAAGCTTCCACAAGATAAAAAGAAAGGAATAGAAAAGAGGAAAACGTGAGAAATAAAATATAGAATGTAAGAAGCTAGTGGCAGAAGAGAGAGGGAGTCTTGGAGTGAAGAAGAATGAGAAAGAAAAGGAAGAAAAAAGAGAAAAAATGTAGATAACTTACTTATACTGCTTTTGAAATGATCCATAATTCTTCAGTTATTACCAGTAGTAGGCCTGGAATTAAAACTTCAAATTCTTTCTTGTTTCTTGAGTGTAACTTATCTGGGCAAGAAATGTAAACTTAAGATGGGGCTGTTTGTATCTGCATCCATGGATTCAACTTTGAATTTCTTGATACATAATCCACAGGTCCTGAATTTGTGGATACTGAGGAAATAGAGTGGAAAACTAAGGGCTGACTGTACTAGAGCATTTTATGTAAGACTTGAGCATCTGCATATTTTGTTATCCGCAGGAGTCCAAAAACCAGTCCCACATGGATGCGGAGAGATGAATGTATTTAATTAATCAGTTAATATTTAATAACTCACTTATGAAATTAAAATATTTTCTCAACCAAGTTTTGTTTATCCTGTTTCACTTTTTTACAGGCATTCGCATGTTCAAAGAGAAACCTTTTATCCTAAGAAATGGACAGCACTTTTCTAACACTTGACTTCCATTTGTAAGAGCAATCTTATATCCTCACAAAACATGTTTTTGACCTAGAAAAAAGCATTTTTACTTATTTGAAGTTGCCATATCACTCAAATATAATATGGATTAATCCTCAAATCTAAATCACTGTTAATTTTATAAAGATAGCTACCATAGGGAAAAATGACTATTTCAGGTGTTCATCTTCAGAACAAAATACAAATTACAGCTTAAATCTCTTTGGAGATTCACTTTTTATATGCCTGAAGTGCTTCATTATGCAACATTATTTTGTTATGAACATCTCATTGTTCTGTCTTGCAACCAGATGTGCTGAAGACAACTCTCTCACTCAAGGTAAATTATGTGAAAATGGAAAGGAAAGAAAATTATTTCCTTGTTTATTATGTTGCAATGTAAGATGTGTGTTGACCTATGTAAAACTACCTAATGGTAACTTGAGAATCTTTAAGGTAAGTATATTTTTCTGAAATACCAGTGTTTCTTCTATTAGAGAGAGAGAGAGAGGGATTCTTAATGAAAATACATTCTCACTTAGATATAATAGGATTTAGGAAATACACTGGCTAATTAAATGCAGATATGTTAGGGTTCTACTGTTCTGAAGGAAGTATTTTCTTTACTTTGTGAAAGTTTATTAGACCCATGTTTATAAGGTAGTGCACAAACATTTGAGAAAATAATGTAACAGTTTAATTGTATTGATGAAAAACGTTAATCAATAGTCAATCAAAGAAAGAAATAGAAAATTTTATTTGAGCCAACCTGAGGATTATAACTGAAAAAACAGTCTTCCAGAAAGCTCAGAGGACTGTTATGTCCATTAGAGACTGAAGCATAATTATATAAGTTGTTGAGATAAAACGTTATATGTCAAATGACAGTTTACACAATCCAGATCTGCATTTACAAAGCAAGTGGTGGGTCATGGGTCATAGTGACCCCTTACAAGATTGAGAAGGATGGTTATCTCCTTAGGAGTTGTGACCCTTTATAAGAGTAAGACAGAATGTTATCAGAAATACAGGCCTTTAATGATGCATTAGACCAGATGGACTAAATTGATATTTATAGATCATTCTATCTGAAAGCAGCAGAATACATAATCTTCTCAAGTGCACATGGAACATTCTCCAGGATAAATTACATGCTGGCTCACAAAGCAAGCCTCAGTAAATTTAAGAAAATTGAAATCATATCAAGCATCTTTTCTGACCAAAATGCTATGAGATTAGAAATCAACTACAAGAAAAAAAAACTAGAAAATCCACAAACACGTGGAGGTTTAACAATATGCTACTAAACAACCAGTGGATCACTGAGGAAATCAAAAACTACTTAGAGACAAATGAAAATAAAAACATGATGATCCAAAACCTCTAGGACACAGTAAAAGCAGTTCTAAGAGAGAAGTTTATAGTGGCACAAGCTTATCTCAGGAAATGAGAACCACTTCAAATAACCTAACCTTACATCTAAAGCATTAGGGAAAGAAAAACAAACAAAACCCAAACTTAGTAGAAGGAGATAAATCATAAAGGTTAGAGCAGAAATAAATGAAATGGAGACTTTAAAGAAAATAGAAAAGATCAATGAAGTCAAAAGCTGGTTCTTTGAATAGATAAACAAAATTGATAAACCAGACTTATCAAGAAAAAAAAGGGGGGGTAGAGGGCCCAAATTAATAAAATCAGAAATGAAAAAGGAGAAGTTAAAACTGACACCACAGAAATAAAAGGGATCATAAGAGGCTACTATGAGCAACTATATGCCAACAAAAAGGACAATGTAGAAGAAATGGACAATTTCCTAAAAAGGTACAATTTGCTAAGACTGAATCAGGAAGAAATAAAAACATGAATGGACCAATTACAGTGCTGAAATCAAATCAGTAATTAAACAACTCCCAACAAACAAAAGTCCAGGACCAGATGGCTTCACAAGTGAATTCTACCAAACATTTTGAGAAGAAGTTAACACCTGTCCTCCTAAAACTATTCCAAAAAACTGCAGACGAAGGAACACTTCCAAATTCACTCTGAGGCCACCATCACCCTGACAGCAAAAGGAAAGAAAGAAAGAAGGAAGGAAGGAAGGAAAGAAGGAGAAAGAAAGAAAGAAAGAAAGAAAGAAAGAAAGAAAGAAAGAAAGAAAGAAAGAAAGAAAGAAAGAAAGAAAGAAAGAAAGGAAAGAGAAGGAAAGAAAGAAAGAGAAAGAAAAAGAAAGAAAAGAAAAATTACAAGCTAATATCACTTATGAATGTCGATACAAAAATCCTCAACAAAATACTAGCAAATCAATTTCAACAATGCATTAAAAGGATCACACACCATGATCAAGTGGGATTTATCCTAGGGATGTAAGGATTTTTCAATGTCCACAGATCAATCAATATGATATACCACATTAACAAATTAAAGAATAAAAACCATATGATCATTTCAATAGATGCAGAAAAAGCTTTTGAAAAAATTCAACATCCATTCATGGTAAAACTCTCCAGACAGTGGTCACAGAGGGAACATAACTCAACATAATAAAGGCCATATATAACAAACCCACAGTTAACATCATACACAGTGGTGAAAAGCTGAAAGCATTTCCTCTAAGATCAGGAACAAGAGAAGGATGCCCACTTCCACCACTTTTATTCAACATATCACATTTACTATTGTATCTAAAAGTATAAAACACCTAGGAATAAACATACCTAAGGAGGCAAAGGACCTGTACTCCAAAACCTGTAAGACACTGATGAAAGAAAGTGAAGACAACAGAAACAGATGGAAAGATATACAGTGTTCTTAGATTGGAAGAATCAATATTATTAAAATGGGCATACTACCCAGGGTAATATACAAATTCAGGGTAATCTCTATCAAATTACCAATGATATTTCGCACAGAACTGAAATGAAAAATTTTTTAAATTTTTATGGAGACAAAAAAGACCCTGAATAGCCAAAATAATCTTGAGAAAGAAGAATGGGTCTGGGATTCATGCTCCCTGACTTCAGCCTGTACTACAAAGCTACAATAATCAAAACTGTGGTACTGGCACAAAAACAGATGCATAGATCAATAGCACAGGATAGAAAGTCCAAAAATAAAGCCATGTACTTCTGCTCAATTAATCTATGACAAAGGAGGCAAGAATACACAATAGAGAAAAGACAGTTTCTTCAACAAGTGGTGCTGGGAAAACTGCACAGCTGCAAGTAAAAGAATGCAATTAGAATATTCTCTAACGCCATATACAAAAATGAACTCAAAATGGATTAAAGACCTAAATGTAAGATTGGATAATATAAAAATCCTAGGGGAAAACATAGGAAGAACACTCTTTGACATAAATTGCAGCAATGTTTTTTCAAACCAGCTCCTAGAGTAATGGAAATAGAAGCAAAAATAAGCAAATGGGACCTAATTAAACTTAAAAGCTTTTGCACATCTAAAGACACCATCAACAAAATGAAAATACAACCTACAGGATGGGAGAAGATATTTGCAAATGATGTGACTGACAAGGAATTAATTCCCAAAATATGCAAACAGCTTATACAGCTTTATATATATATAGGCAAACAACCTAATGAAAAAATGGGCAGAAGACCTAAATAGCCATTTCTCCAAAGAAGACATCCAGATGGCCAAAAGGCACGTGAAAAGATGCTCAGTATCACTAATTATTAGAGAAATGAAAATCAAAACCACAATGAGAGATCACCTCACACCAGTCAGAATGGCCACCATTAAAAAGTCTACAATAAATGGTGGAGAGGGTGTGGAGAAAAAGGAGCCCTCCTACATTGTTGGTGGGAATGTAAATTGGTACAGCCATTATGGAGGACAGTATGGAAGTTCCTTAAAAACTAGAAATAGACTTACCATATGATCCAGCAGTTCCACTCCTGGGCATATATTTGGAGAAAACTGTAATTCAAAAAGACACATGCACCCAATGTTCATAGCAGCAGTATTTACAATAGTCAAGACATGGACTCAACCTAAATGTCCATCAATAGATGAATGGATAAAGAAGCTGTGGTATATATATGCATAGAATATTACTCAGCCATAAAAAAGAACGAAATAATGCCATTTGCAGCAACATGGATGGACCTACAGATTATCATATTAAGTGAAGTAAATCAGACAAAGACAAATATCATATGATGTTGTTTATATGTGGAATCCCCCCCAAAAAAAGAGAGATAGAAGATACAAATTTTATTTACAAACCAGAAATAGGCTCACAGACGTAGAAAACAAACTGTGGTAACAAGGGGGGGAATTGGAGGGAGTATGGATAGATTAGGAGTTTGGGATTAATAGATATACATTACTATATATAAAATAGATTAAAAAAACAAGGACCTACTGTGTAGCACAGGGAACTATATTCAAATTCTTGTATTGATCTGTAATGGAAAAGTATGTGAACAAAAATATGTGTATGTATATGTATAACTGAATCACTTTGTTGTACACCTGAAACTAACATTGCAAATTGGCTACACTTCAATAAAAAATAAGAATTAAAAGAAAAGAAAAGAAAGAATATTATCTCCTAAGGAGGTCTGGTTAATGCAGATGCACAATACACACTAGAGGCGAGGGAGGAGTCCCAAATGGGCAAAGAAAAATATTATGTTAAATTTTTCTTGTCTTGCCATAAAATATGAATATTATTTCATCAATTTGATAGAGTTGGAGAATGTGATAATCACATATAATTCATAATCATTCTAATAAACATTTTTTTTCAAAATTGAGTGTTTGCTTTAAAAATACATGTTGTCAACTGGAAAAAAAATGCACATTGTGGGATTTTTGAATTAAGCTTTATTTAGAGCAAAATGAGGACTATAGCCTGAGAGACAGCATCTCAGATAGCTCTGAAGAATTGCTCTGAAGGGGTAGTGAGGGAAGTCAGTGTTATGTGTAATTTTAGTGAAGGGCATACATGCAATCAAGCACACATTTTGGCAGAGGCTCACTGCTTGTCTCATGGAGGTTATTGCTAGTCATGAGGAACAGATGTCTCCATGAATGATTTTAGTGCTTTTCTAGATATGGGAAGATGCAATAAATTGGGCTTGTAAACTCTTCTCCTGAAAATATCTAACTATCTGAAGGCCTGTTCTCCCAGTTTTTCCCAGAGCACAGAGTGCCTCGTTCCTGATCCCCACCATGAACTACTTTGAGGGTTTGTTGAAGGTCAGCGACTGCAGTGGTTGATGACTATCCTTGTAGAGGCAGGTGGCAAGTGCTAATGTTTTAGTTGGCTATGTAGAACTGTTATTATTGTATGAAGGTATCTGCTTTTTACCCAGTTGTAACCACAGCTGTACCAGGAGCTAGGATTTAAGTCCAGTGCCTGGAATTTATTGAGGAAGAGGCTTATCAAGGGGTATGATTTACATGCCCAATGACAGGGAACCAGGCAAGATCACTGGCTCAGAACATTGCTCATATGGATGAATCATCAAATTCTCCTACTTGAGGCTAAGTTACAATTATGAAAATGAGGTAGAATTTGGGGAAAGATGCATTAAGGCGTAATGGAAGAGGTATGGTAGCAGCTGAGGTAGAAACAAAATAGAAGTTCTGAGACTAAACCAGAGTTAGCTCCTAGTGGCTCTAATAGAAAAGATGTTCGCAGCAAATTACAGGTTTTTTAAAAATCTGGGTCAGCTTTAATGCACCATAGTTAGACCCATTGGTGAGGACTCCTTTCAAGTATGAATATACCAGAAACTATTAAAGCAAGATATGATCTTTTCATTACTGACTTAATTGATTCCTTTGTGGTCTTAGGAGACTCCAAGTCCTTTGGGCCTCAGGATCCTTTACATCTAAGTCTTCTTCCAGGATCCTGCACCCTCCAGATGCAGGGAAGGAATCTTTAAAAATATCAAGATAGATAAAAGTATATCTGAATGTAAGACACAATTTGCAATAGTAATATGAATGCAGGAGCTGCTTCTCATAGCCAGTCTCTCAAGGCTTGAAGCTCTGTTCTATTAACCTATATTTTTCAAATACTTAAGTATTCCCAAATGGCACACCTAATGTGTAAAGTGATGTACAATTGGATGTCATTGGATGCATTTTAGATTTAAATTTTAAATGGGTAGATGGCTAGGGTGTGGTAATCTTGTTTAAGATTATGTCTATAGTGGATAACTTTATCAAACCATAATTAAAATAGTAATTTGATTTGATTTAATATTTTTAACATTTTTATGAAAAGGAAAACATTCAGTAACAGAAAAAAAAGCATTTCCTTCTTAAAAACAAAAAAACTTATTTTAGTACCATTATTATTTACCAATATTCATCCTAAATAATAGTTGTTAAAAAAGTTATCACATACTGGTGAGAACTGAAGACATTACTATACACAGAAAATAGAATTTAAATCTATTGATTAATTAAAATCTCCCTCATATATGGAATCTCAGTTTAACCCATAATTGGAATACATCATACAACTTGAAATAGATAGGTATAGCACAAACATATATTTATATCATTTGGTTTGAAAAATTACTGTTGTACAAGAAATAGATATTTTATTCATTGTAGAATATGAAACTAAGCAATAAAAGAAAAAAAGTAAAAAAAGAATCACCAATAATTTTACAATACAGAAATAACCAAAGGTTGATATTGTATTTGGTTCAAAATGATACCCAGTTAGTCATACGTCCTGTTAACATAAGCCTAGATCTACAAACTTAGTTTCATTTGTTCTATTAAAATAGATTTCTGTCTTCTGCAAATGGGGTTTATTTTAGTGAAGCAAAGAGCAGGAAGAATAATAAAAATAATATTTAAATACAGGGCTAAGATTTTGAAAGCATAATCAAATGAGCCCATCACCATTATTTCTAGTACTATATGGTCAATTATGCCTTACCCAAGAAAAAAGAAGCTAGTGTCCTAATTGTTTAGCCATAATGTCAAATAAGTTTTGTTTATCTAACAATTTGTCTGATGCATTTAGAAGAATTTATATCAAAACTTTGGACTAAATACATTGAAACAGTTTGTTTCATTTGGGCTTTCTAGTCTTTTTAAAACTATATGTATTTTTCATATAACATTATTTTTTTCATATAAACAGTTTGCCTTTCTTAAACTAATTGTTTTACTTTACTTTGATTTTAAATATATATACTTAACATATTCATACAAGATGGAGAGGAAACCTTTTTTAATTTCTCTAGCATTTTAGGACCATTTATATACTAGCAAAGTAAGGACAATATTTTACAATTATCATATAAACAGTGGTGTGTAGAGAAAAAAATAATGATTAAGTAACCAAAATTAGTTTAAAATGTACCATATATTAATCTGTGATTAAATGGATAATTATTAAGAAATTAATAAAGTAGTTAGTCATTAAGAAATTAAGAAAGTAGTTAGTCATATGTAATGCAATTTTAAATAGCTAAAAATGACTTGGTTCTACCAATTCAAAAAAATAAGTAAACTAAATATCTTGTATTTAAGATATAAGATATTGTATCTTATATCTTAGCTGTTGTTTCTTGACTGTTATATCTTAACAGTCAACTTTTGCTATACATAAAGTATGCAAGGGTATGTCTATGTATTCAGCTTATTTTAAAAAAAAGAAATTGTAATTCAGTTCACCATCTGTTTTGCAAATGAAGAGTGATGAGGGCAAAATAAGTCAATCAATTGGTGGAAAACAAGTTTGTAAAACTCTAAGCCAAATCAGGTAGTGTGCAGCCATAGTCAAGTTTAGATAATATTACTAATAAGTTTTAAAATGACTTGTGCTTAATTTTATTAATAAGAATCAAATTCATTCCTAAATCATACAAATGTCACTTAATAGGAATTTGAGCATGAGTTTCAGGAAAGAACATTGATTCCTTTAGATTCCCAGATTCACTTTTCAATAATTGAGAAAAAATCAGTTGACTGTCAGTCACTAAGAATGATAGCTAACATTTACAAACAGATTTTTATATGATAGGCCCTTTCTGTTTTCACATGCATCAATTCATTTAATCCTCAAATAAAACTTTTGAGTTTGGTGCTATTATTGTCCTTATTTTATAGTTATGAAACTAAACTTCAGAAAAGTCATTCCTCAAAGATAGGAAGTCAAAGGTATGTAATTCACAGTCAGAACTCTTCACTAGAGCTCCTTCTCCAGCTATTGTGTGACACTGCCCTGAGGGAGCAGGCTTGAGGTGGCTAGTGGGGTACATCTATAAGATGGAACTACAAAACCCTGCAAAAACCATGGTAGGAAAAAAAAGAGCTTCTCACTGTCAAGTCAAAGCCAGATCTATTTCTTTTTGCAACTTAATGACTATTCAGTCTTTTGAAGGCAGGGCTATACCACACTTATACATTACCAGGCTAAAAGCTGATAGTTATATACTAACTGTCAAAAGAAACAAAATGCATTAACAATTACATTTATAAGAAATGCTTAACATAGCAAAACTTGCACAGAATAATAGCTATAATTTATTGAGCATTAATTTTATGCCAAGTATTGCCCATTACTTAATTTAATATCTATAATATGCCTATGATGTAGGAATTATTATTTATAACATTATTCCTCATTTCCTAATAAGTAAATAGAGGTTTAGAAATGTTTAATGACTTGCTCGAGTTTCAAAGTAAGAAAATGATATGAGTTTATAAATCTAATTCCAGACCCTCTTATTTCTACAGTAAACTGCATTACAAAAATGCTTCCTTGCTACCTAATAATTGCCATGTTTATGCATTACTGTAATATTGTATATAAATGCCCGTTTTATCTTCTATACTCACAGTATAAATGATCCATCTCCTCATTTCAAATCAAAGTATGTCAGTTATCTCCTGTGTCCCCAAACTTCTTCTTTCTGACCAAAAATACACCATAATATCTATGTCATTAAAATTTAAAAAGACAATTGAAAAAATGAACTCACAATAAGTTTTTCTCTCCTGTGTGAAACCAAAAATCCAGGGATTAGAAATTATAACATATAAATACTTGAAATTTCTCAAGCAGATAATCTCTGGCATGAGAGAATTGCCCTAATTTGTATATAGCTCAGATAGTGATAGAATACTTAATAGTATTATTTAATATTTACTTGTATTTTACTCCATTTTCCTTACCGCCCTTTGGTGTTCAATGGCAGCATCAATTATACTTTCTATCTCTTCTTTGAAATTTCAAAATGCGATTTGTGGATTTTATAAGCATTCATTTGTACAATATGCAGTTAAAATAACAACAGAAAACCTTAATTTCAGTACTACATTCAAACCTACACTTAACATTTTAAGAATTCTGAAACAATGATACTGTTTTCAGAAATGTCATTAAGTCACCCCTGAAATTTCTCCCCTTTCTCTTCCTAAAGCTGTAATAAAGTGCTAGTGTATGATGTTTAGTGAACGGAATTAAGTGATGAGCTATATCTGTTACAATAAAAAAACACTTTCAGAAATAAATTAAGTGATATTTTGACTTGTTACACTAATGGAGAAAAGCTCGATCATACATCTTTCTCGAAGTGCATCTGAAGGTCTCTTTGCCATTGGCATCAACCAGCTGAAACATTAAGCTCATCTGGCTCCTTTAGTGGAAATATCCAGTTTGACCTAAGTCAATGCAGGTAAAAAGTGCATATGATTTAGGGGCTCTAATGCAATAGTTAATAGCTCTGCTGGAGTGGCATGTTTTATGTCCCGAGTGTGCTTCCTGTTTCCTTCACTTTAATTATTCAACATTTTAGGTATGGCTCTTTCCATCCAACTTCCATGTTGTTTTAGAGTTAGTTACTGTTCATAATCAAAATATTTTATCACTGAGGAGGAAGGAAGAAGTCATTCTCTGAAGTCATGTATTTTCCCTGATATAGAAGGATTATTCCCTTAAGGATATTTTGTGTACTTTGTCCTTTTTTATTGTAGTTATCTCCAGACAGAGAGATGATTTCTGTCATTTTCCCTGAAAGGTCATTTGATCCATTATTAAATTTAGGGATTTAAAATTTTTTCTTTATTTTATACATTCCCTTTTCTTAATTTCATCTAAATTTCACTAGGTAAGAGACCTCATAATGGCCTAAGTAATTTCTCTTCATTTTCTAACTACATTTTCTACATAAGATGATGATATAAAATGATCAAAGAATAATTTTATCTACACCACATAATATTAATTTCACCTATTTTATTGTGAAAAATGGACCTATATCTTAAGATATTTAACTTCCAAAGTACCGTATAGTGAAGTAACCTCTGAGAGAAAAGTAAATGAAATGTTTTCTTAGATAATTATAGTCTTCTAAAATTTCAATTTTAATAGTTGGTAATACATTCACTTGATATAAAATTCAGAAAGCACCAAAAGTTATACAACGAAAAGAAAATTCTTCCCCCACTTTTCCCCCCAAGCAGCTCATTATCCCAACCAGTTTCTCCATCAATCTTCCAAAGATATTTTTTCTTACTTACTATCTTAATAAGTAAAATGCATATATAACCATTATATATAGTGAGAAATTATGGAACACAAGTGATAGCATGAAATAAAAATTAACTGCAATTTGATCATTCCACTTAACATATCATTGATATTTTTGTAATATTAATAATCGAGCCATCTCATTCTTTTTGATGACTGATACCAAACTTGTAGCAATTGAAGTAGTCAGATTCTGAACTAATTTTAAATAACTAACAGGATTTTCTGCGTATCAAGGATCACTCCAGTTTTTCTGGTCTAAAAAACTAAGATGGAGTTGCCTTAACATAGATGGAGAAGATTGTAAATAGAGATTTTTGTGAAATGATCAGGAGCCTAGGTTTTAACACCTTAACTTTGAGATATACATTATTCATTATATGTATGATCATTTTTGCCATTACCTTCTTCATGTTTAAATCTTGCCCATTACTATGCTACTTAGTGTTAGGCCTGTACCAGCACAATAGAAGGCATATTCTAGGAACACATTTTAGGAAATATATGAGTTGAATGAATGATCACATCTATGAATGGTCATTGGTCTGGACACAAGTACCATCTGGGTGGTTGATCTCTGGCATTACTTCCTAAGTGTCCCAGGTAGTACTTTCTTCACTCCTCACTCAGTTCCTTCTTCCTAGAACTGCTTTGGTAAAGGAAAAAGATGAGAAGGAGAAGGGCAGAAATAGTGCAAAGGGAGAAAAAAAAGAGAGAAAGGAAGTGAATTGGAAAAAATAAAGTAGGACAAAGGGAAAACTTATATTGAAGGAAAATAAATAAGTACTTAATTATTAAAATTAAGAAAGAGTATACAGTTGGAAAAGCAAACAGGCAATGTAAATACCCGAAAGGGAGGGAAGGATAAATGCAATAAATTTGTCTTTTCAAAAATATGTTCATCAACATGGAACAGAAGAGTTTTTTAAAGTCAGTCATTTGTGGGTTTGAAATCTGTCTCCCACCCTATCCAGGCTTATGACCCTGGGGAAGCCACAGCTTCTCTAGTCTCACTGTGTTCGTTTGTAAAATGGTATTGATGATAGGTACCCTTCAGGGTAGATTGTTGTTGGGATTAGAGGAGCTAAATCTGGTAACTACCTGGCACACAGAAACTCAAAATGTTATTTTTTCCTTATTCTCCTACAAATCCTCTTCATTAAAAGATGGTATATATCAATAAGCAGGTGACTTGAGAATTCTCTGCCTCAGTTTTGCGTTAGTGAGACCCTGAATACTCAAAGATATGCTGACCATATAGAATAGAAGCAGATTTCCAGGAGCAGCTAACTCAGCTGAGATAAACAATCAGTATTTGATCAAAGGTGGTCACCTATGATGAAACCGATTATTTTTTTTATTAGGTTGAGCTTTAAATCCTGTAACTGGCTCATGTATTAGCTGTTTCAAAGAACATTAAAAAAATAAAACAGGCAATTTTCCTGCACTGAAAAATAACTATGAAAAACAAGACTTTTCATTAAAAATCACAATTATTATATGACAGTACTCATTGTATAACATAATGCTGAATGAAGTATTGGAAGAATAGAGAAACAAACCTGTAATTATATTCTTTAATCTCATTTTCAACATTCAAAAATGAATTGTGAACGATTTTGTTAGGTGTCCAGACTTTATAAATGCTTCATCTCCATAAAGATTATTTAAATTCCACTCAAATAGAACTATTTTTTCCTTTTTAAAAATTTCCTAATGCTTTGTAAGTTTTCATTCTTCCCTTGGGTTCTTGAGGGAAATAAGGTAAAGAGCACTGAAGAACAGAAAAACGCAGGAGAACAGTCTGTTTTGTGACTACTAATAATTATGTAATTATGATCTGACACCACAGATGTTTACCAGGTACTTCCTGCGTACATGGCATTGAGGTTCCAAAGATACAGGTCAGGGGAGGATGAGCAGCACATGTCCTCTTTCCAAAGAGTCCATGGGGAATTGACTGCTATTTTTTATACCAAGGTGTCTGGATTATGCCTGTTCCAACATCAGAAGCTTCCAAACACAGGACTGTTTAATAAGCTTAGTGATCTCTAAGAAACATTTGCCAGAAAGAAAACCTGAGGATCGTGATTTCAAAGTGACTCAAACAGAGCTTTTTACTACAAAGAGTCTTTTCAATTAGAATGCTGGAAATCAGACAATGCGCTAAGATGTAAGGTAACAAGGGCGGGCAAGTTGGGGCTGCCTATAGCTAGATTTAATTCAGCTCCTTGAAGAAACCTGGAGTGCAGCAGATAGCAATTCCTTGCATTTGCTCCCTTGTTTCAGCTTTGAGTGTCTTTACGTATACTCTGTTATTCTTTCAAGTCTACTGTGAAGCAGCTATTAGTTTTAAGAAGCTTTTGTTTCCAAAGGGAGCCTTTTACCTTTCCTATAACAGAAAATAAAATTACTAAATACTGCAAGTTTGGGCCTGTTTCTAATCATGGGGAGATTAAATGAGAGGATCATTTGACAGTCTCGGAATGTTGGAAACATCAACTAATGACCTTTGTTATTAACGACCTAGACCCTCAGGCAATGAACCTAGCCAACACTGATTAAGAGAGAAGCCTGCTGGTTTTTACAGCTATATAAAATAGAAGGAGTCTGTGTTAATAGAGCAGGGATAGGGCAGAGAAAAAAATGTAAAACTGAATGAGCTATAAAAAAAGAATGTTTTTTTCCTTCCTTTGTGCTACATGTTAGAAAATTAATTAACAAATATGAAGGCTCAGAAGTAATTTTAAATTGATGTGGAGACTAAGTCTCTGGAATCGACAAGTCAAAAAAAAAAAAAGTCACCCACCAAATTCTGTGAACTTGGCCTGCACACACTCCAGAAGATGTATCATTGTCTAAAGGCAGCTACATCAAGAACCTGAGACTTAGCAGAGTCCTGGCCAACTTCCCACCTGACTTCAGTGGTGGGTTTCGCCATTAATATAATAATAGTCCTCAGGGGTCTCTCCTGTTAAGTGCTCTTTCTGTTCTGAAGTGGCATCAGGGGATTGCTCTGCTCCTCTTGGCAGGGTGTTTTTTACACAGGCACCACCCACTGCTTGAAACACTTCTTGAAATTATTGTTCAAACTTTGTTTAACCATTGTTAGTCCATTTTTCCCTGTCCTGGCAGTTTAATGAATGCAACTGATTGATACCTGTTTTTCATTTTGAAAAGACTGTGATGCTTAAATCCACATTGGTTTCAACTATTCATTGATTTTGAGCTATTAAGATGTTTACACACAGAGAAACTTTTTGCAGTTGCATTAGAAAATTTCCTTATTAAAAGTAATTTGAAGTAGAAAGAATGTGAAGAAGCATAAAAGCAGATTATATGAAACTAAAATTACCCATAATCCAAATACCCCATAGAAATACTCACTGTAATAATTGGTTATGCTTCTAAGGAATCTTTCTTTCTATAAAAATTGAGTTCAGATGGGAATACAATCATAGTTGGAGATTTTAACACCTCATTAACATCACTAGACAGATCTTCCAGACAGAAAATAAATAGGGCAACAGCTAAATTAAATAATACAATAGAAAAATTAGACTTGGTGGATATTTTCAGAGCATTACACCCCCCAAAAATAGGATATACATTCTTTTCAAGTGCACATGGAACATTTTCTAGGATTGATCATGTACTTGGGCACAAAAGAAACCTCAACAATTTTAAGAAGATAGAAATTATCTCAAGCATCTTTACAGACCACAATGCCATGAAACTAGAAATCAACAACAGAGAAACAAAGGAGAAAAAAAAGGAAAGCGTGGAGATTAAACAATATGCTATTAAAAAAACCAATGGGTCAATGAGGAAATCAAAGCTGAAATTAAAAAATACCTTGAGACAAATAAAAATGAAAGCACAAAAACCACACAAAATTTATGGGACACAGCAAAGGCAGTGCTAAGAGGGAAGTTTATAGTGATACAGGCCTTCCTCAAAAAAGAACAACAGTCTCAAATAAACAATTTAACCCACCAGCTAAAAGAACTAGAAAAAGAATAAAAAACCCAAAAGGCAGCAGAAGGAAGGAAATTATAAAGATCAGGGAGGAAATAAATAAAATAGAGATTTAAAAAACCATAGAAAAAATCAATCAAACCAAAAGCTGGTTTTTTGAGAAAGTAAATAAAATCAACAAACTTCTGGCCAAACTCACAAAGAAGAAAAAAGAGAGATCATAAATTAGCAAAATAAGAAAGGAAAATGGAGAAATTACAGCAAATAAAATAGAAATACAGAATATCATATGAGAATATTATGAAAAACTATGTGGAACCAAACTGGATAACCTAGAGGAGATGGACAAGTTTCTGGAAACATACAGTCCACCAAGACTGAATCAAGAAGTAACTGACCACTTGAACAATCCGATCACTAGAAAGGAAATAGAAATAGCAATTAAAAACCTCCCTACAAATAAAAGTCCAGGACCAGACAGCTTCACCAGGGAATTCTACCAAACATACAAAGAACTCATACCAGTCCTTCTCAAACTCTTCCAGATGATTGAAAAGGAGGGAATACTCCCAAACTCATTCTATGAAGCCACCATCACCCTGATACCAAAACCAGGCAAAGACACTACAAAAAAAGAGAATTATAGGCCAATATCACTGATGAACATAGATGCCAAAATCCTCATCAAAATTTTAGCAAATAGAGTCCAACACCACATAAAAAAGATTATACATCATGACCAAGTGGGGTTTATCCCAGGGACACAAGGGTGGTTCAACATATGCAAATCAGTCAGTGTAATACATCACATCAACAAGAGAAAAGACAAAAACCATATGATCATCTCAATAGGCAGAAAAAGCATTTGATAAAATTCAACACCCATTTATGATAAAAACTCTCACCAAAGTGGGTATGGAGGGAACGGATCTCAACATAATAAAAGCTATATATGACAGACCTACAGCCAGCATAGTACTCAACGGTGAAAAACTCAAAAGCTTCCCACTAAAATCTGGGACAAGACAAGGATGCCCACTATCACCACTCCTATTAAACATAGTCTTGAAAGTCCTAGCCACAGCAGTCAGGCAAGAGAGAAATAAAAGGGATCCAAATTGGAAAAGAAGAGGTAAAAGTGTCACTATATGCCAACGACATGTTACTATATATAGAAAACCCTAAAAGGTTCACACAAAAACTACTAGAGCTGATCGAAGAATTCAGCAAGGTAGCAGGTAAGAACATTAACGTTCAAAAATCAGTTGCATTTCTTTACACTAACAATGAATCAACAGAAAAAGAAAGTAAAGAAACAACCCCTTTAAAATAGCACCCAAAATAATAAAATACATAGGAACAAATCTAACTAAGGAGGTGAAAGAATTATACACAGAAAACTATAAATCACTGATGAAGGAAATTAAAGAAGACTTTAAAAAATGGAAAGATATCCCATGCTCTTGGATTGGAAGAATCAATATTGTTAAAATGGTCACACTGCCCAAGGCAATCTACAGATTTAATGCAGTCCCTATCCAATTACCCAGGACATATTTCACAGAACTAGAACAAATCATAATAAAGTTTATATGGAAACATCAAAGACCTAGAATTGCCAAAGAATTACTGAAGAGAAAGAAAGAGGCTGGAGGAATAACTCTCCCAGACTTCAGACAATACTATAGAGCTACAGTCATCAAGATAGCGTGGTATTGGTACCAAAACAGACATATACACCAATGGAACAGAATAGAGAGCCCAGAAATGAACCCACAAACTTTTGGTCTACTAATCTTCGACAAAGGAGGCAAGAATATACAATGGAATAAAGACCGTCTCTTCAGCAAATGGTGTTGGGAAAACTGGACAGCAGCATGTAAAACAATGAAGCTAGAACACTCCCTTACACCATACACAAAAATAAACTCAAAATGGATCAAAGACTTAAACATAAGACAAGATACAATAAACCTCCTAGAAGAAAATATAGGCAAAACATTATCTGACATACATCTCAAAAATGTTCTCCTAGAACAGTCTACTCAAGGAATAGAAAAAAAGCAAGAATAAACCAATGGGACCTAGTGAAATTTACAAGCTTCTGCACAGCAAAGGAAACCATAAGTAAAACAAAAAGGCAACCTACGTAATGGGAAAAAATTTTTGCAAATGAAACCAACAAAGGCTTGATCTCTACAATATATAAGCAGCTCATATGACTTAATAAGAAACAACCAAACAACCCAATCCAAAAATGGGCAAAAGACCTAAACAAGCAATTCTCCAAGGAAGACATACAAATGATCAATAGACACATGAAAAAATGCTCAATATCACTAATTATCAGAGAAATGCAAATCAAAACTACAATGAGGTATCACCTCACACCAGTCAGAATGGCCGTCATTCAAAAATCCACAAATGACAAATGCTGGAGAGGCTGTGGAGAAAGGGGAATCCTCCTACACTGCTGGTGGGAATGCAGTTTGGTGCAGCCACTGTGGAAAACAGTATGGAGATTCCTCAAAAGACTAGGAATAGACTTACCATATGACCTAGGAATCCCGCTCCTGGGCATATATTCAGAAGGAATCCTACTTCAGGATGACACCTGCACCCCAATGTTCATAGCAGCACTATTTGCAATAGCCAAGACATGGAGACAGCCCAACTGTCCATCAACAGAAGACTGGATAAAGAAGAAGTGGTATATTTATACATGGAATACTATTCAGTCATAAAAACTGACATGACGCTATTTGCAGCAACATGGATGCTCCTGGAGAATGTCATTCCAAGTGAAGTAAGCCAGAAAGAGAAAGAAAAATACCATTTGAGATCGCTCATATGTGGAATCTAAAAAACAAACAAACAAACAAACAAAGCATAAATACAAAACAGAAATAGACTCATAGACATAGAATACAAACTTGTGGTTGCCAAGGAGGTGGAGGGTGGGAAAGGATAGACTGGGATTTCAGAATTGTAGAATAGATAAACAAGATCATGCTGTATAGCACAGGGAAATATATACAAGATCTTATGGTAGCTCACAGAGAAAGAAATGTGACAATGAATATATATATGTTCATGTAATAATTGAAAAACTGGGCTCTACACAGGAATTTGACACAACATTGTAAAATGATTATAAGTCAATAAAAAATGTTAAGAAATTTGAGTTCACAGAGTGTATAGACTTGTGTACTACTTTTTGTGCTTAGCAGTACTGTATATTGTAAGAATTTTCCCATGATATTGGAAACATGATTTTTATTGGCAGTCCAGGGCTGAGCATGCAGAATGTAGTATTCCAACAGATAGTCCAGCTGAGAATAATCAGATCAACTAGTTATTTCAAAACCAATGAGCTCATGATTAATAGCTAATTGTTAAACTCTGCCTAATGTATGAACTACTTATATGAATTGATAAATCTTCATTTCTAACCCTCTGAATAAAATTAATTCAATTAACTTATCACTTATTTAAATGTTTTCCATATGAAGAATAAGATATTGCATTAGATCATTGTTATAGAAAAAAATACCTTTTATGTGACCTTTTTGTGCACTGTATTTCATTTTAAAATATTGGAAGTTTAAAATGGCTAAAATGGCTTTTCTACTCCTTTGTAAAGATGTAGTTGAGTTCAGCAATCATATCTTTGCATCTATCTCATTCATTTATTCAACAAATTTTTATTACCAGAGACTACACTAGGTGATGCTAATAATGCAGAAAACTAAAGAGAAAAGAATTTGGCAATCATGGAGCTTGCATTCTAATAAGGGAAGAAAGTAAAGAAATTAGAGAAGAGAGAGTTATGTACTAGACAGCTTTGTGGGAGAGTTGAGACTGCTCTCAGCAGAGTCCTCCCTGAGGAGGACATTGAAGTTGAGACTGAACAATGACAGTGTGAAGAGACGTGGGGAAAGTATTCAGTCAGAAGAAAGAGCACATGTGAGGTCCTAAGGCAGAAAAGGTGCTGGTTTCTTCGGGAAACAGAGAAGAGGTCAGTTGCTAGGGACAATGAGTGAGGTAAGAAAGGTATTGACATGGTGTTGGAGAATGGACAGAGCCAGATTTGTGCAGGAACTTATAGGTCATGGTATGTATAGAGGAGGTGGGAGTTGAGGATACCACAAGAGTCTTGTTCCTCTTGGTTCCACAGAAACATGAAAATTTTCATTTTTCAGAAGGGAAACAAAATATGAGGACTCTTCTCCCTTTACCTAAGAAAAGAAATAGAGTACGTGTGACTCAGCTCCATCATGCATCCTTATTTTGGTGTAAGGACTCTCAGGATGGGTGAAATTCTCTCCACACCCTGTTCCCCACGAGGAGAGCCAGGGACAGACAGATCTGTATGTCTGCTTCTTTCTGTGAAGCAGTGATTCTTGATATTCTTGTCTCTGCAAACACAAACATGCCCTTGAGTGGATGACCCAACGTCTAGCTGGGTGATAAATACATTTGTTTTTGCCGTGTTATTTGCAAAATACAGTAACAGACGTTTAGCGAGACTTCCCTACTGCTGAAACAGCTGAACTCATTCAGTCCTCGCAATAATCCTACAGGGTGAGTGTGATTATTTTTTCTATTTTATAGATAGGGAAATTGGATACAGTTTCCTTACAAAGCTAACCTAAAGTCAGGTACACAGCTAATAAGGGGCAGCGCTGGGATTTGAACCCAAGTTTTCTGGCTCCAGAGTTTAATGCTCTTAGTCACATGCTTTTCAACCGTGCTGTATGTCCATAATATTGCTACCTCTTGGCATTCTCACCCTTCCCCTTGAGTACAGAAGGGACTCACTACTTGTCGCTAAACAGCAGAATAGGCAAAAGGCTGGAAAGTCGCTATTAAGACTGTAGTTTCTGTCTTGCTAGTGGACTTTATTGACTCTCTCCCTTGCTGGTTTTGATGAAGTAAGCCAGTGTTTGAAAAGGCCCACATGATAAGGAACTGAGAATGGCCTCTGGCCAGAAATCAGCAAGGGCCTGAGGCCACGGCCTGACAATCATAAAGAACTAAATCCTGCCAACCACCTTTTGAACCTGAAAGTGGATCCTTTCCTATTTGAGTTTTAGATGAATCCCTTGCCCTGGTCATCACCTTGATTTCAGCCTACTTTTTACATAGTTTCATAATCTGTAATACTTTGTACTCTTATTTGTGTGTTGTCATCCCCAATAGGTCATAAGCATCTAAAAATAAAAAGAGAGTTTTTGCATCCTGAGCCACTAGAAACGGTGCCTTAAATTTTCATTTGAGGATTAATGTTAAAATAATGAATATATGTTCTGATATGTTATTCCATTTTCATGGTTTTATTATATATTTGATTTTTATTTATTCAAAAAGTCATGAGGTGATCATAATATACATAAATGTAAGAATAACCATATTTGACATATTATTCACTGTGGTTTTTTTTTTTTTTTCTTAGATATTCCTCCTTTTACTTTGCTTTATTCCACATATCAAGTTGCTAGGCCTTTTGCTTCTCAGTATTTCACGGGAAAATGAGAGAAGGCAGAAAAGAGACTTGTCCTGCGTATTGTCTTCCAAGAGACTAGTTCTCTCAATAAATGGAAAGATACTATGTATACAATAAATATTTAAGGGGAGTAGATTGAAGAGAGGGATCTCCACACTCACACAAATAGAAAATTTTCCTTTGTAAAAGAAGCTAGTGAGAGATGAGACATGATGAGGACAGGATACTGAAATGGGTGGTTCCCTCCTAGACAAAGAGATTCTGAGCTTTACTTCCCAGACAGCACCATGGAAGTTGGGGGTTGGAGGTGGGGGAGGCAAGCCCTTAGACCACCTTCCTGGGAAATCTGTGCCTTAAATTTGCATGGTTATAGCAATATGTAGCAACATGATTCTTGTGCCTATGAATATGGCATGGAAGTACAGGAAATAGAGGAAGAAGAAACAGGGATATCAGATGCCTACATGGCAATATACATGGATTGGTAAATGGGTCCAGATAAAGCACTGGATCTCACCCACAGAGGAGGAGGACACTGAGGACCCAATGAGTTCCTCCAATGCCTTGTCCTATGTAGGATTTCTCAAATTTTAACACTACTTTAGGAAAATAAGAAGGGGTTGGATATATCATAAATTAAATTATGTTTCTGCCATATTGAAAGAAATTTAATTGAGTTATAGAAAATAAGCAAGTTTATAAAACAGATATTTGTACCTGCTACATAAATTTGGAGAGTCTGTTCCCAGCCAACTAACTGATTTATTCATAGTTAATTCTTTTTCCAGGTATTTTAATAACAATACCCTTCATCAAATGCTACATCATTCACTCGGGTGATTGAGTTTGCCATTCATTCAGTGATTGACAGATTTTCAATCAAGTAACTTTTGCCAGTTAAATATAAACGTATATGCCTCACTGCCTGTAAGGGACTGTTACGTTTACTGGTACTCAACTTCAGTTAATTCTTGAGTTGATTTCAAATTCATCATATTTTAAGGAATTCAATCTGTGAGATTTTACAAGAAAAATCTTTAGAAAGTTTCACCACCCTCTCTCGTTGAACTAAGAATGACTGATTAACACTTTTCACAGGGAACTTACTGCTTTATATCTTTTATTATAAAAAGATCTGTGTGATTTTTCTTGTTTTCTGTTCTGCCCTACAAGCCCCTGGAGAGTCTATTTGTTTTTGTGTGTTAAACAGTTTTGTATCTTTTATGGAGTATAGTAGGCTTACTTAAAGGTGGATGTACTTGATAATTATTTATTGAGTAAATGAAAAAAGAGCAAGTTACAACTACATTCTGTAAGCCAAAGTCACAAATGCATATTAGAACCAAAATGCATTATGATAGAAAGGACATATGTCTATAGTCAAGGAAAATATTAATATAAAAACTGATTCTTTCTTAAATGATATTTCAAATATAGGCATTTTTAATAACAAAATGTTCAGATAAGTTATAGTTCTCTTGAAAGTGACCTGTGTGCTATGTATAATATTTAAGGATGTTTGTGGGGCATTTTACATATCCCTTTGGAAAAATTTTCAACTGGATATCCATGCAGTGAGCTAGATAATCTTCCCTGAGGGATATTTTCTCTTGGGGTACATGGGAGACTGAGTAATGTTCTCTTGAAGATTGTTTTATATCATGAGATGAGGCACTGCATTTGGTACCAGCTGCAATCTCCACATGGTTTTCTCCTCTTGTTTCAGAAAAACGCATTGAAATAGACACATCTGAACATGATAAATGCAGGGATCACTGTAGCAGAGCCTGTGCCCTGTAGGAAAGAATGCAGACAGTCAGTCAGATGGAGAGTTTAAAAGGGCATCCTGGCCTCCTAAGCAATCTGAAAACCATCAAAAGTGATAAATCTAGTGATATTCCCAGGTCATGTTCCAACTTCACAGTTTGAGTATAACCAAAGTTCAATCTGTGATCCAATTTCTCTCTTATATACTATCAAAGTATGGTTTCCTTCTTGACAATATCACTTTTTGTTACCTGGGGTTCTACTCATCCACTCATACCAAACTTTGAACTCCACTTGTTCTTTTATTATTCATAGCCCAAAAGGAAACTGTATTTATGTTACATATAAGCTAAATGTTCAACATTTTCTTGTTACAGTTCTGTTCAATACTTATCATTCAGATGTGCATGTGCACTCTGCCAGTCCTATGTATTAACAGTGTCTGCCTTGAATTATTTCTACCAGATGTCCCAACTGAATTGATGAAAAATGACAAATGAAAAATATTATTTATTTTGTATCATTAATACCTAGCAACAGTTTGCTAGCTCCTAAAAAATTAGTTTATTGACTCTTTTCATATTTTTTCATTATCTGCTCTGTCCTGGGCACTATGATAGGCACTAGAAATACATTTGAGTGGGTTGCACTGAAAAGCCCTAAGTGGAAAAGTACTCACTAATGACTCAGAATGAAGACATCATAGTGATGGTGATGAGGGCCTTTTGAGTTAAATGACAGAAAGTTAGGGATGCCTGACTGACCTCTCCTCACACTCCCACCGAAACACAACACAAAATAATAGCACTGGAACTATTCTTTTTAATCTAGCAAAACCTGACAAATATCAATAGAATGTTCACTAATCAAAGTTCTAAAGAAGCCTTGAGCAAAACAGCAAGTGCACACAAAGAAAAACCACAATACATTTCTGTTCACTCACCAGTACTGCACTCACTCACCCCCCAACAGATCCAGACTTTTTTGTGGCCACGGGGGAATGTCACCCCCTTATAACACTAGACCTAGTTTATAGAGCATTCAAAGCTGTTTTAACCTTTCTCCCTACCCAACACCTCTCTTTATACAATAAATGTTTCCTATTTCAATTTCTAGAAACTTGTTTTATTTGAAGAAGGAAAAAAGATGTATGTTAGTGCTATATGTCTGGCAATAGCTGTCAGAGACTTCGCCTTGCTGAGGCATAGGAACAATACAATCTGGCCATTGTAGCTTACCGCTTGTTATTCTGGGAAGAAAAGCTCTATACAGTCTTTTGGATTGTTCATAAATAGGAATTTCTGTACAAAATTAGCAGTTCCTATTGCTGCTTCTTTTTAAATATTATAAACATTGAGGCAAATAAAAGAAAATCTTGAGAATTGCAGGTCAAAATTTCAATGGCTGCTGTCTCTTTTTCATCTTGGTGTTTTGTTCTTCAAATTTTCTAAAAGAAATCTTTATTCTTCTTGGCAGTCTTGAAAAACAAAATGCTCTCCAAAACAATGCTGGAAACCATTTTAAACTAGGTCAGTCTTATGTTTTCAACAGATACTAGGACAGCTGGGATCTTGCTCTATTGGATTTCATTCAAAGATGATGTAGAATTTTGTGTTCTACACAGGAATTGCCATATGAGTCAACAGACTTTGTGACCTTGGTCAGACTTTAACTAGATAGGCTGGCTACACCAAGTGCTTGAAATATCTACTTTTGAGGAAACTTAGAGTGAAATAGGAATTAAACCAAAGAATTTACCAGAACACAGTAACTATTAGAGCAATCCTCAGAAAGGTGAGAGTACATTTTTCAAAATCTCTTTTCTACCCAGAACTATAGGAAATAGAATACCTTTTGATAATGTTATCATTGTTTTACTGTGACAAATGTAATTTCAGATTTTAATTCAAGGTTTATGTGAAATAGGAAAAATACACTGAGGTATTTAGGTGACTTAGTATAAGGGTCAAATGGATTTATGTTTGCCTTGTAAGTAACAATAGCAGAGTAAAAAACGATGAAGACAACAATAATAATAACAATGCTAATAATGATAAGTGAGAATACTAACACAAAACTTTGGATGATTAGTTAAAAAACGACCTCATTTTTTAAAATTTCAAAATTGTCCCAGCATATTGTTTTTGGCGATGTTATAAATAGTCTGAGAGTACTCAACTTCTCTACTTATTTTTTATTAACTGACATTTCATAGTAGATTGTATATAATTGGTAAGATACCCTACCTCCTTATCACTTGCTTCAGATGTATCCTTTTCTTTCTGGGTGGAATAAACCACCTCATTCACTATGAATCTTGAGGTACTCAGTTCTTGGAAATTAAAAACCAGCCCATATCAAAAAGTGTGGTGAAGCAAGCCCTTGCCATGGAGGGGGAAAAAAATTAAATTCTGTCAGTGTTCAATGGGTCTGTCAATGGACTGCATCTCTTTTCCTGGAACAAAAAAAGATATAACCAAATACTATTAATTTGCTCCTAGAGACTGAATGAACAAAATCACTGGACTGCGAAACCCTATTGTTTTGCAAGTCTTACTGACACCTGCTGGCTGAATCTCAAAAGACTTCACGATAACCGAAGATGAACTGTTTCTGCAATAAAACTTAATCCAGGATTTGCAACACACTTGACACTGAGGGAATGCTAAACACTTAACTCTAGTCTAAGCAGAGTAAGAAATTCAGAGTCATAGCAAAACCTTGCAATTTATTCATGTTCAAAGACACTCATGGGTATTCATTTTCAAGTTTTCACCCCCGTTTTCAAGAACTCAATTCATTTGCTGTAAGCTTCTGTGTGAAGAAAATCTGAGAGTTTGGAGGTTGAAGCAGAATCACCAAGAGGTCTTACTGATAGTAAATCGATTTAGCTGATTTTTCTCTACAAACAAATGCACTAATAGAAGTACCAACATTTAAAAAAAAATCAATATTATGTGGTAGGTTCCATTTTGTGTTCAAGTTATTTTCTTTCTTCAGATAATAAATGGCATAAAAAGCATATAAATTCGCAACTCAGAGAAACTCTACACATTGAATTATTGAGAGACTCAGGCTTTCCCATGGTTATAATTTTAAATCAGTGGTTCTCATACTTTAGAGTGCTGAAGAATCCTGGTATTCTTATTTTTAAAATGCACATCAATAGGATGCAACCCTGGAGCATCTGGTTCAGATTCAGTAGATCTTGGGTGGAGATTCCAGATACAACCTTTTATCCTAACTTTGGACTTGTTTTTACAAATCTCTTTGGAATCTATCTTCCAGCTGTTAATTTCTTTTAGTCCTTGTCTGATTCTCAGTAACCTGATTGTCATCATAATCCCTCACTTGCCTGTCTCTCACCTAGCATACATTTTTACTTCTTCCAATAACATCATCCTGATTTTCCCTCAGTGAACTACTTTTGTAACCTCAATAATGTTGAGCCAGTGTGATTCAGAAAAGCCTAACCCCATGCCTATTGAGGGCTGGGCATGTGAGCCAGGACAAGGAGGGTATTCCATTTTCCAGATCATGGTGATTGGTGCAAGGATGGGTAGATGACCTGGATTTAAAGGAGGCTTTATTATGGAAATTACTGAGAAAGAAAGACTATCTCATTGGGATCACTTGGCTGGTAGAATATGATCTTGGAGATGCTGTTGGCAATCTGTGTCACTTCATATGAAAAATAAAATCACACACATAAAAACAGAGACAGGAGATGATGAACCATAGCTTTTTCTGCAGTCATTATTTGAGCAGATGGATTCAGTGTGTCTGAAGCTAGATAGACCTCTACCTTTCCTGTTGCATATACCCATAAATTCCCTTTGGTGTGTTTCTGTTATTTACAATAACAGATTCTGTAGTTGCCATTTCTTGGCATGTGGGTTACCTTACATTTTAAGCTCCTGTGCTTTTCCTTCCCCATTTTCTGGACTTACCAGCCTCAGGTAAAATTGATGACCCTGTACCCAACTTATGATCTAGTTGTTTGATCCTCCAAAAGAGAAAATAAATGTCTGCCATGGCTGTAATTTTATCACAGCCTTAACCTCCTCAGTATATTCAGAATAATGTAAAAACTTCATGATTTAACTCCAACCTTAATTCAGATTGTTACCAACCTGTGTTCTTGGACTCTTTAATCAATAGAAATTGATAAGAGGCCAGAAGAAGAATCCAGGCAAGTCTTTGTTGGGATTTGTGCTTCAACATGAGGGAGAAAGAACAAGTAAGGGGTGCCTTTTGCTCTCTATCCGAGGGGAGGATGTTCTGGTTCTTTAAATGGGATGAGGGTGAGGGTGGATTGGTGTATCAGGCTGGAGGGGTGGCTTAGGTGGTGGGCCCACCTCCTTGGTGGTGCTGTGTGCAGGGGTCATGCATGCATGGTACCCTGCTTTTGCTCCAGGCACCTCAGAAGTGGCAATTGGGTTTTGGCCTTTTTGTGTCTTGTTTTTCATAATTTGTCCCCAGCTGCTCATGCATGCAGTTATTTTTAGTCTCTTATAGTTTCTTTGTATTCTGTTGCTCAAAGAGGAAGACATTTGTCTAGGTGCAAGCACTACAATAAGGAGCCCCAGGTCCCAGATTCCATCCTGTCTCAATATCACTACTCTCGTTGCTCAAATACCCTCCAGCCACCTGGAATTTTTTCACAGGCTCTTCCTTCATCTAAGTTGATTGTTATTATTTTTAATGAATTATTCATTCTACCTAAAAGTCACAACCTCTTTTTCTCCTGATGAATAACTCCTAGTCACTCTTCAGACTGCAGCTTAAATGCCATTTTAAGCAAAAACTTCTATAACTACATCCCCTAAAGTTCTTCCTGTTATTGTATGTCATTGCATCCTGTTCTTTTCCTTCATTGCATTTTTCACAGATTTCAACTGTGGATTTATCCTTGTTTGTTTAATGTCATTCTCAGACAACTAAAACTATATGTGCTTTTTTGAATCTAGCAACAGGTACTCAAAAATGGTATGTTGAACAAATTAGAGAAGTTTGGTTTTTGTTTTTGTTTCTTTAATAAGGGTAGCCTTGTACAATTTAAATAAAAGGAAAGAAGAAAATTATATTTAAATTAGCTTTCAAACAAAAATAACAAATTACTATTGAATTTTACTATTTTCTGGCAAGTTAGCCTAAGGCTGGTTAACAAACCACTAAACTTTAACCATAGCATGCTAATTCATATATTTTAGCTCTAGCAACGTTGTTGGAGATGACAATAGTCCATTCAGTTATGTAGATCAAAATTTTACTGTGAGTATCCATATGGTTAATGTTCTGTTGTTTCGACTATTGTACATCTCCACATTCATCCCAAGATTGTTCACACCTGCTTTGGATAATAACCAAGATGACCTGTACTGATGCAGCCTAGCAGTTGGCAAGAGAACCAACTTATTGTTCCTTCCTCTCTCTCTCAAAGAGATAGTACAAATATACTCTATCAAAGTCATCCTCACTTTAAAATATAATGATCTCATTCTGGTATACTTTCTTTGTTTTCTGTCCTCTAACTTTTGCTCAGTTATTTACATTCAGTCATTTGCATATTTTAATCAGTTGTAAGCCGATAGAAGACTAGAATCACAAGTAACAAATTTCTTTTAAAATAATTAAAATATTTTTCAATAATTAAAAAAATACTTTGAAGTAAAATTATACATGGAAAAAAACAGAAAACAAAACAAAAAAACACAAAACAAGTTCAATTGATTTTTAGTGTCTATGAAGGGTCTAGAATCTCACCTTACTTGCTTCCAAGACAGGAATCCAAGGAAAATTTAAATTTTTCAATACATATTTTATTTATAAATTTTATATTTATTATTTGTACCATAAAGGATTTTATTTTACTATTTTAATATTACTTCTGTATTCCACTTACATAGAATGCAGATTAGTTTTTTTCCATATTAAGTTTATTCCCTAGTATTAATAGGTTTTCTATGCTCGTCTACAAACAGTTTTCTATAGGAAGATACATTCCAAATATCAAGCCATTAATTAATTAGCAATTAATTACTTAGTCTTTTGTATGGCAAACTTTTTTACTTGAGAATTTGGGGGTAGTTATGGGTAAATAATCTAATCTAATTATAAATAACCATAAAGGAGTTTAAGATGGATCCAAGGATTAAGGACACATAGTCAATTATTAAGGAAAAAGATTTAAATAACACCAACATTGTGAGGTGTTAATTTATCAACCATGTTCATTTAACTTTTAGGCAAATATTTAGTACAATACTGAAGAAGACATGAAAGAATAGGCATGAATGTATTTTTCCTGACTGCAAAAGAAAGCTTTTAATGTATTACCAGAAGATAAGATTTTGCAGTAGTTTTCTGAAAGGTGCTCAGAAAAAAAGCAAACTTTTTTTCAGTAATGGGTATTAAAATGCAAAACATGATATTGGGTATCTGTCAATATGATGATATAATTTTATTTCCTTTTTAATCTTGTTAATGTAGTAAATTACATTAATAGATTTCCTGACATCAACTAATCTTTAAAGACTACTTTATGAGGTGTTTTTTCTTTGACACAGTGTTAGGTTGTATTTGCTATTATGTTATTTTGAATCTTGCATTTTTGCTCATATGTGAAAATGTTCTGCTTTTTTCTGCATTAGTTTTGTTGCTTTGGTATCATGGTTTTTGCTCAACTTATAAAATTAGTTGAAAGATCTGGAATTTTTAAATAAGAATCTTAGCTTCCTTGAAGAGTTGGTGAAATTTATAGCTTTTATGTTGCATTTAATTGTTTTTTAACTTGTATTTCTCCCAATCTTACCTGTAAGTTCCTTCAGCTTAGATACCAGGTTCTGAACCTCTGTACATTTAATACTTAACATAGACTTTGCCACAAAGCAGGTATTCTGTGAATTTATGTTCAATGAATTAACAAAGTGATGCAGTTGGAGAATTCTTTGGATCAAGCACAAATAACAAAAGGGAAAGCTTTCTTTAAACTATTCTCTAAATTCTATGTAAATTTTATCCTAAATAATAAATGATCCCTCCACTTTAAAAAAAAATCAACATATAGGAAAGATTTCTCTTATAACAGTATTGTTAGCTGAATGCCATTTCTGCAACTCCTATGGAATTTTTTTGTTTCTGTTTCAGCTATTGTCATGTTTACTGTTCCTATTCTGCAAAATAATTCTGTGTGATTTAGAGGGAAGAGAAGCCTTGTCTATTCAAACAACAAGTTAGCCCACCATACCCTACTGGCAGTCAACTCATGTTAACTCAAGTTCAGTCATCATAGCAAGGCAGCAAAGTCACTAGCCTGCTGAAAGCAATGAAGACTAGTGGAACTTTATAGTGTTTCATGCCAAAGACTTAACAGAAAGAGGTTATAATGTACCATATAAACAGCAGTGTTTTGTTCAAAGATCGATTTCTGTGGCTTCCTGAACCACACTTGACTTTCATTCATTCTCACAAGTCATGAATGTCACAGAATATTCAGGTCTTGAACTTACAGCCATACAGTAAACAGTAAAATGTTAATTTTGTCTTTTAAGAAATGATAGAGTTTAAGAGGAAACATTAAGATAGAGAAGACAACAAAATGTTGTACATTTGAAAAGGTGTAAAATGTTTTCAAAGACCTGGAAATTTATACCTGTGTTCTGCTTTTTCAAAAACAAAGGAACTGAAAAATAATGGAACTGTAATGAATGCACATATATTTGTTACTCATGTTTTGGAAATGAACCCTCAATGTTTTTTTTTTCTTCTATTATTGACAACTGAGATTTTTAGCATGCTCTTAAAAATAAAAACATGAGAAAAGTACTTAATATTCAAAACATCTCCTTACTATATTCTACTATGCATTTTTATTCTCTCTTCTAAATGTTCTGAGCTTTTCCTCCTTATAGACTGCTTAAGCTCTTTCATAGAATAGACTGTCTCCTTTATCTTTATATCCTTTAATATGCCTGGCATAATGTCACTTACGAAGTAAAACATTCTATAAATATATTTAAACTTTCTTTTTAAAGATTATCAAAAATATACCAATGTAAAACAATGACATTAAGAGACAAATTAAATGGAAAGTTTAAAGCATTTACTAGAACCTAACAAACCATATAGGAAACATAATTGACTGTGCAAACTTGAGGTAATATATTACTCTCCCTATAATGTAAATGTTCTTCATAGGCTTGGTCATGCAAGGCCAAATATCTCATTTGTCATTATCCAACACTTTTTCTTCAAGAATTTAAATGTTCCTACAGATTTTTTCCCCCTAAGTCAGAAGTTCTTGCAATTGGAATTACTAGTTAGAAAACTCATAGTTCAAAGTTTAGGTTTGCATAGTTCTGCTAAATGTTGGAATTTTTCATGCTATTCTTAACTTAAAAAAAAAAAATCCTTGAGAAAAAAGTATAAATTAGATTGGAATACCAGGCAGATTTTAGACAAATGGACGCAGATGGAAGTTTCAGAACTTTACAAAACCCTTGAACAGACATTTTTCTCCCAATCTTTTATTTGTTGATTAAAAGCCATTGTAGAAAGATTGAAGCCAAGGGAATTATTCACATATATACTTAGTAATATTGAAATATTAGGCTGACAGTCTTTCTCGTTGTATTTTTTCACATTATAAAGTGCCCCAAGCATTGTAGTAATTTCCTTCCTTGGAATATATAAATTGCCCTATATAAACTCTGACTATTGTTGCTGAGTTGGGCTTTAAGATTTTCTCTTGGGGCATTATAATAAGCTAAGCACCCATATTTGTCTTAAAATTCATTGTCTAATCACATAAGCCTCCAATATGACAAATCCCATTATTTTATGGCTCTTTTGTCTAACTTTAACAAAAAGTTTTAAATACAATTTTAGCTTCTTTCTGTATAGAAGTAAATCATTGTTTCAGGAAGACACAATCCTTGTAGGTAAAATTATCGTGCCAAATGGTATGAGCCATGTTTCCGTAAATTTTTTTTTAAATTCTCTATAGCTTATTTCCAGGGTTGTGTCAGTTAATTTATTCAATGAGTATGTATTACATGTCAGGGTAGGGATTGGCAATAAACCAAGTGGTGAAAAACTAATTGGGTGTTGAAAGAACTAAGAGACAAATGTTTTGTTGAGGAAGGTAAGAGTAGGTAGAAGACATTTAGGTAGATCAGAGGCCCAGGATACACATTACAACTCAGGATATCCAGTTATTCATTACTCTCTCCTACCAGCAGGAACATACTGAGGGAGCCTTGAAAATCAAGAGTAGCAAAGTGTCCACTATTACAGTTATACTGGTTGTCCACAAAGATGTACTCTTACAAACAAGGAGGGATTGAATTAGTTTGCCTATAATTTATTCAGTGATAAAGTGTAGAGAAAATTCACTAAAAAGTAAAAGGAATAGGAATAGCTTGCAGAATTGAAAATGCTGGTTCAAGTGTTTCAATTTATATTCCTCTATGGATCTGAAGTAATGGCATTCTGTAGAAAATGCCTTAGCTTTCCAAAGTCAGACACTTAGAAATGGATTTACAATTACATATTTGTTTTCTGAGCTCCTGGATAAGTGTCATGAAGGCAGAAACAGGACTTGCCATGTTTATTTCTTCCCCTAAACCACAGTACCCAGATTCAGAAAGGGCTCAAAAAGTACTTGTTGAATAAATAGGTACATTAAAATCGAGCCTAAGAGTTGCATCATTTCTCTGTTTGGATTAAGAAAAAAGAGAAAGAAAATGTTGACATAAATTGAAAATTAACTTTTTAAAAACTGCTTTTTAGTTTGCAAGCTAAATTTCCAGCTGGATTAAAGCTAAGTAGTAAAGCCAACTTGTGAAAAGTAGGTTTAGTAATGCAAATATAGGCAGCACCATTGTGTGAATAGCATCATTAGGATCTTTTCCCTTTTTCCTTACTCACATTTAGGAAACTATCAAATTACATTCTGGCAGGCACAGGATAATGGGAAAAAGGGGTAGCCAAAGAACAAGGCATTCATTACTGATTTGAACAGTATGGTAAAATCTCAAACTCGTTAATAAGTCCCAGAGCAGCAAATGTCCTAATATTGAAAATGAAGCATTAGTTGTAAAGCAATATCATGCTAGAGAGCTTTGTTAAAATGAGATTTTAGAAATCTTTAAATAGCTGATATTTAAAGAAATAACAGTATTATAATTGGAAGATACTTAATTCAGTTATGTATATCCTCTCCAGACTAATGAATTAGTTTTTGAGAGAGAACTATAGTACATTTGGACGATAAAATTAAATTAATTAACTCAGTGTCACAGTACACAGAGATTTCAAACACAAAAAGCACAGTGTTACCTGAACATGAGCCAGAAACTCGGTTTTCCAGACGTAGACCTAGATGATAGCTGTAATTCATGTCATTTTATGACATTTCATGGAACATTTGGTCATTATGACATTTATGATGCAATGAAATAGGCCATAAAGTGCTGTAAATTGTTGGGAACAAAAGACATTCATATTTGTGATAGGTATTTTAGTTTCAATCAAGATGTTAGTAGGTTAAATCAAAACTTAACTTAGAGTTGAATGTTATAGTTTGTTTCTTTTTCCTTCTTCCCTCCCCAAATCCTCTCAATCATTCTTTCCTCTTTATCATTCCCTCTCTCTCTCCTTTCTTTCCATTAAATCAAATGAGTAGTACAGAAGGACTGTAAGTTTAGAAAAATTATTTTTTCATATTTTCTATTTTAGTATTTCTGGAGAGTGAAATAACCTATAAATTTTAGTCTATATGAATGAGAATAGCAAATCTAGAAATTGCAAAATATATGATTGTCAGTTCATTTGTATATATCTCCTGCTTGGGGAACATGTGGAACATGCATAATTTCTGATAGTAAGTGATGACTGTGTTTTCTGGTAACATTATTTCCTGAAAACCTTTTTAGCACCTACTGTAAGATTTTTAAAATATCAGAATTTACCTTGTTATATTATGCATGAAATGAGTACAAATTGGTTTTCAAGAAATAGATTTAAAATGCATATACTTTTTTAGTAAGAGAAAGACAAACGTGTGCCAGAGAACATTTCACTAACAAAGCTTGCGTATTGTTTTAGATCTTGTTATTTATTCTTTAGGTTAGTATTTAGATAGTCACCAGAGTATGACTCTAATATTAAAGTTTGATGTATTCCAAAAACATAATTAGCCACAATGCTCAATGAAATATATTAGTATAAGTATGCAGCTGAAATAGTATATGAAAGCAAGTAAGAGTATTGCTATTATTACCAAGAATACAACATTGCAAACTTGTAATTTTGTGGTTGGTCTACAAATAAAAGTTTAATTCCCTCATCAAATTTCTTTTCTGCTTACTTTGGATTTAATGTTTTCTTTTTCTAGTTTCCTAATGTGAAAATTTAGAAATTTAGATCATTGAGTTTAGACCTTTCTTCTTTTTAAATATATGAATGCAATATTATAAATTTCTCTCTAAGCACTACTTTTCACAGCATATCTCAAATTTTGAAAAGTTTTATTTTCATTTTCACTTATTTCAAAATATTTTTAAATTTCTCTTTAGAATGCATCTTTGACCCATGTATTATTTAGAAGTGTGTCGTTCAATCCTCACATATTTTGGATTTTTCTAGTTATTTTTCTGTTATTGATTTCTAGTTTTACTTTATTGTGGTCTGAGAGTAATACATTATATGGTTTCTATTCTTTTAAATTTATGAAGACGTGTTTTGTGGCCCAGAATATGGAATTTGGGTGAATGCTCTATGTGAGCTTGAGAAAAATGTATATGTATTCTGCAATTTTTAGTTGAAGTAGTTTGGAGATGTTAATAATATCCAATTGATGGTGCAGTTGAGTTCAGTTATGTCCTTACTGATTTTGCCAATTTGTTTCTGTAGAGATAACAGTGTTTGTTTTTCCATCTGGCTCTTTTCAGATTTTTTCTTTATCTTTGATTTTCAGTAGTTGAAGAAGATATGCCCAGTTGTATCTATTTCCTATGTCTTGTTGTTTAATGACATCGTTAATCTATCTTGAGAGTGGATATTCACAAGACTCCATTTTGTTGCTGAAATTTTTGTTGGTAGAATGCCAATATCTATGAATCTGGATTATAAAATCTTATTAGATTTTCTGGTACCAGTAAAGTAGAAGCTGCAAGATTTTGTGGCCTTATATTTTTATTCTTTTCATTATTACTTTTCTATTTATATACAGTAAAATTCACTATTATTGTATAAAGTTATGTAGATCTTAATAAATGTATGTAGTCATGTATCCAGCACAGTTATGATATACAGCAGTTCCATTACCCCAAAATTGTCTTACGTGGTCCGTTTAGAATCAATCCCTTTCCCAGCCCCGAATTCCTGAAAAACACTGATATGTTCTCATCTCTATAGTTTTGGATTTTCAAGAATGTTATATAAATGGAAACATATAATATGTAACCTTTGGGTGTTTAAATTCTTTTACTTAGCAAAATATATTTCCATATTATTGTGTGAATCAATATTTTATTCCTTTTATTGCCAAGCAGAATTCTGTTGTATTGAGATTTCAAATTTTGTTTAACCATTCAACAATTGAAATACAAATGGTTTAGTTTCCATTTTTGGTGGTTAACAGTAAAGCTGATATCCATTTAGAAACAGATTTTTGTAAGATTATGTTTTTATTTCTCTAGGCCAAATACCTAGGAGAAGGATTATTGGCTCATATGGCAAGTGTATGTTTAACTTTACAAGAAGCTACCAAACTGGTTTCCAAAGCACTTGCATCATTTTACATTCCTACCAGCAAAATATGAGAGTTCCAGTTGCTCCACATCCTCACCAGTACTTGGTATTATAAGTGGTTTTTTTTTTTTTTTGTTTTGTTTTGTTTTTTTCATTTTAGCGAAGTTAAGAAGTATATACCTGTACCTTGTGTGGCCTTAAGTTACATTTCCCTAATGATTAATTTTGTTGAGTATCTTTTCCTGTGCTTTAATATCACCAAAATGTCTTCTTTGGTGCAGTGTCCGATCAGATTCTTTGCTCATTTTTCATATTCGGGTTTTTTTTCACTGTTTGAGTTTTAGAAAACTTTATGTACTCTAGGTACAAGTCCTTTGTCAGAAATGTGATTTACGAATATTTCTCCAGCTCTGTGATTGATCTCTTCATTCTCTCAATAGTTCCTTCATAGAATAAAAGGTTTTAATTTTTATGAAGTCTAATTTAGCAATTTTTCTTTCATATATCATGTTCCTGGTGTCTTATGTAAGAACTCTAGCTAACCCAAGACCATGATTTTCAACTATTATTTCTTCTAGAACTTTCAGAGTTCAAAATTTTATATTAATCTAACATTCACTTTGAATTAACTTCTGTGAAATGTGTAAGGTATTTATTGAGGTCCATTTTTGCATATGAATGTCCACTTATTCCAACACCATTTATTAAAAAAAGACTATCCTTTCTCTATTAAATTGCTTTGCTCCTTTGTCAAAAATTGGTCATTGAGGTGGGGAAGTGACATTGGTAATAGCTCAGTGGTAGAGCATGTACTTAGCATGTACTGTATGAGGTCCTGGATTCAATCTCCAGTACCTCTTTTAAAAAAAATCAGTCATTTTTGAAGGATTTATTTCTGGACTGAATGTTCTGTTCTTTGATTTATGATTCTACACTTTAAACCAACAATTGTAGCTTTGTACTAAGTCTTCAAATCAGGTAATGTGAGTATTCCAAATTTGCTCTGAAGGGGAAAGAAAATGAAAGATTACTTTTAGTCATTTATGGGCCATCTCTGGAAGTATTTACATCATTGTCAAAATTCAGTCACATGTCCTCACCTACCTGCAAAGGGTGCAAGTAAATGCAGGTTAGCTCTATGGAAGGAAGGAAGAAGAAACAATTTTGGTAAACAGTCAGTCAGTTCCTGCAACAGACATCAATAAGTGTTTCATTTTTAGCAACAGAGCAGTCAGTATAAATTAATTTTGCTTCAACTGTATCTTTCCAAGCTCATCTTTTATTTTCCTTGGAAAAACTTTACTAAACAGTAATATTTTCCTAAGTCTTACGATTATGTTTTCTCCTACTTCTGCTTTGTTTCTACTTCTCAAAAATCCTACCAGTCACTCATAGGTTGTCTCAGATGCCACCTACTAAATGAGATATTTCTAGATTCTTAATGATATGTATGATCTCTCCTTTCTCTGAATTTTCACAATGCTTTATGTTAATAGTTATGTTTATATATTTTATTTTCTTCATAATTATTTATATACTCTTAGGACTTCTACTAGGTTTATAGTCCTTGAAGAAAATGACTGCAGCTTATAAATATATGTTATATGCATTCCTATATTCCTAACACAAGAACTCAGTAAACATGTGTTTTACTGTTGATGGTTCAGCCAAATGGCCCTATCATTCTTAGTGAATTAAATTGAAGTCATAATCAGGCCAAAGTTCAAATGAAAGAATATCAGAATTTATATGGCATTTTTTCATTGTGAAATGCTTTTATAAGGGTCAATGTATTGCTTTCTAAATAACAATCCCCCTAAAGCTGTCAGGGGTTAGAGAAGGTGGCTGGAGGACAGAAGGACAGGGAACTGATTTCTAAAAACCTAGACCTACGGTAATTCTCATGGCCACGATTCTTACAAGATCACCAATTTGTCATTGCTACAGGAAAGAATGCAATTTATACCTCTATTATTTTCTATACCTTTTGTCTACCATATCCCAGTTACACTTTTTAAAGTGAGTTGAAGTAGGATGAGGAACAAGAATAAGAGAATAAAATAAGGTGGATAACCCTGAGCCTAAGGTGATTTGAAATATTCTTTGGCCTATACAGGACAAATGAATGTCAGACTAATAATATAGAGAGAAGCATTTTCTGGCTGCAGATTTCTTTAATTAAATTAAAAAGTGCAATGCCATTAGTTAATTTAGTCTACAGTATTTTAAAGGAACCACTGGGCATTCTCAGCACTTTTCTCTCTCATTTCTGTTATGGGCAGTCCCTCTCTAATTTGGTTTTCTCCAGGTGCCATTATAAACTACACTTTTTTATAGGCAGATATTGTACTTAAACAATATTAGAAATAGCCAGTACAAGTATATCTGTGTCATCAATATTGCATTTATTCTTTTTACTTCTAAGAAAAAAATAGTATTTTTGTTAACATGTACTGTAAGATAGTAGGGAAAAAAGTATATGTATATTAATCTCTGCCCCTGGTTCCTGACACTGTTCTCCTGAAACTCTTGTAATTTCCTAGGTGATAAAAGTGTCTGCTGTTCTAATGAGGCAACTCTGGGTGGGATCCTGGAAGAGGGTTGGTCACCAGAAAGACGAAGCCATGATTAGAAGCTCCCTACTCCACATTCTCCTGAGAAGGGTGAAGGGCCTTGAAATGAAATTAATGATTCATCACGCCTACATAAGGAAGCCTCCATAAAATCCCAAAAGTATGAGTTAAGAGAGCTTCCAGTTTTGCAAACTTATAAGGTGACACACTCCAACTCCACAGGGACAGAGAAGCTCCTGCACCCAGAACCCTCCTAGACTTTACCCTATATATCTTGTCTTCTCATGTTTATCTGAATCTTTTATCATATCCTTTAATAAACTGGTAAACGTAAATAAGTGTTTCCCCAAGTTCTGTGAGCCACTCTAGCAAGTTAATTGAACCTGAGAAGAAGGTCAGTGGAACCTCCAATCTATAGGTGGTTTGTCAGAAGTATAGGTGATATTTACATCACCTATAATCTGGGCTTGTGAATGGTATCTGAAGTGGAAGTGAGGGCAGTCTTGTGGCATTGAGCCTTAGCTGTGAAATCTGTCACTATCTCCAGGCAGATAGTGTTCAAATTAAGTTAAATTGTAGGACACTCGGCTTGTGTCATGGAGACTTGCTTATGGTTGTGGGGGAAAACCCTACACATCTAGAGACCAGAGGTATCAGAAATGAAGTGTTTTGTGTGGATAGTAAAGAAGACACACAAGGAAGAAAAATACAGCTGCAAAGGTAACTGAGTTTTTCTCTACATAAGAAGGAAATAAGGATTTTCTTTCATGTACGCACAACATGTTGATGAATTTTTTTGTCTTCTTGTCCCAAAAGTATCATATCTCTCTAAATATTATCACTGTTAAAAAAATAATCAGTGTCAAAGCTGCGAAAAATAAAGTAGTTTATTTGGAGTCTTTGCAATTGCAATCAGGAGACACAGATTTGGATAAAACCAAAAAAAATATTCTGGGGAAGAGAAAGATTGAAGGAATTATAAAGGCAAAAGTCACAAGATTGTTGAAGTTGTCTAGCAAGAATTGTGATTGACTGTGACTCAGGAAAGGAAATACTTGTCCTTAAGGAGTAAGCTTCATGAGTTATTTTTAGGGTAAGTGTCTTGAGTTTCTGGGAGATATTCTAGATGCCTGTGTTAAGACAATAAGTGGTCGAAAGATTAAATTCCATCTGGGCTGAAACATACATCAGTCACACTTCCCTAATGGCCTCCCAGCTCCCCTTTACAGAGCATTCTTTTTTAAAAAATTTTTTACTTAAAGTATAGTCAGCTTACAATGTATCAATTTCTGGTGTCCAGCATAAAGTTTCAGTCATGCATATACACACAGAAATTCCTTTTCATATTATTTTTCATTATAGGTTACAATAAGATATTGAATATAATTCCCTGTGCTATACAGTATAAGCTTGTTGTTTATCTATTTTATGTATAGCAGTCAGTATCTGCAAATCTCAATCTCACAATTTATGCCTTCTGTCCCCCTTCCCCCTCTGTAACCATAAGTTTGTTTTCTATGTCTGTGAGTCTCTGTTTTGTAAATAAGTTCATTTATGTCTTTTTTTAGATTCCACATATAAGTGATATCATATCGTATTTTTCTTTCTCTTTCTGGCTTACTTCACTCAGAATGATGTTCTCCAGGTCCATCCATGTTGCAGCAAATGGCATTGTTTTATTATTTTTTATGGCTGAGTAGTATTTCGGTGCATAAATATACCACAGCTGCTGTATCCAGTCATCTGTCGATGGACATTTAAGTTGTTTCCATGTGTTAGCTATTGTAAATAGTGCTCCTGTGAACATTGTGGTGCATGTGTCTTTTCAAATTAGAGTTTCCTCCAGATAATGCCAAGGAGTGGGATTGCTGGATCATATGGTAAATCTATTTTTAGTTTTTTGGTGAATCTTCATACATTTATCCATAATGGCTGCACGAAACTACATTCCCACCAACAATGTAGGAGGTTTCCCTTTTCTCCTCACCCTCTCTGGCATTTATCATTTGTGGATTTTTTAATGATGGCCGTTCTGACTGGTGTGAGGTGATACCTCATTGTAGTTTTGATTTGTACTTCTCTAATAATTAGTGATATTGAACATTTTTCATGTACCTATTGGCCATCTGTATGTCTTCATTGGAGAATTGCTTGTTTAGGTCTTCTGCCCATTTTTGGATTGAATTATTTGTTTTTTGTTATTAAGTTGTATGAGCTGTTTGTATATTATGGAGATTAAGCCCTTGTAAGTTGCATCATTTGCAAAATTTTTTCCCATTCTGTAGGTTGTCATTTTTGTTGTTTATAGTTTCTTTTGCTGTGCAAAAACTTATAAATTTAATTAGGCCCCATTTGTTTATTTTTTCTTTTATTTCTTTGGCCTGGGTAGACTTCCCTAGGAGAACATTGCTAAGAATATGTCAGAAAATGTTTTGCCTATGTATTCTTCTAGGAGATTCATTGTATCTTGTCTTATGTTTAAGTCATTATGCCATTTTGAGTTTATTTTTGTGTAAGGTGTGAGGGAGTGTTCCAACTTCATTGATTGACATGCAGCTGTACAGTTTTCCCAACACCACTTGCTGAAAAGACTGTCTTTTCTCCATTGTATATTCTTGCCTCTTCTGTCAAAGACTAATTGACTGTGTGTGGATTTATTTAAGGGCTCTCTATTCTATTCCATTGATCCGTATATCTGTTTTTGTGCCAATATCACATAGTTTTGATTACTGTAGCTCTGTAGTATTGTCCGAAGTCTGGGAGGGTTATTTCTCAATCTTTGTTCTTTTTTTGGGCATTCTTAACAATACCTACTCCATTTTTATTTTCCTTTTACATCATCCATTTTCTAAAACTAGAAATCTAAAATTCTCCTATCCTTTCTATATCACTCAGATTTCAAGTTAGTCAACAAATGCAGTTGATTGTATCTCCTAGAGATAAGTCATTCTCTCTACCTAACATCATTGCCCTAGTCAGATCTCTTTGTTACCTAGGTTACTACAATAGCTTTGTAACATGGCTCTTTTCCGCTAATGAGGTACTAACATTACACTCATTGTTAGTGAATGCCATCAACTCCTCCTCTTTAAAACTTCTTCTGAAATGCACCATTGCCTTGTAGTATAAAATTCCAATTTCTTTGTAAGAATGTCATTCAATATTTTCCCTGGGCCTAATTACCATGGAGGTTTTTCTTTGTTTTTAACTTGAAAACATGGATAATTTCAGAAAAATAACAAATGTTATATTTATGCTCATTTTTCTTCTGAGAACACTGTTAATTATTTTTCATTAACTATTCAAATTGGTTCATTGCCTTCTCCAATTTTACTTCTGCGGTGCTACAATTTCATCTCCAACTTGCCTCCAAAGTTTTATGAATCAATATTTTCCCATATTATTACAGCTTCTAGGTATGCCTTTCCCTTCCCCCTTTGTTTTCACCACACCTCCCCTATGTAAATAAATAAATAAACTCATAAAACAAAATAACTTCCTAACTTCTGCAAGATTTTCAACCTACATTTCAGGGACATATTGCTTCTTTTCAACTTTTGCCCCCACTCCAACAGATTTAACAACTTTTCCTCTGAGCCACCATTGTATTTTTTAATACACTTTATGGTAGAGTGTTTGTAAGTAGCTCCCAATGATGCCTGAGTTCTAATATGCATGTCTTTGTGTAATCCTTTCTCTTTGAATTTCACCTGAAATACTTCTAATGAATAGAATACAGCCAAAGGTATGAAATGTTACACCCAAGTCTGAGTTACAAAACAACTCTGTCTTCCATCTTGTTAGGCCTCTCGTTCTCTCACTTCCTCCACTTTAAAGAAAGCTGCCATGTTGTGAAATTCTCCATGGAGAGGCTCATGTGTCAACTGAGGCAAGCCTCTGGCCAACACCTCAAGAGGAGCTAATTCTTTCAGTCCAACAACCCAAGAGGAACTGATTCCTGCCAGTGACCACATGAATGAGTCTGGAGGTGACTTCACCTCCAGTAGAGCCTAGAGATGACTGTGCTTCTGGCTGACAGTTAATTGTAGAGTGTGAGGGACCAGAGTTAGAGGACTCAGCAAAGCTAAGTTACAAATTACAATATGTTTTCTTAGTGATTAAATTTGATACCTATCAAATAGTAAGCATAGTTGTTGTGAGACTGTACTCCAATAGTAATAGATGCTCAATGTTACTGTTATTGTATTATTTGTCTATAGGAGTGACTTTTCTTCTTATGTATGTGATACTCAAAGGCAGGAAAAATTTCTTCATCCACTTTTGTATCACAGAACTTAGCACATAGTATTCAATAAGAAATGTTGAATTTAAAATTAATTAAGTAGTAGAAATTATGTATTATAATTACACTGTTTCTTAAAAGCAAGTATTCAGAAATATGGAGTGCTTCGGAGTCTTAATTATTGAATGGACATTGAAGAAGCAAAACTTGGACCCCATTTATTTATTCAAAAATTAAGAGTTTTTATTTCACAAAGCAGCTATTCTTTTTCCTTCATCTTCAAGCAATCATGGTTTCTGTGTTGGTTTCAATGTCAAGATATGTTCATTATTAATTACTTAATGTAACTCAATGAAGAGTGAAAACAAAGTCTTCAAAGTATGTTCATGAAAGGAAAGCAAAGAAAATCCAAAGTATCACTGATGAAATGAAACTGTTGTTCTCTTTAATCCTTCTGTCCCTCACAGTTCACCATTTGTTCAAATAAAGTAAATAATATTGGGGAGCACACTGGTTTGTAATACCCCAATAATACAATTTTTATTTTTTATGAATTTAAGGCAGATTGTCATATAAAAGCTCTGCATTTTTTTAGATTATTTAACTACCTACCTTCCATATCTCTTCGCATTTTTAAAGGGAGAACCTCCAACTCTTACTCCCACCTGTTTGTATTCTTAAGTAACAGGTCTTCTCCATGCAGACACATTGTGTCCCACCCCCTTCTAGATTTTAAGTATTCTGTGAGCAAGTCAGCTGCTCACATTCACCTACATTTTGGTCTAGATTCCAACTCCTGTAGACTAATCAAGAAATCACCAAACAGTTCTCTGACATGAGCATTTATTTCCTCATTAATGAATCATTCATGTCAGCATGGAAACATGGTGCTATATTTCTCTTCCTTAAAAGATGTCTCTCAACCCCATTATACTGCCCTCTCCAGCTACCATTTCATTGACTGCCTCCTTTTTTTTTTTTTTTTACCATAATACACTTCAGAAGAGCTTTCTATATTAATTTCCTTCAGTCTGTCTCCTCAAATTCTTTCTTGTAAACATTGAATTAGGCTTTCACCCTAAATCTCCAAAGAAACTACTCTTGCCCAAGAACCAGTCATCTTTTGTTGCTAATCCAATTCTCAATTCTCAACCCTAGTTTTTAAAATAGGTTATTATAAGATATTGCATATAGTTCCCTGTACTATAGAATAGATCCTTATTGTTTATCTATTTTATATATGGTAGTGTGAATCTCTTAATTCCAAATCCCAAATTTATCCCTCCCCTCAACCCTAGTTTTATTTGAAGTATCACAGTCAATTAAAAATTGGACATGGTAAGTCAAACTCCATGTCTGTTCCTTCCTCCTTGAGGTATTTTCTTGGAATTAACCATATCCTGGTATTTGTTCCATATCACTAGCTACCCTATCCCAATCTATGTTTTGATCCCCTCTCATCTTCCAAGCATATTAATCTAGGAATTTCCCAGAGCTCAATCTTTGGACTTCATTTCCTCTATATCTACAATGCCTAACAGAAATATAAGCTAAAAATATGAGCTGCAAAAGAAACAGCTGAAATTTTTTAGTAATATTTTTACTTGAATGTTTCTAGATATTGTCTTACTATTTAACAATATAGCAATATTAGTAAACTATTTTACATTCTTTTGGGCATACTTAGTCTTTGAAAATTTGGTGTATTTTTCACACTTAACAGCACATCTCAGTTGAGGATAGCTATATTTCAAGTGTCCAATAGCCACATGTGCTTGTGGCTATCATATTAGATAGTACAGGTCTGTATCTCCACTCCCTTGATGTTTCCCTCCTGTTTCATGTTATTACATATCATTTATATGATGATGTCTCCCAATTTATATTACAAGGACAGATCTCTTCTCTAAAATTATACTTTTAAGCACAACTACCTACTTGATATTTCTACTTGAGTGCTTAATACTTGTCTCAGACTTAATACATCCAAAATCAAGCTCCTGATCTTCACACATACACACAAAAAAATCCCTCATTTTCCATTCTTCCTCATTTCCGTTAATAACAAATGTTATAATTCCAATCATAGAGTCCAAAAAAACTTGAGCCATTCTTGATTTGATTTTACTCTCATAATCTACATTCACTCTCATTGGCTTTACCATCAAAGTATTTCCAGACTCTGAACATTTCTCACCATCCCAGGATCAAACACTATCATTTCTTGCTTGTATTAATGTTCTAACTTTCCAACTAATCTCCCTGTCTCCCCCTTTCCTACTTTCCAACATAGCAACCAGGGTAATCCTGTTTAAATATATCAGGTGATCTCAGCTACTTGAAATCTTCCAATGATATGCTATATCACTCCTGGTAAAACGTCTTAGACCTAAATGTCCATACTTCTTTAATTCATCTCCTGTTGCCCTTTCCCCTACTCTTTCAGATACAGGCATATGAGCACCCTTGTTTCACTAATACAACAAAAATACAATTTTCTCTTTGCTTTGACTAGAGAGTTCTTTTTCCATATACTCATGTTGCTGGCTTTGTCCTTGAAGTCTTTACCCATATGCCTTCTCTGATTAACCTTTTAAAAATTGCTATGCCTCCCACTAGCATTTTCTTTCCTCTTTCTTTGCTTATTTTTCTCCATAAAACTTTATCTAACTTACTATATGTTTCCTTAAGTATTTTTTAGCATCTATATTTTCTACCAGAATGAAAGCTCTATGAGGGTATTTATACCTGTCTTGTGAACCACATGACTACAAAGAATTCCTAATATATACCAAGGTCCCAGAAAATGTCTGTAAGTGAATATATGAATTAATTAATTAGAAGTAGAAAAAAGACCTCTTTGACTATTCTGGTATTTGCAGAACAGCTAAGTAATTGGAATAACAATTAGTTCTAGTTACTGCTTCTCATTGCCAAACTTATTATTACTATTATATAATATTTGCATATAACTGACATCCAGAATTGTAAACAGGTAATCATTCCATTCCAAAGAGAAAAGATATCACTCAACCACTCCTTCTATCTCTTTTGTATAGACTGAAAAATAGCTTTGAAACAGTGGCCTTGATATATGTAGTAAATGATAATTGCTCTGTTAAGAGTATAAAAGTGTCTTTAATAAATATTATCTAAAGTAGAAATTAGAGTCCAGTAGCTCTTCATACAGAATTTAGCAATGCCTGGAGTGTAAAGGAATTTGTATGTGACCCAAAGAGCCATTTAATTTTTTTCCAAATTCCTTCTTTTTATTTTCACGTGAGTTCTACTCATTTACTCTGGTCCCACACAAATTCCTTTTGGTTCTTGTATTCAGACTGTACTCTAGAAGCTATGGAAATATTTGGAGCATATGTAATTACAGAGGGAAACTACCAAGTATCATTTTGAGGAAAACACACGCTGATTTTAGCTAATACTCTGCAGGTTTTCTGGGCTCTCTCTTGAGCCATAAATGGTTAAAAAATAAGTCTTCTAGTTATTCTGTGTTCTATTAGAGACCTAGAGGTAATATGGTATAGGAGATAAAAGCACAGACTCTGGAGACAGCATGCCCATATTCAAGTCCTAATTCTGGCCCTTACTAGATGTGTGACTTTGCGCAGGTTACTTAACCTCTCAGTGTCCCATTTTCCTCATGCACAAAATAACAGTAGCAATATCTCCTATATAGCTTTGTTGTGATAATTACATTAAATAATACATGCAAATCACTTGGAACACTGCCTAGAATGTGTACAATACCTGTTAAATAGATGTTAGCTATTATGAATAAAATGAGGACATTTTTCACACAAAAGAAGTCGTATATACATACAGTCTGTTGAAAAATACAGAATATTCTCTGGGACACTAGTCAATTATTTGACTTAATTCAGGCCATAAAAGAAAAGGAAAAATTTTTAGTATATTACCTGATTTGTCTGTATGAAGTAATTCTTCTGGAGTAGCACTAGCAGTGTTATGCACTGAGGAACACAAATTAGATTCAAATCCCCTACTATTTAAATTAAATACCATTTATCTATTTATTTAATCATGCAATTTATTCTTCAACAATTGTTTATTAAGAGACTACAATGCTAGGTTCTAGAGAGACAATACCCAAAATATGGATCTTATATTCAAAGTGTCTGTAGTCCCAGGAGACAAAGATAAATTAAAATTTAAACACCATTAAAAACATTAGGGAATCCTGTAATCAAAATAAACGTAGGATTCCCCAGGACAAACAGACAACCACACAAGGACCCAGCCCACCCACCAACAGGCTGGCAGCAGCCCCATGCCCCTCTGGGCTATGCAGCCAATCACCAACAAGTCTGCTTCACCCTCCAGCATGCCTACAGCTACAGCACAAGGCACAGCCTCTAAAGCAACCAGGCTGGGAGCCAACCCCACCTCTCAATGTGCCCACAGTAGTAATTCCTACCAAAGCAGAAGAACCCATGCAGGGGCCCTCTAGGGCTTATAGCTCTGGTGACCAAAGGGGAGTGCACTGCTGGGCCCCATAGAATGTTACTTACATAGAGCCCCTTATCCAAGATCAGGATACATAATGAACCTACCTAACACATAGAAATAAACACAGAGAATTGGGCAAAACGAAGAGACAGAGGAATGTTACAAAGAAGGAACAAGACATAACCTCAGAAAAAGAACTAAGTGAAATGAAGATAAACCATCTCCCCCAAAGGATTTGAGGTAATAATCATAGAGATGCTCAACAAACTTGAGAGAAGAATAGATGAACACAGTGAGAATATCCATAGAGTCAGTAAATATAAAGAAGAACCAAACAAAGCTGAAGACTATAATAACAGAAATTTAAAATATACTAAAAGGAATCAACAGCAGATTACATGACACAGAGGAACAGATTAGAAATCTAGAAGGCATTTTTCTTAGTGGAGATCAACCAAGCTGAACAGAAAAAAGAATAAAAAGAAATGAAGACAGTTCAAGAGACCTCTGGGACAACATCAAGCATACTAACATTTACATTAGAAGGATCCCAGAAGGACAAGTGAGAGAGAAAGAAGCAGAGAACTTATTTTAAAAAATAATAGCTGAAAAATTTCCTAACCTGGGGTAGGAAATAGACATCCAGGGCTAAGAAGCACAAGAGTCCCAAACTAAATAAACCCAAAGAGGTCCATACCAAGATACATTATAATTAAAATGGCAAAAGTTAAAAAAATCTTAAAAAACAAAAGAGAAAATTAATTGGTTACATACAACAGAATTCCCATAAGATTATAAGCTGACTTTTCAGCAGAAACTTTGCAGGCCAGAAGGGAGAGGCATTAAATATTCAAAGTGATGGAAAGGAAAAAACACAACCAAGAACACTCTGGCAGGTTATCATTCATATTTGAAGGAGAGGTAAAGAGTTTTACAAACAAGTAAAAGCTAAAAGACTTCAGCACCACTAAACCAGTTTAACAAGAAATTTTAAAGGGACTTTTCTAAGAGGAAATAAAAGGCCACACCTAGAAATATGAAAATTATGGCAACAGAAATTTCACTGGTAAAAACAAACATACAGTAAATGTAATAGATAAACCATTTATAAAGCTAGTAGAAAAGAAAGAGTAGTAAAATTATTTATATCCACAGTAAGTACTTAAGGGATACACAGAACAAAAAGATGTAACACATGACTTAGAAAACATTAAAGTGTGGAATAAATATGTTAAAACTGTTAAAATGCATTCAAACTTAAGAGCTTATCAGCTTAAGATAATCATTAATAGATAGGTAGGTAGGTAGGTAGGCAGACAGACAGACAGACAGACCTCTAGGAAACCACAAGAAAAATTCTATGATCATACACAAAAAAGAGAAAAGAATCCAAGCATAACAATAAAGACAGTCATCAAATCACAAAGGAAAAGAGCAAAAGGAGAAGGAACAAAAATGGACTATAGACATAACCAGAAAAAAGCTAACAAAATGGCAGTAAACTTATACCTATCAAAATTATTTTAAGTGGAAATGGACTAAATGCTCCAACCACACGACATACAGTAGCTGAATGGATAAAAAAACAAGATCAATATATATGCTGCCTACAAGAGACTAACTTTAAATCTAAAGGCACACACAGACTGAAAGTGAGAAAAAGGTTGGAAAAAGGTATTCCATGCAAATGGAAACAAAAAGAAAGTTGGAGTAGCAGTACTTATACTAAACAAAATATTTGTTTAAAATCGTAACAAAAGACAAAGAAGGACATTACACGATAATAAAGGGATCAATCCAACAAGAAAGTATAACAATTGTGAATATATACACACTCAACATACCTAAATACATAAAGCAAAAGTTAACTAACATAAAGAGAAACTGACAGTAACATAATAATAGTAGAGGACTTTAACAATCCACTTAACTCAATGGACAGATCATCCAGACGGAAAATCAGTAAGAAAACACTGGCCTTAAATGACACATTGAATCAGAACACACGTGCACGCACGCACACACACGCACACGCACACACACACATATATATATATAGAGAGAGAGCATTCCATTCAAAAGCAGCAGAATACGTGTTCTTTTTATGTACATATTGAACATTCTCCAGAATAGATCACATGCTAGGACACAAAACAAGACTCAATAAATTTTAGAAGATTGAAATCATATCAAGCATCTTTTCTGACCACAACACTATAAGACTAGAAAAAAATTACAAGAAAAAAACTATAAAAAGCACAAATATGGCAGCTAAACAGTATGCTACTAAACAACTAATGGGTCACAGAAGAAATCAAAAAGGAAGTAAAAAACTAAGGGAGACAACTGAAAATGGAAACAGAATAATCTAAAATCTATGAAATGAAGCAAATACAGTTCTAAGAGCAGAGTTCATAGTGATAAAAGCCTATCTCAAGAAACAAGAAAAATTTCAAATAAACAACCTAACTTTATACTTAAAGGAACTAGAAAAGGAACAAATGAGTTAGAAGGAAAGAAATAAAAAAGGTCAGGTTAGAAATAAATGAAGTAGAGATTTAAGAAACAATGGAAAAGTCAATTATACTAAGAGCTGGTTCTTTGAAAAGACAAACAAAATTGACAAGCCTTTAGCCAGACTCTAAGAAAAACAGAGGGCCCAAATCAGTAAAATCAGAAATGATAAAGGAGAACTTACAATAGACACAACAGGAAAAGAAAGGATCATAAGAGATTACTATGAACAATTAGACACCAGTAAATGAATAAATTCCTAGAAATGTACAAACTCCCAAGATTAAATTAGGAAGAAATAAAAATTTAAACATACAATTACCAATAATGAAATTGAATCAGAAATTTAAAAAAAACAAAAACTCCCAACAAACAAAAGTCCTGAATCATTTGGCTTCACATGTTAATTCTGTCAGACATTTAGAGAATCGTTAATGCCTGTCCTTCCCAAACTATTTGAAAAAAATTGAAGAGGAAAAAAATAACTTTTGAACTAATTCAACATGACCAGCATCACTCTGATACCAAAAACAGAGAAGGATAACACAAAAAAGAAAATTGCAGGCCATTGTTACTGAGAAACAGAGATGAAAAAGTCCTCAACAGAATATTAGCAAACCAAAGTCAACAATACACTAAAAGGATCAGACTATGATCAAGTGGTGTTTATCCCAGGAATTCAAGGACAATTCAGTATCTGCATATCAACCAATGTGAAATTGAAGAACATTAAGAAACTGAAGAATAAAACCCATAGGATAATCTTAATAGATATAGAAGAAACTTTTGACAAAATTTAACATCAATTTATGGTAAAAACTCTCAACAAGATGGTTATAGAGGGACATATCTCAACATAATGAAAGCCATATATGACAAGTGCACAGCTAATCATATGCAACAGTGAAAAGCTGAAAGCATTTTCTCTGTGATCCCCACTTTTATTCAACATTTTATTGGACATCATAACCACAGCTACCAGACAAGGAAAAGAAATAAAACTCTGTCACTGTTTGCAGATGACATACTATATATAGAAAATCCTATATTAAAACTCTCAGAGACCTTAAAAGAAGTTTACTGCAATGTCAACAATATTAAAAAAAAGAAAGAAAGAAAAAAAGGAAATCCTAAAGACACTACCAAAAAACTTAAATTCATTAAAGTTCCTGGATACAAAGTTAATGTTCAGAAATCTCTTGTGTTTCTATGCACTAATAATGAACTATCAGAAAGAGTAATTAAGAAGTCAATCCCATTTACATTTGCATTAAAAAGAATGAAATAACTGGGAATAAATCTAAGGCCATAAAAGACCTATTCTTCTTCTTTCTTTTTTTATGATAAAATCTTTACTCTTGTTTCACATCTCAGGCCAATCTTCACTTACTCAGGCTATCTTTTCTGGCATCCCTAAGTTAAATTGTATTCTTTTAGTACAATGTTCCTATCATTCATAACACTCTATGCACTTGTAACATTTTATGTATTTGCATGGTTACAGGACTAATGTTTGTGATTTGTGTTCAACACCAGAATATAAAATCCACTAGGGATAGAATTAATCTATTCTTTCTCTCTATAGTTAACCCATTTCCTAGCACAGTGCCTGATATACTGTTGGTATTCAGCATTTTTAAAATGGCTAGATGGAAAATCTTGATATTTGAAGAAGACAGGTCGAATATGATGCTAAGTTTTCTAATTTGAGCAGGATAGATGTTAGTAAAATCATGTATTTCAGGGGATACATAGGTTTGGTGTTAGAGACAAGATAATCAAGCAACATCTTGTAGCTGATATACCTGTATACATCTACTATGGTCTAAATTGTGTCCCTAATCCCCAAAGTGATGGTGTTTGGAGGTGAGACTTTGTTGAGGTAATTAGGTTTATATTAGGTCATAAGGGTGCTACCCTCATGATGGGATTAGTGCTCTTAGAGGACACACCAGAGAACTTGTTCTGTCTCTGTCCATGCCATGTGAGGGTAAAGCAAGTAGGCAGCCAGCTGCAAGCCAGGAAGAGAATCCTCACTAAAACCTGACCATGTTGGCACCCTGATCTTGGCCTTTCCAGCCTCTAGAACTGCAAGAAACCAATTTCTGTTGTTTAAGCTACTCAGTCTCTGGTATTTTGCTATGGCAACCTTACCTGACCAGTAAGGCAATCAAGTGAAGTTACCTAGTAAGCAACTGGATATGCAGAACTGATGCCTAGAAGAAAGAAATAATTGGATATTTTAAATAAATGTAAATTTTCAATATTTAAATTATAACTGAAACCATGAGAATAAATTATATTGCCTTGCTAATATGTATATAGGAGATAAAAATAGGTTTAGACAGAACTGTTTCACTAATATATCAATATTAAAGAGGAAGCAAAAAAATGCAAAGGGGACCTACAAAGAGAACTGAAAAAGAGAGGCAAGAGAAGAAAAGAGCTGTGAAAGCCAAGGAAAGGGTATTTCTAAAAGGAGGCTGAATCAGTGTCAACTACTGGCAGGAATAGTCGCAGAACGCCTGAAACCTGTAATTTGGGGAAATGAGAAGTGACCTAAATAGATACCCAGTATAATCTCTAAGGAATTTTGAAAGCTCAGTTCATATTTTTATACTAAATTCACGGGGATAACAATCTAATTGATTGTATGAATAATTTTGCACATAGGCTAAGTATCCTCAGCACAGGCAAAAACAAAGATAGATATTCATATTCATCCAGGGTTTGGGGTTCTGCTAGATGTGTTCAGCAAAAATACAGGAGTAAGGCAGAGAGATAGTAAAGACATTTCCCATGTTTAGACCATAGAATATAGGAGAGAATATTAATTTTGGTAAAGACAAGAAGGGCTTGATGCAACAGGACAACTAGAGGGATGAGTTGACTGAAACCCTAAAGAATTTAAAGTATATATATTGCAGGGACATGGAAAAGCAAACAAAAAGGGGAAAAAATTGGGCAGAGAATGGAAAGTTTGAATTTAATATTTCAGAAGTGAACAGCTTCAGGTTGTGATGGAAAAAGAGTGTGACTGAGGACTATGTAAATCTTGTTGAAAATGAGAAAATTTTAAAAACACAGTTTTTAGCTGAGCCATCTGGGTTAAATAATGTCTCCCCAAAATTCATTTCTACCTGGAGCCTATGCATATGACTTATTTGGAAATAGGGTCCTTGCAGATCTAATCAAGTTAAGTGCAGGGGTAGGGTGGGCCCTAAATCTAATATGGCTGGTTTCCATATAAAAAGAGAGAAATTTGGACATAGAGACACAAACAGGGGAAAAGGCCACGTGAAGACAGAAGCAGATTGAAGTAATACATCTATAAGTCAGAGACTGCCAAAGATTGCTGGCAGCCAACAGGAGCTAGAAGAGGCGAGCTAGGAAGGATGCTTCCCAAAAGACCTCTGATGGAGTATGGCCCTCAACACCCTGACTCTTGACTTCTAGCCTCCAGAACTGTGAGAATACATTTCTGTTGTTTTAAGCCACCCAAATTATGGTAATTTGTTATGGCACTAGTAGGAAATTAAAACACCATCTATATAAATATAAAATTTATTCAGTAGAAAGGCAGGATTGAGATGAAGAAGTGAATTATAAGTTTGACTTAAAGGACTGTGGATTGATGAGTGTAGAGACATGCTCAGAACTTGGCAGTTTACTAAGAAACTAAGATTAGTTAAATTGGATATAGGTTTTCAAAACAACTAAGTTCATCAACACCTAGTTTGGGGGTCTCCAAAAACTCTGCAAGGAGCACATTATGGCTTTAATTTGTTATTCTTAAAAAAAAAATCTTAGTCCAACATAGCAGGACAGTGATGACATTAATTTTCTCCCAAATTCTCTTCACCTATTTAAAGAGAAGCAGGCTTAGATGATTGGAAGAGCTCAGGTGATTGGTGTTAGAGACAAGAAGAAAATCAAGCAACATCTTGTAGCTGATATACCTGTATACATCTACTATGGACTAAATTGTGTCCCTAATCCCCTTCCAGAAAAATTCAGACTCACTAAAACTGATTTGGGGAAGGCACAGTCTATTTTAGATTCAATGTACAAATTAAATCCCATATGCCTGGTAGATCAATTTTACTGTTTACTTTATTTTATTTTATTTTATTTTATTTTATTTTATTTTATTTTATTTTATTTTATTGTTTTTATTGTTTTTATTGTTTTTATTGTTTTTATCTTGTCTTCTGTTTTTTATTATTGAGGTAGCACTGGTTTTTAACATATACATTTAATTTTCATGTGTACAACATTATATTTCTACTTCTATATACAGTACAGCATGCTCACCACCAAAAGTTTAGTTTTCACCATTTGGTTGACCTCCTTTACTCATTTTGCCCTACCCTCTCCCCTTCCGTTCTGGTAACCACTATTCTGTATCTACGTGTTTAATTTTGTTTGATTTTCTTTGTTCGTTTATTTTTTGTTTGTTTGTTTGTATTTTATATTCCACGTATGAGTAAAATCATATGGTATTTGTCTTTCTCTGACTTATTTCACTTAGCATAAAACCCTTAAGGTCTATCCATGTTGTCACAAATGGTAAGATTTCATCTTTTTTATGGCTAATAGTATTCCAGTTATGTGTATGTGTGTGCGTCTGTGTGCGTGTGTGTGTGTGTGTGTGTGTACCATTCTTTATCCAATCATCTGTTGATGAACACTTAGGTCCTTTTCCATGTCTTGGCTATTGTAAACAATGCTACTGTGAACATCAGGGTGCATGTATCTTTTTTAATTAGTGTTTTCCTATGGGTAAATACTCAGAAGTGGAAGAGCTCAATCATGTGGTACTTCTGTTCTTAATATTTTGAGGAAATTCCACACTGTTTTCTATAGAGGCTGCACCAATTTACATTCCCACCAGTACAGTGTACGGGTTCCCTTTTCTCCACATCCTTACCAACATTTATTATTTGTGCTCTTTTTGATAATAGTCATTCTAACAGGTGTGAGGTGATATCTTATTGTGGTATTGATTTTCATTTTTCTGATAATTAGCGATGTTGAACATCTTTTCATGTGCCTGTTGACCATCTGTATGTCTTCTTATGAAAAATGTCCATTCAGGGCCTCTGCACATTTTCCAATTGGGTTGTTGGTTTTTTTCGTTGTTGAGTTTTGGGAGTTCTTTGTATATTTTGAATATTAACCTTTTATCAGACACATGATTTGCAAATGTCTTCCCTCATTCAGTAGGTTGTCTTTTAATTTTACTTTTTTTAAAAAAAGAAAATACTTTTTTAAAACTCCTGGTTATAAGAGTAGTACATGATAATGGTAAAACATTGACAGTAAAAGCAATGAAGAGCAAAGTGAGAATTCACTCATTACTACTTAGAGACGACTATTAACATTTTAGTGTATATAAAATCAAATAACTATCACGTTTATTTTAAGTAAATATAACAACTTTGTTGTAAAAGTTTTTCCATGAACAATATAGCTTAAGTCTGTTTCTATATTGATACATGTATCATCATTTAAAGTGATACAGAATATTAGGTTTTATATAGAACCATAATTGATTTTATTAAATATTATTTTTCTGAGTATCATTATAAGCATAAATTTAATTAATATTTTATATGTATATATATAATTTTTTTTTTACCTGAAAACAACCTTAGGGAAAAAATTCAACACAATAAAATTATTGACTCAGTATGTTAGTCAGGTTGTCTTAACTACTGTAACAAACAACTCCAAAAGTCAGTGGCTTAACACTATAAAATTTTTCTCTTGGTCGTACAACAGCCTGTTATGAGTAAAACAGATCTTCAAGTGATGTTTTGGTGAACCCATAGCAGCGTCTGACACAGATATCCATCTGATCCCCAAGTATCATTTTACACTCTTTCCTACATACTCCTTTTCTAAAGAGATACTTTCTGAAGTCCTATCTGGTCACTGCATACAAATTGAAGTTTAGGATATCAATATAATTTGAGTGTAGTGCTCTTTTATTAGATCCATATATAGCTACTCTGGTCTGATGACCTTGAAATAAAGCTTCAGCTCCCCCTACACTTAAAATCTCACTGACAGGCCTTATAAGGACCCCTTATCTCAAGGTAGGGGATATTCTTCGATGAGACTATGATTTTGTCTTTATATGGAACTCTCTTGTCTAGTGATTCTATACCCGCTGATAAGTTATTATATTCCATATTCATATCTGAAGTAGTTTGAGGCGAGCAATGAGGCATATGCCCTTATTAGGCTTTCTGTGGTTTCATAGCATGTTTCTCCTGGTAAAAATGCAGTATCTTTAACATTATTTTACCATTTGGATGGCTAGTGGCTTTTAAGTTCAGGCTCACAGTTCCTTTGGCAATAATATTCTCTCATAAAATTAATAGATATCTATTTGCTTCCAGTAAATCCCAGATGCCACTAACCATAACCAAGGCTATATTTTAGGCAGAAATTCTCAAGACTTTTTTTTGCTTTCTCAAACCTATGCTGCTTTCTCATCATTTTTTACTTTTTAGTTCTAGAAACTATACGGTTTTACAAACTCAGTGATCTAAATCTTAGTACTCTTAAAACACCTGTCCATATCGACAAGACTTTTTCTTGATCTATCACTTTCTTAAAAATTGCCAAAGGTGGCCAATAATAGCCAACACACTGATTCTTTCTTTAGAGGTACAAAATCAATAAGGTCTGCCTTCCAGGTTATCCCAGGAAAGACTTTTGTCAAATATTCCACTACAATATAATCTGGGTTACTACCTTCCCAGCCTCTGATATCAGTTCTCTTGTTACCAGCCACCTGACCAGTTAAGCCAGTATCTCATATATTAGGTTTTTGCTGTAGCAGTATCATACTTTAAAATACCAATTTGTGTACGTCTGTGTGTGTTATAAAACCCCCCAGATTTGGTGAATTAGCACAAGTATTCATTTTCATCATGCATGCATACAACAGATGAATTCTTTGTTGACCAGCTGTCTTGAGTGGCTCTTTCATGCAGTAAATCAGGCACTCAGACCCCTTTCAACTTAAAGTTCCTCTATTCCCTAGGACCTTAAAGTCTCTTGCTACATTACCGTAATTCAACTGGTAGACATGAAATAGAGCGTGCATAAAACATTACATGTGATGTATTTTAGTGGTCAGGATTTAAAATTGATAAATCACTCCTAACCGCTTTCCATTGGCCAAATCCTAGTCCTATCACCATATCACATTAGGTCTGACATCTAACAGGACAGCTCATCCAGCTATGTGCCCATGAACAAAAGGGAAGCAGAGTTTGTTGAGCACTCAGAAGCTTCTAACAGTACATTTTGGTGCTTGTTATCAGAAATATACCAGGTTGCCTTTCTATCAACATTCTATGAGAGTCCCTGCATTTGCCACAGTCTCATCTACCTTGGTTTTATCAATGTCTTAATAATTGTCATTCTGGAATCTAAACATGCATTATGATTTTTGTAACTTGCATTTGATTTTATATGAGTTTGGAATCTTTGTTTATTGGGTCTCTGTATTTGTGATTTTACCCATTTATGTTATTTGTGCATTTGGTAATAAACCATTTAGCTTTTTCTTAATCAGTATGTCTAACTCAGTAACTCAGTTCATTGTATGTATATTATTCTTTTCACTTATTTTTTTCTGTACCCAGGATAAAGGCTTGTCCATGTTTGTTCACTATCTCTGTGAGTTCTCTTTCTGTATATCAGTTTATCTCCTTACTACTTTTAAAATCATTTTAAAGCTAAAGTATCATTATTTTCACCCTAAATTATTTTCTTAATTCTGCCAGTTCACACTCATGTAATTGTCATAAGTCTCATCTTTAATCTCTTATTTATTAAACAAAACTTTTAATTTCCCTGCAATTCAAAGAAATTATCTATTCTTTTAAATAAATATCTTTTTAGATTACGATCTTCACCTAGCATTACCTGACCTTGTAAATTACAACATTTTGTTATAGATAGTTGTTTATGTTTACTCACATTGGAATTGGAACATCACTCTTTCAGCCTGCTTTTGATCCCCTAAAGTGTACATAGATTCTATTTTAATCTCCTTTGTTGTTTTTTTCTGAGTGCAATTTAAAACCTCCCATAAAATATTCACACAAAATTTTGTGGATTGATCTGACTTTCAGCTGCCTGAGGAAGATAGGGCAATGAGTGATAACATTTAGAATAGTTCGAATGTTGTTGAACCCACTTCACTTGGGAAAGTATCTTTGTGTTAAATTAGGGTAATTTATTCCCAGGCAGTGGTTATATTTGTTCCATCACTTAATGCATAAAGTTATTTTGGTGAGAGAAGGTTCAGGCTATTTTAATGATGATCCTTAGTCTTTCTTTATAAAGTTATCTATATATTTGCTGCTGTTGAGCTGCAGTTGCAGAAAATGTGTCTTAAGAGACACTATCTTGACCAATTCTAAAGTCTGTACTTCTCAGAGTGACATGAAACAAACAAACAAACAAAAACCCTGGTTTTGACAGTTCTTACGTAATATTGAGTTCAGCTTGAGGGCTTAAAGTAAAACTATGGTTCAAGAAGGTAATGGGATCTTATCAGATATTTATGTGAATGAAAACAAATCTTTCTACATTGACATATTTGTAGGGTATGTCAAATACATATAATAAGAGGTATATAATATATATAATAAGAGGTATATAATATATATAATATAATATGCATATACATATATCTGCCTCTTATTAAAGGTGATAAAGCCAAATTATGTGACTCACAACTAGGAAAGTGGACAATGATCACTCCTAACTCATACAAAGTTAATAGAATAATTGGGTATCATTTTTAGATTATCTGCATTAGTTATCTATTCTGTGGAATAAACAACACAAAATTTGGTGGCTTACAATAGCAGCAGTCATTTAATTTGCTCATGAATCTACAGTTGAGTCAGGTTTCTGAAGGATGGTTCATCATCCATTTCTCTGCAACTTCAACAGGGGTGGCTTAACTAGAAGCTGGGGAATCCAGTTTCAGGATGGCTTATGTATACAGCTGGCAAGTTAGTGCTGCCTGTCATCAGGGAGCTCAGCTGGAGCTGTGGTCTAGAGGTCTTGGTTCTTCTCTATGTAGATCTCTCCATTAGCTTCTTGTGCTCCCTCACACCACAGTGATCGGGTTTCAAGAACAAATATTCAAGAAAATCAGTCAGAAGTTATTACTGTTTATGACATAAACTCGGAAGTCATATAACCTTGTTTCTGCCATAGACATAATCACATCCAGAGATTCAAAAAGAGGGAATGTAGTCCTTACCTCTTAATGGAAGGCATGTTAAAGTCCACGTTTTAAGAAGAGAATGAGAAATGGGAGATATTGTTGGGCTATTTGGGGAAAATAACATCACCCATTATTTTTTCAATTTTTTTTATTTTATATCTTTGTACTGTGATTTCTGTGTGCTTTCTTCCTGCATATTTGAAGAATTTAGTATCAATTAAGTATGAATAGAATGTTTTCTATTATTAAACAGAATAACCAAAATCATAATGGAAAAAGATTAAATGTAAGTAAAATTTATGTTAAGATAATAGTTTTCGTTGTCAGTAGGAGAAAGGTTAAGAGTTTATTGCCCTACAACAACAACAAAAAAAGAGAGAGAGGGATGACATCCATATCTTAAGAGACAGAATTTAAGCTTTTTTATTATTGTTGATTGCATACATATCCCTATAATCAGGCATCTGATTATACTTATAAAGTGCCAGATTATAATTAAAAGTGCCAGATTGTAATTAAGCCCCCAGAATGAACTCTCATTCTTCAAAACAAATTTAGAATTCATTTCTGCGGGAATTCTATTTTTGATAATTTTCTTAATTAAAAACACAAAACTCAGTAACAATAATGTCACTTAGAAATTATTTTCATAATTTATAAAAAATAAATTAGACATGTTAAACTGGTAACATCTGAAACATGTGTAGTAAACATACATAAAACCAGTCTGGATCAATTAAAATGTGTTTTAGATATATATTTTTAAATACTCAATACGATAAATCTGGGAAATTTTATAGTCTATATGATGAATAATTTAACTGATAGATTTCACTTTGTCACTTAGTCATATGTGACTAAGAAAGCTCAGGTTTTCAATTTAACATATTGGCTTTCTTAACGTAGAATACAAAGAATATTGAATAGTGAGACTTTGCAATACCTCGGCAACAATTTGCTTATTCAAAAAAAATCTCAATTCTTTGGAATACAGCCAAAAACCTAGAAGTAGGCAGCCATAGTAGACAAATGTAAACCCAAAGGAAAGTGTCTCAGACATGCAATCAGAGCCAATTGACCATTATTTTAGGCAACATTTTACTAAGCTAGATTAGTGTTCTCCACAAACAACAAAAGGCGTACTTATAACAGCATGGGAAAATGTGGAAGAAAAAACAGGTCTATTGAGTGTTTCATGTGTATCAGGAACCCTGTTAAATACCTTATGGATGTTGTTCATTTAATTCACACAACTCATTTTTACAGAAGAAGATAGTGAGTCTCATTTAGTTTGAGTGATCTGCTCACCGTGAGAGGCCCAGGGTCTGTCTGCCTCGGGGGCTCATTTTGTTTTCACTGTAAGTGTAACCCTCTGTTCCCCTGGGAAGTGGAGAAGTGACTACTGTGGCAGGTGTACTGACCACAGCATGAGTCCTGAAAGCTTGACATCAAAAGAGAACCAAAAACTGCAGGATTAAACACTGAGAACAGAATAACTGTATTGGTCCATTATGTTTAAGGGATAACTTTCCTACACAGCTCAAATAGTTCTTTCTGTTACAACCCAGAGGAATAACTAATACTGATAGAATTTCCCCACAAGAGTCTATAACAGAGCTCAGAAAAACTTTCCTATCTAAAATATACACATGCATACATAACATGCAAACTTTCTCCACCTGGAATATAAACTTTGATTATATGGGAAATAATTAGGTCAGGAGTCAGGTAACCTGGGCCCCCGATTATTTAGTCACTTCCTTCTTGGAAGCCTTTTCGATTTATCCCCGTCATTGAGCCTCACTCTCATCTCTCTCTCGTTATCCCATTTTTCATTCCTTATCCTATTTGTTATTTTTAAAATGTTGAGGATATTCATAGTTAGTTCTAGGCCTTAACTCAAAATGGTCGTTTATGCATTAAAATAACTTTTATCTTTCTAAAAGTGTGTCATGAAATTAAGTATCCATAGCAAAAAACAAAAACAAACAAAAACTTGGAGCATGTATTTTAAGGAGGTTCCACAGGGCATAGTCAGAAAAATATTTCTCCCATTGTGCATATGCATATTGCCTGTAGAGCCAGGCAACACGTTTGTATTTTTAAAAATAAAAATATTAACAAATTAGTCGTATTTCTATTATCTTGCATGTATTATTTATATGAATAAGTTATTCTTACTATTTTCTCTAGTTGTCAACCTTCATTTGGCCTTGTCAAAGGACCCATTTTCAGCCAACGTAGTCACATAAAGATATTTCAAAAAACGTACAGTTTTACTGAAGTATATGAATTATTATCATTACAGGTTCCAAATAGGAACCCAAAATATGAATTTGCTATTTAAACTGTTCCCTTTTTAAAGATTACTCCAGATTAGTCATTTGTAGCACGTGACTAAGCATGTAGCACTTGTTTTATCATTAACATTTACTAAATGTTAACATCCTCAAGGAAAAGGATATTATTTGTGCTAGGCAAACTCCACTTAAATCTGGTCTTCTCCTTTATGTAAATCCCAGGAGTGTGCAATAAACTTTGCACTTGAAGTCATAGGAAGCAAATTTCTCTGACTTCTCTCATTCTTATTTTGGATCTCAGATGAGGTCAGATTTTTAACTTCTTATTGAGGCTATGTATTGGAAAGGTAAGCAGAAATTAATATTGTAGAGTTGCATTTCATGGCAGGCTTTATATTATTAGTTGTTTCTGTCACAGACGATGAGTTTGAATGTAAGGAAACTGAGTCTCAGGAAACTCAGAAAATTTAAGAAACTTCCCCAAGGCTACATAGTTAGAAAATAATAGTGCTTAAGATTTGAATCCATGACCAGCTATCCTAAGGCCGACATCCTTCCATGATACTCCACTGTTATGATCCAAGTCAATAAAAAGTATTGCACATAATTTTCTGTTTAAAAGAAGTAAGAGGAAAGAGGGTTTTAAAATGTTCCAAATTAGAGGTCAGATAATACATATTAATTCTGTAAACATATGTCCTAAACTTTTCTAACTGTATTCAATGTAAAAATGTATTTCATTAACTTGTGATTTTAAATAAATAAAATATCATAATATTTATCAATATACTTATCAGCTTTTCTTCTACTTTTAATGTATTCTGAATAAATGTAGCACAGTTTTCATAAAGTTTACATCATTAAAAGTCCAAATTCTTCAAATATATTTGCAATTCTTAATTATTGAAGTTGTATAGAAGTTTAACTTACTTCACACAGAAGTCTTTGAAAATAGAATGAATCATCTTATGTTAAATTGTTCCACTAAGGCAGAGAAAAAAAATTTTGGTAACTTTTGGGAAGAGTTTGTCAAATTATCTTTTGTATCTTTTTTTCCCCTGTATTTGTCACTCCATAATCATTCAGTATTTTAAGCTTGTTCAAATGATGAATCATTCCCTGATTGGTTGAGCTTTTAGTCTTCCCTTCTTACCAAAACTTTTAATTGATCTTTTATGTCTTTTCTAGTCATTCCTAAAGGAAAGAAGTGGTCTTATCACCTCTATGCTTCATGTTTCTGGCCCCTAGTCCACATGAGTTTTCCTCTGTGTGGTTTACCTAAAACAAAAATAAACAAAACTGTCTGCCATTTAAATGCTTTAAAGCAGGAGGTTTATTCTTTTTAATTAAATGGCATGGTAGGACCAGCATGTGCGTGGAGCAGAGTGGGCTCTGAGTTTAGGACTGCACTGGCAGAGTGTCAGGGAGCTGCTGGGCAGTCCCTTTTGTTGGCTTCGCTGTCCAGTCACTGATGATGCAGCATCCAGGCTCTGAAGTGAATTACTAAAATAAATTTGGTGGCAGTGCAGAAAATGTGAAATAAAAGATCCTGGCAAGAGCGCACCAAGATCAAGAGAGACAGAGTTCTTTTGTACACATTTTACTTCATATCAGGTTCAGATTTCTTCAGAACTTAAAGTCTGCTTCCCAAAATGGCCTCTGACCACTTATTTATTGGTCAATTCAATCATTTCAGAAAACATGTTCCAACAAACCTGTGGGAGTGGTGAAGTCAGTGATTGGGTAGGTTTCCTGTAACAGGGCAACAGAAATCTGGAATTAGCCCCAGAAGGCATCAGAGAGGAAGAGTTAAGATTGTCAAGTGACTGAGACTTTGAAGGAGATATGCCTTTTAAACCCTCTGCTTCAGAGGCTGTTCCCTCTCTTTTTCCAACTACTAAGTTCTGTCCATTCTGCAAGGCATAACTGAAGTCACACTTCCTGAAGGAAACTTCAAATCCTTCTTTGCTGACATTTTTGTCATCCTCCTCCATACTTTCTTGTCACCCATCTGCCATTTCTACCAGAGGAAACCATCAGCAGCGTTGTTTCAGCTGTTTATGTTGTCTGTATACTCACTAGATCATAGAGGGGCTCTCCTCCTACAATGCCTTATGGAGTAGAAATTCAGTAAGTGTTTGCTGAACTGACCCAAAGTATCAAAGCTGTTATTTGACTGTGGCCAGCCTCAAAAGCTGACAGTGTGATTTGATCCTGATCCATAACATCAAAAGTGCTTCCGTCTAAACTCTGAACTCTGCCTTGTGATGTGGATTTCTGCAGTTACTAGACAAGAGCACATGTGTGTTTGTGCAAATGTGCATGTGTGCACATTTCTTCTACTAAAAATTGTTCTACTTCAATTTTAAGGATTAAATAGATTGTCTGTAAAATACCAAGTGGTTTTTATTTTTAGTAAGTTTTACAGGATACATAACCAAAACGAGTCTGCTACTTCAAAGGAATCCCTTGGGGGACAAAATTTATTCCAATTCACTGTCTTTGCTCTGAGCATTTTTGGAATGAAGCTCCTCTTAAGAATTTGCCTTCAAAATTTACTGTGGAAGAAAATTGTCAACCTCATTACTTTACAGTCATAAGACATGCTTCCTTAGTCCTCAACCTTTATTCTTCTCCATCCTCTATCCTAATTTTTTGATATTAAGTTTTATCATTTTGTCTCTGTTCTCAACTGAAAAAAAAAGACAGCCATTCGGAGAGGTAAATGTAGAAGGCTTAGGAAAGCAGAAGCTATTTAGCATAGAAGGTATAAAATAGCAATCAGAATGTTAAGATTTGTGGACCATTTATGATGCATCAGCATTATAGTGGGTGCTTTACATAAATTAACTTATGTGTTCCTCCCAAAACCCTGTTATGAACATGCCATCATTATCTTCATTTCTACAGTGAAACAAATGATAGAAGTTAAGTGACTTGCCTAAACTCTTGCAGCTAATTAAGTGGTATAACAGAGAATCGGACCCTGTCAGAGCTGATCCCAGGTCCTGAGTTCTCAGTAACTAATCTGGCTATTTTAGATGATTTCAGTGTAACTAAGAGTCTAGTCAGTATTTCTGATCCTTTTCATTCTGTGCTCAGCACTATTATAGTACCCCAGCTTGAAGTTCCTTATCTTCTACCTTCAGACCATGCTAGTCAGGATCCATCTTCATATCTACTGTTATCTGTGCTTTTCACCTTTCCCTCACATCATGTATTATGCAGAATCTATGTCAGGCTTGCCATTTGACTACTGGGCAATTAATACTGCTTATGATTAAGAACGAAGGACTGAAATGCCCATTAGAGCCTATATTCCCTGGTGTGTATGGTCACATGCTGAAGATGATAAGGCATCATAAAAAGAACTGGAAAGATCAAGATCTGCTTGGGGAAAAGAGTTATGGTCGCAGTGCCAGGATGATTCATACTGCCTCGACTAATGATATTCCTTCCACATGCCTAAAAAAATGATTCAGTGATTATGGTGATAAGTTGAGAGAGGACCAAACAATAGGAATAGATAATAAAAAAATATTTTGAGGAACTAGGTTTCTTGTAACATGTTTAAATGTTGGTACACCACTGAGACAGGTCTAAAATAGGGTTTTTCCAGTATTCTGAGTGACTCATTGGTTTGATGATGAAAATAAAATCAATTTAATTAGGTTACTAGCACCATCTTTTAAGATAACATAATGCCACATTGGGTTATGATGAATAAAGAGGAAGTACCTCCTGGATATAGGAGGATGTCATATACATAATGCAGCTACATTACCTTTCCTAAGCTTCAGTCCTTTCTATAGATATACTCTGTGTAATCATCCAGATTTTACTCAAAAACTCCTCAAACAATCCATTTTTATCTTTCCTTAGTTTTGACTTTTAGAATTGTTTTCTCACTCTTAAATCAAAATAAGTATCCTAATCTTAAGGCTATAAAAATTGTTTCTCCATTGGAAATGTCATTAGATTGCTTTCATGACAGCTACTCAGATATTCTCCCTGAATCTTTCTTTGTTCAGGATAACCATGTGCAACCCTTTTAAGTATTTTCTGTAAGCCTAATTTTGAGTTCATTCAGTTATTCATTCATCAAATATTTGTTGAGTATCTATTATATACCTGATATGTTTCAGAAACTTCAATACAGAGGTAAATAAGAGAAGCTTCTGTTCTCATAATGTTTGTATTCTAGTTAAGGTTGATTAAAAAAATAAGCATATAAAGGTTCAAGCATACATACACAAGGTAATTTTAGACTGTACTGAATTACTGTACAAAATATCAAGGATAGTATTGACACAGAAATTACTGATGGAGTGAGATTAGGTGTTTGTATGTGAGGGAGATATAATTTTGGATAAAGAATCCTCTTTAGAAAAGTGGAACATGACATGAGCCTTAAATATTTTATAAATGGAGTAAATCTACAGTAGCATGTTTCATGAAATGATAAAAGAATGAAACCGGGTCAGACCAAAAATGAATTGATCGTAAATTTTAAGGGGTTTTATGTATGTGCAGTGGAAGCCACTGGAGAGTCTCAGGCAGGAGTAATATTTAATTTTACCCATTATTTTAAAAAGAAAAGTTACCATGAAGATAATAGACCATGGTGGAGCACAAATATGAAAACAAGAAGAGCATTTGGGGGCAGCTGAAGTGGGTTAGGAAAGAGATGGTAAAATCATGGATTACAGCAGTAATAGTCTGGATGGTGAGAAATAGATACATTCAAGATATATTTGGAAATAGAGCCGACAGGACTTGCTGATACACTGCAGGTGAGGGGAGAGACAAAGAAAGGAATAAGAATAATTTCTGGAATTTGGATCTAACCCGATGAAGGTGGCAATGACTGTGGCATTTACTGAGATGCAGAGAAAAGGGACATTCAGAAATGGGGTGTGGAAGAAGGAATCAAAAATTCTCTATAGAAAATGCTAAATTTGAGGAACATTGTATATCTAAGTGGAGATACCTAGTAGGCAAGTGGATAATGAGAGATAACATGGGATTGAAATGTTAAATTTGAAGTCAGGAACATGTCAGATACTCATGAAGTCATAAGATTGGCTTAGATCATCAAGAAGACAATGTGTAGACTGGGAAGAAATGAGACCATTTAAAAAAAAAAAAAAAAAAGTCCTGGGGCTTCCAAAATTTAGAGGACATCCACAGGAAGAGAAACAAGCCAAGAAGACAGACTGAGCAGCAGATGAGACAGGAGGAACCATGATTGTATTATGAAAGCCAAGGGAAGAGAGTATAAAGCAGGATATCAACTTTGCTGAATATTTCTGACAAGCCAAATAAAATGAGAACAAAGTGTTGAATATAGGATTTGGCAAAATGAAGGTCACTGGTGTTCATAAGAAGAATCTTCTCTATGAAGGAATGGGAGGAATGCCAGATACCAGTGAGCAGAACAGAGAACAGAAGTGATGTATTGTTGAGATTACATATCTTTTTCAGGAACTATCACTTTCATGAAGTTTTACTGTAAAGGAGGACAGAAAAATATAAAGCAGCATGGCTAGAACATAGGATCAAGGAAGCTTTCATTTGTTTTTAATGGAGATTTTCAAATATAAAATGGTCATTAGAAAGGGAAAAACATGATGATATAGGAAAAAGGGAAACATAATTGTTGGAATAAAGTTCCTGAAAGACAAGTGTTACAAAGAGTTTAGGAACCCATTGAGGACTTAATCTTAGGAGCAGTGAGAAATTTCTCATTATAACATTCATTTTTCTCATCATCATTATCAATATTTGACATTTTCTTACTATCAAAAATATCAGTATTTATTTAATTTTTTTACTAATTACATAAGTATTAAGCTAATTACATAGCTGATTACATATATACATATACATACCAAATTTTAAATATAATAATAGATTTGTAAGGCATTATCTAGTTTTAAGATGATCTCATATATGTTACCTAGTTAAATATGTTTATAAAAGCACTTTAAGTTCTTAAGTCTACACAATAGAAAAGTATTCATTTCAGACTGATTTTAATATGCATAAACTGTGATTTAAATAATCTCAGAGAAACAGAGTTTAGAATTATCATTGTTATTTGGTGGTTATTACTGTTTTTCCAAAATCAAGACAATTCAAAGAAATGTTGTGGAGATACCTTTTCTTTGAAGAATACACAGGAAGGTAATAATTGATGGGCATGGTTTATTGATTAGGCATATGATGGCCAATTAATGCATTCTTTTTCTATTTGGGGCCAACTTTTTTACTTGATTTATTATTATTCAGCCACAAGGATTTTTTTTTTCTTTTTTGCTCAGTTGCTTCTGATAGTTGACAATGTTCAAAGGTGAAAAGCTGGAATTTACATTTATCAGTGCACACTGGTCATGTCATTGCCTAACATAGAGTATGTGACTTATATAAGCATGTATGATGAAAAGAACAGAGAACAAACACATGCATGTATGTGAGCTCTTCCAGGCCTTAGCACTAAGGGTAAATAATGCTTTTGACCTCATTTTATATTTGCCATGGGGATGTGTCACAGGAATAATAAGGAAACACAACAAAGAAAACATTTTTGAAACAGATTAGTTCTAGAAGACCTCTTCCCACAGGTTATTCTTCTCTCATACTGAATCTCTGAGGTTAACAAGTAGGGCCTCCCAATTAGAAACTCCAGCTTTATCAGATGACTTATAGAAAAAGTATGAGAGAGCGAGAGAAGGAGGAGGGGAGGGGAGGGACGCAAGAGGAGGAGGAGGAGGGAAAGATGAGCACAGAGAAATAAGAAAACAATACCAGGAAAAGGCCAAAACTATTTTTATGCACTTAAGATAGATAATCCCAAGTTTCATAAAGAGAAAATCAGACAAAACAGTGGGCATCAAAGACACAGCCTTATGCTAGTGATTCACAAGAAGAATGGGACTCTCTGTCTCTCTCTTTCTTTTTCTCTGTCTCTCTCTCTCTGTCTCTCTCTCTCTCTTTATATATATATATGCTGTACCTACGTAAATCTTAGGACAGCACATGACAAATCAAAACAAATATACAACAAGAAAAACCTTATTTCTCTTTCCTACAAAATGTCTGAGGGTTTGCAAAATGTCTGGCTGGTTTGAAGGTTCCACATTCATCAAAGACTTCATAGTTAAATATGAGTGCATTTATAGTATGTTCCTAGAGTCAACTCATGTGTTTGTTTCATTGTTCATATAAGAAATTTTATATTGAGATTTAAATATTCTCCAGTTACTAGTACATGACATCTGTTAGAATTAGTTGACCATGACAGAAACTATAATTAATCTTTTCTATCTTTCACTCTGCCATTCTCAACATGCAGTTTCCACCAGATAGTCAGAATGACTACTTCAATTCCAGCTAATTGACAGGATGCCATCAAGTAGAATCTGATCTGACAAAGAAAGTTGCAACATCTCCTCTTAAGCACTCTGACTGGGAGTTAATGCAACAATTTTACATATATTCTAGTGGCTAGAATATAGTTCTATGGTAACAATTTGTGAGTTTGGGCAGCTGGAAAATACAGCTTTCATTCCAGATTTCTATGTACTCAAATGACGCTCTAGAGGAAGGAGGAGAGTGTGGATACTGGGGGACAACCAGCAGTTTCTGCAACAAAATCATTTATGTGTTTGATGAATATATGAACATATATAAAAATACATAGTGAGCTAGTTATTGCTAAGGAATAGAGGGAACATCAATATAGGCAGACAATTAACAGTTGCTGCTATGAAGTCATATGTGATATGTGTGTGTATATACTTGTATTTCTGTATATAATTATGTGTGTGTATGTATATGTATAATTAGTGACCCCTTACTAATGTTTCTAGTGCTGTTCTAAGCTTTACTTTATTTAATCCTAAAACTTATGCATGTTTCAGATAAGAAAACTAAGGCTTTAAAAAACTAAGAACTTCAGAATCTTGCAGTTTGACTTGATTGACTTGAAAATTTAGGCTCTTTATTAGGATGGATGGATGGATGAAATTTGAGTAGACTGATTGCTGATGATGAGTGATAGATGGATGCATGGATAGATAGGTATATTAGTAGTGAAACTATACACAAACATTTTTTCATTTCCTAGGGCCACTGCAACAAAGTATCACAGACCAGATGACTTTAAAAAAAAAACCCAGAAATTTATTCTCTCACAGTTCTGAAGGCTAGAAGTCCAAAATCAAGGTGTCACAAAGGCAAAGTCCATTCCTTCTGGAGGGCTCTGAGGAAGATTTTATTCCATGCCTCTTTCCTAGCTTCTGGTAGTTCCTGGCAGTGCTTAGAATTCCTTGGCTTCTAAATGCATCACTCTAATCTCTACCTCCGTGGAGTTCTTCCCAGTATTTCTGTCTACTGTGTCCAAATTTCCCTCTTCTTATAAGGACACTAGTCATTGGATTAGTCACTCTAATCCAATGTGATCTCATCTTAACTAATTATATCTGCAAAGACTGTATTTCCAAATAAGGCCATATTCACAAGTACTGAGAGTTGGGGCATCAGTGTATCTTTTTGTTAGACACAACCCTGTAACAGAAATCTATTTTGATATGCTGAGGTTGATTTTCAACAAAAAATAACACTACTTATTCATAGTGGTATTTTGATCTTAATTAAGCGAGATTCTTTCCTAAAATTCCAAAGGAGGAATATTGTCAGGATTTGTCTAACAAGAAAATTTTGAACTCGAATTATTAAACATCCGTATTTCCTCTATTGTTGGGCCTAGAAAAGAGCTACTTAATCTTTTTTTATAATGCAAAATCACATAAAAAAAAAGAAAAGTTTAACATTTGGATAATTAAGAAATAAAAATATCCCTTTCTATCTAGACCTATTTGTAACCATTTAATGTCACTAATTTTGTTCCATTTAGTATAAATTAAAATATACCTATATCTTGAGAAATACTGAGTGAGAAATAGATAACTAATAAATTATTAGTTCCAAATCAAAAGCCAGATAGTAGTTGTAGGAGTATTGAATATGTCCACTATATCAAGAAAAGATTAACTTGAAAAAATACTGGAACAAAGAGAAAAATTATTTTTTAGTAATGATTTTATATCTCTGTCTTTAAAGCTCAATTCATAGGCCAAATTGAAGCAAGTCCCAGTATTTATCAAAACCCTGAGATATAGACCCTGGTGTAACTTAAGCTAAAATAATCTTTTGGAAATCATATGATATATGGTTGTTTGGATGGAAAAAGAAACATTACAGGATGTACTGTTGAAATTCATTGTGAAGGGTGAGGAGATAATGGGATAACTTCTGAAAAAAAATTTAAGCAAGATTCATCTGTTGGTTGTATGTAGGATGGAGCAGATGGAGGAGACTGAAGTTAGAACACCTACAAAGTTCTTTGATTCATCTCAGTATGAGGTGATGAAACTGTTGATTAGGGGGCTGTCAATGAAAATAAAGTGAAAAGAACCTGAGTAAGTGGTATCTCAAAGGGATAATTGATAGAATTTGGTGACTAACTGGGTCTTAAAAAGGGTAGGGATGAGTCATATTTCATCCAAAATTTGGAGGCTGAATGACTAGCTTGAATGAAGATACAGAGGTAAGAGGTTTTTTTTTTTTTTTTAATAAATATAGTTAAACAAAATGTCACAAGCAAGAAGAAAAATAATTTACAATATATCAACTTTCTCTGTATTAGATCTTGGAAAAAGATAGGAGAATGTCAACTCAATCTGCTTTTCTTCTCTTCAGGTGTCTAAACAAAGCCAATAACCTTCTGTTATGCTCCTTCTATTACTGTCATCAATTTTTCTCTGACCTATTTCATCCCCCCAGTGGAATTTTGGGGAAAATGTGAAGCATTAATTGCTCCTAATAGTATTTGTATAACAGATGCCACTGTACTTTCAAATCACATTTTCCCCAAAATTCCAAGTCAATATTATAAACTGTCTAAAAGATCAATGAAGAAAAACATGCCAAAGAAAGCATATTAATGGACAGGGATATGGTATATCAAAGAAAGTATACACAAAATCTGTTTTGTCCCCTGGAGCTCAGTCACCAATGGAGACTATGAATTTTAAATTTTATTTCTGTTCATGCTTTTATAATTCTCTTATTTAGGTAAATTGACTTTAAAGGGTTCCAATAATTATGCTTTAATAATACTAAAGCAAAAGGCACACTTTTAAAAAGTTACAGATCTTAAACAGTAGCTTTTAAATTTATTCTTTTACTAAGACATATTTGCAAGTCACATGTGACAATAACTAGGGGAATTTGGGTTAGTAAATTTAATTTTGCAGAAAAATTGCATTTCAAACCAGATATATTAAAGTTGGTGCTTATTTTAGGAGTATCTGAACAACTGATAGAAAATGTAAATTGTTTAAAGTAGATATTTTTTGGATTTTCCATACTTTGTTCATGGTTTCAAGGAGCTTATGCAGCTCCTTGAAATTATTTTTAAAAGCTTAGGTCATCTTGTTATGCTCTAGTAAATGGTATAAGTAGCTTTTCTAGTTTTACTAAAATACTGAAAAATGAAAATAAGCAATGATATTTTCTACGAAAGTATTACCAGATCTCTTAAGGAAATAGGTCTAGTATTTTAATCGAGACTTACTTAGTTTTAGAGATTAGGAGATGGATAAGGGATCAACTACTTGATAGCGTTTGAGATACATTAAAGAGATTAAATAATTTTATTTACTATCCTGTGGAAGTAGTCAGATTTCATTGTGTGAGGCAAAGTTTTGGATTAAAAGGCCTTCACAATGTACACAATGGATCACCACTCTTAAGGATTCGTAACAGCTCAGCTTTGTTCATATTTTAAAGTAAACATTAAATGGAATTCATTTATTTTCAATTATAAAGCAGTAAGACAATTTTGTAGGGCTTTCCTGGGTAGTGGTTTCTTATCTTTATTTGAAACACGTGTGGTACACTAGCCAATTTATATACTGCTACATTTTAACAGCAGTACCGTAACAAAATGGACTGTGAAGAATTTGGTACTGATTATTCTTGACTGACAACACATCAAATGAAGAATACTGTATAAGTCAATAAAGAACTGCTCGAAGCAAAAATCAAGGAATGTTAATAACTGATTATCTGGCCTTGATCCATGAATGTTTGAAAAACAACTTGTCTTTTACTAATAGCATTAACATGGTATATCAAACAGTTACTCATCTGATACTATTTCATGGAGAATGATAAAGCAATGAGCATATGCAAATGCATTTTTTTCATGAAAAATTATTTCCATATCCCTATATATCCGTATTATCCAAAATCTATGTGAGAATCATAGGGTATAAAAAACTGTGTGTGTGTGTATATATGTGTATGTATGTATGTATCTATCTATCTAGAAAGCTGCCCTGAAAGTTTAAGACCTTACTTGAAGAATGGCTTTGAGCACATTTTGAATTCCTAATGATAAAGAACAGATGGGATTGATTGCTAACTCAGTGTGAAACAGGAGGAAAATGCCTGCAGATATTCAAGCCTGGTATGGAACAGCTATTCCAGCCCCAGTAGCCAGAGCTTATCAGGGTGAAAGAACCAGGCTGATGAACACAAGGCAAAGTTTGTGCGGAAGAAGTGAAATCAGCCTAGTAATTGCTTGATTACTGAAAGGAAACTATCACTTCTGGAGGGGGATGTTTTAATGAACTAAAAAGTAGAGACATACTGGTCTCAGGCTTCAATTAAAAAGTTGCAAGATTTGTTTTCCTGGCACTAGGAGATGCCCAGTAGTAATCTGTGTTATGGGAGGCCTTTCATACACAGAGTCAACTCCTTTTTTTTTTTTTTTAATTTTAGATCCCCTAAGTCTCCTAAGAAAAAAATATGCCAGTGAAATGTCAGGTCAGAATCAAATATCTACATAATCCACAGTGGAAAAAATTATTTAAATACCTAGGAATATAGCAAATAGGCTGCTTGGAAATTACTCTGTTCTACTTAATATCTGCAGAAGATTAAAAAAAATTATAATCGTGAAATAACAAAGGATAGAAAGATCTTGTCACCTGAGGATGGACTGAAGAATAGACTCTTGATTCATTTTGATGTAACATTTTTGTAACACTTCAAGTGCTTAGAAATGCATCGTGTGTAAAAGCCATTATTCAGTTAATGAGATGCTAAACCACAATTTGTGTTGAAATTGTCCAGTGTTGCTTTTCATTAAAGAGATAATGACTCAGAAGATACTTTGGATGTTGCTACAAGCTGCTGTTTTCATTCCATTTTTATTTGGCAAATTGGGTCACATCGTATTACAGGAAGATAACCTGACCTATAATATACCCATGTTACCTGATTTTGTAACACAGAAATGATGAAACGTGAGAGTCCCTTTGCACCTGGCATGCAATCTCAGCATAATGCCATGCTGAAGCAAGTCAGCAGAACTTTATGCAATAACCTAAATTTTGCTTTAAGACACTTTTGTGTATATTAAACTGTACTCTTGGAACGCAAAACATCTGCAAGAGCTCAGTTTGCTATAGTAGACAATATCACAAAGTCTGATGGAGTAGAGAGAGCTCTTATATTGCTCTTGGATTAGTTGGCATTGCAAACTAGATGAGGGTGAATGCTCCATAGAACTCATTAGCTAGGGAGAAGAAAACACCTGGCAGTCACTGACATGCTAATATGGTGACTCCCAAAGTAATAGACTTTCTTTGGAAGCATATATAACTAAGCTTCAGGGCAATTTTCTAAGTTGCCAAGCCCCTTGGTACAAAATCTAAATCTCTGAATCTTTTTCTCAAAACAAAGTGTGAGACTATCATGGAGAAAACGCAATTCATAAGTATTTTACTATGATCATAATTATCAGCGCAGATGAAGGTATGCTGAAATCAGTCAACTTTGCTGGTAATGAAAACTGCCTCTCAGAAATAAGTTGAGTAATATGTCTCTAGGCAGAGGTTGGCTTCTTTTTCTGTAAAGAACCAGATAGTAAATATTTTCAGCTTTATGGGCTGAACTTTACTCAACTCTACCCTTGAAATGCGACAGAGGCCATAGGTAATATCTAAACGAATGAGAACAGCTGTGTTACAATAAAACTTCCTTTACAAAAATAGGCAATGGGCCACACGACCCAAAGGCTGGAGTTTGTTGACCCCTTCTCTAAAGCCATGTAAAATCCATGCCTTGATCCACTAACCCTATTTCTGTGTATGTACCCTAAGGAAGATGTTTATAAGAATATTTTTTAAAAATGTATTTCCACCATAATGCTCATTGCAATTTTATCCATAATGGGCACAATTCTAATTGTCTAATGGCCAATGACAAAGAAATCATCAAGCATCTCAAGTAGAGGTAACATTATGCATCTGCCCAAACATAATTTTGAAGACTATATGTTAATATCTAAATATCTATATTTTAAATAAGTGAGAGTAAGTGAAAAATTCAGACTACATAATTTATACACATAAAGGACAGAAATTAAACATGAACACGTATAATCAAAACATTTAAAAAATTCAGAGTGTAAATGGAAGTTAAATTATCCAAAATTCATACATACAAGACAGAGGGAAATCATTGGGATATATCTGTACATTAATTCAGCAGTCTCTTATTGAGCATTTCCTATGTGAAAGCATTGTGCTAGGCATTGGAGTAACAGAAATAAATGATAGTGCTCCCCTGAAAGAGGCTTACTCACAAACAGTGGAGTTATGACACATGCTCCAGTGGCTAATGAAGGAGATTCTAAGGTAGCTATAACAGCATGAAGGGCAGGAGAAGACCTTGCCTGAGAGGAGGTTAGTAATTTAGTATGGCTGCAGCTGTTAGGTGAGGAATGAGGGGAGATGAGACCAAGAGACCAGGTCAGGGAGAACTTGGTATGAGATGCTAAGGAGTTTAGACTTCATCCAGAAGGCAGTGTGGATGAGGAGACTGGGCTGCCTTGGAGAGACTTAAATTTGAAGTCAAATAATAAAAATAAGAACCTGTTTTCGTATTGATATAAAGGATCTACTAAGTAAAGCAAGGACAACATGTAGGAAACAATTACAGGAAATAGCATAGAAATGTGTCGTTAGAGTATCAGTTGAATCCCGGATCCTTCTCTTACCAGTCGTGTGGCCTACAACAAATGTGTTAGCCCTTCTAAGTCTCCTTCTCATCATTTGTAAAACTGACATAGTAGTAACACCTTTCTTGACATGGCATTATAAAAATTATGAAAATATTGTTTATAAAACCATTAGCAGGGTGCATGTCTTGAAGAATAAACATATAATTGGAAGCTGTTAGAATAATATACGTTAGCAGTGTTAGAAGCTTGAATAAAATCAAAACCTATGAGAATAATGAAAAAAGAAAATATAGACATATTAAGGAAGCCCCTGGGCAGGAGAAGGAAAAAGAGGTGTCAAAACTAAACCTTCTGGGGGATTATGTCAATAACCTAGTTTGGACTTATATGGAAAGGAACCAATTTTGGAGTTAGACAAGAATTTGGCTTACCTTGGAAAATTGTTAAAATATTTTAGGTATAAAAATATTGGAGTCTAACTGAATACTGATGTGAAAATATGAAAAACATGACTTCATTGTAGTATGCAAAGTGTGTAAGACATAATGCTACGCTGGGCTGGGCTTATAGGTGTGGGAAAACATGAAGTGAAGAAGAAAGAAAAGAAAATATGTTTAAATATATGATTAAAGGACGATAGTAAAGATCTACCCTTCTGTTGTTTGTATATGTACTTTGAACAGAATTTTCTAATCATCCACTAGTATGTGAAATCCATTTTGGCGCGAAAGATACGGCTATAGCTGAATTTTTTAAAAACTCATTTCTAAGGAATTCAAAGCCAGTGAAAAATCAAGGAAATAAATTTCTAATAACAGACCCAATTTGATCCTAGTTTGCTTGAATCAAATACTCTTACTGGTAATGCTAATTTCCTCCCAACTTTTAATTCTGTTCTCTTTAGCAGATGTCTCCTGAACAGAGATGGTGTGTGGGCACAGCTACAGCCCCTTCCTTCCGCTTAGTTCTTCCTTCCATGTAATCTGGAATGCTGTCAGTGTTCTTCGCCATTGTGCTTTTTTTTTCATTCAATGTATAATTTCTCCATAAATAACTTGCTAATTTCGTGTTCTTGTCTATGATGTGGTAGCATGTCAAAGAGGCTTTTTAATCTGTAAACAAATTATGTCTATTGCTTTACCCCTGTCAAGAACTCATTGACTCTCTTGCGTGATGAAAGTTAATTGGTTTGTTAAGCCTGACACTCATCTTTCTTTTTATCAGTCCATGTTAAATTCTTCCCATACCATTCTGTACTTGCTTAAGTGTTCTCATGTTGTTTTTCATAATCACTTAATCCAATATATTTCCTCTCACTAGAATTACAATTCTCCTTTTAGGGGCTTAATGTCTATTGAGCTTCTGTCCATAAGAAGAAAATATCTGGCTGAATTTTGCTCAATTTGATATTTATATTGTACTTTAGCAAATGAATTTGCCCATGTTCTGATTTTGTTAAATTAACATTGGTTAGTGGAGCATAGGTTGTCTGATAGTGAATCACAGTTTAACAACAGACCAAAGGAGAAACTGAAATAGAGATTTATTACTCACAGGCCCTGGGGGAAGCATGGCATGCCTCAAGAGGCTACATGGGGATGTCAAGGCAGAGTGCAGACACAGCCACAGGATCTGGGGAACATGCCTCTATTAGGATCCACGGACAGAGTGCTTTGGGATTCTAAGACTAGGACCAGATCGGTGAATTCAAACCAAAAGAGTACAGCCTTGGTAAGTCACATGGGGGTCTTACCTAAGCACAAGGGGAAGGCCCTGGGAGGTGGGAAGACTCGTAGTTACAAGGGTTAGAGGAGTCATATCAGGAACTTAACGTTTGCTTGTGACTCTTCGAGCTGTTATCTAGGGCATACGTTGGCGTGATGGGCTAGTGTCAGTTTAAGATCCTTGCAGGTCATTTGGCCAAACAAAGTGGATGTCAGGGTAGCAATACAGTGAAGTAGCTTACCTAAAGTCTCAACAGCCAAAATAGAAAAAAAAATGTTATTCAATACAGTGCTCTCTGTCAAATGATCTAATCACAAATGAATAACATTCATGTGAAATTGTAAACTACAATTAGGTACTTGTAGATCTCTTTGCAAAGGAAGAAAGATAAGAGAGGAAGGTTCTGGAAAAGCCAGTTTCAGCTTGTATTTCCCCATAAGTCATGTGATATATCATGCTCTTTGACAGTGACATCCATTCAACAACAGCACCATCAGAATGTGCCTGCAGTGATCAATTAAGGGGGAAAATGTGACTTCTATATATATATTCTCTTAGTTATTTTAAATACTAAAGTTATACTTTCAAGACACCATAATTTTTATTAGACCCTCATTTTAACTTAGTGAAATAGGATACAATATACCATTATTCCAAAAACATGACATTATGAAGTGATCAAATGTTCAGAAGCTGTATTAAGCTTTCTATCCAGTGTGAATTATATGTGTAAAGTGATAGTGTGGTCATTTAGAACCAGCAAGCAGACATAAATAGCATAGAACAAGTAGTAAATTATGGCTGAAATGGGTAATTCTGAACAATGAAGTAAAATGGAACAATAAAATATGTATTTAATGATTGACAGGAAATCAATGAGAATAGACGTGGCCACTTGGCAGCATGCTGAAGCTTTATAATTTTTAGTAGAAGTAGTACAATGTTAATTCTATTCTTTTCACAGATTGTCTGTAATATATTTAATCAAATTGATTAAATAAATTCGGCATCTATTTCATACAAAATACTATGCTAGTTGTCGGGTAGGAGAAGAAATATTTTCTGTACCTCTTTTACTAAACCAAACTGTGATCTGCTTGCCTGCACTCAGTAAAGCCAATCTACTGACACCGGGTTGTGGTGAAGGAAAGTGCAGCATTTATTCCAGGGCACCAAGCAGGGAGTCCAGGTGGCTAGTGCTCAAAAGGCCCAAACTCCCCGACAGCTTTCAGGGAAAGGTTTTTAAAGACAGGGTGAGCTAGGTGGCTTCTGGGGTCAGTGATCAGCTCATGGACGTTCTTCTGATTGGTTGGTGGCGAGGTAATCAGGAGTCAACATCATTAGCCTTCTGGTTCCAACTGGTCTGGAGTCTACATGCTTGTGGGCAGCATACAGTTAACTTCTTCTACCTGGTGGGGGTTTTAGTATCTGCAGAACAGTTCAAAGGACATGGCTCAGAACATTATCCATAGCCCTTGAGGAGGAACTAAATGTCCTTGACTTTGTTTAATGGCTAAGCTGTTATCATCTTGTGTGACTGTTTTCCTTTACTTCTACATTTTCTCACTTCTCTGGTTAAATTTGTTCTTTGGAACTCAGGGAAGGCCTAGAAGGTTAAAACTTTTGTACAGACAAGAGGCAGGCAGGGGACATGGTGGAAAAGTCTGTCCTGGGAAGGCCCCATAGGGTCCTACTTGGTTACACATTTAAGAAGAGGCAGGAATGTGCACAGATAATATACAGGTATCATCCAAGAGCAGTAGGAAGAGAGAGAGCTGAATACTGTCTAAGAATGTGGCCTAGAAATGGATGTGGTTAGTCTCAAGGTCTCAAAATAGAGCATTGACATTTTGATTTGAAGGGGTTGCTTTTAAATCTTAATGCAGCAAAGGAATTTCAGATGGAACATCTCCTCAAATCTGGGATCAGAATGCTATCAGATCCTGCAGCTTTTACTAATGATTGGATTCTAAACTATTGACCAGACCCCAAAACTCACAGCTTTTAATTTCATTTTAACACAAAAATTAACAAAACAAACAATATCCATAAAAATTAATGAAGACAAAATAGCTAGATGACATTTTTAAAAGAGAAAGTAAAAGAAAAATATATATACATGTAGTCTTTGTTAACATTTTCTTATTTTAAGAAATCAGTCATAGACACAATAAGGAAATAGTAACAACCATCATGCATAACACATTTTAGTGTTCTGATATGCATTGTCATAAATTATACCGAGAAAAATCAGAGAGTAAATCAGTGTTTACACCTTTGGTGCCAGAGCATTCTATCAACTTTACAACAAATCTTAGAAGAATTTGATTGGAATAATATAAGTTTTTCACTGAATAGTCTGAGTTGACTGTTATCCATATAGTTCTTATTTATTAACACAACAAATATTTGTTTAGTGTGTATTATATGCCAAAAACTTTTTTGGGCAGTGGGAGTGTATTAGGCTGTGGTATCACTAATTTAGTGGGAAAATAACAGATGATGACAAAAATAAATGATGGAATTCCAAAGCAGAATGGTGGCTTAGAATGAAGAAACAGTAAATAAGCTAGATAGGAAAAATATTACTTTGAAGGAAAATTTTTGAATATAGAAAAGTTACAACAAGCATTTGATCAAATCGATTCCAGATGTATAGGGTTGGGGGTGGGGGTTGGCTAGAAACCCCTCCAGGATACATTACATCCTCATGCTTCCTCATTATAATTATTGTAAATGATTATTCTGAAGTTTTTTCCATAGTTTATCCAGAGAATGAGCTATCACCTTAAGTAAGAGATATAGTATGTAGATTCCAAAATAATAATGATAATAATAAAGCCTTTTTCTTCTTAGTCTTTTTTTCCTCTTTCCTTTTCTTTCTATTTTCATTTATTCATTCATCTATCTTTTTTTCTTCCTCAGAATATTAATTCACTGCCAACTGCTTCAGGTATCATTCCATGCTATGGGAATTTCTCTAATGACATACCACTAGAAAACCTGTTTTGTGGGGCTTATATTTTAGTGAGTAGAGACAAAAGGAAAAAAATAAGCATAATGATTAAGTTACATAATACTTTAGAAAGTGATAAATGGCATGGAGAGGATAAAATAGTGCAGGGTAAAGAAGATTGGGAGGGAAGGAGTAGTCAAAGTCTCCTTAACTGAAATACAAGGAAAGAGTGGAAAGAAATTAAGGAGCAAGTCATGAAGCTATCTGGAGAAATAGCATCCTGCAGAGACAAGAGCACTACAAAGTCTCTGAGTCAGGTGCAACCTAGAGTATGTGAGGAATAGGTAAGAGTTCTGGCAAGAGTGACTAGAGAAGAGTGAGGAAGGGAGATTTGAACAGGTAATACTGTCAGCAGGGTAACAGAGGGTCAAATCTGGTAGATCCTGGAAGAACTCTGTAAGGATTATAGCTTTATCTCTAACAAATATTGAGAAAATGTGGAGAGTTTGAGTAGAACTTTTCCGTGATTCATGGTAAAACAGAATCACTCTTGCTGCTGTGCTGGGAATAGACTGTAGGAAGCAGGAGTGGAAGCTGGCAGAATGTTAGGAGTCTACAGTAGTAATCCAGGCAGGAGATGTTGGTGCTGTGGAACTAATTGTAGGAGCAGTGGAGATGTTTGGGGGTGGTCTACTTCCGGAACTATTTGAAGGAAGAGCCAAAGCAACTTTCTAATAAATTAGATGTGAAGCATAGAGAAAGGAAAAAAGAGGATTCTAAGGATTTCAGTCTAAATAGCTGTACGACAGAGTTGCCATTAATGTGACTGAAATGAAGCAGGGTTGTGGAGGGGAGGCAGAGCTACAAGTTCAATTTGGGGCATGTTGAATATGGGATATCTATTAGGCATCCAGAGGGAGATATTAAGTGGGCAGTTGAATACATGTCTGCAGTTCAAGGTAAAGTTCTAAAACATAGATGTAAATTTGGTGCCATTGGCACAGAGATCGTATTTAAAACCACAAGATTTCATGAGCTCTCCACAGAATTATTTAAGATGGACAGGTGAAAGAACTAAGGCATATGGCCTTTCAAGAACAAGAAGTTTGGAAGACAGGAAGAGTTAGTCCTGAGGCAAGAAGAAAACCCAGAGAAGTTGTGTCCTAGAAACCAAGTGAAGAAACAAAGGGCCTCTGGGAAGAGGGAGTGATCAACTGAAGCCGTCAACACATTTACAATTTTGAACTGAAGTATTATAAAACATGGTGAGATCATTTTATATTCACTATAAAAGTTGATTCATATGGAATAAGTATTGGTTTTGGACTCAGCCTTATATAGATACAGATTTCCTCTCTGTCACTCAGGGTGTGCCTTATAAGGGCAAGCTGCAAACCTTCTTTATACCTCAGGTTCCTGAGGAAAGCACTTCCTCTGGTCTTTCCCTGAAGTTGTTTGTCAGTTTTCTATATATTATCAGGATACAATAGATGAAAGTATTGTTCAGTAGCTATTCAGATTTTGAAAATGTTTAATTTTAGCTCTGACTTAATAAACCTATATTTATTCCTCCAATAAGGGTATAATCATATTTATGAATTGGGGTCACTTTTTTTAAGTCACACATTTTTTACCTCTTTTCCTCCCTGACCTGCCCTGTGTGTATGCTATTCAATTATATGCTGGCTGCAAGTTACTTATGAGGATCATATGCAAGAGCAAATGTTCTATGAGTGCTAATATGTATGTCTTTGTAACTATAATGGGTTCTTCTAAAATTCAGTACGTCGGTTCCTGGTGACTAGGTTCTTTTCCTGTTGCAGAAAGAACCAGAGATGAAAGGTGGAAGTTAAGAAAGTAAAGTGACAATTTATTAAGGGATAGCTAGTATGCTCTCAAGGGGAGAGTGGGCAGGCTCAGGTAAGCGGCTGCCCTGAGTGTCTTTGGCAAGTTGGTTACATAGAGTGTAAAAATGAACGAGTGAAATATTCACTGGGGAGGAAGGGATTTGGGGTCATATTTCCTGATTTTCATCCCAACTCCATCTTCTTAAAGGGAGGAGGGATTTTTGTCTTTATTTAGTCTGGATCAGAAGTGTCATGGCATGGGTCCATGATGGGTATTTCTAATCTGCAAGGCTAATTTTATTGAAATGAAGGCATAATGAACAAAAAGTTTACATTCGGACACTGGAGATTTCTGCCTTTTCCCACCTTTCTTTGTCAGCCTCCAAGCCACTTGTCACCCCAAAATATATGACCCCTTACCAGCCCAGAGGTTCCTGCTTTTCTTTCTCTGCCCAGGGACTCCTGTTGTTTTTATGATGTATGGGTTCCTGCATTTGGCCCTTGCCATCCTTTTTGCCCAAATCCTGCCATGTGGCCTGGATTCCCCTTCCCTGCTCATATCTAGCTATCTGCCTGCTCTAACACTTCTACCTATGTATATGAAATGGGAGAGTTAAGACTATGCAGAAGTACAACTGAAAGACTGATGACCAGGTGCTATGTTTACAAGATGACCTAATTTGTAATTGGAAAATGGGAGGATGGTTTTATAACTGACAGCCCCAGGATCCATGACTCGGGATTCTTCTTAGCAGTGGAGGCAACCAAGAATGTAGCAAACATGAGGAGGGATGCCTTGGGAGGCAAGAACTCATTCAAAACAAGTGTTTTAATTGTTTGAGGTCAACTATTACATACTGCTGAACTATCAGTTAGGATTTACAGTTTTATATCTACTATAAAATATTGCAACTCACATATTTTCCTCAAACTCAGCAAAAAGTAGAAGCTGTGATGACTGAAAGAGCAATTGATGATTTTTCTAATGAGGAAGAAACTTTCCTTAACTTTAATGATAATGTAGATTTGAAGCCAGAGGAATAAATGTCTTAAGTGGAGAGAAGAGCAGAAATTGGAATTGAGTAATAAGCAGGTTAGTGTGGCATTGGTAGCAAAGCAGAAAGACAAGTACACAGGTCACTGGTAATCATTTTGTTCAGGGGGAGCCACTAGATTGGTAGCTAAGGCCACCAAAGCAGTGAGTCTTCATACTCAGTCAGTTCTATAAGAGAACATTAATGGAACTCAAGAGAGATTAATCAGCTATCATTGGGCCCTGATTAAAAGAGAGATTTAAAGATGTTGAAGCTTCAGTGATTACATTGATGGGTGCTCATATTTAATTGCTCTTTTCTACCCTTCTTAAGATGGGTGTTGGGAAAAACCCATGTTCTGTTTGTGTGAACATTTTGTTAACATTTTACTTTTTCTGCCTTGAGTCTTTGAGGGAATTACAAAAATCATAAAGCTAATGATCTGTTTCTCTATCTCCAAACAAAACTAGCTAAATCATTTCAGACAGAAAATGTAAATATATTCTAAAAAGACTTCTAAGTAAATAATTCCATCCTGGGCAACTATGACCTCATAGAACAGAAACAATAAATATTGAATGACAAACTGAACGTATTCATAACCAACAAACTTCAGCATCAGGAAATGTTTCCTCATTGCTGCCTTAGTCTCTCCTATTTTATTTCCTCTTATTATGATCTCAGAAAATGTAGAGAATAGCTTGCCATCAATCTCTGTATAATATCTGTTCTGTACATGAAAACTATTATTAAATTTCCTTCATGATCCTCAAACCCACTTACCCTTCTCTTCTGCAGGCTAAATAATTCATCTCCCTTTTTTATGTTAGTTGTATCTGAATTTCTTGCATTAGCCAGGAGGAGAAATGCTGAAGTCACAAGGGATTTTGAACCCAACATTCCTTAAGCATGTTAAGACTAGTAAGAATACGGCAGTGGTGTGTGGAGAGAGCACTACTAAAACATGATAACTAATGGAAATTTTTGAAGAAATTGCTAACATCTGAATAATTTTATAATTTGACTTTTCTGTAAGACACAGAAGAAAAGATGCTCAATGAAGGAGAGTAAAATGTTTGTGCTTAGTCTGTATTCTTTAACTACATGTGCCCTAGTTCCAGTCCCTCAGAACTCCTAAAATCTTAGGTTCCTGTATAATGCCTGCTAATGGGCTCACTATATAAAATGACAAATGCCTTGGAGTCTTCTCTGTTCAAGTAGATTCTTCTCTGAAGACTGGAGAAAAGAAAAATGGTTCATAAATTCCTAATGGCCTCAGAGAAAAAAAAATCTTGAATTCCATTCACAGAAGTTAAATATAAAGAATGCAAGCTATTTATCAGCCTGACACTCACGTTCAAAGGAGTGAGACATGCAGAGTTTTCAGTTGTGAAATAGTTTTGCTATTGAATTTTATCCAACATTCTAGTCCTGTATAATATAACAGAAGGACTTCCTGAGCTGGTTTATTGTCATGAAGCAGTGGATTCAAGAGAAGTTAAATGTCTTCTCCTCCAGGATACTGAGAATAAACTACTGACATTACCAAACTGGTTCCAAAAATGATGCAGAAGATTGGAGAGCAACAACTTGATCTGCCCTGTTTTCATGAGAGTGGTACTGTCACATTAGAACTTCACTAGACATTCCTTAAAATACTAAGTCTTTACCCTATAATGTGATTACTTCTAATTGTTTTATTTGAATCAAATGCAATAGATATAGCGATCTCATATCCCTTCCAGACATATAAAGATTTCTTGCCTTAAAACCTAGAAAAATTACCAAGGAGACCTGTCGTCTTTACAATGAAATACAAATAATGTTACTCAGTCATTTACCTCAGCCAGTGTTCTTAATAGTTCTTAATATAAATAAATGTATATATTTCAATTTTAATTTTATGTCTTAATTTACAGTCTGATTTAAAGAGTCATACTCCACCAAGCTTTCAAGGAAAGGGGAGGGTCTCAAATTTTGCACTGTTGTCTTCATTGAGAGACTGAATGGATAACTGGTTTTCTGCAAAGCATGTTTTCCCCAGGGAATGCACTCACTCTGGTTAATCAACTGGCAAACAAGACACCTAGGGTTATCTCTTTACCACCCTATTGCCCCATCAATAATGTACAGACTGTCATTAAGAAGTCATTTCTCCCTCCTGGGCTGAATTTTGAGAGGTGCATCATGTGGGAAGAAATAGGAGTAATAGTTTGGAGACTATGGGTCACATTGTAATCTCAAATACATGCTGTGCTATTCTGCAGACAGTCCATCAAGATGTGTTCCAAGGCATGCATCAGTGCATATAAAAATATATAGGCTGAGACCACCAAACTCATTTCACTTGGACCTTTCAAGGTTAACATTATAATCATGCTTCAGGGCATAAACTGATCACCAGCTGAGCTCAGGAAGACATTTTACTTCCATGGAAAAAGTGTCCCCAGTGGGTTAGTTGCATTGCAGGTACATTTTACCTTTTGTAAATATTTCTTTAGCCACACCAAAATGCCTTTCTTGTCTTTATCCTCATATTGCAAATTAAAGCATAAATCATCAAGCAATACTAATTTTAAGTTTTAAATAACTCTAATCTGAACTTTCTTTTTTATTGTTTCCTAAATTATAGTTTGTGTTATATATATATAATATGTTTTTATATATGTTTTATATATTATATATAATATAATATGCATAATATAATATATATATATATATATAATAAGTTGACTAACAAATTTACATGAGAACTGTGTGTTAGGATTCATTATAATTATCTCATAATAGAAGTTTTATTTGACTAAGGACATGGAAAGTGCTGCCAATAGTAGTATCAGAACTTAATTTCCATTATCCAGAAGTTAACTGATGTTTAGCACCAAATATTGGATCATGCATCAGTGTAGTAGATTTCTGATGGATCTGGTCACTCTCCTCAACAGTATAAAAGCACACACATGATCCCCATCACGAACTCCTACTTATGGCACCTTGCTCAGAGTGCCAAAGAAGTCCTTCTTGGAGTAACATCCTTCAAACATTCAGCTGCCATCCATCACAGAAGTATTAACATATGAAGGTGAGGAAACAGAGTTTGTGTCTCCATTAGCAACCAGACAGCATAGAGAAGGAATATGAACATTATCAGCATGTCCTACTGTTGCTCTTTTAATAGGGCTTGCCTGGAATTTCTTGCTCATTGTATGCTCCTTTTGATATGTGTTGTCTTTCATCTGTTTAGGGTCTAGAGATTATTAGATATACTTAGAGAGAGAGAACCCCTCTCAAGCAGTGATTTCTGATCATCCAGTAATGCTATCACTAGGAAGGCATAGCCCTGACATTTTTTTTAACTGTACAGAGGCTATCACCTACATCCCCACAACCTCCTCTAGTGTTTCACCCAGCTTGAAAAATCACTTAGAGCTGCATAGTTAATGACTTCTCAGCAGAGCCTATCTGCTGAAGCAATAAAGCACTGACCCAGACTGCCTGGGTTCAAAACCCACCTTCATGACTTAATTAAGCAATTATTTAGCTTCTCTTTACTTCAGTTCCCAGCCCTATCCTCAGCCACATTTGGGGATAACCCACGGGGTCAGTGTAAGGATTATATGAGTTAATTCAGAACAGTGCCTGGTGTATAGTACTTAACAAGTGTTTATTGGCCCATAACAAATATTTATTTTTGGACTGTTTTTATCATAACTTTATATTAGAAATCTTGATCTTATGTGGGGGTAGAGCTAAGCAAACCATGTCTTGGGCAGTGGCTTTGTTGTGCACATCAAAAATCCTACAATTTCAGAGTGGGAAGGGGAATGTCAAATTGCCTAAAACTAATTTTCTTAAAATCAATTGGCATAATGATCAATTTACCTCATGACACATTCATTAAGATGTTTGTTTATCAAATATACAACTTTTCATTTGTACTAAAATAGCATTAGCTTAGAGGCATTTTTGTGAACTTTCATAGTGACTATTTTGCCTACTTTTAAAGATTTCCAAGGTATTTCACCCAATTAAGACTAAATGTTTAAAGTTTTATAAAATAATTTTTTAAGCCTACTATATCCTAAAAATGCTTAGAGTGGCATCTTATTATATATGAAATGCTACATCTGTGACAGATTTCTATTAGGAATATGATCATTAGGCTAATGAGTATTTGGGGAGATTGGCTATTAGGAGAATTGGTTTTAGGTGAGCAGCCCTCAGTCTCTCACAGGGTTGGGGTGAGAGCAGTGGCATCAGTTTGTGCCTGAGTCATTTTGCAGACTTGTCTCTGTGACTATGCTCAGCTCTGTCACTACATGCTGCCAGATCTAGTCTGACAGCTTTCAACTTTAGATCCATGACAAATTTCCAGACCTGGAGCCTGCTTGCCCACCTTGGTTGACCCTATGACAAAGTAGCAAATTCTGCACAGACTTGATGTGGCCACAGAAATCCATTTTGCCTTATCTGTGGACTCACAGTGGTACACATGACTTAATATTACAGCTTCTTTCCATTTTACCTGTTTTGATAATATGTATTTTATAACACTCATCTCCTCTGATAATAGGTAGTTTTAAAATCTTCTTCAAAAATAAGGAAAGGAATTAAAATACAGAGGTTTGCTTCCTTGTCTAAGAAAAGAAAGTATGGGAGAATATTGAAAATGTATGGGGGACATGTACAGTTTCTACACAAAGGAATCCCAAGAAATATGTGAAATCATGACTGATAAGATTGGACAAGGCACAGTAGGCTCCCCAGAACTCCTGTTCAGAGCTGTTTTAATTGAATGTGTCGCTGACAAGGGACAATCACTTGGGCTGTGGCATCTATTCCAAACCTTTCTTTGAAACCAGTTATTACTTTCACTGATTCCAGTTCTCATGTGGGGGAGTCAATTTTCTGCTACTGCTACTTCATAAAATTCTTCTTCAATTATACAAGTACTATAAAGGCAAGTAATTTTTGTTCTGATGAGAATATTTATATTTTCCTGAATTCAAAGGAAGGTATACGACGTTGTAGGTGCCCGGAGTTTGTTTAAAGTTCTGCCTACCTATATAATAATCGTGAGTGTGTCTGTCACATCATGTAGTAACTAGTAGTGTGGAAACCGACATCTGCCAGCCAGTAATGGTGGTCATACCTCACTGCTGCTCCAACTGCTCACAGTCCAGTTCAGCCCGCCACCCTGAGCTCTAGCCAGCTGTCAGGACTGTCACAGCTGCCATCTTATTTACTGCCATAAGCTTTTTTGGCATTGTGGACCCAGACACTGCTGAGATGGTGCCTGTTATTGGCTGTAAAAGGCACAGGGACGAAAGACTCTGAGGAACCCTGGGAAGGTGCAACATGTTCAAACCACCTGACAGTGGAACTGGTCGGCACTGAAGTCCCCAAGGTTGTTCTTTGTTGACTGATAAGATTGGACAAGGCACAGTAGGCTCCCCAGAACCCCTATTCAGAGCTGTTTTAATTGAATGTGTCACTGACAAGGGACAATCACTTGGGCTGTGGCTTCTATTCCAAATGAAACAATTGTTTTAAAGTAATTGGTCTGACAAGAAGGCTGGCAGCCATTGAGGATAAGATGCATGCGCTTCTACAAGAAGAGACCGAAAACATGTTTCCTGTAATTGCCACGGCTAAGCTTTTGAACTTTTCTCTTTACTTCTTACGAAACACGTCCTTTCAAGACTTCTGATTTGAATAAACACTGAATGATTCTAGGGACATGGCTTTGCTTTACATGTTTTTTATACATGTAAGAGGCTCATTCTCAGCCTGTTTAAACTATCTAGCCACAACAATTTGCAATGGATTTAATAGAAAGAAAGTGCAAAGGGCTAGGCTGTCTCTGAACTTCTTTGCAGATCTCACTGTTAGTAACTTCCGATACAAGGACTGCAATTATACAATGTAAGAAAGAAGGTCAGTTACATCAGCTAGTTAGCACGGATTGAGCCAGATTTCCCCAGTATGTACGTAGTTCCTCGGGAGACTGACTGAGTCTGTAAGAGCCAAAAGCATCTAAGAAAGTGGTGTGTAGCCATATAACACACCTATGCAACAACAGAATCTGTAGCACATTAGAAAGAGAAGAAGTGATATACTCTAACCCGCAATCATTGCATACACTCTAGGCAAGATCATACCCTGTTCTAATGATGATGAAAACCAGCATTGCTATAATACTTTACAAAATATCTTGCATATGTTATCTCATGTGATCCTCACAATATATGAGGTAGGGATTATCTTTAGCCATTTTATATATAGGAGGAATGAAGCCCACCTATAAGACTATGTGGTGGAGATTAATATGAAAGCAGTATTTTTGACTCCAAGTCTTTTTTCTAGCACATCACAATGACTGACTCCATCTTCAACCAGCTTTTATTTTTGCTATATTGAATATGTCCTTCCTATGAAATCTCATCTAGCCTAAACTTTTAACTAAAATATGTAAATAAGGGGAGAAGAGGGAATGTATTAGCCTTCCTCTAATACCTTCTTTTGTGGATCACTTTCCCCTGTGAGTCGCAAGGCACATAAACATGCATGTTCTTAGTAATATTACATAGGCTTAACAGCCAGCTCTTGACATCTAATAGCTATAGGAGCTTGGGAAGTTTACTTATTTCTCTATGCCATAGTTTCTTCATTGATAAAAGGGGCACTCATTCATTCATTTTTACATTCATTCTTACATTCATTCAGCAAGCTTTATATTCTCACAGAATGCAGGACACCGCCCCCAGGTCCAAGGGATATATCAGGGAACAAGCCAAATAAAATCCCTAGTTATATTGCCAGGGAAGATAGTCAGTTAACAAATAAATAATAGGTATATTTATTGGGTAGCAATACCCAGTTACACATGAAGAAGGACAAAGTTGACTGGAGGTTAGAGTGACGGTGGAGCAAAGAAGAGTATGCTATTTTAGATAGAAAGCTCAGGAAAGGCATCTTTTAGGAGATGACATTTGAACAGAGATCTGTCAATGGGAGGGAATTCTGTGAAGACAATTCCAGGGAGAGGGAAGAACAAGTTCAAAAGCCACGTAGCAGGAACATGCCCATGTTTTTCCACAGAAGAGCAAAGAGTTGTGTCGAGCAGAATGAAAGAAGTGGAGGAAACTGGTAGACATGAGGCCAGAGAACTAACCAGTGGTGTCTCACTTAGCACCTTGATGGTCTTCAAAAAGACTTATGATTTAGGTCTAAGTATGATGAGAATCAGTTGGTGCCTCTGAGGCCTTGGGGAATGTCACTCCAACTATTTTAGGATGAATAGACTGTAGGGACACAGGCAAGAACAGGGAAACCAGTTAGGAGGCAGTTTCAGTTAATCCTGGAGATAGATGATTGCAGGTTGGACAATGACTGTATTCTTAACTGATGAATTGGAGGAAGGGTGGAAGGTAAAGGTTAATCAAGAGTGATGACTTTTGGACCAAGTTGTTGGGTGAAAGTTGGTTCCAGTTATTGAACTGAGACACATTACAGGTGAACAAGTTTTAGAGGAATGAATATACTTATCTCAGGTTTAATGCGAAAATAAAAGCATTCTGAACAGAGCCTGGTCCATAATAAGCCTTTAATAAACATTAAGTATTATTATGATCATTACCATCATCATTATTATTATTACTAAGTTAATCAGCCCTGTAAATCTTATTTCCTAAATAGCTCTCAGATGCATACTGTCCTCTGTATACTCACAGTTGTGCTTTGGTCCAATCCCTCATTATCTTGTGCTTGGATTCTTGCAATGGCCACCTGAATTTCCCACCTCTAGACTAGACTATATTTAATCTTTTTTCTTCACTGCAATCAGAATAATCTTTATAATATGTAAATATGATCATGTTTCTTCTTAGCTTAAACACTTCAGTGACTCTCCATGGCAGACAGAACAAAGCTATAAATCCTTAATGATCTGGTCCTCTTTTACTTTTCAGCATTACCTTCCTGGCTTTTTCAGGCTCTGATAATATCAAAAAATACCTGTGGTTTCCCCTAATATTATAGGTGTTGCGTCTCCCAGCCCTTGTCCATGCCATTTATCTTGCTTGGAATACCTTCAATGTATCTTGCAAAATTTTATTCTTCCATTTAAATCCTAATTAGGAATCACCTCTTCTATTGAAGCGTTTTGTAAACTTCTGCAGAAAGAGCAGTATCATGTCTTGGACACAGTTCTGTTACTGTAAATAGCACATTTCTTTTACATATAGAAAGAACTTGAATATATATGTGTGTGTGTGTGTGTGTGTGTTTATGTTTGTCTCTCCTACATGATTGTGAAATCTTTGATGGCAAGGGTATGTCTTTTTACCTATGAATGAATATATGTGCACAGGTAGTGACATATTATATGTCCACCTTGATCTTTGTAACCTAACTTGAATAGTTTGTGAGAAGAGAGTTTCTTTTCATCACTCCTGGGTCTAGATGTGGAGCATTAGAGCACCTTCTGCACTGTTGCCTAAGATCACAGCTGCTTAAGACAAATTTTAAGGTCTTATCAGACCTCTTTACTTTATTACGGATTTTCCAATTATGCATTGGTATTAACACTAATGAGTTAGGCTAAATTTGAAAACAACTGTAAAAATGAAATAAAAGTGTGGTGGAAATAACACTTCTTTTCTTTGCTTCAAGTAACTATTGCATTCTATCATGCCTTTTTTAATGTCTTCTGCATTCACCCTTTTCTCTCATTACAACCCAAAGTATTCATATCAAACTAGCCTCTTTGTAGCTATTTTAATATCATGTCTGCTTTGGGGCTTTTATATTTCTGTTTTTTAAAATATTCTTTCTTGTTTCCTGAGACTATAGGCCTAATGCATGCAATTTATGAGTCACCTTTTCCTTGAAGTCTTTATCATTCATTCTGGTTTAGATTGATACCTCCTTTCTCTGAAGTTACAACATTATCTGTACAATTTCTATTGGTTTCTAAATATGAATGGGTTCATATTATTTTAGCACTGTTTCATTTGTGCATTTGTTATTTTTCCAAATAGATTTTAATACCCTCATTTGAAAATATTGTCACATATCCCTTTTGCATCTCTCAAAGCTCGTGGTTCAGTTTTGACCTCAGTACAGGTGTTCAACAATAGATGTTGAAATGAAAAGAAAACTGTATAAAATGTGATGATCAAATGCATAATTATAATCACTTCAAGCTTACATTAATAGATTCTTTCATGATCTCAGGTAGAATGTCTTTTTGAGTATCTCAAGGCAAAAGGTAATGAACACTTTATTTCTTTTCACCTACAACCATTTCTAGGAAAATGAGCTAAATTAAAACTTAAAATTTGATCATCAGTAGTATTTTTTAGAGTTAGAGATGGAGATTCTAGTTGGAAAAGAAAAGCAAAACTCATTTTCCCTTCAATTTTATAAGAATAATAAACTCACAGGTGATATCCTACCATGCAAAAATAAGGAAGCAGTATCATAAGATATTCCAATTTCCTTGAAAAATGGGCCCTATCTGAAAATAGTTGGCTAAAATTTTATTTTTAAGTGCTTCAGGGGCCAACATTTTGAGGATCAAACCAAATGGACCTGAAGACTGGGGGTCTTGTAGGTCCATATTATACCACCTCTGTTCTCCAGAAACTGTATCTTCAGAGAAACAGATAATTAGATGCATCAAGGTTAAGAGCTTTCAAGGTCTCAGTAAAATATATTATTTGATTGCATTCCATTCTTGGTTTTCACTCCTGAAACAAAAAGCTTGGGGACAAAGGGAAATTTGAAAGTATTTCCCCCATTTGATACATATTAAAACATGAAATGAGGGAACATACACTTTTTTAAATACATAATTAAGGACTATCTCCATTGTCTATGTTGTATCTAGTGTACAGGTTCCTTGTTAGATAATTTCATGCTGGCTGGCCAGACCCCTCCTTCATTACTTCTTTGTCAAAGAAGTTTTAAAAATGAAAGCCCAGGACAAAGGGCATCTTAAATGAATTATAAACTGTCACAACTGTTCCAACCAACCTGGAAAAGACATATAGTAAATTTTACACCCTTTCATGTTATTTTTCCTTAGGATAACTGTTGGCAAGTGGTCAGCCTGTCATGACAGAGTCCAATTAAAATTATATATCATTGTAAGTTTTCTTTTCTCTGATGTCAGTAATGGAGATCCTTCAGATAGCCCTTTGATATCCACTCCTGGGCACTTTAATTTCCTGACAAATCCATCATCTGTAATTTGCCATCAGAAGTAGTCAATCTCTGAGCAGTGATAAAATAGTGTAAATCCTGGTACATCCCTTAGCATTGTAACAAGGAGACGATCTTTATGACTTATTGTGGCTCTGTATTCTTATAACCTTGCCTAAGTCCATGTGTCAAAGTACTATAGGAATGAAATTCAGCCAGGGATTTGATAAACTTATGAAGGAATGTATAAATACATGAAATCTTAGACCTATATTTCTAAATCTTCAGAACTCCCTGGTCTCTCAAATTCCCATTATGTTGCAATAAATCTCATACATATTTACACTATGTAAACAAAAATTTTATTCACTTACACAGAAAAAGCATAATTTCCTGGAGAGCGTATTAAGAATGAATGGAGATATTTTGAAGTGGAAAAATTACTAACAGAGGTCAAAGCCACAAATTTAAACAGTTAAGAATTTACTGTCTTTGAAATGTGTATTTACCCAATTAAACAAAATATTGTATTCTCCCTTGGAACGTACAGAAATACTTAGGATTTGGGGGTGGTGGTGAGTGTTTCTTGTTTTTGAATTGTTAACAATTTATTACTTAACAAATCAAAGTGAAGGCCAGCAAATTAATTTATTTATAAAAAACTAAACTGGATTAATAGGAGCAATGATCACAAAGTCTTTTAGGGAGCTTTAGTTTGTTTTTCAGTAGTGATGAGCTGCTGTGGAAGAGATTAGTTAATAAATATAATGGCTCAAATGTGAGAGCTGCTAGGACATTAGCAACACAGAGCTGTGTATGTGCCACATGACATAGGTAGAATTGTGCCCCCTCCCCCAAATTCATCTGTTGAAGTCCTAACACCCAGTTACCTTAGAATGTAACTATATTTGGAGATAGGACCTTTAAAGAGATAATTAAGTTAAAATGAAGCTCTTAGGGTAGGCCCTAATCTAATCTGACTGGTGTCCTTATAAAAAGAGGAAATTAGGATACAGAAAGAGATACCAGCGATGCCATGCACAGAGGAGGGACCACATGAGGACATCACAGGAAGGCAGCCAGCCGCTAGGAAAGGAGAGAGGCCTCAGAAGAAACCACACCTGCCAACACCTTGCCTGAGACTTCTCGCCTCCAGAACAATGAGAAAATTAATTTCTGTTATTTAAGCCACCCATTCTGTAGTATTTGTTATGGCAGCCCTAGCTAACTATTAGGGAAGGCCAAGACCCATTAGAAATCAAAGCAACGGCATCCAGAATGGAGCTGAGGAAGCAATGTTTGTTGCAGAAGTTTCCCCCACCCCATACATATTTACCCAAGAAGTAAAAGCACAGGACAGCAAGTTTGCATTTGGAGCCCTGCCCCGGGAGCATAAGACTGGCCACTGTTAACATACCAAGCATCCCAATCTGTATTCTGGGACATAGCAATAAGGAGGATTGGGTAATAAATCAGTTCTGAAATGAGGCAGGCTGGGTTCCATGTCAGGCAAACTGTCCGTACAAAGGAAGACTTTCTGATAAGAGCCAGAGGTAAACTAAGCAGGATTTAGATCTAAAGTACAAGGATTGGCAGGAATTAGTGAAGTACCAGGTCCATTAGGTATTGGTTGAGGTTTAAAGCAGGGCCACCATCCCTGATTACCAGGCAAAGTAAAATGGAGAACAGTAAACCCAGGTGACACCTGAATATAGGAAATGCTACAATTCAGAGGCTCAATGAGGCACGATTTTCTTCGACTTTATCATTCTCCTTCCAGTACACCAGTTCTTTTATCTAGATGGCCAAAGACAAGACATGGAGACAATGGAGCATCAGTAGAGGGGTAAGGTGGGTTCATGTGAGTGCATAGATTTATGCAAGGATCTATTAATTGTGGTTTATAAGAAGATTCGAGGTCTGGGGAACTTGACTCAGTAAGTCAATCATTTATTCATTCAGACACTCATTTATATACCAACACTTATGGAGAAACCACAATAGCTGAGGCTTCTTTATGCCACAGTTGATTCAGTAACTGATACTGAAGATGGGGGGACAGGGAGGGAACTTGAATGTAGTGAGTGATAGGTGGAGAGGCAGAGAAGTAAAGGTGTGGATTACATTTTGGGGGGTAATCTACGAATCAACAAATACTTGTTGCCTTTTTGCAATGTGCCTGATTTTATGCAGGATTCGAGAATTCACAAATCATTTAAAACATAGTCTCAGACTTTAAAGAATGATTCTTACTTAGAAAAAATATATTTACAGGAAAATGTAAACTATGTGACTTAGTGGGAATGAGGGGCATAACTAGTGTTGCAAATGGTCAGGGCAGGAGAATGTCAGTATGGATTGAGACTGTGTGCCTTGTAAGTGGATTATGGTCTGGATTGGCACCAAAGAAAATCCAAGCATTGAAACCAGACATCCTGAATGAAGGTTTTGAATTAAGAGATTAGTAGAGCACACTTTTTAAACAGAAAACAAATTGATCCTACCTGGGGGACACGATTAGTTGAAGAGCAGAAGGAATTTGAAGGTGTTATTTCCCCAGGAAGGAGACTCTGAGGTGAAGAATATACCAGGGAGTACTCTCAGGATCAACAGCTGTGGCAGAAAAGACAGAGAAGCAGAACTGAGCAAAGGGAGAAACTGGGTTTGGAGGCCACCTTGAGAAAGGGGCCTCGGCTACCCATGGGGAAGCTCTGAGACTGGGATGACCCTTCAGAGTAGCAGCAAAGGGGACTGAGCTTTTCTAGTCTCATTCTGACCTGTCTGTTGAATGCAGACTTTTCAAGGAAGGAGTGTGATCTTGGACAAACCAGATATCTCAACTGAGGGCAAATTCCAGAGGGCCCTGACAGGTGGTTCAGCTGACAGCTGGGAGATTCAGTCTCTTGAGTTCTGGAAGAAGATGTGAGAAATATTGAAACATCCATTGCACTTCACTCCTTCCTTGTGTCTCTCTGATAGAGTTCTTTGTATAGATTCTTGGAGCAGATCTTCTAGATCTCTGGTGTACCTATTTTCCTTAGGAAAGCATAGAAGAGGAAGGTTAGTGGGACAAACTACAGCCCCCAGTGGTACAGCTGGTTTCAGGACCACAACTGATATTCAGGCCTCATTTTTATACTATTTTCTAAGTTTTTTCTATCCTCAGCCAGCACTCCTTGTCTAGGTGGCTTTCTGGGTGATGTGACTGTGACACTCATCCCCCTGGGATCTGAGATTGCCCTTTTTAGACTGCGGTTTCTGTACTAGTTCATTTACCGTCCAGGTTGAGCCAGGAAGTAGCGACAGGTACTAAAGTGAATCACTTGGTGCCCAACATTTCCTCCCTATCCCCTTGTGTAACATCAGGCTGGTAATCAGGGTCAATTATCCCTGCCAGGATGGTGACTCCTCCTCTTGCCCTTTTGTCTCATGGCACAAGGAGCCCAAAGTCCTCAGGAAAACTCACAACTTACATAGTTCAGGAACTTTTGGTATGTGTCCAGGTGGAAGCATCCCTAATTTGGAAGTCAGAATCTTTAAACACGAAAAGCCCAGAGTTTGCTGGAACAAGAAATGCATATTTCCCAAGTCAGCTACAGAAGGGATAGGAAGCAGAGTCACTCTTGCCACCAGCCTTTGGTTCCTGGATCAATATATACTATCTATTGGGGAAACAGCGTCTTCAGTGTACACTAAATCTGGGAGGATGGTGCCCCACTCTCACAAAATATTATCTCATGCTTTAGTTGTGCTTTCAACAGACTAACACATCATTGTGTCAGGCTGGAAGCTTCTGGATAATGGGATATGTAATAGGACCAGAAAATGGGTTCCTATTCTTAAAATTGGGCTAGGCATCATGAAATTTTATTGGGGAAACTTCCCTAACCTCCTGATCATCATTCTTGATTGGTTTTGGTTTAGATGGTTGAACTATTTAAATACCCTTATTGGCTATCATATGTCTTCCTCCTAAGAAAGCCATGTTCTATTAACCATCTCCAAAACTCTGTGTGTCAAGCCACCCTATTTCCTTCCCTCTTGACCTTAGCACTAATTACAATAATTGCATCCACCTAAATTCTGTTGGTTAAGCCTCTCCAATTGTCCTCTGTTGCTTGGGAGTCCTGTCATCCCCACTGATGTCAGAGAATGCAGTTCTGTAATGGCATATTGTACCATCTACCTTGGCTCAACAGAGAAGAAGCATAACTGAGCTTTTTAGTGATGCTGATTCCCTTATCATCAACCCGATCCTTATTATTTTGGTGAATAATGAACACTCTGGGTGCTCCCAAGGAACATAATCACAGGTGGTATTTCAAACTTTACGTATCATAATCATTCTAGCATTCCCTCTCTGCTGAGGCTTTGAATCCCTTCTTTTCTGTCTGCTATGATTATTTTGGCATTTTTATCTCACTTTGTGTTGTTGTTGTTGTTGTTGTTGTTGTTGTTGTGTGTGAGACCCATTCTAAGGACTGTGTTGCCAGGATGTTTGGGTGCTGAAAGCTACATCCCATACTTATCTAACTGTATGTTCTTATCCTCCATTGATATATCCATCACCCTCAGAATCCAGTCCCACAAGTATCTCCTAGTTCCTACTGGTATGTGATGCCTATGTCCTACACCTCCTTGGGAGTATAGTTCTTTTTCTCCATTAGCAGGTACAGCACTTCCCTAGCTAGGTTATGTTGAAACTTATCTCTAATTATTGTCTTAGTGTCCAGAAGTAGGGGTAGGGGACATACAAAGGGATTGCAGATGTAGGTGTCATACATTCTCACAGGTAGAGGCCTCTGCATCTTCCTCAAGCCAGGGGATGTACTGGTCCTTTAATAAGGAGAAGTGGACCATTTTGCCAGGCTGAGCATTCAGGAATATTTAAAGATTCAGTTTTTGAGTGCCTCAACACAGATGTCCCATTCCATAACTCCGAGCCCTGCCCTTTGGATGGTCAATCTACCTAAGTTTTGTATGTAACTTTCTTAAGAGTTCTGCACTATTTTTGATTAAGTCCTGCTCTGCAGATTTTTCTGTCTTCAAGCTTAAAGGAGTGAGGGCCTCTTTATATTCTAGCAGGACTCCTGACTTTTACACTTAGTTTTAATCCTCAGTTAGTCCTCTTCCTTATCCTTTTCCAAAGCATCAATTAGACATAGCAACACACATACAATCCCATTATTTTTATAGTTACAATTTCCTCATTGTTCTCAAACACCTGATATACTAGCCCCATTAATGGAATCCCTTTCACAATCATATTGTTGCAGTTCACCATCAATTAACATCTTAAAGATTGCATTTGCTAACCTAAGTAAGCAACTGTGCTCACTCCACTTACCACCAGTGATGGAATCCTCAATGCCAGAGAGCTGGAGAGGTTAATGGGCTCCAGAATCCCCTCTTAGCTTCTACTTTTTTATACCATTCCTAAGATCACTCATAGAACCAAATGCTGTAGGTTGGGTTCTTCTGAATCCAAGTTCTGAGATGAAGATTAGCATGCAGAGAATGTGTTAGAGAGTATCCCTGGGATCAATAGCTGGTACAAGGAAAGGAAGGAGGCAGGGTTGAGTAGGGGAGAAGTTATGTTGTATAATCCACACAAGACTCAGCTGACCCTTTGCTTGGGAAGCTCTGAAGCTGGAATAACCCTTTAGATTTAACCTGCTTGTGGCAAGGGGGCCAGACTTTTATACTTACATATCAACCAGTCATTGACTGTAATTGCCCTCCGAGAAAGGAACATGACCTGGGTTGAGGCAGCTCATTCTAATTGAAGGCAATCTCTGGAGAGGATCTACAGGTGAAGGCTCTAAGCCAGCACCACTCCTGGTAGCTGGGGAAATGTCTTTTAGTAATATAGAGGTATTTGGGAAATGAATCATAGTATTCACTACCGAGGAAGTCTAGAAAAGAAATAAATATTTTACAGACTCACTTTGAATAAAAGCCCCTTCTTCTCCCAACCACTGTTCACTTTGTATAATCACAAAATTTATTCAGTGTAACTTAAATCTGAGCTATTGCACAAAAGAACATGGAATTTATTGAAATTGTGAGAACACAACCCCATCAATACCGATTCCTCAGCAATATAGCACAGGTTATAAAAAGTTGAGAGTTTACATAGAAAAAAATTTTAATGTTAAGATAAACTCATAATTACTTAGATTGCCATAAAAATAAGCAAAAATAGCACAAAAAAAGTTGCAGTAACCAGAGTGAAAGTTTATTGGAGTTCAAAGATATAAAAATCTTTTAGAAGGCTACACAGAAAGAGAACAAAGAAAATATCTCTATAGATATAATAGAATAGTTCATAGTTGAGTTATTCACCACACAGGGGTTTCAAGGAGAATAAAATTTCAGGTTATTAAAAAAATAGATTTTTATCTGGCAGTAGGATACCACTCCTAACTTATCACAAAAATCATAATGGAATGCTTTTCATAAATGCAGGTTCCTGATCCCATTCAAACCTATCAGATTCTCTTAAGTTGGGTAACCCCAAAAGAAAACTCTAAGAAAAGTATTTGAATGCAAATAAAATAATTGGGAGGGGGTCCCAGGAAGCAGTAAAGGGCAGAGGGGAATGAAACAGGGATGGAGAGGAAGCCAACAAGCTGCTCATTGCTGAGCAGGTTAGCATTGAAGGCAGCTGAGGCTCAATGTTGTTGGAGAACTTTGGGCCCATGTAAATAATTATAAATAGTTATCCCACCCAAGGAGCAAGGAAGCTCCAGCTCCCATTAGTCATTGACTGAGGTTTCTATCCCCAGAAGCATGAATGCTTCATCACTTCTTTTCTGCTCTGCATGACCAGGAAAGAGCCCCCAGAAGGAGAGTTGCAACTGCTCATAGTGGGAAGTAAAAGACATGTGTGAGAATAGTGAGTGTATCCCAGAATGGATACAGACGGGGCACTGACAGTGTCTACCAAACAGACTTTCCATAAGAGGAGCCTGGAATTAGTATTTTTAATAAGATCCTTTGCTAATTAATGTGATCAGGTAAGTTTGCACAACACTGCACTATTACAGACTAATTTTAGAAAGCAACAAAATGTTAGAAATGGCCAACATAAAGGTATTACAGGCATACCTCACTTTATTGCACTTCACTTCATTGTGCTTTGCATATATTGTGGGCTTGCTTTCTCTCTCTCTCTCTCTCTCTCTCTCTCTCTCTCTCTATCTCTCTCTCTCTTTCTTTCTTTCTTTCAACTGAAGGTTTGTGGAAACCCTGTCTTGAGTAAGTCTATCAGCACCATTTTTCAGCATTTTCTCACTTCATGTCTCTGTGTCACATTTTGGTGATTCTTGCAAAATTTTAAACATTTTCATTATTATTATGTTTCTTATGGTGATCTGCAATCAGTGACCACTGATCATCAGTGTCACTATTGTAATTGTTTTGGGGCACCATGAACCATGCCCATATAAGACAGCAAATTTAATTGATAAATGTTGTGTGTGTTCTGACTGCTTCACCCATTGGCCATTGCTCCATCTTTTTCCCTCTCCTCTGGCCTTCCTATTCCCTGAGACAAAACAATATTGAAATTAGGCCAGTTACTAATCCTACAGTGGCTTTTAAGTGTTCAAGTGAAATGAGTTGTCAAATGCCTCTCACTTTAAATCAAAAGCTAAAAATGATTAAGCTTATTGAGGAAAGCATGTTGAGAACTGAGACAGACCAAAAGCTATGCCTCCTATACCAGTTAGCCAAGTTGTGAATACAAAGGAAAAAATTCTTGGAGGAAATTGTAAGTGCTACACCAGTAAACACACAAATGATAAGAAAGCAAATTAGCCTTATTGCTGATATGGAGAAAATTTTAGTGGTCTCAATAGAAAATCAAACCAACTACAACATTCCCTTAAACCAAAGCATAATCCAGAGCAAGGCCCTGATTCTCTTCTATCTGTGAAGGCTGAGAGAGGTAAGGAAGCTGCAGAAAAAATGCTCAAAATTAGTAGAGATTGGCTCATGAGGTTTAGGGCAAGAAGCCATCTCCATAACATCAAGTGTTGATGTAGAAGCTACAGCATGTTATCCAGAAGATGTACCAAGGTGGCTACATGAAACAACAGATTTTGAATGTAGACAAAACATCCTTTTGTTGGAAGAAGATGCCATCTAGGACTCGCATAGCTAAAGAGAAGTCAATGCCCGACTTTAAAGCTTCAAAGAACAGGCTGCCTCTCTTGTTAATGCAGTTGGTGAGTTTAAATTGAAGCTGATGATCATTCACCATTTTGAAAATCCTAAGAATTTCCCTTAAAAATTATGCTAAATGACTCTCCTGTGCTCTATAAATGGAACCACAAAGCCTGGATGACAACACATGTATTTGCAACATGGTTTACTGAATATTTTAGGCCTCCAGCTGAGATCTACTGCTCAGAAAAAAAAAAAAAAAAGATTCCTTTCAAAATGTTACTATTCAATGCACTTGGTCATCCAAGATCTCTGATGGAGATGTACAACAAGATTAATGTTGTTTTGATTGGATAAAGAAGATGTGGTATATTTATACAATGGAATACTATTCAGCCATAAAAACTGACAACATAACACCATTTGCAGCAACATGGATGCTCCTGGAGAATGTCATTCTAAGTGAAGTAAGCCAGAAAGAGAAAGAAAAATACCATATGAGATCGCTCATATGTGGAATCTAAAAAAAACAAAAACAAACAAACAAAACAAACAAAACAGAAATACAAAACAGAAACAGACTCATAGACATAGAATACAAACTTGTGGTTGCCAAGGGGGCGGGAGATGGGAAGGGTTAGACTGGGATTTCAAAATGTAGAATAGATAAACAAGATTATACTGTATAGCACAGAGAAATATATACAAGATCTTATGGTAGCTCACAGAGAAAAAATGTGACAATGAATATATATATGTTCATGTAATAATTGAAAAACTGGGCTCTACACAGGAATTTGACACAACATTGTAAAATTATTATAAGTCAATAAAAAAATGTTAAAAAGAAAAAAAGAGATTAATGTTGTTTTCACTCTTGCTAACTCAACATCCATTCTTCAACCAGTAGATCAAGGAGTCTTTCAGCTTTCAAGTATTATTATTTAAGAAATACATTTTGTAAGGACATAGCTGCCAAAGATAGTGATTCCTCTGGTGGATCTAGGCAAAGTCAATTGAAAGCCTTCTAGAGAGGATTCTCTATTCTTGATGCTTAAGAACCCTGATGGTTCATGGGAGGAAGTTAAAATACCAACATTAATAGGAGTTTGGAAGATGTTGATTTCAGCCCTCAAGGATGACTCTGAGGCAAGAATTCAGTTGAGGAAGGAATTGCAAATGTAGTGGAAATAGCATGAGAACTAGAATTAGAAGTAGAGCCTGAAGATGTGTCTGAATTGCTACAATCTTATGATAAAACTTTAACAGCTAAAGAGTTGCTTCTTATGAATGAGCAAAGAAAGTGGTTACTTAAGATGGAATCTACTCCTGGTGAAGATGTTATAAAACTTGTTGAAATGACAATGAAGGATTTTGAATATTACATAAAGTTAGTTGATAAAGCAGTGGCAGGGTTTGAAAGGATTGACTCCAATTTTGAGGAAAGTTCTGCTGCATACTACAGAGAAATCATTCATGAAAGACTCAGTCAATAAGGCAGACTTCATTGTCTTATTTTAAGAAATTGCCACCACCACCCTAACCTTCAGCAGTCATCACCCTGTTCACTCAGCAGCCATCAATATCAAGGCAAGATACTCCACAAGCAAAAAGATTATGACTTGCTTAAGGCTCAGACGATGGTTAGCAGTTTCTAGCAATAAAGTATGTTTAATTATTGTATGTACATTTTTTTTCAGACATAACACTATTGCACACGTAGTAGACTACAGTATAACTTTTCTATGCACTGGGAAACCAAACAATTAATGTAACTTGCTTTATTGTGATACTTGTTTTATTGCAGTAGTCTGGAACCAAACCTGCAATATCTCCAAGGTACGCCCAAACCTCCATTGAGAAATAGTCACATCTTTGTTATCTATGCAAACTAAAAAAGTGAGTATGCACTAAAAACAAAGTGTATAATCTGCAATCCAAAGAAGAAAAGAATCAATAAGTGAAAGGAAAAAAAACCCTGATAGGAAGGAAGAAGAGGAGTAAAAAGCATGAAAATAGTGAGTAGAAAGAAAGTACAAAATAAAATGGAATAACAAATATAAATATGTTGATAATCACAATAAATGTAAGTGGATTAAACTTACAGTTGAAATTTAAAAACTGACATTTTTAAACAATACAGCTATATGCTTCTTAAATAAAAAGACAGCATAATTACAAAGAAAATTTGGGAAAAAAACAGAATGGATAAAATACACTAGGCATATACCATTCAGAATTCAATTAATATAACTATATGAACATCAAGTAAATGATAAAGGTAAAAAAAATTGTTAGGAATACAGTGCTTTCAACATACTAAATACTCATTAATTTTCCATAAAATAACATGTAATAAATCTAAATATGTATGCATCTAGTATGAATTGATTCACCACATAGATAATACATATTAATTCAAAACATGCATGCATCTAATAACATCATCCCAAAATATGGAAAACAAAAGTTAATAGAATTATGAGAAATCAATATATCAATTCTCCTAATATTTACAAAATAGTGAAGAATCTGTAGTTTTATTCTTGATGTTAAATTCTTATTTCTCCTTTTTCTCATTATCTAATGTGCAACAAACCACCTCAAATCTTAGCAGTTTAAATCAACATTAATTTTGCTCTTGAATCTGTAATTTGAGCAGGGCTCATGAGGGATAGCTTGTTTCTGCTGTACTCAGCATCATGTGAGGTGGCTCTAAGGCTGGAAACTATAATCCTCTAAAGGCTTGGTCACTCGCATGTCTGGCAGCTGGTGTCATTCACCTGAGACCTCAACTGGGGTAATGTAGTAGCCACCTACTTGTGGCTACTACACATGGCCTGAGATTCTTTCCAACACAGTGACTAAGTTCTAAGAGTAAGCATTTGAGAGAGAGTTGGGGTAGGGGCTGGGCCAGGTGGAAGCTATATTACCTTTTATGACCTGTCCTTGAAAATGATGCATCATCACTTCTACTCCATTCTACCTGTCAAAATTATCTCAAAGACCTGCCTAATTTTAAATGGAGGGCAAACAAACTCTACCTCTTGATTGATGAAGTGGCTAGGTTCTAGAAGAGTATATAGGACTGGAAAATGTGTTGTGCCTTCTCGTTGAAAATGCAGCATGCCATACCCTTAACCTAGAAATACATGGCAAGAAAAAAAAAAAAAAGAAACGAATCTTATCACTTGACAAATAATTACTTGAACTTAACTACCTTACCTACTTATCTTACTTTAACATAAGTATCTTAGATAACCAAGAGATTCATTGCCATCTTTACTGAGTTCTCTTTAAAGAGGCAAATCAATTTTTGAACTCTTAACACTTTTTAAGCCACCTAAGACTTATTATCTAACGTAATTACCTATTATCAGGAGCGGTACTTTCAGAAGTTGAAAAATTGCAATTGGAATAGGAAACAGAGACAATTTTATAATTGCTTTTCATGGAGTTTTCTTTGGCTGTTAAAAACTCCAGACCAGTAAACAGCTTGGGTCAGATTTTGAGATAACTCTACAATATGCTTACACATTTAAAGCTCAGTGAGGGAGTAAGTTCTTACTTAGTTTCAAAGCTACATTTGTCTTAGTAAATATGGAAAATGTCAACATGTGATTATATTAAGCCTTTAGTAGAAATCACCTGAAAAAGTAGTTTTTTGTTCATTCATGTGTTTTTGTCTTGCTTGCCTTCCTCCAAGTGACCGCATCCATAAGTACTGGTACTCATATTTTAACTCATTTTAGGTCATAATCCCAATAACAGCAACACTTTATTGACATTTGTGTTTCCTTTATAGTATCTATTGCAGTGTCCTTGTGCTTAAAAATAAACACAATTATTTACAAAAAGCCATATTGGAAAATGAAATGAAAAAAATAGTAAGGATACAAAAGATTGCATCAGCACAATTAGCAAGCTTCCACTAAAGGACATATGATGTACATATCTATTTTTTCAAATTAATTATTTGAGAAATATACTATAAGCACAGAGACAATTTATGAAAACTAGTATTATGACAGAAAGTAATAAATTATTATCCTCTAATACATGCTTTCTACCAGATTTACTTCTTAAGTTCTTTATAGTTTTTGTTGCTATAATAGGTAACTTTCTAATATAAATTTCCTTTTATAACAGTTATTGGAATGTACTCTCATATTAATCTCACATTGAGGAAACTTGCTGAACTCTCTTATCAATTCTGAGAATATATCTGCAGCTTCTCTTTGGATTCTATGTGCACTAGGATTTTATGGACTTCTGAAAGAAGAAAGTAGAGACATGAGACTTATTGGAACCAATTTTGACTATCTTAGAGGAGGGGTGCTCTGTTCTGGAGTTTCCCTTCCAAATGCTTAGTTAGCTTGGTGATGCAGCTTCCAAGCCATCTCCCTGGCCCTCACCTGCAGTACTCATGGTACAGCCTCAGCTCCAGACTCAAACTCCAGTTTTCACCATTCTAAATGCATTCAGTAGGATGACACTAAGGGTTATGAATAAGCTCTTGTAAAACAGACTGTTGTTATGTGGAAAACCTCTTTTAGAACGGAAAAATCAACTACTATCCACTTAGCTAATTGCCATTAATGAATTGCTTTTTAATCCACTCACTCTTTTTTTTAAATTTTATTTTATTGAGTTATAGTCAGTTTACAATGTTGTGTCTATTTCCAGTATAGAACACAATTTTTCAGTTATACATGAACATACATATATTCATTGTCACATGCTTTTTCTCCGTGAGCTACCACAAGATATTGTATATATTTCCCTGTGCTATACAGTATAATCTTGTTTATCTATTCTATATATACCTGTCAGTATCTACAAATTTCAAACTCCCAGTCTGTCCCTTCCCACTCCCTGCCCCCCTGGCAACTAAAAGTTTGTATTGGAAAACTGGACAGCAGCATGTAAATCAGTGAAGCTAGAACACTCCCTTACACCATACACAAAAATAAACTCAAAATGGATCAAAGACTTAAACATAAGACAAGATACAATAAACCTCCTGGAAGAAAATATAGGCAAAACGTTATCTGACATTCATCTCAAAAATGTTCTCCTAGGTCAGCCTACCCAAGCAATAGAAATAAAAGCAAGAATAAACAAATGGGACCTAATTAAACTTATAAGCTTTTGCACAGCAAAGGGAAACCATAAACAAAACAAAACAACAACCTATGGAATGGGAGAAAATTTTTGCAAAAGATGAAACAGACAAATGCTTGATCTCCAGAATATATTTTGGAGCTCACATGACTTAATAAAAAAAAAAAAACCCAATCCAAAAATGGGCAGAAGACCTAAAAAAGCAATTCTCCAATGAAGACATACACATGGCCAATAGGCACATGAAAAAATGCTCAGTATCACTAATTATCAGAGAAATGCAAATCAAAACTTCAATGAGGTATCACCTCACACCAGTCAGAATGGCCATCATTCAAAAGTCCACAAATGAAAAATGCTAGAGAGGCTGTGGAGAAAAGGGAACCCTCCTACACTGCTGGTGGGAATGCAGTTTGGTGCAGCCACTGTGGAAAACAGTGTGGACATTCCTCAAAAGACTAGGAATAGACTTACCGTATGACCCAGGAATCCCACCCCTGGGCACATATCCAGAAGGAACCCTACTTCAAAATGACACCTGCACCCCAATGTTCATAGCAGCACTATTTACAACAGCCAAGACATGGAAACAGCCTAAATGTCCATCAACAGATGACTGGATAAAGAAGAGATGGTATATTCATACCATGGAATACTATTCAGCCATAAAATACAACAACATAATGCCATTTGTAGCAACATGGATGTCCCTGGAGAATGTCATTCTAAGTGAAGTAAGCCAGAAGGAGAAAGAAAAATACCATCTGAGATCACTCATATGTGGAATCTAAAGAAAAGAGAAAGAAAGAAAGAAGAGAAAGAAAAAGAAAGAAAGAAAGAAAGAAAGAAAGAAAGAAAGAAAGAAAGAAAGAAAGAAAGAAAGAAAGAAAGAAAGAAAGAAGGAAAAGGAAAGAAAAAAGAAAAGGAAAAGACAAATGGACATAAATATAAAACAGAAACAGACTCATAGACATAGAATACAAACTTAATCCACTCTCTCTTAAATTGAATAGATGTAAATACTTCACTGACATATTTGTTTAAAATTTTTCTCTTGTTGCTTACATTTACTATCATAAGTAAAGTATTCTATCTAGAGATTATATTGAATATTCCCAAATAAGCAAACCCTATAGTTAAATATTCTGTCTCAGTATACTGATTCCTCAAGTAGTATTAAAAGTATTTATAGATGGACTATACAGCTGTTTACTTTGTAGGATTTGAGGGATTGTGTTTAAGGCACCCCTGTTTTTACCTGAAAATACAGTTTCCAGTGGTGAGAACCTAAGATCCTGTAATTAAATTCAAGTAATAATTGTTAAAATTATTAAAAATCAAATAATTCAGGGATAGCATATACATATCACATATTATTAGAAATTGGCCATGTTTTAGTCTGCCATTATTAGTCTCTTAAATAAATAAACTTACTATGAAAATCAAGCTTTCAAAGTTCCTCCAATACACAAGGTAACACAAAAATCATGTCATGTGTTTGGTTCAGAAAGTAGGTGGACCCTTGGTTATCATATTAAGGCTTTGCCATTATGATTACCTTAGGTGGAATTAGATTGTTTTCTGACTATGAAACAAAGACTTTGTGGCAATGAGACATTAAATATGGACAAACGTGGATATATTAGGATGGTAAGAGTATAAAGTCACCCACCATGAACACAATCTGTAGATGGAGAGGCTGGGATGCAGGGTGTGTGGATGAATGATACAAGAAAATACACTTAAACACATGTTGCCTGAGAATAGATACTGACTTGAACTCTGAACAAACTAACTTAGTCTAGGTATCACATTCATCAGTTTTCTTTTAAGCTATTAGGTGCATTTTCTGTGTCTACAAGTTGATTATCAAAAAAAAATTGTTAAAATATGTAATATTATTTCAAAAAAATCATTTTTAAATTTAAAATTTGAAGCCCAAAGGAGATCACAAGTAAAAAGATTTTGTTTTGGAAGTCATGAGAGGTCTGAATTCCAGATACAAGTCCCAGGGAATTTGGGGAAAATATAGTTCTGTTACCAAGAGGAGAGAAAAAGGCCTCAGTTCTTTGTCTTACCTGAGAAAAAAAGAATTCAAATGGGAGACTGAAAGTGTTGTGGAAACAGAGAATTTTATTAGTAGAGCAAAAGTTAGTAGAGTACTAGAGTATTCTAGAATTGAAGGTGGGCCAACCCAAGACAGGAAAATGGAGGCCCCTCTGTTGTGTCTTCTGTCTTACATCCTGGCTTAGGGGCATTCTGGTGATTGATTGACGGCTCACATCCCTTGAGTGCTTGAGTATGCCCATCTCCTTTGTGCATGCTTTTACCCGTGATGCACACAGAAAAGCCCACGGGAGGGGGCCTAACCTGCAATGCTAATTACATTATAATGAGCATTGGTTTATGTTAAGTCGAGTCCTTCTATCTACTGCACAGCCACAGCATCCGATTCTAAACGGCTTTTTTGTTGGCACTCCTTTAGGGAAAATAAAACTCTTTGAAGCTCCTTATCCTGAATGCAGGCATACTGTTATCTTCTGCATTGTTTTCTCTCCCTTCCTCTCCTCCTTACCCAGTGCTTATTTCTATCTAACTGCCTAAAAGTTCTACATTAGTTGGATAAATTCTAGTCAGATAAACAAACTAAATAAATAGTTGGGTCTGTGCCTTAGTTTTTTCATCTATAGAATGACACTCATAAACTTTACATAATTCTCAGAAATATTAACCAATTGCTGATTTGAGGTGTTTCTGGAAGAAATTATACATTTCATTCATTTATCAGAATCCTTTTGAATGCTAATAATATGCTACCCCTCAGAACAAAAACGACAGTCTCAGCTTCAAGAAGCTCATGTTCTATTAAGGATAAACAGATAAATATATACATGACAGATATCAAGAAGTGTTTAAAACACACACACCCCCACACATATATCCACACAAGAAAATTAAATCAGTAAGATCTGGGGTTCTGGTCTACCAAGGGCTGTCAAGAAGTCATCTCTGACAAGGAGCCAGCTGACTAGAAGTCTAAAGAAAGCAAAGTAGTGATTGAGGTGGTTACCATGAGAGAGAGTGATCCAAGCAAAGCAACAGGCCAGGACAAGAGTTCCAAGGCAGAAGCAAGAGCGACATGTGCAAAGGATAGCAAGGAAAGCAACGGTTGAGAGAAGTGAGTGAAAGGAAGAGGAAAGAGAGCTAATAGGTACAGGACTCATAGGATTTTACTCTGAATTACACTTCAAGCCATGAGGAATTGTTAGAATGAGAGTAACTTAGTCTTATTTAAGTGTTAGCAGGAACACTCAGACTGCTGTGGAGCAATGACTTGGGATTGGGACAGATGAGGTGGATCCAAGGAAACTGTTCTACTGTGATAGGCTAGGTCACTATCATATTGAATTTGAATAGGATGGTGGTGGTGAAGGTGATGAATATGATCAACTTTAGGCTCTGTTTTAAAGAGAATGCCTATAAGATTTGCTGATGGGTTGGATGTGGGATATAAAAGAGTCTAAGATGGCTCCAAAGTTGTTATTAAATTATATAACTTAAAACTAACTTATAACTTAAATAGGACAAAAATTTTAAAATATGTAAGTGTACAGTCTTGAAGTGTCTTGGTTTGAAACCTTTTCATGATTTGAATCAGTGGTTCTCAAGGTTGGTATGTAGCAGAATCACTTGGAAAGCTACCAGAGTACAGAGGCCAACACATTGGTGCAAAGTAGGAGGACTTGAGCCTCTGTGTGTTTGCCAAGTCCCCAGGTGATTTTAATACATGCCTGAGTTTAATAACCACTGGTTTAGATCAAATCTTTTAAGGAATTGACTAATAGCTAAAGTCCTTTTTCAGCATAAACCAAAAGAAAAATTAGAAATTAATTTTTCCTCCTATGACTAGGAGCTGTTCTTTATAAGTTATTTAGCATTTACTAGGTAGAAAATAAATCTTGTTAAGTTAATCATAGATATTTTTTCTTTCTGACATTTTCTTTTTAGCTTAGATTTAATCCCCAACCTGAATAAACTGTATATGAAAACTGCATTTATTCTTGATGTTTGTTGCCCATAAACAGGCAGATGGGTGTGTAAATTCTTTACTGTTCTCACACACACAGGAAGAAATATTTGCTAGCACAGTGGAACCGTGCTAGTATTTTCTGCTTTGCTACACTCACTCTCTTGCTCTTTGGGGCTTTAAGTTTTACATTGTGCCCTCATTGTTCCAGCAGAGGAAATTGTACCACCCACAGGGATCATGCTGTGTTTTCAAATCCTAGAGGTAATGCAACAATGGTCATTCCTGGAAATGGGGAAACCCAGAGAGGGGGAAACAGTTTTAGTATCTGGGTCATCCCAGCTGCTGCTGACTTAAGGAACAAGCGTGAGAAGCCCCAGACACATGGGAACCTGTGATTTGTACCCAGTTCGTTTTCGCACAGCAGGCTGCCTCCGTGTGGCTGAGAGGGCGCTTGATGAGATGCAGTGGAGTGATGGGGGCTTCAGGAAAGGGAAGGGAACTTAGGGATAAAATATTGGACAAAAATGCAAATGAGGTAAAGGTAATGGCCAGCATTACCAGGCTCCGTTGCTTTCAATAACACAAATGCTTTCAAGAAGATGAATTTCTAGGACAAGAGAAAGATAGCACAGATAAAATCTAATTGACAGAACTGTTATGGGCAACTGATTCTATTATTTTCAATAGGCCGCATCAGAGAATCTGTTCAAACACAGTCATACCTTTTAATAATATTCAAAAGGGAAGAATGTATAAGAAGCAAAGCTGAATTTAGGTTTTTCATATTCTTTCACATAAATACCTAAAGAAGCAAAGTTCCAAAATGGCCCAAAGTATAAATCGGATAAACGGAATCTGTGTCATGCTAAATGATTTAATTAACATAATTTAGACTTTTGAAGAAAAAAATCAAAAGCAAAACCCTCTCAATCTGATAGTCATCTTTCCGTTCATCTTTCAAATGAAACCTCTTCCTGAAAATTCATGCATCACCCACATCTGTGGAATTATCTGAAGAGGGCAGATAATTTCAAAAATCTTTTATAATGGATTCCCATAAACTAATGCATCATATTTTACCAGATTTTAATATATCAATAGATTTTCATAATATTTTATTTGCATCTGTTTGCTCAAATATATAAATTATTTTTCCTTCATTCCAAAACCAATTTCCTAAGGTAAAATTATTTTCTCAGTTTTAAATCAGAAAGAGACATAGATATTAGGTTTTTTTGCAAAGATATTCCTAATGCTATAAATATTTAATTTTTTCATATTTTCTATTTTAGAAGCAAGCAACCAATAAAAATTCCAGGGTTGATACTTTGATTTGTGTGTCTAGTCACAGTCCAGATAGATACAAGAAAAATCATTGAACAATATCTGCATTTTAGTTTCCTTACCTGTTAAGTGAGGAGAATCACAGTCTTGTTCTGCAGAGTTTGTAGAAACTTCATGTTCATTGAAATTCTTAGGAGGCTTATGCCTCATAAATGTAGAGTTACTGCTTTTTAAGAAAATAATTGAGTTAGATGTCACAGAGATTTAAACACACACTGTACTTGGAAATCCCTGAAAACAGAACTGACCTTACCTGTTGTTAGGGATATTGGTGAATCAGTTCAAGTGGGATGGATTTCTGCTGTTCTTTAAATGAGAAAGCACTTTTTAAAATTGTAAAGCACTTACAGAAAGTCCAAGTTTTGGTGTTATTATTAAAAATATTCATCTGAATAACAATTATAAGTTGAGGATGACAGTTGGTATATGGGTCTGGGAAGAAACAAACAATATAAGGGTATATTTGTATAGGATCAGGTAACGCTTACTCAGTTTCCTAAATTCCATGTTCAAGTAGGCATAACTTTACAACAGAAAAAAATATGCTTAAGCTCCTGGCTCAATAAATAATTTCTTTACTTGCCAATTTTTTTTAAAAATTATCATTCATATCACCTCTTTTTAAGGAGAGCTTCATAAGCATTAGAGTCACAGATTCCTTTGACAATCAGATGAAAATAAAGAATTCTCACTGCCCTGCTCCTGTGCATATACACAAAACTGTACTTAGATTTCAAGAGGTCTTGGAACCATCTGAAATCTGGGTAATGGATTCATCTCTAAAGATTCTAAAGTTAATTCATTCAGCAATCACTTAATGAGCACTTACTTTGTTCTCAGAAATGCTCTAAGTACTAAAGACACACAGGGAAGTAGGCACTGTCCCAACTCTAGGAGGCAATATCCAAATGTTAGGTAAAACATGTGTTTCACCTAATCACAGATATGACTTCATTTGGCTTCACAGAAACAAATAGGTAATAATTATGATGATTACAATTTTTTAATACACTAAGAGAATTGAAAATATTCAGCTAACAGAAACAATGAGCTTTTTCTTTTGCCTTCCCCCTTTTTTTCTTCCTGATTTTTAGTACCATAAAATGTAAGTAAACATGAAATCCAAATTTTGCTGTTAAAAAATATATTACAGTTTATCTTTGAGTTAATAAGCATTTTTGAGTGCCTGCAATATGAATAACAGTACTCTAGATAAACACATCTCACTATTTTAGAATCACATTATATTTCCATCCTCTTCTATGCTTTCATAATCATGTGTTCTCTCTCACTGAGCATTTGCCTTTGGAAAATGGTATTTTTAACACTTGATTGTCTCTTCAGCAAAAGTCATCTTATTGAAATAATAAAACAGACTAATATCCTGCTGAGCATGGTACTGTGTGAGGAAACAGAGAAAAGGAATAAAGATTTGCTTAACATTGACGATGTAAAGAAAAACAAAATGTCAAGAGATAAAAGATAAATACTGAAAATTATATATCAGTGTGTAGGTTCTGTGCAGCAAGGCCCTGAACAAAGAACGTGACAGTGATATTCAGATAAGGAAGCATAACAGTAAACTGTCCTTCCTTTTGTATTTTATTGTTTCTCATTTGGGAGCCAATTCATTGGGTAACTGGAAGGTAGGTGAGTGGACTGAGGAAGGCAGTATAAACAGAAACAAAATAATAGAGAAGGATTCCATTAGAGGCCCTCTGGGAGCTGTTCATGAAGTGGGTGTCGTTCTAGTGGAGAAAAAGAGAAACCCAGGAAAACCCTTCTATTTCTGCAACTATTCTTCACCTGGAAAGTAAGGCGAGAAGCACTAATAATAATAATAATAAAAAGGAGAGGACAGCAGAATAACAAATAGCCACACACAGTCACTTCAGACTTATTCTGAAACAACAGAATACACTTTAAAAAGCAGTAAAAACAATAAAAATCCAGTCATTGTGAAAAAGGAGAGCCTTAGCTGCAATAAAGACAGTCAATAAAGAAGCTCTCTCATTTAAACATCAAATGCACATTGTTTTGCAACACCTGTTATTCAGACATAATAGCTTTCTTAACCTGTCAAAGTGTTTAAGCTGAGGAAAAGAAATGGGCCTCCAGCTGTGCAGTTCTGTGGAGAAAGCCTGTGCAAAGCGATATTAGTTTAATGAAATGTGTACAGATTGTAATTGTGGTAATAAGAGGGCAATTCCCTGAGGTGTCATAGGAAGGCGGTGAGTGCAGCCAGGCAGAAAACAGAAGCTTGCAGGCTGAGGGAGAAAATTCGGCCTGCTCTGGAGAGAGGGCAGGAAGTGAGCAGGAAGGATCAGGGAAAGAGGAATCCTGCCCCTGTGCTTTCCTCAGACTCACTCCAGGAAGGAAACCGGGCCTACGAGGGGTTAAAACCCTCTCCTCACAGCACTGCTGACCCGGAGCTAATCTGAGTCAGTGTAAACTCTGTGCTGCAGGTGCTGGGGAACTCAGGGGAAACAGCTCTCAGTCTGTGACAAGATGACAGTGACCCTTCTGAAACTCATATTCAGGGTGAGAGACAATGAATAATCAAAAATAAGTGAGGTGTAAAGGGAGTGATACAAAAGAAGAAACCAATATGTATTGCAGATCAAACAAGCATTGCCTTATTTTTGTGTTTTTCCAGACATATCCCAGGATATACTCTGGGAAGAACATATTTTAGGAGTCTTCCTGAGGGAAGGAGCCACTTCTGTCAGTTACTTGCTAGGCAATCAATTTGTCATTATTTTAAACTTCCTGAATAATTTAAAAGCCTGAAGGTGAGGCTTGTGTGGCAAGTCTCCATAGACCAGCATTACATTTCCAGCTCTTTTTCTAACTAGCTGTGTGCCTTTGGGCAAGTCATAGAACCTCTCTGGACCTCCATTTCATTATTTGTAAATCTGAGGACGTTAGTCTAAGCAGTTAGTTTGTATGATGCCTGTCAATGTTTTCTTATTACCTAATAATATCAAGGTCCATTTTAATCTTGACCCTCCCTTCCTCCTTAAGGCTCATGTCCCATGTACTTGACTATAGAATTTTACAGAATTATATCAAAATACTAGTGTTTCCTTGTATACATGATGTGATTTAATTTCTCTGTAACTTCACATATGATTTTCTCTCTCCCAAAACTTTTATTCAATTGGCTGAATTCTGTTTGTTCTCAAGTATGAGGCTGCAGCGGTTCTTCCTCTGTGCTCCTCTCTAAGCTGGGATATTTCCTCCACTTCCCCCACTTTTCTGGGGCTACTCTTCCTCTTACTTCAATTATCAGTTCAGATGTCACTTCTTTCAGAAAGCCATCCCTGAGTCCCCATGTCTGGTCAGTTTCTGTTCCATATATTCCAGCATCTTCTTCTACTACCTACATTATGTCAGTCTGCATTATAATAGCATAGTCACTAATGTCAATTAGAGTCAAATTCCTTGAGGACAAGGTTTATAGGTTTATATTAATTTTTTTATAGTAGTATCACTAGAGACTGGTCAAGTTCCTGGTGTCCGACAGACTCACAGTGAGTATGTCTTGAATGAATGAACGGATAGAATGCTAGGAGAAGCTTGGCTTGCACATCCAGGCAGAGCAAAGGACCCAATATGTACATGTGCCGGCCCAATATGTTCCCTGTGAGTTAAATATTCTCTGTCTTTGTCCACCTCACTCACTCACCAGGTTCTTAATTTCCTTCAAAGCAGGAGGCCATTTACTACCTTGCATGACACCTTGACTCCAAAAATATTCCACAAATTTTCATTGAAATGTATGCTTACTGCTTAAAGTTCTATACAGATTATATGATCATAAGCTATTTCCCAAAAGATTTTTCACTCAAAGTGGATTTTTTAAAATCCTGAATGATAGATACTGGTTAGGAAATCATATATTTAACTACTCAATACTTGCCTTGTGTTTTAGAAAGCACACATATAAAATTTAAAGGAGGAAAACCAAACAAAAAATGAGCATAGCACTAGAGCTGAATAAAGATTATCCAGCTTACTTTCTATCTCCATAAAGGGAATATGGGAGATTATAATTCTTGTCCTCAATAATGTACAGACTGAACATTCCTTAAGTGTTTTTGGCAACCACTTATAAATATAAAAATAAACAACTAATATAAAACTTCCTGGAATAAATTTATCTTTTTAATATACAATATATGCCCAGGGAATATTTGTAAAAGTAAATTAATCCTTTAATAAAATTGATCTGATAGAGCTTCAGCTCTAGAAGTCGTCTGTTAAATTATCTTTCCTTCTTCATACCCTGGGCACAGTAGAAGATGGCTTAGACTTTGAAATTTAAAAATTAGGTTCATGTCCTGACTCTAACTTTCTGTTGGCTGGCTTGTCTGAACTTCAGTTTTCTCTTATGAAAAATCAAAATAATAATATGGACTTTCATTTCTACTGGACCCATCTCCAAAGGTTTTATGTAGCCCTAACACATCCATAGTCGCTTAGGGACAGGCACCTTGAGAACCTGAGCTAAGAAAAGAGAGATCCCAGATAGCACAGGGCAAATGGAACCTGGATTCTTGCATTGTTTAAATTTGATGTTAGAATAGATTTTAAACCCTCTTTAAGAGTTCAAAATTACTTGGGGACTAAGTATATCCTCTTTTTTCCTCCATATAATTACTAGACATCGAGGCATTGAAGTCATACAGATATTTAGTTAACTACTCAGAAACTACAGGGTGCTGAGCAGCATTAACTGTTAATATTAACTAATATTTACAAATAGCATTATAATTTGTACAGCATTTTCATGAATAGTTGGTTACTTAATGTATGTAAAACATTTGTTATTACCTAGGAACTGTGGCCTAGGATATGGTAAACCCTCAACAAATGAAAACTTTTCTGTAGTTTAAGTATCTTCAACAGCTCTTACAAAGAGGCATAATACTTTCATTCACGGTTAACAAATAGAAAAACTGGCTCAAAAGGTCAAGTGACTTACTTAGATTATAGCACTAGGATTTGGCAGGTTAGAATCTGAATCTAGATGATACAGTACCAAATTGTCTACCCTTATCATTAGTCTATGTAATTACCTAATCCATAACCCATGAAAGATGCCTAAACCATCCTGGAAAGAGGACAGCATTAGATGTCCAAAGATTTCACATTTTGCTAGTAACTCTATGTATTGCAAGCGTCTTTTACTTTCCCTATTAGTTTATTACAATTTTCAAAATTATGCATTGCATTCATCCCCAAAGATCTCTGTCTTCCTGTGTCACTTTCATCAAAGTATCTCATTAATTAAGCTACCATTTGAAGAGCACATGAGATGCTGCAAAGCTAAGAGGTTTACTATTATCTTATCATTTCATCCTCACCTCAACCTTAGGTGGTAAATATTCCTCATTTACTAGATGAGGAAATTGAGATTTAGGGTTACTAGCTGACTTGCTAGGTACACACAGTTAATGAATAGTAAAAGTAGGATTCTGAGCCAAATCTATTTGACTTGTCACCACCACCCTACAGTACCTTGAGGAAATGCTGAAGAAACATGTGAAACAGCTTTTTTGAAAACATTCTTAGATCTTTAATACACAATATACAATGAGCATCTCCAGATGATGGTATAGTTTACATCATTACTCATATTTCTTTAACAGTGGAACTTTTTTTTCAGAACATTTTGTGGAAATAATATTCTAAGTCTATATATTTTAGGCATTAGAGAATTTCTAAGAAAACCCAATTCTAATATTCTGCAGTTTTATGCTTTACTTTTAGCTAACTGGATCTCTGTTCTCTTTATATCTGAATTTACTTCTTAACCAACACCAGTCTCAGTTCCCTCCATATGAAATCATATCATATAAACACAGAGAGGATGTATGAAGGTCATAAGTGTCATTGGGCAGCAATTAACAAAACATGAAACAAAAAGCATTTATTTCTGAAAGGTAATATACTGTGCAGATTTAAGTAATATCAGGATAGATGGTATCATCAATTAGAAAACCCAGATAAGCTTTTCTAATATAAATGTATTTTTAAAATAATGGTCAAATAAATCAAAGAACTTAGCAAGGGAGAGGAAAGCCAAGCTGAGTAAGTGGGAGAATTATAACATCTATCTCCAAACTAAACAAAATCTTTGAACCCAACTTTGTCATCTCTGCTTACACCCATGTGCTTTTAATTTTTTCTGAGATAAAATTTTGAACTGAATAAAATTCAATTTGCCTAGCAAGTTGAGCTTCATTTCTAAGTTGTTCCTTTTAATAATGAGTTGGAGGGTCTCTGAGACCTTCCCCAGCTGAGACCTCATATTGTGAGGAGACACCATCTCCTTTCATCATCTGCACTTGTCTCTGAACCATGATGTCATGGGGAGCATCATGACGGATAGAACCTGACACGCCCTGTCATGGAGCCAGATGCACCAGCTGGGAAGCCTATGGAGCAACAAGCTTCAGCAAAGGGCAACTTGGAGGTTAAAAAACTTGTCTTCTTGGTTTTTGTTTTTTGAGGATCAGTTTACCTGAATTAGAGAAAATCTTTTCCAAATCTAAGCCTAGCAAATGATTTAGAACCAGATCCATGTTCACTTTTGAATAGAACAAAAGTCTGAGACAATTCTACATATATATCTTCTTTGACTCCCTTTAAAATAAAAGTTACTTTTCTCTCTTAATATTAAGACCAAAAAAAAGCCGTTAGACTGGTATATTCTTAATAAAGCTCAAACAATATTTGTGTCATCTGATCTTAGTAAGTTTCTTAAAACAGTACGGATACTGCTTTTGCACTAATTTCTATTTGAGTATTACAAGGGAAATGGTTTTTTCTCAGTGGCCTATGGAGTAACTTGCATTTTGTGTAGAGCAATGGGGACAGAATATTTTCACATGGCTATTAGCATTGGCCCCATTCTTTTAGGGGGGTGCCTGGTGATGTTGCCAAAAAAAAAAAAAAACTGCCTAGGGATTAAGCGGAATGACTTTATTCCCACTATCTTGACGTTATTAGAATATATCTCCTTTCTAAGATGAAAGGCTTACCTCCTTGAACATCAGGAGAAATGAGTTTGAACTTTGTCTGTACCATCAATTCCTCAGTTCCAGTAACCCTGAACTCAGGACAAAAGTAAGACTCCCTGTGAGAAATGCCTCTGAAAGCATTAGAATAGCACATTATTGCCCCAATATTAAGTAGCTGAACTTTTCCTCTGCATACTTTTTCCTACTGTTTTTGTCTTCTTCCATTCAACATCTGAATCCCAAGAAGGTATCTCTTCTCTTACCTCACCCAACTCAGTCAATAAAGTAAAAGGGATTAACTTTAGATTAATATGAATGAGTTTCATCCAATATTTAGTTATGTTTCCATAAATATTTAAGCCATATTTCTAATCATGGAAACAAAAATTCCTGGTACCCAATTAAAAGGAACATAAAACTTCACTGAATGGTACAAATGTAGAAAATGTTATGGCCTGTGGAAGCAAATTCGCTTAGAACACTTCTGCAAAAGGACATTCTAACCAGGATTGTGTTTAAAAAGCATTTAGTCCTTGCTCTCTATACTAATTCAACATAACCTCTGCCTATTACAAATGTTTCCCAGTTGAGAGTAAAAGTCTTGGTTTCTGAGAGTTTGCAGAATGAGCTCTATCCATAATATATCATTTTTGCTGTCAGTAAATGTCACCAAGGTGAGAATTGTCTATTTCTATTCTACTTCAGCCTTCAGCTTCAGCATTAAATTTAAGAGAAAATGTATGAGCTACCTGTATTGAAAGCGTTGTTCATTGAGGCTTCTGTATGTGCTCTCTGGGCATCCAGAAGTTCTGCAGTATTTTGTTCAAGCTGCTCAAGGTTGAGCATCTATTCATACTACTTTGAAGTTGATACAGTCATAGCTTTTCCAAAACGACCTGCCTATTAGGTCCAGGCCTCTCTACCTCCTGTCTCAGGAAAAATAATCAGAACAGCTTCCTTTTCTTCCTTCTGCACTTCATTATGTGTTTCAAGGTTGAGAAAAAAAAAAGGATCAATGATTTTCCTTTAAAGTATGACACAGCTATTTCTTGCCCACAGAGTAGATTTTTGCAGGGCTCTGGTTGTGATACTAGATGAAGCTGATTTTAATGAGTCAATTTGAGGCTACCTGACTCCTCTGCTCTTTGCAGGTGTAATTTACTTTTTTCTTTACATATATCCCCGCTGACCCTTTTAAAGGGTGTGTTTGTTTCCTTTTAAGCATAGTATACAAAACCAAATTCAGTAGCAGCTTTATCCACCCAGAAGTCAAGACAATTCAAAAGCTAAGACAATCTAAAAAGCTAAAAATAGAAGAATTTTTTTTAATGTCTATTAGAAGACATAAAGCATTAACTCTAGCTTTGTCTGGGATACTCATCAAACATGGGGACCAACACTGCTCCTTGTTGTCATCACTGGAGCTTTTTGCATCTTGATTTTAATATATTTTGGTGATATGGCTAATAACAATATTTCTACATTTTTGTATGATCACATCAAAATGTGTGAATCTCTGCTGCTAGGACATGAATTTTCAGGGCACTCAGACTTTTATTGGACAAATATGAGCCATTTTTCCTGGCATCAGGAAAATAACGTCTTTGATCCAGGTGAACATATAACCAAAGGAAAAAGTATTTTCTAATGGTAGCTTCTATTTCCATTTTTATTAATACAGTGACATGCATAACAGAATTTTTAATAAATACCATTGAAGTAAATGGCTTTTTAGCAGTTTTAATCCAAACTGAGGCCAAAAGAGTTCTTAGGTACTGCTGAACTCATGAGAAAGCTATTTATTTTCTCTTCTTTCAAATAAAGGAGGGAAGCATGAAATACAGAGCTATATTTTGCCAGTTGTTAGCTGTTATTTAACCCCCATAACCCTCAATTTTCCTGTCTCTACAGTGGAGATAATGGGTAGATGGAAATGACTCATATGAGATAGAACCTGGCACATAACAAATGCTCAAGAAATTATTGAAACCACGTATTTTTTTAACATTTGCTGAGAATGTAGACAAGTTTCTCCGAGTTCACTGAAACTGGATTAATAGTTCTAGACCCTTAGCTTAAATTTATCATTCAAAAACACAGTAACATGAATATTCAAAACATTCCTTCAACCTCATAGTCTCTACAAGAGTGAGAAGGAACCATCAGCATTTTAAGATTCCCTTTTACTCATTTTCTGCATCCTGTACTGAGCTTCACTTCAGGAATGGTGACCAAATTGAGACTGGTGTACCCAGTAATTTTACTGAATGTTCTGGTTTTTACAAGCTATGGGTTTAGGTTGAGCAGGAAGAACCAGATATACATGGTAAGTGAGAATTTCCACCATATGAAAGATGGCAGAGATCGTAACAATGATAACCCCCAGAAGTGGGAGCCCACAAACCTCAGCCCACTGTGTCTTCTCTGGGTTCAGGGTTGCTGAAGAGGACTCAACAATTTGCTGTTTAGAAGAAGTCTTTCTCACAGAAAAGAGAAGAGATACAGCGAGATGAGTGCCTGTAGTGTATGCTGTCACCCATGGCTAGCAGGTCCCTCTTGAGAGCAGACACAGGGCAGGGGACTGCAGCACCCCTCTCATGCTGTAGACCAAGTCCCCTCTGCCTTGGGCAGGGGAAGGCAGATTTACTGTGGGCCTGGCCACACAACACACATGCAAGCAGGACAAGTAAATTCACTGTGTGCTCAAGACATGGGAAAGTTTTCTGCTAATAAGAAAGAAAAATCTGGAGCCAACTGACACCTCGTCTTCCATATGAGGGAATGTTGCAGCCCAGGGTACTGACTGGGGAATCCCAGAGAGAAGGGTGGCAGGTTGAGCAATGGCTGCTTCCCCACAATTTATTTTTTTTAAATGGTGATGGAAAGACTAGAATTCTGTGACTTAGAAGTCAAAGTCTTTGTACTAAATTGCCAGGCCTTTGAACTAATATGTTTCCTAAATAGGCAATTCCTATTGTCAAATTTTATTTTCTTTATGATTATACTTCACCCATCACTAATTTCCTATTTCTCTTGGTTCTCATTAATTTTTTTTTCTTGTCAGTCCTTTGAGGAAATGTGCTCTACAACATATTTTATACAGTAACAAGTTCATATTTATTTATTCACCAAGCAGTCATTAAAAAAGCATCTAGTATGTGCAGAGAAATGTGCCAAGGGTGGATGGGCAAGTATGCAAGGATAAGTTACTGACATTAAGAACCTCACATTTAGTAGAGGAAATAGAAAAATACTCACACCAAAGAATAACATAAGGCAGATTCTGATTAATTTCATAAAGTTATCTCATTTTCTTATGGTAACTGATTTCACAGACTTTAGTCTTCCCTTGCTTTAATGCATACCTCATCCTGGACTCATATTGGTCTTTAAAAAAACAAAAATCTAATCATCCCTTGCCTTAAAATCCTTCAAGAGTTGCCTTTTGTTGTTAAGGAAACTTCAGACTCCATAGCATGACATTCAGTGCTTTTCATGATTTGATCCTGGTTTGGATCTCAATTTCCCTTCTTGTCTTCATCTCTCCCAACCCCCACCCCACTTTCTGTTTACTTACCTCCACCAAAGAAACGACGTCCTATTCATCACTCTATCCTTAACACCTAGCAGAACCTGGCTCATTGAAGCCAAGTGATAAATACTTTTATCAAGAGGAAAAACTGTTGTGTCTTTTAATATTGAATTTAAAGTTCTGGCATGATCTTCAGACCAAGATATCCAACAGGTAACTGGAAATGTTGGATTAATTCTTGAGATTACATAGAGTTACTTGCAGGTACATGATGCATTCAATCATAGCAAGAACCAAGGAACCAAAACAAGAGTTTGAAATAGTGTTAGATGTTGAGTTAAACACAAAGTTCTTTAATATAGAACTTTAAAATAATCTAATATGCTTTGGTAAGTAATCAAAAAAGGATATAATTATTAGTGTTTTCTAAATTTATTTGACAAAAGAGCACTTTTCTCACTGACTATTATTGGTTTATAAACATTTTGAAAGGGAGAGAGAGAAGGGGAAGGAGGAAACAAGAAATGATCAGAAAGGTAGGAGAAGCAGGTAAGTGAAGCATCTTGAAAATAAAAGGATCATTTTTAAGAATAAAGTTGTGCTCAATAAATTGAGTAATGTTGGAAGATCAAGAGAAGTTACCTGGCATAACTATTTCTAATAAAATAAAATACAACCAGTTTAGAAAGCGGGTTAGAGTGCGAGAGAATGAGAAAAGGTTAGTGAGTAAGAGATACAGGCGCAAAATGAGACAGTGTCATAGATGGCAAAGCAGTTATGGAACTTGAGTACGGCCATCCTGAACTGTCCTGATGATGTGAATGAGGTGACAACCACCACTTTCAGCTCCCAGCTACATGAAACACACCACACTGGGCCAAGAACTCCGCAGTCTTAATTTATTCAGCACACAGAGATGTCGCTCAAATGGAATTTGGATAATCATTGTGCCTGTTGGAATCATATAATTGATGGACCATGGTCCTCAAATTGAGCCTGTTTATTTGTTTTTGACAAACTAATTCAGTAGAAATAGGCACATTGACTGTTTTAACATTCCAGAACCATTTGCTGAGAGACAAATCACAAATGTGACCCCAGAGAGACTGCTGACCGCCAATATACCTGTGCTTATTTTCATTCCCCATCTGTTCACCCCACTTCCATTCCATTTTATGTGTCATTTCTCTGTTTTATTTCACTTTTTTTCCTTTAGAATCAAGCCTTTGGTGAGTCCATTTTCTGCTTATTTTCCACTCTCCTTTTTTCTCCCTTTTCTCTGACCAACAAATGCTGCATAGCAGACAGACTCATTCATCTCTAGAACCTTATCTAAGGGAGCATATGTTTCTTTTCTTTGAGGTCAGATTAACTATTCCCTATATGTAACACAAAGAAGAAATATGCATTGGCAGCAAATTCTGCTACGGTAAACCATCATTTCTGTCCACTATGTTAAGCCAATTTAACATGCTTAAACATGCCTTTTGTCATCGACAACAAAAGCAAAAGGCAGTTGAACTCTGGTTAATAAATCATTTTCTGAGGCAGAAAGACTGCTTAGGAAATATGATGCCAGACATTTAAGACTATTCTCTAAAGAGTTTTAGTCATGAGTTCACCCAATTTCCTCATGATTAAAACTGTTTTAACGAAAGACACTTAAAAGTGTATGAGGAGTAACTAAATTTAAAAACAAACTCACTAAGTAGTTGAGGCAGGTTTTATATTTGCAGAAGGGTTTATTAGATTAATTATTATTCCACAGAGAAGAGGAATGGAAAGATACCACAGAAGTATTTCATGAGGATATGAATTCTAAGAAATGTTAGCTTATATATTTCCCCCCAAAATTCCAAGTCTTCAACCTTTCTCTATTTGACTGCCATTTTTATTAATTTAAATAAAATTCATTTGTTCACTGTTAACAGGGTTATATAATAATAAGGCTGTGTTTTCTCCAGGAGTACATTCTGAAGCACTTACCATAAAAGACAGAATACCTCAACACCAAAAAAAAAAAAAAAAAAAAAAAAAAAAGATTCAACCTGAAATGCTTTTCAAAAAAAAGAGAGAGACAAACTTCTGGAGACTACTACGTGTTCAGCTGAAATAGCCATCTATTACTTGACCACACACAGACACAGACACACACGCAAACAAAGACACCATGACTATTATGGCAAAAACTTGCCAAATGCCAGGTTCTTAATTATCACTCCCAGATATCTGAGATGATGGCATAAACGGGACTAACTATTCACATTCGTAGATTTATTTTTATTACACTATGAAAAAATGTTAGTATTATACATTTATTCATGTTAGGCAGTACATGCATTCATTTCAGATAGAACATTTTCAGATCTGGTGATACATTTAGAAATACATCTTCAGGTGGTCTGGGAAGAATTTTTCTGGCCCAATTTTTATCTTCTCCTCCCACCCAGCTGCTGTGTGACTTTTAGAGTTTGGTCATGCTTCCAAACTGAGCAAACTCAGAGTAAAGGGGAGTGAAAGCTTTTGAATACACAGGTGGCACTGTGTGCAGAATCTTCTGTTGCCATGCTTACTGATGAATGTGGGGGAGTGACAGACAGCCCTGGCCAGATACCATAGTCTTCTCTAGTCTCCGAAAATGACATTGTTGCCCAGTAGATTAGTAACACTGCAAAATACCATCGTCCATATGGACACCTAGAGGAAAACTGGGTTGAATGGCATTTAGGGCAATGTAACAAGCTGTGCTTTGAAAAGAGGTGCCTATAGCCAGTAAAGACAAGTAGAAAGTCTCTGGCTAGTGTATAGCTTGCCACTGTCTCCAACAACATACTGTATTTATATGAATGCTTTAGCCCTAAAATAGGTCCCTAGCTTGACTAAATACCTTTATAAGACACATGACACTTACGTGCCAGTTACTGTGCAAAACACTAAGTATTCATTATCTTTCTTTAATATGAGAACATTGAGTGACAGAGCAAACTGTTTAGCCTGACCTTTGTGGTTGCATTTTTATTAGTTTTATTAACGGAAAGACTGCTACTTTGAAACAACTTGTTTGCAGCCAATTCTATTCCATATAATTAATAGTACCTCCATTATCTTTTTAAGCAAATATTTATTGAACACATACTGTTCTCAAGTACTGTTCTAAAATGCCTTATTTGTTTAATGTTCACAATAAAACTATAAAGTATTATTATTTCCATCTTACAGATGAGGTGACTGGGGGCAAAGAGGTTGTTTACCAGGTATGACATGTAAAAGGCCAGGCAGGACTTGTATCCTAGCATTCTAGGTGTCCTTAACCACTTTAGTGTACTGCTTCTGTTAAACCCTTGGAATAACTTACTTCTTAGAGTTTTCATCGCAGAAGTTATTGTGAGTGATACTGAGGAAAGGAGCTTTGTATTCTGAAAAGTACTATGCAAATGGTGGTGATATATTCATCCATCCATCCATTCACTTACTCATTTCCTGCTTTGTTCCATTAAAGAATGAAAGCATCAAAATCAGTAAAATGTTGTTTTAGCAAATGTTTGTATTGTTTCAGATGCTAGATTTTTCTCACTTTCTATCTAATGGCAAAGGGTGAAAAATAGTGATTACAACCCATCCATTTAAAAATTATACTTTGCTAAGCTGAATATAGTTTTACATTTGCCAGCTCTTTTCTGATCACTTTCCTAGGTATGTTTCAGACATAAATAATTGAAACTTTCAAGTATATATCAATAAGATACCCAGTTTTAATTTAACAGTACCTGCCTCTGTTTCTCCCAGCTTTCTGATAAAGCTTGGAAAAGAAAGCTCATTCATTAAGGTAACTATCCCAGAGAAAATGATAACTTAAAATCAACTGCATGTGATACCCAATACAGAGTAGAGTTTACTTCACAGATAGTTTAATACCAGGAAATACACCAGTACAACTAATCATATCATTATGTTAAAGAAAGAAAAAGTAATATTCATAGATAGTTCCTATGAATGGTGAGTTTCTGCACCACACAGCAACCAGATATATCCTTTTAAAACATAAAGCTTATCACATCATTCCTTTGCTTAAAATTCTCCAGTGACTTCCTACACATTTAGAATAAATTTCAAAGTTCTTACAATGTCCTTAAAAGGTTTTGCATGATTGGATTCCAGAATATCTCCTTGATTTCATCTCTTAACCAATCTTCATCTCATTCTTTTCTAGCTACTTCTAAGACCCAATACACCTGTACCCAATTAGGACCTTTATACTTGAAGCTTCTCTGCCTGAAAACCCTTTTCATTATATTTTCATGTAATTTTGCCCCCTCATTTCATTCAAATTTGGTCTAATAACACTCCTAAGAGTGTTTATTGGCACACATTAGAATGTTAAAAAAAATAAATAAAAGCAAGCAGAGCATGGTAAATACCTCTAATCAAGCACAATAATGAGTGCCTTATGCACATTTTGACTTTTTATAATTTATATATTAAAGGAATGCGTATAAATTTTACTCCAGTCCAAATGATAAATATCAACTTTTTGTCTTCCTAGATTAACAGACTCATTCTGAGTAAGCAATAAAAATTTAGATTTTAAAGTAAACAGATCTGCTCTGTGTGCTACATGTTTAATTCAGCCCAGACATCTATGCAGATCTGCAAAAATAATAAGTGGAATGTTGAAATGAGCAGCCATTTGGTTCAACAACATGGTGCAAATAACCTAATTAAATGCACCCAACCTACTTTCACAGCTGCATATGAGAAAATTGATGCTTCTGCAAAGATTATAAGCTTGTGTCCACTTGTCTCTATCCACAAAGGACAGATTTTCTGACTTTACAAAATTAATACAATACACAAGTGGTGGCAGTATTTACAGTGCATTCACAGTGCAGCTGCACATTAAAATCTCAGGCATTAGGCATTCAGAAACACCAGAAGTCCAAGCAGTGTACCTCAGTATTCTTGTGTACTGTACACATAAGGATTTCCTTTATATTCAGTGATACTGATTCCTGAGGGTGTAACTGGATAGAAAGATGTGCGTAAAAATAGTTCTTTCTATAAAATTTGTGTAACTGCTTGTGTGGGTGGTTAGATTAATTATATGTGCAATGTAACTGCTCTGAATTCTTTCTGTCCCTGAGAAATTTGGTTGTTGATATGAGTAGTTGCCATCTTTTCCACTTGTTTATTTGGATCAAATGAAGGGATACTGTTATCAAAGACAACTGTGATTCTAGCTAGATAAACACATCTTGGATTTTCATATAATCGATGTAGGAGGAAAGAAGAGGAATTTTAGTTTTGACCCTTTACTCAGGAATTTTTTCATGTAAATTCATATTCTCAACAGATTTCTCAGGAACCTGTGTTACAGCAGAGCTGGATATGCACTCAGCACAACTAACGCTCCCTATGTCTTTGAAGTTACAGGTTTGTTTCTGTGTCAAGCTTCAGAATTAAGCAGGGAAAAGAAATAGAAGGATGCTTTCATTTGTGAGGGCACCTAATCCAAAAGAATTCACTTTTTCAGGTATCATTGAGAAGTGGTGTTTATTTGCTCGGTCCAGTCAGCTCACTGGGGATGTGAGCCAGTGCCCACAGTGCCTCTTTTTACATTTACATGAGGGGATTCTCTCATCTTAGTACTGCATGAGGAATGGAAAACAATATTTAGGAAGGATTGATCTGTCATTTTGGAATGAACTGATTTTTATCTTATGTCACAAAAGCATAAAAGATATAGAAAACTGCAACTGTTTACGTCCATATTCCCCATATAATTTTAATGAATCTAGACTAGGAAAAGAATAAACAGATCCTGTCAAATCCTAGAAAATCAACTTAGTATATATTCATAAACATTTTCATAAATATTCTCGTGAAAAGAGTTAATATAGTATACAACATTAGCCTTAAAGTTATTCTCAGTGAACTGATAGTTCTCTGAATTTTTCTGGAAGAGATTCCCTTTTTGCCTTTTGTTTTCTCCTTCTTTGGGCCAAAAAGTCAAATGTGATGACATTAACATGGCGTCGTTATCCTAGGAGCAAAAGTTTTGTATAAGAAAGTAATAAACTTTTATCTTGCTTATGTTACTGCCGTTTAATAAAATATCTAACCAAATCTAAACCAATAAATAAAATAGAGACAGGTGGAGATAGGGAAGATAAGTGTCCCTGCCTAGGGCACCAGTGAAAAGTCTTCTTTCTTATGGCTGCTGTGAAGAGCATGTGGAAGGGACCATATACCTGTTCTCAGGGATTCCACCCTCAATAAGACAAATATTCTGGCTAAGAATATTGCTTCTTGTCTTGATATCTTTTTCCTAAAATGATCTTGAAGGTTCAATATCTTGGATTGACTTGGGTTTTTTTTGAATGATAATAAGCTAGAAGCCAATTTCATATATATCAGTTTTGCAGTGAAGCAGAGGTCAGGTGATCTTTAAGATTTTCATCTTTATGTACTTTGTTACAAGCATGTTCAAAAAGTCAACAAATGCCTTTGAATTGGATTTTATTTAATAACATAGAAGCATATAGAAAATGGAGTCTATAGGGGAAAAATTCACATATTAAGAGACTTTGGCCAATAGAAATCAAAGCAATTTTTTAAAAGACTAATAAAGAAAAAGCACATTTAAAAATCAATTAGAATCATTTTTGCAACCATTTATATGGTATAATTTATCTTAGGTAGGGAATCTTTACAAGCAAACAACAAAATAAAGCAATTCTTAAAATGTTTATTTTATTTTATTTAAGTTTGCATTTTGAAGCAGATGTTCCTTAAATGTTTAAGAGCCAGAAAATTACTAAAATATATTTTCAGTATGTGAAATATTTTACATTATCTTCACAACAGTGCTTAAACTAAAATATTATGCATAACTTCAGCAATTACCAAAGATGTTTTCCTGCTTTGTTTTGCCTTCATTCCAAAGTATATCTATATTACACATATGTAAATATTCCAAAAATGTATTTTCAAAATCTTTTGTAATAAAAAGAAATACAAAACAATTGTACATTTGTAAACACAAAAGAATCATGGACAATTTCACACTCCGAGAATGGCAGGAACACAAAGTTCAAAGGCACTGTTAAAACCAGAAGAGCAATCTGGTAAGTTTCCAACATGGTTTGCCTTCCTTAAGTTTTATAAATGTCTTTATGCATATCTGGAAAGAGAAAATGCAAAGAATCTTCAAGAATCATCTTACCATCCTTTTTCTAAATGCCATTTGCCTTCTTGCCTAGAATAAAGCTTCAATTCAGAAATAACACAGCCCCCTTGCTTAAGTTTAATTTGGATACCATCACTCTTTAAGGAGTCAGACATTTTATACAAACAGTTAAGGATCCTGTTTGGAAAGCAATTGGCAGGGGGGTTCCTTCCCCCAGAGTTTTAAGTATGAGAGTGTATCATTGTCAAATCTAATTGCTCTCAGTGTTTTCCACAATTGATGGAGTTGAAGCCAACAAGTCCATAACATATCTCATCATTATAGCTTTCTCACTGTGGGGTTGACTGGTGCATCTGCCCATATCAGATCAAGGGCCATTCAGATTTGTTTTTTAGTCTCTCTGCTGCTCTTACAGAGTACAGTGGCCTCCTACCCTGAATATGTATTCACCAATCATTTAGATGAAGTGTGGATTCGTGAAGAAACCAAACAAAAATAAGTTTATGAAAACAAAATCATAAAGAAACCAATATAACTAATTTTAAACATGATATAGGCAAAAGAAAAACTGATCTTCCGTATATAAGAACTATAAAATGTGCATAGACTTAAACTATAAACTGGGAAAAGGCTTATGCTATAATATGGGAATAACTACAAACTACCCATCAACTATAAGAGAGGCATAGAATTAGATACAACAACACACCATGGGTAAAGAACACACACTGAGAAAAACTATGGCTCTGGTGGCTGCAGAATCCAAGTGCCATCAAATTACAGCCATAGAAGTTCATGAAGATAATTTTATGTAATATCAAAAAAAATGATAATCACTAAGCTCATTATGTGTTCTTGGTGCTATGCTAGTTCAGACATGGTGATCCCTTTCAAAGGGAAGTCTTTTGAAAGGAGTACACTGATGTGAGTTAATGGGCATATGATGGTCCATCTTAGACGTAAGATGTTAGGGGTAACTTAGAGGTCATTTTCTCTTAGCACAGAAAAAAATTGCCAATCAGGACAATTTCTTAGGATGTTCAGATAACATAGAATGGTAAATGTAAGCACAAATATGCATTCGTGCATCTGTATGTCTTGAGCCTGCATGTAGTGTATAGAGAACTACAAAATTAGCATTCTAAATCAAGACCTGGCAGCATGTGACTAATAATTTCACAGACCTTAATTATTAGCCTCAAATATCTACAAATATTTTACTGCAGGTATTTTACTGTAAATGTGTATTCTAAAAATACAGCACCTTAGCAGGCAATCAGAATCACTTTCAGCACAAAAAATCAGATTGAAAAAAAAATCAGGATGAAACAGAGTCTTACAATTTTTTTTTCTTTTTTTGGCTTGCAATCTTAATTTTAACATCAACAATTAATCAACTTAACTTATCATGGTCAATTGACTTTCCATCCCAAAGGCCATTATATAGAATGGCAGGATGTTTCTTCTTAGAAATCGTGCCAGTTTCACTGTGGAACAGATGGCAAGTCAACTGGGTTTAGGTGGGTAGTCTACATAATGCCATATTAAGTGACATCTTCCAGCAGGAAGTCAATTTCATTGGGCACTGGTGCCACCGTGATACACCACAAGGCCATCTACTGCTTTCCTTAAGACCTGTTGCTACTGACAATGGAAACAGAGATTCTTGGGCAGTCATTGGAATATTCAAACAGTGCACTCCTGAAGATTCATTACAAAAACATCCTAGCTTCCAGATGAATCCTTGCCCCTAACTGTTCAGAGAAGGGCATGTGATTCTAGTCCACATTTTGAAAGAACTATTGGTTTAACAGATTAGAATGCATCTCATCTGTAGCATCAGACACACAGTCCACAACTTTTTTTCAGGCTGAAAAAAGTGTTACTATGTTGCCTTTACCCCCAATAATACAGTTGCCTAGATAACAGTAAATTGTCACTTCCACAGTAAAATAATAAAAATACTAATAACTTATAAAATTCCTCATTAGTATTAAATTCTTACCTAATAAAAACATATATGACAACGTATTTGGTTCTAAACTCAGATTAAATTTGGTGTGAATTTGTACATCCTTAGCATTAGCTTGGAGCAGAAATAACTTCCTCTTCTACTTTCCTGGAGCTCTGACTTTTATTTAACTTTAGATTAGCACTTCCATTTGTACACCAGAACATGCACCCTCGCTGGCATTCAATTATTCTGATTTGAAATACTATCTCAGCCAACGAGCAGCTTCCAGTAGGGATCATGCAGCTGGCACAGCCATGGCAGAAACAACAACACGCTTTGCCAACGTTCCCGTCTCATCTGTCCTCGGTAGCTTTATTGTTGTGCATGTTTATGGGCATGAATCTTCTTGTCCAAAGATTACAATACAAAAGAAGCAGGTCTCTGCCTCTGAAATGAGGACTAAAGCTTTAGAATGCGGTGCCTTTGATAGCAAAAATTGTAGCTAGGCAATTTACATCCTAGGGCACTAGTACTCACCTTTTTGCCAGATTGTAATCAGTTTTAAAATGTTCCCTGTTTACCAGCAAAAAGAAATACACCGATTATCTTTCAATAGCAACTTAAAAGTTATCTTAATGCCCAACTATTTCATTATTTTTGAATAAAATAAGCAAGAATTTCCCTGCTTTCCGTGCTTATCTTTTTGTGACATCATTACAAAGTGATTGTGAATTGGAGCTTTTTTTCCTCAGTCAAGCATGCTCGAGTTCATATAATAAATCATCAACATTTTTAGAGAGACCCAGGCATTCTCCACTAGCACCTTTGTCTTTGAGTTTAGCTTTAAAATCCATCTCACATACACCTGCCTACCATGAGGAACGGCCAAAATATTTTGCTCAAAGTTCAGTTCTATAAAGCATTGCCTGGTGGCTAGAGTAGATGACAAAAAAGTGATAAGCAATATTTCAGTGAATCTGTATTTGCCCAGGATTGCTGTGTGACCCAGGAAATATGTGCCATGTATCTGTAGTTTGATAACATTTCATTCAAATTTGTCTGTCTTCATGCACAGGGCACAGAAAGTATTCACCCCAGAAAGATGGTTATTTTGGTTTATGAGTTTCGTGATATACCTTCACCTTACCCTCTACCCCTTTAAGATTTATTTCTCTGCTTCTTTATTTGGCCAAGGGGAAGTTAAGAAAAACTACTCAAGGAAGACAGACGCAGACAGTGCATTAGATACTTCGTCTATATGGCCTTATTTCATTCTCACAACAACCAATTGAAATAGGAATTCTTGCCTCAGTTTTATAGTTCAGAGAACAAAAGCCAAGAGAGTTTAGGTAACTCTCCAAGACTCACAACTTATAAGCAAGAGCCAAAAGCCAAGATTTGTTAAGTAGAGCCCCAGGTATCTGCTGATGAGCTGTGGTTCAACAAAAGACCACAAGGTAATTGAAGTAGAGAAGTTTATTACTCACAGGTCTTCGGGGATGTAGAGACATTCCTGAGAGACTGCATGAGAAGGTCAAGGCAAGGGTTAGGGAAGGGTTTTTAAAGACTGTGAGAGAGAGTGTCACACAGTGTGTGATCAGCTCGTGCACAGTGCTCTGATTGATTGATGGTGTAGTAATAGGGTGGTATTTCTAGAGTCAATATTATCAGCTTTGTTTTTCCAACTGATTTGGGGTCTACATGCTGGTCAGCAGTTAACTTCTTTCACCTGGTGGAGGTTTTAGTGTCTACAAAACAACTCAAGGATACATCTCAGAATATTATCTATAGCCCTTAAGGAGGAACTATAGGTCCTAGACTTTGTTTTTTTACACTGTTATTTTGTCTTGCTTGACAGCTTTCTTTTGTTTCTGCATTAAATTTGCTCTTTGGTACTTGGAGAAGGCCGAGGAGGCTAAAGCTTTTGTACAAGTAAGAAGAAGGGGACACTGGGCAGGGAAAGGGGGAATCTATCCCCAGGAAGGCCGCCTAGGGTGTTGCTAGGTTTCACTGTGAGCATTTGGAGTCTTCGTTTGTGTTTAAAATGTAAAACAGTGAAACAGAGGGTGAACTGTAAGACATAATACTTTAGTATGATGGGCAAAATAATGACCCCCTCCCTAACCTGAATCTATGAATATGTTACCTTGCTCAGCAGAAAGGACTTGCAGGTGTGATTGAATTAAGGCTCTTGAGATGGAGTGATATTCATAGATTATCAGGGAGAGCTCAATGTAATCACAAGTGTCCAAGAGTTTGGAGTGATATAATTGCTAGATTTGAAGAAAGAAGAGGGGCAGCCTCTAGAAAAAGAGAAAGAAATTCTCCAAAGCCTTCAGGAGGAATACATCTCTGCCAAAAGCTTGATTTTAGTCTCAGGAAGCCCCTCTTAGTACTTCTGACCTCCAGAACTGTAAGACAATAAATTTATGTTGTTTTAAGTCACTAAGTTTGTGGTAATTAGTTACATCAACTATAGGAAACAATTCAGTGCAATTTTAGCTCACATATGAAATATTTTAATAAATTTTAAGAGCTTTAAAATTGAAAGTAATTCTCTTTTAAATTGTTATATTAATGAAGGACAAGTCAAAAATAATGATTATTATTAAATATTACATAATTATTACTCAAAATAATTTTGTCACAGAGAAGAGAGAGATGTTAACAAAAGATATCAAGTATGCTAGGTCCGTCACGGCTCTGGTGTTTAAAGTTCAAGAATGCAATTGGCTTTTCCCCATTCTATCACATTTATGTGCTACCTGCTCTGATTTATTCATTTTTAACCTCCTTTCTCTGTATTATCTTCTCCATTTATATCCCTAACTGGACTGGTTAAACACAATTTTTAAAGTTTGTATCAAGATACTTATACTACAGGAGGAAAAAAGGAAAAAAGATAAATTGCTTCTGTAACAGGAACAGCCACTATTATTTCTTTGAGGGCAGAGATCACACCTTATTCATCCTTCCCCCTCAGCATCTAACACAAGGTCTGACACATAATAGAACAACCAATTAACTTTGATTAATAAATAAACCACAAAAAGCAAAGGTTTATATTTTGAATGTTCTCACTCCCCAGATACCTCCTACATAACTTTTGGGTGTCTTTTAATATTCTGCTTCAAAGCTATATATTTACCAAAATTTTCCTAGGTACCCTCCACTCAAAGTTAAGTTCTTTCTTCTCTAAATTCTTATGGACTATTTTTACCACTGTATATAGATCTTAGCGTGGCCTGCTACATTTTAAATCTAATTATATGTGATTTTATTTTCTCTGATAAATTAAAAGCTCTTAATGGTTAAGGGCATGCAATTTACTCATAACTGTGGTCACCATAGAACCTATAGGATAATTTTCATACTTACATGATCAATAAATCATTGTTCAATTTCAGTTGAAAGCACCATCTCATCATTACCTATTTCATTTCTGTCAATTCATGCTATTAAAGGTATAAGAATGTCAAACATCTTTACATCCACTTTAAAAGCCATACATAGTAAGAGCATACCTTTACCTCATTACCTTTACTTATTTTATACTATAATGCATCAAATGAAGAAATTTTCTCCAGGGAACTGATTCAGCGTATTTGAATCAGTTATTATATCAGTCATTATTTGAGATTTCAATATATGTTACATGCACTTGTTCGTGGCCCTGGATATAAATGAGTTATTTTTCCTTTCCTTATCAAAGCTGTACAGTTTAAATGAATCTTTTTGATACAAATACATTTTCAATGCATTTTCAAAACATTTTTCTTCCTCTTTTTCCTCTCTGAATCCTCACCTTACCCCTGCCCACATTATATTACTGCATGTCATATCCTTATTTTCTCCATCTAAGTGACCCAGTGAGATTTATGGAGACTGAATGGTAATGGCTTTAATAAAAGATTTGACGTGAAACTGCCTTTGCAATTTAAGAGTATACCCCCCACAGTCTTTCCTGGAAACTAAAATAATCTGGACGTCAGCCTTACTTCTTCATGTACAAAGGCAGACAGTTGGAATTTCAGATGAAGTATCTAATTTCCCCCTGCTTCCAAGACTCCCTAAGCTCAAAGCAAGTGACAATACTACCTGCCTGTGACACTACCACCTGCCTGTGACACTAACATTGTTATGCCAGGACCCCAGTGAACAGCAGCTTTTCCAAAGTCTGATGAAAAAATATCAACAGAAAAGCTGTCAAAAAGAATGGTATCCAGCTTGACTCTGACATTTCTGTCAGAAACAATGCACATTGCTGTATTTCAGATAAACCAAGTCTAAGACGTTTTACAAGTAAGTGCTAAGTTTTTAGGAAACAGTAAAGGAGTTTTAAAGCCAAGATGAAAAAAAATTGAGAAAAATGAATTTGGCTGGAAGATACTGAAAAGATAAAGTCTTCTCTCAGATGAAGATCCTCTCTGAAGAAAAAAAATAGTCTCAATGAAATGCAGAAAACATAGCATTAACAAATACAATACCAGTACATATATCTTGTCATAGAGTTTGTTTTAAACCACACAGTGGCTACGGGTATGGTTTCATAGACTAAGGATTCAAATATTTCAGATAACATTTGTAAACATTTTTCTTCTAAGAAAGCATAGGAGAAATAACATTTTGAGACTCAAATTGCTTATAAAGAAAACATCTCCACATCCCTCTGTAGAAATCAGCGTGGAAGGGAAGTAGTAACTCTTAGAGATAATGAAAGAGAATACGCTTTTAAAATATGGACTGTGGTGTGCTGGAGTCAGCTCATACTGGTTGATGAGTATTAAGATAATTCTGTAAGTATTAAGGAATTCTCTTAAACCATGGGTAACTTGAAATTGTCCACAGTGGAGGAATTTACACCATGGAAATTATTTACGCATAATTATTTAGCACATGCTAATTTATGGAGCATTGTTTAGCCTACTGTGAGCTATTTTATATATACTTGGAAGAAGGAAGTACATATTTAACTAGTCTAAATTAGCTTACTTATAGTTAGCTCTCATTACAGAGGTTTCACTACACAAGTTGATAGTTGTTTTGTAATTGTTATCCTGTTGTTTCATGTGTCTATGTTTTATTTCCTCAACTATCTTCTAAGGGTGTCATAATCAAGAACAATATTTTCTATTTTATATTCCTGTCTAGAAGACCTGCATGCACTACTAGTTGTAAGATTACAATAAATGCTTAATTTATGTCAGATAATTGAATACATATTTTAAAAAACAATAATATTCTCAAGAGGCAAATAAATGTAATGTTGTTTTGTGCATCTTGAGTCAAAAACTTAGTTTCAAAAGCAATAATGTTAAGAAAAATATCCTTTATTATTGTGGTAGATATAAACATACAAACTTACCCTCTTTGGTACATATCATCCTTCATTTTACTAGGCTGTTATCTTGAAGCAAAGCTGATATTTTGTCTTTTTGACAATTGTCTATGCTAATCACCAGGGATGGTGCTTTGTTGTATTTGTTTATCAATAAGTGTTCATTAAATGACGTATTAGCTCTCTCTCTTAATAGCCACAGCAAGAATGAGAGACCAAATGTCTGAGTTCCTAAGCTTTCATGGGCCAGTTTCTGTGTTCTCAGTTATAGTTTTTAGTTGCTTATTGCTAGATCAGAAAAATGCTAATGATATTTGCAAGATTTTTTTTCTCTTTTAAGAAAGGAAGCATTTTCTTTTTTTTTTTTTAACATTTTTTATTGATTTATAATCATTTTACAATGTTGTGTCAAATTCCAGTGTAGAGCACAATTTTTCAGTTATACATGAACATATGTATATTCATTGTCACATTGCAAGATTTTTTGTATTCAGCAAAATCTCTTTTTCACTTTAATAACTTTTTGATTCTGTTGAACTTTCTGTGTAGATAATCATGTCAACTTTCTATATCATGTTAAAATAAGAAATATTTTTTAGACCATGTAGATTTTAGCCAGGACCTCCAAACCTGCATTGTATAGTTGCAGTTCTATAGGAAACTATATTGTCCTGATCTTTAAAAAAAAATGATATTTGCTTAAAATTCTTTAGTAAATACTCTATCAAGTGAATGTCCTTTTAATTCACAATTTTCTTTTTTTTATTAAGGCATATCTAATTTACAATTTTATATTAGTTTCAGGTGTACAACATAGTGATTCACAATTTTAAAAGGTTATTATACTCAATTTAAAGTTATTAGAAAATATTGGCTATACCCTGTGCTATACAATATATCCTTGTGGCTGATTTATTTTACACATAATAGTTTGTACTTCTTTTTTTTTCATTTTTAAAGACACTTTTATTGTGATATGGTCTCTGTACAGTAAGCTACACATATTTGATGTGTACAATTTGATGACTTTAGATAGATGTATACACCAATGAAACCATTACCACAATCAAGATAGTTATTATTGACATCTCTCCCAAGAGGTGCAATTTTCAAATTCCCAATTTATCCCTCCCAACCCCTTTATCCCCTGGTAACCATAAGTTTGTTCTCTATGTCCATGAGTCTATTTCTGTTTAGTAGGTAAGTTCATTTATGTCCTTTTTTTTAGATTCCACATATAAGTGATATCTATGGCATTTTTCTTTCTCTTTCTTGCTTACTCATTTAGAATGACAATCTCCAGGTCCATCTGTGTTGCTGCAAATGGCATTATTTTATTCTTTTTTATGGCTGAGTAGTATTCCTGTGTGTGTGTGTGTGTGTGTGTGTGTGTGTGTGTGTATCTTCTTTATCCAGTCATCTCTTTCTTTCTTTAAACATTTTTTTTTATTGAGTTATAATCATTCTACAATGTGTCAAATTCCAGTGTAGAGCACAATTTTTCAGTTATACATGAACATACATACATTTATTGTCACTTTCTCTTTCACTGTGAGCCATCACAAGATCCTGTATATATTTCCCTGTGCTACACAGTACAGTCTTGTTTATCTTTACTTCTTAATCCCCTATCCCTATCATGCTTCTCCCTCTTCCCTCTCCCCACTGGTAACCACTATTTTATTCACTATATCTGTGAGTCTGCTGCTTTTTTTGTTTTATTCACTAGTTTGTTATATTTTTTAGATTCTATATATAAGTGATACCTTACAGTATTTGTCTGTCTCTGACTGACTTATTTCACTGAATATAGTACCCTCCAAGTCCATCCATGTTATTGCAAATGGCAAAACTTCATTCTTTTATGGCTATATATAGCCATATATATACACACACACCACATCTTATGTATCCATTCATTTGTTGATGGACACTTAGATTGCTTTCATATCTTGGCTATTGTAAATAATGCTGCTATGAATATTGGAGTGCATGTAGCTTTTTGAATTGGTGTTTCTGTTTTCTTTGGATATATACCCAGGAGTGGAATTGTGAGATTACATGGTATTTCTATTTTTATTTTTTTGAGGAACCTCCATACTGTTTCCCATAGTGGCTACATCAATTATTTTCCCACCAGCAGTGTACGAAGTTTCCCTTTTCTCCACTTCTTCCCCAACATTTATTATTTGTGATCTTTTTGATGATAGCCATCTGATAGATATGACATGATATATCATTGTAGTTTTCTGATGATTAGCAATGTTGAAAATCTTTTCATGTGCCTGTTGGCCATCTGTATGTCTTCTTTGGAAAAATATCTATTCCAGTCTTTTGCTCATTTTTTGATTGGATTGTTTATTTTTTGATATTGAGTTATAAGGGCTATTTATATACTTTGGATACTAACCCCTTATTGGTCACACTTGCAAATATTTTCTGCCATTCAGTAGGCTGTCTTCATTTTTTTTTTTTTTTTGATGATTTCCTTTGCTGTGAAAAACTTTTTCAGTTTACTTAGGTTTTGTTTAATTTTGCTCTTGTTTCCTTTACTTTAGGGAACTGATCCACCCCCCAAAAAAATATTGCTATGATTTATGTTAAAGAATGTTCTGCCTATGTTTTCTCCTAGGAGTTTTATGGTTCCAATCTTGCATTTAGATCTTTAATTAATTTTGAGTTTATTTTTGCATACAGTGTGAGAAAATATTTTAATTTCATTCTTTTACATGTAGCTGTCCAGTTTTCCCAGCACAACTTATTGAAGAGCCTGTACCTTCCCCATTGTGTATTCTCACCTCTTTTGTCATAGATTAATTGACTATAAGTGCATGGGTTTATTTCTGATCTCTGTTCTGTTCCATTGATCTATGTGTGTCTTTTTGTGCCAGTACCAAAATGTTTTGATTACTGTGGCTTTGCAGTATAGTGTTAAGTCAGGTAATGCAATACCTCCAGATCTGTTCTTCCATTTCATGTTTTCTTTGGCTATTTGGGTTCTTTTATGTTTCTGTACAAATTTTAGAATGTGAAAAATGCCATTGGTATTTTGATAGGAATTGCTTTGACTCTGTAGTTTGCCTTGGATAGTATGGTCATTTTAACAATATTAATTCTTCCAATCCATGAACATGGTCTGTCTTTCCATCTGTTTGTGTCACCTTCAATTTCTTTCATCATTGTTGTATAGTTTTCCTAGAGCAAGTCTTTTACCTCCTTAGTAGATTTATTCTTAGGTATTTTATTCTTTTGGATATAATTATAAATGGGATTTTTTTTTAAATTTCTCTTTCTGATTGTTTGTTGTTAATGCATAGAAATGCAACAGATCTACAATCCTCTCCTCTACAACTGAGCTATAGAAGCAGTTAGTTTATAATTTTCTGGTCATTTTATTATAAAATTGATTTTGAACTTTATCACATATATTGAGATAACCATATTAATTTAATAATTTAGACCATTTATGTGTTAAATTGCATTAATACATTTTCTGGTGAACCATCTATGCATTCCAGAAATAAATCCTACTTGGTAATGCTATATTGATTTTTAATATAATATTGTGGTCATTTTTAATAATTAACTTAGGAATTGTCTGTTTTTAAGTTAAGTAGTCACAATTTTGTTTTCTTATCTAGACTGCTCAGACTGCATTAGTTCCCTACCCAATACAATACCCTACATCTTCTTCACTAAAAAACACTAATTTACTCAATGCAGCAATCTTCCTAACTGTTCAAGAATCTTGATTTGTCTAAGCCAGCAGTTTTCAAGCCTTTTTTCTGCATACCTTCTCATATTTTAAGAAAGTATTGAAGACCCCAAAGAACTTTTATTTCTGTGATTTGAGTCTATTGAGAAAGGTCCAAAACACAGAAATGCATAAGCATGCATTCCTGGCCAACTGATCATTAACATTATAATTATCACATATCATGTAATCTGGAAACTCCACTGTACACTTGTGAAAAAGTGAGAGTAAAAGAGGCAAATAACAGCTTAGCATTATTATAAAAATAATCCAGATCCTCTGAAAATGGGGAGTTCCCAGATCACACTTTGAGACGCCCTGATCAAAGTAAATCAAAATACCCATGTCCCTGGTTTTCTAAAACTCCTTACAGCTAGCTGTGTCCCAGTGGTCTGATTCAACAGGGTTTAAGTGAAAGTCAACTGAGGAGGTTTCTGGGAGAACTCTTATTTTAGTGATAAAGAGTAAGAATGTACCTAGCTCTCTGTTTCTCCCTTTTCATTGTCTTGAAGATGGTTATGGCATATGGAGTTGCAATAGCACTTCCAACCACAAAATCTCAAGGATAAGGATGAAAGCCAATGTGCTATGATGGCAAGAGTGGAAAGATAAAAACAGCCTGAGTGTTATTTCATCATTAAGTAGCTGAATGAGTAAAAGAAAATCATACCTCTGGATGTCTTTTATAAGGGAAAATAAACCTCTATTTTTTAAACTATTGTAAATCAGCATTTCTGTTACTTGAAGCTGAACACATTCTCATTTTGATCTGCTGTCTTTAACCAGGTCAGGAATCAAAGTTTTCCTAGTATCATAAAATAAGTTAATAGCTTTCCCACTTCTCTTTTGTAGAACAATGTGTAGAAGATAGGATGTTATTTTGCTGGAAAGTTTAGTTGATATTACATGCTAGATATTACATATAAAACTGGATCTGGAGTCTTTTTGCATAAGTTGTCTCATAAGGTTTGCCCTTTAAATTACATTATTGCCATGGAAACTTCTTTCATGGTTTTGATATATTCAAGCATTTATTTATTCTTCTACAAATTTTGACATATATTTTGGAAGAAATGTTTTTATTTTATATAGTTTTCAAATTTAATGCTGTTCTCAGTATTTTTTGTCATGTTTTATTGAACCTCATTATGTTCTCTTTTAACATTTTTTTATTTATTTACATCTTTCTTTTTTTTTTCATTTGTCTTGCCATAGGGTTGCCTAACCTATGACCCTTCTGAAAAGTGAATTTTCAATTTTCGATATCTGTTCCACATTTCTCTCTCTCTCTCTTTGTTTTTTTGTTTGGTTATTTGCTGTTTTCTCATTTGGGGGGGTTAAACATTTGTCTCTTGTTTTCATTTCTTCTAAAGCTAAAGCAAAATCTACAGATGTCCCTCTACGTACTCTCATGTCTCAAATGATTTAACATATAGTGCTTTCAATATTATTTAATTTAAATATTTTAAATTTCCCACTTCTTTAACCCAAAGTTATTAGTGTTTTTTTCAGTTTCCAGATATATAATCTTTTATTTATATGTACAAAAGTTTACCACTTCTCTATTTCCAGTTTTATTGCATTATAGATAAAAAATTGTACAACATTTTTGTCATTGTTTGAAACTTTATGTGCAACCTTAAACATGGTCACTTTTTTGACTAGGCCATCCATATGTGCTTCAAATGGATATATCTGTATTGGGATTTTATGTTACTAGTTTGATTTTATAATTGCTACCCTGTTTTTTTGTTTTTTGTTTTTTGAAATTTGCCTGGTATGTCTTTTTCTATGTACTTATTTACAGAAAGTTAATGAATACACAATATTACCAAATAGAAAGTGGCCAAGTGTGAAAATATTTGACCAAGACTGAGACAAAACTCAAATATCCCCACAAATAATAAATGTGATAATCTAATGTGTCATAAGAATTAATTTTTTATTACAATTTTATTTAGTGGTCAGGTTTGAAAAGTTAAAATGTTTAATGCAGAAACAGTTTCTCAGCACTATTAGCTGCTAGACTGCTCCTTGCAGTCATGATTCTGCACACTTGGGATTTTGAAGTAGATGCTCACTTTCTGCTGAGGCTAGTGGAGAAGCAAGGGTGTCTGACGGCAGTTTTTTTCAGCTGTTGATGGTAAAGTTGCCAACAAGTTATTTTACCCAAGTAAAAAAACTCACTTTTTAAAACTCAGATTTAGACAAAGTGATGGTGCAATACAGTTTATGCTATTTTAAACATAAGCTTCGTTATCTCTTTAAATAAGATTTCTAAATATTTTAAAACCTATAATTAAGATTGTTGCATATAACATGTAGATATAGATTATTGATAGATAGATGATAGATGGCTGGATGGATAGATAGATAGATAGATAGGGAAGATTCTGAGTCAATTTTAATTTATCTAACAGAATATGACAGGAACACTTACTTGTGCAGCTAGAATCATGAACAGATATCTGAATTATTAAGGCTAAGAAACTTCAGCACATACCATCTACCAAACCACTTTTTACGTAAGCAAGGATTTGTTGTTACTAAATTTTGTTAAGCTGTCATAAAGAATGTATTTCCTTCAAGAAGTCTTTTATGTATATAAAACCTGATATTTCATCTTGTTTGAACATCTTACATATATATATATATATATATATATATATATAAAATACAAATGACAAATTCCACTTTCTTTCAAAATTTGGGCTCCTATAACTTGGATGTTCATCCTTTTCAGTCTACCCTCCATATCCTAAAAGGTATTCTTATCTTTCTAGCCATTCCTAATGTTCCTAATGCCGTCTGTGAGAATTCCTCAACCTAATCTCCCAAGTCACTAATTTCTTTGTTGGCTTTATCCATTCTTCTTAGGGCTTTTTAAAAAGTAGCAATTTTATTGAGACATAATGCACATACCATACAATTCACCCTTTTAAAGTGTACAACTCAATGGTTTTTAGGACGTACACAGTTTGTGCAACCATCACCACACTTCCATCACCCCTAAAAGAAACTCAGTACTCATTAGCAGTCATTCCCATTTCCACCCAGATTCTTCAGCCCTAAGCAGCCACTGATGCACTTTCTGCCTCTATAGATCTGCCTACTCTGCCATTTTATATAAATGGAATAGTATAATATGTGGTCTTTTGTGACTGGTTTCTTTTACTTGGTATAATGTTTTCAAGGTTCAGCTGTGTCGTAATATGTATCAGTACTTTATTTCTTTTTATTGCTTAGTAATATCCCATTATATGGTTATACCACATTTTATTTATCTATTCATCAGTTGATGTGCTTTTTTTTTTAGTTTGTACTTTGGGGGCTATTATGAATAGTGCTGTTAAGAATATTTATGTACAATTTTTGTGTGGACATGTGTTTTTCTTTTCCTTGGGTATATACCTAGGAGTAAAGTTTCTGGGTAATATGCAAACTTCACCTTTAGATAGTCTGCCATTATTTTCCAAGGTGACTGCACCATTTTACATTCCCATCAGCTAAATATGATGACTCCAATTTCTTCACATCCTCACCAACACTTATTACTGTCTTTTTTGATCATAGCCATCCTTGTGTGTGTGAATTGGCCTTGTAATTTTAATTTGCATTTTCCTGATGCCTATCAATGTTGACCATTCTTCATGTGCTTATTGGCCATTTATATATCGTCACTGAAGAAATGTTTGTTTAGAATATTTGTCCATTTTTTAATTGGGTTATTTGTCTTTTGTTATCGGGTTTTCAGAGTTCTTTATATATTCTGTCACGTGTGAGTTAATAATGAGGTATACATTTTCTCCCATCCTGTGAGCTTTCTTTTCACTCTTTTGATGATATATTTTGACATGATGAAAATGAATATTTATTGGATAACATGCATTAGCTCATGAAACCCCCTAGTTATTTTTTATTTCAATTAATACATTCTTCATTTATAACCTTCTCTTTTCTTGTGGGCTTATATTCCTCTGGATGTATCATTTGCAATGGTTATTAGTCACTTGGTGAGGGAACCAAACATGGCACAGGGATTTTGCCCTTCTGGTGACTGAGTGTGGATATGTGGGAGACACCTCAGGGAAGAGAGTCTCTGCCTTTGTGATCTGCTCATCCAGCCTTGGTCGACTTCCCTCCCACACTCTACCCTTACAAGATTACTCTGTCTCAAGGAAAAATTCCCATATGTTGTTCTTCAAATTATATTTCTGTTAAGTTTAAAATCAATATCACAGCTTTTCTTTTTATTGAAGTTTTTCTGAAATATCTTGTTTGATTCCAGGCATTGTTCTTTGCCCTGAGCTGCTTCTTTCAGGTAAACTCACTTAGACAGAGTGGGGAGAAGAAAATTCTCAGCAGCTACCCACCTTGTTAGCTGCAGATACTATCTGCTCCCCACCTCAGCTGGACCCTTCTCTGTACTGATGTTACTCTGTCACCTCTGGCTGGTTCCACTGTGGTGCCACCAGGTTTCCTGTCCCAGAATGGTGCAAGTACAGGTAATTATCCCCCCATGCTTAAGTAGAGGAGAGGGAAAGCCACAATTGTAAAGCTCTCACCCACTTGGAAACATCTAATTCTCCTCTGACCTCAGCTCCTAATGTTCCCCATTACAGTTGTGCTTTCAAATGTCTTCTATCTCCCCAGGAATTTCTTACCATTTGTCTTAGATTACTGAGTCCAGCAGTGTCATTTTCTTTTCTATTTCTGGCTTTAGGTTTAAAGGATAAGCCATCAGCCATGCTAGATCTTCTTGTCAGGAATCAGAAGCATTTTGCTGATGTTGTTAATTATTTGTGAGTGGAAGTTTCCTCATACTTAAAAGTTTCTAATTCTATATCACTGAGTATACCTGCCACTTCCCCTAAAGGCTTAATAACATTTAACTAAGATCTAGAAATAACCTTTAAAATACTGTTATAAAGATATCACCAGGAATTCACTAAAGACTTGCACTTAAAATACTTTTATTAATAATGTAGGAAAGAGAGTAAGAATGGAAAGGAAGAGCTTGGGAGACAGTGTGAAGAGAAAGAACAATCTTTTATCAAAGACATATTGTGGATAAAATTTTAACTGATGATAATATTTTAGGGACAAAAAATTGGGGGAAGTAGGGACAATAGGGCATAAGAAATTTTTAGACAGGTTGCCCTTTTAGTGTCCTTCAAATATTGAATGTTGGCTATATTGTTTATGGAGAATTCTAGTTTGGTTACTGCATTTAGACTGAGCTAGAGAGTTATATCAAATGAAAAATGAATCTTATTTCTAGTAATTTTTCTCTTATAGTTATTTTAAGAATTCTGCAGTCCATTAAAAAAAGTTTCAATTGAAGAACAGCCACTTTCTCATTCAAGTTATAAATAGTATGTTATGAATTTATTCTTCCTAGTAGGTTTTTTAATTTGAAAAAGAGGCAAAGTCTCCAGAAGAATGGATCCATCTGAGAGATTTTTTTCCCCTTTCTTTCAGTGGCATATAACACACTTGTCAAGAAACTGTTATGCAATTAATATTGAAATAAAGGCTAAGTTCTGTAGTGTTATTTATGTACCACGTTCAAGAAGAGAGGAGAGGGATGTGCCAGTTAGAATTTCAGGTTGTCTCCCACTACAGTAGATGATAGATGAGTTCCAGGGTTGTAGCTGCATATTGATAAAATTGACTTAACCCTGGATTTATAAATATGGAGTTAAGTCTCTCCCTTGGTATTCTGTGTACTTGGCTATTTCTATACCTCCCTAACAAGACAGGATGATTTTCACTCTTCATGGAAAAAAAAATGTAAACCTTCATGTGGAAGGCATTCATTTTTGGAATCTTTTATGTTATTTCTGTGATTATTTACATCTGCCATAAAGTGAACTAAGAATCTGGGTAAAGGATATTCTACCGTAAACCATAATCTGTGTCTTTTATTCAAATGACCCAAACTTTTTTTGTTTGTTTTGTTGAAGTATAGTTGATTTAAAATGTTATGTTCATTTGAGGTGTACAGCAAAGTGATTCAGATATATATATATATGTGTGTGTGTGTGTGTATTCTTTTTCAGACTCTTTTCCATTATAGGTTATTATTAGATATTGAATATAGTACTCTGTGCTATACAGTAAGTCCTTGTTGTTTATCTGTTTTATATATAGTAATGTGTATCTGTTAATCCCAAACTCCTAATGTATCTCACCCTGCCCCCACCTCCCCCTTGGTAATCATAAGTTTGTTTTCATAAATCTAATTACATAAACAAATCTACATTTTCCAAAACTTGAAATATCTGTTACTACATGAAATTATAGTAACACAGAAATTTTAAGTAATCTATGTTCAAGTTTTTTCCCATTTTTTTCTAGTTCCATCTCTAAACACCAACATAAGCTGGTAATGCTAGTTGGTTAGTTGTTTGTTCATGAACTCAACATGTTTTTATTGAGCCAGAGATTCTTCCTAGTTCTAAAGATTTGGCAGAATACAACACAGTTAGAAGGTCCCTTTCTTGTGGAGCTTACATTTTGGGGGGGAGAGACAGACAATTAGCATATAAATAAAAAATGAGATAATTTCAGATCATGATTATAACTATAAAAAGAAGAAAACAATAAAATGATATATTGGTGTGGGTGGGCAGTGGGATAGTTGGCAGTGGGAGGGCTGTGGGGTGGATGGCATTACATAAGGTGCTCCAGAAAAGGGCTCTCTAAAAATTAGATATAACTGCTAAAATTTGAGTAAGAAGGTGTCAGGTATGTGCAAATCTGAGGAAAAACATTCCAAGTAGGAAAGGCAAGAATATAAGAAAAAGAATCAAAGAAATCAAGCAATCAAACAAAAATTCCAAACTTGATTGAATTCAGTAATTATCTCTGAGTTACAGAACACTGTGCAGGCATGACCATATGCGTTTATTTGGCTGGAACAATCTGTGTTTATGCCTACTGCAGGCATGGTTACCCATAGCTCACCCATTCACTCCTAAAATATTCTGGTTTCAAGAACAAATGATGTAGTCACTCTGATTATAAATCTGAGAAAATTGTAGCTATTTATAGGACAATATTAGAAAATTTGAATGTTAATTTTATTGTACTATAAACTCAGAACTCAGAAAACTGCTTTCATTCATTAGAATCAACTGTCAGAAAAATTCTTTAAATTTAGAACAGTCCAGTTTATTTACCATCTTCTCTTGTGATCCTTATACTCTCCTTGTTAATTATCTAGTCATCTACTATAAAGCTGCAAAAAGCAAAAACAAAATTAAATACAAAAAATAATTTAAATGCCTCCTTTTATTAGGTTTCTTTTATTACATTATCACTTTCTTCTTGTCTTTGTAATCTACTTGGGAAGTAGGACTATGCAAATAAGAGTAATTGGTTAGACGTTTACCATGTTCCTTCATGTGTGCTCATCCATGGGTTATTTCCCAGTTATCTGCATCTACACACAGAAAAATCCTGCATAATTGGAAGCCAGTTTGAAAGTATATAAAATATTGAAAACATCAACACAACATATGCCCCACAACTGGACTTGGAGCCCAATAGTTAAAAAGTGGAATGTATGTCCAGCACAAATATGCCAAAGGAGCATTTTTTTTTTCAATTTTCAAGCATTTTAAAACCCTATTTTTTAGGAGAAAAGAATTGTGGTATATTTTAAAGACATTGTTTTATATATATATATTTGCAGTTTCTGTCAGACCCCAGGTGCAATAAAAGGCAAATGACATTAATTATTTTTATGTTTGAAACACTCAAAAATCCAGAGAAACCAAAAAGCATTAATGTTAAAATACACAATTCAAATAGCGGATGTGGACAAAATATTTCTGTGGCATTTTAAGGTTTGATTTATATCACCAACCAAAACATTGCCCACATTTAAGATTTTTATATTCTTTTTTCCAGAAAATTCAAAAAATTTAAAAGCACTAATATGTGCCCTTGGCTTAAAGATTCCAGACGGATAAACATGGCAAAATCATACAGTTATATATCCTTTTAACGTTCCATTTGTGCATATGCTAGATATTCAGAAGCTAAGCTATGAATCCAGAGGTATAATTAATCTAAAAATATAATGTGTTTGTCAAAGGGCCAGTATGATCTTAGTCTGCATCAATTGAAGTACATTCAGCAAAATAACAATTCCTTAAATTCTGTACCCTACTATTTAAGAGGAATGTGAATATACAGGCAAAAAATTACTTACATAGATATTTTAAAATACAGTACTTGAAATATCAAAAATACAGTACATAGTATATTAAAAATACTGTATGTATCTAAAATTCATCCTTCAAATTATTCAGTATCTACTATGTATGAGACATTTTGTCTTACCATGATTAGTAAATTCAATACTATTCACACAGAGTTTACATATTAAAAAAATCAGAAGTGTCTTCTATAGGAAATTAAAACTGTCTTAAACCATACGAAAGACTACATATGGAAGAGGGATTGTACTAATTATGTATTGTCTCAGAAAAGAGACTAAAGATTAAGAGACCTAGGCTAGGACTGGTAGAAGGGAGTAGAGAGGATAACCCTGTAGTACTTTTAATATCAAGGATTTGATTGACTCTATGGAAAATATTATCAAGTTTTGATTGATTCAGCACACATTTATTGGGCACTTATACATCAGGATCCTTGGTACATACCAGGGGAAAAATAATATTCTCACATTTGTGCATTCCTAATTTTTATTTCTAAAATTAAGTTCTTGGTTCCCACTAATAAACATCTGGTACTAGTTGTCATTAGGCTGTGGGTGGTACAGAAGAACATATTTTTATTACCAGTTTTATATAAGCTTCCTGCTATAAATTCACTTTCTTGAAATCAGAAACACTGAAGTAATTGTGTTGCCCATGTTAAAAGTGTCAAAGATACACTAAGTATGAAACATGTCACACAAAGGGCAGGAGACACTTTGAGCGTTCCTGGGTATGGCAACTTCTACTGACTCTTGTTATTCTACCAAGAAGGTTTGGAAAATTGGAGTCTCTGATACAATTTAATGCTTACCTACTTATCTAAATTAAATTCTAAATTACTTAATACATTTCTGGAAAAATAAAATCAATGAACAAGAGGTGGCCAAGATGGCAGAGTAGAAAGACCCTGAACTTGTCTCCTCCCATGGACACAGCAAAATTACAACTACTTATAGAGCAACTATCTATGAGTATAACCTGAAGACTAGCAGAAAAGATTTTCCATGGCTAAAGACATAAAGAAGGAACCACAGTGAGATGGGTAGGAGGAAAACTCACACAAGTGTAGGCTAAAGAAAATGTTACCAAACAACATGTTACCAAACAACCAATGTGTCATTGAAGAACTCAAAGAGAAAATTAAAAAAAAAAAAAAAAAAAAAAACTGGAGACAAGTGAAAATGGAAACACAAAAATCTAAAATCTATGGGAAACAGTAAAAGCAGTTCTAAGAGTGAAGTTTATAGCAATATAAGCCTACTTTAGGAAACAAGCAAATTTTCAAATAATCTACTCTTACACCTAAAGGGACTGGAAAGAGAACAACACCCAAAGTTAGTAGAAGGAAAGAAACAGTAAAGATCAGAGGGAAAATAAATGAAATAGAGACTAAAATAATAATGGAAAAGACCAATGAAACTAGGAACTGGTTCTTTGAAAAGATAAAATTGGTAAACCTTTAAACCAGACTCAAGAAAAAAGAGGGAGGCCAAATCATAAAATCAAAAATGAAAAAGGAGAGGTTACAACCCACATCACAGAAATACAAAGGCTCATAAGAAATTACTACAATTATATGTCAATAATATGGACAACCTAGAAGAAATGGACAAATTCCTAGAAATGTACAATCTCCCAAGACTAAATCAGGAAGAAATAGAAAATATGAATGGACTGATTACCAGTAATGAAATTGAATCATTAAAAACAAAACAAAACTCCAACAAACAAAAGTCCAGGACCAGATGGTTTCAAAGGTGAATACTATCAAATATTTAAAGAATTAACACCTGTCTTTCTCAAACTATTCCAAAAAAATTGAAGAGGAAAAGAATGCTTTGAAACTCATTCTTTGATGCCAGTATCATGCTGATACCAAAACCAGACACAAACACCACAAAAAAAAAAAAAAAAGGAAATTACAAGCAATATCACTGATGAACATAGATGCAATAGTCCTGAACAAAATATTAGCAAATCATGTTCAACAAAGCATTAAAAGGATCATACACCATGATCAAGTTGGATTTATACCAAGGATGCAATGAAGTTTCAATATCCGCAATGTAATTGCTGTGATACACCACATTAACAAACTGAAGACTATAAACCATATGATTTCTCAATAGATGCAGAAAAAAGCTTTTCACAAAATTCAACATCCATTTATAATAAAAACTCTCTACAAAGTGGGTATAGAGGGAACATACCTCAACATAATAAAGGCCTTATGTGATAAACCTACAGCACATCATACTCAATGGTGAACAGCTGAAAGCATTTCCTCAAAGATCAGAAACAAAACAAAGATGGCCACTCTTGCCACTTTTATTCAACATAGTATTAAAAGCAAATACTCATGTATATGCAGTATTTATAAATACTTAAGTGGAGATCAGTAAGATTTGAACAGACAATTCACAGAAGAGGAACACACATAGCTATATCATTAGATAATCAAACTCTGTAAAATTTAAAAATAGAAATCAAACGATGATTTTCTAGATTATTTGTATTTGAATATTTATTGTGTCACATATGTACCACACAGTGTGTAGCTGATTGGAATTTCAACTAGACATATTTGGTAAAATTCCTGCAATTATGTAATAACCTTTAGGACAAGAAGTAGCTATCTAGGTTCTTATTGCTGGGGACCACATTAGCAAAATGCCGGTAAACAAGCTTATATATTTCCTTCATCATTTGTATGATTATTGCAAGTAGATAATATGGCTGTGCCTTTTATAGAAACTTCAGATTCACTTTTAAGTGGGCTAAAAGGTAGTAAAGTTCTATATTATGTTTCTGAATAATCATTTGGCTGTGCGAGACATTGGCAAACTTTCTCTTACATGCTAGATAGCAAACATTTTACATTTTGTAGGCCAGAGGATCTCTGCTGCGACTTCTTGACAGTGCAGTTGTCAGGAAGGAAAACTTCCCCATAACCCTCTTAGATTTAGTATGTGGGGCCCTGTGAAGTAAACTGACAAAAGACAGATTAGCAAGAGAAAAGACAGTTTACTCATGTATGTTCACAGGAGAGCTCACAGAAACCCCGTTAGCATGTGGAGTTATATACCATCTCAGTAGGGGAGGAGGTGGAGGAAAAAGGGCATTTATGGGAAAACAAGTGACTTTTTAGGAAAGATAAATGGGCCCTGAGGAGAAAAAATGGGAGATATGATAGTTTTGTGACAGTTTCTGTCTAGGTGATTTCTTGTTCCCGTTGCCAACTTCTTTCCAGTGATTGGAGTCAATCTTCCCTGGATGTGAAACTCCAGGAAGGGGATTTATGACAGTTGAATTCCTTTGGGAGGCTCTGCTTTTTAGGCAGATAAAGGGAGTTCACAAAAGCCTCTTCCTTCATTTATTGATTCTCAACTGTCTTTAACTCAAAATAATCCTTATGCCACAATGATATATTCTGGAACCCTTTATAGTTTTATCATGAAAGCAATCATAGACAATATTTAAATGAATGAGGATGGCCATGGTTCAATAAATCTTTATTTACAAAGTCATTGGCTAAGGGTTCATAGTTTGCAGATCCTGCTCTAGACTTTTAATAGTTCTAGAGACACATACTAAATATTGATAATGCAGTTAAGATTCATCTTGTTAACAAGAAGTTTTTTACTCAATTTCCTGTACTTGGTTTGTCAAGAGCCTTCAATATTATATTTCTATAGTATTTATAATGCTGCTTTTGGAAAAGTAGGAAATAATAGCATTTAATTTTCAGATAATTAGATAATTATCTACTTGAATGAACATAATTTTGGAAACAAATATAGCTCAGATTTTTGGCTCTGCCATTTACTAGTTGTGGGAAAATAATGTCTCCAAAACTCAGTTTGTTCATTTATAACAGGGAAAGAATAGTATCTTTTTCATAGAGTTATTGTCAAAATTAAATAGAAAATACATAAAATAAGTTAGCACACTCCCTTAGCACATAGTAACTTCTAAACAACTAATGGCTAAGCTGCTGTTTTGTAGTTTATTGCTTATTAGTAAATAGAGGCTTTATTGGACAGACAATGGAGAAATGAGCATTTCAGTTCTACTGACATCCCTATAATAGATTTGAAATCTGCACCTTGAAACATTCAGTTTTAATGATGATAGTTACCACTTAAAAACTACATGCTCTAAATTTTATAACCAGGAACATATCCATATTATTTTGTTCAGAACTCTGAACAAAAAAACTACTCCTCAGCCCTCTTAGATTCAGTTCCTAAGATGAAAGTACTGAAATCAGAGTACTGATGAAATAGACCCAAGTGCCAGTTTGAAAACATATCATTTGAAAGATACAGAAGAGTCTAAATTGGTATTATCGTAAGTTCAGGATCCTGACTCTTACGTCCTTTTGTCTGAACTTACTAGCTTTATGTAAGGTTGACTGGTGACTGAAAAAGAATAGCACATTAAACAGATTAGAATAGTGCATTGAATGGTTAAATTACAATATAATGAAGTAAATTGCTATCAAGCATGGGAGAAGCTGATGACATCACAGACTCAAAACATCCTGTAACAGTCAAAAATGCTTTATTCATCCTTCCCTCTCATCAGGGAGCATTGACAACCCTAATGACATCTGGGTTTCTTTCAAGCCAGTGGGTTTTGGACAGGGTTAAGAGTTTTTTACTTTGGTTCACAACCCCAATTAGGAAAAAAATTAGCCACTATCAGGGGATGAACAATTCTTTTCACAGAAGACTTCTTCTGAGTATATTTGAAATGCAAATGTTAAAACCCCTAAAGAAAATGAAGGCAAAATAAATAAATAAGCAGTGCAAGTGTTCTTAAGAGCTGCAGTAATTTATTATCAAGCAATTAGCCTTGCAAGAAGCTCCCATTTCTCAGTTTAGAATATTTCGGTCAATATTGAAAATATAATTATAATAAAGGTTGAAGACACAGTGCAGTACTCAAATGTTAACCATTTACAAACAATTTGTCTTTAATGACAGACAGGAGAGCATCTAATTACACTCAACATTTCAAGAAAGGCTGACTATTTGCCGAACAGCTCTCCATTTGATTGCCTGTAAAGTGCAGTCCTGGGTTGTTAAAGGGAAAATAGGATTTTTGGCTCCAGGTAATTAACTTTCCCGCTGTTCCTTTCTTAGGCCCTAATGAAGGCCCTTTGAAGTCTTCATTTTACCAATGGGTATTTGTCAAGGCCAAAAAAATAATGTACAGCCCAAGTCCTTCAAATAATAGTTTTCTTTATCATTCCTCTGTAAAAATCTTTGAAATGACTAATGATGGCCTGAAAGGTGCAAAAGAGCAAGGCTCTCTGCTTGAAAGGAGCTCAGTCATCTGGAGGGCTGGGACAGGACAGCCTTGGAGAGGAAAGTGATACTGAGCTGAAGCAGGGTGGAGACGGATTATTTGAAATCTAGATACTTTCAACAAAGGCTCATTCTTCAAAGCATTGTGGAAAAGTGTAAAGGAGGAAAAAAGTATGAAAAGTAAAGATAAGTGAAAAAATTTAAAGCGTATTTTAAAATACATACATGATCACAGGAATTCTTTGTGGAGTGTGAATGGGCCTGTATTTAGAAGCATTTGCTTGAAATAGGAATAAGGGTGAGATCAGTCACAGAGTTGGCCTGCTGCATTTGTCTCAGAGATCACTAGATATCTTTCTAGCACTTCTTTTTCTCCTATGAGTCTAGCATTTATAGAATCCATTCGAAGAGAACTCAGAAGTGCAGCGTTTCTTGGACTCTTGATAAGCTGTCTGAATCAGGTGCCATTGTGCCACAGATTTCCTCAAGCAAGCCCCTTCCTTTATTAAGGTGCACGAAGAGACTTTGAATTACTGATTTGCTTTTGTTAAGACTTCCCTGCCCAGTTTCCTAAGTGGCCTATTTGAGATGAGTTTTCTTAGAGCTGATAATGAGCTAATTCTGACACATTGTGGGGTCTCACATTCTGATATATGTATTTCAGATTATTCAGAGAAGAGAGAACCAGCATTAATGGAATCCTCACTGTGTGCCACATTACCACTGTGTCACTTTAACCTCCCAGCTTTTGTGAGGTTGAAGGGATAATCTTAATTAGTTAGTCTCCTCCTGGACTCAACCCCTAGTACCCTAAACTTGATTTACTTAAACCATTACATAAACCACTCTACCAGCAATGTCTTTAACACTCAGTACAAATATGCTTCCAGCAAACTCACTTGGAAAAATCTATAAACGTTTGAATAATGGAACCATCTGCTTTCTCCAGTGCTTCACTCATAGCTTATTCTAGCTGTAGTATGTTCAAACGATGCCTCTAATCACTTGCTTAAGACTTGCTTCCCTTCTCAACATGCAAATGTTCTTTAATTCCCCCACATGTAATTGTCAAAAAAGAAGACAACAGGCCCCAAACAGAGTCACTAAGCCCCACATCACCAAACTGACTTCAGTTGATTACAGTTTTGGCTCTCCCAGAAATGGAATCTTAAACCAGTCAGTGAGGAATCACCTGATCAGCACTGGTGAGGTAATCTTCCCAGTTACCTGCCATCCCCTAAAGGAAAGTAACCGTGCAGTAACCACTCTTCTTTTTTGCCTAGTATGACTTCCTTGCTCCAGCTCCCTTCTCCTACAAAAGTCTTTCATTTTATACAGCTTCCCAGAGCTCCTCTCTATCTGCCAGATTGGAGCCTGCCCTGTTCAAATAAATTTTTGCTCAAGTAAACTCTTAAAATTTTTAATATGCCTCAGTTTATCTTTTCACATAATACATCTTCTTGGATCTTACATTCTCCTCTAAGCATCATCTGATCTCTCCTTCACCAAAAAGCCTGTACATCAGAAAGAGTGCTAGACACATGCTGTCCCCATTGCTTCACCTGCTGTTTAACTAGCCCATTGAAATCTGATTTGTGTGCCTCACGGTCACATCATCTCTGGGCCTCTCTGCTACTCCATAACTATCCCTTCTAAAACCCTTGGGTCCCAAGATCTGATTTCTCCATGTTCTCCTGCCTTGTTGGTAGTTCCATCTCAGCCTCCTCTTCCAGAATGTTGTTTTTTCTGTATTAATAACTTGCATTCTGATATTTTCTAAAATCAATCCCTGGCTTTTTTCTCTCCTTATTTTGACCTCTTTCTGGGGTCTCCTATGTTCCCTGATGGCATTCATTTCTGTGGTCAAAGCCAGACCTCACTTTGAGGCTCTAGACACAGACTTTAAACTTGAATTACAGACCTAGGAAATCTCTTCTTAGATTTCTTGTCTTTCCTACCACCCCCCCCCCCAGTATATTTCTCCTTTATTATTCACAAACCTAATTAATGACACCATCATCCACCCATGAGCTAGTCTGGTAATGGCTGAAAGCTTAGAGATGACGAAGACTTGGCTTGTACTTTTCCACATTTTACTCCTGAAGCCACAATAGGAAGGGCAAAGGATACAAGTGGTAGACAAAGGTCCCAATTTCTTCCTTGTCCTCATGTGAAGGAGTGCTCAAAATCTGGTGGGTTTGTTTGTTTGTTTACAGCACACATTTGGCTTGTTTTATTCATTTTATGAGGGGGTGATAATTGTGTTTATTCATTTATTTCTATTTGGAGGAGGAAGTGCTGGGGAATGAACCTGGGACCTCGTGCACGTCAGGCATGTGCTTTACCACTTCAGCTATATGATCCCCCAAAATCTGGTGTTCTTGACCACCCACAGAGGAAGAAATGCCTGCCAGGTCAGGGAAACGCAGAATTCCGGGCACACTGCCGCTCTGCATGTTGCTGCATCAGCACTCTGAAGCAAATTATTGTATGAGAAGGCCGTGACCTCCTTGGTATGCCTGCGCGTGAGCAGTCTTCCTAGATATATGCCCCTGCACCAGGCCATAGGAGTCTTCTCTGTATGTCCTTTTAGGAGGTATTTGTGGACAAGCCTTGTCATGGCCCACCAAAACCCAGTTACCCAAGTCAGAAAATGTACCCTTGCTTTCTCCCTCTCCCTCACCTCCTATATTCAACTAAGGATTAAGTTCACCCACTTTTATTCATCAATGTCTTTTGTCTATCTATTCTTCCTTATTTCTGGTGCTATTGCCACCATCATTCTCAGATGAGATACTGCAAAATCTTCAACCTGATCTCTGCCCTCAATCCCTGCCCTCTCTCCCATCTGTTCTCCACTACTGTCAGCATTAGCATCCTACACTATAAATATGATACTTCCTCACCCCTTCTCAAAAATCCTTCAATGACTCCTCTTCACCTTCAGGATAAACTCTAACCTCCATAACACAGCAACAGATCCAATATAAGCTGGGTCCTTTTGAGCCCCGAAATCTTTCTTATCATTGGCTTTTCTTCTCCTCTTCCTGCAAGGGATTTCCAGTTCCTCCAGCATGTGCTCTTTCTTTAACCTCCATGCCTTCTAATAGGTGTGGAATGCTGTCCCTTTGACTCCCACCTGCACCACGGCCCTCTTCACAGTGATGTTCACTTGTCTGACAAAACTAATTTCAGGTCTACCCACATACCTCATCTGCAAGTCTTGGATTCCATTTTCATAACACATCTAGACTCCAGCTGCTTCTCATACTAGTTCAGGTGACTGTGATCTTTCAGATAGATTCTTGCAAGTCTGTTGACTTCTGCCATTGCTTGCCCCATGGTGTATTCCCTTACACAGCAGCTAGAGGGACACGTGAAATTCTGTTACATCGTATTACTCCTCTGCTTACAACTAACAGACTTACTTAAGAAAAAGCAAAAATTCTCACAAGGGCTTTAATAGCCTACATGATCTGGTCTCTAATCACCTCTCTGATCTCACATCACATGTTTCTCCCAATCATTTTAAGTAGGCAATACTGTCTTGTTTGCTGTTCCAACACACTCTGCCTTGGGACGTGTTTCTTCTGCCCAATCATTATACTCTCAAGTTTTTTATATATACACACATATATATGCACATCTTCTGATGTATGCATAGATCCATATGTATGGCTCGTTCCCCCATTCCAAACGCTACCTTACAAAAACACCTTGTCTGATAACTCCAACTAAAAGAACAATCCTTCCTTCAGTATTCTCAATCTTCTTATCTCACTTCCCCTTTTTTCACAGCATCTTCCAACGTGTCCTATATTTTGTGTTGTTTTTTTCTTCACTATCCCAATAAATATAATCTCCAGGAGAGGGACCTTCATTATATTGTCCACTGCTGTATCCCCAAAACAGGGGATAATGAGTAAATGAGTGCACAGATGAAAAAGTAGATGGTTAGATGAATCTATTGTCTTTCCTTTTGTGTCCTTCAGACACTATAGATTCCAAGTAAAAATGTATTATCACTTTTTTATGATTCTAAAGACATTTTGCTCCCAATTTTGAGATATTTGGAAACAAAAGGTATCACATTCCATAAGTTACTATTACCCAGTAACTTGTAAATACATGTTATTTGTTTGTTTCACTTCAAAGAGTTTACATTTCAGGAGGATGCCATGTTGGGAGACCATTAACACTTTACAGAGCAGAGGCAATCTTTAAATATCATTTTGCTTTTATTTTCTTGCCTAAATCAATTCTATTTTAGAGATAACCCCAGTAACAAAAATAAGACAGCTTAAACGTACTAGGTTTAACATACTAGATGTTTTAGTTTCCTAGTACTGCCCTAACAAAGCATCACAAACTGGGTGGCTTAAAGCAACAAGAGTTTATTCTGTCACAGTTCTGGGCACTAAAAATCTGAAATCAAGATGTTGGCAGTACCTGGCTCCCTCCAAAGCCACTAGAGGAGGATCTTCCTTGTCCCTTCCAGCCTCTGGTAGCCTCAGGTGTTCCTCAGCTTGCCGCAGCATAACTCTAATCTTTAGCTCTGTCTTCATGGCCATCTTCCATCTGTGCCTTTCTTCTTCTTGTAAGGACATCAATCGTATTGAAATAAGGGCCCACCCTTCTCCAGAATGATCTCACTTTAACTAGTTACATCTGCACAAACTTTTTCCAAGTAAAGTCACATTCTAAGATGTTCAAGGAGTCAGAACATTAACATATTATTGGGGGGGGGGCACAATTCCACCCGTAGCACCAGGGAAACAAAGTCTTATACATTTCCCTCCATTGAGGTTGCTCCTTTATTCATTTCACAGACATTTACTCAGCAACTGTTTTTTAATAGACGCAATGCTAGATTCTGAGCAACAAGAATGAGTTAGACCTAGTCCTTGCTTAAAAGGAGGTATAGAAACAAACACTTAAAATGCCACTTTTAGATGTGATACCAGTGGTATCGATCAGAGTGCCATGGGGGCGTAGATTAGTGTGTGATTAATTCAGCCTGTGAGACCAAGCTAGCCATTACAAAGATAATTTTCTGAATTTAATATTAATGGAAGTATAAGAGCTAAGAAGGAAGAAAGATCAGAGGAGATCTTTCCAGATATGGGTTCATTCAACACACATATATTGACCACCTGGTATGTGCTAAACATAAGAGTTAGGTGCTGGCATACAAATATAATTTGGGTTGCTTTTAGGGAATACAGACATTAAACATTCTGTTTTTTATGGGATACTAATTTAGTGGGGAAGACAGAAAAGTAAACAGACAATCATAATAAAATGTGATAGGTACTATGATGGAGCTATAAATGAATAGAGGAAAACAAATAATTTGGTTTGAATACCATGTTAAATGCTTTGGCAATGTCATGCAGACTCATATAGATGAGTGACATGATTAGACATTTTGCCAAAAAGAAAACGCAAGACTCCTATAGAGCATTTTATTACAGTCTGAAGAATATTTCAGACAGTGCAGTGTCAATCTCTCTTTCATTGAAAGTCCAGATTTTTATATAAATATACCCATATGCTCTTTGCTAGATGTTGCTTGGATGTTGTGTTTTTATCACTATCCATAAATTAGCCACCCAGGGTCTAAAACAAACAGATGATAAGAAAGGAATAAAAAGGAGGGCCAAGTTTCTTTCTCTTGGGCATCAAGCTATAAAAAAAAAAAAAAAAAAAAAAAAGAAAAGGGAAAGAAAGTACCAAATCAAAAATTATTTGAATCTAAAGTTTTTCTATGCATTATGAAAACATAATCTCCTTTTAAATCACTGGATTCTGTAGTAAGAAAGGATATGGGGAAAATCCTCACTTACCAGAGTCCACATTTTTTCTAAACACAACATTTTCTCATGGTCCCTTTTGTTTTAAGGGTATCTCAGAAATAACAATTTGACATAAATGGTCATATATGAAAATTGTAAAGAAAAGATTTACATACACATATGAGTATACATTTATAACTTATCTTTTTAAATGCATATAAATGAAATTCTATAATATATTGACCACTGGAAGCTGCCTTAAAAAATGGCAGAGAGAACTTTTGCTAAAATTGTGAAACATAAGTATAAAACCCCATCTTTGAGGAAAAACTTTTCCTCTACCATCTTACGTTAAGTTCTTGAGGGCCTGCAAATTAGATTGACAAAAGACAGATTAGCAAGAAAAATAACAAATTTTAATCACCTATTTACATAAGGGAATTCACCAAGAAATGTGACTGGTTCGAATGTAGTGGTTAGAATTTAGAACACATAGGCGAAAGGGATGGGGAGAAGAAGACGTATGGGAAAAAAAATGAAGGCACTTCTGGGAAAACAAATGACTTTTTGGTGAGCCCTTAGGAGAACAGACGGGACATAGGATAGTTTTGTGATAACTTCTTTTGGGTGTGCTGCTGACTTCTGTTTGCCTCTGGTGATAAGAATCAACTGTCCCTGGTTGCTTTCCAGGAGGGAATTTATGACAATAGAGTTCTTTTGAAGAAGGCTCTATTTTTAGGTAAATAAGGGGTTTCGGAAACTCTAATGCCTTCAGCTCAAAATAACGTATGCTACAGTGGCATATTCTAGATCCCTTTAAGCAGAGAACAGAAAGATGTGTACAAGTTCTCAACAGAAAAGTAGAGACAATAGGATCCTCACTCTGTGCTGAGCACACTAAGGCTGAGAAGAATAAGCTTTCTGTGCTTTCACTTTGAAACTGGGTGGCTACCACGTCCAGTGGAGCATCTAAGGATAGATAGATTTCACCGCCAAGGTTTAACTCAGAGATTAATGGACTAGGCGCTTTTGCCCTTGTCCCTCTCCTCTTTCTTTTCTCTGCTTTTTATAGGAAAGAATTATAAACAGCTTAAATTAGTCAAAACCCTCTTTGCTTTGGTTATTTTCTAACTACCTCTGCAGATAAAAAAAAGATCTACTCCTGATAGTTAAGGAATTTTAATTAGGACTTTGAAATCCAAACACAACAACAGCTCTGTGTGTGATTAAAAACTAAGGAGACCAGGGAGAACCCAGGGTGTCCGCAGTGAGCCTGGGTCTCTGAGATCGGAGAGTGATGGAAGACCTGGAGTGAGCCACCCCTCCTTGTGGCAAGAGGAGGGGGGCCTTCAGTGGCTCCAGAGCCAGTGTCGGGTAGCGGGGAGCGTGCGGTGCCCGCATGACCTTCCCGCCTCACAGGCTGATTTTGATACCACTACCATCAAACATTCTTTTAAATTATTTGTACTGAATATAGGTAATGCAAATCATAATCTGAAGGGATTTTTTTTCTATAAAAATATTAAAAATGTGTTTGTCTTTCTTTAATGGACCATTGCCATCTTGCTCTCTGTATTTCTATCATAAATTCTGTGGTTGTAGCTTCTATTCACTTCTTTTCTATTTTTTACTCACTTTTATGTACAGTTGAGAGGTTTTAAAGGCACTCTCATTTGCTGAATATAAAAACTGAAGTGTAACTGAAATCCTTAGAAGAGCAAACTATGTCTATCACGCACCATTACCTTCTACATTGTTTGTGATTACTGGGCTTGAACGTAACAAAAGGCTTCGTTAGAAACCAAGGGCAGGATCCCACCTTTTTGAAAGAATCTATTAAACAAAACAAAACCCATGAGATTTAGGGGAAAAAACAAAGAAAGAAACATCTGACCCATTTTTAGCATGCTAAAATAAACCACCAGCACCATCCATCAGGAGATTTCAGACAATGGCACTAGCACAAAGACTTCATCCAAATGGAAAGGTGATTTGAGTTGAACTGTTGGGATGCCTCAGCCTTTAATTAATTCATTAGTTTAATTAATTCATCAGTTATGGCCCAGTTCAAACTTAAAAACTTTTCTTATATGCAAAATATACAAAAATACATGTGCATGTGTGCATGTATATATGTGTGTGTATATATATGTATCTACGTGCTATAGAGTGGGGCAAACACAAACACACACATACACAATTAAGCCACATTAAGGTGAGTCTAAAAACACATATTATACAGACTTTTTCACATGTTAGACAGGGCTGTTAGATTTTTAATGACAACAAAGAAACTATGATCAGTTATGAGATTTACAGTGGCCAAATGTTTATGAACCTATTTCAGTTAAAGCATTACCTCTATTTTGAACAAATAAATAACTTTATAGAGCCCATGACAGATCAGAGTTGTGCTCTGATTGTATCATCCAGCATATCCAGCAAGTTTTTATGTACTACCATTGAAATAGGAAAGTAGTGACTTAAAATTAACATAAGAATTACTAAAGATAACCGTGAATGTCCTAGCTGTCATCACAAATTCTAAAACTCTGATGATTGCAGTCTTTACGTGAGTTCCTTTCAGAAAATAAGGTTTTGCAAAAAGAGAGTGTATAATACATGCATATAATTGTTTAACTTGTAATCTGGATTAAAAAATAGAAAGAATGACAGCAGGTTTTGTTCTTTTTTTTGGTTTGTTTTTACTAGTAAAACTGGTTGGTATTATTGGTTACATACTTCTACCTTCCTCAGCAATTTCATCTAAATGTTCAGTTTGCACTTATCCAATCAAATGAACACACAGCAGGAGTGACTTTATAAAAATGATCCTTTACCCAGTCCCTTATGTTATCCTGGCCCATGTCAGTGTTTTGAAGGTATGATTTTAGGTGGCAAGAAATAAGTGAAAACACTGAAACTCCAAGCCAAAGCATTTTATTCATTCTATGTATGAACTTACTCTTGTCATAACTACCCCCAGCATTTGGGGAAGAGGTGCAAATTAGGACTATAATCCCAAGAGTTGTGCTCTTAATATAGATACCCGTAGCTGCTACAACATCTGTTGTAGAAGCTGGTTAGAATCAGCACTACTTAGTTTTAAAGAAAGATCAAAATGGTCTTTATTGTCTTGCTTTGGTTCTGTATTAAAAGTGAGATATTTTATTCAGCAGTTTTCCATCTTGTTTTGACACAACAGGACTCATGATGGGTGATGGACAGGTGGATGATTGAGTTGTTTTTGAGATAAGAACTGCTTAGCAGAAGAGTTGTGGAGCAAAGCAGCCAATAAAACCATCTACAAAGAATAATGGACAGTGATGACAGAGCTATAAGCACAGCAGGAGACAGTTTTAGTTCCCTTTCCTGTCTGCACTTTCCTCTGCATTAGCAAGGGTTGGGTCAACACCTGCAATATAATGCACTTTAAATCTCATGCAAGATCACCCTGCTCAAGAGAAAAAGGTTCTATCAGATTTGCCTTCAACTTTGTGGAGCCTTTGTGATTGTGTCACTACCTAACAAAACACATAGGTCTGGGCATCACAAGAAGAGATAAGCCAAACTATGACAAATTCTTAGCATCTGGTAATCCCAACCTATTTACATATAGAGATAAAAAGATCTAATCAAAATGAGAGAACCTTACTTCTCCCTCAACAGCAAACAGAAAAAGTGCTGAGTGGACACATTTTTAATTTCTAAATCCTAATTTTAGTTTCACTTCCACATTCCCAAGTTATTGAAGAGAGAAGAGTAATGGGAGTACAGGAGAAACCCTGGCTTGAGCCTCAGCTGCTGGTGCTCTTAGGCAAAATTGGAAATTTGAAGAGAAGCCTAATTTTATGAGACTAAAAATTTCCTGGGAAATAACTCAGGCTGAGAGATACTAACAAAACCTCTTTCTTTGGAGGGCAAGAGCAAAGAAAGCCAGTCATTAAGATTGTCCCAATGGATATGTCGCTGAGTGGAGTATTTCATAAATTGAAACCAGAAATTCTGCTTTGCTAAGAACTCTACAAGACACAGACAAACCATCATGGGATGTAAGAGTTTCCTGGGCTGGTTTTATTTGTTACTTCTTCAAACAGGTTTAAAACATTTTTACATTCAGTGTCCAGTTAATGAGGGCAGTGAGAAATTGATTTGCTCTTTAATTACGTAAAAAACAAAAGGTTCACTTATTACTTCATTTCCATTGTCTGAATCAGACCTCGCATTCTAGAAGTAGTTTACAAACCATCTCCGTTTTCTTTTGTACTTGTTCTTTTTCGGCATTATTGTGATATTTCAAAACTTTTAGGAGGCACATTAAGCCATTTACAACTTAGATAATAAAAGAAAAAAATTAGTGTCAGTAAACAGCACCATACCATGTATTATTATTTTTAAGTTTTCAGTTAACTGTGATCACTGGATTTCAACTAAGAAAGGTACTCGACCTTGTGAAAAGAATCAACTGAAACAGATCTGTGTTAGCAAGGAGTTGCTGCTGTTGCTGTATTGTGATGCCATTTGGATCACTTTTATCAAATTCCAGCCGATGGTTCAGTACATTTCACAGGGAGTAAATATCATAAGATACCAGTAATATTTCATTTCTCTTACATGCAGGTAGCAGAGTTACACCCTGGCTGGCCTACTCCTTTCTCAGACTCTTCTCCAAGACAGAGTAGTACCATCTGAAGACCCTCTATGTTAGAGCAACCTTTTAAGATGAGACCAGTTAATCCCCAACTTTGCCTTAGAGCCCTACACAGGGTTAGGGGCTATGCAGTTCCCATTTCCCATGTTTACATGAGTTTCTTCCTCTAGCCTCTCTGTCCTTCCTTCAGTTCCAGTTCCTCCTCTCCATGGAAAAAGGACTGACTGATTTGATTGGTGAGATGAGGAGGATTTGGTGCCCATTGTTCCACTGGTCTGTGTTCCTCCTTTGGTTAGCAGCCCATGCCCTGGGCCTCACTCTGTGTCCCTGCTCTCAGAGCCCTGTGGGTATGAGACTCTGGTTGTCCCTTGCCGCTTATCTGTGTAAACATCCTGCATACCCTGTATTTCTAAAAGAAGTTTTCTGAGATCTCAACTCAGGCAACAGCTATTAGGAAGTCTGTGCACAGTCCAAAGCTCCAGGATATTGTCCCCAGAGAAGATAATGGACCTGACAGGTTCCCAGGACCTCACACAGGGAGACTATGGCAGAAGAAAAGGTAAGAAACTGTGGATGACATTTGGCAGTTGATTGAAAATGTTTATGAGCATGTGAAAGACATTCCTTGGAAGCTCACAGAAAGACTCAGAGGAGAAAATTCAGGAGGAGGCGTGGTGAGCTTGTGAACTGTGGGTTCAAGCCATTCAAGCCATTATTATATTTGGGATTTCAGACTAGTGAAACCTGGGGAAATTTAGGTTACCTGTACGTACATCAAATAAGTTGTTAAAAGCAACGTATTTGTTTAAAGTACTTTGTTTTGGATTATATAATTTAACTGTAAGAATATGTCTGTGGTAGACAAGATAACCATAACTTCTCTGTTTCACATGTACGAAACTGAGGCATGGAAGGCTATGAAGTTGCCCTATGTTACATAGCTGGCAAGGAGTGGAGAGGAATTTTAAAATATGTATGTTCTCTCATTTATAGAAAGATTCAATAATACATTCTGTAGAATTTATCAAGCCTACAAATTCTCCATCAGAGAAGTATTTGTACAAAATTTTACAGGAATACAGAGTTACTTAAATGTAACTGGCTTCAAAAATAGAGAAATAGTTTAGGGCTTAGTAATTGTGATGGACAGACTTTAAGATGGTTCCCAGTGATCCCTGCCTCCTGGTAATCACACCTTTGTGTAGTCATCTCCCTTTGAGTGTGGATGGCACCTGCAACCTGGCTCTAGTAAACAGGATACAGCAATGATGTTGGGTGTCACTTCTGTTATTATATTACACAGGGTTGTAGTTTCCATCTTCTAGCAGACTCCCATTATTGGCTCTGTCTCTTGCTGGCTTTGATGAAACAAACTGCCATGTGAAAAGTCCTACACGGCAAGAAACTGAGGAAGACCACCAGTCAACAGCCAGCAAGGAATTGAATCCTGCCAACAACCATGTGAGCCTTGAAGTGGATCCTTCCTCAGTCCAGCCTCAGATGAAACCCCATACCTGATGGACACCTTGATTGCAGCCTTGTGATACGCTAAAGCAGAGGCCTCAGCAAAGCCATGCCACAGAAACGATTAGGAAATAAATGTGTTGGTTTAAGCTGCTAAGTTTATGATAAAGTATTATGCAGTAATAGTAATTAAAATAATAATTTATCTATTTTCTTTTCAATAAAACAAGAATCCTCCTGTAGGTTAAAGCTATAAGCCGCCCTAATAACTATGTTTGCTGTTATCCCCCTGTTTCATATGCTACCCTAACTTTTACCAGGTAATAGAATGAGTACTTGTGCCTGGTGATCTTGTACAGCAGACATAGTTGTCTTACTGTGTTAATCTCTTACCTCCCTGGCAGAATTTAATGCTCAGCTGTCTACTACCAGGCACTGCAAGGCCAAAATCATTTATAATAGATTGTTTAAGAATATTTCTGTATTAACAGGTCCTTGTGGCATAAACATTAATTGAAAGCATAACTCAATCTCAAGGTACCTTATGGAACATTTATCGTGAATAGCTTTACCAAAGCCTGGAAACAAGTGATCAGAATTCTCCTCTGATGATGTATGCAGCCCAGGACTGTTGTGACAGATGAGGGAAAGAAGGGAAAGAAGAAAAAGATATCAATCTCCTTATATTATTCCCAGGCAACTTTTCATTTGGGGCATCTATTTTATTAAATGTCTTTTATTCCTCTTCTTTTCGTGCAAGAAGTGGAAATGAGAAAGAAATTGGTTTAATCATTTTCTGAGAAATCAGCTAAATTCTAATGTTGTTTGATCACATGCAGTTGCAAAAATGTCAAGTGCATTTCCATTTAGAGTGCTTGCTTAAACAGCCGTGCAAAATGGGGAACACCCGAAAATCAGCATATATCATAAGAGTTTTGATTTTTTTCCAGGACACACTTGCATTAATCCACTCTGTTACTCTTGAAAATAATGCATTTTCCAGCACATCATTCCTTAAATGAGGGTGATCCATCACCGCTGGAGATTCACCAGTGAGGCGCATTAATAAAAGCAGACAGCTTCAGTTGTGTTTTCTTTGGGAAGGTTTGCTCCTCATGAGTACATTTGGCTGCTTATGCCAAAAATCCAACCCAGATGTTTCTACCACTTCTATTTTCCTTTCTAGGACATTTCCCTTGATAATAGTCTATCACAATTCAGTCTACTCTTTATTAAGGAGCTGTTCATCACAAAATATTCTGCGTGACGTAGTGAGATGGAATTTTTCTCCCCTCTTCTGAAAACTGAAGAATTAAAAGTGTGGTACTAGACATCCTATTCTATGATTAACTCAGAACTATTATGTGATTAAAACACACATTCAAACATCCATTTGAATAATCACCAATGAGGCTCAGATGTGGAGTTTAAACAAATTTTACATTTTTATCGCATGGTTTTCAAATCTTAAATATTTCTGGATCATTTGCTTCTTGCAAATGGGTAATAATGTGCTATATGGGAGAACTGAATATTTAAATTTCAGCATTTAATTAGATTAAGAATTAGCTAAGTGATGTTTTATTGAATGAGAAATTATATGGTATTTCTTGTCCTAATCAAAACCCATTTTTTTCATTCCAAAATATCTGTATAAGTACATCACATATTCAGGCAGTACCACTGATTTTGCAGTTTAATCTTTAAATCACACACTATATTTTAGAATCTAGACATTCTGTAGGGTGGGGTGAATTCTCCAGCATAGCTACATCTTAACTTTAATGAAAAGATTTCATTTTCTCTGAATATTCATTCTGACAATTCCATACTTCAACTATATATAATGATTGAAATGAATGTCTATGCTTATAGTGTTGCATCAAATATCTACTCACCTCAATAATGCTGGAAGTAAAAATGTCTTAATCTATAAATTAATAAATAATCAGCACTCAATTATATGTTTATGAAATTTAGAGAAATATAAAAATATAACAATAAGATACATAGAATCTCCCTAGAACATACCACCTTTTTTTTATGTTATTCTTAGTAAATAGAGTCAAAGGAATTCAATCAAGTAAAGACAATTGATGAAATATGTGTTGATTAATCATAGCAATATACTTCCATGGTAGATCTATGAGGCCATGCATTATTTGAAACATAATTTACAAAATATTCTCAGTAGAAATAGAGTTGAGTATCTAATTGCATGAAGTTGCCAAAAGATGGGGAGGAATTTATTTTTTTCTTCCAGTTTTATTGAGATATAACTGACATACAGCAACTGTATAAACTTGAGGTGCACAGCATAATGGTTTGTGTGACAAACCAGCACACAAATCAGCATAAGCTGATTGTCACAATAAGTTTAATGAACATCCATCATCCCATATAGTTAAAAATAAAAGAAAAAGAAAAAATTTTTTCCTTGTGGTGAGAACTCTTAAAGTTTACCCTCTTAATTTTCATATACAACACACAGCAGTGTTAATAATATTTATCATGTTGTATGTTACAGCCCTAGTACTTATTTGTCTTATAACTAGAAATTTGACCTTTTGATTGTCTTCATCCAGTTTCCCCTCCACCCACCCCTGCCCCAGGTAACCACAAATCTGATCTCTTTTTCTATGAGTGTGTTTGCTTGTTTGTTTGTTTTTAAAGTATAATTGATGTACACCACTATGGTAGTTTCCAGTACACAACATAGTGATTTGATATTTCTATACATTATAAAATGATCATGATCAGTCTAGTTACTATCTGCCACCATACAAAGATATTACATTATTATTGACTATATTCCCCTCACTGTATGTTTCATCCCTGTGACTCATTTATTTTGCAACTGAAAGTTTGCTCCTCTTCCTCTCCCTCACCTATTTCATTCATCAGGTTTTAAAAGAGAAGAATGTTACCATAAGACCCAGATTTAAAATCAGGAAGAGTCATATGTCCTCATATAAAGAAAAGCTGGCCTAAAGAAAGAAAGAATACATTCCAACCAATTGAGGAAGTCCACACGAGAAAACCTACTAAATAAATGAGTTGGAATGTTCAAAGGCAAATGCTTAGTATGAAAAGGAACATGTTGTGAAACAAAGGAGGCCCCTGGGAACAAATAAACTCGTGTACTTGGTTTTTCCCTACAATTTCCTGAGGTTGGATATGAATTTCATAATGTCTCAGAGCACCAAAGTTCAAATTAGTAATACTAAATTTTTTATCAAGGTAGAAGTTACTACAATATACTGAATATAGTTCTCTGTGCATATAAATTTGTTTATCTCTTTTATATATAGTAATACTAGTTTTTAATCACCACTAGAGTTATTCTCTAGAAGGTGACAAGCAAGTGTCACTCTATCCAAACAACTAGAACATCCTGGGTAAGCTACAAAATCAGGGTTTAAAAAATCAGAGAATTGAGTATGTAAAGGAACAAAAAATGAACTAAAATCCTGAAAGTTATGAGCACTTGTGCACCTGATTTCACTACTAACAAAGATAGAAGAAGAGAAATATTTCAGAAATTAAGTGCAAGACATGTAGAAATCTGAGCAACTTTTAATTAACTTTCCACAGCAGGACATAGATCAATATAATGGATGAGAATCAAAAGCATCTCAGCCGCACAGTGAGTCTGCACCCATTCACTCAATCTTTCCCCAAGAATTAATCCATGATGGGGTACACTGAAGCCTGGAGACAAAGCGGCAGAGTTGAGAGAGATACCACTCAAGGTACCTGGGCCTTTTCCAAAGGCAAAGCAACTATCTGCTGAGAGCTGGGTCTAGGAGGGAGTAATGAGAGAAATTCAGAGGTTCTCTGGGCTTTTGTCAACTACATAGAAGCAGCATGCCAAAGGCTGAGGACGGGACAGGAGAACAGAGAGAAATCCCTCTGAGAAACTCTGGCCATTCACCAAGTATACTGCAGTAGTACAGAAGCCTAAGTAGGCTGGGCTGCAGGACAGAGAGATTTCCCAAGGAGTAGGACCAGAGAGCAAAGGGAACTTCCAAATGGCCCAGAAAGCTGGAAGCTGGATGTTAATGAAAAAGAGATTAGCAGACTCTTTCCAGTGCTCAAGATCCCAAGTCTTTCTAAAGGGAAGCATTTTAAGTCAGATCTTCAAAGTATTTTAAGTCAGTGATGAACTGAATTTAACTAAAACTGCAAGAAAACTCCAATATAGATTAGGCTGAGTTAGCCCTCATCACAAATGGCTGACATAAGATGGCCATTTGTCTTTATGGAGATAAATATTATTTACTTTGGTCTCTTACATACAAAGTCTGTCATATAAATAATAATAACAATGAAGACAAATAAGCTATATGACCTTTGACGAAGAGAGGAAATAATCAATGGAAACAGAACTAGAATTGGCCATGATGCTAGCATTATCTATCAGACAGCAACTTTAAAATAACTGGAAAAAATATGCCTAGTGGAAAAGGCATGTACAGATGATGAATTTTAGCAGAGAGGTGGACATTATAAAAATGAAGAAAATGAAATATGCAATGTCAGAAATAATTTTTTCTATGGGATTAACAGAAGACCAGACACAACAAAAGAATCAATGAATTTGAAGACCTGTCAACAGAAATTATGTAAAGTGTAACCCAAAGAGGGGGAAAATGGCACAGAACACCTGAGGCCTGTGGAACAATATTAAATGGTAGGGCATTTTATGTGTAATTGAGGTCCCAGAATATGAGAAAATAGAAAGTGGGCCAGAAGAACTATTTGAAAAAACTATTGCTGAGTTTTTTTTTTTTCCACAAATTGATAAACTATATCAACCCATAGATTGAGAAAGCTCAACAAACCTCAAGCAGTGTAAATGCAAAGAAAACCATAACTGGTTTCATCATTCACAAACTGATGAAAACTAAGTATAAAAGAAACAGCTAAAGAAAAAAGAATCATTACATGGAGATATATTGGTAGCTGACCTCTCAGAAACAATGAGAACCAAATACAATTGAATGACATCTTTAAGTGCTAGCGAAAAAAAAGAACCATCAAAATGGAATTCCATATCAAGTGAAAATACTCTTCAAAAATGAAGTCAAAAAAAGACATTTTCAGACAGACAGAAGCCAAGCAGATTTCACTGCTAGCAAACCTGTACTGGATGGAATATTAATATCCTTCAGGAATCAACACCATAGGGAAGTCAGATATGAAGAAACCATTAAGGGCACTAGATAGTGTAAATATGGGTAAATATAAAATATCTTTTTACTTTAATTACATTCACACATAAAAATTTATCTTTAAATTTTTTTAAAAAATTGAAGTACAATCAGTTAGAAAGTGTCAATCTCTGGTGTACAGCACAGTGTCCCAGTCATGCATATACACACATATATTTGTTTTCATATTTTTATCCTTAAATGTTTTAAAAAGAATATTGGCTTATTAAAGCAATATGTTTCTAGCATATATAGAAGTAAAATATATTACAATAAGAGCATGGAATTATACCATTGTACTTTTTAGCATTGTTAATGAAGTAGTATAAATGGGAACAAATATGAAGATTATAGACAAACTCAACCATAATATATTAAATTAAAATGAGTTTGATTATATGCTGTTCCAAGAAACACAGTTTAAATAGTAACAAAGATATTGAAAATAAAAGCATGAAAAGATCCACATGCAAACACTAAGCACAAGGAAGTTGTCATGGCTATATTAACAAAGTGGTGATTTTCACTAAAGATATTTCATAATGATAAAAGTGTACACTCATTAAGAAGAGCTAGCAAATTTAAATTTATAATTACATAAGAACAAAACTTTCAAATATCTGAAGCACAACTTAAACACTAAGGGAAGAAATAGACTAAATTCACATTCAGTTGGATATTTTAAGACCCTTTCCTCAGGAGTTGAAAAGATAAGCAGACAAAAATATCAGTAACATTATAGAAGACTTGAACAAGATTATCAACATAGTTGGCCTGATTGTTGTTTGTAGAGCACCATATCAACAGCTACAGATACACACTTTTTCTGTGAGCACACATAGAATATTCATCAAGAAAAACAATACACTTGGGGCATAAAATGAATCTCAATAAATTTCAAAGGATCAAAATAATACAGACTAGTGTTTCTGACCATGATAATATTAACTAAAAATTAATAACAATATATCTCAAAAAATCAGAAAATATTTGGAAATAACACTTTTCAATGGCCCATTGTCAAGATGCAGAACTAGATCAGACTGGCAAGCTTCAGATGCTATTAGGAAACAAGATTTTGGGTATATAGCTATATAGTTGAGTGGACCTTCCTTTAAAAGCACAAGGAAATGATTAGACCTTCTAATGTGAAACAGAAATGTTCTTATATGTTTCATGATCACTTACAGGTTAATTCATACTTTTTGGTGCCTTGATTAACTGTTTGTCTGAAATAATCTGGAATATTCTTTTATAATTACTTCCCATCTCCCCTATTTTATTCTTCATCCTCAGTAAAACAATGTATAGCATTACCAGAACAGAATGGGCAGCAAGTGGTTAATTCATTTAGTTCCCCCCAGAAGTCCACAATGCGATAGTTATCATTCTAAGAACAGAAAGTTTGTAAGGGTAGGTAGGCACCAGGAATGAATGTTATTAATGTAGTCAACTCATGATCACACTTGTAATTTAAATAATAGAATGTTGACATAGTTAAAAAATAAGTCCCCTAATATTAAACATAATAAAACAAGACAAATGAATGTAAAGAATGACATATTATGCAAAAATGAAACATAAAAGCCATAATGATTATTCAGTAAGTGCAGCTGCATGAAATTAATGTGCATAAAAATATTTTACTTTGATGTCTCTTTAGACTTGATGAAAATTGGTAAAGTATACAAAAATCAAAAGATTTTACATCTGACTGTAATACCTGCATCTATAGAATGATATCTGATCACAAATATTTTCTGTTAAATTACTAGTAAGTATTGGGCCTATTTTGCATAAGTAATAAATTGTCTCCTTTATTTGGAAGTTGTTTTTACTCTTCAGATTGTTTCTGTAATCAAAGTAACCTTGCTGTTCTATTTTATAAAAGCAATGCATGGATATTATTATATATATCATATATAGAAACGTCTAAACTGAAGAATTGTATAAAGGAGAAAATGAAGTTGTTCCTTAAATCACCCATCACTGTTCAACAGTCAATAAATATTCATTCAGACTTGTTTATGTACATAAACAGAAATTGGAAATATATATGTATATATGTATTAAATATTCATAAATGTTCATATAACTATAAATACATATATACACATATTATCCTATAATCTGATTTATTCACATAATTATGCAATGTAGTTGTATTTCAAAATGTAATATAGGTAATAAAATCCAATGTTTATAATTGCTATATGCCAGATATCTTTCTCAGCACTTGACATAAATTAATTCATTTTATCTTTGTTATAATCAGTGTGTTAGATACAATTATTATCCTCATTTACAGCTGAGAAAAATGAAGTGCAAAGAGGCCAAGTAAATTGTCCAGGATAACATCACTAAGAAGTGGAATAACAAAGGGTCTTCATCCTCTTTAACAATTGCTTGGCAGCCCAACATATAAATACACCTTGGTTAATTTAATTAATCCCATATAGATGAACATGTAAGCTAATTCTACTCTTAAAATAGATGTTGCAATGAACATTCAGTACATATAGCTTTGTATATTTGTCCAGTCGTTTTCATAGGATAATTTTGTAGGATAAATATAGCGGGTGGGCTCTAGGAGATTAGAAAGAGAGAGAGATACACATATATATGTACATATATGCACGTACAGTTAGGCCTTGATCACATAGTGGGGCTCAGGGGCACTGACCTCATCCATGTATAACATTATACCAGGCCCTCCGTATTCAAGTTTCCTCTGTATCTGTGGTTTAACATCTGTGGATAGTGTAGTGCTGTAGTATTTATTGAAAAAAAATGCACATATATGTGGACCTGTGCAATTCAAACCTGTGTTGTTCAAAGGTCAGCTATACATAATAAAACAAAAGAAAAACAGTTTTCATTCCTTGAAAGACTATTGGTGAGGGTATGTATGGAGAAATATAAACTTTGATGATAAATTTTATATATACATATAGGTATGTTATACAGGTGTGTATTCTTACAAATAGCTTTTATACAGACACATACCTATGTATCATGTAAGTATTGTGTATGTATCATGTGCATATCACATGTATATGTAGGTATATAAACATAAAATTTTAAATCAAAGTGTATTTTTCATACACATCTTTACCAATAACCTTTGCCAAAAAATCCCCATGAAATTGTGTTTCTTTTACTATTAGTGATATTATGAATCTTTTCATAGCGTTTATTAGCAATTTGTTCTTTCTTTCCCAAGGATATTTGATCCTGTGTTTACTTCTGCTCTGGGAGACTGCTGTTTCTACATTTGTGGTTGAAGTTGGGTAACTATGCTTCTAGGCTACTCATTGCTCTCAAAAGGAAAGTACTTGTTCCCTACAATTCATCTATAGTTAAAATAAAAGTGCCTGAGAGTAGGCCTCTGTGGGAAAAACACCTGCCTGGAATGCAGGAAAATAGATGCATAAGCCCCCACGTGTGATGTGCCTGCCTCTATTTGTAATGCAAAGTTTGTTAATAAGAGCCAGCTGTCTCTTACAGAGCCAGAGAGTTCCCGCTCAGAGCATGTTTACTAAAAGGCCCTCTCAAGATGACAACCAACTGGGCAAGTGTCCTCAAGCTGTTTTTAGATGAAAGAAAAGAAGGTAAGTGGGGTTAAATATAACATTTTATAGAACTCCTGCTGAACAACTTCAGAAAGCTTTCCAATAAATTTAAGGTGGTACTCAATAAAGGAAAACTTAATTCTACTTAGAAATTGCTTTCAAGACCCTTAAGAGCCTTCATTTTTCCCTTCATTTGGACCATTTCATCAAAGCAAGTTCTAATCAGTTTTAATCTAGTGATGATGCAGATCTCTTTACTTGTTCAAAATATGTATCAATTACCTGTTTTTCAGTCTTATGCAGGAGTGTTTAAAGATCATTTTTCCTGGATATAAAAATGAATGTCTTGAATTTTTCAAAGTAAAATGTTACTCTTACCCAATGTGTGTGTGTGTTAAAAGGCTTTAAACAAAGGATAACATACATTTTATCTGGAAAGACACAGGAGGCCAGTAAGAAATGCTGTTTTTCATAGAATGAAAATTGTGGAAGAGAAATTAAGCAAATTGTTTAATGTATGGATTGTAATTTGGAATATCCTGAGAAACTGGACCTAGATAGAAGAGATCCTTTAGAAGGAATTGATATGGTAAACCATGTCAGCTCAAGCAGCATTTTACTTATTAGGAAATCACAGATTCTGAGCAGTCTAAACTATTAATTTTCAACTTAGAGAAACTTTGCAGAATTCTATGGTTATACTAAGTTATTGCACAAATTTGAATGAGATCCAAATGCAAATCAAAATGTAGTATAACAGAGTTGTTGCTTTACATTTAAAGACTTCTTAAAAATTAGTAACGAAAAAAATGATGGTCCAAAGGAAAATATAGTGAGTAAAAAAAAATAAAAAGTATGGAATACATTTTATAAAATACCAGTTGCCAGGACATGAAGTTTTGAAATTTTCCTTTTCAGTATGAAAGGTTGAATGATATATTGTTGAGATCACTAGCTCATAAGTGAGAAAGATGTAGGCTCTAGCTTTGTGACCTAAACCAAGATACTTATGGCATTTCTTTATTTATAAAAGAAAGGTAGTATTAGTTCTTACCTCAGAGTGTTCTGTGCTTTTTTTTTAAAGGAATGCATTGGTGGCTAATAATGAGATATTTTTCATTCATTATTTAGCCAAAGAATTAAGTGATGCTATTCAATGTTTGCATGATTTTGAGAAATGAACACACCATATTACATGTAGAAGTCCAAACTGAATCATCCTGCCATACTAGAAGGCAAGTTGGCAATATGAATCAATACGGGAAGTAATCCCATTTGTAGAATCCATAATAAGGAAATAAGAAAAGAATGAAAAGTGTATTTGCAAGGTTGTTTGCTAAAAAAATTCCTTATAGCAGCAAAAAATAATTCTAAGACTATAAAATTCAGGGATATAACCCATTGTACATGTACGTAATGGACTATAACACACCCAATAAAAATAGATGGTGGATTGATTTAATTACATGGAAAGATGTTTGTGCTGTATTGTTCAATGAAAAAAAGATTAAAACAATTCACATAGAATAGTCCCATTTTTAAAAGGTTTAAGATACATACTTTTTTAAAGTTTAGAATATATATGAAAAATCTTGTCAGTTATTTCTAGATAGTGAGATTTGAGTTGTATTTTACTACTTTTTCTAATTGTTCAATAATCAATGTATTTTGTTTATATACTTTTTGAACTGTGTACTATATATTACAGTAATGACATATATGATACATACTATATATTACAATAACAACACGCTTTGCTATGTAAAGCAGTACATGTAAATACCTGTTTACATAGATTATATAATTCTATGACAATAGCAGTTAAATTAAACCTATTGAACTGCTATTTCTTAGTAATTTCTTGAGGTCTATTTGCCCTGTCCTTAGTAAGGTAAGCTAATTACAAAGATGGAGGAAATTTTTAAAAAATCTGACCTTCTCTCCTAGCTCAACCTTTCCCCTTGTGAGAAACATCTGAGCATTTCTCGTGTTTTAAAAATGTTGGAAAACACACTGGTCAGGTTGCAAAGAATAAAAGTTTACCTTGATAATTTTGCTAAGGTTTCCTAACTCTCTTTTACTTAAAAGCATAGAAATCAATGCTAGGTCACGCTTCCATTTATTGATCCAAGAAATGTTTATGGAATATGTACTGTGTGCCAGGTACAGACATGGAGTTGAAGCCTGAGTGTAAATGATGCCTAGATGCATCAGTTGGTATCTAAAACAAGAGTGATGCTAATGATTAAGAGAACCTGGTCATGAAAGAAAGAAATGGTATTTGCATTATTTTCCTCCCAATCACTAAGATACAGGAAGCAACTCAAAAAAAAAAAAATTTATTCAAGGATTGATAGTCCGCTGAGCTTATTTAACAGTATTTTTTTAAAATTTTCTGTTGACCTTTATTTCCAACTGACAAACTTTTGACTACCAGATTTTATTTGAATATTATTTAAAAAGTTACAATGATAGCATTCCCATTACTCATACACAGAGAGTGGAGAGAAACAGGGAAAGGATGAAACTATCATAGTATTTGGTGAGTCCCAGGTGAGATACTGTACATATATCAAAATCCCTTTCTAAGGGATGTTATGTATAACTTCAATATACAAGAAAAACCATCTTACCTAATCATGACTGGCTGAGCTAGAATTTGTGAATTCAGTACAATGACTTTTCTTAGTGAATTTGTTGCTTTCTTTATAAAATGCAGATTGTGAAGAGAAATGAACAACCACAGGAGGCTCAATTCAAGTTTGTTGAGTCAATTTATTTAAATTCAACAAATGTTTATTGAACACCCACTGGGTGTCAAATCTTGGTGCTGGAGTAATTGATTCATAATAGTTTGGATGGTCTTCAATTAAGAGAGTTTGCAATATTTTCTTTGCTGTCAGTGTGGTTGGGTGGGGTTCTGAGATAATTAACATATAAAAATCTTATGAATTCCTAGAGGAATGATACAGAAAGATAAACAAATGTTATTCTCTGCACTCATAACTATCATTTCTTTTGTGACAACCTATTTGTCAGAAAATTGTGCCTTAAAAACAAATATGGAAAACTCGTAGTTGATAACAAATGCAGATGAAAATCAAATTTGCAAATTATTTTGAGACTTTACAAAAATCTTGACAAATCAACATCTGCTCCAAGAAAGTTAGTCAGACATGCTAATAAATAAAGATGAAATTATGCATAAAATCATGAGGCTAAATGAGGCTTTAGGATGTATCTTTATTTTTTGTCCTCTCAGAAAAACTATATCAAATTCTTCACAGAAGATTTGTTTATTCTATTCATGCAAACTTCCAAAAGAAGAGATTTTTTTTTTCAAAGCTCTGATGGGAGATTCATTTTTTCACTAAAGTAATATTTGTTGAATTCTATGGCAAGCCACTTAATATCTCCTCATATGGTCAAAACCTATTAAATTTACCATTTACCTACCAATTTATTTTTTTATTATTATTATTGAATTATCACTTCTCACAGATTATTCTACAGTGTTTCACACCCTTGTGCCTCTCTTCAGTACCCTTTTAAATCTACTTTTAAAATTCTCCTGTAGTTCTTTTAATATGAACAAGGTCTAAGCACCTAGAATTCAACCAGTGTATATGGTCATAGTAGCTCAACTCTTACAATAGCAGAAGCACAAAAAACAGGAATCCAGGTTTGCAATTTTATGTCCAGTTTTGTCACACCAATGGTTTATCTGAATTCTAGTCACTGTGGAAGGAAACTACTAACATAGGATGCTTGGGTAGTTCAGATCTGGCACGTAAGGTTGCACTCGGGTTAAGCGAGGTGCCCATGGGTAAAAAGGAAGAAAAGTAATTCCAATAGAAAAGTCTCTGAGAAAGCCATTGACAACTTCGCCTGCTCATTTGCTTCCCATGACACCCTTTGTTTTAGAAAACAGGTCTTCTCTCAGCGCTGGGCAAATCCCAAATCCACCCCAACGAAAATTGTATACGTTTGGTTTTCACTAAGAAGGGCCTATGGAGATAGGGCTCCCTTCTGGGACCTCAAATACTCAAATTCTGATACTCAAACACTCTCTACCCTCCCACTCCCCACCCCCTGCCAAAGTCCCAGAAAAGGGATTTTGACTGCCATAAATAGGCATAGCTTGGCAGCAGCTCCAGAAGTAACCACATGATAACACATTTACTCCAGAGGAAAGGGATTTATGCATTTTAGTGGCACAAGTAAATGTCTGGCATCTCTTTATGTACAAAGACGGAGGAAAGCCGTGATAGGGACGAGGTTCATTAGCATAGGAATGTTTCTGCCTTCTGGCTTACCTTAATCCTTTCCTTTCTAAGGCAATGATAGAACTTATTGTATATTTTATAAATAAAGAAATGGGATATTGGGAGAGGGTGGAGGCAAGAGTGAAGGATTTGATTTCAGGGGCTAAATCTATCAATGCAATAAAAAGCTGGGAGTGAAGGGAGAAATTGAGAAAAAGAAAACTTGGGATGGAAAGAATGGTGGGTGAGGTGTGAGAGACTCCAAACGACTCGTGGAGAATGAATGGGCTATTTGAGATGTGTCGCCCTGGGCTCTTCAGGACACATGAGTAAAGAATGAAGTTCTTTTTACCTACATGAGTTGTTGTCCAGTGCTTCTCTAAATGTGCCTGTGCAGAAGCATAACCCCAGTGCCCCAGGGTTTATGGGCTGTAATGTAGTACTCAGTCTATCTGTATTTCTCCCTCTCTAAATTTTAAATTTTTTAAGGGCAGTTCTGTTTTACTTATCTTTGATTTCTGGCCAGCAATGAATAGATTGTGTGATTACTTCAACATGTTGGATGCTACATTGACATTTCCAAATGCAAACCTTTTATTACAATATTTTAATAATAATTTTCTCTTGAAAGCATTAATATATTTGTGTTACCTTAAATATATAAATCAATGTATAAACATATATAGATATAGACATAGGCATAGATATATTCAACATATGTCTTAAAGGTATATATGTTGAAGGTACAGTCAGAATATTAGACTTTATTCTTAAGAAACATTACAAAGTTGTGATGATTTTGTGCTTGTAAAATCATATCTTCTACCTCTGAAGTTATACTATTTGGCAGTTACTATTTGAATAAAGGTATAATGTACATACTCTAATATTGAGGTTCTGAAACATTTTAAAATACCTTTTAAGTTTTATTACATTCTAAGTCTAGAATATCACCTAAGAAAATAATGTTTAATTCAGAAAATAAATTTATGTGCAAAGATATTCATTGAGCATTGTTTCTTGATATTGAGAAATTGGAAATATCCAAAATATCCTAAAAAGAGAATAATAGTTTAGTTAAATCTGGTATAATTTTAAACCAAAATAGCTAGAAAATGTTTTGTTATGATGTTGCTGAAGAAGGCAAGATTAAACGAATATAAGTGTATATAAAACAATCTTAGCTAACTTTAAAGTATAGATAGGAAATGATTAGAAAGTTAATGCAGTTGAATGTTAATGGTTTTTTAGTGTTCGTTAAACTGGGTTATTTTTTCTTTACTTTTACATTTCTATATTACCTATATTTCTATAATTATATAACTTTTGAAATTAAAAATAACTAAAAATCTTATTATTAAGGAGTAATTACAACACTACTTCAATTCTATTAGTAAAATTTCTTTTTCATATTTCTTATATGCCTAATAAGTTAACCTGCATAACTATCATTCAGTCAACATATTCTGAGCACATTCTGTGTATGAGACAGTGTTTTAGATGCTGAGGGCACAAAGTGCCAGGCTTTGAATTAGTAATCTCTCCTGTGTTACTTCTTGAAATAACAAAAAATGACAAGATAATTATATGTATTATGGGAATTTAAAAAATGTAGTGTACTATCTTTTTGCATATGTTGGGTATTAAAAATACATGTAACATTCACAGTAAAATATCAAAAAAAAATTAGCTACAATTAAGTTCCAAATGATATTTTAGAAGTAAGCCAGCCTAAAAGTAAGTAATAAAAATCATCCTTACGCTAAACCTTCCCCATCAAGAGAGAATCAAACCAAAAGACACAAAGAATTTAAGAAACAAAAAGTCAACAAACCAAAATCAACCTTAGAGTTTAGTATCTTCTACTTCTTGTACAGTCTATACTCACTCCTTAGGTGATTTCATCCAGTTCAGTGGATTAAATTCCATCTTTAGGTTCATGTCTCCAGATCTTATATATCTGGTTTAGATCACCCCCTGGAATTTCAGACATCCATCCAACTAGCTCTTTATTCTCTTCACTTGGATATCTAATTGGCACCTCAAACCTAACATGTTCAAAACTGGCATCCTGAGAGATTCCCCCCAGAACTGTTCTTTTCACAGCTTTTAGTTCTGTGTTCTCAGAGACTTAGGTCAAAATCTTGATGGTCTCCCTTATCTTCTTTTTTTATTCATTCACACTCCTGTCTGATCTGTCAGCAAATCCTGTTGGCTCTACCTTCACAATATTTCCAGAATCTGGACAATTCTCTCTACCTCCACTACTACCACCCATCTCTTACCTGAGTCATGATCTCTCTGTTTCTGTCCTTAGACTCTTCTCATTCTCTTCTCCAAACAGATACCAGAGTGATGGTGTCAAAATCTAAGACAATGCCTCATCACTGTTCAAAACCCTCCACTGGTTTCCCCTCTCACTCAGAGTAAAAGCCGAATCCTCACAAGGCCCTCGAAGGCTCCCTGGGATTTGCCTCTCTCCCATCGCCTCTTTGACTTCCTCTCCTGTTCACCTCATGCTGGTTCACTCTACTCTGTCACACTGTTCTACTTGTTATTCCTTAAACAACAAGTGCTCACTTCAGGGCATTGGCACTGTGCCTGGCTTCTTTCTTTTAATAGCTACAGGGCTCACCCCCAATCTCCCTTTTGATCTCCCCTCAAGTGCCCCCTTCTCAAGGAGAACTTCTCTGGCCACCCTGGCCAAAATTGCAACCCCCACCTCTCGCATTGATTTTTCCTTACCCCTCTCCTTGCTTTGTTTTTCTCACTAGCATTTTTATTTAATTATTTTAATATCTTATACCCTTCCTTCCCCAAAATCCTCTGCCTCCCCAATATCCTCTGCCCTCATGAAGGCAGATATTTTTGTCTGTCTTGTTCATTGCCACATCTCCAGTGCCTAACAGAGATGCTTGGCAATAGCTGATACACAACAAATATTTCTTAAATTAATTAATGAATGACCCATGGGATGATGGTGGTAACTTGGGTAGAAACCTGAGTAGAGTCAAAAGAGGGACTGAAGGAACATGCTTGTTTAAGAATTGGGGAATACAGCTAAGTTATATTTCCCATCAAATGGATTAATAGATGGTGAAAATAAATCAATAATGGCCAGTTTGGGTTATTTCACATTCTCTACCAACCAGCCTCACTGTGAAAATTGGCTCATATCTTCTGAGATCGAATTGCTTTGGATTGGTCAGTTTCTGACAGTCTTGCCACAACCAAGTTGTTCTCCCAGCTCCTGCTCCCAGATGATACCGAGTTAGACATGGGGCTCTTCAACAATATCTGGACACGGGGGGACATTTTTCAATGTCTTTGAATTTACACAATCAAGAGTAAATTTCTGAAGAGTATAAACACAATTATTGGCAACATCTACATTTGCAGGACTTTGAGCTGGAAACAATTTGGAAAAGATATAGTATATTCAGTGTTGAGGGATCTAACATTTTCAGTAATTGGCTGAAGATGGAAGCATAGTAAGAAAATTTGATTTAGAAGTTACACTTAGTTTTATATTTCAATAAGAATGATAGGTTCTTTTTTTTTTAATATGTTTTATAAAAATCAACTGTTAGATGCAGTAAGCTCAAGCAAACATAAATATGATCTCTTTTTTCTATCTCAGGCTCAAGTGACAATGATTCAGAAGTGCCATATTCAGAATATAATTCACAGATAATTATGTTCCATATTTGTAGGGAATCTAGTACATAAATTCTTAAATGGAGCAGTTTAACCAACTTTAAAAGAATGGACAGCTGAATGGAATTGTGATAATATAATGTAGAAGCATAAAAATTGAAAGAGTATAGTCGCCTTGTAAATTTGCTCCATTTCATATTTATGTTCTCTCCTCTATTTATTGTATCATATATCAAATGATTCAGCTTCCTTGGAAACCCATTTTTATAAGAATAGTCCTAGTGATACAGCCATGGTAAATCTGGAGTAAGAACTTAAAGATACATGACCTCCTATATACTCCAGATGGCCTTGTATGATTTCTTCAATCGTTTTGAAATGCAAAGAAGCTCTATGGACATCAGTCAAATGGTGACATTTAAATGTTCACTAACCTAAGATTTTCTTGGATGAGGAAGGCGTCTGGATAAATGTGCACATTTGGAAAGCAATGGAGTCCCAGCATCTGCCACACAGCTCTGTAAAATAGCCAGAATGAGTCATGAACGATCTGATGAGCTCCCACACAAAAGCAAATCATGTTGCACCCTGAGTCAATTCTTCATCTTGAGTGTCAAATTAAAGTGGTTAAGATATCCATTGGTCTTAGCAATGGCTTGATAACTGTTGATAAGACTGGATCATTTAAATTGCCACTGAATTTCCCCCTTCAATTACTTTGCCATGATGAGTAAAAGGCTCCCTACATTTTGTAAGGTGTCTAAGGCTATGTTTCATGATGAGATGTATGAAGCATTTAATATTACGTTACTAAAAATATATTTTCATTCAGTTCTTATATATAATTTTAAGATATATATAAAATATATTGTTTTATTCTTCTGCCTGTTGCTAATAACCACTTTGTACTTTGAGTAACCATTACAGAATATTTATATTTATCCTTCTATTACATATTTTTGGTCTTCCTTAATCTCATTCAAGCATATTCTTTAATTATAGAAATAAAAATGATTATTAGCTTATTTCACAGAGAAAGTTTTTTTTTCCTTTATCTGTAAAAATAATTCAGATTGTAAAATGTTTATAACTTACAAAACAGTTGTTTTACAAAGCAGCCATATGCCAGGAAATTGTTAAAGCCAAAGCACATCTTTGCATGGCACTAATTTTACTCAAAGGTGAGTATAAAACAAAATTTTATTACACCTAATGCAATATATTAAAGAATAGAACTAAAAAGTCATATGTATTTTTTATTTAAAAACTGGGAAATCAAGGAAATTTTGTGTTTGGGTAGCTGGTTCAGACTTAGCCCAAGAGTGCCAGGGTTACATATCCATACCCTAAAACCTTAAGACTTACATAGAAACTATGAGACACACCAAATGCATTATTTAGGTTTTTAAAAAAATCACTCTAACAACTGTTAGGTAGGTAGGGCAGACGTTTAACAATCTCATTTTACAGAAAAGGAAGCCAAGGCTAAAAAGAATTCCATGATTTGCCAAAATGATTAACTAATTATTAAGTTTTGAGACAGGGTCCCAGGTCTTTAAAGTCTGAATCTCTTTCCTGAATTTCGTGCTCATTTTAATAATAGTGATGAAGGATAAAACAATACAAAGAAAAAAGTAAAAACATGGACAAGAATAGACCAAACCCATCAAATCAGAAATTAACTTTCCTCCCTGATTCAAATATATACTTTCTCTGATTTGTAAAAATTCTATTTAAAAAATTTCTTAGTACAGAACTTTTAATATGGCTCATTCATCAAAATTATCTAGTATGGCTCACCCACAAGAAGTATGTATTTATCTATCTGCCTACCTACCTATCTAGTTATCTATATGTCTACGATTAGTGAAGTACAGAAATAAAAAGCTGAAAGGAAATATTTCCAGATCACAACAATGTTTACAATAAAATTGTTCTCTGCAAGACAGCCACAGCCTGGTGTGATCTGTATTGGATGCTATAATATGAACGAAATGCAGTATATTAGCCAAGGGATCTCAGCAGCTTATGCAGCTGTTAATTGACAAAAATAAATTCAGCTGGTACATGAACTCATACCATGAACCATGTTTTATAGTCCAACAATTTATGTGAAACTGAATGGGGCCCACATGGCATAACAAAACAATGGTGGTTAGAAAAATTGCCTCTTCCACCTCCACTTGATTTGTAATATTGAAGTGCTCCCGCGGATTCATACTTCATGCAGAGTCACTCCTTAAATGGAGATCAATGAAGAAGCAAAAAGAAAAAAATTGTTGAAGAGTTCAATCATTTTATAATGTCTTCTAAATAAATAAATGGCAATCTAGTTCAATCCAGTTTTAAAGAAGGAATTATTTAAAATGTAAGCTTTATGTTTGATATTTCTTATAATAGAAATCTGTGAAATTGAAATTTTTAAAATCTGGTGTCATGGGTTAATAAAGAATAATTTTAAATGAAATGTGTATTCAGTAAAATCTCTTTACAAGGCATATTTTGTGTCTATTTGACAGACTGGTTTATGCTGCAGATACCATGTAAAACAGACACTATTTTTGTCCAGATACTAACTTTGACTCTTGCCTGAGGATCAGAAGGATTTTTTTTAAATAAAAATGAAAAATGTATAAAATAAATGATGTGTTTTCTCACTGTACTAAATATATTACATGTATTCTGTTATTTAATTCTCACAGAAAAACTATTAGGTAAGTAATTTTATCTGCATTTTTCTATAGGAGTAAGTGGAGGTTTACAGCAATTAAGCAACTAGTTCCAAATCACACATTAGAACTGGTATTTGATTCCAGGTTCTTGTAAATACTCCAAAGTCAGCGCTTTTAAGCAATGCTTACCATGTTTGCCTTTAAATGAGTATAGGAATTTATTTTATCTTTAATCAACCCAAATCTGATTATTTTTTAATTTTCTGAGTGTGGAAAAACAATATAAAATCATGAAATTTGTAACTGAGTGTGACAGACAGACCCAAGGTGACCCCAGTGGTCTCTGCTGTCTGGCATTCATGTCCTTGCATAATCCCCTCCCCTTGACTGTGGATGGGACCTGTGACCTGTTTCTACTAATAGAATATGGAAAAGGTGATGGGATGGTGCTCCTATGATTATATACATTGTATAAGTCTTGCTAGCCAAATTGCTTCACAGCTTCTCCTTGCTGGCTTGATGGAGTAAACAGCTATTCTGAGAAAGCCCATACAGCAAGGTGGTCGGTAGGACCTGAGGGCAGCCTCAGATGAGAGCCAACAGCCGGTAAAAAATCAGGGCCTTTTGTCTTACAGCCACGAGGAATTCTGCCTGGATTTGCTTAAAAGGAGATAATATTCCCAGCTGAGCCAGTTGAAAGCACAGTTCAGACAGCACGTTGATTGCAGCCCTGATTTATCCTGAGCAGAGGACACAGTCCTGTGCCAGGTCTTCTGACCTATAGAGACTTGAGGTAATAAATATGTTGTGTTAACCACTAAGTTTATGGTAATATTTTTTTATGGAGCAATATAAAACTAATGCTCTGGATGAGAAGCTGGATTGGCAGGAGTATTTCAGAAAGGAAAATGACATCTCTGTTTTAATTCACTTGCATCTGAACCATATCTGTGTGCATTTTCCACCTTACTCCAGACTTCTGGAGTTACCTCAGTGATCTTGACCTTGAGGCTTCAAGCAAATCCCAAAATGAATAGTGCTCAGAGTACCATCATGCCAAGAGGACAGAAGTTTCACCTTCTCTCAAGTTTAAGTATTTTTATTCTGCAAGTGAGAAATCATCTCCTGAGTCATTATTATTCAACATCAAATATGTAATATTTGAGTTGAGATTTTGCTAAAGCACAAGGAGGAAAAAAGACAGTATTCTTTTATTTTTCTTATTGTCCCTTGATTTTCTTGGGTGCCCTTTAAAAAAGTCAAGACATACCCAGGGAAAAATGAACTTCAGAAACTTTGGAGTTATGTTGCTTAATTTCAATGACTACTAAATGTCAGGAAACCATCCAAAGGGAAAGATGATGTTGATGTTAAATTCTGAATAGTGTTTGGAAAAAGTTTAGATGTATTTATAAAGTGTTCCCTGATTTATTATTTACATAGTTTCTATCACTACCTTAAAAAAATCACCACAATCTTAGCCATTCAAACAATACAAATGTATTGTCTCATAGTTCTGTAGGTCAGAAATCCAATAGGTTTGGCTGATTACTTTACTTTGGGTCCCACAAGGCCACAGCCAAGGTGTCATCAGGGCTCTGTTTTTTCTGGAGGTTCTAGAGGAGAATCCATTTCCAGATCCTTTTAGAATCTACGCACTGGCAGAACTCAGTTCCATGGGTTTGTGCTACTAAGGTCCTCATTTCCTTGCTGACTGTTGGCTGAGCTCCTCATGTAACAGGGAAGAACCTCGGTATTCTAATTTAATCACTGAAGGAATGTTGCCTGTAAGCTTAAATTTTGCATAATAGTCCATGCCTGGGAACCTTGCCTCCCAGGTGATGAAGGTTGAGCTAAAATACCTCTGATTTACTCTCCAGAAACATCCTGACTAGGCCCACCTGTGAGCGATAGCGGACAGGAATAAGTTGAAGCCGGAACCGGGCTTTAGTCCCTCCCCTTTCAGTATAAAAGAAGCCTGAATTCTAACTCGGGGAAGATGGTTCTTTAGGACGTTGGTCTGCTATGTTCTCGGTCTGCTGGCTTTCCGAATGAAGTCGCTATTCCTTGTCCCATATCTCGTTTCTCAATCGATTGGCCTGTTGTGCTGCGAGCAGTATGATCCTGGACTCAGAAACGCTAGAGGTGAGTTCATTTCTTGGCTCCTTCCATCTTCAAAGGGGCTCAAGCCCTTTTCACATTTCATGTTTCTCTGCCTCATCTATCCGCTGCCCTTCTGTTGCATCTCTCTGACGACAGCCAGAGAATTTTCTGTTTGTAAGGGTTCATAGGATTGGGCTGAGCACAGCTGGATAATCCAGGCCAATCTCCCTGTCTCAAAAACTAATATCTTAATCATATCTACAAAGTCCCGTCTGCTATGGAACCAGAACATATTCTCAGGTGTGGGGGATCAGAGAGCAGCCATCTTTGGAGGGGGGTTGTTATTCTGCCTACCACACTAGTCTTCCAATAAGCTAAATTATAATTTGATAGACAGCTGCATGGGGCCACAAACAAACATCTTTAAATTAGGGGAAATGATGTCTCAAAGGAGTTTTCGGTTGTGTAATTTATGTGATCTTTGTTTAGAACTGATTCCATCAGCCCAAAGTAGGGCATGCAGTTCTCGATTAAACAGTAACAATTCAAAGCAGAAAAGCATATAACTTATTACATCACTTTCTTTTCCTCTCTTGCCCGTTTGAAAGCCACCCTATAGTTATCAACCTTCAAGTTTTGTTCTTAGTATCAAGTTATTTAACAATGACACATTCTTCTTTTTTTTCACTCTTCACTGACTCTTTTTAAATTGTGATAAAATTTACATAACATAAAACATTAAATTTTAACCATCTGTACAATTCCGTGGTATAAAGTACACACACAATGTTGTATATCTGTCACTACCATCTATTTCCAGAACTTCATTATCATTTCAAATGAAAACTCTGTAACCATTAAGCAGTAACTCCCTACTGCCCCCTCCTCCCAGCTGGTAAGAATTTCTGTCCCTAAGAATTTGCTTATCCTAGATGCCTCATCAGTGGAATTAGACAATAGTTTTTCTTTAGTGTCTGGCTTATTTCACTTAGCATAATGTTTTCAGGGTCCATCCATGTGTAGCGTGCATCAAAACATCATTCCTTTTGATTGCTGAATCACGTGTGTGTGTCACATTTTGTTTATCTAATCTGTTCACAGGCACTTGGGTTTCTTTTACCTTTTGGCTTTTGTGAAAATGTTACTATGAATATAAGTGTACAGATGTCTCTGAGTCCATATTTTCAATTCTTTCAGGTATATAACTAGAAGTGTACTTGAAGAATTATTATTAAAATAATTCTATTTTTTTATTTTTGAGGACCCACCATACTGTTTTCTATAGCAGATGCACCATTTCACATTGCTACCAACAGTGCAATTCCAATTTTTCCATATCCTTGCCAATACATACTTTCCGGGGTTTTTTTGGTTATTGTTTTGTGTTTTATGATAATAAGCCATCCTACTGAGTGAGGTAGTATTTCATTATGATGTTGATTTGTATTTCCCTAGTTATTAGTAATGTTATCTTTTCATTTTTTTATTGACCATTTGTATATTTTCTTTGGAGAAATGTCTATCCAAGTCCTTTGCCCATTTTATAATTGAATTGTTTTTTTCCTTCTGCTGTCAAGTTGTGGGTGTTTTTTAGTGTCAATATTAAAACCACATTAGATATGACTTGCAAAATGTTTTCTCCCATTTTGTGGGTTGTCTTTTCATTCTTATGCACAATGGTTTTTAATTTTGATGAAGTCCAGTTTATTTTTTTCTTTGTGATTTTTGATGTCATTTGAAAAATCATTGCCAAATTCAAGGTCATGAAGATTTTCCTTTTTTTTTCCTAAGAACTTTCTAGTATTAGCTCTTGAAATGGATCAAAGACCTAAATTTAAGTTTTCACTTACTCTTAAGCTTATGGTTTACTCTTTTGTTTTTCAGTATTTCAATTCAGATAGCAAAAAGTGTTTCCTTTTTTTTTTTTTAATGGCTTGCTAGCAAAAAGGATTTCCCCTTAAGTTTTAAATGAAAACCTAGGGAATGAACAGTGTTTGATTACTTGAAAGCTGTATTTATTTTAATAAATGTAATGAAGAAGGAAGATATAGATGCTTTATAAACTATGGCCACTGACCTTTTTTCTCATTAGGTTTAAAAATGTATGCATGGAAATCTAAGGAGCTAAATTTTCTTACCCTTGCTAAGAAAGTTGTTAAATCTGAACATTTATTATTGTATAATAAAGGATTTGGCTGGCCTTGTCCCCAGTTCTTAGGAAATAACCTCAAAAGTCTTGGAGCTTCCCAAGTGATAGGAGTATCTTTATCGTCCAGGGTGGGCCCCTGAACCACATTTGATAGTATATGCTAACAAGGTGACTCATGGTACCCATTAGATAGTTTATGGTGATGAGGTGACTTAAAATAGGGGTTGGCCATGCCAGAAGGACCAATCATGAGATTGGAGAGTTTTGAGCCAGGTGATTTCAATCCTAACTCTGAGGCGTGTAGGGAGCATGGAGATTGAATTCAGCCACACGGCCAATGTTTTGATCAGTCACGCTCACAGAATGAAGACTCAATGAAAACTTTGGACACCGCAGCCTGGGTGAAGTACCCTGGTTGAGAATACTTTTTGAGTATTGTCACACTTTGATTCTAAGAAGGTAACATCCCTGGAAACTTTGCATTTGGAACTTTCCCCAATTTTGCCCTATGTATCTCTCCTTTTGGCTGGTTCTAGTTTGTATATGTTGCTCTAATAATAAAACTAATGCTAAGAATGGTGCTTTTAATAATAAGTTTTTTGAGAAAAAGGCTCACTGGTAAATTTAAAGGAAGGTTAATGGAAATAAAAGACAATTAATGGAAGAGAGCAGAGATGGAGTCAAGGGTCCAAGTGGAGAGTTAACTCTTACAATTAATGTATGAGAAAGAAAGATTACTCCGGGCTTCAGTGATCCGAGAGAACTTCCTGGAGGTGTCAAATCTTGTTCAGGACCTTGAAGGTAGACCAAAGTGAATGAGAGAGAAGATGTGAGCTTTCCAGGCAGGGAGACAATGTGAGCACAGTCACACAAACTGCTCATCAGTTTTAAGAGAAGCTTCATAATATGAGGATCTAGAGGCACAAATTGAAACTGAGATATAGTTTTACTTTTTCCGAGAATTTCTCTCCTAAGTTAAATGATGAAAGTCTGATAGCCAATGGAATGGACTAGGCATATTGCTGTGTTTTTCTTATTAGTGTATAAAAGACTGAGCATTAAAAAGATCGTATGCCACAAACATACCACTTAGGCTCACCATGGAACTAGGATACTTAGGGGATTTTTTCCTTTTTATTTTTAATTGTAGGCTAATTTTTAATTTTTTCTTATAAAAGTGTACAAGTATGGCATAAAAGCTAATTGTAATAAAGATTATATAAAGAAGCAAAAAATCATTTATACTGCTTCAATCTAGAGATAAGTCATTATAGATAATTGTCTATTTTTAGGTAAATATCCTTCCAGTCTATGCATTTTTTTTACATAATTGAGATATAGACAGAAATAGAGAATTCTCCTTTAATTGCATAAATATATATATGCAATTTCCCGTGTCTTTAAAAATAGTCTCATTTTGAAGGACTGAAAAATATGCTCTAATATATTTAGTCATCTGCATATTATTAGTTTGTGTTCCATTTTCACAATTCCAAATAATATTTATGTACATAAATTAATATATATTCTATACATCATTGCAGATTACCTTAAATATCTAGGCATTATATTACAGAAACAATGAGTGGAACTGGAACAAAAATATCTTACTTTGACAATCAAATATTTGCAGAATTTGTTTTATATAATTCAGTGAATGACCGTGAATCAAACCCATACCCTCAGATACACAAAGGGAAGACTACTTTTCTCCTCTTGGAGTTCTCTCTTTGATACTGTAATGTTAGAATGAGCTTGTGGAAAATTATTTTGTGAAAGCACTTTGTTCAGCTGAGCTAAATGAAAAGAAATAGTTTTACCAGATACCTGGAACACTGGTGCATATTCACTGTAATGCAGGGAGCTAAAAATATGATTTATAATGATTTATAATTTAGAATGAGAAGCACATTCTATCAAGGAGCATCCACAGGAGAATGCTTACCAGGAATCTCAGTCTGCCTGCACCTCCCAAACCCACTGCCAAAAACTAAGAAAGAGCTCCTTGTTATCCAGTAGCTTAATGTAATCCCATGACAAAACTCCTAGGTTTGTAGGTAGGCAGGTAGGTATATCCTTTTATATATCAATGCGACTAGATGAGGGTGTCCAGTTTTTTGGCAATATCAGTTTAGATACTGCTGTGAAGGTATTTTTTAGATGTGATTAACATTTAAATCAGTAGGCTTTGAGTAAAGCAGTTACCCTCCATAATGTGGGTGTTCCTCATCCAGTCGGTTGAAGGCTTTAAGAGACAAAAGGAAGGCTTTCTCCCTCTAGATTGAACTTCCAACTCAAGTCTACAACATCTACTCCTCTTGCTGGGATATAGGGATTTACCTGTATCTATATATTAATCCTATTGGTTCTTATTTAGTTACTATGTGTGTGTGTGTGTATAGAGAGTGACAAAGAACATAGGATAGGAGATAAATCTAAATTTATTTATCCTTTTGGTTTTTTTTCTCTGGAGAACCCTGACTAATACAAGTCGTTAAGTGAATAGAGAGATGGCCAGACAAAGAGGTGTTGCTCCCAAGTGATATGACAGTGTGTGTTGAAAATGCTTTGGAATAATAGTCAAAAGACTGGGGTTTGAGTTTTGGCTGTAGCATTTACAAGTTGTGCAGCCACAGAAAAGTCTTTTAACCTCTCTGAGTTAGTTTCCTCATCTATAAAGTAAACCAATAGTCTCTCTGCCCATCTTGCCAGGCTGTTATGATCACTGATAAAAATAACAGGATAAAGTCTGCTAATATTGATTGCATGCTAATGATGAGCCATGCAGTGGTACTCATTTTGCACAAATTATCTCATTTAATGCTCAACAAAAACTTTCCAGGTAGATACAATTATCTTCATAGACAAAATCTCAGCCCAGATGTTATTTGCTCAGAGACCTTCTCGATTTTCTTACCTAAAGTAGGGCCCCTTCTATGCAGCTTTCACTCATCTCCCTATTTCATTGCTTAAGAGCACTAATCACAATTTAAGATTTTCTTGCTTAAATGGCTGGTTTACTGTTTCACTATTAGTCTGGCAGAGAGGAGGCTCTCATTTAATATTTGAAATATGAATGAGTGAATGAAACTTTGGGAAGCTATGCGTGTAATGATAATTCAACATATGCAGCCATTCTAACATTTAGAAGTAAAGACTCTAGAGATGAGCAGTCCTGCAGTTACACTGATGCACTAGTGATGGGGCCTGAAAGATCCATCTCCACTCTTTCTGAAGGAGCCTGAAACACAAAGCGTCTTCCCTAGTTCTCACCTCTGTCATCCTCTGGAACCTGAGGGTGAGGAAGCCTGGCTAAGAAGGGAGATGCACTCCAGGACAGTACTTTTCCCAGTGCAGCCTCACTCTGGAGAAGATACTTAGTGCATGGTGTTGATTTTGGCCTCTTCCATCATAATAGCCCTTGTAATGTACCCTAGTCCTTCAGTAATACAGTCCTTTGGCCCTGCTGTCTTGGCGTTATGGTCTTAGTTTTCTTTGAAGGAATCTGATGACAAGGAGGATGACCTCCACCTCTCCACTAACTCCCGTGGACAGTTTGTGCCTGAGAGAGGAGGAGTTCTGGAGGTCAGCATCACCATAAGTGAAGGCCCCAGAGATGCTGGGCACATGTGCAAATCAAAAGGACCAAGATCTGCATTTCCCCACCACAGTCTAGGGTGAGCCAACCTAAAAAACAAAACAGCGGCTGGAGGAGGAGTGTGGGAAGAGGTATTTAAACTGCAGTTTTGCTGGTGGGGAAACTGATCAGGCAGGTCATGAGTTGTCCAGGTTTATGTGTTAGTGACCGAGGGTGGTCTAAAACTCTTAATTCTTCCCACCGTATGGTGCTTCGCTTTTTTTCTTGATTGACGAGTATTACAAAGCTTGTTCTCAGTGAATACACTTGAATAATAAAGAGAAGAAGTGATATTTCAGAATATGATAGATGAATACCTGCATTTGGCAAGACATTCTCTTCCCAGAGGCTTAATTAGGTTATAATTTCAAAAGATTCTTCATGTGACTTTCTGAAGGTGCCTCTACTATATTTTCATGCTTCATTTCTTATCCTGTGAAATGGAGTTGCAAATGGTCTAGCAGCTGTTACAATCAGGCATCACATTTGCCTTTTATTTATAATCCTGTAGAAATTCTGATAGTCAGTCTTATCTTTAAATGCAAATTCAAAGTAAAAATATTACTTTCCCACCCTCCATGATTAATGCTTTTGGATGCAAGTTGTGGGTGAAGGGCACTTTCTGTTTGGCTCACATTTGGTGTCTTATGGGTTGAATTTTCAGTTCTCATCCAGCAAAATTAGGCAGTACCAGGTAGCCTGGTGGTTCTCTTCCTATGGAAATTGTGCCTTAAAGTTGTGTGAATGACTAGTGACACAGCTGAGACCTTCAGGCTGCATGAGACAAACTGAGCTCAGATGGATGTGACACATGCTGGCCCCTCAGTGTTGGAGGGCAGCTTGTGATCAGTTGGTCTCATGGCTGACATATTTTTGATGACAACTCATAATTTCATCAGCTCTCCTTCGCTAAACACATTCATAACCAGAATCCCTGAATCCTTCCTTTCTGTTGTTTTATATCACTTTTGCACTATTTCATCATTTTTACCTCCTATGCCCTTACCCTAAACTCATTTTTCATCATTTTTGAACAAATTATTCATATAAAGAAAACTTTCTTTTAATGCATATTTGACATGCTGTATTTTTACAAGAGTGTAACAAAAATGTGGAAGCTGCTACAAAGTATGCATGGATTCCCATAGGACTTACTTTTATATTTCTTTTTATAAGACAGGATAATCCACTGAAATAAAATTATTCAGTGTAACGGTGAGAACAGTAGCCATCTAGTTAAATCTTTCCCTAGGTGACAGATATCAGCTGAAAAGATCTAGGTGGGCTCCAGGTAACATTCAGTCCACTCTTTCTCTAATTTTCGTTTATCTTACTTTAAACAAAGAGGGAGGAGGGATCACTTATTTGGGGAAGTTTAAAGAAAGCTGTAAAAGTGGCCACCAGTGACAGGTGAAACACGTTCCATAGGGTGAAACAGAATGTACAGAAACAGCAAGTGCCTATTGTTCCAATATTCCCTTCAAATGTGTTAATGAATAGACTGAAATGAGGCAAAACTAATGTAAATACCGTGCTCTGTACTGAGAGGAAAATATTTATAAATCAGGATCACTCTTGGGAGAATAAGCTTATAAAAATGGACCACACCCACATGAATGTTTTCAGAAATCCTGTTAAGTCTCTCAAGATACATCCTGCCAGTGACCTGATCTCACCCACTTCCCTGCTACCACCTTAGACCAAAACACTGTGAACTCACACCTCAGTTACATCAGCAGCATAACTGCCTTGGCTCTGCCCCTTTCCTTTGCAGTGTTTTATCAAACCCGTGCCTACAGGGATCCTTTTAAAATAGAAATCAAGTCCTATCAATCTTTAGCTCAAATTGGCAGTCCCTATCACTCAGGGTGAAGGCTTCCCAATGGCCTAAAAAGCCTCACTGGATATAGAACTTGGTGTTGTGATGAGCCGTTGCTGTGTAACAGAGTACCCCACAGTGATCTTTTTATTGTTTTCGCTCGTGGTTCTTTCTCAGGTCCTCTCCGGAGTGGTGGTGGGGGCTGGAGTATCAGTTAGAAGTCTGACAACTAATCCTGGCTGTCAGTGGTCTGTTAGCTGCAGTGCACACGCAGCCCCTCCACATGGCCTGCACTTCTCGTAGCCTGGCAGTTCTGTCCCCAGAGGAAGCATCCCAGGGAACAATAAGCAGAAGGTGCCAGTTTCTTCTGATGACACTAGGTCTGAGTGGACCTAGAAACTGGCACAGCGTAACTTCAGCCACATCGCTAGTCAGTCAGTAGACCTAGGCGCCTCCTCTCCATGAGGGGAGTGTCAAAAGACTTTGAGAATTATGTTTTAAAGCCACCAGAGCTGGCTATCCCCTAGACCTCACCCCTATATCTCATCTCCTGGCTCACTCAATTCTAGCCATACTCACTCCCTTGCTCGTCCTTGAACACAGGAGCCAGGCCCCTTCCTTGAGGCCTTTGTACCACTGCGCCTCCCCACCCCCCACTCCCGCCTTGACCACATGCATTGTGTAAATTCCACAGTGTTCCTGAAAGCTAACCCTAAAATTTCTCCCTTGAAACTGCTATTTTCTATACTAACTTATTCATTTCTTAAAGAACCTCATCTAACTCTTCCTTTGATATGCTTAATGAACCAAGTCATTACTGAATATAGAGTGGGTTGAAGGGTGATTAATCATTGATATTTATAATAATGACTTAGAGTACAGAAATAACCTTGACTCATCAAAAATTAAATTACATTTGGTATGATACAGTTAGTAAAGCAAGGGATTTTCATGTTAAGATTTTCAATAATGAATATCGATATAAAGAGAAAATTCTGGTTAACTAAGGGTTAGCCTGAAAATGATTTAAAATACTTCTTTCCTTAGGTTTCTTTTCATTCAAGTTTCCACTGAAATAAACATGTAAAGCTGTATCATAATAGATGAAAATTGTATCTTGTGTTTTATCTTATTTATACTTGAGTATTGTGTTCAAGGCTTTTTGCTGGAAAGTGATGTGATAGTTTGTTCAAAGATACATTTTCTTTTTGCTGTCTTAGGAACTGACAATCAAAAACATTATAAATGGATGAACATTTTCAGGCCTTTAACAAGGTAATTGAGAAATACATCCTTGGTGAAGAAGTAGGAAACACAGGAGAGTAACACAGTGCTACAGAAACGTCCTTTGATGAATGATGGAGGAGGAAGGGCTAGAGCATAATCACCCTATGTCTCTCCTCATGTCCAATTAACGCTAAGTGCTCTCTGTTCAACCTCTCCAATCTGTCCCCTTGCTTCCACCAGAGCACCAGCACCTTGAATTATGGCGTCATCATTTTGCAGTCCACTATGCTAACAATTTCCTAAATGGTTTCCAAGACTCCTGTCTTGCCCCCTGAAGTTCACTTTTCACATTGTCACCAGGATAATATTTCTTAAAACAAAACTGAATCATGCAGTGACACCATTCCTGTCTTAAAACCCTTCAATAGTTCTCTGCTGGCCTAAAGGACAGAAAAATTTTAACTCCCCAGTGTGACATCTAGTCTTTTATGGCCTTGCCCCTGCATCCCTTTTCAGTTCCACCCTTCTCCCCTCCCTCCCACGCTGGCCACTCAAAATTCATTCATTCTGAAACACTAGAAGTTCCTGAAAAAGCCATGCCTTCCTTACCTTCCAGCCTTTGCTTTTGTTACTCCTGTCAAAACACCTCTTCACTTCCCTTTCTTTTCTGTGGGAACATGTAAATGTGTTAGCATCTGCCCGTTATCCAGCCTTCTCTAGATACATGAATTGGGAACAGTGAATACACAAAATTATGAGCAAGTCAGATGCTTCCAGACGAACTAGGACCAAAACCAGGAAGGACTGATCAGATGAGCGGGCACACACATTCCCAGGGTTAAAGGAAGGTCCAAGTGTGTGTTGCAGTGCAAACTGAGCCTTGGCTCGGCTGCAGCAGGATACACACTCCCTTGCTCTCAAGTAGGAATAAATGAATATGTGTTGTCTCCAGCTTTTGCTGACAAAGAAGGCCCAGTACACATGAGGTCCCTAGGAAATTCTTCTATAGCTACATGGGATTTGGTGCTTGTGACTTGCTACCTTACAGCAAGAAACTACTGGATCGCAGTCAAATCTGAGGATTAATATTCACCTCTCTTGGAAGACTTTGCCCACTTCCCCCGGCCTCTCCTTCCCAGGCTAGGTTAATGCCTCCCTAGGTGCCGGTGGCAGCCTGTTTTTATCTCTGCAGAAGACATCGTCAACTATGTAAATTTCTATTTTACCTCTTCCATCTGTCTGTATGGTCTTTAAGGAGAAGAAATATAAATGATTCCTGATCACCTAGCACAGTGCCTGACACGTAGTAGACTCTGAATAAATAAAACAAATGATGTCCTGAGACCTTGAAGGACACCACAGTTTGAAACTATCACTACTGTATATTTATCTTCAAATGCTAGTGAGAGAGAAAAAGACATGTAAAGGTTAGGACTTCCCTGGACAAGGATACCTTAGCTTACTTGGTGAGAACCTGTGATTCCAATATTAGATAACAGCATTATGTTATAACAGTGGTCAGCCTGCATCCTTGCATTATGCCCAGTATGATGATGGCTGTAGGTTTTTCATAGATGCCCTAAATTAGACTGAGGAAGTTTCCTTTTATTTCTCATTTGCTGAAAGTTGTTATTAAAATGATTGCTAAATTTTATCAAATGTCTGTTCTGAGTCTTTTGAGGTTAATTTATGATTTTTTCTTGGTAAAAAAAAAATGTTAGTGCTGAGCAACTTACCATTTCTGAGATAAACTTTGCTTAATCATGATGGATTATCCTTTTTATGTACGGCTTGATTTGATTCAATATATTTTGTTATGGATTTTGTGTCTGTGTTCACGGGTTTCAGATTTGATGAGTGATTATCAATTCAAGTTCACTAAATCTTTCTCCGCCTATGCCCAGACCACATTCACTCATCAAATTAATTCTTTATCGTTTATATATTATTTTATCTCTAGGAATCTCATTTGGTTCTTGTGTAGTTTACATCTCTCTCTATTCCTTTAAGTTGCTAATCTTTCCTCTAGAACACTTAACATTATTTCTCATAGTTATTTAAAGTCTGACTGAAAATTTCAACAACTGGGCCATCTCTAAGTCTCATTTTGACTCTTTCCTCTTTTAACTTTTTTTAAACTTTGTGTCTTACAAGTTTTTGTCACATGACAGTAATTGTGTGTAAAAACAACAACCACCAAAGTAGGACATTAAATAAATAGTATTTGCCACCTAGAAAAGTTTGTGTCTTGGGAAAGGGAGTCTCGTGTTTACAGTCTTTTGACCCCCTCCTCAGCCTCATAAGAATGGCTCTTGGGCCTAGAACACTTCCTCACCAACAGAAAGGGAAGCTTCCTTCCCTGTTGGTGGAAATATAAATTGGTGTAGTCATTTTGGAAAACTGGGGATTTCTCAAAAAACTAAAAATAGAACTACTATACAATCCAGCAGTTTCATTCCTGGGTATCTATCCAAAACAAACTAACAAAACAAAAACACTAATTTGAAATGATACATGCACTCTGTTGTTCATAGCAGCATTATTTACAATTACAAAGGTATAAAAGCAATGTGTCCATCAACAGATGACTAGATAAAGATGATACATATATATATATATCATCACACACACACACACATATATATATATATGCTCACACACACACACACAATGGAATACTACTCAGCCACAAAAGTGAATGAAATTTTGCCCTCTTCAGCAACATGGGTGGACATAGAGGGCATTACGCTAAGTGAAATAAGTAAGTCAGAGAAAGACAAATACTGTACGGTATCACTTATATGTAGAATCTAAAAAATACAACAAAATAGTAAATAAAACAAAAGTAGATTTACAGACATAGAGAACAAACTTGTGGTTACCAGTGGGGAGAGGGAAGGTGGGAGGGTCAATACAGGGGTGGGGCTGGGGATAAAAAGAGAAAAAAGGGTTACTATGGGATTATGTGAAATCATGTGTATGAAACTTTTGAAAATTGTAAAGCACTATAGGATGTAAAGAATCTTTCATTCGGTTAAAAGAAAAATTTAAAAAAAAGACTTGGAAAAAAAAAAGGCCCACACAGCCTGCACCACTGATCACTTGTGTGTAAGTATCTTTCCCTATTTCAAGCTCAGCAAGCGTCTTTGGTTCTGTTCAAATGTGTGTGCCGTAGGGCACTTGTTCAACTCACTGCTATATCTGCCCTTCACAGGGAGGGACTCTTCCACTGCAGCGTGAGAGGGATGCGCATAGGAGAACTGCTCCACTTTGGCTGCTGAAAGAGACCTGCGGGCCGTAGGGAGCCGACCCACACTATAGAAGCTGATCCTGCTCCGTGCCTTCTCTGTGTAAGTAAAGCATTGTTTCATCCGGTGCTCGATGCATTGCTTTCCTTTGACTCTCCGATACCAAGATGCAATGGGTAGAGGTGTTTGGATCTTGTTCCTGGTGGTTGTCACAGTGATGATCTCTGCTCTCTTCCATGTAGCTGGGGAGTCTTCCCCTGGGACTGGGGACAAGTGTATAGTGTTCTTCTGGACGTTAGGCCTCTTCTTCTCTCAAGCTGTTGGTATTGGGGCCTGAGGAATTTATGTTTTATTTTTGTTTAAGTCTTGTACTTCTGGTTAGATTCAGTTCCCCGTTGGCTTCAATTATTTGAGGGGAATATCTTCTTTCCTTCAGAAGCTGAGAGGCTAGAAATGTAGGGCTCTGTTTCTGAAAACAGCGTTATGATTTGAGAATGATCTTTGGAGGATGTAATACATTTTTATTATCTTAGATGTTTATTCTTTAAATGGACTTTTGGTAGTTTAAAAATAAATAGCCATACGTCAATTTGGTTAAATAAAATTTGTGTGAACAAAGGGTAAAATGTTGTGATTACAGTCAGATAATGTGGCCCCAAGGGGAAGATACTGATTTCTTGGGGTGCCTTATGATCTGTTCCAAAGCAAAGTTCATAGCAGATTTCAAGCAATGACAGTCACTTTGGACTAGGTATACTACTCAGGGCACTACTTTGAAAAAGGTCATGTGTCTGAATCAGTAATTTGTTCTAGCCTAGGGCTTCTCACAATATAGTGTGCATACAGATGACTTGGAGATCTTATTAAAATATAGGTTCTAATTCAGTAGATATGAAATAAAGCCTGAGATTCAGATTTCTACTCAGCTCCTAAGTGATGCCAACCCTTGGATCACAGTTTGAGTGGCAATGATTTTGTCTTCTGGTCCGGAAGTCAAAATGCCTGACTCCCAGCTTAGAATATCTAGCTTCCAGCATGGCCCTGCATGATCTGTCCCTCCTGGTATTAAACCTTGTATGTTCCCCAACTTTGACCAATTATGACAGAAGTGATGTACCATTAGGTTACCAAAGGCACTGTGGCTTCTGTCTTGGTTTCTTATTTCTAGCTCAGATTCCTCACTGTGTGGACACTGTCATATCATGAACATCCAAGTGGGGAGGCTGACCTGGTAAGGAACTGAGGCCTAAAGCCAACTGGCAGAGCAGAGCTGAGAGGGATTCAGAGGGGATCCTCCAACCCTGTTTAAGCCATCAGATGACTATAACCTCAGATACCAGTTTGCCTAAAACCTCATGAGAGACCCTGAGCCAGAACCAGCCAACTAAGCTGTTTCTGGGTTGCTAACCCTCAGAAACGCCTAAATAATGAAGGTTTATTATGTTAATTGGGGACTCCTTTCTTAAGGGAGTTGCACAAGTCACTTCACTTCTCTATCTGAAATACAATGGTGTCGGTGAATTTTGGAGAAACGAGAACCAGAACTTTTTATTTTGGGTGCTTTACTGGGTTTAATTGTGTCACCTCCCTATCCACACCCTCCTCATATGTTTAAATCCTAAGGCCAGGTACTTGTGAACATGACCTTATTTGGAAATAGGGCTTTGCAGATGTAATCAAGTTAAGATGAGATCATTCTGGGTTAGGTTGGGCCCTATATCCAATGACTGGTGTCCTTACAAGGAGAGATTCTGAGGCACAGATACACAGGGAAGAAGGCCATGTGACAACAGAGGCAGAGAACAGGGCACTGCGGCTGGACAGGGAGTGATAATGATCTCCAGCAACCCCCAGAAGCCAGGAAAAGGCAAGGAAAGATTCTTCCTCTCCAGAACTTTCAGTGAGAGCACAGCTCTACTGACACCTTGATTTTAGACTTCCAGCCTCCTGAACTGTGAGAGAATGCATTTCAGTTGTATTAAGCCACACAGTTTATGATCATTTTTATGGCAGCTCCAGGAAACTAATACAAGTGCCCATCAGAATGATCTCTGAAACATCTAAAAATATACATGCCATGTTCCCATTCTTACTCATGCACTGAATAAGAATCTCAAATTTTTGTTTATATAGCTGGAGCTCAGATATACGTGCTTTAGTTATTACAAAGCTTATTATAATGTATAGGTGGTTGCAAATCACTGGACTATATGATTTTGAAGTCCTAACTTTAAAACTCAATGACTTCAAGTCCTGGTGGACTATTTTAAAAGAAAAAAAATGTAATATGTTAATTTATAGCCTACTTTAGTTATTCATGCAAACACATGAAAGCCATTTGCCATCGTTTGCAGGGATACAGGCATGAACTCAATTAAATGTTTAGTACGTAGACATTCTAGGTGTTGAATTGTTCACATTAAATTGTTTTGGAGGTAATATCACTTTTAGAGGCAACTACATTTAAATATTTAAAGATTTACAATGATCCCAAGCAAGAACAGCATATGGTTTTGTGCCTAGAAGTGCTCCACAAAGAATAACTGCCTGTATTTTGCTGCTGTTCTGAATTGTGTGATAAAGTGGCAAATTATCAGGATATGGCTCTTCAGTTTTTGCTAAAAGAATTGCTGAAAAAAACTGAACAGATGCCGGATATAAATAAATTTCATAAACTCAGATATTTAGAGATCTTCTGTGGATTCTGGGCACCACTTGTAGAGATATATTTATGATGGCCTTGATGAAACAGTTATTTTATACTTTTCCAGGTCAGTGCAATGAGGTGAATCTCTCCTCCTAAAAAACACCATGGCAACATGGAGCCTGAATGTCAGTTTTTATCTGGCAGTAGGAGGGCAAACAAGCCGCAAATCCCATACAGCCAGATCCTCGGTAGTCAGTCCTAATTGCCTTCCAACGTAATCCTGCTCTCCTTTTTCTGTTCTCTACTGGCATTACCCAAAGCATAGGAAGCAAAATTTCCCTACTAAAAATAGAGTTCTTAAATTCGTTTCTATGACTTACAGAAGAAGAGGTGATGCCAAAACAATATGACCACACAGATCTCAGTACACTTGGTGAGGGTTTGGTGAGAAGGGCTGCCACTTCCACTGCATCCTCAAATTTACCAAAGAGGAAGATAAGGCCAGTGACGAGTGCCATTCTTGGGAAACTGAATTTAGAACGGCTATCACTGCCACACTCAGGGTAATAATGGTTTAAAAAAAAAAAAAAGAGAACACACAGAAAAGTTGAAAAGGGTAAGACTGTGTTTCTAACAACAGACACTCAGAGGGCAACTTTGGATTTATGATGATTTGTGCATATTCAGGCAGAAGGAGCCAGCATGCAGCAGAAGATGGAATTCACATGTGGGCTTCAATTAAGGCTATCAAAGAGCAACAAGGGACCAAGATACAGGGGTAGGAAGGTAATTAGACCTTACTCTTAACATTCCTTAATTGCAACCTTTATCAGTAGCAGATGGTAGGTGAGCTGGAATTTGGGGGAATAGCCACCTTTTTGACATTACCTCTAATTAAAAAGGCTTTCTCAGTTATCAGGACGAACTTCGAAACCATTGTGTTTTTTTCCCAGGTCAATATTAACTTAGAAGGTGTGATAAAGTCTGTTCCCTTTCTGCCTATCATTTCCTCTAGCTGCTTCCATCTGCTCTAAGATGAAACTATGAACTTTTCAATGATTCTAGTCTGGGCTGCGTGCTCAGGGGGCCCAATGACTCATGAGTGTTATTTTTCACTGGATAACTTTTAGGGGAGAACCATCCTCACCGCACCACTGAGATAGACCTGGGAGAGTGTAAAATGGGCTCTAATAGGTCAGACCACCATTATGTCACAACATAGGAATTTGATACAAAACAACAATGAAGCAAAACATTGCTACTTAGCATTAAGCTTGAATGCAATACTGTTTTGGAAGAAGAAACCATCCCAGGCCAATATAAGACTAGTGCAAACCAGCTGAAGATGTTTGTTTACCTCTTGACAAATCCCTTGACAAGACTCCAGTGTTAGATAATGATTCTGCCTAAAGTCTTTTTCTTAAAGGTCTGATAGGTGTCTCTGTTAAATGCCTCTGATAAATGTACCTGATAATGACATGATCACTTTGATAGCTTCTCTTTTTGTAGAACATATGTCAGTTACTCTATGGCAGTGATTCTCAGTGTGGTCCTCAAACCAACAGTGTCAGCATCACTGGGGAAGTTATTAGTAATGCAGATTCTCAGGCCTCATCCCAGATCCACTGAATCAGAAACCCTGGGGGGTAAAGCTCAGAAATCTGTGTTAACAAGCCCTCCAGTGTTTCTGATGGAAACTAACGTTTGAGGCTATATTAGGTGGAGACACCAGTTATGGGTGATGCCCGTCTACCACACTAAACATTTTATAAGCATTATGTCAGTTAAGCCTCACAATTACCATGAATATCAAGTTTTATCATTTCTCACATTGTGTAGGTCAAGAAGCAAAGATTTATCACTGTAAAGTAACTTGACCAAAGTTGTGGAATTAACAAGTGGGAGATTTCTAACCGCATGCTGACCAGTTTAAAGCTCATATTCTGAACCACTGAAGAATATCCAAGCAGAAACAGACAAGACAAGAACTTCCCCAGTGCTGTGCAAAGACACACTCTAGGCACTACAGAAAAGTCAACTGTAGGCCCCAAACAGAAAAGGCTACATAGAACTTTTCAAAAAACAAGCAAACAAAAACAAGGCTCTGAGGTTAGTAATTGACCTAATGGTGAGGAAAAATGACTTTCCTTATAGACAAAAATTTCTGTATTGTGGAATACAATAGCTTTACCCCCATTTTACAGCATGATTTAAGGTTGTATTAATAAGCATTTTCCCAATTTTCAGTTGGGAAGCCACTAATCTGAAACTTTTAAGTTATAGTTTTAGAAATTGTGACAGGTGGCTCCCACATCCCGTCTTTACTCCATCTAATGACCATAGGAAAGTAATATACGTTAGCTTCATTCAGGACCACCTGTAACACATTGTATTTCAGTGTTAATCATTCAATTTAAAAAAACTTGATGAAAGCATTTAAAAACCAATTCAGTATTTGTTTTTTGGATTTGTGTTAAGGAAACATTGAGTATATTATTCAGTGTCCCTCTGAGGACCTACATTAAACAAGACTTTAATATGACTTTTCCAAATCATCTTTTCCAAAAGATGATTCATGGAGAATCATTAGTTCTGCAAGATTTTAGTGAGTCTTCCAGAAAACATTGTTCTGCTGTTGAGTGGGTCTGCAAATACCAGGTCACACCTGGTTATACTTATGCCCTCATTGTACATCACAGAGCCATTAGCATGCTGATAACGCTTGTGAATTTCCAAAGATATAACATGGGTAAAGTTCCCCAGTTCATTAAGCCATGGATCCTTTTTTGAGTGATCATTCTGAGAGACTAGAGTTCTCCAGAATAAGTGCAAAAACACCTTTTTATAATTAAATACCAGGAGGAATGTCTTCTCGAGGTATCATTATGCTCCATTTTTGCCCTACTTTCTGAAACTCAGAATCAAGTCAGATATTCAGTTGTGCAGAGCCATAGCAGAATGTGGAGGAAAAGCATTCCTTCCAAAGCCTGTCTACCAACACTCAAATTCCAGTTCTACCTGTTGTTAGTTGTGTGCCTGTAACGAGGTACTTAAACTCTCTGTGTCTCAGTTCCCTCAACTGGAAAATGTTATTTCTTTTTCAATAAGAGCAACCTCTTTGGAGTTCTTTTTTTTTTTTTTTAATTAAGATTTGAAAAGGACTTAGAAGAGTACCTGGCATATGGTTAAAACTGCATGAGCATTTGTTAACTAGCCATTAAACTAGCTCTCTTGGGGCTAATGCTGTTGCTTTCTTTTTTGATCCACCTCCTGCTTGTTGGCATCTATTTCTCCTTTATTAATTTGAAGGTACCCAAGTCACTTGTGGGTGGCATACTTTTTTGGAATTATATAAATAATTAAGGGTATGTTTCAAAATGAAGCAGATGGGATAAAGAGGAACTTTCAAAATAAACCTGATCAATCAGTGTTTCTGAGCATAGGGAAATAAGTGCTCCATCAGTTTAATATGAATATAGTTAATGGAGACCTTCCAGAGGACTTGATTGGTCATTGGAGGTGACACACCTCCAAACTCAGTATCATCTAACTCTACTTGCTCTGACCTTAGTTTCCCAGGAAGACTTTCCTACTGGGATAGCTATTATGGGAATATTCCTCTTAACAGTATTTTGGTTTGTCTCTTGTTTTCTGACATTGGGTAGTGTATGTTAATTGACCAGGGTTTGAACACCTTGGGTAAACTGACAGAAGTGTGTTTCATACTGACAAGTGTAAGAGGTAGGAAAAGTTGCGGACGAAGCTGAAACAGAAGCAGTGCCCAAGACCAGGGGTCATGGTCTTCATTTTACTAGCGAGTCAACTCTGCTTTCATTCCAAGGGCTCCACAGACACTTGCTGCCAGAGGGCTGTGCTTTACAAGTAGATCTGGTGATGAAGGCATGTTATTTGAAGAAATGGAGAAAAAGCATTTGCCACCTGACAACTACAATTGTGAGACAATAATTAAGATGGAGACCAGGTTTGGAACCTGCAAGTGTTAATGAAGATTTATTCACTCATGACATTTGACCAGACCTACAGGGTGGATTCTTAGGTTTCATTAGTTAAAGACATAAAGTGGTCTGTCTGATTAAAAAGGGGGAAAACAGTAAGGAGCACCCATGAATTATTATAGCTCAATTAGGTGCAGACAGTTTAGTGAGTGTTTATTACTAGTACAAAGGAAGATTTTCCAATTAGATTAAAAGGTTTTGAAAACAACAGTTATAGTCACAGTGATTTAGACCAATTGCTAGAATAATGCATCGTGAGAAGCTTTATTGATTAAAAGTAAATTGATAAGTTATTTGTAGTGTTCACGGTTTTTCAGTAGAACCCCTGCTATGAAGTACAATTTCCATCACAAGATCAATGAGCAGAGTGGGCTAATTTCTTCTTGCTCTGAAAATTGGTAAGAATATAAAGGGCAATGCTGAAAATACCAGCATGATTTATACAGGTTAATCATCAAGAAAGTGACATCGCATAAGTCATTGGGAAGCTACCTTCCCAGACTGGGCCCTTTAGGCTGATTTCACTGTCAAAAGTTGGGCCAAAGAAAGAGAAAATGAAACTTAGGATTTGTTCAAAGCCTTTAGCTCACTGAGCTGTCATAATCTGTTGTAAAACCTAGAAATGGCAAGAAATCAAAGGGAAGTTGCATAGATGCCTTCTCTGATAGTGCCCACTAGAATCTATGGCAGTAATTTGGTGGGATGAAGTCTAAGATGCAGGTAGCTCATATGTCTTTGTCTTGAAGTATCGTTTTGACTTCTGGGTGTGCTGGAAACGCCCTCCACTTGGCCAGAGGTCTTGGAGTAGGTGTTTCATTGGCCACAGACTACCACTTTCTCACTATGTGATTAAATATGAAAAGAACAAAAGTGAGCCAAGAAATGATAGCTGAGCTTCTGGATTCTGCAGATGCAAGCAGTACTAATGTATGGTATATGCAGATATTGATGCAGGAAAAACGGATGTGGGGCGTGAGGAGGGCCATATCCCAGGCTTCAGTTGAGCCCCTGGGACATGCCCCGCCAAGTGTGGGTCCTTGGCTTCACACAGGAAAGAATTCAAGAGCGAGCCACAGTTGAGTGAAGGTAGATTTATTCAGAGAGATACACTGAAAGGCAAGAGAAAGGCCACAAGGTGTGGGGGGTTGGGTGCTCAGATTAAAAGTGGGTACACACACTATAGGCAGAGCACGGGCCATCTCCAAAGAGGGAGAGAGAGGGCAGACGTGAGGCACCATGTTGCCAGTTTTTACGGGCTCAGGGGCTTCATATACTAATACGTGGAAGGACCAATCTAACTAGCCTGGGGAAGGGGCTGGGATTCCTAGGAATTTGGCCATTTCCCACTCTTTGACCTTTTGTGACTAGCCTTGGGACTGCCATGGTGCCTGTGGGTGTGTTATTCACCATGCTAATGTATTACAGTGGGCATATAATGAAGCTCAAGGTCTACTGGATGTCAAATCTCCCACCATCTTGAGCCTCAAGGCCTATTGGGGGTTGAATCTTTCGCTATTTTGATGTTAATTGCTGTAGCATTCCTTGAAAGGCTGTGCCCTGCCCCCTTTTGTGTCTCAATATAATGATGTATATTACCAATATTCTGCAAAAGAATGGGATAAACAAGTACTGTTTTCCTTAAAACTCTTGCTCTTTAAAAAGTAGTTTAGAGATAAACCCTATCTGGTTTTCATTTCCTTATTGAATGTACTGAATTTGTCTTTCTAATAGATTTGCTCCCTTGTGGTTCTATTCTTTCTCATCCACTTTTTCTTTTATTTCCTAACCGAAATTTTAAAGCTAGCAGCTAAGGGCAGAATAAGATAACAAACTAGCATTCCATCTGTTGTGACATTTAGTATTTGCTTTTCCTGAGAAATTGCTTAGTGAATCAATTTCATATTAGCATTAAGAAATTAAAATCTTTGTTCACATGAGACACACACGTCTGTTTCCCCTGATTCTGGAATCCAGTTGCCTTGTTTGAAAACTGAACTGTTCTTCTTAGCTGTATGTGTGTGACATTGGATGAGTCTCTTAATGTCTCTAAAGATCAGTTTGCTTGTCTGTTAAATGGCGATGATAGTTTTTAACACATATTGTTGCCGAAAGATCGGCTGCCGTCCCGGATGAACCAAATAACTCAGAGACAAGGTCTGGGAGCTCAGAAGAAAAGAGGCAATTTTATTGCTTTGCCAGGCAAAGGAGACTTGCAGCAGGCTAGTGCCTTCAAAACTGGAAGCCCACCTTGGGGATGGGGTTGGGTGGTTATATAGCCATAGCTCAAACAATACAGCATCGATAACAGTCAACAGAATCATATCTTCATCAGAAGACAGAATGGCATCATGATGCCTCCAGGCAACCAGTTAGCAGTTCGATTTCTTCATCTCGTAAGCACTCAAGATGTGGTCTTCTTGGTAATTCAGGCTATTTTGTAAGGTTATAGTCCTGTGACCCTGGAGAAGGACTCAGAGACCAAGCATGATTATTACTTTCAATGACTGGAATAAAATAGAAACAGTAAGATCAATAGCTTTAGTTTTAACAATGGGCCTGGAACTGTGAGTAGCAACTGGTCAGTCAGGTCAGTTGACCGTTTTAAGTGCGAGCATAAGAATGAGCAGTCTGTTAGCCTAAGTGCGGTCATTTTATTAATCCTCCTTCAAAATAACTGGTAAAAGGAATAATTGGGAGAATATATGTGAAGTGCTCATCACAATACCTGATACATAGGGAGTACTCAATAAATGTTACTTTTCTTATTCTCATATTTTTCTATAACTACACTGTATAATAATTTACTAGTGCAATTTAACATGTTCCAGTTTATCACATCATTTCTAAAACTGTCATTATTAAATTCATTCTGACTGCATTTTCCTATGTACAGAAGAAATACATATACAGAAGCAGAAAATTCAGTCTCATTGCCTTTAAAGTGAATAGTCTTGAGAGAAAGGTGCAACAAACACTACTCTAAGCTGGTCCACATACTCAGAAGTTCAGAGGTTAGAATAATATCAAATTAGTCACGAATACACTGCCTGAGGACTCCGCATCCTTCAAGGGATTAATCTGGGTAACCAAGTGCAGTAAGTGTCCCTTTGTACTAGCTGGACAATCACTTTAAGCAGACAAGTCAGTGATCGGTAAAAGATATTAGTTAAACTAGCTAGTCTGTATTGTTTGTATATGAACAGAAGAAAGGAGGGAGAAAAAAAGAGCCATGAACAGAAGCTAGCAGAAAATTGAGAGCCAAAGACCCCGACCAGAGATCAGGAAAAGAACAGCCATTATTCATGTACTAAGTGCATGAGTCAATAATTGTTTCCTCGTTGTAAACTGTGAAAAACCACCGAGAACTCTATTGCCAGCTTCCTGGAAGAGCATATAGCCTAGTTAAGCTGGACTTCCTACTGAGCATTTGGAATCAATACTTTCTTTGGTCTTGCTAATAATCACTTTTCACGGAAATAAATATCTTGTAGAAAATGGCCTAAGTTTTTCCCTGTTACTGACTTCTACCTTCAAATGGAGATACTTTGACTAATGAAATTAAAACAGCACATTCATTTCATTTCTGACTCCAGGTAAACACCTATTTAGGTTCTGGGACATCGCATAAGAGCTACCCAGAGCACATTTATTGAGATTTACTCTTTCATAGAGAATGCTGAGTTGCCACAAACTCACAATATTTGGGTCTGAGAACACGAGGCTATGGACAGCCAATTCTGCTACTGAAACAGATTTGATTCCCTTTCCAATATGCATGTTGAAATGAAACAAGTAGCCTTATACTGAACATCACTAGCACTCTGAACGATACACTTGGAAACTAACAGTTACATTCTATCATCTAATCCTGCCTGTGATGTCTTTGAAATAGCACATAGATTCATTCTATCATTCCTATTTACAATTTTCATTTTCATTCTGTGCCATTATTTCTTGTATTCTAAACTGAAGCAGTTATCTCGTGAGGGACTACTGCTTCCATTTTCTCTTCATTCAAATCTATGATCCTCAACCTTTTGTGCACTACCATTTGCTGAGCACTATGTAAGTTTTGACACTCAGAATCTCATCTCATCCTCACAGTCACCCGGAGAGTTAGGAGATGATAATATGGATTGGCTCTTTCAACATTTAATCTTTTTCCTAGTGTACCTTCCTGGGCTGGAAGCTGGGAAAGTTAAATGCCACATTCCCCAGATTCATTTCCAGCTAAGGTTTCAGTGCAGCGTTCGTGTGTATTCATGCAAAACTTGAATCAGAACTGAGTGAAGTCAAAGAGATGCAGAACTGGAGGTGTCTGTTTTCTGTTACAAACTGTAGCAGAGATGTCGTGACTCTGGATCTGAGTGATGTGGTGGTGACTTCTCGATAAAGCAGTGGCTTCTGATCATGGCGGGAGCAACAGTTTCTATGTTAGTCCAGTTCTGCAGTGTGGCTTTGGGCATCATTTTTAAAAACTCCACATAAAGAATGTTTTCTTCAGTCTGGCCAGTGCTTCCAAAGGCCATTCACTATTCTGTAGTAACTCTTTCCATGCTTAAAGTAGGCAGAGTGGATTATGGTAAGTGCAAATAAGCACTGAACTCTGTAGGTAAATTATATTCCCACTGTCTATTTGAGGTAGAGTAGTTAAATGTCTGCTAAATTTATACAGATAGTAAGTAATGGTTTAGGATTTAAATCCAGCAAAACTATATGAGACATTGCTTTTAACCACTATGGCATAAAGTGTTCTATTCACTGCACTATTCTCTCTATAAATTCCTTCTACAAGATGAAATCCACTTACCTTTTATTGTCACCAAAAACCATTTTTAGTTTAGTTCCTTTTCTGATTTTGCTTTTGTTTTTCTCCTCCAAAGCACTCCATGCTCTAGTCATGCTGAACTTACTCCTGGCCTTGCCCTGCTATCTTGTTTTTCACTCTAATTCTTTCATCTGGAATTCTTTTCATTCACTTTTCTTACCCCAACACTATACATACATTCCTGAACTGTCTGTTCCTCTGAGAAAAATGTAGTCCTTAAAGATCGTTCCTTTTTAATCCCACATCACTTGCAGTATATCATTGCCTTGATAATTGAACATAATGCCTTATATCTCACTTATCATTATCTTATATATTGACTTTTTAAACCTGTGTCCACTTTATCTCATGGCTAAATCAGAAGGTTTTCGATAAATGAACTTCTTATAGTTCACTGAATCCTCCTCCTCAACCATATAGATACCCTGGTGTCTTGCTGCTTTTATTTATATAATAATTTTAAGGTGATGGTTTTTAAGCTGAAGCTCTCACAAGGATTCCCTAAAGAGCTTCTTAAAACTATAGGTTCCTGAGCCCCATCCCCAAAAGTTCTTATTCAGTGGAGCTGAGATCTGGGAATTTGAATTTTTGACAAACTCCCAGGTGATGTAAATGCTGCTAATCCTGGAACTGTGTCAGCCCTATGGTAAGAATAATGGCCATTCCTATAAAACTTTAAAATTCTTTTCACAAGTACCATTTTATTTAACCCCCCACAATAGCTCTCTTAGGATTCTCGTATTATCCAATTTTAAAAATTAAGAAAGGATATGTATGAAGTTTAAATGATCCCCCTGGTCACAATGCTTGTAAGTAGCAGGACTAGATTTCTAGCTCAAATTCATTAATTTTAAGCTCTATTCTTTTTCTTGACATCATAATGCTACTCCCTTCTCTTGAAACTGGAAAATAATTTATAGTAAATTATTTCTTATAATAGTTTTTATTTCTTGCCGTCAAAAGAACTTTTGGAACTCAAAAATTTTCTTATCATAGGGTAGATTTATTTACTAATACTTGGTTATGCTAACTTGATGTCAAGTGAATGAATAAAACAGTTTTCTACAACTGATCAAATGAAAACTTACAGAAGATAAAGGAAAATGGAAAGGAAACAGAAAGAAAGCATATATTCAATTATATTTTAGAAGATTCTAAAAAACTGCACGAGTCAAGGCTATTTTAATTGTAAATGACAGAAACCCAACTCAAACCACTTTAAGCAAAAAGGGAAATAAATTGATGCACAAACACATCTAAGTGCTTAAACAATATTACTACTATTTTCTTTTTCTCTTCAACTGTCAGAAATATTTTTCTCTGCTCTGGGTAATTCAGATAAGCTATCCCCTCATGGTGGCCAGAGAGTTACTGGTAATTCCAGGTATGGATCTTAGTATTTCATAAACTCCATACAAAAGAGAGAGTCTTTTCCTATTGTCTGGCTCATATCTATTGGCTCTGTTTAGCTCGGCCTGATTCATGTACCCACCTAAGTGACGGTTGTTAATAACTAAAATTTAATTGAGTAAATTTGAAGACCAAATTGGCTTTATTAAATGATTTATGAATTGGACAGCACCTCAGTAGAGAGATTCTCCAAGGGGTTATACAAAACAAAGTTTTTATAGAAAATGGGATAAGAAAATCATCAACAAGAGAAATGAAAGTCCATTGAAGGAAAATAAGAGCTCAAGTGATGATAGCATCTCATTGGCTGAGCTGTGGCATTTCATTGGCTGAACTTGTTGCTGGGCAGGAACAAAATCTTCCTTCCCCCTGCCAGAGTAGCAAAGTAGTTAACACTTTCTGTTGGGGGTGCAAGGTAGTCTTTTCCAGTTGGGCTCTATAGCTGACCAAGAGTGGTAGGATGTGAGAGCTCCCTCTAAGGCCTTCCTGACTCCAATTTTAGTTGAGGTTTTCTTTTGTTAATTTTCATACACTTTAAAAGCACAGAATACTCAACTAAGACATGGGGGCTAAAAATGGTTAAAGGGTAATTTTTTAAAAAATCAGAGTATTATTACCAGAAGAAGCTGGAATGTTAAGTAGGCAAAATCAAAAAATGTCTAACAGACTGCTACATATTTGGTATAAATTTTGGAAAAGGTGATATGAATCTGCATATAAGGAAACCTTAGGTTAATTTGGGGAGTTTGAGGAGATTAATCATGCATGTGGATAAAAGTAATCTGATTAGGTGTTTTTCAAAAGACCTTTATAAGAGCTATCAATATTAGTCATTTCAAAATTACAATTACAATTTATCAGATTAGAAACAATAACAACAACAAAAACCATAGGTGGATATAAAGGGTCGTATCTATGGAGAGAAAAACACCAGTACAGGTATCAGAACTATGATTGGTGTTTGTAATAGACTGTATTCTGTTCCAAATTCTTTTCTTCCTCCTCTGTTAGATTATGCATCTATATATTATGTGACTTGCAGAGCCTGTCTGTGGAAGAAGTGAACTTCCCAACCTCATGGCACTGTGCCAGTCCAAATGATCTGCTTTGGGCAATGGAATTTGAGTGGAAGTGAGAATATGCCAGGTGTGAGCAGAAACTTTATGAGCCATTGCAGACTTGGTTCCATCTCCTTTCCTCTGTTACAAGAATAGAGTGTTCTAAATAGGGTCTTCAGGCTCTATTTTTAGCCTGAATTCTGGAATAGGGGGAAATGTGGGGCAGAACAGCACTACTGTGACAAGTAGCTCACACAAAACAGGAACAAGGAAAAGAGCAAAAATTACAAAAAAAAAACCTTTGTTCTTATAAACTACTTGATTTGGGGGAGGGTCATTTGTTACAGCAAACTAACCTAGAACAAAATTGACACAGTCTTATGTAAATTTCATTAAATGACCTGGAGAAAAGCCTGCATTGTTTTCCCTTTAATTTGCAGGTAACACTAAGCTGTAATAAAATGAAAACAAGTAAATTACCTGAATATTTGCTAAATCTCAAGCATTATGCTAACAGCTTCACTAACTTTATTTTCAGTGTTGTGTTTAGTCCTCTCTGAATCCCTATTACAAATATCATGAATTCTTTACCACTAAGGAAACTCACTTGCCCAAGGTCATATACTACCAGGCAGACTAAAATTAAAATTCTGGCTTCAGGTGCCAGGCTTTGAAGCACTTATGAATTTTGGAGTGAATAAGTGACACATAATGCATGTATGAAGTGATAATCCAAACAATGGTCATGGAAGTGAGGACCCAGAGAATGTGGAGATTACCCTAGAAATGGTAAGAAAGAGCACTGTAAGGCACCTGAGTAAAAGCAACTGGAACTCGATAGACACTGAAAATAAAAGCTGAAAGAATACGTGTCAAATCTAAAAAATATAAAGAGTATAAAAAAACAAAATAACATGGCTTTAAATAGAAGTTTTAGACTATAATGAGTTCTTTCATGTGGCTGGAATAAATTTAACTTAGATTAAATAAAATGGTGTGTTGAATTACATGCCCTCCACTGCCAAATTCATGTATTGACGTCCTAACCCCTAGCACCTCAGAATGTGACCTTATTTGGAAACAGTTGTTGCAGATATAGTTAAATTAAGATGAGGTCATACTGGAGTAGGGTGGACCCTTAATTCAGTTTGACAGACATCTTTAGAAAAAGGGGAAATTTGGACACAGACATCCACACAGAGAGAAAGCCTTGTGAACATGAAGACAGAGACCAAGGTGATGCAGCAGAAGATAATGAAGGTGGAAATTTGCCACAAAACCACGGAAGGCCAGGAGAGAGGATGGGACAGGAGCTCATGTGGCTGACAACTTGATCTTAGTTTTCTAGCCTCCAGAACTGAGACATAATGCCTTTCTGTTGTTTGAGCCACCTACTTTGCAACTTTGTTACAGCAGTCCTAGAAAACGATTAGAAGTTGATTAACTTAGAAAATAAGTTGTAAACTTACAGAATACCCAGCACTACAAAGTGGTAATCAGCTATCAATAAGATAAAAAGTTTGTGTAAATTCATAATTCATAGAGCTAAAATGAGCTGTGAAGGACAGTTGTGATGTGTTCACGCTTCAGTCTTTGAGGCTGACTTCAGAGGGAGAACCTGAGAGAAAGCATGAAAAGATTTTAGTTTATTTCATCAAAGGGATAAGCCTTCGAAGTTACTTCAATAATTGTGTGTTAGACTGGGATGACTTTCCAGATTTAATTTTTGGTATTTCCCAAGAGTGTCTAATATCTCCTTGTAAAATTTAAGTTACTTTAAAAATGTAGGCATAATGGGGAGGGCAGAAGTACTTTGGTCTCTCATGGAAATGGTGTATTCTTTCACACCCTCTGCACTCAGCTGAAAATGGTGCCCCGATGGGCTGAGAGAGTTAATTCACATCCCAGATACCTAACTTACTCCCTGGGAGTAAATTACTCATTGGCAGGACAAGGTCATTGTTCATTTTAACCATTACCATAGCATTTTATATTGTCAAGTGCTGTGTGGTTTCTCAATCCATAAAATCCCCTGGTGAAGAAAGGGAGATGACAAACAAATTATGTCTGATTTAGAGACTAGTGAGCTGGGACTCAGGCAAGAGACAAAGCCATCATTGGTAAGGACCATCCCAAAAGGCAGGAGCTGTGGCCGGGGTCTCTGTTTATCATGCAGAGTACAGAAATAAAGGGGTAAGGGATATTAGCTATGTGTCCAATTCTTGTATTTCTGGGAAGTTTAGCGCCCCACCCAAGCTGACTCTTGGCAGCAGCCATCTGTCAAAGAAAGGAAAGGTACAAAGAAAGTGAAGTACAAATTATGTACAGTGTGTTAGAATCTAAGCTGTAAAATCAAAATGAAATACACCGTAGCTTAAAGTCAACTCCCCAAAACAGTATCGGGAGGACAAAGGACACTTTTTATTATTTGCCACTATTTTGACAAGGGAATCGGTTAAAAGTATCAGTGGAGGCATGGCAAGGGGGCCAGGAGAGACAAAGCTTAGAAAAAAAGCACAAGAAACAAATATTCCATTACTTAATGTAATTTCATCTAAAAATTTATATTAATTTAAAAAAAATCACTATTTCTACTTTGTCACTCAGTGATGAGGTTAAGCTGAGACTTGGCATTTATTCCAACAAGCATATTTTGCTGACTCTTGCAGCATATAAACTTAGCATTTGTCAGGTTATTAGTTATTGCCTGTAAAACAATGCTGGGCTTTTTGTTGTGAGTGTTCTGGGAATACTAGGATCCTACCAGGCTACCAACCTGGGATCCCAGTTCTTGAAAACTGATAAAAATTTCAAAATGAGATATCAGCAAGAGCCAGTGAGAGTAAGTCAACATGGGAGACTCAACTGGAATGCTGAACACTGGGATACAAGGTCAGGGTGGCTGGCTGATTCTCAAATTTCTGAAGTTGAATGTTCACCATTTCATGTCTGCTTCAAGCTAAATCCTAAGATACAAGCGGCCAGAACAGATGTGTTTTCATGTATAAGGTTTTACTTGCTTTTATTTTATGAAGTTTGAAATGTTCTAACCCATTTTCCTGCTGCCAATCAGAGATCTAGTGTTGCCCTGATGTCCCATTGATTCTAAAAATCAATGACTGTCGTGCCAGTGCTTGGTTAGGGAGCATAATTGCTCTTTCAAAGCAAGCTTGCTGGGTAAAGATGGCCCTTCTGAATTTGATCAATTTTTATCACAATGAGGCCAAAGAGTTAAGAATCAGTGTGATGATCTCTTTATATTGATGTCACTCAGGTCTTGAGCTCTTCTGGCACAAAGACTTATAGATGGAAATTACAAATTGGGGGTGACAAGTGTGGAAACAGCTGCCACAAATCTGACAGTATATCAAAACTTATTTTAGTGATCTTATAATTCAGTGAAATGAACATATAATCAGACTTAATTGTAATTAATCCAAATCACACTCTTTAATACAATCACAGAATTTCTTGTTTGGTGGTAAGATCATAGTCTCTACTGAGCTAAAAAAAAAAAACCAAAACTTTCTAACAGACCAAGCAAATTAATTACCACTATGTGATATCACACATAATAAATGAGGAAGAGTTCTCAGATACTCTTTCAATCAGACTTTAAGATAAATTTCTGCCCATTACAAATATTTGGAAAGAAGTTTATACTTTAATGAGAAATTAAACTTCAAAAAAATGTACAAAATCCATTTGGTGGGGCATTTTGTTCATAAATCATTTTTTATGATGGTAAAATTTACATAACATAAAATTCACTATTTTAACTATTTTATACAGTTTGGTGACATTTATACTAATGAATGTGTGCAATAAATAAATATACTATTCACAGTGTTCTAAAACCATTGCACTGCCTCATTCCAAAACACTTTCATTACCCCAGAAAGAACCTCCTTACTTATTAGTCAATACCCATTCCTCCCTACCCACAAACCTTGACAACCACTGATAAGTTTTCTCTCTACAAATTTGTCTATTCTGAATATTTCATATAAACAGAATCATACTGCATATGGTCTTTTGTGTCTGGCTTCAACTTTCACTTACCATAGTGTTTCTAAGGATATACATGTTATCACATGCATCAGTGCGTCATTCTTTTTTATGGCTGGATGAGAGTCTGTTGTATACATATACCACACTTTCTTTATCCATCCATTGATGATCAACATCTGGGTTGTTTCTGTCTTTTTGACTATTCTGAATAGTACTGCTGTGAATAATCATGTATAAGTTTTTGTTTGAACATCTGTTTTTAATTCTATGAAGTATTCACCTAGGAATGAAATAGCTCAGTCACATGGTAATTCTGTTTAATTTATTGGAGGACTGCCAAACTGTTTTCATGAGGACAGCACTATTATGCATACCCACCAGCAATATATGAGTGTTTCAACTTCTCCAGGCCTTTGCAGTATTTGTTATTGACTGTTTTTATTGTTGTTATAGTCATCTTATTGGATGTTAAGTGGTATCTTATTCTGTTTTCATTTGCATTTCCCAAATGACAAATGATGTTGAGCATCTTTTCATGTGCTTGTTGACCATTTGTGTATCTTCCTTGGACAAATTTCTCCAAATCTCTTCCTTCACTCAATTTTTAATTGGGTTGTCTTTTGTGGTTGAGTAGTAAGGTTTCTTTATATATGCAGGATACTAGACCCTTTATATATATATACATATAATTATGATTTGCAAATATTTTCTCTCATTATGCTGGTTGTCTTTTAACTTTCTTGATAGTGTCTTTTGACATAAATGTTTTAAATTTGAGAAAGTAAAATTCATCTATTTTTTAATTTGTTCCTTGTGTTTTTGGTATCATATCTAAGAAACCATTGCCAAATCCAAGGTCATGAAGATTTACTTCTGTTTTCTTCTAAGAGTTTTATAATTTTAACTCTGATACTTAGTTCTTTGTTCCACTTTGACTTAATTTTTGTATATAGTAGAAGGAAAGGGTAATTTTATTCTTTTGCATGTAGATATTCAATTGTCCTAGCATCATTTGTTAAAGACAATATTCTTTCCCATTGAATAGTTTTGGTACCTTTGTCAAAATAGATAATCTTAAGTGTATTGTTTTATTCCCAGATTCTCAATTCTATTCCATTAATCTATATGGCTATCTTTATGTTGGCACTGAACTTTTTTGATTACTATAGCTTTGTGGTAAGTTTTGGAATTAAGAAGTATGAGTGCTCTAACATTGTGCTTCTTTTCCAAGATTGGTTTGGGTATTTGAAGTTCCTTGCAATTCTGTATGAATTTTAGGATCAGCTTTTCCATTTCTTCCAAAAAAAAAAAAAAAAGACATTTAGATATTGATAGAGTTTTCATTAATCTGTATATTGTTTTGGAGAATAATTCCATTTTCACAATATTATGTCTTCCAATTTATGAACATGCAATGTCTTCCCATTTATTTAGGTCTTTAATATTTTTAGCAATGTTTTATAGTTTTCAGTGTACCAGTCTAATATTTCCTTGGTGAAATGCATTCCTAAATATTTCTTCTTTATGCTATTATAAATGGAATTGTTTTCTTAATTTCCTTTTGGATTGTTCATTGCTGATATATAGAAATACAACTGATTTTTGCATATTGGTCTTGGGTCCTCCAACTTTGCTGAATTAATTTTATAAAACTACTTTCTATGTTATAGTTACTAGTCAAAAACAGATTGGATAATTTGGGCACAATGAGTTACTTCAGAAAAACCATTACAAAAAAAACCCAATAAATACAAATAGAAACAGACTCATAGACATACAATACAAACTTGTGGTTGCCAAGGGGGTGGGGGGGACAGAAGGGACAGACTGGGATTTTAAAATGTAGAACAGATAAACAAGATTATACTGTATAGCACAGGGAAATATATACAAGATCTTGTGGTAGCTCATAGCGAAAAAAAAGTGACAATGAATATATGTATGTTCTTGTATAACTGAAAAATTGTGCTCTACACTGGAATTTGACACAACATTGTAAAATGACTATTACTCAATTTAAAAAGTTTAAAAAAAAGAAAAACCATTACACATTTAAAAAATAGGACTTTTCTTATCATATTTCTATTTTAATTGATTTTATGGCTGTTATCATATACCTCTTCCATAAAGTAACAGTGAATTTAAAATAAACCCTTCTAAATGTATCCAAAACAATTATAATGTACTCTGGCTTTCAGAAGGACTATTATTTACGTTAACAAAACAGTTGTCTGGTAGGTAAATAATAAACCTGCCAGCCCAACACCTATAAATCATTGAAGAAAGCAAAAAAGAACCAAGGAACTATGCAAAACAGATTTATAAACACTATTTTAACACTTGATACCCACATATATTCCTTGTGCAAATTTAAATCGCACTTTGATTCTGGTGAGGTCATAGGTCCTGGCTGTCAACATGCTGGTAAAACTTCATAGCATTTGCAGACAAGTTTAAACCAGAGCACCAGAAAGTCTGCCATTACAAAGAAAATAAACACACAAAATTTATGTCATAAAGGGTTGAGCAAATTTAAAGCAGAGAGGATTTATAAAAAAATCAAAAAGTTTAGCAATGGTAGAGGAGAAGAGACCAAGTGCCACTGAAAAAAATCTAGCTCAGAGATAATTATGTGATTAAAAAGGGTGGGAATAAGAATTTAATTCTCTAGCAATAGAGAAAGAGCTGAAGCAGAAATAGGTTGGCTCAGGGATGAGATCGATCACAAAGGAAAATTGAAGGAGCTAGATGGTTCATGGCCAAATATAAGGGACAAAATCCAAGGGAAGAATCATATTTCACAAATATGAACAAAGTAAGCAGTTTGTGGAGAGCTTAAGCAGCAGAATTGTGAACTGATGACGTCCCTGTCTGTGGTACTGGCTGAACAGGACCAAGTTCTCTAGGCAGAAGTGTGAAGTAACAGGCTGAAAATATTTTAAGGCCAGTAAAAACGATAAAGTTTATGATGTCAAGGGCATGGCATTTAAAATAATTTTGTCTTCAAGTATAGCTTAAATTCCCTTGAGTGGTAGCAGTAAGAAGTGATCAGTGCCAAAATAACAGGGAGTCACTCTTTAGTTTGCTCTGTCTGCTTTATCATGCTGATCTAATAGTGTTTGAAAGTTCAGGTCAGCATCCATCAGTGTAGGAAATCACTTAGCATTCAAAATTTCACAGGGTGTTCATACATAGAGGTGAACCCTGCCTCCAGCAAGGTCAACATGTGAACGAATAGATTGGATATTTTAAAGCTAAAAATCTAAATTAGTGAGTGATTATTTTCTTTAATAAATAATCCTTTATTTCTGAATGTTTTAAGTATGACATTTCTTGTCTCATAATTAAAATGGTTCCAATATAAAATTCAGTCCCTATAGAGTATTAGCAGAGTATGTTTCACAAGATAAATTCTTTTATGTAGTGGACACTGTAGTGCAGTGACCAGGTTCCTTTCAGTGAAGGACTTACTGCCTCAGCCGCAGAAAGTGCTGTTGCCAGACAGCTTTGAACTGTCAGACCCTTCAAGGGATTGACTCAGCTGCAGAGAGCCACCTTGCACAAGGTCACACTCGTTCTGGGGTAGCCCACCCCAATGACTGATCTATGCAGGAATATAGGGGCCAGCTGTCTTGGGCCAAGTTATCACAACTCTGAGATCCCATTCTATCTCCAGAGCACCCTGCTGGGATGACCAGATCTGCTGCTGAGCTTGGGCTGCATCTCAACTTCTCCCTTTGGTCAGTCCTGCTTCCTTTCCCTCCCTTCCATAAAGTTGATCCCAAGGATCCTTAAAAGACATTCTGCACTTTAAATTGGGGAGAGGGTGTGGCATTTAGGTTTGTTTAATTATTTATTATTTATTTTTTAACAGAGGTACTGGGGATCAAACCTAAGACCTCATGCATACTTAGCACTCACTCTGCCACTGAGCTATACCTGTCCCAACATTCTGCACTTTAAACTGCATACCAGAGACTGTTTCCCAAGGAGCCCAACTTCTAACATTATAGGACACGCATCAAACACGTATGTAAAAAAATGTATCCAGATTGTGAAAATGTTCAGATTACAGAAAATATGTAAAGAAAAATTTATCCAGATTGTTGAATTATACACATATTTTCAGAGATAATACAAGATTGAAGGAAAATAATAGCAGAGGACCTAGATGATATTAAGTATATAATTAAGGTTCCAGCTAATATAAACAGTGGTTAAAGGAAGTGTGTGTGAGTATAGTCAGAATATGTCTTTCCATTTTTTTTTTTTCACAATATTGCTGGAAGTAAAACAGGTGTTGCTCTTGTCTTTTAGAAAATAGAACTTGCCTACACTTTATTGGTGGGCAAAATAAAGATTATTCATAGAATTTAAAAGGGCAAAAAGAATGGAAAATTGGAATGGGGAAAGAAAATTTCTGATCATTTTACAGTATTTGTTCACTGATGGTTCTTTTTTCTATCTTCATTTCTAACACTGGTTTGTACACAGACTTTTTAAATTTCACCTAATTAAAATCTGATATTGCATATAGATTTCTGTTGACTTTTTTTAATTTAAGTGAAGTTGATTTACAATGTTGTTTCTAGAATACATCAAAATGATTCAGTTATACGTATATATACTTTTTCATATTCTTTTCCATTATAGGTTATTACAACGTATTGAATATAGTTCCCTGTGCTATAAAGTAGGACCTTGTTGTTTGTCTATTTTATATATAGTAGTGCATATCTGTTAATTCTAAGCTCCTAATTTATCTCTTCCTCCCCACCTTGGTAACTATGTTTGTTTTCTATGTCTGTGAGTCTGTTTCTTTTTTGTAAATAGGATTATTTGTGTCACTTTAAATTCCACATATAAGTGATATCACATATTTGTTTATCCCTGATTTAGTTCACTTAGTATAATAATCTCTGGGTCCATTCATGTTGCAGCAAATGACATTATTTATTATTGTTACAGCTGAGTAGTATTCCATTGTATAAATATACCACAACTTCTTTATCCAGTCATCTGTCTATGGACACTTAGGTTAGGTCTATGTCTTGTCTACTATAAATAGTGCAGCTACGAACATTGAGGTGCATGCATATTTTCAAGTTAGAGTTTCCTCCACATATATGCCTAAGAGTGAAATTGCTGGATCTTATGGTAACTCTATTTTTAGTTTTTTAAGGAATCTCCATATGGTTTTCCATGGTGGTTGCACCAATTTACATACCAGCCAACCGTGTAGGCAGGTTTCCTTTTCTCCACACCCTCTCCAGTATTTATTGTTTGTGGACATTTTAATGATGGCCATTCTGACTGATGTGAAGTGATACCTCATTGTAGTTTTGATTTACATTTCTCTAATAGAGATATTAAGCATCTTTTCATGTGCCTATTGGCCATTGGTATGCCTTCTTTGGAGAAATGTCTATTTAGGTCTTCTGCCCATTTTTTGATTGGGTTGTTTGTTTTTTGATATTGAGCTATATGAGCTGTCTATATATTTGGGAAATTAATCCCTTGTTGTTTGCATCATTTGCAAATATTTTCTTTTAGTAGGTTGTCTTTTCATTTTGTTTGTGGTTTCCTTTGCTGGGTAAAAGCTATATGTTTGATTAGGTCCCATTTGTTTGTATTCCTTTTCTTTCTTTTGCCTTGGGAGACTGACCCATGGAAACATTGCTATGGTTTATGTCAGAGAATGTTGTGCCTATGTTCTCTTCTAGGAGTTTTATGATGTCATCTCTCATATTTAAGTCTTTAAGCCATTCTGAGTTTATTTTGGTGTGTGGCCTTTGTAAGGAAGTGTTCTAACTGCATTGATTTATATGCAGATCTTCAGCTTTCCCAACACCACTTGCTGAAAAGATTGTCTTTTCTCCTAAGATTGTCTGCCTCCTTTGTCGCAGATTAATTGACCATAAGTGCATAGGTTTATTTCTGGGCTCTCTATTCTGTTCCATTGATTTATATATCTGTTTCTGTGTCAATAGCACTCTGTTTTGATTACTATATCTTTGTAGTACTGTCTGAAGTCTGGGAGGGTTATGCTCCAACTTTGTTCTTTTCCCTCAGGACTGCTTTGGCAATTCTGGGTCTTTTGTGGTTCTGTATAAATGTTATGATTATTTGTTCTAGTTTTGTGAAAAATATCATGAGTAATTTGATAGGGACCACATTAAATCTGTAGATTGCTTTGGGTAGTATGGCCATTTTAAGAATATTAATTCTTCCAATCCAAGAGCATGGGGTATCTTTCCATTTCTTTGAATCATTTTCAGTTTCTTTTATCAATGTTTTATAGTTCTCAGCATCTGTCTTTCACCTCCTTGGTCACGTTTATTCCTAAGTATTTTTTTTTAATATGATTTTAAAAGGGATTTTTGTTTTTTACTTTCTCTTTCTGATATTTCATTGTTAGTTAAAGAAATGCAACAGATTTCTGTGTGTTAATCTTGTATCCTGCTACCTTGCTGAATTTGTCTATCAGTTTTACTAGAACTTTAAAAGGTTTTCTATATAGAGTATTACATCATCTGCATATAATGACAATTTTACATCTTCCCTTCCAATTTGGATACCTTTTATTTCGTTTTGTTGTCTGATTGCTGTGGCTAGGAATTCCAATACTATGTTGAATAGAAGTGGTGAGAGTGGGCATCCTTGTCTTGTTCCACATTTTAGTGGGAAAGCTTTCAACTTTTCACCATTAAGTATTATGTTAGCTGTGAGTTTGTCATAAATAGCTTTTATTATGCTGAGATATGTTCTTCTATACCCACTTTGGTAAGAGTTTTTGTCACGGATGAATATTGCATTTTATCAAATGCTTTTTCTACGTCTATGAAGATGATCATCTGGTTTTTGTCTTTTGTTGATGTGGTATATCACATTGATTGATTTGCATATGTTGAACCATCCTTGTGACTCTGGGATGAATCCAACTTGATCATGCTGTATGATCACTTAAATGTGTTGTTGGATTTGGTTTGCTAATATTTTGTTAAGGATTTTTGCATCTATATTTATCAAAGATATTGGCCTGTAATTATCTTTTTTTGGTAGTGTCTTTGTCTGGTTTTGGTATCAGGGTGATGGTAGCTTCACAGAATGACTTTGGGAGTGTTCCCTCCTCTTTAATATTTTATAGATCTTTGAGAAGGATCAGTATGAGTTCTCCTTTGTATGTTTTGTAGAATTCCCTAGTGAAGCCACCCAGTCCTGAACTTTTGTTTGCAGGGAATTTTTTTTTTTTTTAAACAGATTTTATTTCACTTCTAGTGATTGGTCTGTTCAAATTATCTATTTCTTCTTGATTTATTTGGCGAGCTGTAAGTTTCTAGAAACTTGTCCATTTCTTCTAGGTTGTCCAATTTGTTGGTACATAATTGTTCATAGTATTCTTTTAGGATTTTTTTTTTTTTTGTACTTCTTTGGTGTCAGTGGTTATTTCTCCTCTTTCACTTATTTTGTTTATTTGGGTCCTCTCTTTTCTTTTTGGTGAGTCTTGCAAGAGGTTTGTTGATTTTTGTCTATCCTTTCAAAAAAACAAGCTCTTAATGTTATTGATTTTTCCTATTGTTTTTTAATCTATATTTGATTTATCTCCTCCCTTCTGCTGATTTTAGTTTTTATTTGTTCTTCTCTATTTCTTTTAGGTGGTAGGTTAGGTTGTTTATTTGGGATTCTTCTTTTCTGAGGAAGGCCTGTATTGCTATAAACTTCCCTCTTAAGACTGCTTTTGCTGAATCCCAAAGACTTTGTACGATTGTATTTTCTTTGTTATTTGTCTTGAGACTTTTTTGTTTGTTTGTTTGAATTTCCTCTGATTTCATCATTGACCCATTGGTTTTTTTGTAGCATGTTGGTTAATCTCCACGTAATCATTCTTTTCTTGTTCCTCTTCCTATGGTTGATTATTAATTGTGTGCCGTTGTGGTCAGAAAAGACATTTGAAATAATTCAATCCTCTTAAAATTGTTGAGGCTTGTCTTATGCCCCAGTATGTTGTCTACCCTAGAAAATGTTCCATGTGCATTTGAAAAGAAAGTATACTCTTTTTTTTTTTGGATGTAATGTCCTGAAGGTATCAATTAAGTCTCACTGTTCTATGGTGTCACTTAAGAGTGTCTGTTGCCTTACTCATTCTGTCTGGAAGATCTGTCCATTGATGTCAGTGGAGTGTTAAAGTCTCCTACTGTTATTGTATTCCCATCAATTTTTCCCTTTATGTCTATTAGTATTTTATGTATCTAGGTGCTCCTATATTAGGTGCATATATGCTAAACGAGTACAATATCCTCTTCTTGTGTTGATCTTTTTATCATTTTATAAGTCCTTTTTATCTTTCTTTATGACCTTTATTTTAAAGTCTATTTTGTCTGATATGAGTATTGCTATCCCCACTTTCTTGTCATTACTATTTGCATGAAACGTTTTTTTTCCATCCCCTCACTTTCAATCTATGTGTGTCCTCCACCATAAAGTGGGTCTCTTGTAAGCAGCATATTGTAGGCTCTTATTTTGTTATCCAGTCTGTCACATTGTGTCTTTTGTTTGGAGCATTTAGTTTATTGACATGTAAGATAGTTATTGATAGGTATGTATTTATTGCCATTTTAAACTTGGTTTTCCAGTTGATTTTCCATTTTTTCCTTGTTCCTTTCTTTTTCTTTTCATTTTTCCTTTTGTGGTTTGATGGTTTCTTTTGGTTTTTGTGAATCTATTGTAGGTTTCTGATTTGTGGTTACCCTGGTTTTTAAGTATATTAACCTAGTACTGAATCTACTTGCTTTAGACTAGTAGTTATATAAGCTCAAGCACTTTATAAAAAAAAGGAAATCTACATTTTCTTAGTCCCCTCCCCCACATTTTATGATTTTGATGTCCTGCCAACATCTTCATGTTTATCCTTGTACTGTTCATTTTAATTATGATAGCTTTCATAATTAAAAAGAAATTACATCCTGGCCTTTTTAAGTGATCTACAATCCTTTTATATATTTGCTTTCTCTGTTGTGATTTTTTCCTTTCCTATAGATTCTTGCTTTTTTTCTATTTAGAGAAGACTTTTCAATATTTCTTTTAGAATAGGTTTAGTATTGCTGTATTCTTTCAGTCTTTGCTTGTCTGAGAAATTGTTTATTTCTCCTTCTACTCTAAATGATAATTTTGCCTCATAGAGTACCCTAGGTTTTAGTTTTTTACCCTTTCAGGACTCTGAATATATCTTGCTACTTCTTTCTGGTTTGCAACATTTCTGTAGAGAATTCAGCTGATAGCCTTATGGGGGTTCCATTGAAACTAACTCTGTTTTTTCTCTTGCTGCTTTTGGAATCATCTCTTTCTCTTTAACTTTTGCCATTTTAATTATAATATGTCTTGGTGTAGGATTGTTCGGATTCATCTGGTTTGGGACCCTCTGTGCTTCCTGAAAGTGGATATCTGTTTCCTTCTTTAAGTTTGGGAAGTTTTCAGCTATAATTTCCTCAAATACATTTTTGATCCTCTTTTCTCTTTTCCTTCCCAGATTCCTATTATGCATAGATTGGCATGCTTTATATTCCATAGGTTTCATATATTGACTTTTTTTCACTTGTTCTTCTGTCTCCTTTTGTGATTGGGTGATTTGTTATTCTATCTTCCAGAGCATTTATTCATTCTTCTGCATTATTTAGTTTGCTATTTATTGCCTTTAGCTCAGTTTTCATAGGAATTGAGTTGCCTAATTTTGAGTGGCTCCTCTTTGTTTCTAGTTTCTTATTACAGTGATCTGCATTTCTATTGACAACTTTTTAAAATTCCTTCAGCATTTTTATTACGTCCTTTTTGAACTCGGGTTCTGGTAGACTGAAAATGTCTGTTTCATTGTTTATTTTTTCAGGGAATTTCTCTTGCTCTTTTAATTGGGAGGAATTCCTCTGCTTCTCCATTTCACTTATATTTCCCTGACTATGGATTTAGGAGAAACAGCTATCTACTTTGTTCTTGAAGGTCTATTTTTATGTAGAAGCATTCCTGCGTAGCCTGTGTGAGTCTGTTACTTTTGTTGCAGGGGCTGTGTTTGGTCTGGATGCCTGCCACATCTTTCCTCAGGGTGTGCTGGCCATTAGTCATCTCTCTGATAGGGAGTGTGATTGGTGTTGTGGTAACTAGAGCCTGTACTGGATATTAGACATGGCTTCCTCTTTTTCTGTGGTCATCACAGCCCTGTTGGGGGGCAGGGTCTGCTCTCCATTTATTGGAGTAGAAGCCTCCAGATCCACTTCTAAGCTGCAGTGTGAGGTAGGCAGGATTGGAGCACTCTCACTTAGAAAAAAGCCACTGAGCATTTCTCTGCAGGAGCTGTCTACCAGGACATGTGCTCTGTGATCTCACCTGTCACCCATTGTGGGCTCACAAAGTACACCGTTGTTGGCACTGCCCTCAGCCCACCTCAGCTGTGGGAAAGCTAGCAATTGGCATGGATGTCCTTCAGGCACTGCATTCACAAAGCTACCAGCACAGATTGGCTGAAGACACACACCCTGACCCACTGTGGGAGTGCCAGGAATAAGCCCAGACTCCAGCCTTGCCTCCTCTGTGCACATGCCCACAAAGATTTCCTTTGGCTTTGCATCACAATAACTTTTTTGGCCTCCAAAGGCACATTTTAACTAATAACAGAAGGATTCAACACTGAATTCATTCTTACGTAGCCTAAGTATATAAATTTAAATTTTAAGTTGTTTGTGATTTATGCATTCTGTGTTAGTTTGCTAGGGCTGCCAGAACAAAGCACCACAAACTGGGTGGCCCAAACACCAGAAATTTATTATCTCACAGTTCTGGAGGCTGAAAGTTTGAGATCAAGGTGTTGGCAGGGTTGAGTCTTTCTATGGGCTATGAGGGCTAATGCCATGCCTCTCGCCTAGCTTCTGGTAGTTTTCTGGTAAACTTCCGTGTCCCTTAGCTTCTGCTACATTACCCTGATTTCTGTTTCATCTTCGCATGGACCTCTGTGTGCATCCATACAGAGAAAATTCTCCCTTTTATAAGGACAGAGTCATAATGCAGTAGAGTCCACCCTAATGATCTGACTTAATGTAATGGTATGCAAACATCCTATTTCCAAGTAAAGTCACGTTCACAGATACTGGAAGTCTGGATATCAACATCTTCTTGGAGGACACATTTCAGCCATATATATATGAAAGATTTTTTCATATGCACAAGTTAAGTTACAACAAATTCTAGTAAGATATATACATTGAAGATGACCTAGTAATTCCAGTAACATTGCTATAATATTTAGCCTGAGCAAAAGAAAAAGAAAAACTTTATACTTTGTTTTGCTGCGTGTCTTATTTTATCATCAATCTGACATGGGTAGAATTTATCTCAGTAAACTGACATATATTGACTGTTACTACATGCAAAACATTTTGCTACACACTTTGGGTGATATGAAGATACACAAGTTTAGGACTTTGCTTTTTAATAATTTATAATATTGTATTTATAAAAATAGCAAGGATACAAAGACATTTAACTCTACACTCTGCAATTTAAGAAAAATGTTAGAGTCCTTCGGTTTTGTACACATTTCTTCATTGCAGAGTTTTGTTTATACTCTGAGAGCTGGAAGTTGTGAAGAGACCTTGAATCTTGTAATTCTATGAATTTATACCTCCATTTATATTGAGACTGATTATAATAGAACAAGACCTTTTCAACTGATAAAGGAAATTTAAAGCATTTTTATTGCTGAATAAAACAGTGATTGATTGCACAAAAGTTTCAATTGGTAGTTAACTTCTTGTTACAGGATTAGGATTTTACATTTATTTGACATTCATGAAAATTTATCTTTAGGTATTAATTGCATGGCTTCAGTTGAGAGTGAACCACTTTAGGCACAGGATCTGGGAAAGTAATATTTCCTTTGCCTAAAAATTTGCTCTGTGACCCGTTAGCAAACAGCAGACAATATATTATCATTCTTACATAAAATTCTGATTAATGCTATAGCAATTCAATTTCCTTGTCTCACTACTGTTTAAAAAAGAACAAAAATTTAGGCAAGTGAGACCACTCTCTTGAGAAGATGGGTTTAAGTGTCATGATCTGTATAATCCTATAGATTACATAGAATCCCTTTTCACTTCTGAAGCAGTTTACAAGATGAAATTCAAAATGATATCATTTGTATTTTTGGGATAGAGTCTTTTTACAAATCATTTACAACAAGATTTAAGACATACTTAAACTTGGGAAGAGAAGATAAGCTTCAGCAAAGAATTTATGCCTCCCCTATGATATCATCTGCTAAGAATAATGTTAAATCCAACTTCAGATCTTTGTAGAGAAAATTATATGTATAGGCTCCAAGGTAAACTAAAGACAATTGATCAGTAAGATCTACCTCACATAAAGAAAATACCATAATCCACAGGGCATATATCATTCTGGATATCTGAATTATCTAGATTCCTGAGCTATAACCTTTTAAATACTATCAATTAAAATTTTTAATTATTTTTAAAGGCCACATTTCTTCAACATACTCTGTGCTTCACTGTCATGTTAAGTAGAAGATGTTTAATGAAGCTTTCTTGACACCATAGTCATTATCAGTTAATATTTGTTACTTAATACAGCAAAATATGGTTTCAGGCACAGATGTATAATAAACAGGTTGAGTCCTGAGGGGGCTCTGACCAAGACATGGGCTCTGAATTTTCTTTCTTGATGTCAGTTTGCCTTTTAAATATGTCACCTCATTATAGAACTGCCTTGTGAAAAATTAACTGGTATCTCATGATTTGATGTTACCTTCTTCTGTGTGGCTTTCTTATTGTTCAGGAAATTATATTCTTCATTGCGTTAATCACCATCACTCAAAGTTTTATCTCTGACTGAATACTGTTGGCTCAAAAGTCCTTCCCAAAATCTTGTATCGTTTCTTCCGTAGTAAGTATCTCACTTTCAAAAAAACATAAAGAAAACAGATGCCATATCTTTTTAAGAATTAGGTTAAAAAAATTTTGGAGAGGTAGCTTACTATAAGTTCAATACATACAAGAGAGATTTTTGTAGACAAGACTCTAAAATTTTCTTAGTGCTTGACATTTATTCGAATTCTAGGTGTAAGTAATATGGATCATACTTACCCTACATAAATATTACATTTAGTATTGATTATGAGTACAAGATTACAAATCAAAGAACCTTTTTTATCTTGATTTTTATAGGTAAGACTCAGCTTTTAAAATACATAGTGTATTGAACGATGCAGGAGTTAGGGGCACCAATGTGTGCGCAGTGGAAAATACACATATAACTTTGCAGTCAGCCTTACAAGCTCATGGTTCTGCATCCATGGATTCAACTAACTGCAGATCTCTTTTGGCAATGTAGTATTTATTGAGGATAATCATGGGGACGTCTGATTTAAAACAATGGAAAACTTAAAATAAGGCAGATAAAATACATTTTTAGCAACCTTGGTGATAATGAGGTAGATAATAAATTCCAGAACTGCTAAAACTGAGTTACAACACTAGTTTTAAAATAGCTGCTGATTGGGAAAATAAGCTATATTAATTAAAATGCCAGAGAGCAAGAAAACAAATGTCTAATTTAAAGTCAGATACAAACTTAGAAGTCACAAGGGTAGATCATTCAAATAACAGATCCTGTTTGCAATTTAGCTGCTTCTCACACAGGGAACTGTAGGCAGCTGCCCCAGAGTGAGGAAGAGCAGGAATTTATTTCTGTTACCACAGCTCATGATAACCTTGGGCAACTCCTACTTCTGAAATCCCTTGTGTAATAACATTTAATATCCTGAACATTAACATATTTAGCAAATATTCAATTGGTCAGTAATACTAAAGGACAAAAGATGATTAAAAAATAATCCTGAACAAAAAACTGCCTCCTCAATGAACTCTATAATCATTAAATAAGAGATGAGTTTCCTCAAGAAAACCTAATGTCAAATGATACTGATAATTCAATTGAAAGAGATGAGAACAAACTAAAGCAAATAAGAGACTTATTGGATGAAATTATTGGAAAGGATTAGTTGGTGGTAGGGGGAAGGCTTTTCTAACTAGTTCTGTTTTTCTAATGAGTTCTGATCTAGAAAATATTTAAACGATTTTTACAGATGTTACAATTGTTCAATTGAATAATTAATATGTTATCTTAAGAGTTGTGACTGGCAACTTTCTCCTACATTCTAAATTTTCATTTTTCTATTTTCCTTTTATGAACATATTTTCATATTATGTAATACAGAAGAACAGAATTAAGAAAAAGACAGTAAAATTATAAAGTTTTATCTTAAATGAATACACGCAAGGGTGTTGCAACATATGTAATACACTTCAAATGCTCTTGATCATCTGAACTTCCTGTGACCAGAATTATATTTTACATGATTCACATGGCATATAAAAAGGCAACTACTGAAGAAATACCATATGGATAAAAGCAGTTGTATTCTTTTATTTATTTGTTCTTCTCCGTAAGTTGGGGATTATGTAGCTAGAGTTTAACTTCATCACATAAACACCTAGAGGGAAATACAGGTTCCAGGGCTCCACCCAAGAGTACAGACTATAGCAGCTGGGGAGTTGTTAGATGTTGGGGGGTTCTGTTGTGTTATCAACTCATTTGGTAATTGTTAAGCAGTATCTATGTTTGAAAACTACTGATCAAGCACATCACCTGCTTTATTTTACAGCCATAGAACAAAGAACTAGGTGATTGAGCAATATGCTCAGGGTTTACCTAGCCAGGACGTGAGCTGAAGGTTTCCATCAACCATAAGTTCTGTGCTGTTTTTCCAGCTCAGTTCTGTTTAATTCATCCAGGATTCACTGACCATTTATTCTGAGTTTTATTGTTCCAATCTTAAATGATTAATTTTAGATACAGTTTTCTTAAACTAGAATATATTGAAAGATTTCAGGGCTTGAATCCTCTGAATTTATGCTAAATTTTAGGTTATTTATGTAAGTCCATTTTTAATCAATGAAGTTTCCATAACTTTTATCAAAAATTTCAAGGAGAAGAAATTATACTACCCCTTAAAATGAAGAACTTTTGTTCCAAATCTGTATCTCTGATTTGTTGTTCAGGGCCACGTCAGAAGTAGAGCATTAACCCCCAGAGGCTTGGTATTTAATATTTATCTTCCTCAAATATATAGGCTACTGGGGGATTTGTTACTACACTTTAATCTTTTTCTCTTGCTCTCCTATTTGTACATAAAATTTATACAAAGTAAGACATACTGAATATTCCTTTTATGATTTTTATTTTCCACTTTTACAATTTCAGAGAAATAAAGAGTAAGAAAATAAATCAAGTGGATAACACATGCACAATAACATCATTGACTTTGTTCCAACATGCCTAGTGTTTGGAAAGTAATTGCATCGTCTGGTCAGGGAATGAGATTCTAAAGTAAAAAAGAAAGGCTTTTCATCAGATGTCTTTATTTGGCATTATATTTTATATGAAAGCATTAGTAATATATATTTAGAAAGAATGCAACAAATACACATACTGTTTTTGTGGTGGGAAATTTTTTGAGGAAAAAATAGAGACTTAAATGTTTTGCAAGAACAAATTCTTCTCTCTTGAGGTTAGAAGAGCAATTTATGATCCTTTGAGCAGTTGATGGAGGACATCATCAAAGTGGAATTACTTTGTGAGAAACCTGTCAGCTTACCTTTACATTAATAGATAATACCTGTGGAATCTATCTGTGGGGAAAGAAAAGCTGTTTCAGTAAGTGGTGTCTCTGTTGTACTTTTCAACCTAAGCTAGTTACATTACCTCAAAGTGAAAAAAAAAAAAAAAACTGCAAAATACCCTTTTTTCTAACCAAATTGACTATTATTGATTATCAGGTACTTCAGATTATGTCAAAATCCTAGCTTTTGGATTGTCCTAATGACCATGCTGGAGACCCAGACTAGTTAAAAGTATGTATTAAAATACATATTATACCTGCAATTGTTTGGATGTTACATCATAATCATAGTGAATTTAATAAGTTGAAGTATCAACTGATAGACCAGAAAAGAAGTTGCAACAAAATAAGCTGCTAAAACTTTCAAAATACAATTTAATATACTGATTTATTCATTGATGAATATTTGGTGAGTGGTGATCCTTTATAATATAATTGGATTTAAAATGCCACTTGTAACAATAAAAAGCTGTAGTAGATTTTATCTTAAGAGAAACATCCATTTTTCTCACTAAGTTTCATGTATGTAAGACTATACATGTCAGAAACATATTATATTCATTTCCATTATGGCCAGGAACACTTAACAAAATGTGACTTATTTGACCCAAAGTAAACCTGTGAAGTCCAGAGAATTTGGTGATATCACCCTTGCTATTTGACATTCAAGTGATGATTCCTTCCCAATTTTTAATCATCCAACACTCTTCTGTTATATAGCTTGTTCCCCTTCACCCAAACATGGGTGGTGCTGATAGCAGCCATTTGAACATGTTTAACTAATTTATTTTCCTTTAGAGTTCGTGTAGTAGCTCAGCCAAGCATTAAACTCCTCTCTAACTGTAAAATATAAAATTGTTTTTCTTGGAAGTTAATTAAAGGAGGGAGCCTCTAAATGACACTATATTTACTGAAATGCAGAATAATTCTGAATGCAAAGCTGATGTCATTTTTTGAGGTTCTCTAGTGGTAATGGTAGGAGAATATATAAACAGAAAAGATGGAAGCTGTCTTTCTGTTCATCTGTCATGGTAATGTTGCACAGTGAGCTAGTCTGATGTATCTTCTGAAGGTTTACTGCACAGAGGGCTTGGGATGTGGGTGGGCACATCTGGGACACAAAAACATATTTGAGGGTCCTATTTTTGTGTGACATCATGTAAAAATGAACATATAACCTTAACATGTTCTTTCAGTTTATAATGTGACAATAATAATTCTCAGAGAAATTAATATGCAAGTAAGTTAACAAATAAATATATTTCCTTAAAAATAATGTATAATTCCAGTAGGATGATAAGTAGTTACATGTCAGGATATATTATGCCTAGGAAATATTCTTTTTAGTTATAAATGTTCATCAAAGACATAATAGGCTTTCAAGAATTGCTTGAGTGGTAAAAGGGAAACAGCTTAGCAAACTATAGTAAAGGAAGGATTTCAGATATGGCAGAGTAAGTTGTTGCAGACAAAGTCTCTAAGAAAAATTAGGGAATTTATTTTTGTTTCTATCTTGTCAGGAGAGTGGAGAGCTACACAGACAACCATGTCTTGTAGGGGCAGGAACCTAGTGAGAAGGGTGAGGAGGGAACAACACTGAGGTGAGCATTACATTGCCCTGAAGGACTCTTTTAGTTCCTTAGCAGCACAAGACCAAAAGGCAGCCACAAAGGAGGTAGGACTCTAAGATGAGAGATTGGCCTTTTTAGGGTCTATAGAAATAAACCTTATAGTTCAAGTCCAAGACAGCAGGACTTGAGGGGACAAAGGTTCCAAAGAAAAGGGAAGAACGTGGATGAAAGTCTGGCATTGTGTCATTTTCCCCTCCTCAAGACATTTGCTAAATTTTATTTGATGTACAGCCAAGAATATAGGAAGTAGAGTCAAAAGTGGCAGGTAAAGATCTGAGCAGCCTAACAGAGTGTTTGGCAATTTCACGTGATGGAGGGAAGAAAACTGGAGGAGAAACTCTAGTCGTTATCACTGACTTCCTGTTGGGATCACAGAAAGGTTACACCCTACGAACATGGGTGATGAGAATTAGATCAACTCTCACAAAAATGGGAAGCTCAGTCCTTAACAAGCAAAATTCCATGCTGGAAAAAATTGGTTTGCCCCATATTTAAGGTGCCTGAAAAAGCAGAAGGATATTCTGTCTGGAGGAAGATAATGTGATTATCTCTAAAATTTTTCACAAGTTATGACCAACATTTGATCAAACTTATTAGGCATGCCAGGAAATAGAAAAGACAAACTAAGAAGATAAATAAAAAATATGAGCAGATCCAAAGATGAACCAGATCTGGAGTTTCATACTATGGCCTTTATGAACAGTAAAATGCTTAACAAAATTGACAAGATGGAAAATTTCACCATGTTATTGAAATCTATAAATAATAACCAAGTGGAAATTATAGACATAATATAATAATTGACATTAAGAATGCAGTAGATGTATTTAATTACAGATTAGACTATTGAAGAAACAATCAGTGAACTAGAAGAGAGGTTGTTAAAAATATATATATACAGACTGGAGTACAGAGAGAAAAGAGGGTCTATGATACAGAAAAGAACATACAAGATACATGATATCGATGAAAAGATTTAACAGCTGCAATTGCATATTCAAAATAAGAAGAGAGAGAATGTTATAAAATGTTATAAAAGCAGTATTTAAGAGATAATGGGTGAGAACTTCCCACAACTGATAAAGATACCCGTCCACACAATCCAGAAGTTTAGGAAACATGGAGGAGGACTGGGGCGGGAAGCAAGAAAACCTTAGGCACGTTAGAGTAAAATTAGTTTTTAAAAAATGCATAAGGAAAATTTGAAAAAGCAGCCAGATAAATAAAAGACACATTACATTACAAGAAAAACTGTTTCTTAAAGAACCATGGAAGGCAGAAGATAATGCAATGATATGTTTAAAATGCTGAAAGAAAATATGTGTGAACTAGGAATTCTTTATCCAGGAAAAACACTCTTCAAAAATGAAGATGAAATAAAAATATTTCCAAACAAAACCTGAGAGAACTCATCATAGCAAACCTGCATGAACCTATATATTAAAAGGAGTTTATTAGATAGAAGAATAATCCCAAAGATAAGCACAGAAATGAGGATGGAATGATGAGCAGTGGAGCATAAACATGTGGGTAAATCTAATCAGTGTAACTCAAACAATGATAATAATAACCCCTCTGGGGTTAAAAAAGTGTTACAGAATTGAAAATTATGACAATTATAGCATAAATGGCAAAGCAGTAGTTTTAAGTGAAATAAGATAGGTTTTAAATCTTTGCATTTTATAGGAAGTACTGCATATTAACTAATAATGATTATGAGTAAAGTTAATGGGCTATTGCTCTCTGTCATAACAAAATATATAATGAAAGCAAAAGTATAATGTGTGAAATGGAATTGAAAATAAGACATTATTGTAGAAAGTGTTTTCCAACATTAATTCACTATTCCTAAACATGGATTCTTTCTAGACTAGTACTGTTCAATAGAAATATAGTATGAGTGTATGACCATATTAAACAAGTAAAAATAAACATGAAAATAAGCATAATAGTATATTTAATATAACATATCTGAAATAGTATCATTTCAACATGTAATAAGTATAACTATTAATCAGATATTTTACACCCTTGTTGTCAAAGTCTTCAAAATCTGGTGTGCATTTTAGACTTACAGCACATCTCAACTTGAATTAACCACATTTAGGTGCTCAGTAGTCACGTGTGCTTAGTTGCTACCATCATGGACAGCAGAGGTCTAGACTGTAGCAGGAATAAACTTGAAGGGCATCTCTATGAATTTGATCTACTGCACCAGTAAGTAGTCTAATGATATTTTAGATACAAAACTTTATATTGTATTGCTTTAATAAGTCATTTTCTGTTTAGAATCTGGAGTTCCCTAATAATATAATCTCAGTAAGTTCCTGAAATATAATGCCACTTAGTGGTATGTATACTAAAATGAAAAGGAGTTTCTGTATGGACTACAATAACATCAGATAGTTCACATCCAGTCCCTTCTAAAAATCAAAGTCAAGACCACTGTCATAGTCATTATTATATACTCAGTGCTTAACCCATAAATCAGTATCTATTAACTATTTATCTATTCTTAGTGTAAACTCAAAAAAACCTAAATGTCAATGAGATGCAATCTACAATAACTGACTAAAGCATGGCATTAATTTTTAGATTATTTAGTATTAAAAAAGATAAGTTAATTAAAAGAAAGTCTGTCACCTTCACCTCATTAAGGTAACTCTTCTATCTTGGTATCAAAGGTAAATGAAAAGCAGACTTTATAAAAATGAAAATGTAATAGCTATTCTTGACCAGATTAGCACTTATTTCTAGAGGCATGCAGACTGTCCTCTACTGTAATCTCTTAGTTACTACTTGGGGCCATAAACATAACCAATCTTTAGAAGAGAAATGCAAATATATTGCTTCAAAGACAGAAAAATATTATTTGGTCCAGAGAGTCTGTGTGACAGTTAAATTATGGACTGTAAAAATGTAGCAGCCATATGATTCAGTGAGAACAAGTGAGCACACTTACCATTTAGAAGATTCTACTTTGCTGCCTGGGCGTATTTGTTTGGTTTTTTGTTTCGTAATAGAAGCACTTTCTCTCTTAATTGGGAAAGGATTTGGTAGAGTGACATTAAATGTTCTTTTCAGAACAGAATGTCTTAAAAATGGACTGAGCTGTGGATATGCAAACAAGAATAGCATATTTTACTTATTCATGAACTTTGAAAATGTATTATTTTACATAAATCAATGAACTCATTAATGTAAATAACTTGCAACTTATCAACACTATTCATTAATAACTTACACATTTAGACTCCTAGGGTTAATATCTATAGATGTACTTAAAAGTGTAAAAAAAAAAATACTAATCATGAGGTTACTAAAATATGTTTAATAGTTCTGTCAAAAAAGTATACATATTTGAGACAGACAAAAATCTTTGGTGAAATCTTAACCATTAAAAAAAAAAGAAATATATAGTTTTTACATATGTTAATATCAAATAATTTTATTCTCAAAATAAGTTTGCTTCCAATGAAGGTACATATTGATTTCCTAGATGTGCCTTCTCTCAACATTTATCCTTTCAACAAATATTTATTAAATGCTTATCTGCCCAAAACTATCTTATCTTTAGTACTGTGAACATAAAGTAACAAAAATCCATTTACATTCACCATTCACATACCAATAAAATTGAGAAAGACAAGTTTTGAAACAACTCTAAAAAGTAAAACAAACAACAACCCAGTGTCTAATTTACAACTGCTGTGAGAAATGTCCACTAAATCTCTTGCCAAAAGAAGATAATTGATGAAAAAAATTAATGGAATATTCTTCACCCGATATGGTTTGAGTGCCTTCTATGTGACTGATACCAGTCCTAACATAGCCCTAATCAACACTTATCCCTTTTTCTCATGCCCCTCTCCTAAACATTGTATTATAGGATATACAGAGAAGTTGGAAATTGAGATGAGTAGTTTATAAGTACATATTTTTGAGAACACTGCATTCATAGATTTATAGTGTTTCATTGTAGACATGTGATAGGATGACAGTTACAGGTTTAGAGTCAGTTTTATGAAGGATAATTAATAGATCTCAGTGAAAATTTGGACTTGGACACTTAAAATTTCTGCAGCCTTTGGAAGGCTGTCTCCCCTTTTTGAATATGAGTTTCCTCATTTTTCAAATAGAGTCAAGGCTATCCACCTTATACAGACTTTCTGGGCATATTAATTGAATTAAAGTATGTAAAGTAGTCTTTGCTCTTGAGAGGCAATATAGCTTCGTGGTTAAAAGCATAGGCTTTCCATGGATTGGAACCCCACCCTTGTTATCTGCTTTCTGTGTGTCCATAAGCAACTTACTTAACCTCTCTGTGCTTTGGTTTTCACATTTGGAAAATGGGAATGACACAATACTACCTATTTTGTAGTATTGTTTTGGGAAATAAATGAGTTAATTTGTTTAAAGCATATCATGCCTGGTATATCAACATCATTAGGTAAATATCAAGTATTATTATTATTATTATTATTATTATTATTATTACTTGTATAGTGTCCCCAAAAGTAAATATTTGTCTCCAGTTAGTGAAAAATAAATTTTCTCATACAAAGAGATGGAAAGATAGCCTGTGTAAATGGGTTTGAAGAATTAATATTGTTAAAATGTCCATACTACCTGAAGCAATCTATAGATTTAATGCAACCCCTATCAAAATACCCATGATACTTTTCACAGAACTAGAACAAATAATACTAAAATGTATATGGAGCCATGAATAGCCAAAGCAATCTTGAGAAAAAAGAACAAAGTTGAAAGTATCACACTCCCTGACTCAGACTATACTATAAAGCCACAATAATCAAAACAGTATGGTACTGCCACAAAAACATACATGTAGATCAATAGAACAAAATAGAGTCCAGAAATAAACCCCATTCATTTATGATTGATTAATCTACAACAAAGACAGTAAGAATACACAGATGGGGAAAAGACAGTCTCTTTAATAATTGGTGCTGGAAAAACTGAATGGTTACTTGTAAAAGAATGAAATTAGAACACTCTCTAACACCATATACAAAAATAAAGTCAAAATGGATTGAAGATCTAAATGTAAAACTGCAAACCATGAAACTCCTAGAAGAAAACATAGGCAGAACATTCTTTGACTTAAATCACAGCAATATATATATTTTTTTGATTTGTTACCTAAGGCAAAGGAAACAAAAGCAAAAATGACAAATGAGACCAAATGAAACTTAAAGGCTTTTGTACAACAAAAGAAACCATCAACAAAATGAAAAAACCTAAGGAATGGAAGAAAATATTTGCAAATGATGAGACTGACAAGGGATTAATATCCAAAGTATACGAAAAGCTCATACAACTCAGTATCAAAAAAACCAAACAACCCAATCAATAAATGGGCAGAAGACCTGAACAGACGTTTCCCCAATGAAGACATACAGATAGCCAACAGATGGATGAAAAGGTGCTCAACATGGCTAATGATTAGTGAAATGCAAACCAAAACCACAGTGAGGTTTTTGCAGTGGAGACACATGATGGATTGTCTCTGGGAAATATCTGCTGGTGTCTGTCCCAACATCTCCACCCGGTGGGTTACTTCACTTCCCTCATCAAAACCTCCCACATTAAAGAGGGGAGGGTATAGTTCAATGGTAGAGTACATGCTTAGCATACATGAGGTCATGGATTCAATCCCAGTACCTCCATTAAGAAACAAACAAACATAACCCCCCCCCCCCCCAAAAAACCTCCCACGTTGTAGGAATAGATTACATTTTGTTTATTTTTTCTATTGGGTTGGGTATGGGGGTAATTTCTGTTTGGGGCTCTGACTAGTAATATGGCTATGACCATTTTTGTTCACATCTCTCTGTTCTACACATGTCTGCATTTCTGTTGGGTGTGTACCTGGGAGTGGAATTGCTGGAGGTGTTTGTTTATTCATCAGATGCTTATTTCTTTATACTTTATGTTACTGTTGTATCAAAGTAGCCAGCAAAGTTCCTGGTGTATCCCAGGAACCTGCTACATATTTGTGAGGGGATAAATATATGATGGTAGAATCTCAAAGCTGCAGGTGGTTTTAGATTATCAAGGAATCCAACCCTCTGGTTATTATGGTTTATGTATCAAATGCTGGTTAATTATTCCTTGATTGGCATTTTGCCTCCCGAAATCGCACTATTAAACACAATGCTGATGGGACTACCTCTCCGTGCATATACCAAATTGGCCTGATTCTCGTAGAATCTGCTCTGTGTAGGCCTACTATCTAAATGCATTATATATATTCTGACTCACCCTGTCTGGGCATTTCTTTTCCCTTCACTTTTTTATGACTTCACATTTAGGGGTAGTGTCTGGCATTCTTTCCCAAGCTTGTCCATCCCCCACCAGCATGAGACTCTGACAGGCTATAAATTCATCTCAGTTCTGTCCAGAGGTGTAGGACCTTGGGCCATGTCTCAGTTCTCCCAGGGAGAAATGTGTTCCACACCCCCTGAAGGAGGTAACTTCGAAAGATGGCCAATTTTTCAACAGGGTGCTCCGACAGTGGTCAGGCCCAGCTCCAGAAAACTCCCCAGAGAGACCAAGATGGCTAGGAGAAAGAAGTAATATTGGAGAATAACCGTCCTCCAGACCCCTGCAGGCATTTTACTTATCTGCTCAGGTGAGAGGTGAAACTCTAGCACTTTTTACAAAGGAGAAAGCTGATCTTAGGAAGTAACCAGTCACACGCATGCCTGGGAAGTAGCCGGGCTGCAAACTGATCTGCTCCATCTGGCTGCAAGAGTCCTGGTTGTATGGCTCTTAGAAGTAAATTTCCAAACTCGGTTTATTCCATCCAGACACTGCAAGAGCCTTGCTTCCAAAGGGAGTGTTTCTCTTGGGGTTTGAATAAAATGGCGATAGATTTTGTTGGAGAAGCTCTGAGATGGTTGAAAATCCAGCCTGATTTTCCTATTTGATTGAAATCCAGCACATAGGTCTTGAACAATGCTTAGTAGTACCTCCAGGTATGTGAGAGATTTAGTTTTCCTGTCAAAATGAGCAGAGGAGACAACTGGCATTTAGTCCCCAGGGGGCAGGGATGCTAAATAGCCTGCAATGTTCAGGGATGGTACAATTCAGTACAGACTTGTCCCTCCCAAATGCCAGCAGGTAAACACTGATAGTTTAGCGACTTCATCCTGATAGATCTGGTTATAGGAACCTCATAGTCATGAAGGCATTTTAAACTAAAATGAACAGATCCAGGTTTTGTGGGACTCATATAATTGGGGATAGGTGTTGGGAAAGGCTCTGTAAGAGAAAGGACGTAGATGCACCTTACTTTTCAATCATTATAAAATTGTGACCATGTGAAAAAATTGCAGAGGAGGGGTCCTGGGGCTAAAGCATTTCAGTGTTGGTGCTCCTGGTGGTAAATTTCCTCCGTGGCTTTTACTGAGTCTCAAAGGTTTTGTCTTCTCTTTTTCAGTGCTTTCCAAATAGTATGTTATTTCAGTTTTGATTTCCTCTTTCATCTCAAGGTTATCTGGATGTTTCAAGTATCTAAGAGTTTTTGGTCACCCTTTTATTCTTTATGCCTAATTTTATGGATTGTGATTCAAGAATGTGATTTTCAAAAATGATTCCCTTTTTTATGATCAAGTTAGTACATGATGATTTTGTCAGTGTTCTGTGTATACACGAAATAATGTACATTGTCTAGGGGATGTGAGCTTTATATCTTAACAACTAAATTAGGTGAGTTGACTGTTGTATTTAATTTATCCATGTCTTTTTTTAAAAATTGAAGTATACTTTAATTAAAAAAAAAAACAACACAGTGAGGTATCACCTCACACTGTCAGAATGGCTATCATCAGAAAGTCTACAAATAACAAATGTTGGCCAGGAATGTGGAGAAAAGGGAATCCTTGTACACTGTTGGTGGGAATGTAAATTGGTGCAGCCACTTTGGAAAACAGTAGGAAGGTTCCTCCAAAAACTAAAATTAGAACTACCATATGATCCAGCAATTTCATTCCTGGGTATGTACTGAAAGAAGAGGAAAACACTAAATTGCAAAGCTGCATGTATGCCAGTGTTCATAGCAATATTACTTATAATAGCCAAGATATGGAAGCAACCTAAGTGTTCATCAACAGATAAAGAATAAACAAAATGTGGTACACACACACACACACACACACACACACACACACACACTAGAATACTATTCTGTCATAAAAGGAATGAAATTTTGCCATTTGTAACAACTTGGATGGACTTGGAGGGTATTATGTTTAGCGAAATAAGTCAGATAAACACATGCTGTATATCATGTACATATGTAATCTAAGAAATGAAACAAACTGGTGAATATAACAAAAAGAAACAGACTCCCAGATAGAGAGAACAAACTAGTGGTTACCAAAGGGGAGAGAGAAGGGATGAGGGACAAGATAGGGGCAGGGGATTAAGAGGTACAAACTAGTATGTGAAAAATAAATAAGCTACAGGGATATATTATACAGCACAGGGAATATAGCCAATATTTTATACCTTTAAATGGAGTATAATCTATAAAAATATTGAATCGCTAGGTTGTACATCTGAAACTAATATAATATTGTAAATCAATTATACTTCAATTAATTAATTAAATTTTCATTCTGATAGAGAAGCATGAAGCAGGGCAGTTGGAATTAGCCCTCAGTATGGTGGTCTGCAAAAACACTGGAAGTTTGTTGGGATACATGACTCCAGCAGGATAAAATTAAAATGAAGTTATTTCCACAATCAGATGACAGAGAGCAGTCAGGGCAATTCATACATCCTGCTATCAGAAAATGCAGATTTTTCATAGATGTCCTCTTTTAAATGCATGAGGAAAACATATATTTATACAATTCCTATAAATATAATGCAGCCTAAAGGAAAATAGTAATCTGAATAACAGAGTAAAGGAAAAGCTCTAATATTTATTTAAAATATGAACAAATAAATGTTTCAGAAAAAAAATAAAATTAGAACTAAATAGGCTTCAGGGATAAACTCTCAAACATTCAAAAATCTAAAAAGAGCATTTTAAGTAACTACTGAATTAAAGAGAAATATAAATATAAATACAAGTGCTTATAAAATAATACAAAAGAATAATGAACCAGTGTTCACAGAATTACCCCCAAAGCTGTAATACTAATCTAAACTGTTCTATGATTTAAGAAAGGAAGACTGGGGCAATTCTATTTATTCCCCCTTCCTTTCAATTATTCTATGAGTGGATATCAAGTCCCTATAATATGCCAGTCACTGTACTAGGGTCTAATAATAAAATTGTCAAAAAATAAGACAAAATTCCAGGCCTTCTAAAATCCTCTATCAATAAAATAATTTTAAAATCAGTGATAAGAACTCTTAAAGAGGCACACAAAGACAAGTAAGATTTGACCGAGTAAAGGCAATCAGATGGTTCAGTAAGGAATCGGTGATCGGACTAAAGTCTGAAGGAAGGACAGAACTTATCTAGGCAATGGTGATGGGGGAGATGGTGGGCGGTACTCCTGGCTCAGTGATCAACATAAGCAAAGACTCTGTAGCATTTTCTAGTAACTGAAAGAACACCAGTGGAACTGGAATAGAACAGGAATCATGAGAAATGATGCTGTAGAGGTAAGTAAGCCAATATAAGGAGTCTTTATGATGAAAGCAATGAGAGACCAGTGAAGTTTATTAAAAAGAGGGTGAGAGATGATTTTGGAAAGATCATTCATTACTATATTTTGCATCAATGTTTTTATTATGTAAACATTGAATATCATATGTAAATTTATATAATTACTGAAATAATTGTGTATCACTAATTTCAGTGAGAATGATTTGTTTATTTTCTTAAATAAGAATTACTCAGCAAGAGATTTTTCAGGTTATGGTTACCTTCTGGAAGCAGGGAAAAGTCTGTATTCTGAGGGTCAGAGAAGAATGGGTTAAAGAAAAAAACTTGTAGGTTTTCTGCAAACAGACCACAGAGAGATTATAGCACAAGAGAAGGGCCCAGGGTAAAGTTTATGGAGCCACATTCATGGGGAAAGATATAAAAGATGTAAAAACAGAGCAGGTAGAGATGTAGGTGGAATATCAGAGAGTAGTTTGTCAGCCAAGCCAAGAAAAGAGTTTTCCAAGACTTCAACACTGCTGAGAAATCTAATATTAAATGGACTGAAAATGTTCTTCATATTGAAAGAAAAGTATACTGATTAATTTAGTTGAGGTGAAATAAAGTGGTGTAAACCAGATTAGAGGAAACTAAGAGGAAAAGGAAGCAGAGCAGTAATGAGAAAATTTTTCAAGAAGTTAACATCAAAAAAAGAAAAAAAGAAAGAAAAATAACCAGAGAAAAAGAGCCTATAAGCTAATGTTTCCAGTTTTAGGGTTTTTTTTTAATGGAAGAGGTTTGAAACTAAAGACAAGGGGAATCCCCCTGTTAATGAGAGTAACAGCATAAGTGATAGGCTATGGATTTTATCCTCTATTCGTAACTAAGATACTTGGAGATATTGGTGTTAGATAGGAAAGAGTAAGTGATTCTGTTGTCGCAGTTGGAAAGGATTATAAGATAAATCCAGAGGTATGTAAGTTTATGAATTAAAATGTAAATGAGACTTTCCATTTTGTTTGTTTTCCTCTAAAGCTGGCATCAAGTGTTTCCCCTACTCAAATTCCCATGGAAATGGCCAAGGAGATACATGAATGATTAGGGGAAATCCCGTGTTAATGTTGAAAAACAGGGATAGGACATTTCTCTCCTGAAATTTTCAAAGAATTACTGTTAGATACAATAGTGATGGGAATGATCTGAAGGGCTGAGTCAGGCTTCCTATCTCCCATCCTCAACCAGCTTCCAAGGAAAAATATTCACTTAAGGAAGTTGAAATTTTGTTATTCTCAACCTAAAAATGATGAAGTAGTATAGTATCACTGAAGGTGGAATACTGGCGTCAATACAGTTTTGAGAGGCTCCTAGTTTCAATCCTGGTGCGGCACACAGAGCAAACTTAGATGTGAGCATGGTCAACTTTGTTTTTGACAACAGGAGCCAGACAAAGCTGAGATAATAGCGTGTCTGAATCTGGGCACCAGGGAAGTAGAAGTGGAGTGGAGGCATCAGGCTTTCTCTAGAGCAGAGGAAAGAAATGAAACTATTCTAGTGGCAATTCTCTCTTATAGCCTTTCCCTGAAGGCTTCTGGATCTGACAGGGTCTGAAATTGAAGGTCTGTCTGACAGAGATTTGGGGAGGGGTGGGAGATGGTACCAGATACTATAAAATAATATAAATCTATCATACTTAATGTGGTTCAGGCCCCCAAATAAGTGTTAAACTTAAAGTAAACATAGGCATTTAGCATATGGTAAAACTGGCATTTCAAGTCAACAGGAAAAGGGTGTATTCAAAGGTCTTCGGTATTGGAAAAATGAGGTTTGTAAATGACTATATATTATATCTTCACATTACGGGCTCATGTAAATTTAATTTTTTTTTAAATGGAACATTAGAATAAATAGAAGAAAACACAAGTGTATATAGCAGGTCTAGAATTTTATTTTTAGGAAATCATCCTGAGTCTTCACAAACTGGTATCTGAGATGATACTTGTTATATTGTTTTATATAATAAGAATGCTATAAAGTCTTTTAAATTTTCTAGGAAGAACATCTGATAACGTTTTATCAATTATTCCCAATACAGCAAAACATAGAGTGGTCATTTTATAAAATTACATGTGTGATTCTAAAATGTGGCTATCATTCACTATCAAAAAATGTCCAACTTCAAGACTTACCATATATTACAACTGACATAGTAATCAAGATAATGTGGTATTGGTGAAAGAACAAAGAGATACATGGAACAGAATAAAGCCCAGGAAAAGATCCACACAAATACAGTCAATTGATCTTTGACAAAGGAGCAAAGACAATACAACAGAGCAAAAACTGTCTTTTCTACAAACAGCACAAATACACACAAAATGAATCTAAATACAGACCTTACTCCCTTCACAAAAATTATCTAAAACTGGATCATAGACCTAAATGTAAAATGCAAAACTGTAAAACTCCTAGAGGATAACATAGTAGAAAACCTAAATGACCTTGTGTTTGGCAATGACTGTTTAGTTAACAACACCAAAGGCATAACACATGAAAGAGATAACTGATAAATTAGGCTTAATTAAAATGAAAAACTTCTGTTTGCAAAATACACAATCAAGAAAATGAGAAGACAAACCACAGATAGGCAGAAAATATTTGCAAAAGATGTATCTGAATAAAGAACTATTATCCAAAACATACAAGTAACTCTTAAAATTGAATAACCTGATTTTAAAATGGGCAAAAGGTCTAAACATATCTCAGCAAAGAAGATATACATATAGCAAATAAGCATATGAAAAGATGCTCAGTGCCATATGTCACTAGGGAATTAAAGACTAAAACAATGAGATACCACTACACATCTATCAGAATGGTCTAAATCTCAAACACTGACAACACCAAATACTGATGAGTATGTGGAACAAGAACTCAAATTCACTGCTGGTCAGAATGTAAAATATGTTTACTTTGGAAGAGTTTGGTGGTTTCTTACAAAACTAAACTTATTTTTACTATACAGTCCGCGTAAGCTGTATCTACCCAAATGAGTTGAAAATGTTTGTCTACTAAAAAACCTCCCCACAGATGTTTATAGCAGTTTTATTCATAATTGCCAAACCTTGGAAGCAACAAAGATAACCTTCAGTAGGTGAATGGACAAATAACACTGTGGTACACCCAGGCAATGAGATATTATTCAGTGCTAGAAAGAAATGAGCTATCAAGCCATGAAAAGCTTTTGAGGAACCTTAAATGTGTAATACTAAGTGAAAGTTGCCTAGCTTAAGAGACTTCATATTATACAGTTCCAAGTATGACATTCTGAAAAGATAGAACTACAGATACAATAAAAAAGTGAGAGGTTTCACAGGGTTAGTTGGGGGGAGGTGAGGATGGATAGTTGGAACACAAAGGATTTTTAGAGTAGTAAAACTATTCTATATGTTATTATAATGCTGGATACATGTTATTATACATGTGTCCAAACCCGGAGACTATACAACACCAAGAGGGAACGCTAATGTAAACTATGAACTTCAAGTGATAATGATGTGTCGGTGTTGTTTCACCAGTTGTAATAAATGTACCACTGCGGTGGGGGTGTTAATAGTGAAGGAGGCTGGGTGGGGCAGTGAGTATATGGGAACTTTGTATTTTTCACTCCTGCTATGAACATAAAACTGCTCTAAAAACATTCTATTAAAGATGTGGAGTGATTCTGACATTTATCTGAAAGAATAGACAAGACAGAATAGATGGGTAAATTTTTTAAAATAATGAGGATAAACTTGCCCTGTTATAAATTAAATCATTTAAATAGCCTTAATGATTAAAACAGAAATATACTGGTATGCTACTGACAGATTTTTGTGTGGAAACAACTTTAATCGAACTCAAATGTTACCAAGTCCTACATTTTCCACCCTAACTCTTACTTGTCAAACAAGATTAATTCATCCTACTGGACTATAGTATAATTTCATATCATATTCTTTAATATAAGTTGAAATATATTCATGATTAATTATTCAAGAATGTATCTATTTGTTATTATCACTGAAAATACAACCTTTGATGCCGCGGATGATATGCAACATAAAATAAATGGTTAAAAGCCATTAATACTGCAAATAAATTGCAGAAGAACAGTAAACAAGTATATGAAGAGACAGCTTAGTTTTGAAAAAGACTAAGCTATGTGATGAAGAAGTGACAATATCTAAAGAACTAAACTTTAGTACTCATTTTATCATCAGAAAAAAAATGAAGTCTTAACTATGCAAAAAATCTTCGAATTAACAACTTGATTTTTCTTAAATCATATGCAAATGGGAGAAGTAAAAAGACTGCCATCTTGGTTATATGGAAATAAAAACATTTATTTTGTATTCCAAGCATTTTCCACCTGAAGTTAGAATGAATATGAAATGGCTCTTAAGTGTATTTGATCTGCATTGAAACTATGTTCAGATTGTAGCTTTCAGAATATAAAAATATCTGAAACTATTTGTCTGCCACAAAGAGTCACCTAATGTCCATTTGGACTTTTTATATTATGTACTCTATGGTCTGCAAAACTGATTTAAAATTAATCTGAACTAAAGAACAATTTGTACATGCCATTTCATTGAAATTATGATAAATGTGTTTCAAATTTGAATTGCAATTGAAGTAAAATCAATACAACTTAAAAGCTATATGTTTTCTTTCTCAAACTCATAACGAAATAAAAGCTAAAATGACTATTGTAATTTTCCATGTTTATAGTTTTCATTGAATTTGTAAATAATATGGTACATATTCATTATATGAAGGAAAACACATTGCCTAAGACGTTTTAGTTACAACGAATCATTAGGGTATTTTTATTCATATGTTTGGTAGGATGGCAACCATTATATTTTTCCGGGGGTGATGAATGTCTTTTCAAGCCACTGTGGGATATTAAAAAAAAAAAATGCATAACATCATTCACTGTCAGAGAAGGCTGAAAGGATAATGGCTGATAACTTTTCTACTACTGATTAGAAGTAAGCATTTAGAAGAGAGAATAAACAAATACTGAAACTAAGTTTACTAAATGGCTTCAAAAAGGTCAATGTCTTGAAAGACAAGAAGACTGAGGAGCAGTTATAGATTAAAGGAAACATGATGATTAAAGGCAACAGATGATCCTGGATACAGAATATTATTAGATCAATTAGAAAAAATTAGAATAAGGACTGTAATAATGTAAAATTTCCAGGATTTGATCATGTTTTGTTACGTAAGAGAGTATCTTTGTTAGAAGATATGTACTGAAGTATTTAAAGGTGAAAGACTACAATATTTGCTAGATTCAAATGGTTACACCATATATACTTCCATAATAATGTATTCCACAATAATAATAATAATGTGAAATATGTGTGTATACATGTGAGAGTAAGTGTGTGAGACAGAAAGATAAAAAGACCAGGAACAAGAGTGCAAATGATGCGATATACTAACTGGTTTATCAAAGTTTGAATTTTTCTCAAAATAAACGTTGAGACAAAACTTAAACTCAACACATGCTCCCTTCTTTAGGGCTTCAAGTATTCAACTGCCTTTTAGCTAATATTCTAGTTACAAATCCTCTTTTCCTGGAATCAGAAATCCTCTCTCCTTTACTCAGTCTTGTACCATGAGCCTCAAAGAATGCCTCTTTTAAACGATATCAGCTTTCATGTTAGCCTCAGATTTATTTTCCCTCCTAGAAATTTGTAAAATCTTTATTATTGGGCTGGTTGGGTCCTCCTAACCATCAAGGCTATTTGCATGAACTCCATCCAACACCTTTACAAGTACTAAAGAGAAGTGGTTTTTTTTTTCCTATTGTCTTTCTGTCTGTCTTCTTAAATAGCATGGTCTTTTGATATTTTCCTCTTTCAAATAATTAGAAGATGATGGTGAAAGCAACATTATGCTTCATTTACTAAGTGTATTGGAGGAGAAGGGGGACAGAGAGGGTGAGGGGGAGAGACAGTGATGGGGAGATGCCAATGATACAATTTGTTAAAAACTGATGTAAATAATGAATCTACATAGTCATTATATAACACCATGAAATACCCCTCACAATCAGGTAATAGGCAACTGAATTATAATTTAACTATAGAGAATTAGCTACAGTATTTGTAGAAGGAAGTCTTACTTTCTCCTATTCTGTCAACTCTCACAACCACATCTACCCACCTACATGACTTGTATGTTTTATGCCTCCTCACATTCAGTAAGGCTATCCCTGGAAACTCCATTTAAGATTTCAACATTGCTTTCCAAACCCAGTATTTCATAGCCTCTTTCTCTGCTTTTTCTACTTACTACTAACTTGCACATCATATGTTTTATTTTGTCTTGCTTTATTTCTTATCTAGCTTACTAGAAGTAGTTTTTGTCTTTTGCTCTGTAGTTCTTGTAACTATGCCTCATACAGAGACCTGAGAGGTTTTATGTTTGTCTGTTTCAATATATTTTTATTGAAGTACAGTCAGTTTACAATGCTGTCAATTTCTGGTGTACAGCACAGTGCTTCAGTCACATAGGAACATACATACATTCGTTCTCATATTCTTCTTCACCAAGATGTTGAATATGGTTCCCTGTGCTATACAGTATGAACTTGTTTGTTTGTTTGTTTTTTTTTAAATTCTGAGAATTTCAGGTCTTCATTCATTTCTGGAAAATTCTCAGCTAAGATTATGTGTGTCTCTCTTCTCCATTTTCCTTATTTCCTTTTTCTTGAACTGGTATTAGATACTGTTTAATTTTCTTACACATTCTCTATGTATTTAAGTGTTTACTAGAGCATAACATACATAGAGAAAAATGTAGAAATAAGTATAATATAATGAATCTTCAAAAAGTGAACAGTGTTGTGGAAACAGCACCCAGGTCAAGAAATAAAATACTACCAGTCTTCCAGAAAGTTCCTATGTGCCCGCACACAGTTGTAACTCCCCAGATCCCCTTCAGAGCCTGCAAGAGTCACAAGTATCCTGACTTCTAAGACCATTATTAGATAAGTTTTGCCTGGTTTTGAGTTTTACGTTAAGTGGAATCACGTAAGAGAATCTCCTTTTGTGCCTTGCTTAATTCATTCAACAGTATGCTTGTGATACGGATTCATGGAGTTCTGTTTAACATTCCTTCTCCATTCCCTCTTGCATTCCACTATATAAACAATGTATTTCATGCATTCTACTTCTGAAGACCACTTGTAGGTTGTTTCCATATTTCAGCAATTATAAATAGCGCTGCTATCCGTCATGATACATGTTCTTTGGTGTGCATATGTACACATTTCTGTTGGTTATATACTTAAAAGACTAACTGTTGGGTCATAAAGTATCTGTGGTTCAGTAGTCATGTCTTTCTGTGACTTCAAAGCTCATTCCTTTTTATCACTAAATATTTCATTGTATAGATGTATCACAGTTTGTTTTTCCATTCACCTATTGAATGACATATTGATTCCTTTTAGTCTTTGGAAATTATGCATAAAGCTGCTTATAAACATTCATGTGCAGGTTTTTGTGTGGGCATTAGTTTCAAATCACCTGGGTAAATACCTGGGAACATGATTGCTGGATCATATGGTAAGACTGTCTAGCTTTGTAAGAAACTGTCAAATTATCTTTCAAAGTAGCAGTACTATTTTGCATTCCCACCAAGAATGAATTTTGTTCCTGTCTCTGTAGCTGCACATTCTCACCAGCAATTTGTATTACCAGTTGTCTGAATTTTAGTAATTTGACTAGGTGTGTAGTGGGATCTTATTGCTTTTAATTTGCATTTCTCTAATGATAAATAATGTTGAGCATATTTTTATATGCTTATAGGCCCTGTCACTATGCCTGGTATATATCACTATATTATAGTAGTGATAATAGTGAGTGAACTGAATTATTTCACAGAATATTTGCAAGGATTCTAGATGCATTAGGCATCACTTAGGCATATATTAATAGTCATAAAAGGTCACAGTCATGTCCACTTCAATAACTACTGCCCTTTTAAAAGATGCACTCTTAGGAAAAAAAAAAAAGTCATCTATTTATTTTTTTTTCCTGCCTCAGTCTTCTTCACCTGGGATAAAGTTTCAGAACTGCATCAGGCAAAGTCCTTTCCCCTGGAGAGCAGACCTTATTATGGGGAAGGCTCTGGGCTTGTTTCACAATGGTTACTCTCCTTGCTGGGCTGACAAGAGGATCTTTCTAGGATCCTTACCAGAAAAACCTAGTTGGAGTAATTGGAGAGAAAGCCCATGCAAGTGTGGGGCCCCCTTAAGCCTGCAGCCCCCATAATTTTCTCATTTTTAGGCTATTCCACTCTCAGCCTCCAGCAGTTTCTTGAATTTTCCGTGTAAGTGTCCCTACCGGTTTATAGCTCCAGTGGCTTCTGCTGCTGGTAAGTAGATCTTGGTTCCTGAATCTCTCTGGATGTGTCTGTCTCTTCAGATTTCAGAGTGGTGGTTGTCCCTGCAACTTCAGTTTTTAGATGAGTCTGATGAGTCAGAAAAGTCATCAGTTTGCACTTTGTCCAGCTTTTTCTTGTTGTGAAGACAGGAGTGATGATTTCCAAGCTCTACACATATTAGAGCTGAAACCAGAACTCTATGGATACTTTAAAAGTCTTTAAAATCTTTGTATGTTTCCTAGATTTTTCACTCTGGTTTCTAATAAATCTTTGATATTACTAAAATGTATTTTATAGTTTCAGTAGACTATTTTATCATATATTGTTTTCCGGTCTGCTAATTCTCCTGTTGTTTACATATGTTTATTCTCTGTCATAGGGGTTTGTAATGTTTTATTGTTAGCTCATTTTCAGAGGTTAGGGAAGAAAAATCTTTTCAAAACTGAAAATAATCCTAGAGAAGTGGTGTGTTTGCTTTTACAAGATTCTAAGGTTTTCAAAATAATTCTTTATATCTATTTATTATCATTCCAAAAGGTAATAAAAAGTGAGCCCACACCTATGACAATGGGAGGCTTATGGTTCAGATTTCTTCTGTTCAATAGCCAGACACACACCACCTCCAGCCTCAACATCACAGAGCCTGTAAATTTTGTGGGTTTATACAGACATTCTGAAATGTAATTGGTAGAAGCTGGGATTCATCTGCTTCAGTTTAATTTAAAAATATCTAGGTGTTTCCTAATCATTGTTCTACGTGTTGCTTTATGGGATTTGTTATTATTGCTGCCCACTGCGTGCTTGTTTCTGTGTAATGTCGCAATGGTTACACTGTTTATACAATGCCAGAATTTCCCCAAGGCTATTCAAACCTTTCAAAAACACGTTTTAGGGCTGCATAATATGCCAGTGTTGTCATGTCATGTTTTACTTCTACATTTACTTTACATATATATATAATTTATATTGTTTTCAGTTTTTTACTTGTACGATAGATGATCAGACATAGAATTACTTAGCCAGAGGCAACCATATTTTGAATTTTTAAGAGGCCTGATTCATACTGCTCTTTTCATCATTGTGTATTTTTTGAACAAAAATTTTTTTGTTGACTTGATTGATAGGTAATGTCATCTGCTTCTTTTAATGATTTTACTTTGATTACTAGTCTAGGGGAGTCTAAATTTTACCCTTACCCCATTAGAGTTCTTTACAACTGGGCCTTAGAATTAAATTGACTTAAGACAGATCAATAGAAAAAAAAATACAAGTTTTTTAATAAAGTTTTGTGTGACATGGGAGCCTTCGTAAGGAGTGAAGACCCGAAGAAATAGTAAAACCTATAGGCTTTGATATTAGGCTGAACAAAGAGAAGCAACTGTGGAAAAGTAACAAGACTTTGTGGAGAAGCTAAAAGGGGTAGGAATGATGTTAACAAGGTCTGCTTGCGTAGAATTCTCATCCTTGATGATAGGGATGTTACTTTCCTCCCAGTATAGGGAAGACATCTTTCACATGGGAATTCATCTCCTGCTTTTACAAAAAAGAAGGAAAGTTTGAGTTTTTTGTATTTGCCATTTTGCAAGTGCCTTTAACTCAAAATAGTCAATATGCCAGAGTGGCATATTTTGGCGTGACATGTTCTGACTGCCTTTACTCATAGTGGAAATAACTTTGTATTTTAACTCTTAGTGGAGAGATTAAAAGCATGTTCTCTCGAGCTATCTTTTCTAGATGTAGAGCCAGAGCTGCCTCTGCATACTTCTGTGAACAGGAATAGGTGATCGGTTTTCTTTTCCATTGACGGGAATGAGTAGTTCTTAGAAGAGAAGTGGGCACGTAGTAAATGACTCACATCTGTCAGATATCTGTGGTATTTCTTAACAGTAGTTTTCTACTACTTTCTGAGGATTTTAAATGTTTATTTTTCGCATGAAAGTTTTTACTTTTTAGATGGATATGTCTATCACAAAAAGTCTTTTGTGGTGTTCTTCCATTTTATGGTTACATTATTTACACCCTCCTAGAGTTTAAAAAATCATCCAAAAAGTATATGAACAACATAGTAAAAATGTTAGAATAAAAAAATGAATTACTTTAAATAAATAATAATGAGTAAAGAAGGAAACCAAAGATATTTTTTGGTGTCCTTTCTGAAGACTAGATCATAGATTATTCGATACCATAAATCATGCATTGAAGTGTGAAACGGGATTATCTATAAATTGAGAAAGTTACAGAGTTTGTTAAAGATATTTGCAATAGACTTTTTAGCACCCATGTTAGTATAGTCAAAACCCACAAATGTGTGAAGAAAAAAAAATAGTTAACATTTTGGTGACATTTTTTAAAAGTTCACAACATTCAAAAGAAATATTATAGCTGAGAAATGGAAAATGACTAAGTTATCTCCAGTATCTGAAAAAGGTCATGAGAATTGCATAGCCACTGAATTTAACCCCATCTTATGGGGAAGTATTAACCAGACAGTGCTTCAACATTACTGCAGATGGAAGTTATAAGCCAGACTCACTGAATATACTCAAAATCTTCCAAAATAAACATTACTGGTTTTCATGGCAACTGTAAGAGATTTTTTTATTTTTAAATTAAAAATTTAAAAAGTATATGATTAAAAGAACACTAAGTATTTTAACCGGATAAAAGCATATAAATTCTCAATTATATACCACTATAATTACTTCTTTTATTTATACAGAAAAAAATTCCCAAAGCATCATCATTCATTTACTAATGACAAAAGTAAAACAGAATCACCAGATGATGATTCATGAAAAGAAGTTTTCAACTTTAAAATAAATCACGTGTATAACATGTTTAGGAATTCATTTTACATTCATACGGTATTCATGTTATATGAACCACAGGGAATATGAATAATAATTTTAGAGCCTAGTGAAAGAAGACCAGTCTGTTAGCCAATTATATTAAAAATGGAATTGGAGAGGGAAAAAACGAGAAAGCTGGTAAATAGGTTAAAATATTTAGACTGTTTTGGTGACTGGATCAGTAGATAAATGCAAACTCAGAGGAGACAAATTGTGCTCAAGGAACACTGCCAGGAACTCTACACTAAATAAAAGTCATTCTGTGGTTTAAATAGGAATATGGCTGATGGAATTATTGAAACTGCTTTGCCGCTTTTTTCTTAAAGATAGAGAACTGTATACTGCAGTGAGAATGGATTCTCTACTTGGTAGGGCATCTGTCTGGAATACTGTAGACTACAGAGAATAAGCTTTATATTACCTCTGAAAGAAGAAAGTCAGGTGACAGCATATGTAAATTATTTTACTATATATTCTCTTTAAGATAAATCCTGTGATTAAATTGTACTTTAACAGCCTATCGTCAATGTCTTGCATAAACAATGAAAACTAAAAGAAATGAATGTTTATGACTCCAAGAAATTAGTGCATAAAATATTTCTGGTAAACTTTTTTCCTCATTTAATGATTTCTTTAAAAATCTGTGATAGTGACAAACTTGTGTATAGTCTTACTAATATTCGAAAGCAATAATGAAGAGTGATTTCTTTGGGTTTCAAATTCATATTTATGTCCAAACAAGTTTCGTTTTCTTTTGTTTTAATTAATCACAGGTAAGCACTATGTTTTTCTTTTCTGATTGACCATCAGGAAAAAAGTAAAGCTCCAGTGACCTCTGTGCTATGTGGAAATGAGAACTTAATTGGATAGGTTGCTATAACTGAGGTCATCTAGAATGGGAGCTCTTAATCAGTCCTCTCTCCTTCCATGCTTTACAGCATTTTCTCTCTCAAATCCAAAATATATAACATGCACTTCCATGTAAAGTTCTATATCTGGAGGCTTGGAGCTTTTTAGAAGGAAAGATTCTTAAAAGTGGTAATAAATAGTTCAAAGTTTCTCTGGAGGTGGCCATTATGAACCTAATCCCTAAACTACTAAATTTTTTCCTCTGCTCTATAAACACTATAGAGCAGCAAATCAGCTCCCTCCTGGTTGAACTGAATCCCATTTCCTTCCCCTGAGGCAGAGAAAGTTCTTCCATGTCAAACAGCCTTGCGGTAATTTGGCCCATGCAGTGGAGCTGGGGAATGAAGAAAAAGATATTTGAGAAATGTATTTTAGTTAGTCAGGCTGCTTTCAGATTCCTCACAGATAACTAAAAACTATAAACTCCCTTCTCTCTACCAACTAGCTTCTCTTTCCACACAAAAGCAAAAACTATAACAGAACTCAAAAACCACCTACAACCAAAGTTCAAAACATTCAAAACATTATGGTATTTTGGTCAGGCAATTAAACAAGCTGCCATTTTTCTAGGAAACATGGGTCAGAAAAACAAAGATTAGAAATCATCCCACACAGCATGAAGCATTTTTTAAAAATCAGGCAAAATATATATATATAATCATGATATTCAGGTAGTAGTATTAAAAATCCACCCGTTTATTGGCCTAACAGAGGGCTCATTTTTCTATAATAACAACCCAGTAACATTTATAAAATTTTAAAAATCCACATTAGTATGCTATAGTAAAAACTCAGTTCACTCTGAAGAATTTGGATTTGGAATTACTGTGGTCATTTGTCTTCTTTTGGAATAAAATGAAATAAAACCTGAAAAGATATTATTGAATAAAGATAGTCTATAATAACATCTAGAAGAGAAAACTAACAGTTCGTTGGAAATACTGTGTGCGTTGCCTCATTAAATATGGCCGTGGTATGGAGGAAGGAGTCCAACATAACAGGCAGGATGTTGCTATAATTCACCAATAGAGAAGAACAGTCGGAGAGCAGAATCGGGGAGGAAGATGCTAGGTTGAGTTCTGGACATTGGGAGTCTGCGATACTGAGGGAGGGAAGGCGATGAAGGCAGTAGGCAGCAGCATGCACAAGACAGGAGAGGTAGAATTGTTTCTGACCCATGACTACAAAGAAGACAAAAACCCAGAGATGCAGGCAAAACTAAATAGAAAGTCCAAGCTTAAAGAGCCAAAAAGGAAGACTGGAGAAATGGCACATAAAGACACAGACAGAGAAGAATAGAAGCTAAAAGAATCTCTTTGTCAGGGTGTCAGGAAGGCAAGAGGGAGTGCAAGTACCTAGAACAGGTTTTATCACTCCTTGCTCACTTTTATGTGCTGGTCAGGGCGTTGTGAGGGAATGATCTAACAGAATTTAAAGGCCCAGTAACCAAATGGACAGACAGTTAAGGATATTCTATGTTGAGCATGCCTCATTTTTAGGAGCTATGGGTATACACAGAAATAGAAATTAACAGGTGAGTAAAAAATACTACATATTAGTGGATTCTGTTAGAACAACTGTATTCAATAAGCTATGGTTATGGGAGTTTTCGGCTTATAAAATACATTTTCATTTTACAATATAAAATGAAAGTAAGATTGAGACAATTATTTTGTGATTTGGACCCAAGTCCTCTCTCAGGAGACAGAATTAACAATAAAATAAAATGTGGAGGCCATGAGATGAGGGAAATATTGTGGACGAACTCTTTTAATGGAGCTACAACTGACTGAGATCTGAGGCACATCTGCTGTGCTGGTACGTGCTGCTTTGTCAAAGTTTTTTTTTACTACATATTCTCTTTGATTTATAATGTGGAAAAAATCTCATTATTTTGCAAAGGAGAATGATATTTCTATACATATATAAATAGTATTTAGTGTACAATCTGAAATATACACTTCTTAAAATTCATGATTTTATGGTACAAAATGCATCTTTATAGAATTTTCATACACTATTATGTCATGTAGAATATATTGATGACCATACAGTTTAGTCTCATTTATCTGAGGAAATGTCTCCTGATCATAGTCTCTAGTTGAAACAATAAAATGAAATAGCAATATTCATATTATTCAAATAATGTTATTCCTATTTCAGTGTTTCTCAAATATTTCTCCGAATGATGTAGCCATTGAAGTGTTTCCTTAATATGGCATACATTTCATCCACAGTGAAATACTAAAATACTGCCCTGGGGACCCACAGAGATTCTGAGACGGTACCTCAGGGACTCCTGGACGTAAGCTTTAGGGAGAAAGGAGGGCACATTAGGATAGCCACCCAGCCAGTCCCCACAACAGCTGCAATATTATCTGTTTATCCTATTTGGCTTCTTATTTAAAAATTCATTTGAAAACAATGTTTCACTGTTGGGGAAAAAAATGAAAAGTAATACTCCAAGAAGAGGTTCACAGCAGTTAAGGTTTAATACTGTAAATACAATACCACTCGAATTTGAAGAAAACATTTTCTGAGTGTTTACTGACTTATCTAAGCACTGTTATTTCTTCAGTTTCACATATAATGCAAAACCAACTTTTATAAGGCAAGCAGATCTAAATGGTAAATAAAAAGCGTTCTTCCTTTTAAACTCTCAAATTAGATATGCATAAAATATACATCATACAAAATTTCAAAATGGCTGAGAATATGTTTATATTGAGTGCATATAGTACTTCATAAAAGTCAAGCTATTTGGAATATATGTGAAGTCAAGTTACTTAATTTGATAAATGGCACAATAGAGGATAATGCATATTTAAGAGCACTTAGAAAACTATGTTACTGAATTTTGAAACGGTTGAATTTGTTTATATTTAGTCTAAGGTTAACATTGGTTTTCCTTTTGAGACAGAATTGGAAATTCTATGAATTCTCTTGAGGATATTTTCTTTTTTAAGAACATATATTTTTGTGACTAAAGTAGATTTAACAGAAGAAAAATGTAGTTCATTATAACTACTAATTGCCACCCCCAAAACATCTATACTCATACATATATCTACACACACAAACTATATATTCAAACACGCACAGATGCATACACACATTTGTTAACAGCAAAGATTAACTAGAGAAAGAGTGGTCTAAAACTGAGACAGGATAGAAGAAGCTAGAGGTCAGTAAATTCATTACCTAGACAAACTTTTTTATTGAGATATAACTGACATTTAACATTATTTTAGTTTAGTTTCTTAACTAAAGTTGGGACATGGGAAAATGATGCTATAGTGGGGGTGACAATGGCAGAGAGAGGCACTATCACTGACATTTTTTAGAATTGCCAGCTCATAGTGATGATAAAAATCCAACTGACTTTTAGTGGGTTTGATTATTGTTTTTAAATTTTCTACAATATACTTACTTATTGCTTGCATGTAGGACAAACGGTTCCTACCACCCCACCATTTAGTACACCAGGGACATGGGAGAAAGCCTTGCCAGTGGACCAGAAGATTTTACGATTTTTAGGGAAAAGCCTAAATTAATATCATTTTCCTTTTTTATCTGATTTTTGGAATAAATGAAACAATTGCAGGTTTTGAAAGTTACTAAACCACTAACCCTCCCCCAGCAGGTAACAACTTTTCCATGTGAATCCATCTGTACTCTTCTCTGTGCTGAAAAAAATTATGCATATATAGATTTATCTCATAAATACATGGCATTATATAATACAATTCTTTAATATGCTTGTTTATTTCATGCTGTATTATGGATATCTCTACAAGTCAATTAACAGAGCATTAGTTCACTGTCAATCGTATTCATTTTCTCTTTCAGCATAGTTTTCATAGATACAGTACTATCATTTATTCAAACCTTGTCTTTTGATAGACGTGAGGATTATTTTGACTGTGCTGCCTGTAAAAATACCGAATAACCATTTTCAGAAATAAATCCTTACATAAAATTTTATTTTTTAAGGATATTTTCTAAAACTGGATTTTGGTAGGGCAAATAAATACTGCTTTTCCAAAAAATGTTATAGCACTGGATGCTTTTATTCTTTCTTGTGCCACACATTTCGTGAAAACAGTAGCCCATTGTTTTGATTCATATTTCTCTATTAAGGAATTCGAATTTCTTACTATGTTTATTGGTCATTTCCTTCCTCCATAGTAAACTTCATACTAATATAATTCCTCCTTTTATATTACGGGTTTTTTAAATTGATGTATAGTTAACATACAACATTGTCCTAGTTTCAAGTGTACAGAAAAGTGATCCAGGTATAAATATACATATATAATATTCTTTATATTCTTTTTCAGATTCTTTTCCATTATAGGTTATTATGAGACATCAAATATAATTCTCCATGCTGTACAGTAGGTCTTTGTTGTTTATTTTATATATAGTAGTGTGTATCTGTTAATCCTAAACTCCTAATTTCTCTCTCCCCTACCTTTCCCCTTTGGTAACCACAAGTTTGTTTTCTATGTTTGTGAATCTGTTTCTCTTTTGTAAATAAGCTCATTTGTATCACTTTTTTAGATTCCACATATAAGTGATTGTCTCTCTCTGTCTGACTTCACTTAGTATGATAATCTCTAGGTCCATCCATGTTGCAGCAAATGGCATCATTTTATTCTGTTTATGGCTGAGTAACATTTCGTGTGTGTGTGTGTTTACCACATCTTCTTTACCCATTCATCTGGCAGTGGACATTTAGGCTGCTTCCATGACTTGTCCATTGTAAATAGTGCTACTATGAACATGGGGGTGCATGTATTTTTTCAGATTGGAGCTTTCATCTTTTCTGGATGTATGCCTAGGAGTAGGATTGCTGGATCATATGGTAACTATTTTTAGTTTTTTAAGGAACCTCCATACTGTTCTCCATATGGCTGCACCAAACTACATTCCCAACAACATTTCTCCATGCCCTCTCTGGCATTTATTATTGTAGACTTTTTGATGATGGCCATTCTGAGCAGTATGAAGTGGTACCTCATTGCAGTATTGATTTGCATTTCTCTAATAATTAGCAATGTTGAGCATCTTTTCTTGTGCCTCTTGGCCATCTACATGTCTTCTTTGGAGAAATGTCTATTTAGGTCTTCTGCCCATTCTTTAATTTTTTTGATATTGAGCTGCATGAACTGTTAGTATATTTGGAAATTAGTCCCTTGTTGGTAACATTATTTGTAAATATCTTCTCCATTCCATAGGTTGCCTTTTCATTTTATTTATGGTTTCCTTTGCTGTGCAAAAGATTTTGTTTTGTCCCATTTGTTTATTTTTGCTTTTATTTCCATGACTCTAGAAGACATCAAAAAAAAAAAAAAAATACTGCTGCAAATTATGTCGAAGAGTGTTCTGCCTATCTTTTCCTCTAGGAGTTTTAAAGTATCTGGTTTTACGTTTAGGTCTTTAATCCATTTTGAGTTTATTTTTGTATATGGTGGTAGAGAATGTTCTAATTTCATTGTTTTATACATAGCTGTCCAGTTTTCCCAGCACCACTTGTTTAAGAGACTGTCTTTTCTCCATTGTATATTCTTGCCTACTTTGTCACAGATTGACTGTAAGTGTGTGGATTTACTTCTGGAATTTCTATCCTGTTCCATTGATCTATGCATCTGTTTTTGTGCCAGTACCAGACTGTTTTGATTACTGCAGCTTTGTAGTATAGTCTGAAGTCAGGGAGCATGATTCCTCCAGCTCTGTTCTTCTTTCTCAAGATTGCTTTGGCTCCTCAGGATCTTCTGTGTTTCTATACAAATTTTAAGATTATTTGTTCCAGTTCTGTGAAAAATGCCATTGGTAATTTGATAGGGATTACACTGAACCTACAGACTGCTTTAGGTGGTATGGACATTTTAATAATATTGATTCTTCCAATCCAAAAACACAGTATATCTTTCCATCTGTTTCTGTCATCTTCAATTTCTTCCATCAGCATCTTACAGTTTTTTGGAGTTCAGGTCTTTTGCCTCCTTAGGTAGGTTTATTCCTAGGTATTTTATTCTTTTTGATGTGTTAGTAGATGGGATTGTTTCCTTAATCTCTCTTTCTGATATTCTGTTGTTAGTGTATAAAAATGCAATCGATTTCTGTATACTCCTTTTGTATCCTGCAACTTTAACAAATTCACTGATAGGCTCTAGTAGTTTTCTGGTAGTGTCTTTGGGATCTTCTGTGTACAGTATCATGTCATCTGCAAACAGTGACAGTTTTACTTCTTCCTTGCAATTTGGCTTCCTTTTATTTTAGTTTCTTGCTTTTTGTGGCTAGGACTTCCAAAACCACATTGAATGAAAGTGGCGAGAGTGGGCACTCTTGTCTTGTTCCTGATCTTGGAGGGAATGGTTTCAGCTTTCCACCACTGAGGATGATGTTAGCTGTGGATTTGTCATATATGGCCTTTATTATGTTGAGGTATGTTTCCTCTATGCCCACTTTCGGGAGAGTTTTTATCATACACGGATGTTGAAATTTATCAAAAGCTTTTTCTGCATCTACAGAGATGACCATATGGTTTTTATTCTTCAATTCTTTAGTGTGGTGTATCAAACTGATTGATTTGTGGATATTGAAAAATCTTTGAGCTAAGATGGCAGCCACTAGCAGCAGTGTTCACACAATTGAATGTTCCTAAGTAAGTCTGCACCAATGTCTATGCCCCAGGGTGAGCTGTAGCCACCCTCTGCCTCTCCAGGAGTCTCTAGGAGACTCTCCAAGACCAGCAGGTAGGTCTGGCCCACATTCCTAACAAACTACTGCTTTTGCCCTGGGTCCTAGTGTGCATGAGATTTTGTGTGCACCCTTTAAGAGTGAAATCTCTTTTTCCCCTAGTCCTATGGGGCTCCTGCAGTTAAACCCTGCTGGCCTTCAAAGTCAGATGCTCTAGGGCCTCCCTCTACTTCCTACTGCTGGATCCCTAGGCTGGGGAGCCTGATGTGGGGCTGAGAACTCCCACCCCTCTGGAATAACCACTACAATATAATTATTCTCTAGCTTGTGGGTCTCCCACCTTGGGCGGTATGGGATTTGATTCTGTCTTGAGTGTACCCTCCTACCTGTCTTACTGTGGTCCCTTCTTTATGTCTTTAGTTGTAGAAGATCTTTTCTGGTAGGTCCCAATCTTTTTCAACAATGGTTGTTCTGCAGGTAGTTGTGCTCATGAGAGGAGGTGAGCGCAGAGACCACCTACTCCACCATCTTGGCCACTCTCCTATTTAATGTTTTTTAAGAACTGGTTTTTCCTTTTTTTTTTTTGGCCTACTAGGAATATTTATCTTTTAATTATAATGTATTCAAAAGTGTATCCAAAAGTTTAAATATAATACAGTGCACATATATGTACATATGTGAGTGTGGGTCCTACACGAGTTTTCTTTTAACTAGTCACCCAAATTAATTTTCTACCACATTCCCCTTCTGCTCCAGACACTCTTAATTGTTTTGCTCTTCCCAAACATACCACACACACTCTGGCCTAAGGGCTTTTGCACTTGTTGATGCTTCTAAGTAGAAGGTGTTCCTCTCATACTGTTCCCGTAATGACCCCTCAATGCTTAAATGTCTCTCCTGAAAGGTCCTCTTCAAAGAGACTGTTGCTGGCCACCCCTATTTTTAAAAGACCAGCCCCACCACCACCATCAGGCTCCTTTCTATGCCCTTACTTTTTCATTTGTACCATCTATAATTCCCTAAATAAATACTTATTTACATTTTTTGTCTCTACCATTAGAATGTAAGCTATGTGGATGGACCTGGAGGTCATCATACTAAGTAAAGTAAGCCTGAAAGAGAAAGAAAAATACTGTATGATATTGTTTATATGTGGAATCTAAAAAAAAAAAAAACAAAAACCGATACAAATGAACTTATTTACAGAACAGACAGACTCACAGAGACAGAAAACTATTGATTACCCGGGTGGGGAGAGAGTGGGGAGGATTAAATCAGAAGGTTGGGATTTTAACTACTATATATAAAATGGTTAAACAACAAGGTCCTACTGTGTAGCACAGAGAACTATATTCAATACCTTGTAATGAAATACTTATAATTAAAAAATATACGAATATCACTATGTGTACACCAGAATTTAATACAACATTGTAGATCAACAATACTTCAGATAGATAGCAAGCTCTAGGAGGCTAGAATCTTAGTCATCTTCCTCATCCCTGCATGCCTAGTGCCAGGAACATAGTGGGTATTCAATTCAATAAACATTTGTTGAATCAGTAAATATATAAAAAAAAATTGCCTTAGATTTATAATCTGGTAAATATTTGCATGATGTTCAATTTCCCTATACAGGTCTGTGGCACATATATTTTCTCATATATGTGCAGGTTTTGGTTTATATTATACAACAAACTTTTACAGTTTTATTCCCTGATATACTTTTTTTTTTTATTTTGGACATTATAGTGTCTAGTGTTTTGTGTGTAATCAGAATTTCCTAATTTGTTATTTTAACTATGAAGAATTTGTTTCAATAATATCTTTTTCTGGCAACTTTGCAATATTCTCCAAATAGTTTCAATACCACTTCTTGTTTTTGTTTGCCATACACTCATGTCATCTGCATCTCTTATTTTAATATTGGCTCTTCTTATTTCATTATTGTTTTCATATTTCATTTTTTAGAGCCTCTGGAACAAAGTTAAATGATGGTTGAATCACTGTCTTCATCCCAGTTTTAATGGGAATAAGACTAAAATTTTAATATTTAATATTATGCTTGCTATCAGGATTTTCTACATAGTTTTAAAATCATTTTAATACAATGTCAAATCCTATTTTAGTTCAGCTTTTTATTAGGAAAGATCCTTTAACTCTGAAAACAGTTTTGCAGTGTTTTAAAATAGTTACATTATTTTATTCTTTAATTTGTTAATGCAGTTAATTACATTAAAATATTTTCTAATGTTGAGCCATTTTTCATTCCAGGAATAAACTCTACTTGGTTGTAAATATCATCCTTTTAATTTCTTGATTTGGTAAGTATTTATTGATTACCTGGTAAATACCTGACACTATTTCAAGTGATGTCTCCAAATAAAGATATCAAATCGGCAGTTGGATAAATTTTGTGGAGTTTTGAGGAGAGAACTAGAACCAGGTTAGAGATATAATTGGGAATTATCAGCATACGGGTGGAGTAGATCTATAATTCCCTAAATAAATACTTATTTACATTTTCTGTCTCTACCATTAGAATGTAAGCTATGTGGATGGACCTGGAGATCATCATACTAAGTAAAGTAAGCCTGAAAGAGAAAGAAAAGCACCGTATGATATTGTTTATATGTGGAATCTAAAAAAAACCCCGATACAAATGAACTTATTTACAAAACAGACAGACTCACAGAGACAGAAAACTATTGATTACCCGGGTGGGGAGAGAGTGGGGAGGATTAAATCAGAGGTTGGGATTTTGCCTGTGATGTAGTTTAGTAGGGAAAGTTTTAGGTTAGTGAAGGAGAAAAGGTCCAGCAAATGTGTCATGGGCTCTCCAATGTATTAAATCAAGTTGATGAGAGGAATTAGTATAGGAAATCCAGAAGCAGCAGCCAGTAAGTTAAGAGGAAAACAAAGAAAGTGTGATATCCCAGTAGCCGTGATCTCATCTGATAAATCTGACTAGAAAGTTAGATGAAATGAAGACTCAGAACTACTATGAGCGTTAGCTTATTTTGTTTTATTTTCAGTATGTCTTAGTGATAACCATGACTGTTTTCTCAAATAAAAGCAGCACATAAGCCTGCATCATCAGGGAGCAATCTATAACAATTTCAAGGTCCCTGTTTCTGATAATGAACAGCAACTAGAGTCTTCCATCTTTCATAGTTGTCCATTGGCTGTATCTCTGAATGTGACTGTGTGTGTGTGTGTGTGTATATAAACCCTCACTAATCATTAACTGTTGTTGTTTTGCCATTGTTGTTATTTTATTTTATATAAATTGTTGCTATTTGCACTTACTTATGCAAGTCACACTTGTTCTCTGATACATGGGTTATTTATAATTTGGATAACAGTTTCCCATGTACAGCTCTGAATTCCTTTTGCCTGGCTAGATACCATGAGTTCTAGGGATTGATCTACCATTGTCTTCCTAGAATAATTGTAACAAAATATTTCATATTATTTTCATCTACCCTCAGTCATCAAGTATTCCTTATGATTCTATGATTCTGTTTGTCTTTTTTTAATGTTTACAATCTCTTCCTTAACTTATTGTCATCATTTATTATACTTTTTTGGTATCTTTTTAATATGATTTATTAAAAAGATAGTTTATATTAATCCAACAGATAGTGGTAAATCCACTACTATATGATAATAGACACTCTGAGTAAATAAAGGTGAACCAGACACAGGTATGGCTTGTAAAGAATAGACAGTCTATTAAAAGAGATGGAGCTATCATATAACTAATAATTTATGATATAAAGGGAAAAGATAAAGATTCAAAGGAAGCAGTCAATATTTATGTTAGTGACAGGCAAGTCAACATTTAAACTGGGCTTTGAAATATAAATTGATTTTTTAAGTGTAGAGATGAATAAGTGATGCTCAAAGAAGAGCGAACAGAAGAAGTAAACAAAGTGAGCATATTGTCATCAAGTAATATGGTGAATGGCAAGCACTTTAAGCTAAAACTTATGCATATGAAATGAAATAATAGGAAGAATTGTTTAAAAAGTATATTAGGATCAGGAAATGGAAAGCTTTGGAGTAAGTGAAGAATTTACTTACAGTGATCTAGTTGAATTTTGCTATATAGGTAGAGTAAAATGATATGAACTTGAAATATGAATTAGAAAAATTTATAGTAGAATGCTGCTATAATTTTCTTATGATAATCTCAAGGACCGTCAATAAGCAAGGTAGGATTTGCTTTTAGATTGGATCTCACTTTGTCCTGAGTCCTACTAAAGTATTTTTAACAGTCTCCAAATTAATGTTTGTTGTTCTTATTTTGTTATAGAAGAGTAAACCTAATAAACTTATCAAAGAGTTAGTTAATTTTACTAAAAGTAAACTAAGATATTCAACTTAATTATGCTACTGTTTCCTAATAATTCAAAGAGTGATAACAAGATAACTGCAACAAAATGAATAAGGAATAGTTTGCCATACTAGACTAATTAAACTGACTGACAAGTATTGCAATGGTAAGGCACCTTGAAACCAAGCCAATCAAATGGAGCCTAGAAACCAAGACAAGGCACTATAAACAATTGGAGCATGGATAAGAAAACAATTATCTACACTGAAGTATTTAAATCCCTATAACAAGAGCATACAAAATACTCACAAATAATAGATTTGTTAAATATCAAAATGTAAAAACAAATACTTTAAAACTATTGGTAGGATACATAGAGAAGAATGTGTTGCATGTGGGGTAGAAAATGATTATTTATACAAGAATCAGAAAGTAAAAAGAATAAAAATATTGCTAATTTCCTAAAGTGCTGATAGTGTGCAGCGTAGGTTCAGAGATTATCAACTTGATGATGAAGGAACAAAGCTATTACTCTGAAAGTACTTCAGAGTACACTTAGCATGACCACTTTATCCTCATCAAAATGCAGCAGATCATAAATGGTACCAAGTGCAAAATCTTCCACACTATAGAAATGCCATAAAAAGTTCTCAGTTTACTCAAAATTCATGATTATATAGTACCTTACAGAGTTTATTTTTAAAGACAAATAATTTTATGGACTATGAATGCTCTTTAGAATCTGGCATTCTGGCATTCTGATATTTAGTGCTAGATCTACATTCTAGTTCAGTAATAGAAATAGCTACAGAACTGAGTAGCATCACTCTCTCTCGGATGAAGTCTCAAAAACATTCCATCAATTTTAAACTAACTGGATTTAGAGTCTTTAAGGTTTTAGAATTTAGATATCCATGGTTACTGTAAACGGATCAAAATATTCATTATGGATGTGACCAAGATGTGAAGTAGTATGACCCTGAGCACCCCAAAATTATAACTATTTACAGAGAACTATCTATGAGAAAGACCTGAAGATTAGCAGAAAAGATTTTCTCAACTAAACATATAAAGGAAGAACCACGAGATGGGTAGGAGGGGTGGAAATGGAGTACAGTCAAGACCATATCCCTGGATAGGCAACCCACAAATGAGAGAATTACAATTGCAGAGGTTCCCTCCATGAAGCAAGGGGTCTAAGTCACACATCGGGCTCTGGCAGTCATGGCGTTTAAGTTCCAGAAGACAGATAAATGACCTCCAAAAACAAGTTTAGGGAATATTGAAATTAAAATAAATGTAGAATCCCCTGAGCCTTGCAGACAGCTAAACAGGGACCCAACCATGCCCTCCAGCAGGCTGGCAATACATGCCTCCCTAGGGACACAAAGATAGCCACATGTGTACCCAGCCCCACCCAAGAGTTGGCTGGCAGCAGCTCATGCCTCCTCCAGTCTATGCAGCCAACCAGATAGGAAGCCTACCCTGCACTTCAGCAGGCCCACTGCACAAGACACAATACTGTAGCAAACTGGGCCAGGGGCCAGGCCCACCTGCCAGTGTACCCACAGTAGTCAGCCCTGCGACAACAGAAAGGCAACAGTAGCCCACATAGAGGGCACTCCTAGAGTATATACCTCTGGTAAACAGAGGGGAGTGTGCTTCTAGGCCTCATGGGACATCTCCTACATAAGGCCACTCCAAAATCAGGAAACCTACCTAACCCATGAAAATAAACACAGAGAACTGGACAAAATGAGACACAAGAATATGTTCCAAACCAAGGAATAAGACATAAACTCAGAAAAAGACACCAAATGGAGATAAACAGCCTACCCAATGAACAGTTTAAAGTAATAACCATAAAGATGCTCACCAAACTCAGAAGAAAGGATGAACACAGGGAGAATTTCAAAGAGTTAGAAGATATAAAGAACCAGCAGAGCTTAAGAATATAATAAACTGATTTTAAAAATACACTAAAAGGAACCAATAGTAGATTAGATGATACAAAGGAACAGATCTGGAAGACAGAGTAGTGGAAATCACCCAAGTTGAACAGAAACGAGAACAAAGAATTTTTAAAGTGAGGATAGTTTAAGAGATCTCTAAGACAACATCAAGCATACTAACATTTGCATTATAGGGATCTGAAAAGGAGGAGAGAGAGAAAGGGGTAGAGAACATATTTGAAGTAATAACAGCAAAAAAACTTCCCTCATCTAGGAAGGGAAACAGACTTTTGGGTCCAAGAAGCACAGAGGGTCCCAAGGAAGACCATACCAAGACACACTGTAATTAACATGGCAAAAAATTAAAAGTAATCATAAAACAAGAGAAACTTATGTGCAAGGAAACTTTCATAAGACTATCACCTGAGTTTTCAGCAGAAACTTTGTGGACCAGATTGGAGTGGCACAATAAACTCAAAATGATGAATGGAAAAAACCTACAACCAAAAATACTCTATCAGTCAAGGCTACCATTCAGTATGAAGGAGAGAGAAAGAGTTTTATGGAGAAGCAAAAGCCGAAAGAGTTCAGCATCACTAAACCAGCTTTAAAAGAAACGTTAAAGGGACTTAACTAAGTGGAAAAGACCACACATAGAAGTGTAGAAATTAGAAAAGGAACAAATCTCATTGGTAAAGGTAAACATATGGTAAAGGTAGCAGATCAACCACTTATAAAAGTAGAAAGATTGAAAGACAAAAGTAGTAAAATCATCACTATCCACAATAAGTAAAGGGACAATCAAAACAAAAAGACAAAGCATGACGTAAAAAACACTGAACATGGTAGGGGAAGAAAAAGTGCAAGGTTCTTAAAAAATGTGTTTGAGCTTAAGAGATCATCAACTTAAAGTACTGTGTAGTTATATGCATATATGGCCATATGAACCTCATGGTAACCACAAACCAAAAATCTAATACCTACACATAGAAAAAAAGAAAGGAAACCAAAAATAAACTAAAGATAGTCATCAAATCATAAGGGAAAAGAGCAAAAGAAGGGGAAAGGAACAACAACAACAACAACAAAAAAAAACGGTAAAAAACCATCCCAATACAATTAACAAATTTGCAATAAGTACATACCTATCAATAATTATATGTAAGTGGACTAAATACCCCAATCAAGACAGAGTAACTGAATGGATAAAAAAAGACTCACATATATACTGCCTACAAGAGACTAACTTCATTTCTAAAGACATGCAGAATGAAAGTGAGGGAATGGGAAATAAAAAGAAAGCTGGGATAGCAATACATTTTTTCAGACAAAACACGTTAAAGACTATAACAATAGAAAAAGGACACTGCATAATGAAATAGGGATCAACCCAACAAGAAGACATAAAAATTGTAAATACATATGAGCCAAGTATAGGAGCTATTAAACACATAAAGCAAATATTGAACATAAAGGGAGAAACTGATAGCAACACCTATTAGTTGGGGACTTCAACATCATACTTATACCAACAGGTCATCTAGACAGAAAATCAATAAGAAACACTGGCCTTAAAAAATGTATTAAATGAGGTGAACTGAAAAAAACATACATAGAACATTGCATCCAACAGCAGCAGACAACATATTCTTTTCAAGTGCACCTGGAACATTCTCCAGGATAGATTACATGTTAGGCCACAGAGCAACACTCAATAAATTTAAAAATTACTCTTCAACAAAGGAGGAAAGAATACACAATGGTGAAAAGACAGTTTCTTCAGCGAGTGATGTTGGAAAAGCTGGATAGCTGCATGTAAATAAACAAACTTAGAACACTCCCTCACACTGCACAAGAATAAACTCAGAATGGCTTAAAGACTTAAATATAAGACATGACACCATAAAACTCCTGGAAGAGAACATAGGCAAAACATTTTCTGACATAAATCGCAGCAAGCTTTTCTTAGGTCAGTCTCCTAAGGCAAAAGAAATAAAAGCAAAAATAAACAAAGGGGACCTAATCAAACTTATAAGCCTTTGTACAGCAAAGGAAACCATAAACAACATGAAAAGACAACCTATGGGATAGGAGAAGGTATTTGCAAATGATGCAAATTACAAGGTCTTAATTTCCAAAATATACATACAGCTCATATAGCTAAATATGAGAAAAATAAACCACCCAATCAAAAAATGGGCAGAAGACCTAACAGTTCTCCAAAGACATACCAATAGGCACATAGAAAGATGCTCAACATCACTAATTATCAGAGAAATGAAAATCAAAACTACAGTGAGGTATTCACATCAGTCAGAATGGCCATCATCAAAATGTCTACAAATAATAAATGCTGGAAAGAGAGTGAAGAAAAGGGAACCCTCCTACACTGCTGGTAGGAATATAACTTGGTGCAGCCACTATGGAGAACAGCATGTGGTTCCTTAAAAAACTAAAAATAGACTTACTTTATGATCCAGCAATCCCATTCCTGGGCACATATCTGGAAAAAAATGAAAACTCTAATTTGAAAAGACACATCCATCCCAGTGTTCACAGAAGCACTATTTACAATAGCCGAGACATGGAAGCAACCTGAGTGTCCACCAACAGATAAATGGATAAAGATGTAGTATCTATGTATACAACGGAATACTACTCAGCCATAAAAAGAATGAAATAATGCCATTTGCAGCAACACAGATGGACCTAGAGATTATCATAGGAAGTGAAGTCAAAGAAAGACAAGTATCATATATCACTTCTATTTGGGATCTAAAAAAAGTGAAACAGATGAACTTACTTATACACAGAAACAGACCTATGAACATAGAAAACAAACTGATAGTTAGCAAAGGGGAAAGGTGAGGAGAGGAATAAATTAGGAGCTTGGGATTAACAAATACACTCTACTATGTATAAAACAGATAAACAACAAAGTCGTACTGTATAGCACAGGAAACTATATTCAGTATCTTGTAATAACCTATAATGGAAAAGTATTTGAAAAAGAATATAATATACATATAAGTGAATAACTTTGCTGTACACTAGAAACTAACACAACATTGTAAATCAACTATGCTTCGGTCAAAAAAAGTCAAGCCTCAGTCTGGGGCGAAAAATATTTGAAAAAACATATATTGTTGAGAATTATGGGCAGAATATGAAACAAACAAACAAACAAACAAACAAACCTACAGCTCAATGATAGGAGGCAAAAAACAATTAAAGACAAAGATCTCTTCTTGACCAAACTCTGTCCAGGCTCTCTGAGCCCTTTCTCTACTAGCCTCAACCTTGGCCAATAAACACTTGAACAAAACTGTAACATGCTTTCTAACAGCTCAAGGCCATATCCCTAACGTGACCCTAGCCTCACTTAAAGTGCCTGCCTGAGAAAACTGCCAAAATTTTGCTCTTTTGAGTGCGAGGCTGCCAAAAGAATTTTCTGTTAGTTTCGGTCAACACCTGCAAGATGGAGTCCCTGTCTCCCAGTCTCTGTGGGAGGGTAGAAGCCTAGCTTCCCCAAGTGCTGGTTAACAAGCCAGTGGGTTCTCATGGACCAGCACCCTTCTGATTTTTTCAAATTTTCACTTCCCTGACTAGACTGAGCCCCTGCTCACCTCCCTCCCATTTCCCTCCTTTTCCGTTTAAAACACCTAATTACCCCTATACAAACTGAAGTTGAGTTCAGTTCATGCTGGATTCTTTTCCCCAGTGTAATAGTATATTACTGATTAAAATCTGTCCTTACCACTTTAACTAGTGTCTGGGTTTGTTTATCTTTGACAGTAGGCAAAATATTTGAATGGGAGGCATTTTACAGAAGATTATACGCAACAAATAAGCATACGGAAAGGTGCTCAATAATATTAGTCATAAGGGAAATGCAAATTAAATTACACACCAAATACAATAGCTAAAAGTTTAAAAAACAATATCAAATCTTGATGATGATAAATACCGGTTGGTACCCTCGTATGTCTCTAGTGGCATGTACGATTTTTCAACTACCGTGGAAAATTCTTCGGCAGTCTTTTGTGAAATTAAACGTACACTCCAATCTCACTCCTACTTATTTACCCAAGAGAAATGAAAACATATGTTCATATAATGACTTGTACTCAAATGGTCATAACTGCTTCAGTCATAATAGTAATAAACTGGAAGCAACTCTAATTCCTTGTCAATTGTTGAATAAACAAAATATTGTATAGCTTTATAATCAAACACAACTGAACAATAAAAAACTGCTAACTCATTGAACAACACAGACGGATCCAAAAACTATTATACCAAGTGGTATATATAAACAAGACCACATACAGTAGTATGATTCCAGTTACATGAATTTCCAAAAAATAGAAAAACTACAGTCATAGAAAGCAGAAAAGTGGCCCTGTTCAGGCAAGGGGTCACTGAAAGAAAACTTATTGTAAAGAAGTGATGAAGTGGTGTAGGGGAGTGGGTGAAATGGGTGAAGAGAATAAAAAGATACAAATTTTCAGTTATAAAATGTAGGTCATGGGAATGCAATGTGCAGGATAGCAACTGTAGTTAGTAATACTGCACTGCATATTTGAACATTGCTAAGGGAGCAGATCTTAAAAGTTCTCATCACAAGAAAAATTCTGTGACTATGCACGGTGACGGATGTTAACTAGGCTTATTGTGGTAGTCATTTTACAATATATACAAATACTGAACCATGATGTATACCTGAAACTAATACAACATGTGATACTTCAATTATAACTCAATACAAATAAGTAAATAAATAGTGATGGAAATGTTCTATTATGTGATTTAATAGTGGCTATACAACTATCTGATTTCATTGAATTGAACCTTTAAATTTAAATTTTTTATATAAATCATACCTCAATAAACTTGATTAACAAATAAATTAATAATTTCATGATATTTCTGTCTATTGAAGGAATAAAAACTGCTACTAGGGAAAATAATACGTACTTTATTGATTCTTAGACACCCGTTTTTTTCACATTTTAACATCTCTAAAACTAAAATGCACCTTACAATGGATGGTTTCTTACCGTGAGAATGGGTGAAACATTTTTTTCTTCTCTTGGCACTATATAAAATAATGAGTCTTCTTACCTTTGATGGCATGTTAGATTCAATGAAATATGGTAATATATATTTAGTATAAAAAGTTGAGTTAAGCTAATTCTGCTATGTCATGTTTATACTATGTGTGTTTCAGGGAATTGAATACCCTGAGGTATATTTGAAACTGTACTATGCCATTAATGGTACATAAAAATACTAATCTTGTAAATGTTTTTAACTATTTAGATAAAAAGTTACCCATAAGCAAAGTATACTGATTAATAGGAAAATTAATTATTTATCAGTGTATATAATTATATACAAATATAAAATATCATAAGAAGTAATTTGCATTTTAATTATGTATTTCAAAATGAGAGACAATGTAGAGTATAATGTATAATATAATAGAAACCTATGTTTACCATCCACAATGATCAAAAACAAAAAACAAAAAAACACAATTCCTTCCCTACTCCCTTTACTTTTCTTTCCAGAAAAATAACTATAACCCTCTTAACACCTATATTCTTATACTTGGTATTCATAGTAAAGAAATAACTAAGTTATGAGTCTTAAAATAATAGAATACTACCTAACAGTCAAAATAAATGAACTAAATCCACATGTATCAATAGAGATCAATCTTGAGACCTTAAATTAGGAGAAAAATCAAGAAATGAATGTATAATAACAATATCAAAGTACTTTAGGCTTTTTCTATGTGCTACGCACTGTTCTAAGGACTTTACATATGTTAACTCATTATATGTAACTCATCATATATAACTCAACACATATATTAACTCCAAGACGAGCCCAGTTTACATATGAGCAAAGTGAGGCATAGAAAATGTAAGTATTTCACTGAAGATCAAACAGCAATTTATTCAGTCTACCCTCAGAATCTGAGCTCTTACCCACTCTATTATGTGTAAATATAGTTTTCACATAAACTGCTGTAATAAACAGACACAACATAAATTGTATCCTATTCAGCTAAGAGTGAAGAACGAATGTTTCAGGTCAGCCTGGTGGATGAAGTGAGGGGAGTGGGTAGGTATTCAGGACCCCACACTTATGGCCAATCAGCCATCCTCAAAAATTGGCTTCCAGGATAACTCTGACAATCACAATTAAACAGACAGAAAGAGCATAGAGGACAACAAAATGCTTAAGAGCCGGGACTAGAAGTGGCAGACACCATTTCCATCCACATTCCAATGACTAGAGTTGTCATTTGGCCAAAGTACCCATATAAAAGCTCCTTTCAAGAGCTCAGATTTACGACCTTTCAGTTTTCTCTTTTCTAATGGTAACTACCCCATTTCCTGAACACTAGTCATTGGCAAAAAGCATACAAATAAATGCACTAAAAGGCAAGTACCTATCTAACTAAATCCGATTTAGAGAATAGAGAATTTAGTTTACAGAACCTCAGTTGACTTAGCAAATGCATTTTGGATTCTGTTTCTGATTCACTAACTTAAAATTTTTTGGATTTTATTTTTCCTAATTGTGACAGTTGAAATTACTGTCTTTGTTAACTCATTCTAAATCTATAATGGGATGTTAACCTCACTTGGGCTGAGCCCTAAATCCACTATTTCAGGTTTTGGCAGAAAATGATCTTTCACAAATCACTCTAAACTTACTTTTTAGTTAGTATATGCTTCCTACAGAAAGTCCTTCATATATGCAACCCTGGGCTTTTGTCCCCAACCCCACACTCCTGCCTGTGAGAAATAAAATTGTTTTCAGCTTTTTCATGTCTCTCTGTAAAAACTGAACATTCTTAAGTAAGTTCTTAAATAAATTTCCAGCTTCTTATTTCAGCCTCCAACAGCATCAGAGAGCCTACTTCCAGTAACTCATTTCTTATATTATCAAACATTTATTTAATAAAATCTCCACAGCAAAGGTTTTGTGCTTGGTGTCAGAGTTACAAAGGTGTAGAAGACATAGCAAATTGCACAGAAGAGGGTCTCTGAACAGAAACTAGAGATGTAAAAGAACAGCCTCTCAGAGGACATAAAGCTTCAACTGAATCTTTGAAAGATAAGCAGGTATGAACAAATGGAGAAGGGACAGGAGGATACTTAACATGAAGGGAAAAGTATACGCAAAGGCAGAGAGACTTCAGACGGCATGATACCCTGAGGAACTAAAGATTTTAACTCATGGCTAAACAGTGCTGCAAGCATGAGAAAGCAGGTTAGACAGGTAGGCAAAGGAAAGCTTACGAAGGTCTGCATACGATGTGAAAAGACGTGTGAAAAATGTATTCTCAAAGCATTGAAGACCTAATGGATGATTTGAGAAGGGAAGTGACAATCAGATTTGCAGAGAACTCTTGGATGGCACTGATGAAGATGGCAGGGAATGATATTGGAAGCAAACAATTAGAAATTAAGAGGATAGGGAAGGAAATAATGAAGGGTAAATGGGTAACACTGGTACAACTTCTCTATTAAATATAAGGAATACTTTTCTGATGTTTAGTGTTGATGGTTGTTTTTATGTATCAACATGACTGGGTCAAGCATGTCCAGATATTTGGTTAAATATCTTTCTGGGCTTTACGTAAGAGGCTGTTTCTGGATGGGCTTAACATTTGAACCTGTAGACTGAGTAAAGCAGATTACCCTCCCCAATGTGAGTGGGCCTCATCCAATCAGTTAAAGACCTCAATAGAACAAAAAGTTGAGTAATAGAGAATTCACTCTCTCTGTTTAACCGTCTTTGAACTGAGACATCAGTCTTCTCCTGCCTTCATATTCAGACTGGAACATACATCATTGGCCCTTAGGTTTCTACTTTTATTACCCTAAACATGAAAATATTTTCAAAGAACCTACTTAAATGCTCAGAAAGGAAAGTGTTTTCAACCAGAATATATTGTAAAAAAAAAAAAAAAAAAAAAAAAAAGCAAAAAATATTTTGCAATTTTTCACTTGATTTTAACAATTACAAGTTCTTCCCTACATCAATATAGAGTTTTAACAGTTGAATAGAATGTCTTCTGTATTACTAGACAGACAAAATAGAACTGCCTCAGGGAAAAAAAAATTATTAAACACGCCCCTCAAGACACATGCTGAACTCAGAATTACACAGCATGCATCTAGTCTCAAAAGAGTGTGATTTGCTTTGCAGTCAAATGTTTCCCGCTGCTAGAAAAAAAAAAATGTAAGCTTTGTTTCATGAAAAAGCTTTAACCAAAGAATTACTGCACTGCCATGGTTACCCAGTGAAATACACTGCATAATCTAGAAGGTGGAAAGAAAACATTAGGTTTGGAAAATGAAATGATCTTTCTGTTGGGAAGTCATACACATGCCCTCTATGCTTGTGTAGACATCTGTACAGTTTAATGCATTCTCTTAGAAACATCCTAACTCTGAAGGAAGTTCCCGCAGAGCAGTATGTGTTTCCCAGCGGTGTGTGAATCATTTCTCTTATCTAATAATCTCTTACAAATATACCTGCATTGTCTTTGACTGTCCCCAAAGGTGAGAATCACCATGGAGCATTCATTTTGTCTGCCAAATATTTTTTTAGAAGTTGTTTGTTTTTCTGCTGTTACACTTTAGCTGGAAGTTCACGACTCCATGAGAGAAAAGAATGCAACATTTATATTAAAATGCTAAGAAAAATAAATATCTCCTGTGTAACTCCATATTTTTTAAAAAAAAAGCAGGAATTCCTGTCACTGTTTTACATAGAACAAAAGAAGCATTATTTAAGATGAGTTATACCAGAAAAATAGCATTATTTAAAATAAAAATGATTAAGTAATTTTGAAGTATTACTCATTTCCTTTACTTCCTCCAAGTATTAAGGATAATCCAAACAGAAAATAACACATGCAGGTAGCATATACAATTCTGACAACTTGCCAATTCAACCTAAAAACAGATAGAAATTAATTATAAAGAGCTTTTGATACCACGTCCTTTACTACATGTCCAGTGACAATCACTTCACTGTAGTATCTAGCATAACATACTTAATAAATGTCATTAGCATTATTTATCAGATTACATAAACAAAATATGTAACACTGATATAAATGCCCCAGTTAAGTTCTAATATAACAGGAAAAAGGCAATACTTTTCTGTCCTATCGTATGTTTTCCCAATCATTCTTCACATCTTGAGGAATCATTTACCAAAAGAAATCAATCATCTCACTAATAGTGAAAGATATACTTCTTTTATTTTAAACAAACATATATTTCTGCTAATTTCTTTGTTAGCTAATTAAATTATTTTGAATTATGTTACACTCATTACTTGGAAACGATAATTAAAAGATTATTATGGTGAGTTAATACTTTTAAAAAATTTCAGCAACATAAACAGTAATCCCCCAAGTGTCCACGGCACCTTACTTTGTCTCCTTTTTGCAACAGTCTTAGAGTTGTTGTATGCTATGTCTGTCAGGGAAGTGCATGTCGTTTCAAAATATTGATAAGGAAAACATAAATTAGCAAGCTATCACTATGAATTTTTCCATTCTTAGCATATTCATGTGCATGTTTTCCTGATTCCTATATTTTTCATTATTTCTATGCTTTCTGTTACGTATTCCAAGTCTCCTGTTGCCTCAACATAATTGATTGATACTGAGGCTTAACAAATTCTAACAGTTAACAGCCTGGGAACCAGTTCTCCTGACCATGTGCAGGAAGAAGCAGTTACACACAGCACTTATTAAGCCAGCCCTGGAGAGAAATCAGAATCCCACAGACCTTTACTCTTTCCTGAAAATAAAGGTATGTAATTAGGGCATATGTTTGTTAAATCAAGGAATTTTAAGAAAGAAATACTCAATTTAGTCTTTGTGGGTCCTCCATGCGCTAGGCACTCTCAAACAATGACTAAGTTTTCATTTCTGAAGCTGCCCACCTTTAAACAGTAGACTTTTAAAGTTGTAGAGAACATTTTCATGAGGAGTAATGTTCCTTAAGTGGGAGGAGTATTTTTGAAATCATATTATGTGTCATTTTCATGCAAGGTATTAAAAGAGTTTTAATAAAAAGTCCATTTGCTTCCATTTTTATATTATGAAGTTTAAGATTAAGGAACATCTTGGGGAGGGTATAGCTCAAGTGGTAGAGCACATGCTTAGTATGCACAAGGTCCTGGTTCAATCCCCAGTATGGCCTCCAAAAATAAATAAATAAACCTAATTATCTCCCCCTCAAAAAAAATCTAAAATAAGTAAGTAAAATCACCAAGAAAATGTAAAGAAAAAAAACACTTCAATTAAAAAAAAAAAGGTGATTAAGGAAAGTCTCACGAAGATCTGCTTTTGCATTTGAGAAGACTTTTTTGCTCTTGGTGATAAGTAATACTTGCTGAAAGTTGCTGTTATTTAATTATAAAGACTTTTATAAATCACAAAACAAGTGCTTTCATGTATAAAACGAAAGAAAAGTATATAATCATACAGTTTAGGAAAATGTTAGCTAGAAATTCTCACAGTAAAATCTACAGCTGGAAAAATAAAAAAGCAGCCTAAATAAAAATATAAGGGTCTTGAAACTTGCAACAAGTAACTGCACACTTTAGCTAAAATAAGAAACAAAGAAACAAAAACATGCCAATAGCACAGACTGCTGATTTATTTTTAAATATTGCTTCATGTTTAAAAATAAAATAAAACAAGTAGACTTCCTGCAAAGATAGAGGATTAAAACAGTACTGAAAACATCTTACTCCTTTGGTATTTAACAAAATGAAGAAAAATAGTAAAAATAACAAAAAAATTCACCAGCAAGACCAAAGCTATGAGAGGGATACAAAAAGATGCTCAACCTAAAAAAAAAGTAGTAGCCAACAAAAATAACACAGATGATCTCAGTTTAAAAAAAAAAGAAAGTATTTTTTTTGCCCTGTCTTGCCCCCCAAAATGCAATACTTAGGAAACTATGAGTCAAGAAAATCCTACAAATTCTCATTTATACTTTCTAATTTTTAGCAAAGCTGACTGGAGTGTTTCATCAGCCCTGGGACAATCAGGGTAAGTACAAATAACTTCTGTGATGCAGGAAAACATCAGCAGAGAGAGAAAGTATCACCAGGAATTTCCAAATTTCACGATACTACACGGAGTTAAGTAAGAGATCTAAAACTATGGGAGTTCCACACCTTTACCCGGGATGAGTGGGCCCCAACATGGCAATTAAACAGTAAGAAAAAGAACCCAGATTCCATAGCATGGATTGCACTTAGCTGCAGATGAGACCTAGCCCTTCCACAGTTCATTCATTCATTCTTTTATCCATTCATTTAACCGCTCTTTATTGAGATCCTAGTAAGTATATGGCACTGTTCCAGGCCCTGAAGAAATGGCAGTCAACAAATCAGACAAAAATACCTAGTGTTATGGAACTTACACTATAATATTTAGAAACATATTAAAACCCAACAAAACCCAAGTATGTCTATAGTTTATTAGAATATGACTACCTAGAAAAGAAGACAAGAGAGAGAAGTCCTTGGGGGAGAAGAGCTCCAGTTTTTCAGTGTGGCCAGGGAAGTCCTCTGTGAGAAGGTGACAAGTGAGCAAAGACAAAGAGAGTGGACCATGTGGACAGGTTTCCAGGCATCAAAAGCAGCAAGAACAAAAGCAAGTATGAGGAACAGCCAGCTAGACGGTGTCACCTACGTGCAGTGAGCTGCGGGGAGGTGAGTAGGAGATGAGATGAAAGAGTAATTGGTTAGAGGTGGAAGCAGGTATGTTGCATAGGGCCTTGTACCATTGTAAGTATTTTAGCTTTTACATAGGTTGAGAAGTGAAGCCATGGAGGGTTTTGAACAGAGGAGAGATTTAATCTGATTTATATTTCAGTTGGTATTTTCTGACTATGGTCTTGGTCTTGAGAATAGACACCTGGAGGAGCAAACATAGAAGCAAGGAGTCCCATTAGGAAGTTACATCCATAATTCAGAGAAAAGCTGATTACAGTGGTAGCAGCAAGAAGTTATAAAAAGAGGTTGGTTGAAATTTGTATATATTTGGAAAGCAGGGTCAGTAGGATTTTCTTACTGACTGCATGAGGGTGTGAAGGAGATGAGTCAATGCATAAGTTAGGATTTGGATATGGAAATTTTGAAATGCACATGAGACTTCCAACTGGGGGTTTGATATTTGAAGTTCAGTGACGAGATCTTGACTGGGGGTAAAACATGGGACCTTGTCAACATAAAGGTAGCATTTAAAACTGTCATCAAGGTTGTGAGATAAAACAGAAATTGAAAAGCAGAGCCTAAGAGCACTCCACCTTTAATAAAGTTAGGGATATGAAAAGGAACTGGAAAAGGAAGTTGAAAATGGCTGCTCAGTGGGACAGGGAGTTGTCCTGGATGTCGTGCACAGAGTGTCACGTGCTCAGTCAAATGCTGCTAACAGGTAGGAGGGAGACTGAGAACCCAACTGGATTTGGCCACATGGCAATTATTGCTGGTCATGACAAAAGTGGTTTCTGTGCAGTGTGGAGAGTGAAAGCCTCTTAGCTTCAAGGGAGAATAAAAAAAAGAGGAGTTGGGGAGAGTGAGCACAGAAAATATTTTAAGGAAGTTTGCAGTAAGTGGAGACAGAGACATGCAGCAGTGACTGGAGGAAAGGAGGGATCGGCCAAGAACTTAAAAAATGTGATAAGAATCTGTTTGTCTGGTGCTGGGATGATCTAGAAGAGAAGTGTTGATGATGAAAGGGGAGAGGAGAGTTGCTGAAGTAATGTCCTTCTATGAGAGACGCCCTGATCCAGTACATGACGGAGTTAGGGAGCCTTAGACAGGTGCCGGAAAAGTTCATCAATACTACCAAATAAGCAAGTACAGAAATTGCGTAGATGAGAATATTTAGCCTTTAAATCTAGTAAAATAGAGAAAGTAGTCTATAAAAAGTAGAAAAAGTGCCAAGGATAATTCACATTAAGTCAGAGCAAATACAAGATCTGAACATAGCTGCTCATTTTAAGAGTTTTTTTTTTTTTTTTAAATAAAGGAAATAGCATATGTAAACTATGCAAACATACTATAGTAGGAAAAAGGAAAAAGTTAGAGGTGGGGGAAAAGTTAAAAAAAAATCATATGCAAAATTAAAACAAATGATTTGAAACATAATCCAAGGACTAACAGCATATTCTCAAGATTAATTTGAAATATAGAAGAATTTAATGGGAGAAATTAGGAGTCAATAAGATGGATTACAGAAATAAGAGGAAAGACAACAAAATGAGTTGGAATGTAAGATTTCACAGCTAAGGAAATTAATTGAGAGCCAAAATATTCAAATTGAATGTATAGAAATAGAGTCAGAAAAATGCAAAAGTCAAATCAATGACATAAAACAATATCTGAGGCAGTTACAGAAAAGTAAGAGAAAATAGAAACAGATATTAAAGATTCTCACTGAGCAATGTTGATAAGCAGACACACTAAGATAATCAAATATATGGACAACAACCTATTAGAAATCTGGTAAATGGAATAAAAAATTGAAGACATATAATACAATAACATTTCTCTGAAGAAATGAAGGAAGAACTGAATCTAAATATGTTACAATATATACCAGAAAGAACTTAAAAGGAACATTCAGAAATGACACAAACTCTGGTTAAACTATTTTGTGTCCATGATAAAAAGAGTTTCTCAGTCATGAGCAGAAAACACAAATCAACTTCAAAGAGGAATAAATTCAAGCTGGCCTCAAATGTCATCACCACAACATTTAATACCAGAATTCAGTGAAACACTGTCTTCAAATATCTGATGGGAAAAAAATGTCTGAGTGAATATTGTTATTCCTCAACAAGTTGCATTTTGGATATAAAGGCAAATGGCAAACATTTACATACATGAAACAACACATAAAAGTACCCAAGAGTTTATGGATGTTTAAAAATTAAGTATTCAGTGTTTAAATCCGGACAACCAAATGATGATTAAAAAATCAAGAATTAAAAAGGCATTAATGATGTAGCTATGGTTAGTAAAAGGATGGTGGTCAATGTTGAATTCACTTAGGGTACTGGGACATACCTTCTAGAAAAATTAAGGCATAGGAGAGTCTATAATATAAATCCTGACAAAGAAAATTAGTATTGGCGACATAATTAGAAAGGAGGATGAATGGTAAAACGTACTTTAATTTATAGAGCAAGGAGTCACTACATGCAGATTAAATAGAAATACATAGTTAAAAGCATTTCTTTATTTGCTGTTTTCCCCTCCATTACACAGGCAGTAGCAAGGACCATGTCTTTTTACTTTCTAGTGTAGGCTGTCCTCCTCACTCTTTCTCTTCTATTGATGCTCAAAGTCTATCATGAATTCAATGAAGACAGAAAAGTTGAGATAGTTAAGTCTATTATTTTGTTTTCATTTGTAGCTAAAATAATTATTTATAAAGAGATACTTCTTGATATTACTTGGTTACCAAGGGGATAATTCAATTGTAAAGGATCATAAATATTTGATTTTCCTTTTATGGGCCTAGTTTTCAGGATGATTAATTAGATCTCTGAAATGCTAGAATGACTCATACCAGCTCACATAACAGTTCTTAAATTTTCAGAATTTTCACCCACCAGTTGCTTAAAATTTGTCACAGTGAAAGTATTCACACCACAGAAATAGTCAAATGCTATCAACAGGGCTTATAGATAATAATACATTTATTAATAACTTAGAATCATTGTTTCCACTGACGAGACACCATATTTTTCAAAATGCTACCATAAAAAAAATACTCTTTTGAAAACAATTAGAATAGCAGGGAAAAGGAAAATGTATTTCAATTGTATCAATTAATCATAACAGCCGCCAATATACTTGCATATTTCCTTATAAACTCTTAGTATGTATGTTTTTTAAAATTAAAATGCTACTTACTTTTTCATTCTTTACACTGCAACACAACTATTTCCCTATGCTTAAGTGTCCAATGAGCAACATTTTAATAAACTAATCTACTAAGTGGAAATAACATTATGTGCAAACATCCTGAACTTGTCGGATATTTAAATATTTTCAAAATATTTGCAATTATACAAAATTATCTGAGGAATGTTTTTGTGTACTTTTTTCCCTCCTGTTTTCTGGTTACTTCTTTAAAATGTATTCTAGAATTGGATTATACAGGAAAAGAATATTAATTTCTTTAAGATTCTTATTACATATAGCTAAAACTGGCCTATAGTTTATAATCAACAAGATTCTGGTTTGTTATTAAAATCGTACTTCTGCATTTAAATAAGCTGTATAGATCTTGTGGCAGGGGAAGTGGGGAAAAAGAGCATCACTGAAAAATAATGAGAAAAATTTAAAAAGTACCCATGGGAAATAATATGAGAAAAATAATTATCTCAAAGTTTTTAAATTCTAAGCCATGTTCCAAATAACCAATTATTATATTCAATAGAAAAATAATAATTTCTGGTTAAACTTTTTATCCTTTAGGATCTTAAAGTCTGAATGTTCTCTTTTCTCAATCTATACTGTCATTCAAAAAATAGAAAAACAGCCAAAACTGCATACAATGCAGCAGATTAGCAATGAAAGTGCTTATATGAAATTTCTTATGGGATTGTTAAAATGTACACACAGCAAAAAAAAAAAAAAAAAAAAAAGTGCTTGAGGTTTTAGTTAAAAAATCATTTTGCTTTACAAGTAGCTGAATGCCCAAAGAAAAACCTGTTATGTCCCAGGAACTATTCAATAGCAATTGTAATGTAATATGTTTTGCTTTTCACAGTTCTGAAAGGAAGTTATTGTTGTCACCCTGTTAAAGACAAGGCAAGACCAACATTCATAGGAATTAAGCTTGCCCAAAGCAGCAAAGCTAAAAAATGGAAGACTGAAGCCCATGCACAAAAGGGCAGTCACTAATGGTGACATGTTCCAGAGGTATTTCTTCATTTAGGTAATCTGAGTTGGACCGTTAGCCTACAAGCAGCTAGTGAAACAAGACTGCACTCAAGTACCAATCTAACCAGCAGTCAAAGTGTTTGCTCAGGATGAGCCCAACGATGAGGAAAGGGCCCATCACCCCAAGCAGCATTCCTCCTGTTTTCACAATTATTACCCTCAGATGCTCTTTGCTCATTATCACTCTTACAATGAGCAGCATCAGCAAATACGTACTATTCAAGACACTTAACTTATCTAACCCAGAAGATGAAAATAGAAATTGAAAGTCGTTGATACAAGATTTCTGGCAATCATGTTTACTGAAAGGATAATAGTTGGAAAGAAAGGAAAATTACCACAAAAAAGCAGAGTGATTCACGTACAAAGGGGTTAGGGTGACAAAGGCAATTTAATTGGTCACATGCTGGAAAATGCAGAGGTCTGAGTTCTTGATGGCACTGTTTCGACTACTGTGCTTTGAAACTGTGCACTGATACTGCTCGAATGATGAGCTATCTATTGTGAATGTGTAATTTCAGCACTTAGCCTATAATAGTTGCACATGTTTTGGATAATCCACTTTACATTTCTTATTCCTTACTTCAAAATGTAAAAATCAGCTAACTACAGGTCAGTACTGCTGCGCTGTGCAACACCACGGGCCACACTGCCCCCTATCTAAACGGTGGCCATGGGGCTGTGCAATGGGCACGTCCTACCTTACATGTTTATGTTCATTTTGAAGAGGGTTTTTTTAATACAAAATTGACCAGCTACTATTTTTACAGATATTTTCTCCATGCTATCGTTGTTAGCAATAATATACTTTTAAAGGCAATGTGTTCAGTGCAGCAAATAAAATATTTCCTAACACCTGGAATATGTATGTTTTTTTGTATAGTGTGTTCATTTATTCAACAGACTTTTTTTTAATCTCTAGCATGTGCCACACAATCAGGATACAAAAATGAAGAAAACACTGTCATGGTCCTCGAGAAGCATCTTAACTTGAGGCTTTTAAACTTCAAATCACATAACTAATCTGCCTTGCCCTGATTAGATGTTCACTAAAATTCCTTTCAATTATAATAGTTTCTCACATGGCACCTAGGGAGAAAATGTGCTTACCAGAAGACTCAAGTGTCTGGTTCCCTGGATAGTTGTATTTCTTACTGTAAATTTATCGACTGGCTCCTTGATTACAATCAGGCTTTGTAGGTAGCTTTCCTTATTTGGTACCTTTAGCAATTACAGTTCTTATTGTAAGGTGATATTTGGGTTTTATATATCAGTCTCCTGAGCTTGGTTAGTATAAGTTTGCCCATGAAAGTTATTTGTCTTTGATGTGCTAGATTTCTGAAATAGAATAGCTGAGGTTCAGACCCTGGGTGACAATAAATTTACTACGGTAGTGCCACATTTTAGAACCTCTTGGGAACTAGCCACATAGGTTTCCCTAGTGAATCCACCTCTTCCTTTAGATCAGTTGAACCAAGTACATATTTGATAGTAAACGAGTTAAAATATTAGGTTAAATACTAAGGTTTCCGAACAAATCTGAACAAATCCATGCATATGAAATTATAGTTTTAACTGACTCAATTTTTTTCCTCTTAAATATTTAGATATTTCCTTTGAATAACTCTATACTAAAAGCCTATTTAGCTGACTGTGTCTTCCTACCATACCACTATAACCCAGAGAAGTAAAAACTATAAAAATAGGTAATATATTTTCAAATAATTCATGGATCAAAAAAGTTAGAATGCAAGTAAGATAACATTTTGCATTGAATGATAATGAAAATACAACATATCAACAAAAAATGAACTCAGTATTACTGTGATACTCAAAATAGTTTGCTGTTTCCCATTTCATTAACTTGTGTTTTTCAACTGACAAGCATTTATATTCTATTTTAAAATGTAAAACCACATATTATAGGCTATTAACAAATCATTTATTTCAAAATAAGATTATACTGGAAAAAGAAAGTAGGAAGCTTTATAAGACAGTCCTTGGAACCTGACTTCAGATATATTTGTAATATCACATTATTATTCACTAATTTCATGATTTATTTTCTTTCCTAAATAACTAATGAAGAGTTTTGTTATTTAAATTAACAAGAGTTTTAACAGAAAAAGTATAGTAAATATAATTTGACTACACGAGGAATATGAAATTAAAAAACTCCAATTCATGAGAAAATTCTAAGAAGCCTCAGATGCAATCAGATAACAGAGAAAAAGATTCCATTTAAGTTTTTAAGATGAAACTTTATTCCTCCTTATGAGCTTTAGACATCCAATCTATAAAATTAGAATTGATGCACTAAGTTTTAATTAGGTTCAGAAAAATCTTACAAGAAATTGTAATAGTGTCTTGCCTTAAAACAAACCATAAAGAACAACAAAGTTTATTAGCACATTGTTCAGAGAATCATAGAGAATTTCCAAATGAGAAAGAAAAGTGTGAAAGAATAACTTAATTAGGATTTATGTCATTAAAATATAAAAATCTAAAAACAAAGCCTTATGTAGGTGTTAACATTAGAAAGTTACTCAGTATTTGATTTTAAATCAAGAAAATCTGCACTTTTAGCATTACATAATGTAAGGGCAAATTAAACGTAAAACACTGCTGTTGTGTCCCCTACTTTTGCCACATGTTAAAGAGAAAAGAAGGGCCTCCACTCTGAAGAGGGAAAACAGGAGTCTGTGCTTCAGAATTACAGATGACATCCCATAATAGTCTACTCCAGCTAACATCTGTCATACATAGAATTAATTCTTGAAAATTCAAGAACACTAAAACCACAGCAATAGCTTTACATATAAACTCTAAGTGTCTAAGAACAGAGCCCTCTACTGAGCCCTGGGAAAGATACAAAGCAGCGGAAGTACTGTGGTTACCAGGGTAAACTGGTAAGTCTTGTTAGGATCAAAGTTCCTTCTTCAGCACTAAATTATACATCAGTGTGGAGACAGTGTGGAGACTGTAAACCTTTACAACAAGCTGTTTTAAACATTTCAGGCAATGGCTGATTCCAAACTTCTAATAATCCGTGTCCGAGAATGGGGATAACTGCCGATCACTGATTTGTTCCACGTGTATACTTCACCTTCCATCCAACACAGACGCAAGGCTGGGGACACTGACTCTAGAAACCCTACCATCTAGGGACAGAGACAGATAAACATCTGCAATATTCCTTGTCCCCTAAATACACACATGCATACAGATACAGGAAGGATTATTATTATCAAATGAGAAAAATATGACAAAGATAAGCACAGAGTATTGCAGTGTTATGAGAACCCTAAAAAAACACAAACAGGCTTCAGGTTAGGGTGGGGAACTTCCATTTCTGCATAGGATCAAATACCTTGTGAAGGCCAATGCTCACACTGCAACAACTAGTAAAGAACAATTAGTAAAACAAACCATTTGAAAAAGTCACATGCTTTTAAAGATATTAGAGTGTCGAGGAAACAACAAAGACTAGATAAACTAAAATACCAAAGCAATGAGACTTTTCTCAAAAGAAAATCACCATCTGTTTTCTTCTCTAGGGTCATTTGTTTCTGGGTGTGATCTGAGGACCAGAGTAGGATCACAAAAAGTGACTTTACTGGAGTATGGAGAAACCAGCAGAGTATTTGATGGGCATGTGGCACCAGTGTGATTGTTTGGAAACTGGAGAAACCACTGGTAAGTGGCCAGTTTTCTGCATCAAGAGTAAATGGACAAGGATGGGGCTGGGCCTGAAAGGAAGAGTGAAATCTTTTCCATCCTGCTGTGTTTCTGAGGCAAATACTACGAAGGGACAGTCCCATCACATATTCACATCTGGCATACTTTGAAGCTTTCTGGGGCAAAAACTAAAGCTAAATCTCCCACAGTTTCACAGCTAAGGAGGCAGAATCTACGAGGCTTTGAATTAAGAGCTCATAAGGACCATGTCCAAGGAACAGGGATGAACCAAAGGTGAATTGAGTATTAACTAAAACTGCAGCCTAAACCTGATCCTGCTCCCCCTGGACTGGACTGAAGTGATTAGTCTCTCATGGGTAAGCCTTCCCTGTTGGCAAATAGGACTAAAGCTTTTACAGTCACTTTATACACAAATCTGACATCCAATTAAAAATTACTTGTTATGCAAACAGGCAGGAAATTGTGACCATCAGTAAGGACAAAAAGTAAGCAAGAGAAGGATATGAATAAATGATTTAGACCCAGGAGTTCTCCAAGAAGAACATTAAAATATCAAAATGTAATTATTAACAATTAAGGAAGAGAAAAAAAAATCATAGAAGGATGAAAACTGCTACAGGGAATTGGAATCTATAAAATAAACATCAAGTAGGCATTTAAAAACTGTACAAGCACAATATTTGAAATTTAAACCTCATTGGATGAGATTAATAGTAAACTGGATGAAGAAGAAGACAGGATTAATGAACTAAAAACAGGTCACAGGTCAATTAAAAAAAAATTGTAACCGAAACCACAGGAGGAGAAAAACATGGAAAGAAAAAAATAGAGTGCAAGAGAGGTAAGGGACACAGCAAAGGTCTAACATACTTGTAAATAGACTACCCAAAGGAAATGTCAGGGAAATTGTGCCAAAAGCAATCTCTGAACAGATAATGACCAAGAATTTTCTAAAGCCAATCAACGCTATCAAGCCACATATTTAAGAAAATCATAGGACCACAAGCAGGGTAAATAACATGAAGGCTATAACTAGCCACATCAAGGTCAAGCTGTTGAAATCCAAAGACTAAAATAAATTGTAAAAGCAGTAACAACAAAACTGATAACACACTTACCAACAGAAATATGGCAGTCAGTAGAAAATGTGCTAAGCTCTAAAAGATTGACAAAAAATTTCCAACCTAGAGTTCACCCCAGTGAAAATATCCTTTAAAGATAAGAGTGCGATAAAAATATTTTCAGACAAAGAAAAGATAAGAGTATTAGTCAGCAGCTGAGATCATTGATTGCAATATAAAAAATGCACAGGAAGTTTCTCAGACTGACAGAAAAATGACCCCGGATGGAAAGATGAAACTGAAGGAAGAACTGAAGAGCACTAGAAAAGGTGACTTTGTTGATACAGAGAAAAAAGATTGATTGTTTAGAAAAACAATATTATTTGTGTCTTGTGGATGTACACTGCAGAAAGAAAAATGTCTGACAACAACAGTACAAAAGGTAAGAGGAGACTAAAAGGAGCTCACGTGTAGTATGGTTTCAGCACTGTTTACGAAGAGCTAGTAGCACTAGCTTAGGGAGCCTCTAATAAGTCAAGAATGTATATTGAATGACTGAAACATTACGCTGCACACCAGAAATTGGCACAACATTGTAAACTGACTATACTTCAATAAAAGAAGAAAATAAAAGAGAATGTATACTGAACCCTCGAGCATAATCACTAGAGAGGAATACAAGGAAGAAATGAGAATAAACAAATATAATTAATTAATTAATTAAATTAAATACAGTGAATATAAATATAATTAACACTATAAGAAAGAGAGAAAAGAGGAATAAAAACAGCAAATACTGCATGCAAAAATAGACAATATATAGTAAGATGGTAGATTTAAATGCAAATATATGAGTAATTACATGAAATCTAAAAGCACCAAAACTATAATTAAAGGACAGAAATAGAATAGTTTTAAAAAATAAGATAAAGCCACATGCTACTTACAAGAAACATTTAAAATATAAGAACATAGAAAAGTGCAAGTAAAAAATTGAAAAATATACCACAAAATATTTATTAAAAGAAAGAGCTGTTGAAAAAAAGAAAGAGATGTGACTATATTAATATCTGACTAAAAGGACTGTGAAGTAAAAATAATCACTAGAGATAAAAAGGGCTAATTTATAATGAAAAAATAATTTCAAAAGAAAATAAAACAATCCTTAGTTTCCATTTAACTTAAAAAAATACCTAAAGAAAATTTTAGAGGTAAAAGGAGAAGTACGTATATCCACAGTCATCATAGGAAATTTTAAATGCACCTCTCTCAAAAACTAGTAGAATATACAGAAGGGAAAAAACAAAACAAAACAGTAGCACGATTGAAAATTTGAATACTATACTTAACCAATGTGACCTAACTGGCACGTACAGAACATTATGCACAGCACCTGCAGAAGATAAATTATTTTCAGCTTCACATAGAAGATTGACCAAAATGTGTCATTAGAAGCTCATTTGCCATAAATAGAAAATAATCATCAAAATTAAAATATACAGAAAACAGAACAGTTATGCACTTAATGTGCATACTGTGTTAAGAAGTTTTTAATTTTTTAGCCTGAGATTGTACAGGAAACAATTAAAAATTAGCAAATTATATAAGAAAATCAGATTTATACTTAGAAAGTTAAAAAAACTGGCAACACAATTTGAATATTGGATTGGAAGTGCACAGTACCGTATAGCAGGTCATTGTACTCATATAGGTGAATGATAATAAGATTATGAACTGGGAAAGGAAGAGCGGGCATGGAAAAGTTGATGCAGATTTAGGAGATAGTAAAACTAAAGAACTTCCAGGGCTGAGTGATTGGCATCAACAACTAACATAGGAATGGTAGGCAATGGAGCAGAAGTGAGGTGAGTTATGAGATAGGTAACTTCAGCTTGGAACATGCTGTCCTTGAGGTGCACAGGGAACCCCCAGCTGGAAACGTCCAGCATGAAATTCAATATGTAGTGAAGCACTTGGGGAAAATGGGGACCAGATAAGCGGTCTGGGATTTATCAGTAGCAACAGCCAGGATACTGATCAGAGCATCTAAGAGCACTAAAGAAAATCAGAAGAAGAGAGGAGAAAGGTGAGAATAGACAGTGACAGCAGAAGAAAAGGAAGGAAAAAGAGGAAAAGGATGAGAGGGAAAGGAAAAAAGGGAAGGATGGCAGATAAAGAATACAGTATGGAGAGGGAAGAGCATCCTCATGGTTTAAAAATATTCATAAACAGCCTTCACTTACTGAGGGCTCAGTATGCACCATATTAGGCTCTTTAATAATTTTTTCAAAATAATTGATCCTTACAACCCATTATGTAGTTATGATTATTATCTTTACCTTAAAGAAAAGCAAACTGAATTTAAGGAGATTATGTGATGTCCTCAAAGTAAACCAGGTATTAAGCAGCAAAATAGGGACAGTAAATCCAGATGCTCCTGGCAGGTTTCATGAAATCTAACACTACAGTGCCCACCCAGCCTACGTCACAGAGCTAAGCCAAAACAGGAAAAGTACCGTCCCTGAGGAAGTGGCCACTGTGGCCAGTACTGCAAAACAAAACAAAACAAAAGAAATAAACAAAAAATACAAACTAAGAAACAATATTTTAAAACATGTTGTTTGGATTTTGCCTTCAAGAATTCACTAATGTTCTTGACAAAAACAGTTGCCCCTGAGTGGTAGAAGACAGGCTAAAGCAGGTGGAGGTGTCCACAGAAGGTAAACAGATGAAGACAATAAATTTGGACTCTTCTTTAAAGTCTAGCCATGAAGAAAGGAAGATTGAGCGTAGTTAATGTGTAGTGGAAGGAGATTTTGTTTTTGGTCCAAATATCTTAGAGTTATGAATATACTGTATGCTGAAGGGCATGTAAGCAGCAGAGAGATTAAAGAAATAGGGGAAAGACGATAACTGAATGAGGGTGTCACCTGAAGAAACAGGACACTAAGTGTGAGAGCCCTGGGGGATCACGTCAAGAGGACTGAGTTAAAAGTTATCCTCAAATCCAAGGAAAAGATTTCCTTTTCACTATGAAAGTCGATTCCCAAAGTGTCTATAAAAAAGGGAATTGAAGAAATTCTTCCTGAGATGATTATTTTCTTATGGAGGAGAAAAAAAGTGAGTTGCATTTTATTGGCAATAAAAATGTTTTTCATATGGCATGTGATTTTGTATTACTTAAACTAATAGTAACCAAAACTCTGCGTCACTTATATTTATCCTTATAATTTCTTAGCTTCCAGAATACAGGCTTTTACACACTTGCAAAATACTATTTGTAAATATTTAGATAAAAGTTAAAGTTCCAATTCTTCATGTCAGTTGGCTCAATTTTTGTTCCAGCCCTTGACTACCTTGTACTTTTATCCTCTTTATTACTACCAAAAATTATGTACACGATCAAATCTGAATTTCTTTAGTTGTAGCTTCCTTCTCTTGAACATATCATTATCCTGCAAGGGCTTGTTTACGATATATATACTTATATTTTTAACATATATTCCTCATAACCGACGTATTCTCTTTCATTAGGACACCTGAGGATGAAGCGAGGCTGGGGAACGTGGTCACAAACTGAAAAGTCTTATCTGAAAGTGGATAAAATATCATGAATAGAAACACTGAGGATTGTTTTTAAAAAACATTCATGGGTCTTTAAGCCCAAGGTCTCAGTGAAATTAAGCTAAGTGCAAAATAATCAGACCTTTGGACAAAACCAAAAATGTATCTGGAACATGATCTCCCTAAGGTGAACATGGGGCATGTCTAATACGTGCTACAAAGATATACAATCATAATTAAGTGAACTACAAATCTGTTTTGTTGTGGTGCGGAACACTTTCAGAGATGAAAACCTGACTTACGGGAATTTACACGACTGTAAATCATGGCCCTAGTAAATCTATAAGGCTGCATTTTTATAAGTAGTTATGTATATTACAAGCAAGTCATTTTCCCTTCTGGCTTTTCAGATTTAGGGTCTTGTATTCAGAAATGTACTCATTTGGGACACAGCATTCTGGAATTTTTAACAAGATATAAAATTTCATTTTCTCAGAAAGACAGCCTCACTGTAAGGACCACATATCAAGTAAATGAGAAAAGACACGTACATGTGTTTGTGGGTGCTTAGAGGGGAAAAGCAGAAAAGGGAATTGAAAGAAGAAACAACTGGAAAATAATCACCCCATAAAAAGTCAACCACTTGTCTCCAGAGTAGTAAATTATAAGTTGAGGGAGCAATTTGAAATAGGAAGTTAGGATAGAATGCACAGTTTGTAAAGTTAAAATATTGTAAAGTTGGAGTAAGGAATTTTAAAGCAATTTTAATGTGTGAAAAATTTTGGAACTATGCCATATTGTTTTTCTTCACTTCTAAAAAATTGTACTCTGAGTATAAAATTCCCTGTCTATTTAGCCTGTAATTATGCTAGAAAAATATTATTTGCTTTATAAAAGCAAACTTTATATATATGTATGTACACATATATATAATTTTGTTGAAATCTAACTTTAAAATTTTATGTTGAATATTTCTCATTTTGTTCTGATAGTGCAATACTATGTTTTCAATCTGATTTAAAAAATTGTTTCAAGAAGTCATTTATTTCCAACTACTTAATGAAAACCATGAAAACATAAAGATGGAATGAAGAGTGGAGGAAAGAAATAAAATACAAATGAAGCAAGTCATCTTCTTTCCCACAGCACTTTCCCCAAATACACCCTGGGAAAATTCAAAGCTCTTTAGGGTCTCCCTGAAATTCCCTCTTCCTTGTCACTTGCAATGGAATAAAATCCATGAGCTATGAAGCTACCTGTTACTGTGCTCAGCTCATTTGCTACTGAAAAAGTACTTTAGGATTCATTCAAAATAGCAATTTATTTGCAGTTCACTATTATATGGTTTAGCTGTGAATGTGAATCAGAATCAGAGTTACAAATTGTAGGGTTAAACATAAACTCTCAAATACTCTAATGCAATTTACTTGTTTTATGTGCAAATTTGAATGTCATTGAGTGAAGTGTCCTTACTACTGTGTTCTTCCTCTCAACAACTAACCATATGGAGCAAGTTTTAGGAAATCTGAGACATATGTTCATCTTACTTGAATTACCCTTTGTGCCATTCTTGTGACACTTATAAAAAACTGCCTTATATTAAAATATGGTTTGGCCCTTGAAGGAGCACACATTCCTTTCTATAAAAGTATTAATTTGGCTCCCAGTTTGTGCTATAAATTAAGCTTAGTCCTGGAAGCCACAAGAAGCATGATGGGGATAACCCCTATTCTAATGGAGCCCCCAGAGAGAGAGAGAGACAGACTTAGCCCAAACAACAGCAATACAGTGTTAAAAGAATCTGACTGCCATATGGAAAAACAATACAATGACATTTTAATCTAAAACTCAACGTAAAATGTATTAGGTCATTTAGCCTGGGAACTTTGTATACCCTTAGTTTTAAAACACCTTTTTAGTTTTAAAAACCAATAGATAACCGTATCTACTACATTATTTCTCATAAATTTATATTTATGAAATATATCTCAGTTTTCAAATATTTTTCTCTTCAATTTTCTAGGTGTCAAAAAGCTATTAGTTTGACAAACCACATTACCACATCCATTTCTATTAACCACAAAAAAGTAACTTATAAGATTACACTGCAGTTTAAATGTTAACAACTGAATTAATTGTAACGTGTTTCTACCTTGTTAGCTTTCCTATTTGAAATTTTCTATTGCTACTTTAACAAAAAGAACATCAACTATATTGTCTTTATTGATTGCTCACTTATTCAAATAGCTATTACTCATTTGCTAAAAATAAGGTGAATCATAGAACAAGGCTTTCTGAAACTATATATCAAGGAGAAAGTTTTATAGCCTCAGTATTGCTTACAAATCAATTCTTTAGAGTTGGTCTGCCATTAGTAGCTTTTAAGACTGCCTAGAGCTGTGTCATTCACTGCTATTTTGACACGTTAATGCACTAATGGTATGTGCAGGCTGACATAACTTCTTTCAAGTTCTATTACAATAATTATCAAGACCTTTCTATGAGACATGCAAAGTTAAGCAAGGTGACAAAGAGTATGTAAATACTCAAGAATTCCTGGAGCATTCATTTAAAAATGACAGTGAATAATTAAGAAACTATAAAAACACAGAGATAAGAACTGTCTGCCGAGAACCTCGTCAGAAGAAACAAACCATGAATAAAAGAGACAGTCACTTAAAAATGATGGCAGGTGCACTTAAGTATTCAGTTTCTTTTTATAAAATAAGGTTAAAAGTTATGATATGATAACAGAAATCACATATTAAAACCCTATGAGTTATTGGAAGTTTAATTAAATGAGTCTATATTTAAGAAGCATATAATACAGTAAAAATGGAATTGTCAAAAATCATTTCACCTTTAGTAGGAAGGTAGACACCATTGTTCTGTGAAAAACAAAAGCATTAATATAAACTAGTAAATATGACACACTCAGGAGGAAAACACTGGCGAAGGCAATAAAGTCCTTAATAATCTGCCTTCTGTTGTCTCCCTCCTTCATTTTGTCATATTCCAGGCTAAAAGAACAAAATTACTCCACATAATCTTTCTGTTAGGTTACTTTCATCAAAAATATGAAATTATTTATCTTATCACATTAAAACAACATTTTCATCATCCTAGCTCCCTACCAGCTCATTCTCAACATTATTTTTGGCCTCCAGTCTGATGGTAATGTGAGGGAATGACATCACAATCTTTTAATAGAACTGATTTTCATCCTCCCTTTCTTCTTGTCCTATAAATGGCCTAGCTATTTGTAGAAACTTGGTGCTCTAAGGGACAGTGGAGCCAAAAATACAGACATCAAGTTCCTGAATTTTAAAACATTAAAACCAACAAACAAATAAAAATGGTGGTTCAAGCTTAAGACAGGAAAATTGAAAATAATAACTGCAGAGCTACCATCACAAAAGAGATAAGAAATTAAAGAAATGGAGATGTGAAAGGCTTAGAACCAGAGCTAGAATACAGGATATAGTTGTTCTCTTCCCTTGCTTGCTCTGAGAGTTATCCAGGTCCAGAAGGTTCCCCAGAATTCCATGTCAAACAAAACAAAACAAAACAACAAAACAAAACAAAACAAAACAAAACAAAAACCAGAACTGAGATAGCTGTGTAAAGGGATTGGTATAGAAAAGCCCAGTGAGACTCCCAGAATGCCAGTGAGGTACAGAAGGGTTGCCAAGTTTCCAAGGAAGGAAGAGAGGTGGATAGAGCCAGCAGACACCGAGGAGCCCTAGTGGCCATAATGAAGGATGCTGCAGAGGAAAGTGGGAGTAAATGAAGATGCAGATACCTCTGCAAATGGCAGCACAGAAGGAAGATCCCAAGCAGGAACATCCTAACTCAGGAGATGACAGCTCAGAGTAGAAGATGACATTGAAGCAAATGTCGCCTTGCATCTCTAGCCAGGACACTACACAGCTAGGAACTTATTCCCAAAAGAATGAGAGAAGAGAAGAGGGGTGAAGGAGACAGAAGAAAGAGGGAACAAGAAGTGGAGAGAGGATGAAAGAGGAAAAAGGAGGAGGGATGGGTATATCTTGAAATAAAGTAGTTGAGAGATCAGATTTTTGAGTCAGAATATTAGAGTTTAATTCCCAGGTCTTATTTGCTGTGTAACCTTTTAGCAAGTTACCTAACCTTTCCATGTCTCAGTGTCCTTATCTGTAAAACTGTGATATCAGTAGCATCTAACTTATAGAGATGCTATAAAATTAAATGAATCAATACATATGCAGAGTGTAAGTGGAATACAAGTAAAGCTTTTAAACAAGAGGAGAGGATATTCTGGTTAAAAAAACAATAGCGTAATTATAGAATAATTATGGCATGTCCGGGTAACAAGTGAAAGACAGCTGGCTACAGTGGAATAATTGTATAGAGAAGAAAAGGAGCTGAGTGTGGAGTACAAGATAGTAACTAAGTATAAAAAGGCAGGACAAGGACTTGGGTCTAGATCTTGTGTTCTACACACAGAAGGTCTCGTATAAGTAGGACTGTGACTGATGCATGAAAAAACAGACAGTGGGGAGTCAATGAATGACTCCAAATAGGAGACTATATGTATGAAGCACTAGATTTTGGAAAAGCAATCTTGAAAAGTTAGATTCAGAATAAGAGATGAACTAGAAAAGTAAATACAATAGAAGACAGCATATTATTATGAAAACGTGTGTAAGACAAATGAGAAATGCTGGAGAGGGTGTGGACAAAAGGGAACCCTCATACACTGTTGGTGGGAATGTAGTTTGGTGCAGCCATTATGGAAAACAGTATCGAGATTCCTCAAAAACTAAAAATAGACTCCGTATGATCCAGCAATCCCACTCCAGGGCATATATCGGAGGGAACTTTAATTTGAAAAGATACCTGCACCCCAATGTTCATAGCAGCACCATTTACAATAGACAAGACATGGAAACAACCTAAATATCCATCGACAGATGACTGGATTAAAAAGTTGTGGTGTATTTATATAGTGGAATACTACTCAGCCATAAAAAAGAATAAAATAATGCCACTTGCAGCAACAAGAATGGACCTGGAGATCGTCATTCTCAGTGAAATAAGCCAGAAAGAGAAAGGAAAATACCATATGTTATTACTCATATATGGAATCTAAAAAAAAGATGATACTAATGAACTTAAAACAAACAGACTCACAGACATAGTAAATAAACTTATGGTTACCAGGGGGAGAGGGAGTGGAAAGGGATGAATTGGGAGTTTGAAATTTGCAAATACTAACTACTATATGTAAAATAAACAACAAGTTTCTTCTGTATAGCACAGGGAACTATATTCAGCAACTTGTAATAACCTATAATGAAAAAGAATATGAAAACAACTATATGTATGTATATGTATGACTAAAATTATATGCTGTACACCAGAAACTGATATGCTGTAAACTGACTATACTTCAATTTTAAAAAGCTAAGAATATTGACAAGGATAATGACTGAAAATTAAAAGGAATTTATCAGTAGAAATCTAAATCAGAAAAAAATAAAAATAAAGATATATCTATGAAAATCATATATTCCCATATACTGTGACTTCTATAGACTAAAAAGACAATAAAAAAGAAATATTTTGTACACACTTAAGATATTTTTACATTTATAGAAGGATCTAAACTACTTGCCCCTGTAAATTGTACACTATGGACCAGCATGGACCAGTCCTCAAGTTAATAGTAAGATTCTCCACACCAGTCTCTGTGAACTTGTATGATTAAGTGTGCAAGTCAGAAAAAACTCATATTCCAACTACGTGTGAATCAGCTTACAAAAATAATAAAAAATGTTAAGATCTGACCATAGCATAAACATGTTAGTCATATGTAAGGACAACAAAAACATTTAGTCACATGTAATGAAGTTAGGCCCTTATAAATTTCCTCTGTGTATATACTGGTTACAGAATTTTTTTCAGTTCCTGGTCTAAAATACTAAGGAATGCTACCCACCATGCCAAGACAGTTTAAGCTTTGTGCTCTGGAGAGGACAGTACTTCAGAAAAAAAGTGATTACAACATTTCCACTCCAGAGATCTATCATAAAGTTTTATGAATCTTTATGCGCAATTATAAGAAACACAAATACTGATACTTTTTCTTCCAAGAATTTTTCCTATACAGATAATAAAAAGCTAATCATAAATCATCTGTATTTAAATTTAAAGGGAAAATTTTTATTTCAAATAACAGAGGTTCAGAAAGTTTTTAGAGTATGTGTAACTATGAAATAAAAGAAATAATAAAACTGAACTTGGTTTGAACAAATAAGTGTGGGGTCAAATTTTGCTTTAAAACAAAGAATCAGTTAGGACGCCTAAAAATTAACTCCAGACTTCTGAGGTTTATGTTGTCAGAATTTATTTTTTGGAATATTTCATGTGTGATACTGCAATATTTATATTCTGATAGAGAAATGTACACTTAGTTCACTATCTATTACTATTATACATTATTAGACAGTACCTTGAAGAGAATAAAACTACCTGTGTCATTTCCCCAGTGTACTCCCTGATCATCCTGGAGTCTGCAATAGCATCCCTATACGATCATTCATTTTTCCCTAAAGAAATAATGAGTCACTTAACAGAAGGTCAACAAATCAACAACAGCAAGTCAAAAAATTTTAGCAAATAAAGGAAATCTGATGTGTTGACTAGGCCAGTCCACGAATTTAATTAATTGGAAACCAACTCTATACTGTTAGGTAAATTGTTCCGTTTAACACAGTTAGAGGAGAAGCAAAGTTTCCCAGTGCTCCTCTGCTATACCCCTCAAGACCATTATTCAGAACTGATAAATCCGTAAGTCAATATTCAGAAATATACCCTGGACACCATGAGATAAACATAACAGTGAAACTGGAATTAACAACAAAAACAAAGACCCATTATTTTACATTATTTCACCATCTCTGGAAAGGTTTTTGAAAAACTAAGATAGAATCTCATTGTCAACAGAAATATACATATAGTCTAATCTGTTCAGAAAGAATTTACACCAAAGATTATATTTAAAAATTGAACTAATATTAACATACATGCCTAAGTAGACTAGAATAGAATCCTGAAGTTAAAAACAGGATGAAAAGAAATTCACTTTAAAGAAAAGTATTTTCCATGGATAAACTTAATTTGTCATTTTAAAAAGTCAAAAAATACCTAATCCAAGTATATTTTATGAAAAATGTTTGTTCTAATGGAATTTCTGTCAGAGCTAGGAAACACTAGAATTAGTTACCCTTTCAATCTAAAGACTGAACTTTGCTATCCCTGTAATCAGAGGATATAATTCTTTTCAACCTGTCTCTACGTACTCCATGAGGGGAAAAATGGTAAAATCTAATAATTACAGATAGCTAATTAATTGAAAAATTTTACACAAATATTTAGTTTGATACATTGGACTGTTATTTAATAATTTGATACTACAACTAAAACAGGAAAAGAGTATTAGGGTTGAAACACATACTTGGAGAATTGCTGGTACTATAATTGTATTTTTCATGTTTCCATGTTTCTTCTATTGAGGAATAAAAAGAAAATGTTGCTACTTTTGCATAAATTTTACTAGCTATTTTTAAGTATATAATTTGAGAGATTTTTTATTGGTTTTCAAACTTTAATTGTTTCAAGTAGCTAAAAACTTCCCAACTTCCAGTTTTACAGTGGGATCTGATGGAAAATCAAATAATTGTAGAGTAAAATTTATTGGAATTAATTTTCCACTATGCAGCTAATATTCATTTAGCTTTTGAAATTCAATATGTTACCATAAGAGCTATTATTGTATACTTACTTTAGGCATCACTACTAAAACTCGAATCATTTATAATGACACAAATTTTACTAGAGAAACTTGACAAACATCCTGCAGGAGATGTGCAGTCTTTGTCTAATTTTAAGTAATATTCTTAGCTCAGAGAAAAGAGATGATTTAAACACACACACACGTAGATATGCTAGTGAGTTGTCCTAATTGTGGACAATGAAAAGGTTGAAATTAGACCAGGAGAAGTTTTGGTGGGACAGTCAAAGAATAGTATTGGTATGACCTGGAGGGGTTTTAAGTTTAAAAACAATTGTTGACCGTCTATATTTAATAATTTAAACAATATTATGACTTAAGACAGAGGCATGGAAAGGATAATCATTTACAAGTCCTTTCTGCTATGATATTACAATTTTAAATTCTTGAAATACCATATACTGTTTTACCACCTAGATGTTTGTCACATGTGAATGGAAGAGTTTCCTCCACTGTAGTGAAGCAGCTCCTTAAAGAAGCCAGCTAGTCAAACAATTTAAAATGTCATGCTACTTTAAAGTTACAACTTTAATGTAATGCAAAGCGGTTTTATCCACTGTATAAATAGCACATGGTATTTGACATTTTCCTACTATTTTATGGCTTTAGCTATGTAGCATAAAACTTTCAGAACAAAAACTTAGTTCAATATTCTAGAAGAGTGGAAAGAGTACACAAGACATCCTTATTGGTATGAGATAGATTTGGATTGTAATATAAGACTCCTACCAGCAGGACAGGGGTTTTAAACAGTCTCATTTTCAACATCTATGAATAGAGAGGCCATATTTATACTTCCTAGGGTAGTTGTAAGGATTAAGTAAAATACTTATTATATAAAAGCCTAGAAGGCACATGATAGATGCTCAATAAATATGAGTTCTGAGCTCTCTTATTTTAATATCCTTCCCACATCCCTTCAAGATGGAGCTATATAAAATATAATTTGTGATTATAAGCAAATTAATAAAGGGTGAATGGACAGTCAAAGTTGTTTACTAGACTTGACAGTCCTCAAAGGAATGATTATTTATCAGAAAAAAAATGTATATTATTAGGTAACAATACAGTTTATGATGTAATTACCTGACTTTCCACCAGATTCCACTGTAAAATTGAAGAGGTTGGGAAAATACCGTTTAACATCGGAGGAAAAAAATTATTGCTCAGTGAGTATTATTTTCTCTAGGCTGAAGTAATTCTATTTCACTCAACAACAAATTATGGTACATTGAGTTGAGCTAGATATTGCCAATGCAATAATAAATACAGATACAGATCCTGAGGGCATGAGATTTACAGTAAAGTGCAGGGGACAGACAAGATTAAAATAATCACCCTAATGAGTACATAATTAAAATTCAGGTAAGACGTCTTAGTCTCTACAGGAGGAATCAGACCTGGGTTCAGGTGACAAGGAAGACTTTCTGAATGAAGAGGCCTTTGCTGATGAGGTATGCAACAAAGTAATACAGTTTTGGTGACAAGAGTAGACAATGGAGACTCCAGGTAAACAGCACAGCATAGTTCAACTACAGAAGTTGAACTGCAGCAAAATAGGAGATCTATTTATTTCACAGTATAAAAGCTGTCAAAATGTGGAGCAAAGGAAGTTAAGATCAATTTGGCTAACAACTATTTATTATGCTAATTATATCATCATTTCTCTCTAGTAAAATTACTTCAATAAATCCCTAAATTTATCACTACAGTTGTACCAGACTCGTTTCTTTTTGGTTGGTGCTCTCACTTTAAAACACAGAGTAAACAGATCCATAAATTTATGTAGTGCTATTCTAATATTCTTGAGTGCAAACTTCAAAATTTCTTTGATGAACAAGATCCATTTGGTGTTATATTGGTGTCATTCATTGTTTCAAACTACAGGAAGGAAGCTCCCTATTTTGTCTTCCTTAATTTATTTTTGACTGCTGTTCATATAAATAATTCTAACTGTTTTGTTGAAACTCAAAAGATCAGCAATGCTCTTTTCCTAAGCATCTTATTCTAATGGGTTCAAAGAAGCTAGTCTATTATTATTATTTTTCAATGAAAGGACTAACACATTCCTCATCCTATAGCAACCCTCTCTTTTGGAGCATTACCTTCTGATATCTTCCTAGTAAGGATCATCTTGTCTCCATCTCTGGGTTTCAATCTGGAAAAATTTTGTACAGCCAATCACTGTATTTCTAAGCTGAAGCAAGCTAACGTTCCAATATCACAGACTGATTCTTCACACTGTGAATTTTTTTGTTCTTCTTAAATAGAGGCCTGCATTCCTACACTTCCTTTTCAAGAGTTTAACTTCAGTAGCTCAAAAGCTGAGTGAAGCAGCAAGCTGACTTTCAAATTAAAGACTTATCTTTATATGGAACTTACACATTATATAAAATTAGCTATTTAATAATTAAAAACAAACTATTTCATCAGAGCTCTTTCTATATTTAAATATGTGGAATATTTTATATGTAAAACCCAAATTGATGGATGTAGAAAGTGAGTAACTCATTGAACTATATATTATAATATTATATAGCATAATAATATGTAACACATATGCATATTATATATAATACTATTTTTTAAAATCTTAAGTACTAGTAGAGGAAGAAATAATCAAATATTAATAAAACAAATAAACATTTTTATTATTATAGAGATAATTAATACCATGAATAAAATATAAGGTAACACTTTAGCTTGAATTCAAAGGAAAAGTCCTTCTGAGGAACTGATAGTTGAGCAGAGACACTAAAGACATGAAAGAAGGTGGTCTTTAAAGATGATGAAATAGGAGGCTCCTGAACTCCCCTCCTCCCGTGGACACGCCAAATGAATAGCTACACGTAGAGCTATTCCCTCTGAAACTAGCTGAGCAGCTCCTATACATTGGGCAAATGAGAAAATGAAATGGGTAGGAATGGCTTAGATACTCTCTTGCTATAAACCTTAACCCCAGCACAACACCAGTGAGAGAAAACTCCCAAATCCCAGCTTCTCCCTGAAGAGCAGAGTTTGAACCCTACATCTAGCAGCCAAACTTTAAAGACTCCCAACTGAGGAACAGGTCTCTAAAACATCTACCTGTCAAAGCCAATGGGGTTTCTCCCTGAAGAGCAGAGCTGGACCCTACATCTAGCAGCCCAACTTTCAGGACTCCCAATTAAGGCACAGGTCTCCAAAAGATCTACCTGTGAAAGCAGTGGGGACTGAGTCCATGAGACCCACAAGACCATAGCAAATAAAGAAGTAATTAACAGGAGCAAGCATTTTCTGCAGTTATCACCTCAGCTCAGTACAGAAAGAGTGACAAAAATTGCCCATCTCTCAGTCTTTCTCTGATGGGTCGCTTTGCATACTTTACAGGCTGCTGTCTGAAAGCTGGGCTTCTAATTTAATACACACACTAGGCTAGCTGTGACCCTCACCTGAGAACAGGGAAGCCAGTGGAGTGGACACCTCCTTCACCATCTCCCTCCTGCCCACCCCAATTCACCAGTATTTCCCTAGAAAGAGTTTGTACACAGTTCTGCAATCTGGCTTTAGCAGCTGCTACCCGAGGGACAGGTTCCAGATCATCTGGCTCTGACAGACAATGGGGCTTTCATTAAGGAGTCCCATAGAACTGTAGCAAACAAAGAAATCCTTAATAGGTTCAGGAGCAAACCTCCCCCAATCCAAAGATATATACTGAGGTCTGGTACAGTAGAAGAAGGTAAAAAAACTCACCTTCCAGTTTCCCCCAGGAAGGAGGCTAACTACATACTTTCCCAGCTATTGCTTGGGATCAAGCCTCTAACTGGCCTGCATCTTGTTGCTGACTGCAGTCTGTATTTTTGGGACATTGATGGATCTTGGCACACACCCTCAAACTACTGGGAGCCACTAAGAGCAAAGAAGGAGGATTGGACAATCATCAAGGTTTGAGAGACAACCAGGTACATGGGCTGGGCTAGTTGACGAGGTTCATCTCCTACACCAGACCACCTGTAAAGACCAGGAGAGGTGATGTTTTATCTAATGCACATAAACCAACACAAAGAGTCAAGGAAAATTAAGAAACAGAGGAATATGTTTTAGACAAAAGAACAAGATAAAACTACAGAAATAGACCATAATGAAATGGAGACTCAGAGAGAATCAAAATAATGGTCATAAAGATGCTCACTGAGGTCAGGAGAACAATGCACAAATAATGGGAGAATTTTAACAAAGATCAAATATTAAAAAGTACTAAACAGAAATCAAGAACTAAGATTACAATAACTGAACTTAAAAATTTAATAGGGGGATTCAATAGCAGACTAGATGAAGCAGAAGAAAGGATCAGCAAACTTAAGGACATAGCAGTGAAATTAATTAAGTCAGAGGAACAAAAATAAAAAAGAATGGAAAAAGTGATGATAGCCTAACAAAACTCAAGACTTAACAAGACTATTATTATATGCGTTATAGAGGTCTCAGAAAAGAAGAGAGAGAAAAGGGGGCAGAAAACTCACCCAAAGAAATAATGGCAGGAAACTTCCTTAACCTGAGTAAAGAAACAGACACCCAAATCCATTTATCTGAAACAACAAAAGACCCCAAATAGCCAAAGCAATCTTGAAAAAGAAGAACAAAGCTGGAGGCATCACCCTTCTTGATTTCAAACCATATTACAAAGCTATAGTAATCAAAACGGTACTTTTCATTGGCATAAAAACAGACACATAGACCAATGAAACACAGTAGAGAGCCCAGAGGTAAATCTGTGCATATATGGTCAATTAATTTATAATAAAGAAGCCAAGAATACACAATGGAGAAAGGTTCTTCAGTAAATGTTGTTGAGAAAACTGGACAGCCACATGCAAAACACAGAAACTGGATCTTTATCTTACACCATATACAAAATTCAACTCAACATGGATTAAAGGCTTGAACGCTTGAATGTAAGACCTGAAACCCTAAAAGTCCTAGAAGAAAACATAGGAGGTAAGCTCCTTGACATTGGTCTTGATAATGATTTTTTGAATTTGCCACCAAAAGCAAAGGCAATAAAAGCAAAAATAAACAAGTGGGACTACATAAAACTAAAATGCTTCTCCACAGCAAAGGAAACCATAAAAAAAAAAATAAAAAGACAACCTATAGAATGGGAAGAGACTATCTACAAATCATATATCTTATTTAACAATTCATACAACTAAACAGAAAAAAACAAAAACAAAAACTAATCCAATTAAGAAATGGGCAAAGGAGCTGAATTGGTATTTTCCCAAAGAAGATATATGAATGGCCAACAGGTACATGAAAAGGTGTTCAACATCACCAAGCATGAGGGAAATGCAAATCAAAATTACAATGAGACATCACCTCACACCTGTTAGAATGGTTACCATCAAAAAGATAAGAGATAACAAGTGCCGATGAGGATGGGGAGAAAAGTGAACCCTTGTGCACCATCGATGGATTATAAATCAGTGCAGCCACAATGGGAAAATCTATGGAGGATCCTCAAAAAATTAAAATAGAACCACCATATGATCTAGCAATTCCACTTCTGGAAGTAAATCCAAAGGAAATGAAAATACTATGTCAAAGAGATATGCGCACCCCCATGTTCATAGCAGCATTATTTTCAACAGCCAAGACACAGAAACAACCTAAATGTCCACAGACGGGCGCGTGGAAAAAGAAGTGGTGATATATATAAAACGTGCAGTATTATTCAGCTGTTGAGTTCTCATGTAGTTATATTCCCTTGAAGTTCACTCTGCAAAACAAGTTACCAGTTAAGACTCTTCACTAGCAGACAATCATAAACCCTACATCGATAGCCTAGAGCTTTCTTACATTGCTCAAGGCATGGTTGTCTAGAAAAGAAATGTAATGTGTAAGGAAGAAACTCATTTTGGCAGAAATATTTGGAAATAAATCAACTTTTCTGACTTAATAAAGAGAGAGACTAATTGCTTATAGCTTAGAAATGCATTTGTGAAAAGAAAAAGGCATGTAAGTCCATGTAGTCAATTTTCTTACCTAAGGTAACTTCTATCTCAACTCTGAAAATACAGTTTTAATGTAGTAATAAAATGTAAAGCTTAAAGGATTTTTAGAAATTATATAATCCTAATTATTAATAAATGTATAATTCATTGATGCCAGATAATTATATAAGCCTTCATTTTGCCTTATAGTTTTGTCCTTTTTATTTAGGTCACTATATTAGATGGCAAAATTCCAATAAGAGAAAATGTCCTGCCTAGATATGAGTGATAATAAAAAGTATACATGATTTACTAAAGCCACCGTTTATTTTATGTTTCAAATACACAAGATTTATATAATTTTATTTTGTAACAATAGATTAAATATATGACCCTTAATCTCGATAAAGTCCTCTTCAGATTCTAAGTAAAATCTTTTAAATGTCACCAAACTTTAGTAAAAATTACCTGGTGAATTTATTAAACACATAGCTGGCTGGCATCAATAGATTCTGGTAGGATTCAAATATTTGCATGGTTAGCAACGCCCTCGATACACGAGGTCTACTGCTCACATGTTAGTATAGTACAGTGAAAAACACATCCAAAAGAGAAAAACTGAAAAGCCTTTTTTCCCCTAGTCATAATGTTACGGAAACAACAGGCCAGTCAAGAAACAAGCACCACTCGGAGGGTTGGAGTACTCAGATGTATTACACCAGCGGGCTCAGAGGGGCTTCTGCTCTGAAGCTCTGAGCACCTCCAAGACGAGCGCATGAGGTTTTATAGGGTAAAGTACAAGCTTGGGGTATTTGGCCAATAGGCATGGAACAGCTTTAGCAGCATTATCATCACAAAGGTGGACGCAGGGAGTCAGCAAACCAACATTCCAAAGGCAGATATGTATCTTTGAAAACCCAGCTGGCTGGCAAAAAAACATGAACAGCAAACCAACACTAATTAACTTAGATTTACAAGTTAGTCCAGCAGAACTCAGATCAGTATTCCCATACTTAGATTTGTGAGTTATCTTGTCAGCCCAGCCCAGCCTCTCCTTCACATTCCTAGACTTGTGAGTTATCTTGTTAGACCAGCCTGGCTTTTCCTTCACAATAACATAACTTGATTTATCTAAAAGGAAACTCTGCAAAGAGGTCATGGGAAGTTTAACTTAAAATTAAACATGTTTAAAAAATAGCTTCCTAACAAATTTGACTAAGCAAGCACACTTCATCAAAAAATAAGTTCAAAAACAGAACTCTGTGCATACAAAATTATAAAAATACAATTCCAATTAATTACCTTATAAGTCAGTATCTCCGAATGTGTTTTCTCAAAGTTCGTAACTGTACAGAGACGTCCAGAAAGTCATACAGTTCAGATTCAGATAACAGGACCACAGGGAAGTAGGGCTTTTCAGATTATCTATAGAATATTGTGCTTTACTGTAGGATTCACAGGTTGAAAGAAACTCAGGATAAATGGATTAAGTATTTTTTAAAAGAACAATGGGAATCGCAGAGATATCTTCAAATATCCAAAGGATATTTGAATAAAGGAAACACAGCAGCTACATAACTGCTGCAGAGAACTAGAAAAACTGAAGAAAGTTATGAGGATCAAAAGCCTGCGGCAGTTAGGGCTGCCCAACGAAACACTGGAAGTTAACGGAGGGAGGAGTGCAGCAGTCAGGAGAGGGGCTCCCGACCTCGGCGAGATGTTACACTTGATGACCCTCATTCTCCCTTTCAAATCTGTGATTTCATGATGATTATCAGTGAACAAAGTAAAAGAATAAATATAGCACAAATAGAGTAGTATACTTTGCAAATCAGCAGTTCAAACGTAACAGGCCTGCCCCCCTTAGATTAAAGGAGAGTTGAACTTTGTAGCCGTATTGTAAAAGCCTGGTATTAGCACAAACTCGCATGAGCTTGTGGAAGGAAGAATATCTAAGGAAGGCCTATATCCTCACAAGTGTATATCTTAAAACTGAACTCAACACTTCCCAATATCTCCAAAATACAAAATCTTCTCTACAAAGCATCAAGGGGCAGCAATTTATAGTTTTTACTGAGTATTTTGGTAGAGTTATCCTAGAGAAGGCATCTCACTTAGTACAGAGCAAGTAATTTAATGATAATTAATGATATTTCTCTTCTATTCAAAAAGAAATCCCTCCTGATTCCCAGCTTCCATACCTCCTTCTTTCCATCCTTCCCAATAGCTTCTAAAAATTTCTCAGGCTCAAGTCTCTCCCTCCACCTACTTATACTTCTCTATATTTTTGGCTTTCAATGCTAAACTTTTTAGCTAAATCTCAGTTCCCTTGATGTTCATTCCCCACATTATTGCTCAGAACCAATCTGATGTGTATGAAAGGCCATTGGCTGTAGAATGACTCTGTACTCAGAAATCCTCAGGCTGGCTTATAAATAACAAATACCTTCTTCTACTTCACTTTATCTTTTTTACTCACCAGCATAATTATGGTATGTATTAAATGTACATTCACTTTTTAAAAATATTCAGATTATCTCGCATACAACTCAATTTTCATATCAATACAACTCTATTAAATGTGCAGGCTTCCACTTAAACTTTTGGTTTTAAGTCAAAATCCACATATTCATTTGGATTGGTACTTTTGAGATAGACAGTAAACTACAAAATATAAGTGGGAATGGTTAATGAATTTACTATAAAATGTTTAGTATATGATTAAAAACACACATTTGCTTATATTTACAGATGAGCAAATGGTTATCATATATTGTGGAATCAGAATCTCAACTTAAAATTTGTTAATTATAAAAAATAATAAATTTTTGTCTGAGTTGTTTAATAATACAGGTTAAAACTAAGCTGTCCTAAAAAACTGTTTGTAAGAACAATGAAGACCAGGCAATTTTGAAGAAAGTAAAATACTATCAAAGTGGAAAATTAACATGGCTTTTAAAATTCCCCAACATACTGAAGGCAATAAAACACATATGCAACACTTGACGAAGACTCTCTCCTTGACCAGACTCAAGTCAGGCTCACCTGAATCCTCTTGGTGACTAGTCCCCAAACGTGGGCTGTGTCTTTGGCCCACTTAGTTAAGTTTTAGCAAGAAACCTTCTGCGTCAGCTTAGTTAAATCCCCACTCGTAGTATCTGATCAAATTCCTCATCTACCACCCTCAAGTCCTCATCACCCTGGCCTGGCTTCAGCAAGAATCCTGTTGAGTGGGTTTAGGAAAAATCCCCCTAGCTTTGATGTTTCCTCCCAGTCATTTTCTATCTAGCCCCATCTTACTCCTTGGCTGTACACCTCCACATACCCTGTTGTACTTGGAATTGAGCCCAATCTCTCTCTCCTACTGTAAAACCCCATTGTATTAGTCCCTTTTGAATAGTCTTCTTTCATCTTTAACAAGAGTTCATTAAAAGTGTTCATTAACGCTTTTTTTTTTTTTTTTGCTTTAACACACCAGGATAAAGGAGACATAGTGCCTAATCTCTACTTAAATCTTTCTTAAAAATATAATACGAAGTTGAAATAGCCTTCTAGACAGTAAGTTGTAGCAGGCAAGAATCATTTACATATAGCATATAGTTCAGTATCCAGTAAAAAAAACAAACCATAGATACTGCAAGTCTTAGATCTAGGTAAACTGGTAAATGCTAGAGAAGAGAAGGGGGTTGAGGAGGAAATGAAATCTAGAGCTGGTACTAAAAATGACATGTGATTGTTTTCTTACACTGCAGCGTTTTCTCAAAGTGTGGTCTAGAGTGCTTCTCAAATTGTAATGAGCAAACATCTAAGAATAGTGTTAAAATTTTTAATTCTGATTTGGTGCCTGGGAAGAGATCTGAGGTTCTGATCAAATAAACTGATGTTGCTGATTTTTCTAATCCTTGGACAAGATTTTGCTAAGCAAAGCACCAACAACTAGTATTTATCTACGTGGTTTCTTAAAAGGGTAAAATGAGTCAGCCAAACCATTCTGATTCAGTAGATCCAAGAGGAGGCAAAGGAATCCACATTTTTAACATTCTCCCCCAGGTGATTTCTCTATGAAATCTAAACTTTGAGAAACACTGACTCATTAAAAAAGCTGGAAGAGGGGCTGGGAATGGGTTTGCTACCAAAAAACAATAGTCTTATTTATATATAGCTCCCAGGAGCTTTAAACTCCAAGGATGTCCCTGATGTTAACTTTCACAGGGTTTCATATGAATAAAAACGTTAAGCAGTGAGACTGCGAAATGATTTGCTCAGGGCCTCTACCCCGCTGGGGATGGCCCTAAGCCATTAAAAACAAGTTAAATGGTAGAAATTGAGTAGAAATAAGTTCCACATCCTCAGGAAGCAAAGAGGTTAATTAGCAAGGTTAGTCTAGGATCCAGAACTGTGTCTCCTATTCAGTACTTTTGTTAATGATCTGGAAAAGAAGTGAAGTTTTAAAATTTGCAGAAAAAACTTATTTTAATTTTGTTGAGATTAGGGAAATTGGTTGAATTCCAAAAGACCTAACAATATAAGGTAATTAAGAAGCACAAAGGTTGATAAATCCATTTAAAATATGTAAAGGCAAAGCACATTTGAAAAATAAATTCAAATTACTCATACACATTGATGAGCTCTGAACTAAATGTAATTTTCTCAGGAATAAGATTTATGTATCTCTTTGTTCAATTCAGTGAAGACATTTGTTCACTACCTAGAGGCAATAAAAATGGAATGAGATATTAAGCCATATTAAAAGAGGCTAGAAATAGGACACACATATTATAATACCTCAATTTACAAATCAATAACATCTCTTTATCTTAACTATAGTACTCTAGCAGTCATCTTAGTCATATCATCTTTAGGAGGCTATATGAGAACCCAGAAGCAATGAGGACTATTACACTTACAAGGAAAATGAGGCAGTCTTTATGATAAAAGATTAAGGGACACATTTAGTTGAGAAAAGGAAAATTAAAAGGATATGTAATAGTATATAAAGTAATGAATACTAATGGCAAAGCCAATTGGGCACTCTACATATATTTCTAAAGACCATTTGCTAGTAACAGAAAAAATGTAATCCAATTATATCAGGAGGTAGACAAATATCACAAATAAAGGCTATATTAGTTCTTAACAGTGTCCTATGAAAAATTCATTGTAAAGTGTATTGTATTACCTAGGTAAATAAAATGACAGAATGAGATTAGCAGACATGGTTTAAAAATAATGGCCTATAGCTATATCTGAAGATGATATGCAGTGTACTAAATATTATGATCAGTTAGAAGTACATAATTTTTCCTTTGACTATTCCTATACTTTGCAGTATAGAGAAAGAAAAGAAAATGGAGAGAAACAAAGGTTGCTACTTTGCCCTGATGAGTGAAATGGATCTAATTATTTCCATCTACTGTTTCTGAAAAATACAACTTCAAAAACCTCATTTATCAATTCTTAATAAATAGACTTAAAATTAAGTATATGCCATTAAAAAGTCTAAAATTGATTAAATAATATCCACTATTTGACAGTAATTGTGCCAGATGCTGGAAATAAACTGATGAGCAGGAAAGACATTGTCCCTGACTTCATCCAGCCAACCCCACAGGCGATTACACTCCAGTGTGAGAAATGGTAAGACAGAAGTACATGCAAATATGATAACACAGGAACATACAGAAGAGACATATAACCAGATTTAGAGTATCAGGCAAAGCTTCCTAGAATACCTAATTCCTACCAAGAGGAGCTAAAAACTATTCAAGTGAAGGGCAGCAGGGCCAGGCTGTTCAACAGTCAATGACATGGTACATTCTTGCAAATGAAAGAGGTTCAGTACATTCAAACTGAAAATGAGAAGGGAAAAGAGGCTAGGGAGATAAACTAAGGTCTGGTAGTACATGCCACGATGAGGGTTTGAACTTCATCCTAAAAAAGATGAGAGACTCTTGAGTGGTAGAAATTTATCACTACATTTTCACTTTAGAAAGTGATCTGGCTGCAATGTGACTCATAGGCTGGGAATGGAGGATGAGGAGAAAGGCTGGGAGTCTGTACCGTTTTTCTGGTATAGATGATTATAGGTAAGGTATTGATGTTGAGAATGATAGAAAGAAACAAATTAGAGAAATGTTTAGTGGGTAGAAACACCAAGTGTCTGCCTGACTGGATGGGGGGCCCAGGGGAAGAAGAACAAACAACTCCCAGGTTCAAGTGTGGTACTATTAGCTGACAGAGGAAAGCCAAAGCAGAGGACACACTTGAGGCAGGAGAGTGGACAGAGATACACGCCGCTCGAGGCACCTACAAGCACTCCAAGTGAGACGTCAGTAGGCAGTTAGATATGGGTATTAGAAGCAAGGGAGAAGAGCTCCTTGAATATGAATATCCAGCCATATGATGTAGGGTGCCAGCATATGCCACCCCAGACTTCGCCACTTTGACGTAAGGATTATTTTGAGCTGAAGACAACTGAGAAGAAGCAGATACAAGAAAAGCTCCTTGCCCTTTCCCGATTTGCCTAAAAGCAGAACATGTATTTCCAAAGGTGTCTCTCCTCCTCTGTCTACCAGGAAGGACAAAAGTTAATCACCAGAGACAACTTTAGACCCCATCAACCTGAAGGCAGCACCAGAGGAATTTACATAGCAAACTTTACTAACTAGCCTTTATCTACTATTAGTTTCTTCCCATATATATTTACTTTCCCACACCTTGCAGTCTTTGGAAGCTTAAAACTGCTTTCCTTTGTCCTGCCAGTTCTCCACAAATGCATTGTTATTTGTGATGATGTTATACAAGCCTGAGTTTTAAGACACTGCTTTGAGTTACTTATTCTTTCCTGGTTGTCTCCCATATACACACAAGGTATACGTGTTAATAAACCTAAATTTGTTTTTCTCTTGTTTCTTATATTATATAAACTCCAGCTGAGAACTTAGAAGGGTAGAGGGAAAAATATTTTTCCTCTCCTATTGTATAAATCTGAACAGAGTATCTGAGCAAAAATGTGTGGAATGAGAAGAGAAAAGAGTGTAAAAAAGAGGCCTGAGAAATATCAACCATTACAGTATGTGGAGGAAAAAGAAGACTAAGAAAAAATAGCCAGACAGATAGAAAATTAGCAAAGTATGATGTTGATGTCATGGAGGCAGGAAAAAAAAAAAAAAAAAAGAGAGGGAGGTGGGAGCATCAACACTGCCCAAATTATAGAGAGATAAGTTACTGTCTCTCCATCAGAATGAGGCAGCTGTCTGTTCCATTTTGTTCATCACGAATATCCTCACTGCATAGAACTGAGCCAAAGAGAATAGGCATCTATTTATGATTAAAGAATATATTCCTCATCATTGTTTAATGGTCTTTAACTCATTTGAAGTCCATATCTTATTTTACATTACTGATTTATGCCTTGAATCCTTACTATATATTAGTGAAACTTTTACAAAGGAAAATGATGCATGCATTTGTTCAGAATTTGTTTCTAAAGAGAAAAAGAAAAACCTTCAAAAATCTGATGATATTAAAAGAAACACAAGATATGTTAGATATAACTGTATAATTTTTTAAAAAATGTGTACCTGAGATTGTGCTGCACTTAGGTATTGACAGTTTTATTGAAAAATTATCATGTATTAAAAATTCTCTACTATGCCAGATTATAAAGAGTATTTCAATTTAAAACTTGTTTTTCTGATTATGAGATTTTATTATAGTTGTACAATATCCACCACTATAATGTTGTATGAGGTACAAATATGGTACCCCACTTCACTTCTCAGGTTCTGAGAAAACTCTGCTTTTATTAGAAAGAGCATACAAAAGAGAGTCAGTTTGATAAATCAGCATGTGAAAAGAGCCTGTAGGCAGAGAGAAGAGATTGAAAGAGAGCCTGTGTGGGTGGAGGAAAGGTAAACTAGGAAACAGTAGAAGATACTGAGTTGCTTTAAAGAGAATTGCTACTCCAGGCAAATTGACTTCGAGAGCTTATGAGACACCTAACATATGACTATACTCAATGTATGAAGTGGAATAAATGAATTCAGATATGGCATTATGAATGACTTATATAGTGAACAGACCAGGGTACCAATTTAATCACTCTGTTTACTTATGGCCTTGGCATATTACTTAGCCTAGCTGAGTAATGTCTCTATCTACAAAGGTAGGATAAACTATATATTACATTGTTGCTGTAAGAATTACATAAAATAATATATTTATTATATATATTCACTTCACTAGCACATGTCTATACCTAGTAAAAACTAAATAATAATGAGAATGACAATGTCATTTTTCTCTGACCTGCTCAAAGATAATTTCACTACAATTAAGAGGATGAAAGTCATTCTAAAATATCCTTTATCTTGCCATGAATAGCTTTTGAAGCCTGGAAATAAAGACATAGTATTGGATTTGGAGTGTGAATACTTAAGTTCAAGTCATAGCATGTGTCTTATTCGTACTTGAAGATGTCGTGGGCTGAAGTGTGCCTCCCTGCAAAATAATGTCATTATCCATTTATCCAAACCTGTAGAATGTACAACACCAAGAGCAAATTCTAATGTAAATTACAGACTTTGGGAGATAATGATGTATCAAAGTAGGTTCATCCCGGTGTGAATGAAAATACTGCAACCATATCAGTAAACAAAGAATGCTGAAACCAAGTCATCAGCAGCTGCCGCCACCCCCCAGTGAGGACAGCCCCTCTGCAGCCCAGCCTCTGCAGCCACTCACAATGGTGCACTCTGAGCGGACTCAGAATAATAAAGGACAAAATAATGGCCCTAGATAGCTAGATGATTGTCAAAGGAATGAATTCAATGAGCCCAAATGTTTGCTTCCTCCCATACATAGAAAAGCACTAAATTCTTTAACTTGAGATGCCAGGTTTTCTTTAGATAACAAGTAATCTTTTATTGTTCCAACTACCTGGTCTTTGTTGTAAAGCTCCTATACATCCTAGCTCCTCCCCTACTTCTTTGGAGCAGTCCCTCAGAGCCATCTGAGGGGCTGTCACCCCAGCTGGAGTACTCCTGCCAAATAAAACAACTCTGAACTTTTAGGCTGCGCATTTATTTCAGTCGACCCTGGTAACAAAGGTACCACCCTGGTGGGGGATGTTGATAATACAAGAGGATTTGCATGTGTGGGAGCAGGAGAGAATATAAGAAATCTGTCTTCTGCTCAATATTTCTGTGAACCTAAAGCTGCTCTAAAGAATAAAATTTATTAAAAACAAAACAAAAAAGCTAATAAAATATAGATAAATTAAAAGGGAGAAAGGTTACAGAGGTGAGCGGCTTATAATATGGAATAACCTAGTTTAGGAAAATCTTATGCTAGTTCTATATTTATTTACCACCATTTATTTACCACCATGTATGGAATGTTTAACATTATAGTTAACAGTTTAATAGTTATAATTACCTATGTTGTTAATGCTATCCACTATAATGAAAATATAGAAGAAGAATGTATTCCTTATGATTTCTAAAAGGGAAGTCAGTTCACTTTGAAATTAATAAAACTCTAAATGCACTATGATTGCAGAATAAAAGTAGTAAGTAAAGCTCGTTTTAAACAGAATAATTTGTTGTGCTAAGCTCTATATGTGTGTCAGGGCTTTCAATTTGCTTAGACCATACACACTGCTAAATACAACACTTAACATTTCTGAGTGGTTTTCACTTATAATTTTTTTCCTTAGAATGTGGCTTTATAATCATTTTTGATCCACATCTGCTGTTGAATTTTTTTAGTTTGCATTAGAATAAAACAAATTTCAATCTACTGAGTATCTCCACAGGAGACCTAAATTCTAGTCTCTGCTCTCTCATTATTAACTGTGACTGCAGTTATTATTATGCAAATTATAATTTTAAAGTGAGGAGTTCCTACTTGTGTACCTGGACAAAAGAACACTTATTATTCTTACAAAATTTCCTTTTCAAGCTGTCTTTGACAGTTGTCAAGCATGCAGATAATGGGTTCACAAAAGCATTCAAACTGGTGCCTAGGGTGGGTGGGTCCCTTATATCATAGTTACTTGCTTATGGGCACTTTCACTGTCACAGACTGAGGTACCTCTTACTGTGACTATTAAATGAATTTAAGAGTAACTAAAAGCTTAAAGGCCTAATCAGTATTACATGATATTATCTACATTCTTAATATCTCAGTAAACTAGTATACGAAGAATGTGAAATTCAGTGCAGATAAATATAAAGATGTATTTCTAAAGAATACAAGCAGAACGTAATAAATATCTAAACTAATTTAGTTCATGTCAGAAAGATCTGGGGATTGTCTACAAGCCCTACTGGTGCCAAGATTATAACGGGACTAGAAAGAGAATCTAATCGTAGTCCATACATAGAAGAAACATGTTATATAGCCAGGATTCAAATCAAGATTGATATGTATTTCATTCTATTTGTATCACTCAGACCATAGCACGACGAATCTGGGCAAGTCTTTCACCTCTTTTGGTCTCAGTTAAGTATGTAAAATACACATAATAAAAGCAGTTACCACATATAGTTGTTATAAGTGGACAGACATGAGAAGCACTTAGTTCTTGCATAGAATAGACACTAAAAAATGTTCATAAGAAATATATTATCCATTAGAATCATCATGGGGCTAGAAATTGATGGGACGGTGAGCAATTTTCCTGGTGCCCACTGCTGTCTCTGCCTTGTCACATTTCAGGAATGGAAAACAGGGAGAGTTTAAGACTCCAGTGAAAATACGCCTATAGGACACGCGTATATGTTTATGCTCGATCTGGTCTCCCAATATGAGCACTCAAAGGGCATCTGTTTTTAAAGGCTGCATCACTTTTCTTTAAATTGGCTTGGTTACGAACTGTTTTTCATCTCATTCTGTCTCAAGAGAAGACACTGGCTAGGTGATGTGATACAGCAGGTAGAATCTCCCTGAACCTCAGTCTGCCTTAAGGGGCTGAAATTCCTATAAGATTAATTACCCTGTTAGGTTTTTTTTCCCTGTTAAAGTAAAAGAACTGTAGAAAGAATCATGGTAAAAGGGAGGTAGATAACATATTATCTGCCATTAATACATTAATGTAATTTTTAACCTAAAAAGTAACTCAGAACAGTTATTTATGGTTATGCATGCTATCATAAGAGTAGGAGATCAATTAATTTGTAAAATCAACATTTATTAATTGAATGTTCACTATATGCCAAGTACCCAATATATACCAGATTCTGTACAAGTTCCTAGAAGCCCTGAAGCAGGCAGTACAGGACAGATTGGAGCAGCATGAAAATACAATCTCCTAGAAATAGGTGGGTAAGATAAAAATCTAACATTAAAGATAGGAGACAACAAACTCTCACTCTGAGTAAATCATTCTTGTTGATCTGTATCACTTCATCACTTACATCTATCATTCCACAAAGGTCTTTATCATTCCATATTTTTTTTAACATAACACACATCCTTTTTCTGAGCATTATAAGGCACAACAGAGTCTTACTTCAGGTTCCAGAATGATTTTTTAAAACACCTAAAGTGAAGAGAGTCATTATTGGGTGCCTCCAAAAATAACTACTTTGAGTGATAAAAATATTTTTATGGAAACTGGTAACATCTCTTACATACATCTGCAGAAATAGAGATTTTATCGCATAACCCTCAGACAAAGCACTCATCATCTACTAGAAGACAAGAAAGTGGTGATTAGAGTAAATGGTGAAATTACTTTGGTTTACATCACTAATGCATGGAATTAACCATATTTGATGTTATTAGAGAGGAATAAGCCATCTCCCTAATCATAATCATCTTGATCCAATTCCATCCTTTAGAAATTTTAATTCATCTAACTTATAAGAAAATGTGTTAAACAAAGGCACTTCACAATATTAGTGCAATTTGCATCAAATGCACTAGAGAAAATTACCTAATACAATTTTCTAAGCCATTTAGTATCATGAACTTGGCACTGAAAGGAGAAAATTGCATTTTATGATTTGTAGGCTGTTGAAAATATCACACACCTGAATTCACACAATCTACATATTTTTATGCAGTTTCCTCAACAAAAAGCCAAGTCTTTAATAAGCCAGAACACTAACTTGAAGATTTTACTGCATTAAACTAAAACATAAAGATAAGACATCTAGCTCTATTTGAGAAACAAACAGTAACTATAAAAGTGCTATCATCATTTCTCTCCCTCCTTTGGAATAAAATTACAAGTCTCTTCTTGTCTCTATAGTTATTTTTTGTAAGACTTAAGGAATAAAAAGATTAAAAGGAGTACTGAAAAAAATATATGTGTATGTATTTTATCAATGATCATCTCTACTCAATCAAAAGTTACTGAATAAAAGGACCAAAGAGAGAAGACCAATATATTAATAGAGAACATTAATTTCCCTTGAAAAAATACTTATACTTTCTTAGAAGGTTTGTGTCAGTATAAAACTAAATTATATAAACTAGACAGAGTTATTCATTTAGAAAATGGATCTTATAAAAAAGGCCTCTGGATTTGTAATTCCTTAGTCAGTTATCAGAGAGAGGGAGTCAAAAAAAAAATGAAGCACACAGTATTTGGAATTATGACAAAAATGCAAGTTTTTCAGAATTTGTCTAATGAGTTCAACAGAGTAGCTATCATTTCTATCTTATCTTCATGTGGCACATAAAATAGTGGCAATAAAATACTGTAAAGAGAATTATTCCTGAGAGTCTTCTGTTGTCTTGGTACTGCAAACATGGCAGGGTCACATTTCAACTTAGACACCCAAAAACTGACTCATCTTGCCAAAGGGAATAGAATGTAAAACATCACTTTAACCTCAGCATCAGAAAGAGAAATAAGATGGCAGAAAAGACACAAGGGCAGACACAGATTTCTCAGGCAAGAGAAGGAGCTGCAGGGCCATGCAAACAGAACAAAAGGCATTCCTGAGGTTAACAACTAACACAGGCAGCAAGAATTCTGCGGGACATATTAGAGCAAGGGAAGCAAAGACTCTGTAGAACTCAATTTATAAAGACTGTACTTAATGTGACCTCTGAGCAATTGCATTAGCAGGGACTGAGAATTTCTTGCAAATAGACTAAGGATCCTGAAATAAGAGATGTCAACACCAAGGAAGAAAGGCACAGAAACAAGAGCAAAGTGACATATACAAAAGAGGAATCTAGATTAAAGGGGAATGCAGGCTACTTCTGAAGCCAAACTAAGCCTTTCTTAGCAAGCAGTCCATGAGAACCCTACAGCATACTTTTAGAATGCTGCATATATCTGTGCCTGAGGTAGCTACAAGATAAAATCCATTATGTCATATGTACAGTCATTCCCTGGTAGAGGTTCTATTATATATTTATTTTTATATATATATGTATATGTGTGTATGTATATATATATATATATATATATATATAATTAATTATAATCATTAATTAATGGACTGTATATATATGTATATAGTCTACATATATGTATAGTTCATTAATTCATTAACTTGAGAATTAAAACGCCAATCTGGAAAAATGATAATTAAAGATGTATGGATCATGTAACTCCTACCTGATTATAAGTCAAAATCCCAGAATGTGGGGAAAAAACCAGTAGGTGGCCTTCTAAGATGGCCCTAATGATCCCCATTTACCTGCATTTACAAACTTTTATGATCCCCTTCACTTGAGTGTGGGCTGGACGTGGAAAAGGAATATGACTTTTGAAAATAGGTTACATGAGTCTGTGACTTCTGTCTGTGGCTCTTCTTGTTCACTTCCTCTGAGCTGCCTTTGTTTGTGCTGCTCTACAGACAGACACACATGACAAGGAACTGAAGCCAGCCTCCAGCCCACAGCCAAGGAGAAACTGAGGCTTCAGTCCAAAAGTCCTTGAGAAAGTGAACTGTCCCAACGGGAGGAGGCATCATTCCCCAGTTGAGACACCTGGAGGTAGCCTTGCAAGACTCGGAGCCAGGGGACCCAGCAAAGCCTCCCCCAGATGCCTGAACCAAAGAAATTGTGAGATAATAAATGCTGCTATCAGTCATTACATGCTGGAGTCACCTGTTAAGCAACAATAGATAACTAATACAATATCACTCTTTAAAGAAATTTGTCTTAAGATTTACATCTTTTCAGTTTTGTCAAATAGTCACTAAAGTTAAAACAAATGCCTGAACAAGTAAAAAACTGTATCTTCATTACATCTAGATTTGGAATAAACTGTATTAAAGTTACTGAGCAATGAGCACCTGACTGCCATTAAAGGGTATCTTTTTTTTTTTTTTGCTATAAATTAATGTCACATTATCAGTAGTCATTTTACCAATGAGATTTTATTTTTTTCTCTCATATCTACTTAATAAGAATGAGAAGAGAGAAAATCATCTATTTTAAAGAAAAAATAATCTAGAAATTGAAATTAATATATGACTATTATTTAAGTATTACCGAAGAATAACAGTTCTCATACAGCAAGGAGTTAAACACACAAAACGAAACAATATGTTTAAAACAGCAGAGCCTGTTTTTTATATTATTTCATTCAAAATTTAATTAAATGTTTTTGAGAACAGAATAAACAATCAAAAATATATTTTACATCTAAATCCAGTACTTCAATTTTTACGTCTGGAGGAGGGCTGTGTCCTTACTGCCTAGTAACAGCTTACTGTGGAGGCCCCCGTGCGTGGAGCAGAAAGCATAAAGTGAGTGGAGGTGAGGCGTCCCTACCCTACCAGAAGAAGGCTTCCCTGGTGTTTCTATTCACTGAGGAAGCTGTTTCAAGCCCCCAGCCCTTCTACAAGCCTTGTTTTTTATTCAGCCTCTGAAATCTGCAAGAGCTATTGAGCCTCAACTGGCTTCTCCACTGACTTTAGAGTTTAACTGCTCTCAAGTGTGACCTCACTGACCTCTGTCCTAACTTCCGATTTCAGAACTTCAGTTATTCTGTGCTGATTACTGTATTTAACCTTCAACCCTCTGTTTCTAGACTAGAGTTGTGACTGACTCAGTTTCAGCTCCTGTCTGAGTTACCTTGTTTGTATCCTATGCCACCTGCAGTTCCTATTGCCCTTTTGATAAAAAGAGCAAAATATTTTAATGAGCATTTCACTGCTCAACAATAAATATTTAATACATACACTGGAAGGACCTACCTTATGCAAAGCATTTTCAACTCCTATTCTAATTTCCTCGCCTCTTCTTTCTGCAGTAAACTTCAACTGATCAAAGTGACTTGTCCTCCATATTTCTCAATCCTTCCTACTCACCAGATAAATCTGAATGACAGGAAAATAATATTTAGACAGTGCTAAGTGGTGTGGAAAAGATCGGAAGGGATATTTCTCTGTATGTATATAGTTGCTTAGTTTTGACTTTTAAAAGCATATTAATGTTCTACATATCAAGAAGATACCACTTGCAAACAGAAACAAATGAACCTAACTCTATTTAAAATGAACAACACAGCCATACTAAAAGAGAAAAAAAGTATCCACTGTGTTTGAACATAGTACAAAGAAAATTCGGTACAAAGAAAAAGGAAACTACAAACTAATCTTGAACTCTTTCGGAAGGTTTGTTCGGCAGGTATGGGTACAGCAATTCTGAAACTATGCATGGTACAGTTGAGCAAATGCATAAATGTGCTAGTGTGGCCCTCAGAATGGAAGAAGTAAGTAATGAATGTGCAATGAAGAAAAACAAGGAAGAACTCTGTGGCATGTGACTGAAATCAGAGGCAAGTATGAACTTAAATAACTAACTAACACACACACACACTCTCTCCCCCTCTCCCTCTCTCCTGAAAGGGCTACAAACCACATCATAACAGCAATGAGCACATCTAGTACCCAGATACTGATTTCTAAACACCATAACTTACTAAAGGAAACTGGCTCCTTGAAAAAGTGGTTGAGTCCAGCACTTGACCAGGGAATGTACACAATGGTTCTGTGATATTTTCCTATACCAGAAATGAAATGCCCAGAAAGTGCGAAAATAAACGATGGGGGAAGGCATGGCAAAAGATCCTAGGAGCAGTTTGAAGGGGCTAGCACTGGCCAAATCTGAATGAGCATCAGAAATAATTTTTGAAGTAATGGGTTAGAATCAAGTGAATGTAATAGAGATCTATCAGTAATAACGATCATAAATACACAGGCAGATAAATTAACAAATAAAGAGGAATGGGGGGGTTCTTCTTTTACAATAAATAGTTTACTGATAAATATGGACTGAGTGTCAGAGTTAGAAAAATCCCTGTTTGGTAACCACTATAGTAAAAATTGGTTTGGGCAAGAATCATCAATTGATGCTAAATACAGGTAGAGAAAGGATGATGAGAAACAGAATATTTATTTAATCTCAAAGTATCTCCCTATACTACTTATTAATTATAAAAAAGAATCATAGTATCTATACAGTAGATAAAATGGACAAAACCTTAACCAAATGACCTTACCAATAAGGGACCAACAGGCACCCTGTGCCTCTAAATGTGATACCCTCAAGAATACACATATCACATACGTAGCGTTCCAACCATAAATGCATAATCTGAACCTCATCATGAAGAAACCCCAGAGAAACCAAAAATGAGAAAAAATCCCTCAACTTCTCAAAAAACATCACCATACTGAAAGACAAAGCCTATGTCAGTTTAAGGAAGACTAAAGACACATGACAACTAAATGCCAAGCACGATCTTGGATTGGATTCTGTAGCTCCCAAAAGTGGTATAAAGAAATGAATTTCTGGGATGATAAAATATATTTGAAATGTAATTAAAACAATTTAAATTACTTTTATAATTTTGTTACCAAAAACATTAGTATAGTATATTGAAAGTTCGACATAGTAATGCAGGGACCATAATTTCTTACTGATATTAGCTGTGGGTTAGTTTCGTTACTGTACACATGTGAAAATAAATGATAGCTTTCAACTGAATCTGATGGAAGAGGAAGTATCTTCTGCAACCTGTGTGTATGATGTTGCCCCCAAGTTATCACATGATTTTAACTGACCAAGATGTACACCTGTGTTCTCTTTAATTTCTGGACCTGACCATTTGCTCCACAATGGTGAGGCAAATTAAGAGAAATAATCCCTCAAACTGAGTTTGTGCACTGCTTAAATACAATGCTTCCTAAAGAACTTTAAGACTAGCATCAGATTGTTGCCCTTAATTATGTATTTTATTTCTAATCTTTTTGCATGTGTTTGCTTTTTTACACTCACCTGTCATCATTTTAGTTTTCATTCAATGCACATTTTCAGAATGGCCTAGGAGTCTAATGGCAGGAGGGCTTCTAGAGGGTATAACTATTTTCTTGGTGGGGGGGGGGCGGTATTTAAGTTTGCATATTTGGTTTTCGAGGGGATACTGGGGATTGAACCCAGGACCTTGTGTATGCTAAGCAGGCGCTCTACCACTTGAGCTACACCCTCCCTACTCTAGAGGGTATATTATATAGCAAACACCTGCACTTTCAAGGCTCAGCCATTTGGTTATTCTTTTGATTTTTTCCATCAGACTGTTGCCTCTGCTAGTAACCACTGCTTGTTAGTCATTACTGTTATCCTGTATTTGGTAATTTTTTTTTCAAGTAATAGCTTGAAAATGTTTTTTTCTTACATGCAATAGTTGTTATTATATCTTGATTGAACATCTTGCATAACAGTTTCCAAAATCTTTTAAGTCAAGACAGAATTTCAAAATATGAAGCATATTATAAATTATATTTTATATGTTTACTTCTATTTGGAAATTAATCTTTGGATATTAACATAAAGGCAAATGTCATGCCTTGTTTGTGCTAATGATAATGTGCTTTGGAACTCTGCACGTTCCTATGACTACCAGTCAAGGCAAGTTCAAGGATGTCAAAAATGATTTTGAAGTAAGCAGTTGCCCATTCTACCTTCCAAAATCTGAAACCTGAAGTTGAAGCTGAATTGCAGGTTTTGGCTAGATATCAAAACAGAATCCAAACTTCCATTCATTTCTAGTTTGCATGAAAGTTTTCAGAAATATGCTTTAAACAAATGTGGGAAATGAGAAAGCGTAGTTATTGTTAGAGATAGTAATTGTTCATAAATTTTAACTACTGTTAATCAAATTCATATGTAAATAAATTTAAAATGAGTTCAATGATATTTTAACAAGTTTTATCCCTATGAGCGTTAAGTATTTGATCTTTAACACTATAAAAATCCTCAGGGTAATCTGTAGTTGTTAAGACAAAAGCCGAGTTTATCTCCCCTCTGCAGTGGTTTAATGAAAATGCCTCAGACATTTGCAGAGCCTAAGTACAATGTGAGATCTCAGTCTTCTGTATGTGGGTAATTTTTAATTTTCTTCTTTACTTTGAGTTTCTGAATTCCTTCTATTTCTATAATTCTGCCTAATTTCTATACCAAATTGCTTTCATAATTGGAAAAAACCCACCCACACATATTATATAAAAATATTTTGATGAAATAAAAAGTGTTCTATATATTTTGAAATAAAAACAGTAGCTAATATAATTGTTAAAATATGCTCTAGAACTCAAGCGCATACTCATTCACTCAAATTCACCCAAGTAATCACTACACCGATATTGGTAATCGCATCAGATACTTGAAGTTAAATAAAACATGAGATAGCGTTAAATCAGGATAGGAGAACCTGAAGAGGAAGGGAGGAAAAAGTCAGAGTGCTGTTGTGAAGGCTACATGGCAGAAACAAGGCTTTACTGTGTATTTATTAATACCATCAGGATTATTTTATAATCAAAATTTAAAGAAAAAGATTAAAATACAAATGAAAAGATCTAAACTTTCAGTTAACTGAAGTTTTTCTGCATTCTAATATTAGGAGAAAAAGGCAATTTAAAACAACTTTTATGAATATATAAGTAAGTGATTAATTAATGTTTACAATGTCCTCAGTATCACCTGCATTCATTCATAGTCATTGTTTTCTTCATCTACCAGAAGCACAGATTAAGCAGAAGCTGTATGGCACCACAAGCCCAGCCAACTGTGTTTTAGCTTCAGCGCTAACAAGTGATGGGCAACAGACTCTGCCACCCCAAAATATGCCAGTTTGGCATAAGGATCATTTGAGGCCAAAGGCACTTGGGAAATAACAGATGCAAGAAGGGCACCCTGATCTCCTCTATTCTTCCTGAAAGCGAGAGATAAAGCTCCCAGGGAAAAAATGTCCTCCCTAAACCAGAAGGAAAAAAAAAAAACAAAAACATTTTTGTCACAAAGATGGGGAGTTAAGGCCAAGAGAAAGCTGTATAAACAAATTTTGTTAAAATAGCCCTTCTTTAGTCTTCCCTGTATATTTGAGTTACTTTTTCACAATTATTGCTCTTAGTTCAACATAGTATAAAATCACTTAGGCCTAGCTGGTTTGGGGTCTTCATTTTCCTGTGCAGATTCCCACCTACATGTGAAAATATTAAATAAAATTTGTATACAATTCCTCTTATTAATCTGTCACATGTAAACTTAACTCTCGGGCCTAGCAAGAAATCCTAAGAGGATAAAGGAGAAGTTTTGCCTACCTTACAAAAGTAAAAAATATTTTGAACTTGTCAAACATCTTTAACATCACTGGGCCTCATTTTTTCTCATCAACAAAAGAAGTTAGAATTAAACCAGCATTTCCCAAATTACTACAAATTTAGAGGCTGGTAACACAATTTATTCTATAGTTCTATGGGTCTGAAGTCCAACATAGATCTCCCTGAGCAAAAATCAAGGTGTCAGCATGGATGTGTTCATTTCTGGAGGCTCCAGGGAAAAATCTGTTTCCTTGTGTTTTCCAGCTTCTGCAAGCTGCCTGTATCCATCCCTTGGCTCATGCCCCACCTTCCTTCATCTTCAAAGCCATCAATGGCTTTTAAAAAGTCATTTGATTATTCTGGGTCTACACAGATAATACAGAATAATCTCCTCACCTCAAGGCCTTTAATTTAACCTTAATTAGGTTGCCATGTAAGGTAAAATACTTAACAATTTCTGGGGATTAGGACATGGACATGAGGGGCCACTGTTCTGCCTACACATAATATTTCATGTGACTACAGTTTAAGGACATGATTTCTGATTGCTGAGAACAAAAAATTATGCAGCCAAATAAGCTTGTGAAATCCTATATTAAAAGACGTCACTTGTGGGGAGTCAAAGTATAGATTATTACTTTAAGAACTCTAAAAGTCTTTAAAAATGTTTGTCTAATAATTATATATTTTCACACCTTTGGGAAGTTTTTCTCTTAACACTAGTTGTAAAATGCTTAAATAAAATATCTTAATTGTTTCAGCAAAAATAGTCTATGATATGTGAACTAAAAATAATCATGAATATTCAAACTCATGATCCAAAGGATGTTAAAAGTCCTCAAAAAAAAGGGGGGCATAACACATGTACAACTACAGGTATGTGCCCATTTTGTAAGAATCCTTCAGAATTACTGATTGAAAGACCATGGAAACATCATACATCTTGTTAGATTTATTTCTCAAGTTAGTCGTCAAAGAAAGGGAATTCAAAGCAAGCAATGTAACGTTACTTGGCAAGGCATTTCCTCAGTCTCTATTCTCTTAATAAGCTCAAAGTTGCTTAGTTAACTTGTCTAACAAGACAAGAACCTGAAAGGCAAGAGATTAGCCACTCCCTCAAAAGCCATTTTTATAAGCAAAACCTCAGACTCTTCTGGTATATGAATCAAACTCATCAGAAAAGCCACATCCTCATCTGTGCACCCATATCTCAGCCTTCAGTTTTCGTACATAATAAAAAGCCTCTGTAAACTTCTCTGTAATTTTCAATAGAGGTTAAAGTAAAAAACTGAAGTTTCTGAATCAGAAACTCTAATAATGAGAGCAGCCCTCCTTCCTATAGCAATACAAAATTGAACATGCCTATGTTAAGCACCTAACTATTTAGGTACTTGGTTCATAACTATGGCACAGTCATGGCCTCCACTGTCCAGGAACTAAAAATTAAACACCTAGGGAGACAGAAGTTGTTAAGATATAAGAATTTATAAGTTTCCTATTCATTTATCATCAAATGAACAATATCTCTGTAATCAAAGAAATAAAATACCCATCTGTTTCCAACCAAAAATTCAAGATTAAGTGAGAAAAGGAGAGAATATCTACAATAAATAATCACTATGTAACCTTCAAACTGCACCTGTCTTCTAGGCAAAAAAAGAAATCTACTTCTGCAAATAAATTGATAGTAATGATCATTAGTTATAGCTATGAAATGATATCCAACATTGATTTCTTATTCATAGAGAAGTACATTTCAATATACTCAAGAGTTTCATACTACACACATACTCACACATACACATAACACTCAGAAAATACAAAACATTGCCTGTGTGAGTTAAAGCATTATTTTTATACACTATCTTAATCAGGAAAACAGAAAAAAATACCAACTAATATATTTTTTCTTTTAGGTATTAATATATGGCTCTTGAAAATTCAAAGTAAAATATTATAATTGGAGGCAAAATATGTTCAGTCCTCATCCCTTAAAAAAGATTTAATCCTAGGCTTTAAAATATGCCAAATAGGAGCTTGGCAGTAAATAAAATGTGTACCTTCTCCTTTCTCTGAAAGATTTTTGTGCTGCTAAATTTATTACTTCATTTTATGAGCTCCACTTTTACTTAAACTCTATTTTAAAGCAATCACAAGTTTAAGAAGGAATTAGAATTGACTATTTCTGGGAAAACTTCAAAATCATGGCTTTTTCATTTCCTAAGAGGGAGGCTGAGACTTAACTGTTCCTACCTTTATAGGAGAAAAAACCTTTTAATTTTCTTCAACACATTCATTTACTTGTATAGATCACTCTTTACACTTTCAAGTGCACCACACTAAGATGATCTATAGTCATTAAGCTCACGCTTTGGGGTTCAGTAATGGAGGTTGATTTTTTCTCCTTTAATCAGATTTACACAATTTTGCAAACTAATTGGAGTAAACTACCTAATTAAAAAATTTTATTTTATAATTTACCAAATCTCTTATTGAAACCACTATTCCCCATATGCCATTGTAGATTTATACATATGCAGCAAGCAAAATTGAGTATTATATATGAATACTGTATTTAATCATCAATTATAAACCTACAGTCAGTTGGACTGGTCAAGTAGATATTGTGAAAGAAAGTTTGGACTGACTGCATATTTACTATCTTTATCACTATAGTAAGTTTATTAACTTTTTCAGTGGGTATTCAGTACATTAGAATAAACTACACAAATAGCTAAAGTCAAAATAGTACTGTTTCACATAGCAAATTATTACCCCATAAGAATTATGCAACTGTTCAGTAGTAGGCAAATGTAGACACTCATTACCTGCGCCTAGTCTGCAATCAAGTCACAAGATAGTACTCACTCACTCATTTTAGAGGACACCCTATCAGAATCTTCACAAGATATACACATGTAATGTAGATAGTACAAGCTATGATTACCTAAAATAATCACCGAGTTATCATTAATATAATCACCAGCACAGAACAAGCTATAAAGATTACCTGATAGACTATTACTTAGAATAGATAGTGTGCACCTATCCACAGGTGAAATTTATAACATTCTACCTATTTACTTGACAGTTTAGGAAGGACCAATCACTGATAGTTTTCTACATAAATAACTAGAAGCCATGATAAAAATTTCTGTCTTTCTCTGTGCATGTTCCTTTGTTTCTCTCTGTCTCTCTGTTTCTGTCTGTCTGTCTCTCTCATACACACACACACACATAAACAGTCATTTGAATTCCTTAAGAAATTCCATTTTAGATATTAATCAAGGGTAAGTGCTTCCAGGTAAGTACAAACTATCTTAGGTAACAAGGAGTCTATTAATAGAAACCTGCTTATACTAGGTAAATATTTAAGTATAAGAAAACGATAATTTGATGGGGATTGAGTCAGTTAACAGATACTTTATTCTCACTACTTCTTCAGATATGTTGATGAATGGGTCCAATTCATTATGTGAAAAATTACTGGACTTTCATGGAGATACGATTATTTCAAACAAACATCAAAGATCCTTTTCATGCCTATGTTGTAAAGATATGCTTTTCTTAGCATTTTCCTCTGAGTAAATATCATTGTCATTTTTATTTTTTGTGTGCATTTGCTATTATCTTTAGCACTTTTGCTTTATTGGGATATAACTGTCATATAAATTGGGTAACTGTAAATGTACAACATGTTGACTTGGTACAATTATACATTTCAAAATAATTACCACCATACTGTTTACTAACACCCCCATCAAGTCATAATTACCATTTCTTTTCGGTGGTGAGAGCATTTAAGATCTATTCTCAGCAACTTGCACGTTTATAATAGAGTATTATTAACTACAATCACCATGCTATACATTAGATCCCCATAACATCTTTGTCTTAATACTAGAAGTTGTGCCCTTTGATGGATAATTCCTCCATTTTCCCTACCCTCCAGTTCCAGCAAAGAGCAAAAGCTTTCACCCTTTCACCAATGAGCCTGATGTTAACTATCAGCTTGTCACATGTGGCCTTTAGTATGTAGCAGGATGTTCCTTCCAATTCGAATTTTTTGGGCATTTCTATCATGACAGGATGTTTTATTTTGTCAAATGCTTTTTTTTTCATATCAGAAGAAATGCAATTATAAGCTGTTTTGATTAAAAATTGCTAATGATTAAAAGTTAAGCTTCTCTCATTCTTCATTTTATTTTGTTATTTTGGGTATGATTGCAATGGTGGTTAATTTTTTACTTTTATACTCTGTAGCTCTGCTATCCAACAGAACAGACACTAGCCATATGTAGCTATTTGTTTAAAATTAAATAAAATTCATTTCCTCGGTGGTCACCCTATCTACACTTTAATTGTTCAATTAACAGATATTATGGAACATTTTCATTATCTCAGAGAATTCTTTTGAGCAGAGCTGCTCTAGAAGTACAACAAAGAGTGAAAAGATCATGAGGTTGGGCAATCAGCATTCCTCAGGGCTTTAGCCAACATTCAAACCCAGGCCTGTCTCCAGAGTCTGCATTTCCCACTGCAGCAGGTATTTGGCAACCAGTATTACCAACTGGCCAAAGATACTCTGGTCAACAATACCATTTCAGCAAAATTTATGCATATGTAACAGCCACTAACAGTTATATACAATTTTGACACAACTCACTGTTACAGATAACACTATAGGAAAATTTTAAAAGAAAATCAGGGAAAAGAAACATAGATTAATTTATACTTAACTAATAAAAATGATAGTTCCATGTGTCTGGATTCAACCTACTTTCAAAAATAATTTGGAATTAATTATACTATGAAATCTAAATATCTAGCATCTTATCAAAATATTGGAACTTAACTCATCAATTGTTTTTTAAATTTAATTTTGTAGTTCATTAAGTGAAAAATGATTATTGTAACATTATGAAAGAAATGTTTCCAAAGAAAGGGGGTTATCATAGTCAATTTGGACTGCTATAACAAAAATATCGTATTTTGGGTTGCTTAAACAACAAATACTAATTTCTCATAGTTCTGGAGGCTAGGAAGTCTAAGATCAAGGTGCTGGCCTCTTGGTTCCAGGTTAGAGTCCTCCTCCTGTTTCTCAGAGGGACATCTTGCTGCATCCTCACATCCTCTTCTGAAAAGGGCACTGATCCCATCTGTAATGGGTCTACTCTCATTACCTAGTTACCTCCCAAAGTTCGTATCTCCAAATACCATCAAATTAGGGATTAGGGTTTGAACATACGAATATTATGAGGATACAAACATTGTTTATAGCAAGAAAGGACAACTGTGTGCCCTGAAACCAGATCCTTGCAATTCTTTTAAAAATAGTTCCAATGTGCTTTAAAAAAAAAAAAATCAGAAATGGGATTATTTTCTAAAATGGGAAGATTCTGAAGAAGCCAGAGTTCTAAAAATTTGTACTGTAGTTGATCTGATCTGAAATTCTTCACATAATCTTTCCAGCCCAGCCATGAGTCCCTGTTCCCTAGATCTAGCTACACTAGGAATCTTTTGTTGACCTAAAATAAACAGACCTCTAGATATTTCTCAAGCAAAGATGGGTTTACTTGGGATCAGAAGAGAATTAAAATTCAGTGTCTGTAATCATGGTAAGCCACATGCAAGAATCCACACAGCAAGGGAAGGAGAACACTTTAATAAAAAGGAAAAGGAAGTTGGGAGGGCTACAGTAAACAAAGAATCCGTGGCTTTCCATTGGCTGAGCCCTCGCCAGGAAAGATGAATCTTCCTTCTCTCTGTTGGGCTCTGCTATGTTGCAAGGTATGAGAGTTCCCCCTTCTAGTCTCCCAACTCTATTTAATTGAGGTTTGTGTTTACTAATTTTTTTACATTTTCCCCTTTTAATCAAGATCTTTCTCTGAAAGCATCACTGATCAAGAGTCAGATTTTTTAATTTCAGTGGCTTTTTTTCCCTCAATGGCAGGAAGTATCTTTCCTGGGTGTAGTGTCTCACATCAGAGGAAAAGTACACAGATTGAAAACCTGTTAAGGTCACATTTGGGTAACAAGGAGGGGTAGGAGGGAGAATTCTCAGGCATGTAACAAGGAGGGGTAGGAGGGAGAATTCTCAGGCATGTTTTATATAAAGTCCATATGTTATCAAGATAATAGTCATTACAGATCATCTGAAGCATTATGTCATCATCCAAGGTTTGGAGACAAACTGCCAATAGGCCTGGTCCAGGTATCTTGGGAAAGCTGTCTCATCAGATATCATCTGCTTCGATTCTGGAAAATGTTTACTTTCATGTCACCAGATGATGTGTAGTTCCAGTCAGGGTTTGGTGTGTTCTATAGGTGTGTCATGTAAATCCAAGAGTCTAGTTCCTGAAGTTTGGCAGCAAAAGTTTTGGTTAGTGGTACCTGATAAGGACCTCTCCAGTGAGACTGAAAACAGTTCTTCTGGAGGTGTCTTTTCCAACACACACAAGTCTCCAGATTGTAAGATGTGATGCTTAAGGTCTTCATCTCCCAAGGGTGCACTCTGAAAAGATTGCTCTACCAAAGCATGATTATTTTTAACAGAAGCAATTGGGCTCTTGCAATATTGGAGTATCTCTCCGTCTTTTAGTTGTAAATCAAAGGAAGCAGAAGCCACATACATTAAGCATCCTGTGACTATTTCAAAGAGTCAAAGTTTATGAGCTCCAAAAAGAATGGGTCTCAGATTTAGAAGGACCAATGACAACGCTTTTGGCCAAGGTACTTGGAGGAATTCTACAGATTTTGCCAACTGAGTCTTTTTTTTTTTAATTGAAGTATAGTCAGTTATAATGTGTCAATTTCTGTACAGCATAATGTCCCAGTCATGCATATATATACACATATATTCACTTCCATGTTCTTTTTCATTAAAGGTTATTACAAGATATTGAATACAGTCCAGTGTGCTCTACAGAAGAAATTTGTTTTTTTTAAATCCACTTTTATATATAGTGGTTAACATTGGCAAATCTCAAACTCCCAGCTTTTTCCCTTCCCATAAGTGCATTTGACTAAACCAGAGGATTGAAGGTCTCATAAGCACAATGAAAGTGGTGTAAAACCAGCCAAACAGCACAGACCTGCTGAAACACCTGAAGGCTATCATTTTGACTACAGACCAAAGGCTTAACATATGTGCAGAGGTGAGAAATAGGAATTTTAGTTTCCAGTAGAATTGGGTTGTTATTTGGTCCAAACCAAGGCTTTCTCTTTTTATCAAACCAATTGTTGAATTTCCAATCTTGTTTCACCTTTTCTGAGGTCAACTGTTAGGCTTCTCTAGAGAGCTTTTCTAAATTATCATTTGTATCCTTTGTATCACGACAAAGGTTTGGCTGCTGTTGTCCCTTTACAAGCAGCATTCCTTTTTGACATGTCAGCAAGGTGATTTCCCCTAGCTTCCAGAGAGTCAAATTTACAATGCCCCAGAATCTTAATAATAGCAAAATTGACAGGCAAAAAAAGTATTGCATCCAATAATTCCTGCACATAGGGGCCATTTAAAATTTTATTTCCACTGGAAGTAGGGAAGCCATGTTGCTTCCACAGCATTCCAAAATCATGAACATCAGCCACTGTGAAAGCACATCTACTATCAGTATAAATCATGGCAGTTCTGTCCTTGGCTAAAGTACAAGCCCATGTCAGAGAGTAAAATTCAGCCTGTTAGGCTGAAGTAGCCATAAGTAAAGATGCTGCCTCAATGACATCAAAAGGGGTTGTAACAGCATACCCAGCACAATATTTGCCATTGTCATCTTTTAAATAAAAATCATCAATGAACCATGAGAAGTTAACGTTAACCAGTGGAATTTCTTGCAGATCATTATGAGAAGTCAGGAGATGGTCCATCAGTGTTAGAGAGTTGTGAGGGACTTCACTGATGATGGAGGGGAAAACAGGATTAAGGTTCTTATAATGTAAGAGATTAAGGTTCTTACAATGTAAGAGAGTTATGCGAGGAGCAGTTAACAAAAGGACTTATAAGAGATAAGGCAGCGTCTGAGAAATGTTGAGTGCGATGAGAATTGAGGAGAGCTTCTACTCCATGAGGTACCAAAACTGTTAAAAGGCATCCCACAGTGACTTTTTTTTTTTTTTTTTTTTGGTGACTTTAACTGTAAAGGCAGTGGCCATAATGGCTGTAGGCAAGGGGCATATCCCGACAGCAAAGGGTCCAGGTGCTGTCTATAATACCGTATGGGTTGATGGTGCCTCCTGTTTTGGGGTTAGTACCCCAAGGGCATTCTCCTTCTCTTTCTTTTCATATAAAAAAAAGAAAACAGAATCTGATCATTGGGATGCCCAAAGGCAGATGGGTTTATCAAACTCTCCTTTAAGGTCTCAAAGGTTATGTTGTCTGGTTCCTCCCATAAAATGAGGTCAGGGTTGTTATTTATGAGTAAAACATAAAGAGGTTTGTCATTAGAAAGAAATTTGGAATCCAATTTTGGTAATAACAAACTAGCCTGAGAAAACTTTGTAAGTTGGTACTTAGTTTTGGGTTTTGGGAAACTTGGGACACCATGAAATCTACCTGGATCCAGGTGTAGCCCTTGATCTGATATCAGATGCCCTAAATATCAAACCTGGGTTTAGGAAAACTGCTATTTTTCTTTGGCACCTTATTTCCTTTGAGGCTAAAAACTTTAGCAAGTGGATGCTGTCTTCCTGTGAGGTGGCTGAAGGAGGAGAGTAAAGAAGCAAATTGTCCACATATTGCAACAAAGCAGAACCTCTCAGGAACTTTATATCATCCAGATCAACCTTCAGGATTTGCAAAAAATAAGGACTTTCAGTAAAATCCTGATTCATTATTGTCCAGGGGAACTGTTTTCCTTCCCAAGCCAAAGCAAAAAGGTACTGACTAGTTTCATCAAGTGGAATAGTAAAGAATGCACTACATAAATCAATTACAGTAAGGAACTTACTTTCAGTGGGAATGAACGTTTAGTAACGTATGAGAGTTAGAACAACAAAGTGTTCAGGGATAACAAGGTTGTTTATTGCTCAGATGTCCTGCACAAACCTCCACCTTTGGCCCTTAGATAAAACAGGGGTGTTGCAGGGACTGGTACAAGGGGTAAGGAGGCCCTGAGCCCTGTAATCTTCTATGATGGGCTTTATGCCTTGAAATGCTTCATTACTTATAGAGTATTGATTAATTTTGAGAGGAGGTTTTGAGAAGTCTATTTGAATTTTGATGGGAGATGTGGTATGAATTTTGCTAACATCATTTGCAGATTCTGCCCGTAAGGAAAACGGTCGTTGATTCAATAGGGACAAATGATCAGTGCTTCCAGAATCTGCTCTAGAACCATCAGAAACAGAACAAGTAAATTCATTTAATTCACTTAGTGTGCTACTTTGACGACTACTGTCAAATTCTAGAATTATCTCCCCCTTTTGGGAGAAATTCTGGCATGACAGTTCTCCAAGAAGCCTTAATATAATAAACAGGTAGGGGTGGAGGAATGAAAGAGAACAGGGTGTGTGTCTCTTTAAGGGCCTAAACAAAAGGGAACAGCTCAGAGACAGGAACCTCTTAAGGTTCATTAGAGCTCCCCACTATTTGAACTGTTTTAGTAGTACAAGGCGGTGGCTGTTTTACAGTAGTGGGGTTGAGCACGCAAAGTATGGCCCCCATGTCGGTTAGAACTGGAAGAGATTCATCCTTAATCTGGAGAAATGTTTTACCAAACTGATTAAGATGGAGGATTGGGAAGAGTCCCTGTAGTTCCTCAGAGTCCTGCCATTGAGAATTGGAAGCTGGAAAGGCTGGTCAGAGGTCTGAAGGCACCTAAAGCACTTACATTTGCAACAATCTCTTTTCTAATGTCCTGGCTGTTCGCAATACTAGCAGAAACTAGAAGAGTTTTGGTTTTGTTTCGGAGCCTTCATTTGCTGAGGTTGAAGTTTAAGAATTCTGGCGGTCTTGCTTTGAGGTGCGTCACCCGCAGAGCAAGAGCGCTGGTTTGCCACATTCACAAAATCTGGAGTAGACATAGTTTCCCATTCCATCCTGGCCCTTTTTACTAGAAGGGAAAGTCTTGGTTCAGCCTGTTAATAAACGGAGTTAAAAGCTACCCGAGTGAAATGAATACCTGAGGAAGACTAGAATTTTCTTTAAAAATAATCTGAAGTTGATTATACTAATCAGGAACAGGCTCATCAGATTTTTGTATACAAGCCTGAATTTTGTTCCCATCAACAGGCTTTGGAAAGTTCTAGGAATTGCTCAATGAAATCCCCTAATAATGGATTTAGCCTGATAATATAATAGCTTAGTAAGCTAATCTCTTGGTTGTAATTCTAATAACCTTTCAGGATTTTCCCAGTTAGCAGTTTTCATCCAATACTGGTCCTGGTCTTTGCCGAATGGCATATGAATTGTCTAAGCAGAGAACCAAGGTTGGTGAGTTTAAACGACTATATTAAATTTCTTAGCAAATCTGAGGACTTTCAATTACTTTGGGAAAATCTTTGACTACAGCTCGCAGTTCAGCTTTAGTCCAGGGAGCATAAGAAATTAAAGGTTTAGCTTCTGGATCCTCAGAAAATTTAATTTTAAAGGGAAGGTTTCTCACAAGTTCAGAGGAAAATGAAGTGGGGAGAGTTTTATGGGCAAGCGATTAGTATGGGAAAACTGCAGAGGCAGAGGCGGCACAGAGGGAAACAGGAAGATGGAGCTAGAGGTGAAGTCTGATGGCAAGAAGCCAAGGAAGAAGAGCCTGAGGCTTTGGGATTCATTTTATCTTTCGTTAATCCTCTGTTTGCCTCAGTTAAACTTAAAACTTTATTTTGCAGGGAAGCAATTTTAGACTCCTAATAACACTGGGAAGCCTCAAAATACCTATTCAAATAAGCATTCCACTCAGTTTGGGAATTTTTGAGCTATTGTAGCCCAATTCAATTACAAGGAAATTAAATTTGGGGATTTCAAAAGTTCCCTATAATGGCCACTGATGTTCTCAGTTGCCTTTGGTCAGGTCGGTCCATTTACTTAAAAATGCACATGAGGAAGGACCACGGTTTTTAAACATAAAATCAGAGCTGAAGTCTCTGTGGGTGGGGGAGTGCCCTCAAAATACTTTGATAACCAGGATTCAATTTGTCAGAGGTTTTCCCTCTAATGTAAAGAACAATTTTCAAACAGCTCACCCAGCTTACAGCACACATGGCTCGTCTCAAAAAGCCTGTGCACTAATCCCAGCCAGTCCCAAGGAGACGGCTTGGTCCCAGAGGAGCCAGGCTGAAGGCTCTTTTCGCCAGTCTCCAGAGGACAGCCCCTTCCAAAGGAACAGGTCAGAGACTGGAAAACTGGCACAGTTTCATTTGAAGCAGCCTCTTCCTGAAGGAATTGCGCCAAAGGCATTTTCAGCCAGCTTTGGTTCGGTCTGATCTCAAGATCAGACCAAAGTGCCAAACAAGTACCTATAAACAGAACAGGACCTTAACCAGAACGATGAAAACTTTAAAAAGGTCTTGAATAAAGCCTGAAGAGCTTCAAACGCAGAGAGTGTATGAGCTCGAATCCAGGCTTAACTGGGTATGCACCTGTTTTCTTACCAGCACTGAAATCGTCAGGAACCTCCTCTGGTCCCAATATGGGACACTAAAATGTTGATCTGAAATAGACTGCCAGATATTTCTCTAGCAAAGATGAGTCCACTGGGGATCAGCAGAGAATTGCAGTTTGGGAGTCTACAACCATGGTGAGCCAGGTGCAAGTCACAGCAAGCAAGGGAAGGAGAATGCTTTTATAGAGGGAAAAGGAAGTGGGGAAGGCTAAACAGAGTCCATGGCTTTCACTGGCTGAGTACCTGCCAGGAAAGAGGAATCTTTCTTCCTCCTGTTGGGCTCTGCTATGTTGCAGGGGGTGAGACCTCCCCCTTCTGGTCACCCAGCTCTATTTACTTGAGATTTCTGCGGTTTTGTTTTTGTTTTTGTTTTAATACTTTCCAGATACCATAATGGGAAAATAATTGTACCATTTATTCTGTTCCCATTTGTGATTTTTTTTTGACCTTATTATTTGATAATTAACTGTTTTAAGTAGAAATTTAGACCATAAAGTGATTTTCCTTTTATCTAGGATCTATAAGCTATAATCAACACTGGCTCTGGGAACCACAGCCTCTGTCCCAACCTCATCTCTTATTTCTGCCCTACAAGTCTCCCTCATTGTGTAAGAAGTCAGGCATTGACTTTAGAACCCACAATTACTCCAAATGTTTTCCTAAATCACAGACTACTAAGACCTGTAGAATGTGCCTATACCTACTCAGTGCATTTGTCAAGTTGCAAGTTAAGTCCATTTTAGTGGGTTAGAAAATCAATTTAGTAGATAGGTAAGCCTGAAAAATAGTATCAGAATGTAATATGTAAAAATTTTTAGTTACAAATTTCATGGCAAATAATAGTGAATTAAGACAAAAATGAGCAAATCCAGTAACTAATAGAGGATATTGTTTTATTATTACAATGAAAATTCACTTGCTTATACTATATAATGTTTCTCTTGAATCATCTACTTATACTCATCATTGTCTTTTATTCTGTCATTATGTTCTTATCAACCATCAATAGGTCAATTTCTCTAACAAGAATTTAATTTCTTATAATTTCTCAAAAAAGAATGTTGTTCATATATTACAGGGGGGAAAAAGACTAAATCAAAACACAGTATTGGTAACCGAGTAAAAGGTATAGTCTAGAATGATAAATTGATTGGTGGCACAATTATACCTTTAACTGTTTTATTTACTGAATGCATCCAAATGCCAGGAATAATCCTAAAAGCTATATGAATATAAAATTTAGGTTACCTGGATAACCAGCAAGGTCTGTATTATTTACACTGCAAGATGGAGATAAATGATGTCAGGGCTGTGTGAACTGCTGTCATAAACTCAGAGAAGAGAATGTCCACAAAGTGACAAATATTATCAAGAATCTGACAGTCTCCTGATGTTTCTGAGACACTATAGTATGCTTATCAATGATACATACCCAGGGATATATTTTTTGCATAAACACACAATCCTTAACAATACTGATGAAAATTCCCTTACTTTATTACTCTAATGCTACTTTTTAAACCTTCATCATTTGCCAACTTATAAACAAACATAGATTTGATGATCTAGGCTGTCATGGTTTCTAGCCAAGGCTACAATTTCTTCCATTAGACGAATTTCTCCCACCAGAAGAAAAGATTTAATGTCCTGATTGCCAGTTTCACAGTGGCCACCTAGTTCAGCTCCACCCCATTACCAGCTACAAAAACTTCCAAAGCAGCAATATAAAGAGGTCTATCTAGGATCACTCAGAACAAGATGAAGGAATAGTAACTGTATATTATTGGTCACTTGGCAAGTCCTTTGTAATGTTGGAATAAAGTGCCGAACTACTCTAGTCATAAGGCAGGTATTAACAAAGATTAAGTTGCCAGAAACTCCTTTTAAAAATAACAACACTGAGCCTTCATTTTACAAATTTGAGGAACGTTTTCCTTAAGCAAAACAAACAAGTAAATTTTTTTAAAATGGGCAAAATTTTGCTTAGGAGTTAACCAAGAGCTCCTGCTGTTTTCATATGAACTAACTAATAGGGAATAATTTTAGGACAATCGCTGGCTCTTATAACCAACTTCAGAGCGTGAGAAGAATTATCCCCAGTGCAATAATCCATCCAGGACTATTCAGCTAGGGGGAAAGAAACAAGACATGATGTGTTCTAGCCAGATGGATTAGAGGAGCAAAATCTAAAACACAGTCTCTTAATATCAGGAAAAAAATCAAAGATACCTGCTCTCACCTCTTCTATTTAACATTTTACTGGAAGTTCTACCTAGTGCAATAAGGCCAGAAAAAGGAATAAGCTGCATCCATATGGAAAGGAAGTAAAACTTTCTTAATTCACAGAAGGCATTATCATGTATGTAGAAAATCCTGTGATATTTATAAGAAAAGCTATTGGCACTGACAATTGATTTGAGTAGAATTGCAGGATACAAGATCAATACATAAAAATCAATTGCCTTTCTACATATGAGCAATAAACAATAAGAAATTAAAGTTTTAAAAAATGCCACAGTATTTACAATAGCATCAAAATATGAAATACTTAGGAAGACCTATGACAAAAGATGTGCAGTAACTACAGACTAAAATGTGTCATAAAGTATTATTAAGAGGAATTAAAGAAAACTTAAATAGTGTAGAGTCACATCATGTTCATTAGTTGTAAGAGTCAATATTGTTAAGGTGGCAATTGTTCTCCAATGTAACTACACATTTAACACAATCTCATTTTTAAAAAGCAGGTTTTTTTAAAAAATGGAAATTGAGAAATTGATTTTAAAATTTACATGGAATACAGAGAATTTGATGCTAAAAAACTTTGAGAAAGAAAAAAATTTGGAGAACTACTTAATTCACAATTTAAAGCTACATTAATTAGAACAGTGTGTAGCACTGGCTACACATAGTCAAATAGATGAAAAAGAATGGAATAGAAAGAATAGCTACAGTAAGTCTAGAAATAGACTCACAAGTGATATTATCAACGGTGAAAAGACAATTCAGTAGACAAAGGACAGTCTGTCAATGCTTGATGCTAGAACAATTGGATATTCATATGCAATAAAATAAACTTCAGCTCAAAGCTCACATTATATAAAAAAAGCTACAAAACTTTTAGAAGATATTAGAGAACTTTGTGTCCATGGATTAAGCAAAAACTTCTTAGATATGATGCCAAAAGTACAATATGTAAAACAAATATTGATAAATTAGACGTCAACATAATTAAGAACTTCTTTTTGAATGAATTATTAAGAAATTAAAAAGATAAACCATAGACTCTAAAAAAAAAATCACAAAACATATCTGATATCCACCCAGAATATATAAGAAATTCTCAAAACTCAGTAATAGAAGTCTCTTTGTACCTGTGGGTCTGAGACTGTCCTTTCTCAACCATTGACACCATAGCATCAGAACCAGCTAGAAGAAACCAACCACAACACAGATTGGATCAGGAAGCCCTTTTGTTGTCAATAGGCCGAGACACCTCCCTCCCTCTAAGAGACAGGACAGCCAGTAAACACCATCAAAGAGTCTACTAATTAGAGCTCTACTAATATTAAGTGACCAGAAATGCTCTCTTTCACCACCAGGCCTGAGATTCATCGCCCCCAGAAAGAAATACCAAAGTAGCTGGGTTACCACTGGCAAGAGGGATCTAGCCACTAAACAGCCCAGCCAAGAAAGCCATTTGACCCTGTAAGTCTGAGACTCTCTTTTCTAGCACACAGGAAATTAGTATTTCCTGAAAATACTAAGGAGGCCAAGGGGCATTGGTAGGGAAGGTCTTATCACAAGTACTCAAACTGGAAAGTGTTATGAATAGCTCATAGACAGGGTAATCCTGAGCCAACAAAAGAGCCTCTTTATTTCCACATATCTAAGACCCACCCTCCGTGCCCCTGAGAGGAAACTATGGCCCAATCTACCAAACACCTTGTGCCTCCTCTGGTAGCATAAGAAGGGCCCAAGAGGAGCACCAGTGGTGCTGGATAAACAAAAAAGATCACTGTAAAGCTGTAAAGTCTCTAAAAATTAAACTCTCTTTACAACCATAACCCTAAAAAATTAGTCAGAAACGGTCAGCTGAATCTAAACAAGGTGACTGCCTGCTAAAATAGGACCTAGACAAAATAGAAAAATATGAAAATAAATAAACTGTCTGGGACATACAATAAAAAGTCATCCATCATACCAGAAACAAAGTTAATCACAATCTTAAAGAGAAATGATTGATGCTAAAGTGAGATGAATTAGATGTTGGAATTATTTGACAAGAATTTTAAGGAAGCCCTCATGAATGTTATCTAACAATCAATCACAAATTCCCTTAAAACAAATAAAAATAGGAAACCTCTGAAAATAAATTATTAAAAATGAGCAAATGGAAATTATAGAACTTCTATACAATTGAAAAATTCAGGAACAAAGCATTCACTGAATGGACTTAATAGTAGAGTGGAGATGATATAGGACTGAATCAGTGAAACTGAGGACAAATCAGTAGAATTCATCTAATTCAAGCAATAGGGAAAATATATATAAAAAAAAAAACATGAACAGAGCCTCAGGGGCTTAAGGGACCTGAGAGACAATATAAAATGACCCAATATTCATATCATCTGAGTCCCATAAGGAAAACAGAAAAAAAAATCATGCTAAAGGTATATCCCAAGAAATAATGGATGAAATTCCTTGATGAAAGACAAACCTGTGTATTAAGAAGCAAAACACTCCAAACCTGATAAACTCAAAGAAATCGTGACAAGGCATACCATAATTAAACCTCTAAAAACTAAAGAAAAAAAAATCTTGAAAGCAGCTAGAGAGAAATGACATTAAAAGGGGAACACCAATTTGAATAACAGCAGATTTCTCATAGAAAAATCATGGAAACCAGAAAGAAGTGGCACAGTGTTTTCAAGTGCTAAAAGAAAAGAACTGTCAACATGAATTTTATACCTGGAAAAACTAGCATTCAGGAATGAAAGGGAAATAATGACATTTTCAGATGGAGGAAAACTAAAAGAATTTGTTGGTAACCAACTTACACTTAAATATCAGGTAAAGGAAGTTATGCAATAAAAGGAAAGAACTTGGAGCATCAGCAAGGAAAAAGAAACCACAGAAACTGCAGAAATATGGATACATACAATAGACTTCCTTTTCTGATGGGTTTCTTAAATTACATTTGATGATTAAAACAAAAATTACACCAGACAGTATACAGATTTTGTACCCCTCTTATGTATGGGCCATATCAATGTGGCCATATAGATAATGTTTATTTTGTCTTTGCTAGTAAAACACAGGTCTCTAGAGAACTGGGTCCATAATTCATTCATCCATCATATCACTGAAGTATCTTTGAGAATTATTAGGTCTTACTATTCAACAAATATTTATTAAGTGGATGAGTAAAATGAAGAATAAAATATATATTTATCATTACCTTCTCTCTTCATCTAAACATTAGGGAAATACTTCAAATATTAAAATGATTATGAAAAGCATTAAGAAAAAGTAATTTGCTGAGAAGTACTACCCTCTATAATTAGATGCCAAATTAATTAGTCACTATTTTTCATCAACATGTTCTCTGTATTATACTATTTAATGGATAGATGGCTTTATAACTTCTTGGGAACTGAAGAAGTACCAAGAGGATATTAAACAAATTATAAAAATATTCAAATTTTCAAACTAATAAGAATCTTCAATTTATTGTATATGAACCCTTCTTCCCTAGCCAATTTCAACAACATAGGTAACATTATGAATTAATGTGGGTAACACGACTTAGTACACAAGTCCTATGGCCTTATTTTTAACTTATAGTGTTTTTGATGGAGGTTAGTGGCCCAAGTTTCTATTCTGAGTCCAGAGAAGATGGGAGGCATTTTCTAGAATAGTCTTTGTAGCCCTAGAAAGTCATAGGTTTCTGTTTCATACTTCAGACATCTAACCCAAGCCCCAACCTCTATTCCTATATCTCTAGCCCTGTCACATCACAGAATATGAAATGTAGTAGGTGCTCATTTTCTAAAAGAATCTCTTCAGGATGTTGAAAAATTACATATTAAGACTTATCCTGACACTCCTTGATATGGAATGAATTTCCAACAGCTGTGTGCATCAGTAAATTTATAGGAATACCCAAAAGTAAAGAAAAATTAATTTCATACTCCCATTCACCTTTGAGCAGTTTTAATCATGGTTGTGATGCTCAGAGGAGATGATCCTGAGATCGCTCTCTCAAGTCAAGTAATCAAATGCATGGTATCATTAACAGTAATATGATGTAAAAGGGATATAAGACATAAATCAGGATTATGTTCCCCAGAGCTTGATGAATTTGGTAAAAGTTAAATACTCCAATATAAGAAAAATATGACAAATGCAATTAAGAAATTTACAACATTCCAGGAAAGCTTGTTTATCTCAGATAGGACATCCACGTAAGCATTTTGGTTAATTTATAAAGGGATCACTACTACTATGAAGGAAATAAACTATCCTAGTGGAAACTGGGTAGAATATGAATAAATATTTAATAGACCAAAAATATAAGCCAACACGGAATATATGAAAAAAAAAACCCATTTCATTACAATAAGTAAATTTAAAAGTCATCATTCACCAGTCTAAATGACAAATTTTTAAAATTTGATGATATCCACTGCAGGCAACAGTGTGGTGGAAAGAGTTCACACCATCAGTGAAAATACAAATTGGAGCACTATTTCTGAAAAATAATTGGGCAATAATTTTTGAAAATTGAAATGGACATCCCTTTTGGCCCAGAAAACCCACAACTTGGAATTACAGATACGACTATCAAAGTTTTCCAAGGTACTATTAAAAAGGTATCTTTTGCAAAGCTGTAATAGCAAAAACACAGGGAATAACTAAAGTGTCCAACAATAGCAAAAAACAAAAACAACTAATAGTTGCTACTCACTCTTCTCAGCATTTAATGTGTATAATTCTACCTAATCCACACAAAAATATTGAGATATTATACCTATTTTAAAGATGGAAAACACAAGCTTGAGGAGTTCTTGCCCAAGGTCGCACAGCTAGACAGTAGTAGAAGTGCGATGTAAACCTGCACTGATTATAGGTTGCTTCCTCTTAAGGAATACCATTCAGTCAGGAATAGGAGGTTACGTATGTGTTAATATGAAAACATCTCCAAGAGGAAAAAGGTGTAAAATAGATGAGGGTGTGCTCTCACGTGTGTTACTCAATGTGTGTGTAATTATTATGGATTTTATTTTCTGAAAAGAATAACAAAGACTTCATAATTACAGTTAACTTTGGATTATGTATGTGCATTGTTTTTATTTAGAAACATCAATAGCTATTGTAAGGCAAGAAAATTATTACCTGTTTTTATTAGCTTCTTTGTAATTTTCTATATTAAATACATAAATGTCATATTTTAAAATAATGAAAGCAATGTTAGTAATAATCCATGAATCAGAAATTTTAACCTAACAATCATTAAATTCATCCACATATTAATTTAAACGTTCATTTATTAAGCACTTAACAACCATGTAAACAATTTTCTAGGTCAGGAGTTGGTAAATTTTTTCTGAAAAGACTAGACAGAAAATAAATCAGGCTTTGTGGATCATAAGGTCTTGGCCACAACTACTCAGCTCTGCCTTTGTGCTGCAAATGTCCAATACACAATATATATAAAAATTACTATAGTTGCATTTCAATAAGACTTTATTTACAAAATAGGAATCCCAGTTTAGCCCATGGACTATAGTTTGCCAACTCCTGTTCTAGGTGATTATTTTTAATCTATCGAGGTGTTCTTAGCCTACAAACACATAAATATGTATAGTTATAATAAATACATGTCTATACAATTTTTATATGCCTTTTGATCATGTGTGCACACACACCTATAGTGAAAGAATCAAGAGGTTACACCTGACTTAAGTATAGGATGCAGATGTACTATCATAGAATGATATAAAAATTAATATTAATGATTATATACTTAACTGATACCAAATAAGTTACTAAAAGCAAAGAATTTAAAGTAGAAAATATGATGCAGTTTTACTCTCAGATTTTGCATAGAGAAAGCAGGTGATATACAATTTACATTAAAATGCATCAGGAAAATAGGCCATTTCTATTTGGGGATAAGTAAAAGACCTCACATACCAAAATTAGGAGGTGAAATTCTTCACTACACAACTATATTGAGTCTGCATCTGGAATACTCATTTTAGTCCCATACCTCAGTACCAGAAACATACAGAATAACCTGAAAGTTGTTCAAGGAACAGCATTAAAAATAGTTCAAAGACAGAAGAAAGTGATTTTAGTCGATAAAATGATAAATGTGCAACTAAGAAACAACTGAACAACAATAAAGAGACTTAGAAGTAGAAAAACGGTGGGTCCATTTATCAGAATATTTTAAAAGAATTTAAGTGAAATTGTAACATTTATATTTTATAAATCAATTTCCACTAACAAACCCTAGAATTTGGAATTAGAGCAGGAAAAAAACAGTTGACTACATAACAGGAGTATAACTGTCAGAGAAAAAGATGAATATTTGCTGTTTCGTGTTCTCTAACATTAATCACTTTACATAATACTGGAGACCCAATTTACATAACGCTATCCCCATGGGAGACAGCTCATAAGTTGACTTGCTTGATTGTTGAAACATAAGGCTAGGAAGTTTTGTAGCTTGGAAAATTTTGTAGTTATAAATAAATGGTACACTTTTGGATAACCCGACCCTTCCACAGATCATCACACTTGAAGATGAAAAATAAAGTGAAATAAGAGATAAGGGGATAAAATTCCGAACAATGTACCTTTTATTTCTTTCAAGCACATGTTGTACCCTAGTCTGCCGTGGTTCACTGCAACCAAATTGGTTTCTTCTTCTTGTATCAATATCCAAATCATGATTCTCTGAGAAGGTATAAGCTAACCTTCTCATTAATCCTGTGAATGTCATAAGTCAGGATGTTGGTAGCTAACCCATGTTGCCTTCTCATAGATGTACCTTAAGATTTCCAGAATATTATTTGTTGTAAATAATAAGAAAAGCTTTAAAACATGCTTTTAGCTAGGTCATAGATATATACCTGTATTTTTTAACAATTCCCTAAGCATACTATTCCTTTGATACAAAATTAGAGAAATGCCTGAGTGTCTTAAATCATTTTTTATGATTAAATGTTTAAATTCAAACATGTGAATTATATAAAAAGAAAATATATTAAAATATATTCTTCTAATAAGTAAATTGCACTGAATAAAACTCCAGAAGAAACAGCAATCAGAAAGGCAACAGAAAAACAATAATCACTCTGATAAGTATAATTAAATGATAACATAAAATGAATAAAATTTTTAAATTACCATATTTTGATCTGAGAACCCAAATTAATGTCAGCAGTTCTTTTTGATTTATTAACTAAGAGAATATATTTATCCACTTTTAAAATCTAACAAATGAAAAATAAAATATTAGAATGTTTAAGTTTGCTTCATTAAAGCTAATTACTTAGTAGGATTAAGAAATGATTATACACATATCTTTTTTATACACAGGTCCATGCCAATATATTTTTGTGAGGTTTCAATTCATCAAACCCAAATAATTAATATATACATATAAAGTTTACTTTTACTGTTTACATAATTTGGAATTTTTAATCAAACCTTTCCCTCTTTTTGAAATTAAAAGTATATGCTAATTGAATAAAGTTAAGAATTTTATTCAATAAGTAAATGTTTATCAAATGCTTCCTTTGTGTAAGGTGCATGCTAGATGCTGGAATATAAACATGTGTAAAATAAAGCCCTTTCTTCAAAGGGCTTAAAATCAAATACTCTAAGACCAGCAAACAAATAGTTATAATATAAAGCAAAAAAAGGGCAAATATTTTGAAACTGTTCAAGTAAAGATGGATCTCCAATGAGATACATGCTTATTTCACATTTGTTGAGAGCTCAAAAAAGGATTCATAAAGGAGAAAGCTTTGAAATGGGCCTTGAAGCTAGATGGGATTGCTACAGAAAGAGGTGCACAGAAGTGACACTCTATATTGGATGACACAACATCTACAGAAGACTAGAAGTGACTATGAGTCAGTAACTAGAAGATATAGTCACACATACATCTTCCCCACAAAATAGCTAAAGAACAGGTATGCATATGTGCAGTGGGAAAAAAATTCAAAAATTAGAGTTGGAGTATTTCTACACATATCCTTAAAAACCAAGATAAGGATCTGGACTTAATTTAAGAAGCAACAGAAAACAGGAAGTAATTTTGGGCACAGTTAACCTGAATGTCTAGGTGCATAGGACTAATAAACTAGAATTGCAGAGAGATTTTAGGCAAAGGTTAATTTGGAGATTATTGAAGCATCTAGAAAAGAGAAAATAATGATCAGAACCACACAGCAGCAGAAGGAATGGAAGGAAAGGAATGATGTGAGAAATATAGCACAAATAGAGTCTAGAGCACTTAACAGTTGGTTTAATTAGGGTTGGGCATGGAATGGATGAGATGGAGCCAAAACTGACCTTAGATTTTTGTTGGTATAATTATTCCAATTGTTCTGGGAACTTCAAAATAATGTGCCTTTGTTTCTTTGTGCATTTGTTTTTGTTTGCTTTTTCTTTCACTGTACCAGGACATTGGTAGTCCTTTTCAATCTGGAGATCACATCTTTAAATCCAGGGAGAAATGTTCATATTAATTCTCTGATAAATTTCTTACCTTAATTGGCTGTTTTCTCTTTCTGGAACTCCAGTTAGTTAGATATTTGGTTTCCCAGATTTCCTTATGTGCTTTTTGTGAATTATTTTAAAAGTTAAAACTCTTATAAAGATAGCTTTATGTATTCTTCTAAAAGATTTAAATTACACTTTTCAAAATAAGTATTTAATCTATCCAGAATTGAGTGTTGCATATGGTGTACTGTGAAGATTCAATTTCCTTTTTTTCCCCGTATGGATTATTTTTTTTCTGCAACAAGTCTCAAAAAGTCTATCTTTCACTCAATGATCTTCAAAGGCCAGCTTTCTCATATATCAAGTTTCATTTTATATATATATAAAATATACATACATATATATGTCTATTTTGAGGGATTCTGTTCTGTTTATTGGTCTGTGTGTTGATCCCTACACCAGTATCACACTGATTTAATTACTGTAGCACTATAAAATCTAATGTGGTCCAGGAATCTCCCTGCAATTTCCTTCCTTAGAATTTTCTTCCTTCCTTCTTATATATTCTTTACTACTTGAAATAAATTTTAAACAATCTTGTCAAGTTCCTTGGGAAACATTTTCTTAAAAGCCATAAATTCACAGATCACGTTGAAAGAATTCAAATCTGAGAAGCTTCCTATTCATGAACATAATACATTTCTTCATTTAGGTCATTGTAATGTCTTTCCATATACTTTTATTTATACTTCTTTTGTTGGTTTTGTTTCTATGTACCACATATTTTATTGCTATTAACATAGTAACTTTAAAATAATTTTACATTTTCTAATTACTGCTGGTATATAGAAATGCAATCACTTTTTGCATAATGATCTTACAATGGGAGGTTGTCAAAATTTCATAAACTTTATTATTTGTATATAGATTCTTTTATTTTTTTCATGTTAATAATATCATTTTCAAATAATGCCAGTTTTGGACACTTTTTTATTTTATTAATTTTCTATGTATCTATCACTAATATGTTCCATATGTTCCATCAAATCCAATGCCTGATGTCGTTTTTTTAATTCTAAAATAAATCTGATAGCCTTATCATAGTTTTTGCTCTTTAAAACTCCATCCACCCTTCTGCTCCAATCTTTATGAATCAATTTCCACACTAATCTTTATCCACATTTTTTCCCTTTTCTCATTGTTCAAGATAGTGCCTCCATTATTCTCTTAAATTGGGAGTGGAAATCATTAGACATCCTTGTCCTTTTCTTGAATTTGAATAAAATGCTTCTAAGATTGTAACACTGAATACAATGTTCGTCCTATGTTTTGGGTAAATACTCAATTAGATTAATGAATTTTCCATCTATTATTAATTTCCTAGGAGTTTTTATTGAGCATGGGTAAGACTCTGCACCCAGTTCCAATGTGTGGGTATTTTCTCCACACAACCAAGCAATTCTCTGGCACCAGCTGGTTATCTTACAATTCAATTCAATTCTGACACTGTGTACCTAGAAACAGCATCAGATCCCACAGGTTAAGGGTTCAGTCCCACAAGACTGCCTCCCCACCCACACTTCAGACATCAGTTACAACTCTAGGTTGTCACCCATGCTTCTGACTGACTGGTTACAGATTAAAATTCCCAATGAACCCAGCCTTGGGTTGAATAAGAATAGTGACTCATTCCACCCTTATCAACAATTAATGATGATTGATATGTTATTATATCATCATTATATGTAATGAAATTATGATTTTACACTGGGCTATCCATAACCTATCAACCTTATCCTCTTTTCAAAAATGAGTCAACTCTTGACTGTGAAATGGCACATATTTCCTTTGTTACATATACTACCTAAAAGGAACTGGCTTTCAGGAAGAATTAACAAACTTCAAATATCTTAGCAATGACTTTGGAATTCCAGAAAATATCTGACCACAAGAATGAAAATAGAGTAAAATAACAGAAAATAATTTTGGGGTAAATTCTGATTTATATTTTGATCTATAGAGTACAAAGAAAAAAACTAGAAAAAAATTACTGATCTCTTTACTAAAGGTATTATGGCCAAAGAAAATATGAAAAAAAGACAAAGTCAACTGTAGCACAAATCATGGATCTTGAGAGAAATGCTTATATTTTGGGATGATAAAACAATCATGCTCATTGAGTTCTTGGGATAGGAAGTTTACTACGTTACATTGATCAAAGCAGGGCCAAAGTTTTCCTGTAACCTGACAAAATATGAAGTTTGCTCTAATCTTTAAACATGCCTAAAGAGAAGGGATGCTTCTTGACTACTGAAGACCAGCTAAATAATAGTTCTAACCTAAGGACACTTGAGTGACTTGAATACCAAAACAATCTTCTACCCTCAATATATGAAACATACATAGCTGCCATGTTATTAAAGTGTGACCATCATATTCATAAATCACTTTATAGGAGTTCTAGTTATAGGTACTACATAAAAAGTCCTTGTACACCAGATAAATTGAATATCAAGACTTCATATTTTTGCTTTATAACAGACAATACTACACATGAGGGACATAGGGAAAAAATGACACATAAATTGACAAGCAAAGGACAAATGGGAAAAAAGCAATAGGGCTTCAAGATAATCATATCATAGTTTTTTTTTTCCTTGAATTTCCCCAGAACTCATGCTTCATGTCTACTAGGGTATATCAAAGTAGAAGGACATACGTCCACTCCTCTTACTAATGAATATGCTACAAGATCTGAAAAACCGAGGGATAAAGTAGGGGAGATGAGCTGAAGTATCCCTCTTCTCTCTGTCTCCTCATTCCTCCCTCCCTCCCTCTTTGATTTAAAAATTTGGATAAGTGAAGTCTTTAATTATACTGTTTCTTTGAGCAGGGTCAAATCTCCTTGGCACATTCTCAGTAAAAAAAAAAAAAAAAAAAAAACAAAACTCGAGTAAGTAGAGGAGTAGATCTGAGTATACTTTGAAATAGAAATAGAAAATAAATCAGTGATTAAAAAATAGGTTCCAGAAATGGATTAAATTAAATATAATACTCATATAACATGAAAAAATGAAGAAAATGGCTGCTTAATAATGTCCTTGGCATAACTGCCTATATATACCAAAATATATATATACATATATATGTATTTTTTTTACCTCAAGCTAGACAGAAAAAGTGATCTTCCTATAAAGCAAAGGTATAACAACAATTGATTAATTTTTTAAAAGTTAGGAAAATAGTTTTACACCTTTGGAATGAAAGGATCCTTTTTAAATAAAGAAAACCAGGAACTGTGAAGCAATAGATATCTATGTTTAAATATATATAATTTAAATATTTCTGAATGCAAACGGTACCATAAGCAAACAAGAAAGACAAAAATCAGTCAAAATGCAGTCATAAAAATCTCCTTAGCAAGTGATGTTGGGAAAGCTGGACAGTCGCATGTAAATCAATGAAGTTAGAACACTACCTCACACCATACACAAAAATAAACTCAGAATGGCTTAAAGACTTAAATATAAGACATAAAATCATACAATTCCTAGAAGAGAACATAGGCAAAACATTCTCTGACACATCACAGCAATACTTTCTTAGATCAGTCTCCCAAGGCAAAAGAAATAAAAGCAAAAATAAACAAATGGGACCTAATCAAACTTACATAGCTTTTGCATAGCAAAGCAAACCATCAACAAAATGAAAAGACAACCTACAGGATTGCAACCGACAAGAGGTTATTTTCCAAAATATACAAACAGCATATACAGCTCAATATCAAAACAAACAAACAAACATTACAATCAAAAAATGGACAGAAGAACTAAATAGACACTTCTACAAAGGAGTTATGCAGATGGCCAACAGGCACATGAAATGATGTCAACATCATTAATCACTAGAGAAATGTAAATCAAAACTGCAATGAAATATCACCTCATACAAGTCAGAATGGCCATCATCAAAAAGTCTACAAATAATAAATACTGGAGAGGGTCTGGAGAAAGGGAACCCTTCTACATTGTTGGTGAGAATGGAAATTGGTGTAGACACTATGGAGGACAGCATGGAGATTCCTTAAAAACACTAAAAATAGAGTTACAATATGATCCAGCAATCCCACTCCTGGGCATCTATCCAGAAAAGATGAAAACTCTAATTTGAAAATATACATGCACTCCAATATTCACAGCAGCACTATTTACAATAGCCAAGATATGGAAGCAACCTAAATGTCCATCAACAGATGAATGGATAAAGAAGTGTGGCATATATGTATATAATGGAATATTACTCAACTATAAAAAGAATAAAATAATTCCATTTTCAGCAACATGAATGGATCTAGAGATTATCATACTAAGTGAAGTCAGACAAATATGTATCACTTACATGCGGAATCTAAAAAATATGACACAAATGAACTTATTTACAAAACAGAAACAGACTCAGACACAGAAAACAAACTTATGGTTACCATAGGGGGAAGCGGGTAAGGATAAATTAGGAGCTTTGGATTAACAGATGCACACTACTATATATAAAATAGATGACAAGGACCTACTGTATAGCACAGGGAACTCTATTTACTATCTTGTAATAATAGAAAAGAATTTGAAAAATAATATATGTATAAGAGAATCACTATGTTGTATACCTGAAACTAATACAACATTGTAAGTCAATTATACTTCAATTAAAAAAAAATTCAGTCATAAGAATAAATGTTATATCTCTACTACATGGTCAACTCTCTGTCACTTGTCTAGTCAAAAGCAATTGAATAAATTTTTTAAATGGGCAAAAATATTCCTACTCATGTAGAGGAGGAAATACAAATAGGTAACACATAAAAAGAATATAAAACCTCAGAAAAATATAAATTAAGTCAAGTATTTTTCTTTTTTTAACTGGACAAAATTTAAAAATTTATAATATCTTGTGCTGATATTATTGTGAGGAAATGGGCACTTTCATACATTTTTGGTGGATATATAATTCATACCAGTTATTTGGTAAGTGATGTAGCCATTTCTATTGAAATTTAAAATGTGCATATACACTAAATGAATAACCCCACTTTTAGAAATTAACCCATTAAGATTAAATTTCAGCATGTAAGTTGGGTGTTCTCTGTACATCAAAAATTTTTTGTTATCCGTATCATTAACAAATATATGGAGACAATCTGAATGACCTCAAATAAGGAAATGACTAAATGAAGTTGTAATATCTAATCTATAAATACATATATGTTAAAGGTATAAAGTTATTTAAAAATAAATTATAATGTTAAGGGAAAATGTTTATTATATACTGTTAAGTGAAAAATGCAAGGGGATTTTAGGGAATGTAAATCATAGGAAAAGGAAAAAAGAAAACAAATATATAACCTTACCCAGACATAACCAATATTATAATTTTGTTATATTTCAAATCAGTTTATTTATCTAGCAAGTTCAAAAGTTTCCCTAAATTAATTTTGAGGGATACACCAAAGGACACAATCAACAGACTGAAAAAGCAACCTATGTGGAACAGAATTGACAGCACAGAATTAGATTTCTGTATATACAGTCAACTGTTCTTTGACAAAGGAGCAAAGACAATATTATGGAGCAAAGACATTGTCTTTTTGACAAATAGTGCTGGAACAACTAAACATCCACATGCAAAAAAAAAAAAAAAAAGAATTTGGACACTCATTTTGTATCTTTAACAAAAGTTAATTATAAATGAATCACAGGCCTATCATAAAACTCAAAACTATAAAACTCCTAGAAGATAACATAGGAGAAAACCTAGATGACTTTATTTAGTGTTGTATCTAAAAAGGGCTTCACAAAAACCAAACATACATCCATGAAAGAAAGAACTGATTAACTAGACTTCATTAAAATTAAAAACAAATGCTCTGTGAAAGACAATATCAAGAGAATAAAAGGACAAGCCACAGGCTGGGAGAAAATATTTGTAAAAAACACATCTAATAAAGGACACTTATCCAAAATATATAAGGAACTCTTAAAACTCAACAATATGAACATAAACAAATCAGATAAAAAAAAAATGGACCAAAGACCTTAACAGATATCTCATTAAAGAAGACATACAGATGGCAAATAAGGATATAGAAAAGATATTCCACATCATACAGCATGAGGAAATGCAAACTAAAACAACAATGAGTTGCCACTACACACCCATTAGAATGACCCAAAACTGACAACACCAAATACTGGCAAGGACATAGAGCCACAAGAACTTTTATTCATTGCTTGTGGGAATGCAAAATGGTACAGTTACATTGGAAGACAGTTTGGCAGCTTCATACGATACATATTCTTATCATATGATCTAGCAATCACACTCCTTGATATTTACCCAAAGGAGTTGAAAACTTGTCCATACAAAAAAACCTTTTTTTAAACCATACAAATGTTTATAGCAGCTTTCTTCATAATTGCCAAAACTTGGAAGCAATCAAGATATCCATCAGTAGATGAATGGATAAATAAACCATGTCACAGGCAATGGAATATTATTCAGTGCTAAAAAGAAATCAGCTATAAAGCCATGAAAAAGCATGAGGGAGGAGTCAGAAGTTCATAGTACAAAGTGAAGGAAGTCAACCCAAAAAGGCTACATACTGTATGAAATTTTGGAAAAGACAAAACTATGAGACAATAAAAATATGAGTGGTCATCAAAGGTGATGGGAAGGGAAAGGATGAATAGGCAGAGCACAGAGGATGTTTACAACAATGAAAATTCTCTCTGTAAGATATTATAATGATGGATATTTGCCATTATTCATTCATCCAAACCCATAGAATGTACAACACCATGAGGGAACTGTAAGGTTAACTATGGGCTTTGAGTGTTTATGATGTGTCAACAGGGGTCATCCATGGTAACAAATGTACTGCTCTGGTGGGGAATGCTGATAATGGGAGAGGCTATGCATGGTTTGGAGACGGGATATATGGGAAATCTCTGTATCTTCTACTCAATATTGCTGCGAACGTAAAATTGCTCTTAAAAAACAAATTGTTCAAAATAAAAGCAACCTGTGGAATGGGAGAAAATACTTGCAAATCTGATGAGAGTAATGTCTAGAATATATAAAGAACTCCTATAACTCAACAGCTATAAAAAACAATCCCATTAAAAAACAGGCAAAGATCTTTAGACATTTCTCCAAAGAAGATCTACAAATGACCAACAAGCACCAAGTGTTCAATATCACTCATCATTAGGGAAATGCACATCAAAGCCACAGTGAGATACTACCTCACCCCAAAGAGGATGGCTATTAGTGAAAATCAAAAAAATAAAACATTTGGGGAAATATGTGGAGAAAATTATACTACCACTGTTAGTAGGAATACAGAATGGTGTAATCACTATGGAAAACAGTATGGTGGTTCCTCAAAAAATTAAAAATAGAGTTACTATATGATCTAGCAATTCTACTCCTGGGTAGACACCACAAAACAGTCTCAAAGAGACTCATATTCACAGCATTATTCACAATAGTCAAAAGGTGGGAGCCAATCCAAGGGTCACTGATAGATGAATGGATAAACAAAACATGTTACATGTATACAATGGAATTATTATTCAGCCTTAAAAAGGAGGGCAGTTGTGACATATGCTACAGTATGGATGAATCTTGAGAATACTATATGTTAAGTGAGTAAGCCAGTCACAAAAAGATAAGTACTGTATGATTCCCGTTATCTGAGGTATCTTGAGCAGTCATATTTATTGAGGCAGAAAGTACAATGCTGATTGCCAGGAGCTGAGGAGAGGGAGAATGGTGAGTTGTTATTTAATGGGTATAAAACTTCAGCTTTGCAAGATGAAAAGTTTTGGATATTGGTTGTACTTAACATTATAAAATTGTACACGTGAAAATAGTTAAGATGATCAATTTGTGTTACATATATATCCATAATATAAAATTCAAAAAAAAATCTTAAAAGATACTATCCATTTCTGAACACGTTACGTGGGAAAATTGTCACAGTAGAAAAAATCCAGTCCTGAAACTGAGAATCTTGGTATGTTCTTATACTGATCTTTGGCTTCAATTTTACTCTAGGGTAGTTCCATATTCTAAATGGTAAAGTAGTAATCCATATTCTGAAAGGATAGCCCCATATCCTGCAAGTCTCTGAGTCTGTAGGAGAAATCTGGCCAAGAAGAAATGACATAAAAATCTTTTGTAACATACCCATATTGGACTGAATTGAGTACTCTTAACAATTGTCATTTAAAAGAGAACATACATCTAAATAGACATTTAAATATGGTAACTGAAATGCAAAGAAGAAAAAAGAACGTAGCAGCCCTGAAAATCTCAGCTTCCGAGCTTCCAATTCCTAGTTCCAAGGCATAGTCTGAGCATTCTCTCTGAGAATGAATGTACTGAATGATGTCCCTCTTAAGGCATTATTTGACTGAAAGTCAAAGTATCATCTGAATGAGCCTAATCCTCTGTCAGAATTCTCTCATTCCCTCTGCTATCCAAAAGAAAAGAGCCCAGCCTTCACCGGTTCCTTTCAAAAGCAGATGCTCATGTTTAGTTGACGCATTTTTCCCCCAAGACCCATTCAAAAGACTAAGACTTCAACATTCTAAGGGAGACAAACTTATTAATACTTGAGAACAAAAATATTTTAATGGTCAGTTCCAGCTGCCAAATAAAGATTACTTCTTATTTATCTTACATTCAATCCCCAAGCATACTAAATATTTGAGCATAACCATATTTAATATGCCTTTCCCTTTTTCACTTCAAAGGCAAGATAATCACTATAATATTTTTGAATAACTACCCCAGACAGTAAATATCCTCTCCTTTTCCTTTCTCTTCTTCAGGAAAAATAAACAAAATAGAACTTTAGAATATACTGCTACTTTTCAAAAAAAATAAACCAGACCTGCTCCAGTTGACTTAAAACCCTATATCAACCTTTTACCTGCCTATAGTAACTGAAAACAACCTGTTGAAGAGCTAAATCTTCAGAGCTGTTCTCAACTCCATGATGTATGCATTTGCAATTCACTTGGTTCAACCATCGCACCCATTTGCTTCCCATCTTTCTGATACACAGAGATATAAATCATCTAGCTCCAAACTATAATATTTCATTACCTTTTTACATTTTACTACTAAGAGGCACAGGGATGTGAGCTTCTATATCAGATACATCTTTTTTCAAAATAATTTCCAGAAGCATAAAAAAATTTCTAATCCACTGAAAAAAATCTACATATAATACTTCAGTACACAAATACCTGGTAATGCTGAGAGTTTACATTAGAATTTAGAATATACTTACATACAGTTAATATATGCACTCTCGTTCAATTTAACTATCTCATGAAATGTTTCAAGAAGTATATATCAGAGACCTAAAGAACTTATGCTAGTTGTTCAAAGTTGCAAAAATATTAACAGATTGACTTGGGATTAAGACCCAGTTCATAATTTCAAGACCTGCACTCTTTTGTTTGAATGAAATATGTTGCCACTTATTGTTAACAATTAAATTAATATTTTGGAAATGAGCAATGATTCAGAAATGTCTATTTTTTCACAGTAAATTACTAAGGAAAATTAAATAATCACAATATATGTAAATTTAATAGAATCATCATGATTCCTATGCTGTAATCATATATTGTACTCATAAATTTAGAGAACTTCAATACCTATTTATTTGTATTATTACAAAAAAAAAAAAAAAACTGAATTCTATATGAAAGGAAGGAAGGAAGAAAAAGACAGACAGACTCCAATACAAGCTCCTCAGTCTCATCTCAAAACATTCCATAATCATTTGAAAAACTAGTTTAAAGTCATGGCTGTTTCATTGCAGTGAGTTTTATATGTGTCATAAAGCCTACTGCTTTGAAATTTTTAGATCTAATTTTCATTCCTAGATAAGAACTGAAAGACAAATTACTTTCAAGCAGCAACTCAGCTCTATTCACCTTTTTCAGAATGCTCTGGAACAGTCTAGGAGCTTCCAGAACACAGGATGTTAATGATGTCTATTTTTAAATGTTTGCTCTTCCCATTGTATGAGGCACTGGAGTATTCCGACTTTGTGATTTTGGTGCATGACCTGTGACTGCAAGTGTTCTTAACAGTAGCAATGGTTGCAAGATGAACACTATTCTCTAAATAAAGACTGTTCAATAGCCTTCTTTTTAAGCAAGTTTTATTTATTTTACTTCTCAACTGATACCCCTACTGAATATGAACATAACCACTGAGCATTTAGGAGCTCTGCTCTCTAGGGCTGTACATTTTCTATAAATCCCATACGTGGAACTCTCTATCAGGGAGCTTCATTGTAGCCAAAATAGAGAAAGTATAAAAATATTTTATTAAAAAAAGGCAAAAAAACCCCGTAACTATATAGATCAAGTTCAGAGATATATACAAACTCTGTGGTTATTTTCTCTTATAGATGTGCTTCAACAAGAAGACTGATTAAATACAGTACACATTTGATTCGTCCACTGGTTTTTATTTCTAGCATTGCAATTTTTAAAAAATTTATTTTTAAATCACAATTTACTACAGTATTTTTTATAATCTAAAATTCAATCCAAATGAATAATTAAATAAATATTGTGACAACTTATCTTTAACAGTTTTTATATTCTCTCATCTTTCACCTTTGAAAACATGTTTCAAGTTCTGGTATTCTATCAGATGTTTCATCCTTTCTGTTATGCCTAAAATTTCAGAAGTACAGTTTACAAAGATAGTTCTGAGAAAAATAAGAAATGTTGTGCAACTTTTAAAATCAAATTTCAAAAGTACTGTCATATATGGGATAAAATTTAGTATCACAAATAATGCTACAGAACTACATTAGCTCCCTTCTACATGGTAAAATAATAAGGACAAAACAAAGAAGTTTTATAGCAAAAAAAAAAAAGGTTATGAATATTTCTGGCTTTGCTTCCAACAGAAAGGAATCTCAGCTGAATAACTTCATGGAGATTTTCAAGGTATTGATTTTGCCCACAATCTGATACACTTTGTGAAAATGTACATCAGCTACTGCAATAGTAACAGCAGCCAAGGTAAGATCTGCTGATGCCGCTACAGAATCCAGTACCCCGAAACATGCATGTTCTTTCTTTCTCTCTCTGTTTCTGTGTCTCTGTCTATGTCTTTCTCTATCTCCTGAGCAGCCCACATTATACAGGGGATTGGACCTCTTTCACTATATTGTAAATACGAAGAATCTGCAATAGCAATTTTCCCATGATTTTGGATTTACTTGGATTCAGTAAATTAAGCATATTAGAAGGCATCACAGAGGTGAGAAAAGAAAATTAGTGGAAAGAGCTGTCACTATGCTATGAATCCCCACCCTACTCACGTGTGGGGAGTGAGGAGGGTGTATCCTTTTAACAAATCCAGAAGGAGTCATTAAAAAAAAAATCAGAGATTTTTGAAATGCATTCAGTGAATTACTTAGACTTCTGCCTAGGATATTGGGACTGGCCTATAGTGCCAGACTTGGAAGGGAAGAGAAATGCTTGAGTTTTTTGTCAAAATCAGGTTTGTGTTAGAAGAGAGAGAAAACTAGATTGAAGTTGTGTTGAGTCCTGTCTAACAGAGCCACCTAGACTGGCATCAGGCAGAAAGTCTAGAGGTCAGAGGTTACCCAGTGACTGCAGAAGGAGAATCATAAAACAGTAAAAAAAATTACTGTTTTTTCCCTTTCTATACTTTATTCTTTGGAAGTGAGTCACTAGGTCCAGCCAACACTCAAGTGTGGGAGGTTGGGGAGAGAAGGGTTGTATTTTATCTCTTGGAGTATGGGTCACTCGAAACAGGTATCTATCTGCCTGGATGAAGAAAACAAAGAGAGAGGTCCGAGAGAGAACTCCTGGTCCCCGCAAAAGTGTCCATGAGATTCAGCTTTACAAATGGTGAGGGCTTGAAGTCATCCTAGAGGGCTTGAAGTCAACTTATTATCCAGTTCAGATAAGAATTATTTAACTCAACTTTTTTTTTTCTTCTCCATTTCCTACCTCTGTGAAGTCTAAAGCCACAGCTAAAACGTGGAGGCAGGAGAAGGAAAAAGCAGCTTAAAATCTAAGAAAAAGAGACGTCAACCACACTACATCCTCATTCACACAGCAGGTTCAAGCTGGAGCAAGGAGGGAGGAACAACGGCAGCCAACTGAATTTCACAGTTCTGGGATTATAAATGAGACTGGGATGTTTTAATTTCTTGTTTGAGACTTCTTTCAGGATAAAATTTCCATAATATAGCATTCTGTCTAGTTTTTTAAAGTGGGCAGAAAAATCATGAGCCTGCTTCAGTTTTTAAACCAAGGGCCAGGAAATATTGCCCCTAATTAAAAGTTTAAAGGAAAAGCAAAGAACAAAATCAACTCAATGTGTTTACTAAGCAGATCAGTTACATGTACATTTTATAAAGTTGACCTACGAGCCACTGAAAAGAGGCAATATTCCTTAATACTGTGGACAGGAAATTCCCAGGGCAGCGTCTGATACGCCCTTCTGAGTCTTTTGGTCTTCCTCCATCACTCTGCATAAAGGACTACAGTACTCTGACCAGGCATGCATCGTTTCCCATTTATTCAGGAAAAGGGGCTCTGTCACCACGAGAAAGGTGGAAGAAGTGAAAGATAGACAAAAGCAGCAAATGTCCACCAGGATAAGTATCATCCTAACGTCGTGAGTGTATTGGTTAAGTAACTAGATGCTTGAAATTAAAAGTTCTAGAGTTAGTAAGTGAAAGAAAGAATATCATTATACGCTGCTCCTATGGTCTTTCTTCTACGTGGCAGCGATCTAGTGAAGTGTTTGTAATGACTTATACAAAGTGAATTTAATAGAATTATTTATGAGTTCAATATTTTTCTAAATTAAAATTAAACTTTTTTGTTCTATCAAGGGATCTCTAAAAATTTACAGGATGAGAAATAAAATTCAGATTATATCACATTAGAATTTACATTTAAATTAATCTTATGTACATCCTGAATTCATTTCATAACTAAATGTTTGTCTTCTGCACCTAAGTGGGTTTATATTAAACATCATAAATAATTTTTCCCCTCTTGATTTATGATCACTGAAAAATATACATGTAAAACATATACATTTATTATCCATGTTATATATATACATACATATATATTAGGACTACTTACAGATTGCCAAGAAAATCCCCATCCATTAGAAAAAAAAATACTTTCCTGATGAGGTTTAGGTTAAAATTTTGGCTAGCTAGGAGTTCCTGATTTTTCTGCTTCAATTTTCCCACAGAAAGATATTAAAAACTAGGAAAAAACAAAGCCACCAAAGCTGTGAAAATCAGGATAAAGAGCCAAGCACCTGCCTGACTCCAGATGGAATTTCCAGTAAGTAAAGGTTAGATGAAGCCATTAAACAGAATCATTCAGGAGAAGGTAATAAATTATGTCTATCAAACCTTAATGCATATTCTTACCTCAGAGACATGGTACCATCAAGTGAAGCAAAGTAAGTCATTGTTTAATGAGTAGGACAGTTTTCTAAGCAGCTCAAAGCCATTCTCTGTTACCCTCTATTCCTACAACTGGGACTACAAATCTAATAGTCAACAGATTCTATGACAAAACTGGACTGGAATTAACAAATTACTCCCCAGATAGAAGTCAGTAGCAATGCAAGATGAAGGCAAGAATAACCAAGAGAAGAGTGCATACTGTCGGGGCTACAGTTTTCACAATTGCTTCAAATTATCCTAAAATTAATTCCTGTTTACACAATGACATACCCAATCAGTGAGAGCAGGAGGGTAGTGTTTGCCAATTTCTGCACTATAAAATTACTGTTTTTTCCCTTTCTATACTTTATTCTTTGGAAGTGAGTCACTAGGTCCAGCCAACACTCAAGTGTGGGAGGTTGGGGAGAGAAGGGTTGTATTTTACCTCTTGGAGTATGGGGTACTTACATAAATTATTTAAAATTTTTCTAAATAAAGATTTGTCTCTCCTTCCTCACTTATTCAATCACTATTCTGTGTCAGTCTGGACACATATATATTAATTTTATACTTTCAGTTATAATCCAATGTGTATTTGTTTTATTGCTTAAATTGTCCCAGCTTTGGCCATTGGGATAACCCTACCCTTTTGATTTTTTTCCAGCACTTTCTTACTTTTTAACTTTCTATCACTATAAGATGTTCTAGATTCATGCTGTATTTTCTTTGCCCCAGTACTAGAATGAATCGTTTTTCCAAGGAGCTCTGGTTTATTTTATAGGAAAAGGACATTTAAAAACCAAGAGCTGCGTCTCGGCCTGACTGAGCTTATAGCTACAATTAATAAACTGCTTATTGCTGGTAATGATGGTGACATAAAATGCAATATCAAGGATTGTGAACTAGTGTAAAATGAATGTGTGTGGTGTGTGTGTTTTTATATATAATTCATCTCTGATTTGGTAATATATTGGTAAATTCTTTGGTATAATAAAATTGCCTCATATACTCTTCTTTCTTGTTCACTATTTTAGTAATAGTATCTTTAAAATCCCTAGCCTTACCATGGCACAGCATTTGGTAAATAAACTATATTTTATAGACACCTCAATTGTTTGTGGCTAGAAATAAATGAAATGTTGGAATAGCTAGTGAGTTACAGAATGATACGCTTTGTACCATTAAGCTGGCAAAAATAAAAGATATTTAACATCCTTCAGTAGTAAGATAAAATCATCCCACTTTACGTGCAGTTTTAACAGAGGATAAAATAAAGATGAGAGATTCTGAAAAGTCAGAGAGAAATAAGAAGTTACTTTAAAAAGTCACGATGATTAACATACCCATTCAAGGTTTTGTCTTTGGTCAAATTCCACAATATTTCCTATATTCTTTTAGTGAGATCAGAAAGAAAAATATCTATTAAGTAACATAACTTACTTAGCAAGGAAAAGAATGAGATCAATACTTTCCTAACTTTTTCTTTTCTTTTCTTACTAAGGCTCTGATTTCTGTAGCCCTGTTTTCACAGGTAAAGTTAGCAATAGAGTACTAACTATCCATAACAAATTTTGAGAAATAACATGATTTTCCACCTATCTAAGCAAAAGAGGGCTTTAGAGCCATACTTTACGGTTCCCTTTCTGTTATTTGTGCATTCTCTTGGGGACTAGGAAATCATTTTTATTATTGTTCTTGTCCTTTTCTATTTGGCATTATTGATTTATTTCTACTCCATTTATTCCTGTGCACAGATTGAACGAGGACTGATTTATTTAATTTGTTGTTTGTCAGAAACATCACTAGTGGTGATAAAAGTATGGCTTAGAGAATAGAATTTGCTAGCTAGGCTTAACTACGTGTTACCCCTAAATTCTTTCAAAAAATAAAAATAAGTTTGTACAATAACAGAAGTTACTTTCCCAAGAATCATTTCTTAGCAAAAGCTTGATCAGCTTACACTAATTCATATGTGCATCCTCTGAAAACTTATTAAATTATAAAATGAGCAAGAGTGATCTTGTTTGCAGGATAAGAAGGGGCATACTACTTTAAATGTATGAAGCTTGAAAACATTGTAAGTACAATGAATAAGTCCTATCAGATTTCCTCAGATTAAAAAAAGTTAATTTTATATTATTTTTAATATATTGGTTTATAAAGCTTACTAGACAAATTATTTCATGTTCATATTGTAACAGACAGTGAAGAACAGGATTATTTAGATACAATGTACACACTATCTTAGCTTAAATATTTAACTTAAATAAATGTATATGAATTTAAATATACATTAAATTAAGTTTAATCCCTCTTGTAGAATGGAAGGTTCAGGAAGGCAAGGATTTTTGACCCATTTTGTTCAAAGCTGTAGCCCCAATACCTGGTATTAAATAGGTGCACAAATGAATAAATAAAATGCAGGAAAAATTATCATTATCCCCATATCAGGGATAAGAAAAGCAAAGTACATACCCATTAATTGAATTAAAAATATGACTTAATTTTCTGACCTGATATCATACGAAAAAACTAGGTTTCAGATTGGAAATGATTTGTTCTTGTGGGTAATTTAATTTTAGGAATCAGAACCAGTGACATCTCTAGAATAAGTAAAAGGGACAAAGATTTCACAGGAATTGCAAGGATAATTTTTCTGGAAGATTCATTTGCATTGCAAACTTTAACTTATATTATATGCTTAAATTACATGGTCTTAGTAGGTTGGATAGAGATTATTTAGAGGTAAAGGAGAGATAACTCCAGCCACCAAAATATCTTTTGCACTTACTCCCTTTTTCTCTCACTGACTGGAGAATCAGAGAGAGGATATGCCACGTAGGTAGTAATAACAAGACACACAGGGAAAGACAGAGAAGATGGCGGAGTAGAAGGACGCTCGCAGGTCACCCTCTCCCACAAATACACCAAGACCCACATCTACAGACCCACTCAGCCAACCAGAGCACCTGCAGAACTCCGACAGAACATCGCCCTCTTCAAAAGATAAAGACGCCAAAAATCTGGTAGGAGAAAAGGAAAAAAGAAATAACAAAAGGCAAAGCAGCGCGGGACGGGTCCCGCGGGGAGGGAGCGGCAAAGGAGGACTGGTGCTCGTTCGCTGGGTCTCCCTTCTCCAACTGAGAGGCCAGAGGGACTGAGGGGGAGCCTCCAAGGCTCAGATCTGTACAGAGCAGCCCTTGACTGACAGAACTAAGTTAAACGGGCACAGAGCGTCCCCCCACACCCAGCCTGAGACACAGCCGGCAGCGGCGGGCAGGGCCAGGCTGCACAACCCGGACAGAGGACGGGGGCGGCTGCACGGAGGCAGCCCCGGGGGAACGCAAGGGGCTGCGCGCCGTGACTGTGGGTGCACAGGGCAGATCAACCTGGGCCCTCCATAAAACAGCAAGGTTGATGTGCTCTCGGGGGAAGGGTGCACACCCCCATCTCTGAAAACGCGCGGAAAGTTTTCGGGGGAAGAGAGGCGGGGCTCAGGCACAGCCGCCATATCCTCCGGCGCTTAGGGGGCGGGGACGAAACCGAAACCCGCATCCCCACCGAAGGGCTTAGCAGCCTCAAAGGCCAGACTGAGTCTGGCCTGCAGCCCGGGGCAGATAGGATCCTTCCATCCTGGTCCCTCAGAGAACTTGCTCCACAAAGACAAACAAGGAGCTGGGTTCTGGCTCGGAGCAGGGACAGGGCTGTCCCTCGGTCTTACCCGAGCCCACCTGCAGAGCGCCGACCAGGGAGGAGCGCGCAGCAGCACACAGCAGCGGAGCTACCGGTGGCGCAGGTAGAGGGAGAGCGGCCCCCGCCTTTCGGGCAGGAACACAGACCTGACCAAGGTGCTGGGAGGGGGCACGACCCGCACGCCTACCCGGCCAGTCTGCAACATCTGACTGCGGCATCCGGAGGGGCAGCGACCCGCCCGCCCACAGCAGAGGAGAGCTGCACCTGACCCAGTGTTAGGAGGAGGCGCTATCTGCTTGCCGACAGGTGCTGGGAGCAGCACAGAAGAGGGCGCCAACGGAGGGCCTCTGAAAACACCAAGCTGAGCTTCCAAAACAGGACGAAGACAGAAAGACTTCACATTAAAAGCACACAGACTCCAGGAGAACACCGACAACCCCCCCCCCCTTTTTTAAATCTGTTTTTACCTGTTCTATTTTCTATTACTCTCTTAATTTTTACTTCTTAATTCATTTCTATTTCTCTTGGGTTTTGATGTCCTGTTACTGATTAGACACAGGTTTCAAATACATCTATTCATCTCCCCCCCCCCCTTTTTTTGTAAAGGTTTTAGAAGGACGTCTCAACCTGATTAATACTCTGCTTCAACTCGCTCTTCTATTATTCATTATACACTGTTTTCAAACCCTCTTTCTCCCTTCTTTTAAAATTCTTTCTCTCTCCCTTATTTTTTTTTCTTTTTTTCCTAAGTTCTATTCCTAAATAGGCATTAGATAGATAAAATCCTTAAGGACCAAAATAAACAACTGATACTCCATAAACCACAGTGCCAAAGAGGTATGAGCAAGATGAAGAAGCAGAAAAACCTTTCCCAATTAAAAGAACAAGAGAAATCCCCTGAAAGAAAGATCAACGAAATAGACATCGATAGCCTACTAGATCAAGATTTCAAAAAACGAGTGATCGAATTGCTGAAGGAATTAAAAGAGATAGTGTTTAGAGATATAAAATATGTCAAAAATGAAACTGAAGCTATAAAGAAGAGCCAAGTAGAATGGGTAAACTCATTGACAGAGATGAGGAATGATCTAATAGCTGTGCAAAGCCGACTAGATAATGCAGAGGAACGAATTAGTGATCTAGAAGACAGGGCGATAGAAAGCACCCATTCAGAAGAACTACAAGATAAGCAAATAAAAAATAATGAAAATAGCATAAGGGACCTATGGGATAATATAAAGCGTCCCAATCTTCGCATAATAGGGGTCCCAGAAGGAGAAGAAAGATCAAAGGGGATTGAAAAGGTTTTTGAAAAAATCATGACTGAAAACTTCCCAAACTTAAAGAAGGAATCAGATATCCAAGTACAGGTAGCTCAGAGGGTCCCAAACAGGAAGAACCCAAATAGACCCACACCAAGACACATCATAATCAAGATGGCCAGAGTCAAGGATAAAGAAATGATTCTAAAGGCAGCAAGAGAAAAGCAAAGAGTAAGTTACAAGGAAACCCCCATAAGGCTCTCAGCTGATTTCTCTACACAAACACTACAGGCCAGAAGGGAGTGGCAAGATATATTCAAAGCCCTGAATGAAAAAAAGATGCAGCCTAGGATCCTTTATCCAGCAAGGCTATCCTTTAGGATAGAAGGAGAAATAAAGAGTTTCACAGACAAAAAAAAAAAGCTGCAGGAGTTTAGCAACACTAAACCCATGCTAAAAGAAATATTGAAAGGGCTATTCTAAATAGAAAAGCAGCAGGATGCTACAGAAATGAGAAACACACAACTGGAAAGGTGATAACTCATGAATTACAAATAAAGTAAACAAGAAATTATAAAAGAAGACATACAAATCACTGAGAGTGGGAGAGGGAGGCAGGGAAATATAGAATATTTTTTTTTCTTTTTTAAATTTTTTTAACAGTAGGATGGGTTTGAGATCATGTTACTATCAGTTTAATAAAAACAGTTATAGTAATGGGTTAATACATTTACAAAAAAGGGCAACCACAAGCCAAAAATTTACAAAGGAGTCACAAAAATTAAATAAAATCCATGAAAATACAAAGGAAAATTACCAAACCACAAAAGGAAGAAGAAAGTAACAAAGAGTATATACCAATTCAACTGCAAAGATAAGTTCAAAATGGCAATAAACATACATCTATCATTAATTACTGTAAATGTTAATGGACTAAATGCTCCAGTCAAAAGACACAGAGTAGCAGACTGGATAATAAAAGCAAGAACCTTCAATATGCTGCATACAAGAGACCTACTTTAGGGAGAAGGACACATACAGATTGAGAGTGAAAGGATGGAAAAGGATATTCCATGCAAATGGAAAAGCCAAAAAAGCAGGTGTTGCAGTACTGATTTCAGACAAAACAGACTTTAAAACAAAGGCCATAAAGAAAGATAAAGAAGGACATTTTATAATGATTAAAGGAGTGATACAAGATGAGGATATTACACTCGTTAATATATATGCACCCAATATAGAAGCACCTAAGTACATACAAGAATTACTAACAGAGATAAAGGGGGATATTGATGGGAATACAATCATAGTTGGAGATTTTAACACTGCATTAACATCACTAGACAGATCTTCCAGACAGAAAATAAACAAGGCAACAGAGAAATTAAATACTACAATAGAAAAACTAGATTTGATGGATATTTTCAGAGCATTACACCCCCCAAAAATAGGATATACATTCTTTCCAAGTGCACATGGAACATTTTCCAGGATCAATCATGTACTTGGGCACAAAAGAAACCTCAACAATTTTAAGAAGATAGAAATTATCTCAAGCATCTTTACTGACCACAATGCCATGAAACTGGAAATCAACAACAGAGAAACAAAGCAGAAAATAAGGAAAGCATGGAGATTAAACAATATGTTATTGAAAAAACAATGGATCAATGAGGAAATCAAAGCTGAAATTAAAAAATACCTTGAGACAAATGATAATGAAAGCACAACCACTCAAAACCTATGGGACACAGCAAAGGCAGTGCTAAGAGGGAAGTTTATAGCGATACAGGCCTTCCTCAAAAAAGAACAACAATCTCAAATAAACAATTTAACCCACCACCTGAATGAATTAGAAAAAGAAGAACAAAAAGCCCCAAAAAGCAGCAGAAGGAAGGAAATAATAAAGATCAGAGAGGAATTAAATACAATAGAGATTAACAAGACCATAGAAAAAATCAACCAAACCAAAAGCTGGTTTTTTGAAAAAGTAAATAAAATCTACAAACCTCTGGCCAAACTCACAAAGAAGAAAAAAGAGAGAGCACAAATTAGCAAAATAAGAAAGGAAAATGGAGAAATTACAACAAACAAAATAGAAATACAGAATATCATACGAGAATATTATGAAAAACTATATGGAACCAAATTGGATAACCTAGAGGAGATGGACAAGTTTCTGGAAACATACTGTCCACCAAAACTGAATCAAGAAGAATCTGAACACTTGAACAATCCGATCACTAGAAAGGAAATAGAAATAGCAATTAAAAACCTCCCTACAAATAAAAGTCCAGGACCAGACAGCTTCACCAGGGAATTCTACCAAACATACAAAGAACTCATACCAGTCCTTCTCAAACTCTTCCAGACGATTGAAAAGGAGGGAATACTCCCAAACTCATTCTATGAAGCCACCATCACCCTGATACCAAAACCAGGCAAAGACACTACAAAAAAAGAGAATTATAGGCCAATATCACTGATGAACATAGATGCCAAAATCCTCACCAAAATTTTAGCAAATAGAATCCAACAACACATAAAAAAGATTATACATCATGACCAAGTGGGGTTCATCCCAGGGACACAAGGCTGGTTCCACATACGCAAATCAATCAATGTAATACATCACATCAACAAGAGAAAGGACAAAAACCACATGATCATCTCAATCGATGCAGAAAAAGAATTTGATAAAATTCAACACCCATTTATGATAAAAACTCTCGCCAAAGTGGGTATAGAGGGAACATATCTCAACATAATAAAAGCTGTATATGACAAACCTACAGCCAGCATAGTACTCAACGGTGAAAAACTCAAAAGCTTCCCACTAAAACCTGGGATAAGACAAGGATGCCCACTATCACCACTCCTATTCAACATAGTCCTGGAAGTCCTAGCCACAGCAGTCAGGCAAGAGAAAGAAATAAAAGGGATCCAAATTGGAAAAGAAGAGGTAAAAGTGTCATTATATGCTGATGACATGTTACTATATATAGAAAACCCTAAAAGGTCCACACAAAAGCTACTAGAGCTGATTGAAGAATTCAGCAAGGTAGCAGGTTACAAAATTAACGTTCAAAAATCAGTTGCATTTCTTTACACTAACGATAAATCAACAGAAGAAGAAAGTAAAGAAACTATCCCCTTTAAAATAGCACCCAAAGTAATAAAATATCTGGGAATAAATCTAACCAAGGAGGTGATAGAATTATACACAGAAAACTATAAACCACTGATGAAGGAAATTAAAGAAGACTTTAAAAAATGGAAAGATATTCCATGCTCTTGGATTGGAAGAATCAATATTGTTAAAATGGTCACACTGCCCAAGGCAATCTACAGATTTAATGCAATCCCTATCCAATTACCCAGGACATATTTCACAGAACTAGAACAAATCATAATAAAGTTTATATGGAAACATCAAAGACCTAGAATTGCCAAAGCATTACTGAAGAGAAAGAAAGAGGCTGGAGGAATAACTCTCCCAGACTTCAGACAATACTATAGAGCTACAGTCATCAAGACAGCATGGTATTGGTACCAAAACAGACATATAGACCAATGGAACAGAATAGAGAGCCCAGAAATGAATCCGCAAACTTTTGGTCAACTCATCTTCGACAAAGGAGGCAAGAATATACAATGGAATAAAGACAATCTCTTCAGCAAATGGTGTTGGGAAAACTGGACAGCAGCATGTAAAACAATGAAGCTAGAACACTCCCTTACACCATATACAAAAATCAACTCAAAATGGATTAAAGACTTAAACATAAGACAAGATACAATAAATCTCCTAGAGGAAAACATAGGCAAAACATTATCTGACATACATTTCAAAAATTTTCTCCTAGAAGAAATAAAAGCAAGAATAAACAAATGGGACCTAATGAAACTTACAAGCTTCTGCACAGCAAAGGAAACCAGAAGTAAAACAAGAAGAAAACCTACGGAATGGGAGAAAATTTTTGCAAGTGAAACCGACAAAGGCTTGATCTCCAGAATATATAAGCAGCTCATACGACTCAATAAGAAAAAAATAAACAACCCAATCCAAAAATGGGCAGAAGACCTAAACAAGCAATTCTCCAAGGAAGACATACAAATGATCAAAAAGCACATGAAAAAATGCTCCATATCACTAATTATCAGAGAAATGCAAATCAAAACTACAATGAGGTATCACCTCACACCAGTCAGAATGGCCCTCATTCAAAAATCTACAAATGACAAATGCTGGAGAGGCTGTGGAGAAAGGGGAACCCTCCTACGCTGCTGGTGGGAATGCAGTTTGGTGCAGCCAGTATGGAAAACAGTGTGGAGATTCTTCAAAAGACTAGGAATAGACTTACCATGTGACCCAGGAATCCCACTCCTGGGCTTGTATCCAGAAGGAAATCTACTTCAGGATGACACCTGCACCCCAATGTTCATAGCAGCACTATTTACAATAGCCAAAACATGGAGACAGCCTAATTGTCCATCAACAGGTGACTGGATAAAGAAGAAGTGGTATATTTATACAATGGAATACTACTCAGCCATAAAAACCGACAACATAATGCCATTTGCAGCAACATGGATGCTCCTGGAGAATGTCATTCTAAGTGAAGTAAGCCAGAAAGAGAAAGAAAAATACCATATGAGATCGCTCATATGTGGAATCTAAAAAACAAAAACAAAAACAAACAAACAAAATCAAAGCGTAAATACAGGACAGAAATAGACTCACAGACAGAGAATACAGACTTGTGGTTACCAGGGGGGTGGAGGGTGGGAAGGGATAGACTGGGATTTCAAAATTGTAGAATAGATAAACAAGATTACACTGTATAGCACAGGGAAACATACACAAAATGTTATGATAACTCACAGAGAAAAAAATGTGACAATGAGTGTGTATATGTCGATGAATGACTGAAAAATTGTGCTGAACACCGGAATTTGACACAACATTGTAAAATGATTATAAATCAATAAAAAATGTTAAAAAAAATAAAAAAAAAACAAATTCCATTAAAAAAAAAAAGACACACAGACTATTCCCTTCCATTCTCTGAGCCATGTAAGTTCTTTTAAGTGTTCGAGAAAGTGTTGTACTTTCTGTTTCCTTCAGCCTAGAAAAGGAGAAGTGTGAGTTTGACACCAGCAGCAGGTGCAGTCCAGGGAGTATTAAGAAAGCACCAGAGTAACAGAGGAGGGCGTGCAAGCTAGAAATTGTGGAAATCTGGTTTAGATTATGTTGATACCCTAGCATGGTTTATAAGAATAAGATAGGTCTCTGTTATCATTCAGTTTTGTCTAATTAGTATTGCTAGCGAGTCCTCTTTAGTATACAAATCCAGACTTGCTTACCAAGGTGAGCAGACCTAAGGAACTGCAGCAGAATATATTTTCCAAAGGGCATCCAAAACGCTCTTCTGCAATGTGACCTTGCTCTTCCTCCTTCAAGAGATGTAGTCTCATTCCCCTTTCTTGAACCTCAGCGGGATTTTCTGGCTTGCTTTACCAACAGAATGTGGCAGAAGGGATAATACGGACCTTCCAAAGCTAGGTCATAAGAAGTGTACAGCCCTCTGCCTGGGACTCTTAGAATGCTTCTTCTTGAGAAACTCCCTCTGGGAATTCAGACACCATGCTGTGAGAAGCCAGCATCAACTTCCAGTCATGAGAGTCATCCTCCCTGGACCTATAGCTCAGTCAGGCCTTCAGATGACACCAGCTCTAGCTCACAACTTATTGCAACAAATGGGAAAAGCCAACGGAGAACTACCCAGCTGAACCTAGTCAACCCACAGAATCATGAGAGAGAAAAAAAATTTTTTTAAGCCATTAAACACTTCAATATTTTGATAGATAGCAAAGGGCAATACAAATAGGAACAAAGCTCTTTTAACTCATTAAGAATGTAAAATATTTCAGGGTATTGAATAAACAAGGCCTTCCAGGGTACCAGCTCATTCACAGAACAACTCATGCATAAAATCTTAATACCATCCAAATGAGTGACCTGAGTATAAGCACATGATTACAGGATGCACGGTGTTTTTCAGTAGAATGCTGTTTTCTTCTTAATCAAGTGGTTTGCATTCACTAGAGGAGCTTTCTTGCTAGAATCAATTTGAGGACTCATGCTGTGGTGGCTGCTTTACTGTGTATTTTATATTCTCATCTGTTGCTAGGTAAGTGGAAAAGCAGCAACGGCACTCATTAGTAGTAAGCCTTTTACTATTATGAGTTGTTACTTCACATCCATCAACAGAGTGGTGTCAGTTATAAGTGGGGCCTAAATTTCTATCTTCATGCATTTAAGAGACATAGAACATAGCTTAATGATTCATTCCTAAGTTATTTACAGTAATCAGTTCAAAAGCGACATTACCTCGACACAGGATCTAAGTAGGGAGTCATCTGTTTTTACTGTCTTATTTCTTCCCATCCTCACAGATGCTCCTTCTCACATGTCCTAAAAGTGCACACATCTCTTCTATTGAGGATGAAAGAGTAATTACTGAAGACTGTCTAAAAATCTGTTTTTGCATAAAGAACAGCATCACCTCATTGCTATCTCTGTTCAACTAGTGGTCAGTGGATGGGAGAAGGAAAAAATAAATAAGTGTTTGTATGTGTGTGTGTGCGCGCGTGTGTGTGTGTGTGCGCACACAAGTGTATTTGATACTTATAGCATCTGGTTACCTCAAAATTCAAACTGAAAAACCTCATTTTGTTCAAGATGAAATACAGAGCAGCAGTCTCTGGGCACCACTTTGAAAGTCTATCTAGAGGCTTTAACATGGTAACCTGCCAAACTTCATAACTATCCAACTTTAAACATGAGCAAGCTACTCATTTGCACATGCCAACATATATGAAAGGGTAACACAAGAAGATATTAGGTAATCAGGAACAGAAAAGCACAAAAGGGAAATTTGTTATTTATTATAGAGCATAGATCAAGACATATTGCTCCTAGCTTAAGAAAAAAAAAACAAACAAAAACTTCTTTCAAATAGATTCAGGTAAGTATTTTCCCAAAGAATTTATTCTGTTTCCTACTGTCCCTAAAAATGTAAAAGCTAAAAGCTATTCATCCCAAAGGCATTAATTATCTGAAAAATTTTTGTTAAGTAGCATCTATGTATACACATTATAAAAGATGTTGTGAAATATTAAAAAAAAAAAAAAAGTAGGGCATGTTCTCTGGCCTCACCAAAACGAAAGACAAAGTTAGGCTGAACTAAATAAATACTAAAGATATGAAAATTATAGTGCCATATCCAAGTACAGTCTTCCAGATGTGACCTAAGGCTGGTTTAAGTTGCAGGTTTCAGAATGCTGAAGACAACCCACCACGCAGCCCAAGGATTCCTGCACACTCTTGCTCTGTAGTAAAGAACGCAAGGTCCTGGTCTTTCTTCCCCTGGTCCAGTCCATTTTACAGGGTTGATTTGCCTTGTTTTGTTTTCAAGTGAGCAACACTGAGGGATGAAGTAACATCTCTTTTCAAAGAACAGCCAGCCTTATTTCCACTCACTACAAAAGCAGTATATCTCCCAAGTGGTGGTTCTCTCTCCTCCAACCTGTAACACAGCCCACAATCCATGCAGACATCCATCATGGGCCCTCTACAGCCCCCATGTATAGCTGTTAGTCAAAATACAGGATGTCTAGTTAAACCTGAATATTAGATAAACAATGGACTTCTTTCATGTCTCAAATATTGATTGTACATATGTACAATGATAAAATACTTAACTAGAATTCAAATTTCACTTTTTTTTTTTTGGTTGCTAAATTTGGCAAGCTTATCTCCATGGTACATGGTGAACATGAGAACCAACAAAAACAAACATGAAGCTCTGGCTACTGCTTTTGCTTTTGCTGTGAGTGGTAAAGTCCTTTGTTGCTGACCAATGAGCCTCATGTCTTCCCAGCATTCGTGATATAGTAACAGGCTAACATGTTACCCTGTAAGGATGGAAAACTCTGAGATTCTGCATAGTTCCTCATACAGAGAAAGGCAGCTTTGTTTGTACTGTGCTGTTTTAGTAGTTTACAGCTAAGAAGAAGAAAGGCAGGGGGTTTTCTAGACATGGAAACTGAGCTGAAATGGAACACTTTTTAGAGAATAAAAAGAAAATAAAGCTGCATATTCAGAAAAAATAAAGTCATAGAGGGTCTTGAAATTGTTGAGAAACAATTCTCTACTGTTTCTCTATTGCACTTTTCACAAGCAGAGGCACTTTTCACAAGCAGAGGCACTGACTGTTTTCATTTGTTAACTAACTTTTCAAGAATGTAGAGTGAACAGCCTTGAAAGATACAATAAATACTTCCGGAGCAAAGGGCAAGTTTGTTTACTGTTCTGTGCAACAAAGATGATGTCTCCTTCTTGTGCAAAGTTCAAGCAGACTTACTACACCTTATAAAATATTCAAATTCCCTAAATTTGGCATTCATCTCATGTAATGCAGCACACTGTATGTCCCAGCATCACCTGGCCTTCTGCATACCACCCTAGACAAATTGGGCCTTAGGGAGATGATGCAAATGCTGATGTTCTTGCTACTGCTATTGCTTCGAGTAATAAAAGGTCTAGGTCTCTGTCCCATGTGTCTCATGCCTTCTGCCAGCACCCATGACCTGCGGCAGGCTAACTTGTTAGCCTGCAAATAGAAAAAAAATCAAACTCTATGCAGTTCTTACGATTATAGAGGGTTTTTAATTTTGAAGAATGAATATGTGATGTGATAGTCACTGGAGGACTATTACATATTTTGGTTTGAGAGCTGACAGGAAGAAAATGATATTTTGACATGATTTTCATGCACTTTCTCACCTCCAGGACCTTCTCACATACTGTTTTTCGGCTGGAACAATGTTACCCCGTCCTCTACTCAGTACACAAAATGTATCCCCTACAAATGCATACATAATTCCAGGTTAAATATTTCTCCTCTATGAGCTGTCAACCACTCCTAGAAGCCTTCCATGCCCTTCTCCAGTTCCACTCTTCTGTTCCAAGTACTCCAAAAGTGCCCTGTACATTTAACATCAGAGTCTGCATCACATTATTGTAATTTCCTGTTCCTATTTCCCCCACTGGACTTTAAGCTCTGTAAAGACAGGTTTTTAAGTCATATTCTCAGTGCTTAGAATGATAATTGGAATATAAAAGAATCTTGATAAATATTTGTCAAATGAAGAGTTGTAGAAGTTGCAGGAAACCCCCTTCCTTCTTTGTGATATACTTGGCTGAATTTACGAAGAAATTATCTTTTAGCACTAATTTATGATTATGCAGTGCTATGAAAATCTAATGAGTGAGGAAAGACAAGGGCCCAATATTTTAGTTTCAGATTCTATTTCCAGAAAGCTTTTCCCTATTTAGTCAGCTCATTGCAAGACTTAAAAGATACCCTTTCTAGTCTCAAAAAGTACTTATAGTGACTAATTTAAGGGCAGATTTTTTTTTTCCACTAAAGATGGGATTTAAAATGTAGTTACTAGAGTAATTATGGGGAAGTAAGGGGAGAAGTCCATTTCAGATGAATAAAGACAAGGTACTATAGGTACTACGGACTGAATCATGACCTCCTCCAATTTGTGTTTTGAAACCGTAATGCCTAATGTGATTATCTTCAGAGACAGAGGCATTAGGAGGTAATTAAGATTAAATGAAGTCACAGGGGTGGGGCCATAGATACCCTAGGACTGATATCTTTCTAAGAAGAGGAAGAGAGAGAAGTCATGCCCTTTATCTCCACTTGCACACAGGATGACAAGGCCATGTGAGAATGCAGGGAGAAGGTGGCCATCTGCAAACCAGGAAGAGAGCTCTCACCAGAATGCAAACTGACTGGAAACTTGATCTGGGACTTCTAACCTCCAGAACTGTGAGAAAATAAATTTCTGTTTTTTAAGTCATGCAATCTCTAGTATTTTGTCATGGCATCCAAGTAAACTTATACAGTAAACACCTTAGAAAAGGCAGCTTGTTACCTTTTAATGGGGAAAATGATAACAATACTGGCATATCCTTGAATGAATTTGGTTATAATAAACAGGGTCTTTTATAACTAAAGTAAAATGATTCCAATCAGAATTTTTGTCATTGCATCATGTAGAGGTGAATGGCATAAGCTAATATGGATTTATCTTACAATAACTGTTAGATATCAAAATTCAGTCATTAATGTCTGTACGTACATGAACTTGGCTATTACTCCTAGGGTCATGACTGGATAATTGAAATGCCTTAGTCAACAAATTATTTAAGGACCACAGTTAAACCGGTAGTACACTTTCTGTTCTTAGTATGTAAAATAACAGTCCATTTTACAATATTTTCACTCATGGTCAGATTGCCTCCAGATTAATCACTTGCTGACAAATTGCATTTTGTTGGGTAGCACCTCCAATTGTTCATCATTTCTTAAAGAAGAAATCTCATACCAAGCTTTCCAAAGCAAAGACTAGAAATACTTTGTCTCTGACTAGACATTTATATCTTTAAATATCCAATGTTACCTGATTTTGATCTCCCAAATTTACACATCAGTACACTAACCACCTTAAATCTGTGTAGGACAGGGTGTAAAGGGATTAGAAAAATAAATTTAGGGTCAGAAGGCCATAATAGTAATAGCAAAAATAACAATAAGAAAACTTGAAAACCATCAAAACGAATGCTATTGAAAGAGCTAAATAATTATTTTAAAATGCAAATTTTAGATAAGAAAGCAAAATATTCTGTGAAGGTAGCATTAGTAATAAATCTGAGCAAAGGGTACACAGAATCAACAATTCATTAATAATGAAAGAAAAAGTTTTTTGGTTGTTGTTTTTACCATTTTTGCTACTTGAACACTGCTGATAAATGCTGAGATTAAAAAAACTGGGTTTAAAAAAACTTATATGCTATAGAAAATTCAATAGAGAACTCCAGGGGTGTCCTTGAGAATCAAAATAAGATACAGGTAATAGGAAACAGTGGCTTTGTTTCAACATTTATTTAGTTGTGTATCTTGAACATACAGCCTAAGAATGTCAGTGACAGAAAAAAAAAAAAATCTAAGAGTGATTTAAGCCAATACAGTAAATTCATGAGCTCATTAATTTGCACCAAGTAGGTGTTCCATGAAAATTGGTTGAATGAATGTCTGAAACAGGAGGAGGATTACAAGGAACAGTAACCTTGAAAAGAATACAAATACATTTGGTTACGAAATAATTTCATCTAGAAGATCTGAGAGTAGCAGCAACATTTGAAATATGACAAGCATAACAGAATGAAAGAAATTAGGACGCCAAATAAACAAGATGGGAATCATCACTAACATGACCAAAACAAAAGGACATTTTGTAAGTGAAACAATTTGTGAAAGCACACAAACTTTGGAAAGCTCTATGTGAGGCTGATGTGCCCATTAATCCATAGACAATACCAAACTGTTAATCAGACAATGAATCAATCTTCCCTGACATTAATTGAGTTGTTGTGAAATAAATTAATAATTATCTACACATTAAGCACCAGCTGTTAGTCTATAACCCATATAAATATGTTAACACTTTCCAGACAAAACTAATTCAATTTATCAATGCAAAATAATAACAGAACTCATTGGCTAATTCCAAAAACACAAAAAAGATGATGCAGTGTGATATGCAAATTTTGCTGCAGAACTACAAAATGCTTAGATTCACCAAAAGCAGAAAAAGCCAAGGAGTCTATTTGAATTGACTTGCTTATCTCTTAGAGTTACATTAATCCTGAAATAAAATAATTGTGGTTATTTTACTACACAACAATCAGTCTCAGTAGAATATCTGAAGCAACTTTAGCTATTGTCATACAGCATTCATTATGTTAAAGAACTATTAGCTGCAATTCAATTTTTTTTACCAACATAAATTACCATAAAATATGTTGAAAACTGACTCTACTTCTTGGCCCAATATTATATTCTTCTGATTTTTCACTGTTAATTACAATTTTACATTGTTAAATAACTCCTCTAGCATCTCTTACTCTTTATGTACACATTTAACTTACAATTACATCTTGCTCATGCATTTCATCAGAACACTAATCTGAAATTCAGATTAGATATAAATAAAACACATTAGTTCTTCTGCAGAAATAAATATTAGCTTTCCCTATAAAACTATTGGATAGAAGGCAGAAATATCAAAATAATTAAGCATATTATAAAATATTATAGTTATGAAAGAGTGCTCTATTAGAGGATGTCTTATCCAAACTCAAAGGTGACTAATCATATTTGTTTTATTAATCCTAAAAAATCTTACAAAATACATGAAAAAAAATAACATAATGAACTTGATTTTAAAAATAGAGTCTCCAGAGGTAACAGACTACATAGTCACTAAGAAAAACTAAACATGAAACATTTATAAAATTGACTGTATAAAAACAATGAATGCATAATATAGACTGTTTATGGTCTTATTATCAGACAAGAGGCAAAGACTTTTCAGACTACATTCTTAATTTATTTGAAAAATATAAAAACTATTCTAAAAATGACAGCAATACATATATACACACATATTCATCTATATGTTATTCCTAAAACCAAAACATTGCTTGCCTTTTTTTAATTGATTTTTTACGATAGTGGGAAAATGTATCTTATTGAATCTAAGAAATCAAAAATAGAGAGGAAAAGTATTACTGAGTCACTATTTTAATATGATTATTTCCTTGACAGAGAAGGCATGATATTATTCAATATCAAATTCAGGACAAAGAAATGGCTTTAGAAATATTCAAGTGTCATAACTTGTTTAAATTTCCATCAACACAGTGAGAAATATTCCTCTCAAAGATACTCAGACTCATTTACCAAGTGACCTGGGCAATGTTTCCAAGATTTCATATCAATCCTGATGCTAAATCTAGATTTTTAGTATTAAAAAATAACTAAGGTTATGCAAGCAAAAAGTTAGGGAATTAAAAATATATTCAGTATTTTTTTTTACAGCTCTTAGACCATAAAAATTTTAAAGCTGTCAATTGTTTCTAGATAATCTTTAGGTTAGTTGAAAGTAAAAGAGTACTCTCTATATTTATATTTGATAAATCATCGTTAAATTCTAAAAACTCTTGTCCTTGATTGAATACTGGAGAAATCTAGAGCAGAAAGTTTCTGTACAAAGTTACTGCACACTAAATGCTCTCACAGCCACCATATTAAAGGAACAAAGGCCGAAAATGTCACCTGGTCTAGGAAGAATGTTTTTGCTAGATTGTGCTAGGTTGGTTGAGTTGTCAGAATAAGATAAATGGAGCTGAGCCATACCATTAACCTGTGACATTTCTGACAGTGCGAGGCTATGGGCTATGAGAAAAGTAGACTATTTTTTTCCTTCCTATTCCTCAATTTATAATAGAAATAAAAAAAAGATAGATGAAATGTTTTAATAAAAGAACAGAAACAGATCAGAAGTCTATCTTGAATAACAGATGCTTTCCATTATATGTAAAAGCATATCACCAAATCAGAATATATTAACAAATATCACACAATTTTATCTATATTTAAAGGAGATAAACATTAAAATAGATAAAATACTTTTATCTAGCCATTTAAGAGCAACAAAATCTATTTTTCCTTATTGACATTTTAGTATTTTCATCAAAAAAGGTTAATCAAAACTGTCATAATTTTATGACAATAAATCTCATTCCATTCTTAAAATCACTATTAGGTTTAAATAATAGCATTTTTTTGTTGTTGTTTTTAGGTTTACTGAAATTACATAGAAACTTTAATATGCTTATGGTTTTTTTTTTTCCTGAGTTTCCCATTGACATGGAAAAAGTAAAATAGATAGCTAATATTTTAGAACGATGAACTTGCAAGATACAATGAAGACTAAATATCAGTTAATGTTCATAATAAGAGTAAAAACTCTAATAAAATGAATTAGTACTGATATTTACTCATAATTTGGGAATAAATTCTAATTGCCTAATATGACTCTATGCCTTACTTATTATGTGTCAACAAAATGACATTTTTATGATCCTGAGTCCTTGCAATGCATATGCAAAAATTTCAGTTTTCAAGAACAAGGATGTTACACATATATTGACTCATAGGAACCAATATCTTTCATAAAATCGTACCATAACTTGACTTTATTTGGTATTTAACTTACCTACGCTCTAAACAATAAACCATAACCCTGTTTCCTCTCCAAATTATTTTATTGTCAATAATGACAAATGAAAGTAACTTGCCTGTGACTTTTATTGCTCAACATAAATAGATCCATAGATACTGAATTGGTACCTACTTGCAGAGTATTTTTAGGGAAATGTAAACAGTACTTCAGTATAAAAATAAGAGCAGGATGCTGTACCATAATACATTATTTTCTGATATAATAACATTTTCTAATATAATACATCTAGGATATACCAACAAAAATGCTTATGAAAAATAAAACATATTAATGTCTTTAATATCACATATTTTATAATATGTTTAGTATTTAGGAAAAAATTAATAGCATTTTTTAAGTAGCATTTGGCAAAAATATAAAAATACATATTTTTGATACAATTTTGATATTTTGATATACTTATGATTTTAATCTATAAATAGTTTGTATAACCAAATGCATAGAAATATTAAATTATATCAATTTCTCAGAATCAAAGAAGTGAAACCATTTTATTTACATTTTAATATTAAAACATTTTTTAGAAAAATCAAAGCAATAGATAAGTTGTTTTCATGGAGATCTTACAGCAGTTTACTGAATGTAACAAAATAATTTTACTTAGGAACAGTTATTAACAAGGAATGTAGATATAACTTCAATTCTGTTTCTATATTGATCAACTTAAAAATGAAAATATTGCACAATAAACAAAATATAAGAAAACTCATATTGTGTATATTATCTCTTTCTCCATGTGATAATATATACCTTAGGTCACACTGGAAGATATCAATTGACATTTTAGAAAATAATAAAATAATCAAAACAAAGGAAGATAAAATTAAACCTCAGAGAGTAACTGCCAAATAAATTCAAAACAACAACAGAACTCCTCAGAATCAATGCAATATTTATCACTTTGAAAAATGCTTGGACCAGTTTAGCAATGATTATTTCATGAATGAATGAATTAGTCAATCATGCAATTGCATCATTTTCATTAGAACTGATAAAAATCACTCTCACTGCACTCATTATTCAATGGATATTTACTGAATGCCTGTTATGTGCCAGAAACACTAGAACACAACCTCATGACGCTTACAGTCTAATAAAAATTTTAATGATACAGTTTTAAAAGAGGAAGTTGTTTGATTTGAATACATAAGCTTTTAAAGACACTGCCAAAATTATCTCAATTCTCTACTGGGGCTATTTAAATTACTAATGGAGAATTTCTTTGGTTCTGCTCTCCTATTTTATGAAACAGTTTTATTTTAAAACTCTTTACATACATTTCAGACATTAACAGCTTTCTCACTGGATAATCACTTTTTTTAGTCACATAATAGCTTATGTAATTTAACATACAATCAGTTGTTAAACAAATTTTGATACTATCACAGTAAATTTTATTCTAAGCCACCTGTGCTTATCTGTATATCATAGGACAGTAGAAGCGTTTTCTTCATTCATTCCGTAACTCTATCTAAATATGTAATCTCAACATGTAACCATTTAACTCTTTAGCTCTCTAAGTTACTTTAAATGACTTATTTGCAACAACATTAAACGTACAGTTATGAGATCATTCACCCAGATAGATATATTTATTAAGTTAATGTAAAATTTCTTTACCTCTTTTTTTTTTTTAATGGAACTTAACTCAGTGGACTTCTATAAGCATATCTATCTAGCAGTGATTAAAGTTTGTGTTACATTAATATATCTTTTCCAATGAGAACTTGTTTCAAGAATGTCTGATACAAGAGAATTTGAAATGGTTCCCTCTATTCCACAGTTAATTTTGGTAAAATTCACCTTATTTTCAGCTGCATTTTCTGTTCTAACAAAACTTGTAGGCTGAAACTGGGCCACACAAAATAGAATCACTAAGAAATGAGATATACTGAATTTGCCTCAAACATCGTTGATGAATATCTTTAAAAAGTTTTTCAGTGTTTCCAATCTCAAGGATTTTAAAATCTGAAAATCTAGACTTGAAATGATATACCAAATCCATGTCTTTCTAATCTATGATTCAAGAGAATAAAAGAGAACGTGATGTTCATTTGATGTGACCTTTGATCTTTTGACTTTCAGACACTCTTGAAATACAACTTTAGTAAAATCTTTCATTTTAATATGGCATGTGTAGATATGCAACAAGCTTACACTGTATAGCACAGGGAATTATATTCAATATCTTGTAGTAACTTATGATGAAAAAGAATATGAAAACGAATATATGTATGTTCATTTATGACTGAAGCATTGTGCTGTACACCAGAAATTGACACAACATTGTAAACTGTCTATACTTCAATAAAAATATATTTAAATGGGAAAAAATATGGCATGTGTAAACTTTATTTAAGAGAAGCACCTGACTCAGATATTTGTTTTCATAATAAAATGACATAAATGTTTTTAAAGCATCTAGAACAAATTAAGGCATCAGAATACGTTAGTCCCTTTCTTTTTCAAAGAAAATAAAATACAAATTGTCACAAGAACTCATGAAGAAAATAAGCATTCCATCTATCCTGTGTCACTGGTTTCGACAAAAGACTTACTTTTCTACAGTCCCCAGTCAAGCAAATAAGCACCTTAAAAGAAACAAACATTCCACAAATGAATCATTTTCTCTGACAAACTGGATATGGTGCCAGAGAAATGTGTATTATTTGACCCACAACTTGCTGCCATGTCCTACCTTTTAATACCAAATTCAAAGAATCAGAAGGAAAGCAAACATCACATGGCTCTAATCACTTGTGAGACTGTCTGGGTTAAATTTGACATTTAAGAGACTGGGAACCCTGGACATAATATAATGTATTTTTCAATTAAGCTGATCTCACTTGGGAGGAGTGCAGTGATGTTCAATACTGTCACTTGAAAGGCACAATTAACAGATGAGGAATACATTTTTTAGTATTCTAGTTTTCTCAAGCCTTTTTATTTTGAAATTTTGGTCAAGACAGGTAAATGTGCTTTGCTTCCCTCTTCTCAAGAACAGGTTTAACTTTTTGTCAGTGACAACACCACATTTTGGATGAACTGCTGTCATCTTTTGTTTTCCACAATGTCATGTTCAAAATTGGATTGAGAGTACAAGCAAATTGCATGGCACAGCAGGGTCAAGGAAGTTACAGGGAACTGCAGTGTCCATTTTCTCAAATCCTAAAGGTACAATTATGTAATTTCTCTGATAACTTTAAAAACTAGCCTTCATCAAATATTATTTAGAGTATAATATGGGGGTTATAAATAAACTGTTGCCTCTAAGCAATCCAGAGGGACAAAAAAGACAGATGGAGAAATGAATGTGGCCTATTGTTTTATATAGCTCTGGTTAAAAAAATATGCCGACTCACAGGAGAAAGCCTCTGCTACAGGGCAGCTGTTGAACAGAGTGGGCTGAAAGCATCTTGCTAGAAAAACAACGAAACCAGCAGCACAACAATGTGAGCTCAGCTCTATAGTCTTCTTAAGAGGAAGGACTTGAAACTTGGGTTTTAAAGATAGAGTTCATAAAATAATATCCAGAAACCTTTTTATTTTGCTACTGATTTCCAACTAGCTGCAGCTATCAGCGTTTTAAACACTGTAGCATACTTAGGTTTCACTAGCTGCATTTTAACCTCTGCCATGTGGCATGTGAATGTGCCTTGTTTAGTTAATTTTATGACATAATTAATAGGTGTTGTCAGAGACTCTCATTTTTGATCATGGGGGGTTGGCAGCCCTTTCTTGCTTTCATTCCAGGCTTTAAGAAACTGGCCAGATGGTATGTCCTACTACAAACTGCAATTTGGAAGACATCCTTTTTAGGACACTTTCAAATCCTTTCTGGCCAACTTCATGACTTTTGGAGAAGTTCAATTAGTTAGTTTTACTTAATTTGCTACAGGAACCTAGATTGTTTCTAGACTCCCTCTAAAACTTCATTGAGGTAAAAATAATTACTGTAAATAATCTGATTTTTTTCCTTATATTTGGCTTGGTGAGGAGGCAACGTGAGATACTGGTAAAGTGTTCCCACTACACATAAATTCTAGTCCAAGCCCTGCCACAGACTTCTTGAGCCTGGGGGTGTATTTTACTCTCTCCAGGTCTCAGTTGCTTCATCTTTGTAATGAGGCACTGCGCTGAAGGATCTGATCCTCCTCACTGGAAATGTCCATGGCTCTGTGGGTCTTCCTATGTGTAATCAATCACAGACTTGACGCGGCTTGAAGTAGACCCTTGCTTGGCTTTCACAAATTAAAATGTGTGGTTTTAAAGATTTGTGAGAGTCTTTGATGTTCTATGACAAGTAGCAATTTTTAATTTTGCTGAGAAACAAATTTTATTTGCACACACTGCAAGGCTATATGGAGGAGTCAGATTTATTATAACAAAACCAAGCCCTCCACCCACTATTTGTATCCCAGTGTTGAAGTCTCATGTTTATCTTGTTATCAGTGTGTTAGTAAAATCCCAAAGGGATCACTCATTTTTTTTCTTTTGGTATACCTTGCTTCATTTTTATGGTGGAAAATTCTAATATGTTCTATTACTTTGAACAATTAGTCTTTTATACAAAACTTCAATTATGTATCAAAATTAGCAGAACATGGCTCTAGAATGGAAACCAGAAACATAAAAACCCTTGGTAAAGTCTCACGTGCCTTCACACTTTCAATTCATATCAGAATCACCTAACTTCTCCATCTTAAGCATTCAGATTCCAAAAGCTTTGATGCTTTATGGAAATCAATATATGCTTACACTGCTTAAAATATATGCATGCTTATTCTCTAAATTAACAGACATATATATTATAAAACCTTAATAAATGATATAAATTACAGTGCAATTCCCCTAATAATTTCAAAATCAATTACTGATTTTTAGAAATGCTTGGTGTGTAATGTGTAATCTTTTGGTTGGCATGACTATCACTAATTAATGCCCTGAGGTAATCCATGATTTGACACAGAAAACTACATCAAACTTTTCTAACTATTTCTCACATTTAATTGATAGTCATTAGATGTCTCAATAAGCAGAGAATTTCTCTTCAGATCAACATTGTTTAGAGTCCTAACTTCTCCTTCAGCTTCTGTTAAATTGATAGCAAATGCATTTAAGTATTTTCTAGCCCATGTCTGAGATCCTTATAGATTCAATTTTCTTTTATAACTAAAACATGACAACAATAAATCTGAGTCTCATATTTAATAGGATTAAACTAATCCTTCAGGTCTCTCCTTCAGGAGAGAGGTGGCATAAAGTTGTAGTTAAGGACATGGGCATGTGGCCAGGCTGCCTGAATTAGAATCCTGGTTCTGCTCTTTAAGTTTTAAACAAACTCTCAGTGCCTCAGTTTCGTTGCCTATTAAATAAGGAAGACTCAATTGTGTTGGAATGGTGTCTGGCCCTTGATTTACTGTTAATATTGATGTGCTCAATTCCCTGTGACTAGCTGTCATGCAGTGAATGAAACAGATGTAATATTTAACTAAAAAGGTTGAAAACAAGTATTTGCACTCTTGGCATCACCTAGCCCCATATTTTTCCCACAGGGTCCTTCTATCTTCTGCTGCTTCTCCATTTGCAAACATTTCCACTCTGCCAGAAGAGTCAATGGCTCCTGGTCTTTGCATGAGGGGTGCCAATTGCCCCCATCCACTAGCTCTCTCCATCTCTGTCTGCTTTCTCAACATCCTACCGAGGCTACAGTCTACCCAGAACTCTTTGACAATAGCTCAGGTAGGACCATTGGTGGGTGGCCACAAGTTTATTCGGCGAGATGAATAATAAGCATTTGTCCTCCAGATGCTAAAACTGCCTCCAGAGATGCCACCTTTCCACATTTCCTCCTGGTATGTGGGCTTGGCTTTGAGCACAGGGAAACAGAAGTGCCAGTTCAAGAGCTGCAGTGCGCCATCAGGCAGTTGAGCAGACTGGCTGGGACCCGGGTAGTTCTAAATTGTGACTACTCTGAGGTCTCTGTAACATGGGACATAAGATGGACATGGGATAAGGGAAGATCCCTGGGCATCACTAGTGGGGAGCCCATGTTGTCGCCTAAGGGCAGATCTGTTGGTTTGGTCAGCAATGGAATTATCAACATAATAGCTGCCAACTTTAGAGAAGAAGCAGAATTCTAAAGGCCCTTGTTAAAGCTGATATCCTTAGTTGCTGGGTAGGTATAAAGTAGTCCCAAGAGAGGGCTGGAGATATTTATGAACAGATATAGACATATTTAAACAACAGGTAAAGCCATGTCAATGTGTGTTGACCAAACATCAGTTCTATCCAGACTAACACTGGAATTTCCACTATTCCCGCATCCCTCAGGCATGGACTAGTAGTATTCTGCTGCAATATGGGAATCTCAAAGGTATCTGTCTGTCTTCAAAAACAGGCTGGTGCACAGAAGATACTCAATAGTTATCTACTGAATGAGTGACTGAATTATTTCCTGTCTTACCTTGTTGAAAAGTTTGGACCAATTGCTATCAATGATTATTTAAATAGATCTTACGCTTGAGGTGTGCTGAAAACTCTCTTAACAGTGAAATACAAGACTACTGAAATAAGCATAGGCCTTGAAGTCAGATACATCATAATTCAAATCCCAGTTTCATTCCTACCATCTTTAGTGATCATGAACAAACCATTTCTGCTCACTGAGACTATGAAACAGTAATAGTCATTTTCTCATTATTAAAGATAATGTTTACTTTACAAATGTGTTAGGACATTAAGGAAATGTATATAAAGTATATGTGTCTAGTGCCTGGAAAAATAAACAGTACTTGTTATTGTTGTATACTGGTATTATTACACACAGCATTATACTGTCAGTCTTCCCTTGACTGGCAAGGAAAGTCTTAACATTCAGGTCAATCTCCCATAATTTCCATTAGCTAAATTCTGATTTCTTTTCCATCCTACACATCTAGGTTATAAGTTCACTGCATACTTAGAACCTAGGCCTGTTTGTCTAAGGATAATTCAGAACCTAGTCTTTGACATCTTCTTTTTTCACTAAAATTTAGATGTAATTAAAGAGGTGTCTGCTAGTTGTCAGAAAATGCTTTGAGGAAAGATAAGAAACACAGGAAAAGTATACCCTGCTGATCTGCCAAGCATCCTGACCATTCTTATCACTACTGAGTATTAATACTTTTTATCTTAATTATGTGTAGAACTTCTCTAGAAGTCAGATAATTATTTTACTCTGTGGACCTGGGAACCCAGAGTCCAGGATAAAAGCTTCAGGTAAAGGTTATTTTGTTTCTATCGTCATATTAACACTTATTGGGAAAAACAGATATTCTAACACTGCTTTGTAAAGCATTTCTCTATCTCTAGATCTTGAATTGGCTTTAATTTGAAATGGTCTTAACTATCACAGGCTACTTAATGTAAGAGGTATGTAAACTTAATGTAAAACGTATGTAAAAAAGACAAATTATCAAAGCTGGAAGATTAGTCTCTAGCCAGTAAGAGCAAGAAGTAGCAGAGGGACTCTCAACACTGCCTGCAGATGGATGGGCCACCAATGCGGGTGAAGAAGCTTAAAGGAATGTTTCAGTACATAACTTGGAGCCGACATTCAGATTTCTGTTATGAGATAGGGAATTAACCAAGGAAACCATTTGAGACTAAAAATGATTTTAACATCCCAGTTCAGTTGTATCTCAGTGTCATTTGCTCCTACTAGAAAACAAAGAAAAATAAAATAAACCATATGTGGTGTGTGTATGTAGAAGAGTAAGAAAAGCACAGGCTGCTCACATCATTTCTTCCTAAGAATGAAACTATTTCCATTTTTAGATCCTGCATGTCAATAACGTTCTTGTATACATGTGATTCCTGCTGGATAAGTACAGGTTCCCAGTACAAGGCAGAACTTACTATTTATATCTCCTTATTTATAAAACAAAAGATTTCTAAATCCAAAAATACAAAGAAAATTCATCAATGAAAGAGAATGCATTACTATAAATGCTCAGCATCAGAGTATTAACAGGTTAAATCACTATTATAAAAATCAATCTAGGGTACAAAGTAGCTCCAAACTGAATATTATGAGGAAAATCTTTCATAAATTATGTTGCTCTAATTTATGTCATTAGGCTACCTGGGACATATAAAATTAGAATCATCAAGGCAGAATTTGAATTGAATAAAAATTCCTAAATTATGTGGACAAACATTTGAAAAAGAAAATCTAAACATCAGAATGATAATACACTTTGGTCAGATAAACTTTTATTTTAGACTCTGTTGTAAATTCTTTATTTTCTAACTAGCAAAACAAGCACTTTTTCTCTCTTTTATTATTTCATAGGTAATACTTGAAAAGAAGACAGGTGACAGAACAGTGAAAGATGAGTTATAATTAGAGGAACATGGATGAAGTCTGCATGAACTAGGAAAGAGTAGTTTGAATCTGAAAAGTAAATAAAGAAGAAATGAAAAACAGGTTCACATTATTTAAAATAATTGTCCACATTTTTTTTTAAAAACATTGGCCATTACATAATGTGAAATACATTTGAAGTTTCTTTACTCTTAGTAAATTCATAGGAAATTACTTTTACCATATGAAAGGACTCACATTTTATGATCATATTTATGCTAAAAATATCTTAAGTGAAATTTTTGGTAATGCTTATTAATATGAATTGCATTTCCTGACATATAATAAAAACAAGTATATAATCTTGAACAGATAAATGGATACTCTGATGGTAATATTACTATCACAAATTTGCACAAGCTCAAATGAGTTTTTATCTGGAGGCCTTGAGATATCATTCATGATAAAAGTTTTATGGGGTTTATGACAAATATTTCCATTTACACATTGTAATGAAGAAAGAGAAGCATAGAAAAGACTGTTAAATTGCTAGCATGTCCTCTAACGTGTCCTACATTGTTTGGAGGACACTGATACATCAGTCTTTTAGATATAGAATTACAATTAAACAAACAAAAATCCAAGAAGTAGAGTTTTCTTATCATTCCATTTTATAACTATTCTCTAACTTATCAGGAGAAAATATAGAAAGCCTAGAGTGGTTAAAAGGCTGATCTTTAATTTTTACAATGTACTGAATTGAACAAGCATCAAACAAACATTTGAAAATGTCTGAAACACTTGTATATATTATGATACTAATTTACAAATTTTTAATGTAACCTAGACTTTACATTAGAGTTGCATTACTGATAGCATGAGGACTAAACTAGTTTTACTAAATAAAGCTTGCTAATGTGATATATTTTGTGTGTATTTTGTAGGGAAAAAACACTAAAATTAAAGTTGCTCTCTTACCTTTTCAGAGATGTGCTATAACTATTAAACTAAAGTATATATCTTATTACTTTGGTTAGTTCTTAATTTATAGTGATGTCAATGTCTTACATCAATGTTTTGGATGCAATAAAATCTCAAGAGGACACATTTCCATTTTTTAAAATCAAGATCAAAAATGTATAAAATCCACTATAACAATATTTTAATAATGCCTAGAGCAGCAAACAAGAGACTTTAGGTACTCACTTGAAATAGCTGGCAGAATTATTTGTTTTATTTCCTACTTCAGTTTTAACAGCATATCCATCACTGATGTTGCTACAATATTGCATATTAGTTTTTTAAAGAGCAGAAATTATGCTATTCTTCATGTCAATGTAGTCTCATAATCCCCCGTCATATCTTAATAGAATAACCAAAAAGGAACACACTTTAAGGCCAACTAGTTGATGCAAAGCTAGAACTCAATTTAGGGTATACCTTCTTCTCTAGTTTTTAAGTAACATTTGTCATTATTCCATATTTTTAAGATGACTCATTTGGGGGCAATCACGAAAGCTACATGGATGTATATCTTAATATATAAGATCAGTTTTCTAGAGCTGGTGGTTACAGTAATCACATATTAAAAATCCTCAGGACTATTCATAGAACCAGCAAGAATAGCCTCTGCCTGATGTTCTGTGCTTAGAGACCATGTGCATCCAAACTCACAAAGATAAATGTGTTAAAGGATGCAGGAATGTCCTGGTCACTGGGATGCAGTACTCGGTACAGGCACAACATGACCCATTACATTACAAATCCACTTCTAGGAGTAACATCATTTACACTATACAAACAGTTCATATATATATATATATATAGTTTACAAATATTTTCTCCCATTCTGAGGTTATCTGTTCAATCTGTTATCTGCCCCTTTGTTGTTCAGAAACTTTTTGGTTTGATGTAGTTCCACTTGTTTATTTCTGTTTTTGTTGTCAGTGCTTTTGGTGTCATATCCAAAAAATCACTGCCAAGAGCAATATCAAAAAGCATTTCTCCATATTTTCCTCTATAAGTTTTATGATATGGGATCTTATGTTTATATCTTTAATCTATGTTAGTTGATTTTTATATATGGTAAGAGATAAGAGTCCAATTTCATTCTTCTGCATGTGGCTGTCCAGTTTTCCCAACACCATGTATTGAAGAGACTATCACTTCCCCATCGTTAAAGACATCACAAAAGAAGAAAACTACTGGCCAAATTTCTATGCAATAGTCCACAAAATACAAGCAAACTCAATACAATAGCACATTAAAAGGATTATAGACCATAAACAAGTGGGATTTACCCCTGGGATGCAAGGATGATTCAGTATATGCAGATCAATCAATGTTATTATCAGAATGAAAGACAAAAAACACATGATCATCTCAATAGATGCCAAAAATAATTTGATAATTCAGTATCCATTTATGGTAAAAATTCTCAATAAAACAGGTATAGAGGGAACTTGCCTCAAAATAACAAAGGCCACATAATAAAATTCCATAGGTAACATCATACCAAATGAGGAAAAACTGAAAGTTTTCCTGAATATCTGGCTGCAAGGCAAGGAAGCTCACTTTTGCCACTCTTTTCAACACAATGCTGGAACCAGCCAAGAAAAAAAAAAGTATCCAAATTGGAAATACAGAAGAAAAATTATCTTTGTTTGCAGATGACATGATCATATATATAGAAAAGCTTAAAGACTTAACAAAAAGCTGTTAGAACTAATAAAAGAACTCAAAGTTGCAGGATACAAAATCAGTGGTTTTTCTATATCCTAACAACAAATTATTTGAAAAGAAAGTTAAGAAAACAATTCCATTCACAATAATGAATAAAAATACTTAGTAATAAACGTAACCAAAGAGGTGAAATACTTGCACACTAAAAATTATAAAACATTGATGAAGGAAATTAAGAAAAACAGATAAATGGAAAGACATCCCATGCTCATGGATTAGAATAATTAACTGTTAAAATGTCCATACTACCTAAAGTGACCTACAGATGCAATACAATCTCTACCAAAATCCCAATGGAATTCTTTACAGAAATAGGAAAAACAATCCTAAAATTCATACAAAACCACAACAGACTCTAAATAGTCAAATCAATCCTGAGCAAGAAGAACAAAGCTGGAGGCATCACACTTCCTGGTTTCAAAAGTATACTGCAAAGCTACAGTAATCAAAACAGTATGGTATTAGCATAAAAACAGACACATAGACCAATGGAACAGATTAGAGCCCAAAAATAAGTCCACACATTTGCTGTCAACTGATCTTTCACAAGGGTGCCAAGAACACTAATGCAATAGAATTTTACATAACAAGGCATCATTTTCAGTACCACAGAGCATCTCTTTTTCTCTTTTCTCTTTATATGCCACTAATTGGCATGTTCCTCACAATAGCTTCAGGTTACATGGTGGCACACAACATTTTATAGTATTAACAACTCATACTATTCTTAAATATGTACGTATGTGACATAACACACAGCAGCTTGAAATTATTTCTTTATATTGGCAACTAGATGAACACTGAATTCTAGAATTGTGTATAGTTTCATTTTTATAAAAATATTTTAAACGATTTAATTAGATTTTCATATTAAATAAAAATTTCAGCTCTATGTTTAAATTTTGATATTCACTAGTTATGTTGTATTTGTACTTTAATTTTAATAACTTGAACATTTTAGAATACAACTAATTATTTTTATTTTAATAATTTTAAATTTTAGAAGAAAAACATTTCTGAAAATATACATGAAAAATAATTTTAGTAATTTCACAGTTATTTTAAAATTCTGAAAATATATAACCATATTTAATATGCTTTTAACTTTAAAAAGACTTTTGTGGGGGAGATAATTAGGTAGGTAGATAGGTAGGTATATGTATGTATGTATGGATGGATTTATTTATTTTAATGGAGGTACTGGGGATTGAACCTAGTACCTCCTGCATGCTAAGCACATACTCTACCACTGAGCTATACTCTCCTCACCAGTATGCTTTTTAATACAATTACCATGTATTTTACATTCCTAACTTAAATCATTACTATCAAGAGAACAAAATTATTCAAAAGATCTTGATTGTAACATCATTAGTGGCTTTGCTGAAATGAAAACAAGAAAAATAAATTTAATGGAATAAAGGTGTAATGATTTTGAATTACATATGTCTTTATTAGTCACGCAAACTCTGCTGATCAATCATCAGTTCACTCAGGTAGGCATCTTTGATATTTACCGACTCCAAAACATAAAAGCCACAGCTTTACACATACTTTTCTTAATTTTTTGGTTATAAAAGTATATCGTTTAAGACAGGATGATAAAACATATTGAATTAAAAAATTCATTAGCTTGATACATAATTCAGTCAACCTTTATCTATTCTTTGACTAATCAATCACTACGTGGTTTACCTACAGATTTTAGCTTTATCAGATTTTCGATGTGAACTCAAAGTATTACTTCAGTCAATCCAACTTACTGTCACTTATTTTCATGGTATTCCATGAAAGCTGAGTTGTACCTAAAATTTATCAGTTAGGTCACCTGTAAGGGTACTGTTATTTTAAGGAACAACTTGGAAGGCAAACTAACTAAAATAACAAAAAACTCCCGTATGAACATCTGTTAGTTTTCAGTTTGTGTTTGTGTAGCAAAGCAAGGAGGCACCATGTAAACTGTTCCATACTGTGGGAGAAATGTGGTCAAAACTGCTTCTTCAGAAGATGTGACTAGCACAAAATGACGAGATACCACAGGAAGAACATACATAATCTGTTTAATTTTTCCTTTCCAAGATGGATTTTTTCATGATGATGGATTAGTCTAAAAAGTCCAGACTTTATTACACTTTATAGATTAGGTTTCCAAGAATCAGAATGCCAATATTTTGAAATAATAACAGAATATCTGCTGTAATATGCTTTGATAGTTGGGTCAATACTAAATATGATATATGCCTTCAATATTTAAATTTGGGATTTTGTTTTTAAGGAAAAATGTACAATAAATTTCACTCATTGTCTTCAAGTACATGCATTAATAACTTCACAACACTAGCTCCAAATATATTAAGTAGAATTGAAAACTAGTGAGAGAAGCAAGATCAAGCAGAATGAACCATGCTTGTGTCAATATGTAGAAAATGTGCCATATGTTAGTCAAAAAAACAAGAAACAAAAAACAGGATGGCTTGGCAGACTGCAGGGAAATGGGGTATACGTGGGAGGACAACTGCCAGGAAATAGACCCCTGGAACACCTTTCACGGCAGCATAAGTTGTAGAGCAACTGCACCAGCAATATTACTGGAACAAAGTCTAGCCTTTTCATAGAATGTGAAACAGTAAAGGGCATCTCAGCAGCACTTATATTTCCCAGTTAAAGAGAAAGATACTAACAGGAACTGGGTACCAGACTCGACTAAGAAAACATGAACATTAATAGGACCTGTTGTATTATTGCACGGAGTTCTTGACCAGAAGACTATGTAGAGAACTGCTTCTTCTAACAAATTAAATTTTCTTTAAAAAAATCACTAGATCAGATATTCTTGCATACACATAAATATGTATGTAAATATGTACTTACTAAACTTAAACTTTAAAATAACAGAGACTGTTGTAACCAGTGGGCATATTAAGGAACTATACACACACATTCAAAGTAAATACACATACTTCAGAAACAACATTTTAAAAGTATAAATCCTATAGTTTTCTGTCCCTATTATCCACACGCTCTTCTTCTACTCACTTGACTAGGCATTCTATGTTCCTTGGGGAGGAACAAATTATCAGGAAAACAATGAATTAATAAATACTGAAAGAAATTATCTGTTTTAATACTGGCATAACCCACATAAAGAAAATCTCTTTGAAGTCCTCAGTAGCTTTTATGAGTGTAAAGTGTTTGGTGACCAAAATATTTGGGAATCACAGCTAGAAACCAATGTGTTTCCACATCTCTACTTATATGGTGCTGAAGAGGGCCTGTTAGAGGGCGCTGATCAAAAAATTTATTCATTAACCATTTATATATGTGCAACAAACAACAAAGTCACTTCAGTATATGAGTGACATTTTAATTGTTTAATTTGTACATATGGGAGCTCTGGACTAACTACTGCAAATCATTTAAAGACAAAATTATAGCTTAATCCAAGGTTTTCTTGCTTCATTTACAAAAGTTAACTTTAGATCCCTACAGAACTGAGGAGGGATCTACTACATGAAAAGAAGTAAAGCTGTCTTCTAGGATGTCTCTCATAAGGCAGTGAGTTCTTACATACTCTTGGACTTCACGTCAGCTCATGAAGCTTATTGGAAAGTTTGGGGATGAATTATCTTTTATACTTCTGCAGTATTTCAGATAAAGCTTTATCTGCATAATAAGAAGAAGAAAAGAAAAGTTTTTTGGCCCACTACATATACCTTATAGGTACCAAAGTCAGTTCAGGGATATAATAATGATTATTTTTGGCTTCTGAACAGTTTACCTAGAGTACTAGACATGACCCCCCTTGTTTTATATAATAAATAGTAAATAGGGAGAAAATGTTGCGAAGGCTTAACTGACCTAGTGGACACACATTTAACAGAACTGGAAGAAAAAGCTATCGCACACTAGTGCACGTCCTGTTAACTCGTGACAGAACACATCTATCATGTCCCAACAACAATTCATCATAATATGGTTCCTTTTGGCCTTTGACCAGTAATTTGGACATGATCCTCCTAAGGGAGCAGAGCATTTGTAGATGAGGCTTCATATTATATTGATGGATTTGTTAAATTATGTTTCACCTAGAAGCTATTGAGCAATTGAGCTATTAAGATTCACCCCCAACCCTCCTTGACAAGAGCTTCCGTGTACTTTATCACATACAACTACCAGAACTAGAATACTGCAACAATCCTATCGGAATTAAAGCGGAATGTAACACATGGTATTAGGGACTTCTTAAACACCTCTCAGCATGGATGAAAATAAGGTGTCCTTTACTCTTACTCTCTCGTGAAATACATCTACTAAATAATGGCAACATTCCCAGATGTGGGGATATTGGTATAATTGTTCAATCCACAGACAGAACAAGTAAGATCAGGTTAAAAGATTTATTGAGCACTTTCTGGGTCGGGCATGATGCCAAGTATTTTACATCTATTTTGTCATGTGATCTCCAGAAAAACTTTATAAGGGGTTTACTGTCATCATCCCAATTTTATAGGTGAGGAAATAGAGGTTCAAAAAGGTTAAATAAATTGCCCTAAATCACAAAATTATTAAATGGAAGAGGCTGGGTAGTTCATTTTTTCAATTACAATTATTTCATAGATCAACCAACATACATAGTAATTCATTACCAATATTCCAACAATGAGATTTCTTTGGATTAGGGATTCACATTCCAGATGAGAACCATGAAACAAACTTGGCCAAGCTACTTAAAACAACAGCACACAATTTGGATGGAAAGATTATTCTCTGAAACAATTTCATGAAATATTTCTATGAAGCCAAAAATGACTTAAACCTCTATCTATTATTAAAGTGATGAAAGAAAGCCTAGATAAAATCTATTCATCACTAGTCCAAATACAACAAGGATTCTTTAGTTAAACTGTCATTCTTGACAGTTTAGGAAAACAATAATAATATAGGGAGTTTAGTGTAGTGAGAGCAAAACAAAACAAACACAAATGTTAGCTTTGACATTCTGGAAAAAGTAAAATTCTTGAGACAGCTAAAGGATCTGGTTGACAAGTTAGGAGAGAGGGTAGAACGAGTACGCAGAGCATGGAGGATTTTTAGGACAGTGAAACTACTCTGTATGAGACTATAAGGGTGGGTACGTGTGATTATAAATTGGTCTAAGCCCACAGAGAACACAACACCAAGAGCGAACTTTACTGTAGACTATGGACTCTGGCTGACAGTGATGTGTTAATGTAGGCTCATCAATTACAAAAAATGTAGCACTCTGATGGCGGATATTGATAATAATGGAGGCTATGCATATATGGGGGCAAGGAATTTATGGAAGATATCTAAACTCTCTGCTCAAATTTTGCTGTAACCCTGAAAGTGCTCAAAAAATAAAGTCTATTAAAAAGTACAGGGAAGAAGATTCAAGATGTGCAGGACTTAAAGTAGGAAAATTTTAAGGATTTGAAATAGTAGGCATGGTTTTCTTGTCATTCTAAGACAGTCTTATCCACCTAAGGTAGATATTTCTCAAGAGCTGATAAATATGAGTTGTGAATGAATCCTAAACTAAATACATAAATAAAATCAAAATCTAATGTATTAAGTGCTCATGTAAAAACACTATGCTAAAATGCTCTCTATAAAACAATAGGGATTTATTCCATAGTATTCTCTACCTGGTTTTGTTTTAAATTATATATATATACACACAACTTATACATATATATACACACACACACACATATATATATATCAGTTACAAGTACTATCTCTAAAACTCGCTATAACGTTAGCTCAAAAATCAACACATGTAAATCAACATCTGTTCCAGTTTCTAACACTATGTAACAAATTAACCCAAAACGTAGTGACTTAAAAAACCATTTATTAAACCCCTGGGTGCTATGGATCCAAAACTTGGGTAAGGTAGGATCTGTCTCTATTACATCTCAACTAGGAAAATTTGAAGCTGAGGCTCATTTGTCAGCTAGAGGCTGGAATCATCCAAGTCTCGTTCACTCACATATCTAGTGCCTGGGAAGGAATAACTCAAAGACTAGGACTGTGGACTGGAGAGTGTGTGTGTGTGCACGCGTACATACACACACACACACACACACCCCTTCCATGTGTCTTCACTTCCTCCCAGAATGCTCATCTCAAGGTAGTCAGACTGCTTGTATGGGATCTTTGGACTCCAAACACAAACATTCCAGAGGAAAAAGTAAAAGCTGCATCACCTTTGAAGACCTGACCTCTGAACTCATGCACTGTAATTTCTGCTATAGTCTGGTGGCTATAAACAATTTGGAAGCCCACCTAAATTGGAAAGAGTATCCAGGCAGATGCACACCCCCTATAACCTGAAGGAAGTGTGAAAGGATATGTGGCAATTCTTCTTCATTTCCATACCATCTAAAGCACTGCTGTCATGAAAACAGCAGCCTCTACTTCCAGATGCGCTGGTTAAACCTACTTTTTCTCAGGAAATTATTATTTCTCCTGGAGTAATTTAAGCATTTTAACCTCATTTTTCCATCATCTTTATATATTCTCTTTCTTGATTGGCTGTAGTGCCTCTTGTAACTTCCATTACATTCTCACCTGGGGACCTTCCCCTAAATTTATTACTTTGATCACTATCCCATCATCTTAATAATTACTTCAATTACTTCTCTCTTCAGCATTCCATTAATATACGTTAATATAATATTTACCTAATACTTTAGCTATAATAAAAATATGTAAAGAATGTTTTAATAATTCTATTACATTCCTAAGTTTTGCAGCTGACCTTCTAATCTCGCCCATCTATATTCGAATGGACTTGTAAGACTTGCATGCTAAGACTGAACTCTCAGTTCTCCTTTTCTTCTCCCATATTCCCATTCATTCTCAAAGCACCAACTATGACTTCCACGTCAAAAGTCTCTCTACTTGTCCGTAAAATGCTCCATAGCAGTTAATCAACAGAACAAATGAAACTTCTAAGCCACTAAGTCCACACCACTGATTCTCAAACTATCTGTGGTTGAAGACTCATGTTTTAAAATTTACAGTCCACACTGCAGACCAAAATTCCTAGAAAAGAACAATAAAGTGAATTAACAGAAAGAAAAACCATTTGAAAGCAATGCCTAATTGCTATTAAAGTTTCTAAATAATTGCTCTCAATATCCATTCCCATCTGGTCATGGACTGGTAATAAAGAGTTCACCCACCAGCATGGGTCTTCACATTATGCTTCAAAGAGCAGTGTTCTCAACAGTCCTGTTCTAAGGCCTTCTCTAATTGTTGAACATTCCTTAGCAAACAGGTGTTACTACTTGGTTTCCACAGTTCCACAGCCTAGTTTTTATTAGAAAGTAACTATTTTTTTTAAATGAAGAAAATAATTAGCTAGGAATAAAGAAATAGCTATCTCACATTCAAACATCTAAATATAACTTGAAAAATCAGTATATCAGAGGAGAAAGTAAATTAAATAACAAAGAATAACAGAAAAAATAGATTTTAAATTATCACAAAGTTGGAAGTGAATGAAAATCAAACTTATAGGACAAGTAATAGTAATAACAAATAATGATAAAATAATAATTTTGAACATGATGATTTTCTTCATTTTCATTTTGCAAAATATCTACTCTGGGGAACACAATTTTACTACTTTTTAATTTAAAATATAATTCAATCTACTTTAATGGCATTTAACAATTTTGAGCTCATTGGCTTTATTTTAGAGCCTGATGAAAGCTAAATACAAATTCAAACATACAATATTTCACATTTAATTTCATGGGCTTTTAAAAATTCTTAGATCACTGATTAAGAATCCTTCACAAAGTTACAAGTAAAAATTTTTTATAAGTTCAAAAATGATTTAACTTTTAAATTGTGAATTGTTACTTTGTTTTTTAGTGGAATGGTATTTAGACTTTGAAATACCAGACAAACTAATGTGCAGGTCTTCAGGAAAATGAATCTGTTATAGTTTACTAATTTTTCACATGGTCATTTTCTAGAATGCATTTGTATAAATTTTCTGTCATTCTGAATCACACCAAATGGGAACATAAATGTATCTATCTCACAGTCTATCAGGATTATAAACTGAGATAAAGTAGGTAAAGTCAACATATTTAATACTCAGTACATGTCACCCATTATTATCCTCATCATTATTATTAAACTAAGAGCTCATGCTGGAAATATAAACCCAGGCTTGAAAATATGAAATAGTATACAGGAGAAAGTAAAAGAAAATTAATAGAAGTAAACAAGGTTTAAAAAGACAAATAATTAGAGGTATCAAAAAATGAATTTAAAATTTTGTATCTTAAATCATTAATTCAATGTCGCATAAAAATTTTTAGTAAGACGGAACAGCGAACAATGGTGTCACAATTTTAAATATTACATTTTATGAGATAAAAGGTAAACTTTTTTGTATAGGACCTTTTTTTTTTTTACAACCAGAACTTTTTATAGCTAAATTAAAAATTCCAGGAAAAAATATATATTGAAAAACTTAGGATGTCATTAGCTCTAATACTGAAAATAATCATCATTAAAAACCCACAAGTCTTTGTCAATATTTCTGTATTATTAGCCCTTTTCTGGAAGCTATTCATTAAATATGAGTAGTGTCAGTCTTCTTCCCTGTAGACCTGCTGATTCCTGGAATGTATCATTTGATGTTATTCCAAACAGCAGCCAAAAAAGACAAAACTAAAATGGTAAGAGAACCCTTGAAATATGGCAAACCCTTAAAGTTTGCCACTAATTCCATGGTTAATAGTCAAAACATCATGTTATTAGCTTAAATTGTTGATTACATAATGCATCCTCCATGTAAAATGTCCCAATGTTCTTACTAAAATAGCATATCATGAATTGAATAAACTTATTTATATCTGTGAGTATACTTGATGTGACAGTAGGAAGTATACATATGGCTTAGTATATTCAGATAGGAAAAGGGAAATAATAATTTTTATTATTAGGCATATGATTTACTAACCATTACCATATAGCAGTCATTTTTGCAACTCTTCTTCATCCTTTATTTAATTGTCATAAAACCCTTAAAATGTCACTACAATTATTGTTCCCATTTCATAAACAAAAAACCTGCACTTAGAAGGCTTAAGTATTATTTAAAGTCACTCAGCCAAGCAGTAGATAACCAGGATTTAAGCTTGAAGTCTGTCTGATTCTAAAGCTCATGCTTTTAACCACAAAGCACATTGCCTTCCACAAGGAGAATGAAATTAATGACAATCTAACATGTGCCAGGCACTTCATATTTTTTTTTTAATTTTACAGATGAAGAAATTCACAAAGGTTAAGTTACTCATAAATGTTACAGTTCCAGAATTCTTTCTCTACTTCCCTGTATTTCTCAGAAGTATGGCCAATTGACCACTCATATCAAAGTCAACAGATGCTATTTTAAAAGTAAGGTTCTTGAGCTGTAGTTAGAGGTATAGATTTGATATATCTTGGGCATGGCACTTTTTTTTCAATTGAGGTATAGTTGACTTACAATATTATATTAGTTTCAACTGTACAACAGAGTGGTTTGACATTTTATAGATCATATTTCATATAAAGCTATTTTAAATATTGACTATATTTCCTGTGGTATACAAGGATGAGATCCTTGTATCTTATTTATTTTATAACTAGTAGATGTACCATTTAATCCCCCTCACCCATTTTGCTCCTCGCCTCTCCCCTGTGACAACTACCAGTGTATTCTCTGTATCTGTGAGTCTGTTTATGTTTTGTTACATTTGTTCATTTGTTTTATTTTTTAGATTCCACATATAAGTGAAAACATACAGCATCCCCCTGTGAGGTACTCTGGAGTTCTCAAGAGTGTGCATGTATGTGTTTCTGATGCGAAGCTTTTGTAGTTTTTCACTTCAGTTACCTCCTATGAGAGAATGAGATATTCACTGATTGGCAAAAAAAAAAAAAAGTGAAATTTAGTCTCCAGAACATGCTCTGTTGACATGTGACCCTTTTACTGATTCCCATTCAGGACAGAGAAGAGATACTTAAACAATACTTCCTTCAGAAATGCCTTTTAAGTTTTCTGATGTTAAAGTGTCACTAAGTAATATTTACAGAAATGAAGTTAATAGGATACCCAAATACTCTTTGGCTTTGGTTTATGAAACTCAAAGATCTAGAGTTTTAGATATATTTCTGCTCTTCCATAAAAAAAAAAAAATCCACCCTCAAAATGTTGTTTACAAAATCAGAAAAGAAACAAAGCCACTTCAGGCATATATAATGGTTGGCACTTATTATGTATTTATTACAAGGCTGGGTATTATGCTAAACCTTATGAGTTATGTAAATTATTATCATTGGTTTATACATGAGAAACCTTAAGGATAGTAAGAATTAAAGCTTGGATTCAGCTTGGCTGAATTATGCCAGCTCCATTCCATCACCACCACCACCACAAACACCACCTCCAACACTGCCACCACCATAACTGTTACCACCACTGTTATCACTATCAATGTCACCATCACCATGACAATCAACATCCCATCTTTTGCCTCAACCTGTGCTTCTGAAGATGTCAGCTTCCACAGCACAACTGGAGTGGTGGTAGTTGTAAGGACAGGAAGAACGTGGAGTTAATATTCAAAATATACACCCCCAAAGGATCTTCCATAGTAGAAACTAAAAATATATACTCCCCAGGCAATTCTTATACAAAGCAAAATGAAAAGACCATTATAATATGCAACAGTGCTTCAGTTTATATGGAAGTATTTCAATTATGAAAGTAATTTAAGAAACATTTCTAAGGCTAAACAAATATAAATGGATAAATGGTATAATATTTTAAGAATAGATGCAGTTGCTTACTTTTTGGTATTTTGTGGCATTTGAAACAGTATGGTCTAATGCAATTATCAAGCAAGTATATAGTTAAGACTTCAGTGTAAAAAACAATTAGGTTTATTAGGAATAAATGACTCTCTAAGCACTAATCTGTTTCCTTAATTTAGAACAAAGAAAGCAATACAGTATAGATTAACTTTCAAAATTTTATATCTGCACCTGCAGTTAAGGTATGTTAATGAGAAAGCCTTATTAGGTAAAATGGTATCACATTTTGACATGGTACAGAAAAAAACTTGGAGGAACAGATTTTTTTTCAAACTTTCCATTCCTTACACTGATTTGCTTCATATAAGTACATGCCAAACCAAGCATAACATGGGAATTTTGACACTATCATCCTTCACACAAGGACATTTCAAGTAAAGAAAATCTGGAAAATGATGATAGGTGTCTACATTTCTCTAGTCTCTCATTACTCTCCACAGGTCTCCAGATTAGCCATTTGAAACTAATTCATTAATTACTTAATGAATTGTGCACATATGCTCAAAGATACAATGGCAAGATTGTTCTCTGTAGTTTTTTTTTTTTATGCCAAGGAGAAAAAAGTAAACACGACCTATTTGTCCCTCACTAAAAGAATAGAAAACAGTGGATTATTCATACAACAGAATGTTATCGACAACTAAAATAAACAAAATCTACATGTTTTGACAAGGATACACCTCAAAAAAATTAAGTCAAAAGAACTAGCTGCAAAAGTTTATACATAGTATGAGTCAAGATTCATGTAAAAAATAAGAATAAGGAAAAGGGTGTTGGGAGGAAAAAGTGGGTAAGGCATTCAAGGCAGCAATCAAAGCCAAAGTAAAGGAAGAAACACACACAGATATGTGCCATATTCTAGGAGTAGGCAGCAGTCCAAGAAATTGTCAGGAAAAGATGCTAGAAAGATAGACAGTGACCAGACTGTGAAACATTCTGATGGCTGTGCTAAGGAATTTAGACTTCACTATGTTGGAAATGGAGAGACAGAAAAGTGATTTAATAAGAGGGTGAAATGAACAGATTGATGCCTTAGGAAGATAACAGTAACTATCAGATGGAAAGGTTGGTAACAGAAGTAGGAGCCTGTTGAAATAATCCAGGTAAAAGATAGTAAGAAGCTCTCTGAGAGAGCGTTGGCCGTATCCGCAGGTCTTTCAGGAGCAGATTTCAGTAGAGGACGAGAAACATACACCCAATCCTCATAATAAAAGGGGATTGTGAAAAGTTATAAGCAGCAGGTAGAGAAGGGAGGCATCATGGAAGACAGAAAGCATGACCAGAGAGGTGAAAGAAAACCAGGAGGAAGTCTTGTTTCAGAAACAAAGGGAAGAAAGTGTATATTTGGCAAATAAAGAAGAGACTAGATAAATGTATTTTAAGGATCTTCCCAGACATTTCGAAGGATACCTAAGTGGATTTTTAGTTAAGAAAATACTTCTCAAACCCCGACCTGACTAGTCAACAAAACCTATATATCCTATTGGACACTGGTTCATGAACTCCTAAAGGTCACCAGGATGCACAGGTTGCGGGCACATGTGTAGAGTACTGAAAGTTAGGTACAGCTAGGAAGGAGGTGACTAATAATGCTTCTAATAAAGACATCATCTTGTAGAATCAGACATGGGAGTACAGTTTGAGAAACAGCAAGGAAATCAGAAATATACTGATAAAATGTAGTTTTGACTTGAATCATCACTGATGCTCTATTTAATTCTCATTGTAATTTTTCCTTTGGAAGCTTAAGTCATTATAATGCTAATGAGGTCATACATATTAAAAGAGTTATAGTAAAGCAACTCTACATGTGCAGTAATATACAAAAATTCAATTTATTCCCAACATGTGGAGGGCTTCTCATTATAGATAATTATAGAAAAGTACATTTTTTATTACCAGTATATTACTAAAAACTTAAAGGGGAAAAGATATCCTTTATAACAATTTAAAAAAACCCTATCCAAGGAAAACAAATTTAATTAAATTGTTGATAACATTTTTAATGAGTAATAAAGTCCTAATCTGAAGAATTCACTTTTTAAAAATTTAACTTGTTTTTATTATAATGTTACATGTTTCACCTCTACACTATAGGTTTCCTACAGTGATTTTTCTAAAACAATTTCCAGATGGACAATATTAATTAATTAATAAGTAATTATAAAATAAGCCTAAATATAGAATTAAAATAAAATATATTTTCTAGCAGTTTCTGAAAGATTCAATAATTTTCAAACAATTGTTAAGAAAGAATTAGTGTTTAGTCATGATTTGCACATTCAGCTGTTTTGCTCAATTATTTAAACAGTTCATTCAGATGATCTATATAATGTAGTATTTCTTGAAACAGAACTTTGAAACTCTTTATCTGAACAGTGCACTAGAGAAAGCATGTCAGTAAAACAATGAGCTTTAGACGACAAAGTGTTCTTCTATGGCAGATTGAGAGCTCACATTATGCTTCTCTCTCACTCTGATAAATTTATTCTTGAACTTGCTTATTATTACATAAGAAACCACTGCTGGGAATTGCAGTTAACACAGCAATGAAACTTTAATATCATCTTCCCTTGTTACAAGTGGTGTGATTTTCTGTCATTACCAAGATAGCTTAGATTGAGATATGAAGGCAGATGCACTGACATATTAGATAACCATATACTATTTAAAGGACACAGGAGTAGTTTCAAAGGAGGAGAAGGAAGCCTCACAACAGGTCCCATGTCATGTCATCAATTACAGAACCTGTCACGCTAATGACTAAGGAAATGCAGGGAGCAGTGACAATGAGAACATTCATCTTGTTCTTCTCTGGAAAAGGTGCACCTGTATCCCACTGCACTCTGTCTTCTGCTACCTCCCGCCTCCCTGACTTTTGTTCTCCATGACAGTGAATGTGATCCTGAGAATGCCACCTATCTATCATCCTTTCTTCCTGAAAGGCACCTTGACTGCAGTTAATGACTGTAATAAGACCAAACAATAGATACCACACCCCAAAGCTCTTATATTCAGCTTCTCTGAAAATGGGCTTGAGACAAAAGAAGATCAAAGGCAAGTGTTTTATACCATCTCACTTAACTTGCTCCTCTAGTTCACACCATAATCAGATAGGAAATGTAGCTGAAAAGTAATGGGACTGATTCTACACTTACAAACTTAGGTACACAAGCATCGTACTTATTTATCAATAACACTGTTCATTTTGAACTATATGTTACCAGTGCATCCCAACGTTAAAGTACAAATGTTTTTAAACAACAAAAAACGTGAGAGAGTCTTTTTATAACATTAAAAAAGAAAACTTCGGGCGGGAAGGGACAGACTGGGATTTCAAAATGTAGAATAGATAAACAGGATTATATTGTATAGCACAGGGAAATATATACAAGATCTTATGGTAGCTCACAATGGAAAAAAATGTGACAATGAATATATATCTGTTCGTGTATAACTGAAAAATTGTGCTCTACACTGGAATTTGACACAACATTGTAAAATGACTATACTCAATAAAAAAAATTTAAAAAAAGAAAAGAAAGGAAAACCTCTACCTAGCAGCTATTGCCGCCACTACCACTACTATTATCACCACCACTACTTCTGCTGCTGCTGCTGCTGTAGCTACCTGCCAGGCGCTGTAAGGCACTTTTAATTATTTTAATTACCACAAAAAATTTTATGCAGTAGACTGTTGTCATTTCTATTTTACAGAGTAAGAAACTGAGTCTCAAAGGAGTTCAATTACTTGCAAACTAGCAATTCTCAAGTCTCCTCTCTACATCAGTTTTAGGACTGCTAGAGGATAGAAAAATTAAGGTTTTAACAAGCAAGAACTTTGCAATATAGTAAGAGGAATAAGCAATATAAAATAGTCTACACATAGCTATGACATAAGGTAATATTTGAATGAAAGTTTGAAGAGGGGTATAAGATATATAGAGCCAAAGGAAAGGAATTTTAGGGGTGGATCTCTGGAGAACATAACTGAGTTTATCTGAAGGTCAGTATGCATTTGAACCGTCTGGAGCAAGAAGAGTTATCTTCTCTAGTCATAGGAAAGCACAGTGATAACAGTATGTGTAAGACACTAAAAGACTGTAAAATTCATATTAAAATCCATTGGTGGGAGTGGGGGAGGCATCTTATTACTGGATTCTGTGTGCTGGTGTTTAAATCCAGGAAATCAATGCCTTTTTGAACTTCCTTAGTTACCTCTCTATTTGCAGCAGTTTCTGAACCTGAACCTGAGCAACAATCTGTACTGTGTGCAATGCATCTTAACATCTGAAGAAAAAAAAAACTCAAACAGGTGATGTTTTCCAGAAATGAGCGAATTAGAGTCATTAGGTTTATTGTAAGCAAGACTGTAGGGGAAAAAAACCCTGATGCATTCTATCTAAAAAGCAAACTTACAGGAAAGTTATAGGAAAAGATGTAAGTGACCTCACCATTGATATAAGTGTGGTAGATAAAATCAGCTTCCAGTGAACAACTGAATTTACAATTTTAAGTGAAAAGGCAGGAATTTCACACAAACATTTTAACATGTAGTCTTCTATAATGAACATGATAATTTCACAATCACAAGTCAACAGCCCTTGGGAATTTAAAAATAATTGATTCAATATTACTAGAAAGATCCTTTGGCCTTAATAGCCAATAGACTTAAAGAAAAATTCAAATTTATGGTAACTAGATAAAAAATAAACATGTATTTAACTTAAATGTTTTGGTAACTGATATATAAATATTTACGAATCTTCTCTTTGTCTAAACAGATGAAATAACTTGCTCAGGGCTTGTCTTAAAGCACAGAAGAGTCTCCCATTCATTCAAGAGTCTTCATTAAACTGTCAACTGAGGCTTGTAGCCTCTGGGTTAAGTTATATTTTCTACCAGGATTAAATTAAAGAATATGAAGCTTTATATTGTTTTCCTTTCCACATTGGTAGGGTCCCATAACTAAATATGAAAAGAATTAAAGTGCAGAAACATACTTGATTTTTCTATCACATCTTATCTTTTGACTGTAGTGTATAAAACATTTCTGACATTTTGTAATACATATACACACATATTTTAAGCATATATTTTTGTAATTGTTTTATACCATCTGAATGAAATTGCTCATTTTGGGTTTTAGATTTAAATTTACTTGAAAAGTTTTTTTATTTCATCATAAATTAAGAATGTCAAATAGTTTATCATAAATGCACTCAAAATGTCCATCAGGATCTAACACTGGCCCCAAGGATTTAGCACAATTTATGCAAACTGCAAGATATTCTGATTAAATCCTTCTAGTCTAGTCTATAATAGATATTTCTCTCTAAAGTGTCTATCAGTTGACTTAGCCACACACCAGTGATCTCCCCCTTCTCTTACCTTCTCTAATACTTATTATTCATACCATTTTTTTATGTTAACTAGTCTTTGCTGAGGTAAGTCCTGTCCCTCTAGTCAGTCTGAAGTTCTCTGACGGCAAGAGTACATTACTTTTTCACATCCCCAGTTTTAGAGAGTAATAGGTCATTCACATAAAAGAGATTCGTAATTTTTTTAAAGAATTGATGATAATGAAAAAAGAGAAGAAAGAGAAGGGAAGGGGCAGAAGCACGTATTTAGGAAACATACTACTACAGGGATATTGAAAATTCGAAGTGTAATTCACAACATTTAGAACATGGGAAAGTAAGACTCTAGTTGCTTATTTGGGGAAGCTGATATAATATAGCAGCAAATTGGTCAAAACAGGTCAAAATGCTAAAGCAATAGTCATATTTTAGTTGGGTATATTTATTTTACATATAATTTTCTAGACCCCAAACTGAGTTTTTCACACTTAAAACAGAATGGTATAATGAAAGGGACAGTACCAAATCCTCTGCAATCAATCTGTTAATCATGTCCAGAGTTGCAGAATGAGGGAACACTCAACTCTCCCTAACTTTAAATGGTCAATTCTGTCCTTTTTACAATCTGCCTTAACACTGCAAAGCACTCCATTGCTACTGATGACATTACTGCTAGTTTTGAAAGAGATTAACCAAAAAAGGTATTTATTCATTCTCACATTTGAAACATTTATATTTCTAAAAATTTTGTTCTAAATCTTGTAATTCAAAGGTTACATAACACAAAATTCTTGATATGTTAATGATGGTAATACATGTAGTAGAAACAGAGTGCAATAGAAAGCATTAAATTAGAGAATATTTTGTTTTACCCTCAGCACTGCCACTAACTAACCATTATGACCTAAGGTAAAGTCACTCAACCTCTTCTGACCTCAAATGTCACATACTGATAGCATTAAGTCTATAGTCCCAAGGTGTCTATAAAATCTAAGTTTCTATGATCTTATTAATTAATTTTATTTACAAACCTGGGAGCAACTTGGTAAAAATTCAAGGCCTGCTTCCTTTATGAAAGCTCTGGGGCTCCACTGAGCTGATGCAGTCAATGAAAGTTTAAAAAAGAAAAGAAAAGAAAGCCACCTCTGTAATAATCCCAGTCATTAAGCTAATCCCCATCATTAAGAAAGAGACACATCCCTCGGCAGGCCTCTCTGGACTCTGGAGCAACATAGTCCACATTTCCACACGTGAATGTGCTGCCCAGCACTACTCATGGAGTGGTATCTACCTAAGTGCCCCCAAAATAAAGGAAGGCTCTCCAGCTGAAGCCATGGCAGGAATTTTCCTCTTTGTTCTGTTTTGTTTTTCTCTGTGTGTTGGTGTGTTTGTTTATGTTTGTATATGTTTTACATATAAAGCCAGTTTCCTCCTAAGCACTTCTTCTGGGGTGCCTCCTTTGCACTAGAGAGATTGCAAGCTTAAAGACAACATTTATCGGACTTCTTTACAGTTGAGGTTCTGGATACACAGTGGGTCCCAAGAATTAAATGCACGTATGTGGGATGACAGAAATACTGAAAGGGAGGCTATTATCTTTGGCAGACATAGTTGATATATAGGTTTTTCAGCTGCAATATTCCAAAGTCCCCTCTGTAGCTTTATGCTTGTCAAGTGGCAGTGTGGCTCACCCACCACTATTCTAGATTCTAGTTACTAGTTTTAAGCATGTGAAAAGTGTGGCAACAGCCTCGGCTCCCCTGCTAGATTGTACCATGGTGTTTGGCAAGTTACTTCTAGATTCCCAGCCTAGCGTTCCCTCCACCAACTTTTCCAACAATGTTATAAGCACCTTATTCGCTGTATTATTTTTTTCCATAATATATTGATTTTCTTTTTACATATGAACCTGGTATGATACACGAATAGTTTAATGGTAATGCTAATAAAATATAAGGAGCAGAGGAGGGAAAGAACACAGGAGGGAGGGAGAAAAGGAATGGGAGATAGAATGCACTAGATTAAAAGACAGTAAAACCTTAGTCCTGGTGTTAGCACTGCCACTAACTCAGTAATGTGACCTTGCCAAGTCACTTGAACTTTCCAGACCATAGTACCTCAGTGTAAAATGATGGCCCTGGAGGATGAATTCTCAAAGATTTCCACAAATTTTTAAAGGCTATGTATGCCTTGCTAAATTAATTAAAGTTAAATCATTAGCTGTACTGCAACAAGATTCTTAAATTCTAAGGGAAATGACTTGTTTCCCTTACAACGAGAACAGACAAAAACCTGCATTTTTAAATTTTCTGATGATTTCTCTCATATCTGAGTAGTTTCATCAGAAGGCAAGAACAGGCAGTGCTACTTTGAATAAAGAGAATGACTCATGTGAACAACTTCCTGAATTAGAAAGCTACTTCAATTTCAATCCTTAACAGATTTAGATTAGTAGTTTTCTATGCTTTTTCCAAAATTAAAAGTATGAGGTAAATTTTTTTTCTTGAAAGTCAATTACTAAAGCATTTTAGTCAATATGAATATTGTCTTAAAACAACACTCCTAATGGATAGGCAAGTACTCTCAGTTCATAAACCATAAAATGCTCTTTGCAACTGAAGATTGTTACCTACCCAGAAAAAATGCTTTAAAGGAATTCTAAAATGGTTTGATGTATTACAAGGTTGAGTAGTATGACATGGCATTTACTGTTTTTTTAGTAACTCTACCATTTTCTTAGCAGATGATGCAGAACCAATTACAGCTATTATCACAACTGAATCATGAAAAAACAAATGATGACTAAGTTGTAATAGCCTGACCAATTTTCTAGTTTACAAAGTCAGATTTAATGTTGTTTTTAACACTTTTGAGGGCATATCTGTATTCTCCAAAAGACAGTGTGGCAGAGACTGCTAATTGGTTTTAAAATCCCAATTTTTAGCTGGGCCCCTTATAGCTTAAGGGAACCATGTATCTATTAAGAACTGGCTACGAACAAGTAAAAGGAATTGTTGTCCAATTACAAAAGTAATTTTGGGGGGCAAATTTGGGTAGTATTTCCTTCAGAAGAAGAGGGGATACCCTTCCCTCCTACCCCCAAACATGGAACTGGATGTGATGTCTGGAATAGCACTCATGAACTAGGAAGGTAAAGACTACATGGCCAGGATCACTAAGTGGCTGAAGCCCCTGTTCCTGGTGACTTCATGGAGCCCCTATATGAGCCCTAGACTGCCTGTCTCTTTTGCATGAGAGAGAGACATCTATAGTTATTTTGAGTTTTCTTTTATGTGCATCTGAGCCTACCTATTTTATTTTATTTTATTTTATTTTATTTTATTGAAGTATAGTTGATTTACAACGTTGTGTTAGTTTCTGGTGTACATCAAAGTGGTTCAGTTATTTTTATATGTAGATATGTATTTTTTTTCATATTCTTTTTCATTATAGGCTATAACAAGGTATTGAATTTAGTTCCCTGTGCTCTACAGTAGGACCCTGATGTTGTTTACTTCCTCTGTATATAGTAGTTTATATCTGCTAATCCCCGCTTCCCCCTTTGGTAACCATAAACTTGTTTTCTATGTCTGAGTCCTTTCTGTTTTGTAAATAAGTTAATTTGTGTCATTTTTTTCAGATTCCACATATAAGTAATATCATATGGTATTTGTCTTTCTCTGTCTGACTTACTTCACTTAGTATGATAATCTCTAAGCTCATTCATTTTGCTGCAAATGGCAATATTTCATTCTTTTTTATGACTGCCTATCTCTTTTACATGAGGGAGAAAGAAATTTCTATAGTTATTTTAAGATTTCTTTCATATGCATCTAAGCCTACTCTTAATCAACACAGACATTTTTAAGATTAGGAGGTTGTTTTAGTTCTCATTAAAATTGTACATAAAAATCTTCTTAAAGAATCATGAAAAATCAATATATACCATTAGATAATGTCATCTGGGGAAAAAACTATATAAAATCTTAAATTTTTTTGTAGATGTTATGATTTATGTGTGAATATATTAAGAGAAAAATAGTAAATGGAAATGCTGGATACTGCAGGAAGCATATACTTCAACAAAAATATCCAAAGTTCATTTTAATCATACATATTTAGCATATAATTTAGAAATAATACTTAGATTGAATTTTTTTTTCAGTTTTCTAATTGGAACCACCATGAAATCATACCAGTAATGAACATATAGAGCTACTTAATAACTGTACACTAAATTAAAGATTTCTCTGCTAACACATAGAAAAGAAACTGAAGATCCATGTAAGAGGAACAAAGTTAACACACAAACATTTTGAAATAATTTATATACAAATACAATAGAACTCAAATTAAGTATTTACTAATAGATTAGGTTATGCATATAAAAATTTCTTGTTTTTAAAATGGTGCCTTCTAATGATAAAAAAAAAAAAAATTAAAACCCAAGTATAAATAATGTAATCGGCACTTACTATGCCCCAGCCAGCATATATACTTTTTGCATAATACTTAAAATGTCCTATAAAATATGTTCTATTATTATTTCTGTTTTAAATATTAAGAATCTGGGACTCAGTTCTCAAATTCTCTGGATCTGACTAAAGTGAGAGGGGGTATAAAAGCCAGTGGAGCTCCTGTGTCGGTCTTAAGGGTTAACTCCTAAAGACTAGAGCTACCTACAAGGACTTCAATAATAACAAGATATATATATAGTTCTCCCTTTATGATTTCCCCACCTCCAACATCATCTTGCACTTGGCTAATACATGATAGTAACTGTAACCACAACTATCTAAGAATTTGGCTTTAATGAATTTATCACAAAAAGTTTTAATTATTTTAAGCATTTGTAAAAAATCTATGATTTGTGATTCTCCTCAAGCATATATTCACATTCCCTGTTGTTAGGATGTTAGTATCTGCAATTTAATTTAAACTGGTTATGTTCTATTTGTCTCTTCATATGCAGTAACACAGATCTATTACAACTGTATTTCCTGGACAAATATAGACCCAAAGAGAATCCATTAGTGCCAATGGAAGTAAAAAAGAAGTGAAAAGGTCTAAGAAAATGATCATTCTTAACTAGAAAACATAAGTTTTAAATAATGTGTAGATGTTGAATTGAGCAGTGGTGCTGACCTCTAATGTGAACAGCCTCATTTTATGTTCTATATAGAAACAAGAAAAGGAAATTTACTAGAATCTTTCAGGAAGTGTTCCAGCCAGCGCAAAAAATAACATTTATGGGAGAAATTAGATGCTATAGCAGGGATCAATGAAGCTTGATTTTATAACCATTTTAGGTGCCCAGAATACCATAAATTTTGTTTCCTTAAATTTTAAGTGTGACTGATGTCACTAGGTTCCCAGGATGTTCATAAATTGGCATTCTAAGTTTAGGAGTTAATTTTTAAAGTCTCTGTTTTTATGGACCATGATAGCACACATCTCTTTCCTTTGTTTCTAGTGAAGTGGAACTGACTGCATAAGCAATTCAGCAATTTACAAAAGGCATGCCTTTTTTAAAAAATCAAATCAGAAGCCAGAACTTTACTAGTTTATCATCTTCATTTTAAAAAATCAACATAAGTGTTGAAACAGCCTTACGTGAGAATTACTTAAAAGAGATTTCTAGGTGTGGCAGAGTTACTCTAATATTGTTTAATGTAATTGCTCTGTTTATACCCTTGTTTAATTTCTCTTGTGATATAACAATCAAATCACATAGTGATCTGCAGCATCATTACCGATTTAGGATTTGTAGACAGCGTTGGATGTACTGATAGAATCAACTTTCTCTTTGAATTTAGCAACTACTGAATTAAGAACTATTTGAGTCAAATGCTATTTTTCTAAATCACCACTAATAATAAAACACTTGTTCATACACTATTACAGAAAATGTTCAGGATCAAATTCACAGTATCTTTATAATGTAGGTATTTGTCTACTTTATGAATTTTTTCCTATAGATTACTGTCAATTGCAGAAAGTTCATTTTACCACATTTCACAAATTATATAGGTCATAGTAGGCTCTCTACCAGGGATCCAAAAAAGCTGTAACTTCAAAAATATGTCGTTTATAAAAGAATGTGGCCAAGAGAGCCAAGATTACAACCTCAAAAAAAATGAATGATTAATTTATCTCTGACATCATCATAAATTGACAGATGGAAAATATCTTGAGAATCTTTTACTCAGGAAGAAATACCAAATCATATTTAGCTTTTCTGTTTTTGAAAATCTGAATTGAATAAATTGAGCATTGGTGCTATTTCTAAATCACTTAATCATTAATGGATGTTCTGATAATATTTGGAGATAGTCTTTTATACTGTGAAAGCTTAGAATATTCTATAAGATGCTCCTTTCTCACTGTTGAGATTATATCTAACTTTCTGCTACTTTTAGTTTCTGACAAATTTTAAATTTCTAATGTAAACTTCCATAAAATCTAAAAATAATGACAAAAATTAGATCACAAGGATAACTATGTAATGTTATGTTTCCAGCTTGCCATGATTACCTGGAATGTTAACAAGTTAATTCTCCAAAACAAATACACTTTGCATAAACACAAGAAAAATCCCACAAATAATATCTTACTCCTAATTTCTGACCTAAATATCCCTTCTTTACTTTCTCATTCTAAATAGGGACATGGTTTTGAAGAGTAATAACTAACATTTACTATATGGTCAGCACAATTCTAAGTACTTCAAGCATATTAACTCAGTGAACTAAGCAGAATTCAGTTAGTACCTAAGTCAGTGAATCTTTACAACAAACATAAAGAAAGTATCATTATTGTCTCCATCATCATTATCAGATGGGAAAGCAAAGGCACAGAAACCTTAAGTAGCTTGCCTAAAGTTATACAGGTTTATGTAGTGAAATTTAAATTTGAACATAGGAATCATAGTTTGAGTCCTTAGTGCTAATCACTATTCTACAATGACTCTTAATTTTACAATAAGAAAATAAAAACTCAGTTATAAAAAGACGTAACTGACAGTGAGCCACAGTAGTGGAGACCATGGGAAACCAGAGAAAACATGATTTATTGAAAGGGGCAGCTGCTAAGTAGCACCAGCCAACTGTTGCCAGTGAAATGCACTGGGTTGAGATTCCATTTTACTCATTTACAAGCTAATAAGATGGCCAGTTACTGTTTTATGATGCTGGCAAAAACAGTGAGATTCCTAGGTCAGAGACAAAGAACTCTGCAACTCAAGGCACAGCAAACAGCATGATCATCAGCATATTTATGTCAGTTTCCTTTCCTTGTCACATGATGGGTCTTGGCCCAGACAAACATGTGCAGTTTCTAAATGATGGCATGAATAACATTACTTACACAAAAGGAAGCTATTTAGTCATTTCAGAGCTCTATTTTATATGCCCATAATTGCATAGATTAAGTGACATTTTCTGGAGAGCTGCGCTGTATAAATCAATAAATTTCAGATTTATTTACAATTAGGAGTTTTGACAGACCAGGTCCATCCTGCTATAAATGCATTCCATGGGTAGGAGCTCTATCTAGTAAATACTACTGGTGTGATTGCAAGGATGTCTGCTTTTAACATGTTTATAAGGAGATTTAACTAGAAGAAAAATCATATGATCATATTAAAGATGCAGAAAAAGCAATTGACAAAATCCAACACCCATTCATGATACAAACTCTCAGCAAGTTAGGAATAAACAGGAAATAGCCTAACTTGATAAACATCTACAGAAATCTCTACAGCTAACATTTTATTTAATGGTGAAAAACTACATGTTTTTTTCCCTATGACCAGGAACAAGAGATGGATGTTCCTGCTTACCATTCTTATTCAGTATTTTACTGGAAGTCTTAGCCAATGCAATTAAAAAAGAAAGCAATCTCAAATCTATTTACCCAAATGAGCTGAAAATTTACTTCCACACAAAAACCTATATATACACAAATAGAGGCAGAAGACCTAAATAGACATTTCTCCAGAGAAGACATTCAGGTGGCCAACAGGCACATGAAAAGATGCTGAACATCGCTAATTATTAGAGAATCACAAATTAAAACTATAATGAGGTCTCAATTCACATCAGTCAGAATGTCCATCATCAAAAAGTCTACAAATAATAAACACTGGAGAAGGTGTGGAGGGAAAAAGAAACCTCCTACATTGTTAGTGGGAATATAAATTGGTGCAGCCACCATGGAGAACAATATGGAGATTTCTTACAACACTAAAAATAGAGTGACCATATGATCCAGTAATCCCACTCCTGGGCACATATCTAGATAGATAGATAGATAGATAGATAGATAGATAGATAGATAGATAGATAGATAGATAGATAGATAGATAGACAGACAGACAGACAGACAGACAGACAGACAGACAGACAGACAGACAGACAGACAGACAGACAGACAGGCAGGCAGGCAGGCAGGCAGGCAGGCAGGCAGGCAGGCAGGCAGGCAGACAATGAAATACTACTGGGCCATAAAAAAGTATAAGATAATGCCATCTGCAACAACTAGATGGCCCTAGAGATTATTATACTAAGTGAAGTCAGAAAGGCAAATATCATATGATATAATTTATATGTCGAATCTTAAAAAATGATTCAAATGAGCTTATTTACAAAACAGAAAGAGACTCAAGGACATAGAAAACAAACTGTTACCAAAGGAGAAAAGAGGGAAAGGGATAAACTAGGAGTTTGGGATTAACAGATACACACTACTATATAAAAAATAGATTAAAAAAAAACCAAGAACCTACTGTATAGCACAAGGAACTATATACTCAATATCTTATAATAACCAATAATGGAAAAAAATCTGAAAAACAATATATATATGTATAACTGAATCACTTTGCTATACATTTGAAACTAATACATATTCTAAATCAACTATACTTCAACAAAAATACATATGTACATAAATTCATTGGTTGGCAAATAATAGTTTTATTTCCTTGATGATTTTTAAATCATTATTTTAAATTACTTTTTAGTTAGTTGAGGATCTTTTTTTATCCATTAGATGAAATACATCAGAGCAGCAAATGTACTGCACTTAGGTTTATAAAATGTTATTTACTTTTTCTCTAAAATTATTTTATACGACAAATTTTACAAATGGAAATGTTCATTTTCTCTCAAATTACAAAATTAAGATTTTATTATGTTTTTTAATTGAAGTCCAGGATAAAGAGAACAAATGAAAGTATATGCACGGAATCTTAAGATTCTCAGCCTTTCCTTCCAGCTGCCTGTGTGGAGTGGAAGAGGGATTTGGAAATTGGTCTGCTTCTTAAAAAATCAGTAGTCATAAGGTCAGAATTAAAAAGGGATCTTCTGACTATATTATAACATGTATATCACATGCAAAGAAAAAAACTGGTATATACTCTGAAATTGTTTTGTACTAAACCACTATCTTTTTAATTATACACTTGTATTTTTTATCTCCCAATTCAATTGTAAACAACTTAGAGACTAATCTACTTATGTATTCTTCACAGTATACAGCTCAATTCTTTGCATGCTAGATAGTCAATGAAAGAATAAAATTAGAGAGCAGAGTAAAGAGCTGAATTAGGTAATGTTCCAGGATACTTCAAGTCCCAAATTTTGTAACCTAAAGTCAATTTTCATATAATATGTACATAAATATTAAGTTATTCCATTTAGCAATCTACTACTTCTGGGTTTAACCTTTATTCAAGTATTAGGATATAACATGAGCAAATGAAGTTCATTTAAAACTCAAATGAAGAAAATCTTTAATAAATTTTTTTAAATTAGTTCAGCCAAATTATATTAAAAATTTGAAAATCTGCTTGCTTATCTGCTACTTGTATCAAGTTATTAAGTAGACTATATAAAATGTAATTGGAATTATAAATATTCACATCAAAGATCTTAAATATAATTAAGTTCAATTAGGGCAAGTGCATATTAAGAAAATAAATATACAAACAGAAAAGTGCTAGATCTCTAATAAAATAAAACAATTCAGAATTTTTTGAAATGACAATGAAGCCAAGGTTCTTAATAAGATAATATGAGATCTTATTTATGTCTAATAGGTATCAGATTATTTAAAAATACTGGTCATACACACACACACACACACACATATACAATGGAATACTGCTCAGCCATAAAGAAGAATGAAATTTTGCTATTTGCAACAATATAGATGGATTTGGAGGTTATTATGCTAAGTGAAATAAGTCAGACAAATACCGTATGATATCACTTATATGCAGAATCTAAAAAATACAAAAACTAGTGAATATAACAAAAAAGAAACACTCACAAATGTAAGAAACAAACTAATGGTTACTGTGGGAAGAGTAAGACGGGAGGGGCATAAAGGGGTAGGAGACTCAGGTACAAATTGTTATATAAAGTAAGCTACAAGAATATATTCAATATAGGAAATGTAGCCAATATTTTATAATAACTAAAAATGGAGCATAATCTTTAAAAATTGTGAGTCACTATATTGTATATCTGTAACATACAATATTATACATCATCTGTATTTCAATTTAAAGAAAACAGGCCACATATGTCTCTGATCTGTCAGCAGTTAACTGAAATTACTGAAATATAGAAATGAAGGTAGAACAGTCTTATAGAATAGTGAAGAAAAATTGGCATCACATTTACTAATTCAATAAATAATTATTAATTATTACACCAGGAAATCTAACTGAAGATCTTTCACTCAGACAGAGATCAGAAAGACATTTATACATCTTTATTAACTTATATATTTTCTACTACAGAAATAAAACAATTTTAAAGCTTGACTGCTTATTCATCCAGCACTGAACCACTACACTTTAGTCACAAAAGAAGGTAATAAACAACTTTTTCATTCATCTGAATATGCTTTCTGATGTTAGTTTTACTTTTTTAGTCAATCTTTGGGCTACAGAAAGGAAATAATACAAGATTGAGAGAAAAGCATCTGAGGACTTAAATGACAGGGGACTCTGTATTTGTAAGCAGCTATATTCACATCTTCCTTCTTATCATCAAGAAACTGAAAAATATTTTGATCCATATAAGGTAGTATGTGTCATACATAGAAAAAGGTACTATTTAAAACTGTCACTTATATATGAAAGGCTTATTGAGGATATTTATGTCTCTTTCTTCTCTCTTAAGTGAAAAGGTTGATTTACTATTGCAAGGGGAAAATACAGCACTCATTGATGGTGGTTGTGATACTTGCTATTTTATATACAAAACAATTAGTAACTTCCAGATAGGGAAGTAGATAGACAGTTTACATGATTATTAAACAGTGTATTTGCTAGATAAGTTTAGGAAGACTTCTCTCCTTTTTGGAACAAAAAAATGACAACATAATAGTAATATAACAGCAAGAGACATTAAATAATGGTATAATTTAATTGTAGAGATGTTTGGAACTCATAATATTAAACAGAATAAGCTTTAAGAACTATGTTTAGTTTTTAACCACTTAACTTCATTTAAGACACTGGTCTTTCAGGAGGAAGTCTTACTTAGGAATTCTTCAGTTTTCATGAAAATAAGTTAAAAAGAAAATTCAGATCATCAACTTTGACATCTCAAAATTTCATAAGGAGAGAAAAATGCCAAAATTTCATAGGGAAAGAAAATGCCAAACCATGTATATCTTCTCTCTCCATAATTTTATTTATTTGCATAAAATAATACCCATAAAATTTTCAATTTTTCTTTTGTCTTATAATTGGAAATATTTTCTCTAAAACTTTCACTCATATTTCAGGGTTTGAGAAGCCTTAAAACTAATTTTACACTTAAAGGATATTTAAATCCTTAAGGCAGTTACTGAAGCAAAAGTACTTTTTCTAGGCCAGCACTTTTTATATATAGCTTCCAATAGTTAGGAATACAAAAGTATTTACTTCTATAGGGTGAATACTGTCATCACCTTTCTTTCCCAGTAAATTACAGCAGTTGATTTTTTTTACGTTTTATTGACAATAGCAAGTCAGAATGATGTATATTTCAAACTCATGAAAATAAAGTTCAAGCTACTATATGAGAGTCAATTATGAAGAAATTAATGTTTTCCACGACATGAAATGAACTATCTTACATGATTTTAAGACAACTGATACAGGCGGTAGCCAGAAGGTGACCTATTCTAATCCTTAGGGGGATAATATGAATCCGGGCAAGTGAGGACTAATCTAAGACCATCTTTATATAAAAAGCAGGGACTATTCCTGATTCCTGATTCTACAAACTGATATGGATATGCAAGGTCCAACATTCCTAATCAATGTTGAGGAAACGAATAATTTAATAGCTCTCTCCATAAAATACCTGGTGGTCAGAGAGCTCACTCTGAAGGAGGAGAGAGTTTAGGGTACCCTAGCTTGTTTAAGCAACCTGGCTGAACATAGGTGGCATTAGTTTGTACATGTAGCTACTAATTTACAAGATCCCATTAAAACTGCTATCTTCTAGCTTGTAGAGCTAAGAAAGGAAGGAGCTAAGGAAGAAAAAGAATGTTCAAGGCAAATAAAGTAACTTGAGACTGAAAAACTCTGAGTGAAAGGATATATTAATTTGTAGCCATAATTCCCTTTGCTTAAGAGAAGAACCATTGAACATGAGCATAGACAGGTCAATATCAATTGCCCCGGGAATGACTAGGTCAACATCAATGGCAGAATCAGTGAAGAAGAAACATCACTGCACTAAGTACCAATAGCTAGTCAGAACATAATTAGTGAAGTAAAGGCTAAGGGAGGAGCACACTGAAACTTGAAGGGCATCATCCTCAGTACGGGGTAATATCAGGAGAAAGAAAGGGCCACAGGGAGTACATTTTGGCACTTGTCAGTTATTAACTGTCATAGAGGACACAAAACTCATCTCTGACTTTCTTGGAGAAGAAAATAGTTGATATTTCTAATGATTTTACTATTGAGAATTCAAAGCAAAGCCTCCTTCCCTTACTACTTCTATTATCACTGATTCTCCTCCAACAATGATTCTAATCCACAAACCTCAACTTATAAACAAGGTGCTATGGCCTGGTAAACCAGAGTTTATATTTTAGGAGAATATGAAAATGAGTTATTAGGAAAACCAGAGATAAGAATTCGGTAACTGTTGAAAAAAGTGTATTTTCCTTGGCTACAAACATGGTAGTTTATCAAGAAGTTGACGCTGAAATACTACTTTGAAGAAATAATGAAACTTCTACATTGCAATCAGAACAACAGAGTAGAAAAGAACATAGTTTTCATTTGGGTAAGATTTTTTTCTGCCTTCATAGATCCTTAAAGTATACCTTAGGCAAAAGCACTTCTTGGTAGTAAAATTAGTGATGGCTTAGATAAGTTTTAGGCACACTGAAACTCACACAGAAAAGAATATATTTCAATGTAACTGATTAAAATAACATTAATTCAACTCAAAAATAGGTTAAATCGATGTGGATCTGGTTCCTTTCTAATCTCCCTATTTTTGATATTGTTACCTTCAAATCATCACCCAATACCATTGCAAAAATCATATATTTCACCCAAATTTTTGACCACAGTAATCCATTGTCTATGCAAAATACATGTAACCTTTCCAGTTTTAAAAATACTTTAGATAGATAATTCCATGAATAAGTACTGTGTTAAATCCAGTACACATATATAGGAAAGAGGTTTGCAATATTGCAACTAGCACGGCCAGAGCTCCATTGTTTTCTTGACAACACTGCCTCATGCTGGGTAGAAATTGTGACTCTCTACTCCTTCTCTGAATTATCAAAGATAGAGGTATTTTTTGCTAATAAGCTATGATTCTTAAACTACATAGTTCTGGTGTTACGGTGAGGGTTATAGTTCCCTGTGAGGATATTATGAAAACTATCCACAGAAAAATACCCAAGGGTTTGAGCACACAGTATTTTGCTTTTCTTTTAAAGGGCTTATGGAGTCCATGAAAATGATCCAAATATATAATCACCCAATCTTTCTAGGTTGAAACCAGTTCTTAAGGTCCAAAGATCTGTCTCTATTTCAGTATAATAACTAGCAACAGGATTAACCTGGAATCCTTTCAGGACATAGTAGAGCATTTCATACCTCTGACAGGTACGTCAAGACCTAGTACGATAGGCTGAAAATAGATTTCCTGGGATAGACCTTGACAAGTCTCCCAAAACTTAGTAGGAAGTTCATAAGATTATCAAGAGCTCTGTAAGCAGAAATGAAGGGGAAGAATTAAACCAAGACTGTAGTCCATGGAGAGTCAAAGATCTCTTTGGAATGGCAAATGACAGGCACCTTTTAAGAGTTAACTTTGGGGTTTTAAGTAATGTATTATGACCTTTATATCTGAAGAGCAAAACTGATTTCTAAAACCAAAAGTTTAAATCACATTTCCAAAGGAAATGAAATACTATCTCAGAAACTTTAAAACTATGGTATAAAGCTGGATTTTATTTAAAAATGAAAGTTTAAGTCACATTTTAAAATAATATATTTTATAGCTATAAAAAATATTTTCTACAAAGATAATATGGGTATTTGGAAATAAACTTAGGAATGAACCTTCATCCAAAAAACTTGTAATTTAAATCAACCCTTATCATTTTCTATTAGCAATTTGTCAAGAAAAAATAAAGGAAATAATATTTTAAAATATTAAAAAGTTAAAACTGGGTTTTACTTAATTTATATGAACATATAACAGTCTATTTCTACTCAGAAATCATGAGTGTCTACCTATAGTTAAGGGTAAAAAACAAAGACTACATATTGTTTAATATACTTTGTTTCTAATATTGTCTACATGTCTAATGTCATACCATCCACCTTATATTTTAGCAATACTGAAAATGAAAGCTTGCTAAAAATATTTTATTCTCTTATGTCTCTTTGAGTTTGCATATATCATTGCTTTTACCTAGAACATGCTCCTTTTTCTTGTACAAATAAAAAACTCCCATTAATTTCATATTTCATATAAAATATTTTCTGAAGATTTCCTGACTCCATTTGATTGACTTACATCTTGGTACTTTTCATCAAATCCAATACAATAATTATTTTATTATAATTAAAATATTTATATTTTTTCTCCTTACCAAATTGCTACATATTTGAGAACAAAGACTTTTCATTTTTGGATCCTCAGCGCCTAAGCCATACTGGGTGCCTATTTATAAACTAGAAATAAATGAATATAGCCATGAAATAAAAGCATAGTAACAATGACTACAATTTATGGATTCAACTATTTATCAAGTATAGCAATAAATGGTTTTTGGTACAATTTTTGTATGACATTTTTAGTAGTTTTTTATCCTTATATCTCATTTATTAAATGACTGAAGGGAGACTGAGACTAAGTTTTTTCCTAATCCAATGAACCTACCTTTTCTCTGTAACTGTGGCTTTAAATTTTTTCTTTTTAACTTTGAGCAGTGAAACTGTTTCTCTAATGTAATTTTACGTAAGTGTATAATATATTAAACATAGAAAATCAAGCCACTCCAGTTGAAGCAGATAATGGAGGTCTAAACACATACCTCGTGTCTTTTTATCTCTTGTAAGTGGCACTTTGGAGGCAATATGAACAATCTAATGCCCTAGAAAATTTGTTTTCAATACCCCGATCATATACTGCCTTATTTCTTTTTATTTACTCTCAAGATCGTGCATAGGCAATTCTGTATATTAGAAAATAATCTAGATAGCAGTTTCTAAAGCAGTCTTCTCAACTTTCTTCTGTAATATCTACAAAGTCCCCCCAAAACTTGAGAAACTTCTTATAATAATAAAAGCCTCATCTGTCAGAATCTGAGAGAAAAAGATACTAATATCAAGCCAACTGGAGCTCATCTGAGACTAACAATTGGTATCTAACATGTATCTTTATCAAGTAATAATGAACAAAATCAAAGAAAGAAAAGATGATTTGGAGATATTTTATCGCTCTTCAAATTTTGTATCCTCATAATCAGAAGTTGAACAAAAATTATGAGACTCAAATGGTAAATTTCTGAAACTCCTTTCCAATGTATTTACACTTCTTTTGAAAAATCTAGAGAACTGTTTGTCTTTCATTACATTAATATATCAAGAAAGTTAAAATATAAAGAGCAAGAGTAGAATCTTAAATGCATAAAACTAAATGAAAGAAGTCAATCTGAAAAGTCTATATACTGTATGATTGCAACTTTATGATATTCTAGAAAAAGCAAAACTATGATCCTAAAATTATCAGTGGTTGCCAATGGATAGGGAGATGAATAAGCAGAATACAGAGGATTTTTAGGGCATTGAAAATACTTTGTGTGATATTACAATGATGAGTATATATCATTGTATATTTTTCCAAGCCCACAGAATGCACAACACTTAGAGTAAATCCTAAGGTAAACTATAGGCTTTGGGTGGTTGTAATGTGACAATGTAGGTTCACCCTTGGTTACAAATACAATATTCTGATGAGTGATGTGATTAATGGGGGATCTATGCATGTATGGGGGACAAGCAGAACATGGGAAATATCTGTACTTCCCTCAAAAATCTGTTGTAAATCTAAAACTGCTCTTAAAAATATAAAGTCTTTTTAAAAAGCAAGAATATAATTTAAAATGTTGCTGATGGTACTAATGATCAGAATTACATTAATAAAGTATCTAACTAGTAACATGGGATTGGAAAAAAAGTTAAAATTCATTCAAAAATTGAACAAATTTTTACTGAGTCCCTATTATATACCAAGCACTGTTGTTAAGCAAAAGAGGAAAAAAGAAACAAGGAAACTACATAACAGCCAGGAAACAGTAAGATGGCATTAGTAAGTCCTTACCTGTAACAGTTAAGTTAAATGTAAACTGATTAAATTATCCAATCTAAAAGTATAGAGTGGCTAGATCAACAAAAAAATAAGACTGAAGCATATGCTACCTTAAAGAAAAAACTCACTTTAGCTTTAAGGACACATATAGACTCAAAGTGAAGGAATGGAAAAAGATATTCCATATAATGGAAAACAAAAGAAAACAAGAATAGCTAATTTACATCAGGTAAAATAGACTCTAAGTCAAAAACTGTAAAAAGAGACAAAGAAAGTCATTATATAATGATAAAGAGGTCAATTCATCCAGAGGATATAATGATTATATATATGCACCCAGTATCAAAGCACTTGAATGTATTAGGAAAAAATTAACAGATCTTAAGAAAGAAATAGACAACAAAACAAAAATAGTAGAGGGCTTCAACACCATACTTTGAAAAAAACGGATAGAAAATCAATGAAGAAACAACAGATTTAAACTACATCTTAGACAAGTGAACTTAAGTATATAAAGAACATTCCATCTAACAGCAGAACACACTCTTCGCAACGCACATGGAACCGTCTACAGAAGGAGTAACACGTTAGGTCACAAAACAAATCTTCACAAATGTAAGAAGACTGAAATACCAAATATCTTTTCTGACCACAATGGTATGAAGCTAGAAATCAATAATGGGGTAAAACTGGAAAATTCACAAATATGTGGATTAATTAAACAACATACTCCTAAACAATCAATGGATCAAAAAGAAATCAAAAGGGAAGTAAAAAAAAAAAAAAAAAAGGCAACTTCAAACAAACAAACAAAATGGAAACACATTAAACCAAAACTTAATGGAATATTGTGAAAGTTGTTCTAAGAGGAAGGTTTATAGGAAAAAAATGCCCACATTAAGAAAAAAAATTATAAATAAATTATCCTTACTTCTTATGGAATTAGAAAAAGAAGAACTAACTCCAAAGTTAGTAGAAGGAAGGAGACAAACTTCAGAGCAGAAATGAAATAGAGACCAAGAAACAATGGAAAAGATTAACAAAACAAAGAACTGATATTTTGAGAAGATAAAGAAAATTGACCAACCTTTAGCTGGACAAAGGGAAAAAAGAGAGAAGATTCAAATAAATGAAATCATAAGTGAAAGAGGAGATATTACAATTCACACCACAGGAATATAAAGGATCCTAAGAGACTACTATAAACAATTGTACACCACTATATTGGATAACCTAGGAAAAAATGGGTAAATTTCTAGAAACATACAACCTACCAAGACTGAGTCATAAAGAAAAAGAAAATATGAATAAACCTTAATGACTAAGGAGACTGAAGTGGTAATAAAAAACTTCCCAACAACAGTTTAGGACCAGATGGTTTCACTGTTAAATTCCACAACACATTTCAAGAATTAATGTCAATTCTTTTCAAACTCTTCCAAAAAATTGAACAGAAGGGAATACTCCCAAACTCATTTTATAATGCCAGCATTACCCTCATAGCAAAGCTAGATAATAAGGCTACAAAAATTAAAAAGTACAGGCCAATATCCCTGATGAATATACATGCAAAAAGTCTTAACAAAATATAGCAAACCAAATTCAACAGCATCTTAAAAGGGTCATAGACAATGATCAAATGGGATTTATCCCTTAGAAGCAAGAATGGTTCACCAAAAACAAATTAATAAACATGAATGCACAAGATTAATACAATGAAAATAAAAATCATATGATCATCTCAATACATGCAAAAAAACTATTAGACAAAATTCAACATTCTTTCATTTAAAAAAAAAAATCAACAAATTGGGTATAGAATGAATGTACCACAACATAATAGTGGCCATTTATGACAAGCCTACGGCTGATATCATAATCAACAGTAAAAAGTTGAAACTTTGCTGCTATGATCAGGAACAAGACAAGGATGACCACTCTAAACACTATTTAACATAGCACTGGAATAGAACAATTGGGTAAGAAAAAGAAACAATAGTCATTCAAATTGTAAAGGAAAAAATACATTTTTTTTCTGTTTGCAGATGAAATGAACTTACATATAGAAATAACAAATAAATTCAATAAAATTGCAGAATAAAAAATGACATAAAAGTCAATTACATTCCTATACACTAACAACAAACTATCTATAAAACAAATGAAGAAACAATACCATTTATAATAGTATCAAAAATAATAAAAAAATTTAGGAATAAATGCAACCAAGGAGGTAAAATATCTGTACACTGAAAATTATAAGACATTGATGAAAGAAATTATAGATACAAATAAATGGCAAGATATCCCATGTTCATGGATTGAAAGAATCAATAACAAAATATCCATTCTACTTGTCATCTACTGATTCAATACAATACCTATCAAAATTTCAATGGCATTTTTCACAGAAATAGATAAATAAAGCTAAAATTTATATAAAATCATAAAAGACCCCGAGTAGCCAAGGTATTCCTGAGAAAAAAACAACAAAGCTAGAGACATCACATCTCTTAATTTCAAACTATATCACAAATCTGTGGTAATCAAAACTGGCATTAAAAACAGACACATAACCAATGGAACAAATTGAGAGCCCAGAAATGAACTGTTGTATGTATGTTCAACTAATCTTTGACAAGGGTGTCACAAATACACAATGGGAAAAGGATAGTATCTTCAATAAATGATGCTTGGAAAATTGAATATCCACATGAAAAAGAACGAATGAAACTGGACCTTACACCACTCACAATAATTAAATCAAAATGGTCTAAAGTCTTAAACTGAACACCTGAAACTATAAAACTCCTAGCAGGAAGATAAACCAAAGTTTCCTGACACTGGTCTTGGCAATGATTTTTCTTGATATGACATCTAAACTATAAGCAAAAATAAGCAAATGGGACTACATCAAACTAAAAAGCTTCTGCACAGCAAAAGAAACAATCAATGAAATGAAAAAGCAACCAAAGAAATGGGAGAAAACATTTGCAAACCATATATCCGAGAAGGGATTAATATCAAAATATAAAAGTAATTCATACAACTCAATAGCAAAAATTATAAAAAATAATCCAATTAAAAATGGACAGAGGACTTGAATAAATGTTCTTCCAAAGATAACATACAAACAGCCAAAAGGTACATGAAAAGATGCTCAAAATCATTAATCATCAGGGGAAGGCAAATCAAAACCACAAAAAATACCACCTCACAACTGTCAGTATAGCTATTATCAGAAAGACAAGAATAATAAATGTTGGCAAGAATGGGAAGAAAAGGAAACCTTTGTGTACTACTGGTGGGACTGTCAATTGGTACAGCCATTATGGAAGTTCCTCAAAAATTAAATATAGAACTGTCATGTTGTTCAGTAACCCACCCCTTGGTTTACATCTGAAGAAAGTGAATCACTATATTTTAGAGACTTCTGCACCCCCATTTCATTGCAGCATTATTCACAATAGCCAAGACATGGAAACAACTTGTGTCCATCAAAGGATAAATAGATGAAGAAAATGTTATACCCGTGTGCGCGCGCACACACACACACTGGAATGTTTTAAAAAGAAGGAAATCCTGCCATTTGCAATAATATGAATAAACCTTGAGGGCTTTATGCTAAGTGAAATTAGTCATCAGAAAAAGATAAATACTGTATGATCTCACTTTATCTGGGATCTTAAAAAGCTGAACGTTTAGAAATAGAGAATAAATTAGTGATTGCCAAAGGCTGGGGAGTAGGAGAAATTGGGAGAGGTTAGGTAAAAGGTACAAAGTTTCAGTTAGAAGATGATTAAGTACTAGGGATGTAATGTAAGCATGGTAACTATAGTTAACAATACTGTATCATACAATTTGAAGTTGCTAAGAGAGTAAATCTTAAATGCTATCACCACAAAAAAAAGGTAATTATGTGAGATGATGGAGGTGTTACCTTATTGTGCTAATCACTTTGCAATACACATGCTCACAAAATCATCATGTTGTACACCTTAAACTTACACTATATGCTAATTATATCTCAATAAAGTAGAAAAACTATACTAAAAATAAACTTGTACTACTGAATTTTAATTAAGTTCAGTAGAATTTGATTTTTTAAAGAAGTATTTTAAATTTTTCTGTAATATTTAAATGAAGAATATTTTAAACCTGAATTCATTGAAGTTTCTTCTATCTCATTTTAATATTGTCACATAATAATTATTAACTTTAAATTCCAGAAAATAATGTGTAACCTTATCTAATCTTTAAAAACACATGTTTTCTAGTCAGAAGACTTCCTCAACAAGAGGATGTGAATCAATCAATAAAACCTACTGCTATTTTGAAAGAACATTTCCCTATTTTTCTCACTGAGAACTAAGTCAGTAATAAATCTTTACTTCTAGATAAAAATTAGTAATTTAATCCTAGGAAGAAAATCCATTTTGTTAATTTATACTATAAACATTTATTGATACAATACTATGTGCCAGCTTCTGTGGTTGAAACCCTACTAAATTAAATAAATTCTTAACCTCATGGAGTTCAGAATCTACCATTAGGAGCTGACTGGCACTATAAGTGAACATCATAAACCTTCTAAAATTGTATGCAGTTTTTGTTAAAAGTATATATGCATTTGCCCTCTAAGTAAAGAGCTTCTAGGTTTTACTAGCTATTCAAAAGTGTCCATTAGAGTGAACTAGTAAATGTCAAAAACTAGACGGAACATAAGAGACAAACAGATTAGCCTGTAACTGAAATATAATGGGTAAAGATATGTTCTAATGACAACTTAGACCAAAAAAAAAAAAAAAGGAGAAAACTAATTCTGTCTACAAAACTCAAGAGAATTCATGAAAGAATAAAAATGGCAAGCAGACCCCACAAATGAAGGTGCACAACATTAGAAAACTGTAGTTATTATAAATATTATTGTAAAGACCACCGACATCTGACAGTTTGGGATCCAGAGGGGACATGAGATACTAAAAAATCTCTAACTATCTTGAAGTAGACGTCATACATGTTTAAGTACTTTTCAAAAATATCGCATGTTGCAATCTTAAAACAGTTTTATAAATTTCTAGAATCACCATAAGTAGAAAATTGAAAAAGTAAAATAATTAGGGCAAACACATTCTTAAGAGTCACCAACTTAAACTTACTAAACATGATAAAGAAAAAGAGAAGCATCAAATTAAAAAATAACAAGCTATAACAAATAAACCTTGTAATTAATTCCTCAGCATGTCAGCTTAAAAGAACTTTTCCTTTAAAGAAGGAAAATAATGAAAGAAAATTACTTGTTCAAAGAAAGTTTTCAATTATTAAAAGAAACAAATGGTGCTGGGAAGACAAAACATTACAGGGTCAGTTCTCAACAAAACAGTTACCTTGGGGTGCAGTATTTAGAAGATACATTAGTTTGAAATTTCAGGCAATACTTTAATTAAACTTCATTATTAAATCCATAAGTAGTTTTCCCCAAACATGTAGAAATAATTTTCTACAATAAATGACTAGGAAGAAGTATAAATATGTTCATAAAATCTTAATGAAAGAAAAAGGAAAGGCATCTTTAAATACCAGAAATACTAGTGGATACATCGTTTATGACAAACGTATCACAAAATGAAAAAGGATAACATTAGATTTACCGGCATTTATAATCTATGGACACCATTAAAATCACCTTTAAAAAGGAGTGGGGAAGTACTCAGCTAAAGATTTAATGTGATTTAATATGACCAGACTATGAACAGTTCTAATACCCAACTTATCAAGACTAACAGCTTACTGCTAATACTTAATTAAAGATCCTTCCTCACTGCACCCAACAATCCAAACAAATCCACGTAAACATGTCACAAACTCTGCCAAATCCCTACTAGTTCCCAGTTTGTAAGACTTGCCTTACATCAGGCAACCAATCACACAGCCGATCCTAAAATATTATGCAATCTTTTCTTGACTTCCACCTTCTGAAATACTACTAACACTCTGTCTAGCAGAGTCTCCCTTTCTAAAGTAAGCCTTAGAAAATTAGCTTTGCTTAATCTCAGTAGGCATTAACAGTTATCTTTTTGGGAGTCAACAGTCAACAAGTAACATCTCCATTATATATTTGGATTTTCTTTTTCTTCCTTTTTCTGATATTATGAATCTACTTTTGAGAGAATGTTGAAAAAATTATTTGGAATATGGCATTTTAAATAAGCAGAAAAACATACATTCAATAAAAATAAACTTGTCATTAACTAACCCAAAAAAAGGACATTGACTGTGATTTGCACTGAGTATTAACTCTTAAATCAATTGCTATAGCCAGTGGGAAAACTTTTTCCCACCAAATGGGGAATTAAGGCATATAGTGAACACAATTTCTAAAACCCTGCAGGTTTACTTGAACCTCCTTCTTACAATCAGAAGACCCATAGCATAATGAGACATTTATTTATCATGAATCTAAACTAAACCAACTACATTTATTAAAAAAAAAGATCACTACTTGATTTTATTGGATCCACAGGGCTTTCTTCTTCTAAGCTCTCTAATAAATTCATGATTTCAATAAATACTTGGAAATTTCAATGTGTGTATGTAAACAAGTAAATATTAAAGTTGCAGGGATGTAAAAAATTATATATATTAATTCTGTAGAGAATATTTATAGATAAATGATTAATTTTTAAATTCTTAAATAATTCTTTAAGAAATGTCAGAATATATCTTCAAAAGGTCTTTCTTAGTCAAAACATTTTGATTAGTTAGTAATAATAAACCATAAGAAAAGGACTTTAATAAGGACATTTGCAGTACTTTCTGGACATTTTTCTATTCTTGTGTTGTTATTAAAAGAGAAATATCATTGACAAACCTCATATGTCGCTGGACCAGGAGTAGTCTCTTTGGAATCTTTAAAACGCTTCGATGCTTTAACAAGTAAGGGTATGGAGCAAGATTTCTGTAAAACAGGATTGTACGTTGCAGGCCCTAAGAAAAAACAAATGTAAAAATAATAAAGCATGATTTAAATGATTGATTTTGGTCACATGGATATTATTCTTAGATTTATGATCTTAACATTTAGATTTAGCATCAAACAATCTTGGAGCATTCCTTTTGAACACTTATTCATTCAGGGATTTGAAATATGATAAGCATGAAATACAGGAATACTTCATTTTATTGCACTTCGCTTTATTGCACTTTGCAGATATTGTGTTTTTTACAAATTGAAGGTTTGTGGCAACCCTGTTTCTAGCAAGCCTATCACCACCATTTTCCCAACAGTATTTGTTTACTTCATGTCTTGGTGTCACGTTTTGGTAATTTTTACAATATTTCAAACTTTTTCATTTTATATCTGTTATGGTGATATACGATCAGTGACCTTTGATGTTACTACTTTAATTGGGCGCGCCACCAACCATGCCCATATAAGATGGCAAACCTAAGTGATACATGTGTGTGTTCTGAATGCTCCCCCATCTCTCTCCCTCTCCTTGAATCTGCCTATTCCCGGAGGACAATGATACTGAGATAAGGCCAACTAGTAATGTTACAATGGTCTATAAGTGTTAAAGTGAAAGGAAGATTCACATGTCTCTCACTTTAAATCAAAAACTAAAAATGATTAAACTTAGTGAGGAAGGCACGTCAAAAGCCAAAGCAGGCCGAAAGCTAGACCTCTTGTGCTAAATAGTTGGGGAAAGTTTTTGAAAGAAATTTAAAGTCCTCCTCCAGTGAACACACAAATGATAAGAAAGTGAAACAGTCATTGCTCACATGGAGAAAGTTTTAGTGGCCTGGGTAGAAGATCAAACCAGCCATAGCACTCCCTTAAACCAAAGCCTAATCCAGAGCAAGACGCCAACTCCCTTCAATTCTACGAAGGCTGAGAGAGATGAAGAAGTTGCAGACGAAAGTTTTGAAGCCAGCAGAGGTTGGTTTAAGTAAAGAAGCCCTCTCCACAACATAAAAGTGCAAGGTGAAGCAGCAAATGCTGATAATAGAAGCTGTAGCAAGTTATCCAGAAGATCTAGCTACGACAATTCATGAAGGTGGCTACACTAAGCAACAGATTTTCAATGTAGACAAAACAGCCCTTTATTGGAAGAAGACACCTTCCAGGACTTTCATAGCTAGAGAGGAGAAATCAATGCCTGGCCTCAAAGCTTCAAAGGACAGGCTGGCTCTCCTGAGAGGGGCTAATGCAGCTGGTGACTTTACGTTGAAGACTGCTCATTTACCAGACCGAAAATCCTAGGGCCCCTAAGAATTATGCTGCATCTGTTCTGCCTGTGCTCCATAAATGTTATAACAAAGCCTGCATGCTGGCACAAGTGTTCACAACATGATTTTTTGAATATTTTAATCCCACTGTTGAGACTTACTGCTCAGAAAAAAAGATTCCTTTTAAAATATTCCTGCTCAGTGACAATGTATCTGGTCACCTAAGAGCTCTGATGAAGATGTACAAGATTAATGATGTTTTAATGCCTGTTAACACAACATCCATTCTGCAGCCCATGGATCAAGGAGTCAGTTTGACTCTCAAGTCTTATTATTTAAGAAATTCATTTCATAAGCCCATAGACAGTGTTTCCTATGAAGGATGTGGGCAAAGTCAATTAAAAAACTTCTGGAAATGGTTCCTTATTCTAGATGCTATTAAGAACATTTTTTAATTCATGGAACTAGGTCAAAATATCAACATTAACAGGAGTTTGGAAGACATTGGTTCCAACCTTCATGGATGACTTTGAGAGATTCAAGACTCAGTGAAAGAAGAAACTGGAGATGGGGTGGAAATAGTAAGAGGACTAAATTAGAAATAGAGCCTGAAGATGTGATTCAGTTTTTGCAACCTCATGATAAACCCTTACTGGATGAGAAGTTGCTTCTTATGAGTAAGTACAGAAAGTGGTTTCTTGAGATGGAATCTACTCCTAGGGAAAATACTATGAAGACTGCCGACATTTCGACAACAAAGGATTTAGAATAATATATAAACTTAATTGATACAGTTGCAGCAGGGTTTGAGAGGATTGAGTCTAATTTTGAAACAAGCTTTTACTGTGAGTAAAATGCTATCAAACAGCATGCATGCTATAGAAAAATCATTCATGAAAGGAAGAGTCAATTGGTGCAGCAAATTTCATTGTTGTCTTATTTTAAGAAATTGCCACAGCCACCCAGCCTTCAGCAACCACCACCCTGATCAGCCAGCAGGCAACATCAAGGCAAGACACTATACCAATAAAATGACTATAACTTAAATATTCATTATAATGATATTGACATATTCTGTTGGGAAGAACAGGGCAAATGAGCCTGCCTCCTTTTCGACCTTGAAGCCCAATACAAGTTTTAATTCTCCTTCTGTTAAATTAAATGGGGATCTGTTGGTTTCAGCTAGCATAGAGAGAAATCAAATTATGGGCATGGGTCAAGATGGGGAAATTGGTCATAGGTGTTCTTCTGCAGTAATTCCCACTGAAATATATATGATCCGTACAATAGTAGGACTGAGAAGATAAGAACTGCCAGTGTTACTTCACAGGAGATGGTCCGTGCTCTTCCCTGTACAGCTCTGATTAGTGTGTATTTGGATCTGAAACTCATCTAGATCAGAAGATGAAAGCAGCAGCTTTGGCTTGATATAGATATTATAAATAGGACATCTAGGTTTCTATGAATTAGTGGATAAGGTACAAGAAGTGGAATTTATATTGTAAGAGCCAAAGTGGAGACTAGAATTGATGCAATAATAAATATATAAATTGATTAAAAAAAAACCTGACTTGCTGAAGGCTCAAATGTTTAAAATTTTTAGAAATAAAGTATTTTTTTAAGTAAGGTATCTGCATTTTTAGACATAATACTATTGCACATTTAATAGACTACAGAGTAGTGTAAATGTAACTTTTTCAGTGAAGACATGGTAACTGAACTGCATTTGGAGACATGAGTAAGATTTAAAGAAGCAGAAAGATGGTTTAACAGCATTCTGGACACTAAACATGATAGAAGTCAAGGCACAAAGGTGGAATTTACAGGCAACAATTGAATGTAGTAAGCAGACTGGCTGGATGGAATAGAGCCTAATCCTAAATAAAGATTTTGTACTAGAGCCCACAGGTTTAAAACTGTATTCTAAAATGTCCCCAAAATTCCACAGATGTGCCCAGGGGCAATGTGTAGGTAAAGCCCAAAATAAACAGGCTTTAAATATTTTCAGTCAAAACAACAACTGATTTACTATTTTGTTTGGGTCCCATGTAAGATTTTATTTAACCAAAGTTGTTGAGTAATTTTTTTAAAGGGTTGAAAGCCATTTCCTTAATCTAGCTCTTCACGGTTTTAGACTAAAGGAGATCCATGAAGAAAGACATAGTTTAAGACATAAACTCTGGCAGTAGTTTATAGAATAGGATAACTTGAAGATGGTCTGTTTCAGGGTCACTAACAAGGAGTTTACTAACATTGATAAGGGAAAGGAAGAACAATTCAGGATATTTTCTAAGAGATGCAACAAACAGTATGTATAGTGATTAGAAGAAGATAAAAATGGATAGTGGCTATGCAAAAAGTAACACTGTGACAGAAATAAGGAAACACGGAACAAGGAGAGGAACATCTTGTGCTTGATTTTGAACCAGTTATATCTGAAAAATGCAGGATATTGAAACAGAAATGTCTAGAGAACAATTGCAGATATGTAATTGAAGCTCATGAGAAAGCTGGTGTGGAGAAAAAGAATGATGTTATTCACACAGAGGCAATAATTGAGGGTTCTCTAAGGGAAAGAATGTGGAGTCCAAGAAGGAAATAGTCTGGTGAGTAGAATATAGCTATTACAACAGCATAAAGAGAAAACAAGGAGAGGTTATTTTTCTCCTTTTCCACGTTAACCAGGCTTATTGTGTGTCTATTCCATGACACGCCCTGTATATGAAGAGTATTAGAGGTCTACTATATCAAATATTTCAAGAGGACACTTATAGAGAGGTCACTGTAGAGTATGTGGAATGTAACTTTAGAAGAGTGGTGATGAGGTGAAACTAGACGTCACTGAAGAAACACTGTGTGGGAAGAGGGAATAAAAAATTGGAGCACAGAATATTGACAATGAACATAAACAGTGAAATAGAGGAGATATAAAGATACTAATAGAATACAAAATTAATGTCTCTATCTCCATAGTAAACATGCAATTCAAAACCACTTTGGAGAGTAGATTCCTGTTAACATTTTAAACTCTTAAATATATTAGAATTGATAAGTTCACACTGAATGCTTTATCTTCATTAACATAGGACATTTTAAAATTTAAAATAAAACATAGCATTTGGCTCTAGATCAACCATTCTATTATCAATTCAATTAATAGGAAAGATATCCAAGGTTATAAAACGCTTGTGGGAAGCTGCTATAAACTCAATGTGTCCCTCGACAATTTATATGTTAAGACCTTAATCCCCAATGTGATGGTATTTGGAAATGGGGCTTTTGAGAGGTAATTAGGTCACAAGGGTGGAGCCCGCATGACAGGACTAGAGTCCTTATAAGAAGAGACATAAGGAGCTTATTCTCATTCTCTCTCTTTCTCTTCCCATCATCCCCGTGTGAAGATACAGCAAAATGTCTATCTACAAACCAGGAAGAGGACCCTCACTAGGAACAGAATTGGCCAGCACCTTGGGCACCTTGATCTTGAACTTCTCAGACTCCAGAATTGTGAGAAATACATTTCTATTATTTAAGTCATCCAGTCTATTGTATTTTTGTTATAGCAGCCCGATTGACTAGAACAGAACCTAATGTGTTTTGATCTACCAAATGTCAAGTATTATAGCAGATGACATCTCACTATTTTAAAAAAAAAGCATGCATGACTTTGAAATAATACAATTGATATTTATACTGCAGAAAATAATGTATATAGACATACATAATCTTAACAGAGTCTTAAATACACAAACCAAGTTATGCATGGGAAAATGTACCTAGAAACAAACACAAACTATCATCAGGAACTAAGTACACAATTCCACAGTCAATTAATTGAAAATTGCAACTTTAACCACAAAGATTTATAAAGGTTAATGCAATAGGTAAGGATAGTATCAAAACAGTACTGTAACAGTAAGTTTTATTTTTAGTTATGAAGAAATATCATCTAGCCTGTGCCTTTACCATCATGCTAAAGCAACTGACAAGTATTTACATTCATGGTTATAACTCATTAAAAAGAAAAGAAAATATTCAAATATAGTTGTAAATTTCCTTTTATTGGAATTCCTTTGAGGAGCATTAAGTGAAGCAAAACTTTTAATATGCACTTTGCTGTATTTTAGCACTTAATTTGCTTTAAGATACAGAGCATGAAAAAAGGTTTACTGCACTTAATCTTAAAATGTACTTCCAATTACATACGTTACTGCTTATATGATACAAGTCAAAGATTTACATTGTTTCACCAGCTCTGATTCACAGCTGGATTACGCAGAAACTATCTTCTATTTATTTACCAAAATGTCACATTTTAATAGCAGGTCATGGAAGAAGAAAACTTCTCATTCTAAATCAAACACCTATGAAAAGTCTGCCCAAATCATGACTACTATATAATGGGAAATTCAAGAGCAGGTGATTCTTATAATTACGTTTTCCAGCCCTATGCCAACTTACTCTCTCTGAAATGTCAACCAATGCTACAGGGCAAAAATGGGAGAGAACAGGAACAATGAGTAATTTAAAATGAAAATCATTTTGGTACATTAGAGTGGGCTCAGAAATAACTAATTCTATGAACAAAGCTGCAAAATCTTGTATTAAAAAATGGCTGTCTTCATAATGAGCTAAAATTTATAAATCATGTTGTCAATTCTGCTTATGAATATCAAGTTCTTTTTTTATCTAAAGGCGACAGAAACATACTGAAAAGTAAATACCCCATATGTGAGCATATCTTTAGAAATTAAAAAAGCCATTTAGAAAATTGTTCATTGAAATGGACTGCATGACTTTAAAATGTCATTTGGAGAGCTTAGATTTTTATGGAATGCATTTTCTCACACTGATTTTATTCATCAACTCTACAAATGAAATAAAAGTAAAGACAAAAGATTAGTACACAAGGAAGTATCATCAATGCCAAAACCACATTTAGGTTTAATGTTCTCCTGCTTCTAAGATTTGATTTGATTAAATGGCACTTCAGATTACAACCACAAAACTGCATAGTCTATTAAACTGATGAAACAAGAGTTCCAATAATGCATAAACCTTTAACCAAAATTTTCATGTATGTTTTACCATATTGTTGACTTCTCTTTCCAAAAACAAAGTGGGTATTATATATTTTAAGAAATAAAATCTTAAATACTTAAGGATGATACCTTAAAGTTACTTTAGAGTATCTCGGAATTATTGCCAACACAGTCTCTAAGACATGGACTGTTATTACACACTTCAACCTAAGTTGAATGAGAGCTGCGTCTACTGGAGTCTTTCTAAATTATCCACCTGTTAAAACGTGTGTCCTAGTACTGAGTAAGTAGTAGGACTGCACTCCTGTGACATATAAACACAAAATCACAGGAATTTGGCTTGACTGAAATAAACCTTCAGACAATGATGTCTGTTTACCTCGAAACACATACTTGTAAAAACATGCATCTAAAACCTTATCAGATGAAGTCTTTGAACTGCTCCTACTAAAAAAGATAATTTTGCTCTCTGATAACATAAGTACAGTATACATATCTGAGTGACTTTCACCAGTATAGTAAATGTAGGCACAACACACTTCCTGTATGAATTATTGGAACCAACTGGAAGGATGATCAACTTTCACCCAATACCATTTTGAGTAAGTAGTATATAAATATGTAACACATGAAGATTTTTACTGATCAATGAACAAAATTATCAACTGATCAATAAATTCAATAAAACATGAAATTATCTTCAAGGTAAATAAAACACCTCACAGTTGGTTTGACATATTAGTAGCAAGTTTTCTTAACTGAATTTGGGTTCTATATTCCAACTGTCCATTTTTAAAGGTTTGGAGCCAGAATGCTGAGAACACTAAGCAAAACGTAGAAGAGTCTCAACATACATTCCAAGTCCTCTTAGATCACGATCATTACGTTAATAGTTAATTAGAGCTGAAATGGTAAGGTATTCCCTCTTAAAACTGGCACTTAGCTCTGTGAATACTGTGTGCAAAAACTGGGAAAATGCTATACATTTTTGAAAAACGTGTCATGTCATAGATCAAGTTAGGTAGAGTTCTTTAAATATAAATACCTTAATTTTTAAATAATTAAAACATTTAATTAGTATTAATCAAACTAAATTACCTAAGAAACTATAGTAAATGAGCTATGATTTGAAGCAAAACTTGTAAAATGCCTTATTTTTACCATTTTAATGGTGACTACTGCCATTTTCTTAACATGCTAAAAATTGTTAGGCTCCTAAGTGTGTTTAGATTTGAATCTTTGACTAGGTCTGCTACAAATTGCTACAACAAAGCTAGACTCACAGAGTTCAGACTTTTCTGAAAGAGCTTACATAATTTATATAATGACAGGTCAATTAAAGGTTATTATCAAGGGTTAATATTTTTATTTGCAACTTAATTGAATAAATTCTGCATCTTAAACCCATGAGTATATGAATGAGAGACTGGGATTTTCAGGTTTTCATTCACAAATGTTTTGTTTATATTCATCAGAGATCAAACAAAAACTAACAGGTTAACCATCAAGTATGTCAGAAAGTTTCTTGCTCATTTTCAGTAAATTTAAATCTATCCATACATTTAAAGCTAAATAAAAATTTTCTTCACCTTAACAGTGTTCTCTGTTCATTCTGTTCTTGCAATTATATAATGTAAATATTTTCCAACCCTGTTCCCATACCTTCATGGAATAATAGCAGGCCACCTCATAAACTCAGCAGAATTCTTCCCTTTCAAGCCTTCTCATCAACTACCACTAATTAATTTAACAAAGACAAATAACAGTGGGATTTGTTATGTTAATGATGTTTGTTTCCAAATAGTTAAGGGTTTCCTCATCTGTCTTCAACACCCATGACCCACAGGACCTATTCACAGCCCTTCCATAGCTTTAGACATGTTTCTCCACTGGCATCTGGCTGAATTGTGGCTTGAAATATTAAGACTAAAAATCAAAGATCATATTCAGCACCAAATATTTCAAACTAATCTTTCTCAAAGTGTAGTTCATGGACCACAGGCATCAGAATCACTCAGATTAGTGTTAGAATGCAGATTCTTTGGATTCATGACAAAACAGTAAATCATATTCTCTGAAAGTGGAAACAAGAAAACATAATTTTAACAAAACTCATTGCTTTAGACTTCTCAACTGTGACAATTTAGTATGCAGCTATTCTCAAATATACTTAAACATTTAATCATTTTCCCCTAAATCTCAAGAACTCACGATCCAAAGAATTAACCTTAAGAAATTATGGATGAGACTATTCTTTCCTCTAGAACACACCTGAATCTCTATGTCTCAGTGCCTGTTTATGGTAGAGCCAATGCTTGCTGAGCTGAACTAAGCCAAACCAAGGAAGGCTCAATTTTTGTGTCCACTAGAGTCTATTCTCATGACTTATAAGCATTTTCACTATTCTTTTTTCATTTTATTTTTCTTTCTCAGTAATTGTCTATGGAAAAAATAAATACTGTGAATGCGAATTACTATAAAGAATGTGAAAATGGCATTTAGATGATATATCACATAAATGTTTGTAATAAGTTTAGAATAATTCGTTCCTGAGAGGAAAGAGATTAGTAGGACACTGGCATTATTAAGATAGGAAAGAGATTTACTCTTCAGTGTATATCCTTTAAAATATCATGAATTCTGTCATGGGCATGTCACATGATTTCAATTTTGGGCCAAATAAGTGCAAAACTTATTTCATGATGACAGAAGATACAATTCTATGAAATATGTATACTTCCATCTCTACTTTATCTATTATTTCCCAGAATAAATCTTTAACCTAAACTCAAAATCAAGCTTTCTGTATACTGGCCATATAAGCTTCATACATTCTGTAAATCTTGTTAAGTTTTAGTTTCCTTCTTTAATCAAAGGGGGATAAAATGGCCCAGAAAAGTTAAGCAACTTCTACAAAGTCACAAAATGAGTAAGAATCAAATCATTCAACCACTTTTAATCCTTAGAACATCCCTGAGAGGAAAGAGGGGAAAATCAAATTATTTAAATTTTACAGGAAATTGAGTTAATAGCTGAACTGTGACTTGCTCTATGTTTTTTAAGAATGCTTTCCAATATTTCACACTGCCTTCTTCATCTTCTTTTGCTGTCTCTAGCACCTTCCAAAAGCAACAAATTTGCCAAACAAAAAACATGTTAATTAAATGAGAATATTATGCTTTTATCTGAACATTACATTTCCCTAACAGGTGAATTAGGCTTAAAAGATGGAATAAATTTAGAAACTTTGTTCCAGGATTATTAATTCACTAGCATATCAAAGTGGATATAAGTTTGGTTTTACACTTACACTTTTAAATTTATAAGTGCATAAACACTTAAGGAAAACAAAAATGTCACAGTTCTGAAAACCAAGTTGTCTTCAAATCACCATACTGTCAGACTCCTAATTGTCAAGGCTGCCACACACTGCTACTTTCTAAACCTGTTATAATTTTTTTTTTTAATCTAGAGTTAAATATTATTTTCCAAAACCAAATGGCCCTAAGTTTTATGTTTTGGTGAAGGCTGCCTCTCTGTGGCAGAATGCAATGTGTCATGTTCTCTGAGGGACAATTTTCTTTCTCAGTCTTTTTAATGGGTAGAAAAGATCTGTATATATTTTAAAATACATAGACTTAAATACAGTGTTTTTACCACTTCTTTCAGGATACCTTTGGCTCCATGTTTGGAAAGGGCTTTGTACCCATAGGAACCACCTCACTCATCTTAGCAAGCATATATATATAAGAATAGATGAAAACAGTATTTACTCAAGTAACAAAAATCAAGTGAAACAGAATTGCTCAAATAGTATGGTCATGTTTCTTGTCTTTTTTGAAAGCTGAAGTCATTATTCACTTTCCACTGAGTCACTCTGCTGGTCAGAAAGACACATTTATTAATAGACATTGTACCTACCAGAAAGCAGCTGTTATCTTAATTTTTATTTTCTGAAAGAATTACCTAAAAATACTAAGTGTGTCACAAGATGATGCCTCTTATTCACTTAAAGAACAATGACAGAGAAATGTAACCTATTTCAAACACTGAAAGTCAAGGACCAAACATTAAATAGATATCTTTTAAAAAACATTAAGTGAATTTTTCTTTCTCCACTAACGACCATCCTTAGCTGAAACAAAAGTAGGCTCAAAAAACCTTTTTATTATAAGACATATTTACTTAGGACATATGTTCTAATAATTAAATTTTTTTAAGATTTCATACTTTAACCCTATGATAACTGAAAGATTAACATTTACACATTCTTAACTAAAAGGAACAAAATATCTCTCTATCGTAAGTGTGTGAGCTGTTATATCTCAAAAATAAGGGATTTACTTAATTAAGCAATATGGTCACAAAAATGACATTTACTTTCTCTAAAACAGAACATGCTAACTTATCAGTGAAAACAGCAAAAACTAATTAGGAGAGGATACCCAGAGGGTCATTGTAAATATTTCAATAACCAGTATCAAGCTGTTACGTTGTTTTTGTTTGAGGCATAGGTATATATATAAAAAAAAAATCACAAAGAAAACTGCACAGATTCTTTTTTTTAATGATTTTAATAGAGGTCAAAACCTTTGAAATGCAGTATATCAATAAAAACACCAAAGAAAGTTGCCTGCAAAATTTTTTGATCAGTAAAATTATTTTAAGTATCAATTGCTAATTATTATAATATTCCCATCCCCTCTTTTTATTCTGTTTAACAATGTCCAGGGGGGAGAGAAACATGTTTGGTCTCTGCTTCAGCAAATACTGAAATCTATTTATATGCAAATAAGCTATTCATTATTAGTGTGAGAAGAGACTTGTGCATAAAGAGAGAAATAAATTATCACTAGAAACCATTAATGAAATCTATTTCAAAACATAACATTTTACAAGAGCCCTCACTCATGTAATATTTGTTTAAGCCTTGAGGGGAAATGGTGAGTTTACACTTAGATGAAACCCAACACTATATTATTTCTCGTGACAATTTGTTTTGTAAAATGCATTATTCCTTTCTTTAGAAATGACTTGATAATTATAACTCCACTGAGTCTTTAGAGAACTTTATTACTAGTCAGGGTCCTGCGTGTTTGTCACATAATTGCCAGACTTTTTAGGGGAATTCGTTTTTGCTGTTACAATAATTGTTACTCCCTGAGGTTTAAAAACGTTAACATTTATTTTTATACTTTAATAATAGTAACAAAAGAATAAACGCGCTTTAAGAAGAAGAAACATGAGTCTTTCTGGAATAAGTTAAATTTCCATGGAGAAGACTAAAATAAGCAATAATCAGTAGAGACTATAAAGTCATTTCATATGCTCTGCCAATTTTTCTCTTTGGGTTTCTTGTTTTGTTCTTTTTGAATTCACAAATTCCTGTTTTAGTCCAGATTAAAGTCTACGTCAGTTTTAAACACTGCAGATACATTCTTCATCTGTTAGTTACTTAACTTTGCCTAGGGTGCCCAACGTTGAACTGAAGTCCTTAGTGTTTGATACAATCAAACTCATAGCATTTTTTGCCTTATGGTTCTTACTTTTCAAGTTTTTAATAAGCAGCCTTTCACCACTTTTTAAGGTGCAGTGGTAGTCCCAGTATTTTGTTCTACTAACTTTGTAGCTTTATCTTCTGAGTCTTTAATCCATCTGGATTCCATCATTGTATGTGGTGTTTTGTAAGGCTCTAATTTTATTTTTCTTTGGTTACTGTGTCCGTTTTCCTAGCGTGTCTGACTAAATTTTTCCTTTACCATTAATTTGTGGTAACACCTTTATAATAAATTGTCTTCATATATGCATAGCTCCATCTTTGTACTTTTTTGTCTCATTATTCATTTATCTTATTTTTTGCCAAAACCACAATGTTTTTATTAATATACCTCTGTAATACATTTTAATAAATGATACAGGAATTCTTCCCCTTCCTTTATTCTTTTTCTTAAAAATTATTCACGTACCTTTATGTTTTAAAATATGTTTTGGTGTATTTATCAATTTCTTCAAAAAGTCCAACTAGAATTTTAAGTGGGGTTACAGTTTATAAATTAAAACAGGAAAAATTAATATATTCATTACACAGTCATCCCACTCAAGAGCCTAGAATTAGCTCATTTATTAAGACCATTATCTCTGTCCATTGTTAGAATTTTAAAATTCTCTTTATGGAAAAAAATAGAATTCCTTAATTCCTAGAAAGTTTATTCCTTTTGGAAATTATATTTACCTTAATCATTTTTTTATACATGATCACTGCTGGTATAGAGAAATATTACTCATTGGTACATGATTCTTACATCTAGCAAGTGTGCTGAATTTTGTTAGTTCTAGTAGTTTCTGGATTTAAAAAAATTGTTTTGCTATATGATGCTGTAATCTGAAATTAAAGATAGTTTCATTTCTTTTCTTTCAACCCTTCTATTTCTTCTGTGTTCTTAGGAATTCTATCCTTAAGTAACAGCATGAACCACCTACTTTGTTAAGAAGGTATGGTAATAGTGGCTATCCCTGGCTTTCTTCCCTTAAACACTTAGTTTAAGTTCTTAGGTTTATAACCTTTATCAAGTTAAGGAACTTACTTGTGTCGACAGTTTTCTGAGTTTTTGTTTTTTAACACGAGTAGGCAAATGTAATTAAAATACTGTTTCTGCAGGTCTTTATTAAAGTACTTTTTTAAAGAGCACAGAGCAGAGAAGTGAAAACACCTGAGAATGCACCACTACCCAAACTCTTCTTATCTCTGTCAATTGACTTATCTTTGCTCTTAGATGACTAAGCAGTTTAAGGTGCAATGTTCTTCTACCCATCATCCTCGCCCATCCTTCACACTGACATTTAAGAAAAAAGAGCACATGGAACTGGAATGAGGTATTATAATGAGAAGGAAGTCACCTGGTCTGCTTATTCATCCTAAAGCAAAGCTCACTATTCATCATATGCCATACCTCTGCCAAACAAGAAAGAGTTGAAAATCAGAACTGTTGTTAAAAACAGAGAAAAAGAGAATAGTACCACTTATATTGGTGCACTCAAAGGGCACCCAAATAGATAATTTTTTGAAAATATATGAACAGACACCAAAGATCAGTTGGCATATGAGTATTGCTAACACACAAAAGACAAAGACCAAAAACAATTTTAAAAACTGACCTTAGAGGAAAACAAGATTGTTAGGAAAACAAATAGAACTTTAAAAAACTAACGAAATAATTAATAGGCTAAAATACATTTACAATATTGCATCTATAAAATAAACAACAGAACAAGAATGTATTCTAAGAGCACTTAACTTGGTATAGAAAATTCAGTCAGACAAAAATAGCCAAAGGAAAAAAAAAAGAGAGAGAGAGAGAATATGATAGAAAAGTAAAAAGATGTTTTTTTTGAAAAACCATCTAGTACGTACAAAATCCAGAATTCCCAGAAGGAGAAAATAAAAAATTCTAAGGGGAAATTATGAAATAAATTCTAGATTTCTGGAAAGGGACATAATTCTTCAAATGTAAAAGGATACTAAAAAATGTACAGAGCCTGAATACAAATTGATTAAGATACTCAACCACAGATATATCATTGCAAAATTATAGAATATTGAGGATAAACAGAACATCCTAAATGTTTCCACAGAAAGGAATACAAGTCACCTACAAAGGACAAAAAATTCAAAATGCCGCCTATCTGTATTTGCATCAGCAAAACTGGGCATTAGAATATAATGGAGCAAAGGAAGACAGTGTAAGAGAAAAACAAAGGCACTTTGAAATATAAACTCCTGCCACCACTTCAATAAAATGTTAGCCCAACACTAATATATATCCAACACATCCATTCCTAGTGGAAAACCAATGCAAAAAAAACAAAACAAAACAAAACAAAACAAAAAACAAAACAGGTCAACAGAGCTCCCAGAAAAAAGTCTCCAGGTTAAAAAAAAAAAAAGTATGATGGACTTTTTTGGATAAAATGATAACCAACTCAAAAAAAAGAAAGATAATTTGCATGATTTCACTTATATAAAGTACTTACAGTAGACAAATTAATAGAGACAAAGTAGAATGGTGGTTTCCAGGGACTGGGAGAATTAGTGTTATAAGGGTAGTGTTTCAAGTTTTGCAAGATGAAAACAGTTCTGTGGATAGATGGTGGTGATGGTAGCACAACAATGTAAATTACTTAATACCACTGAACTCTACACTTAAAAGTGGTTAAGATAGTAAATTGTTTGTTACATGTATCTTACCACAATTTTTAAAAGATAATTTAAAGTTCCAGACAACTATAAAGACAGTTATGCTCTAAACATAACTGAAGGTAATCAAAATGTGGTAAAATTCAAGCAACTAATGGAATATAGAAGATAAAGTCTATGTGATTTTTTATTAAAGAATATTCTACTTTGAGAAGCCTAAATATCATGGCATTACAACCACAGAAAGAAGCCATTCTTACATTCCACTTGCTTCAAAATTCAGTAATTTAAAAAGTTTGTCTCTGGTTATGTGAAAGAATGTGGCAAAAGCCTATTGCTTTTTTCTAGGCTCTTCTATACAATTTGGTTTGTTATCATGTACATGTATTATACAGACAAACACACACACACACATCTCTCTGGCTTCTGTTTCTAAAACTTTATGTTCTGCAGAGATAGAAACAGAATTTTTAAAAGAGGAGAACTGTGCTACAGGCTGAAATATCTGAGTCTTTAAATGTATTTGAAATTGACAAAGTCATTAGAAGAAATAGATAAAATTAAATACATAATTACAGCTTGGTTTCTACAGTAAAATATCATTAAAAAGATAAAATTGTATAAATGTATTAGGCATATACTGTTTGTGTGTGTATATATATATATATATATACACATATGTATATATATATATATATATTTGTATATCAAAATGTGTCCATCTAATGATTCCATGTTTGCTTTACATTTACCCTTAAAAATATTCATGTTCCTTAACAAATCATTTAGAAATTTAAATAAAATGTCTTTTATGAGACTGTCTACAACAAATTTTCCAGCATGAGTTTTGTTGTGTTTTGGTGCAAAGATCTGCTAAATGAATAGGCTAAAGTTAGGCAAAGATGATAATGTCTACTTTGTCTTTTATCAGACATGGAAAAAACTGAAACGTATCTTTTCTAAAGCACTGAAGCAATATTCCCCCAGGTTTTTCCCGTGGAATTCAAGTTTTCAGCATGTCAGTTGACATCACACATATAAAGTGTTCTCCAGTTAAATAAATTTGGGGAAAGTTGAGTTAAACAAGGTTAAAAAAACAGGTTTCTTTATTGCAGATGTGTGATAGTCTGATTCACACATGACTAAGGATCATTACAATGTGTGCATTTCTCATCATATGCTTCATCACAGACTCGCTTTTTCCCCACAATCTTCTCATAGAACATATTTTGGCAAATTTTAATTTCCAGAATAGCCAACTTAGTTCTCCAATTTCTAGTGTCATTTTCAATGTACTAATTCTGAAATTGTAATTTACATCTTAGCTATGGTGCTGGTTAAAAAGCCCAAATGATAGCAGAGACAAAATTACAATAAAGACATTTTTTCATTGATATTAAAAACATTCAAAGTAAATTACAGTTAAATAGTTCACATTAAAAAGCTCTTTATATCATCTTTCGGTTTGTATGTTACAGAACTGTCCTCCTCAGTTTGCCTAATCAGTCTTCTCTAGCAGTGCATAGTATTATCTAGTAGTCAGACAATAGCTTTGTCAGTTTCAGAATGTAGTATCTTGAGATAACTGTAAAGTTTAAACCAAAGAATTACATCAGTAGTGAATGGTCTTCTCTATAACTGGCCACAGCTGCAAGAAACTTACTCATTTATATTCTCTGCAATCTCTCAATTCTCTAATCAAAAAAAAAAAAAAAAAAACTTAGAAGCCTAGTGGCTATAGTCTGTCTGAATAGAATTATTATATGTGCAATAGAATTATTATATGGAATAGCAAAAGCAAATATGGGTAATCAGAGAAATAAAATAACTTGAGGTCAAATAGTTCATTATTTACAAATATTGGTTAAAAAAAGACTTCCATTCTATTGATGGCATCTTTACTTTTACTAGTATCTTTAAAATGTCATAGGAGGCAAAAAAAGTCAACTAAAGAGGTAGAAATTGTTTGGTTTTAGGTTAAGAAATCTGTATGTAGAAGCATTTTCCACATTGTCATTATCTTGACAATTTATTAACTTCCTCTGCTATATGGTCAGAACAATTTATTATAATTATTATAATTTATTATGATCCTCACGGAACAAATTTCTAGATCTAATCTTGGTAAAAGGCTTAATCCATGCAGGAAACAGAGTCACTTTAAAAATCTAAGCTCATCTGTTAAAGCAGCTGCCCATAGCTGAGAGAAAATGTTGATAAGGTAAAAGCTCAGTTGAAGTCATGCAAATCATTTGACCAAATCGAACAAACCTCTCAGCAGACTCTCTGGAAAGGCTACAGTAATGTCAGACTTCTGAAAATAACATTCAAAATAAAGCAAACAAAGAAAAATACCTCATCCCTAGAAATACATCTACTGAAGAATTTTCATCAAGGAAACTGTGTGAGTGTGTATGGGGGAGGGGTGACAGTGAAAGAAAGAGACAGTATTTGGGGGGAAATGAAAAAAGAGAAATAGTGCATAACTTTAGATCTTAAAATTCTCATCTCATTTCTGGGACTTGTGCCCGTAGCTAATTTCTAGGAAAAAAAGCACATATTATGGAGACTCACAGGATGCTCTGATGGACACTGATAGACTATAAGGAAGAATATGACTTTTGCTATCTTTCAGAGTTGAAGAATGGAATATAACTTGCGTCACCATAGTTCCCTTTATTTTGATGAAGCTACCTGAATGGAGTGATCTAGTTGGAACTTCAGAATTCGATTAGTTTCATCAATCATTGAAATAGAATTGTGAATTATATAAAATAGAAATTCAATTATTGATTGAATTCATTATTGACTTAGAAACATATTAGATATGTTCTGTGTAATAATGCTGTGCTGTGCAGACTGGCTTTTGGAGGAGGGGTTCTTTCCTCCCCTATACAATCAGGGTCTTGAAACACTCAACAAGGTAGATAAAGTGGACTAGAACTAGCCCACAGATGGAAGACTCAAAACCACGATGCCTACCTTCTATTCTATAAGGTGTTAATTTATTTAGCATTTTGGTTCACAGGAGATAAAAAGAGGAAGAATAATCAAGTTCTACCTCAAGGAAATTCAAACAGAGTCTAAAGGAAAATAAGACACATGCACAAATGTCTATATTGTAAGAGAAAATAAAGATTAGTACCATTAGTTCCATGGGGATCTAAAATGGTGAGAGATTTCATCTGGTTGGAAGAATTTGAGTTGGTCTAGAAAATGAGTAGGATTTTGTTAAACAGATATGAGCTATTCCTAGGGGAAGAAACCACACCAACAAAATCTTTACACAGCAAAGCATAAAGCGTGATTTGAGAACTGAATAGTGTAAATTTATTAGATGATACAGTAGAACAGAAAAAAGGGAAGGATGAATAATAAAGCTGCGACTAGAATGGAAAGTTTGGGCCAAAGTACTTAAGTTGAAGACTTTGTATTTACATAATAGTCAACAGTAAACCATGAGATGTTGGTGAGCTTGGGAATGGGTATGATCAGAACTGTTTTAACAGACCCTTGAACCACTCCTCTTCCCACATATATTAGAAAAATAAAAAATGACTTCTGAGATGATGGTATTCTTTTCCCTTTTTCTGTAACATTATTTCTTACAGAGTAAACTTGACAATTTATCCACACTACTGAGAATTTGTAATATGTACTATTCTAAGTAGTGTAGAATATATGGTGACAAGAATAAGCCCCTAGATAATTATTATGTGACCTTAATATCAAATGGTTCTTTAATTGTTGGAGGAGAGAGATAAAGAGGAATGATAGTATCCCCTAATTTGTATATATTAAATTTCTAAAGTATTGCTCTAATTTTATTTAAAAGTTATCAAAACAGCTCATTTTTCTGTATTAATAATGGTTTTGATTGTTTGACCTGATTATCACTATATCCAGAAAATTAAGTTAAATTATAAGGTTCACATGGAAGGCTCCAGTAAATGACTTTTTCTTTTTTTTTTTTACGATCTGTTCTTCATATAAAAGAGCAATTCAATGCTTTTAAAAGTGTTACTCCAATTACCAACGAGATGCCTATTCTTAGTTATGCTGAGTTGGTACTTTCAGAAATAGTTTCTTATAAAATTGCCTATTCAGTCAATCTAAAAACAAGCTACCAATGGTTTAAGAAGACATTTAAGAAATGTGCCTGCAATACGGTATAATTTATGAACTTGTATTAACACTTCAAAACTAGGGCCTAAACCAGAACTGCTTTAAATCAAATTTAAGTCATCCTTACCTTCTCTTTCAGAGCCCACTGCACAAAAATAAATAAACAAATAAAATTGTACAGAAAAGTGTCCTTAATTGGTCCAATAAATCAAGTTCACATCAATAAAAAACAATTATGGCATATTAAATTTTATTCCTGTTTAAATCAATCTATAAAATGATGTGTTAATCTCTGTACAAAAGATACTGTTTTAAAAAAAACTAAAGGTATTTTTTTCTTCTTCATTTTCCCTAGTCTATTGATTTAATATCATCTCATATATTCACAGTCTTTAAACTATGCTACAATTATAAAATATCAAAGCTTGACATATCATTAAACATTTTTTACCATGAAAGATCTTTAGTAAAATTAATACTGTCATAAATAAAATGTCAGAAAAGCTGTTATCTTATTATCTATGGGAAAACACAATTTATTCTATTAGAATTCAGGAAAACCTTGAATGAATTAAAAAAAAACACTTATGCTGATTTATATGGGACTATATTGTTCAATGAACTTAGATTAAAATCAGTTAAGACAATTCAGAGCGAGCTCATATCTTATTTGCTTATGATTTTATCTTTACAAAACATTTCTTGGAGTCAATTAAACAGCAGTTAAGAGTAACAAAATGAAGGCTCTCAAAATACACTGCAATTCAATACTTGTTTGAAAAATAAAGAGTTAATCATAACATCTGGATTTCTAATCTTCTATATAAGATGTAGTATGAGAGGATGACAGTCATTTGAGTTAATTTATCTTTTGGGCTTAAGTACCTCATCTTTTACTCTAAAAGTTCTTGGATATTCCAGTTGCCCACTTCTATGTAATGTTATAACTTCTGCATCAGGTTTAGTTTTCTTTATACAGATGGTCATTTGATACTCACGGATGAAGTGTGGCTGAATAAAAAGTTATGAAGCAGACATACTCATGAGAATGACAGATAGTACCAGTATTTTATGGTTAAACCTTCAATATATTCTGCTACATTGTACACACATAAAACCATATCTATTTGTATCTTTAGCTTACTAAATTAAAGGACAACATAAAAAAGTTTAAAAACAAAGATACATATTGTAACTTGGCCAAAATGATATTCATACTTAAGTCCATAGATTTCAAAGTTAAAAGTACTAAAATGCTGTTTGTTCCAGGCTTTACCCAATGGGATTTCCTTTGCAGTATTCTTGAAATGATTACCCAACTTAACAGTTGAACTTCTCCAGTATGTTCTTATTGACAGAAACTAAATGGACAAAACTTTATCCACAAAGAAAATTGCTGAGAAGTAGCTGTATTTCAGCCATATCACACATGCAAAAGACCAAAGTCCTGGGACATGGTTGTGCCAGGATTTAACAGACAGTGGATACTACTGTAAGGTAAGATCATATCCAAAATCTAGTCAGCTAAATCTTAAAGCTATCAATTACTAGCAGTAGGCTTTTTTTTTTAAAGGGTTTTAAAGAGCTTAAATTATACTGACATCATTGTTGCCATCTTTTTCAACTTTTGTTTAGTATGTTTAGTATGAAAAAGGACACAGCAGGCTCAACTCTCCATGCACCTCTAAGATAGTTCACAAATTATCACAGTAATAGGGAACTCATAAACTCTTAAAACACCCTATTTCATCTTCTGATTACTGTGTCTACTGGAACTTTTACTGTTGTTACATTTAAAGACCTGTAATCCTCTAACTATAATGGATTGTCTGATCTTCAGATGGACACATAATTGTATTTGTCAACATGCTTTGAGTTCTTGCATATGCCATCCCCTAAAATAAGCACTTTTGTCAGTTATGTATAATTTTGTCTGCAAGTAACAGAAAGCCCACCTACTGGCTTAAACAAATGGGTAATTATTTCTCTCACATAACAAGAAGTCTTAAGTCTTATGGCTTCTAGTGATGAGTCAACTCTCCTAACAATATCAGACTAGGTGTGTAGGTGATTCTACCAGTTGTTCTCCCATGTTGGCAAGACAGCTGCCACAGCTAAGTTCTCACATCTGTCTCTGACTTCATCCCTCGCTCACTTCAGTCATACTGACCCCTGTTCCACTGCCAGAATACGATTACAAAATCAACCTAACTGGAGGAAAGGATGGAAAAGACAGTATTTAGCTCTTCCAGCCCCTATGGTGGACAGAGAAAGGGATGGGGAAGGGAGTGGGGGGCATAAGTGTGATGTTAGCCAACCAGCAAAAATCTTCCATGTGTGTAATATACCTTTTTAGCTAAGCTTTAAAACTTCATGGCAGGTACTTTTATGATATCCCTTGATTGCTTGAGTAAATCAAAAGTTAAGGTTATCAAGCAACTTACCCAAGGTCCCACAACTATTAAGAGTGGCAATGCTAGAGTTTTAATCCATGGTGTCAAATTTTTAACTATATACTCTTAACAATAAGGCACATAAGAATTTCTGTCCAAGTTTTCTAGTATACCTTCCTTTATAGCCTTTGTACTTGAACTTTCTACAAATTTGAGGACCTTTTTCTTTTTTTTTTTTTGCCAATTCTGCAGCATGCTGGTGTGTTAAAATTACTTTCCCTTATCCTCTTTATTGGGATCACTTTCCATTTCATACTTGCACAGTCTTTAAAGTAACTCTTTCCTCATGAGATGTTCTGTTTTAGGATTTCATAAAGCCTATATTTTCTTATTTTACATGTAGCCTAATATTTCCTTAAGACAAAAAAATGCATTTTTACATGGAAATTTACAGAAATGAAAATATAAATTTAGAAGTGAGGCAGGTAGTCTTGATTGCTTGTTCAACAGCCATTACTTGCTCTTTACCTTTGCTTACAGATTCATTATTTTATTCAGAGGTTGGGATATCTGTTAGCTTCCTGAGTCCCTCATGACCCAAAGCAAAGAACTTGACTAGGTCTATTTAATGTTCCCCAATGAATATTCAGATATAGTCGTGTTTCAAAATCATGGCTATTAAGGGCTAAGGGAAAGTCTTTTGAGAAGTTTTTGGAAAGTTTTACTTTTTTTTTTTTTATAAAGTTAGACAAATTAGTGCCTCCCCTATTTCTACATTTATTCATTGTCATATGAGGACATGATATGTGGAGTTGCTGCAGTCTCTTATTGCCATGAAGTAAAAGGCCTCTGAGGTTCACAGACCAGAAAGAAGAAAACCACTTGCATCTTGACTTGTTGCTGATTTACTGAAAACTGGAAGCACAAACCTGTAATATTACTGCCATGGTAGAAGAGAAACTCTTAATAATCAAGAAATGTTAAAATATGTCTCATAGTTTATGTGAATGTTATTATTTGGTCATTGTTCATATAATTTAATGAAAGTAAATGTTATTAAAGTGCACTATAGATGCCAGAAATTAGAACCGTAAGTCAGAAAAAACAGAAAGGTTAGTTCATTGAAAGGAAGCCAAACCATTCAGAGATTTACCATAATAACCCAAAGCTTCCTTCACAAGAATAATTTCATTTCCAACTTGTGAAAAATCTGATTATTAAAAAAAGAGAACAAAAAATGATTTGAGAAGAGGGGTGCACATAATATTTCTGATCATGTAGATCCAGGGTCAAAAGGACTAGGTAGTAAATACATGGTGTCTGTTGCAACCACTCAATTCCACCATTGTAGCACAAAAGCAGCAGTAGACAATTTGTCAACAAATGAACATGATTGTGTTCCAATAAGACTTCTATTTATGGACACTGAGATTGAGTTTCATATACTTTGGCACAAAATAGTACTCTTATTTTGACTTTTTTTTTTTCAAACATCTATCAATGCTAAATTATTTTAAGCTCATAGGCCATACAAAAATAGCAAGATTTTGGTTTGCAGGCCATAGTTTGCCAAATTCTGGAGTAAGAAAAAGAATTTTAGTAGTCTAATTTCTTTCTAACTACTTCCTTACTACCACAAAAAGAAGTCTAATTCCATATCTCTCCAGGGCTTTGGGAAAGTCTGTTTTGGATATCTATTCTCTTCTCCAAGGAAGGCCTTAGTATAAAGAAACAGTTTCCAATCAGCTGCCAGAGGAATCATTACAAGGGACAAATCAATGTACATAATGAACTATGTCCATCAACAGAATAAATAAAATGATTCACAAAATCATGTGAAGCATAAAGTCAAGGATCTTCCATGCCCCTTACTACTACTAATTTTGTCTTGCTTTACTCAAACCTAAAAATGTGGAAGCTCTGAGACATGATAAAGCTGAAGGGGTAAGTACGTTTACCCTTTACATCTATACTGACCGTAGTAGTTACATAGTACATGTTCACACTACTTTTTCTTATTCAGTATCACTACATGAGTGGCTTCTACTCACTCATTAGTCACTATTTTATTCTGTATCTTTTGCTAACTAAACATACTAGGGAAAATATCTATGCCAAAATAGAAATAGCAATATTATAAAACTTACCAACTTAAATTAGGAAATAGCTCAGTCTGAATTAATAAAAATTAAAAAGGAAATAGAATAATTTAAATAAATGTATTTAATTGTTGTATTGATGTACAGACAGATCCAAGGGAAAAAACCTTTGGGAGATTTACTTTAGATTAGGTGACCATACATCTCAGTTAGCCCAGAACAGTGCCTAATTAGTACCCTTGTCCTGTGTGTAATCATTTATAGTGGCCCATTTCATTCTGTAAAGTACATTCCTGTGGAGAATGAATTATATGGTTTCCATAACTCTAGGAAACATACTAGGCTATTCTGTAGTCTATATCTAATAATTCTACTTTCTAAAGGTCTTGGAAAAGAACTATTTCTGATGTTTGTTCTTTCTACAAATATATTACTTATGTGTGCAACTTTTAATTGTGGATTGTGAACTTTTGTTCAGCACGGTTTATTTATGAGAATCCTGTGAGGACTGGGTAAAGGGTAGTTTCGTGCAGACAGGTTTTGCTTCTGCCAAGCACCCAAGGGATAATACAACATACGACTACTTTATGTGTCATTTCCTCAGGCTGAAGTCAAATCATGAAAGTAGTATATAATGCAAACATGAAACTTCAGTACAGACATGAATATGCATTCTCAGAGAAGAATTTTTTTTATTCAGGTCAAAATAAAATGCTTTCTTATAGTCTTTATTTGCTACTAGATATTTTTTCCCAGCCCATCCTTTAATTGATAATGCAGCCCTTAGAAAATTCTGGTTTTGTGTATATGTATCGGTTTCCATTTACTCTATGTAGTTATCAAAATGCCTACCCCTTACCCTCCACAAGGCAGTTAGTACATTAATAACTGTTTATGACTCAAGAGATAATACTTCTTAGAAGCTCTTGATTTCTCTAAAGCTCAGCTCTGCATCTCAAAGGATGCTTGTTATATCTCAATCAGCATTTCTTTCTAATGTGAGGATTTTCAAAATAGCTAATCTTCCACATTTCAAAAGCCAAATGGAATGGAGAGTGGAGGAGAAAAGAGTAAAACTAGCAAAGGATAGGTTGAAGAAGTAGGAAGAAAACTAAACTGAAGAGTAAACAAAATTGATGTTAAGTGGGGAGAGATTTTCAAGAAGGATCTGATCAACCTATGCAGCAACAACTAGAAAGATTAAATATGAGAAAAAGAACTTCAGCTCCAAAAAAAGACTGCTAAGAACTTTAGTCATTTAAGAGCTGTATTTCAGGTGGTGATACCTAAAAAATACAAACCTTATATATTTGAAGCAATTAGCTGAAAATAAGAACACAGTAGTCTCTTAAGGTAGGGGACACTTCATTAATAAGATTATTATATAAATAAAATAATTCATGGAAACCTTAAGCATGGTGCTCTGTAGACACTTAATGATCATGGTTACTTTGTCTAGTCCCTTTTCTTCTTATGAGAAAATACTACAAATACTGTAAGATGCTGTACGGCAAGAACTTCAGAACATAAAATTCTCAGGTATCAACTACTGCTCAGGAAAGGGTTAATTCAGCAGGCTGGCTTGCTCAAACCCTGAGCATTTCAAAGAAAAGTCCTGTCTTATGTGACTGACCCCAAATAAAAACTGTGGACACCAGGCTCAGGTGAGTTTTCTTTTCGACAACATTTCTCACATGCTGTCACACATGACTGCTGAAAAGTTAGGTGCCTCCATGCCACTCCACTGGGATAGGACACCTGGGACCTTGTGCCTAGTTTCTCCTGGACTCCATCTCAGGTACCTTTTCCTTTTGTTGATTTTAATCTGTATCGTTTCATTACAATAAATAGTAATTATGAGTATAACAGTTGTACCGATTCCTAGGAGTTCTTCTAGTGAGTCACCAACTCTGGGAGTAGCCTTAGGGACCCCTAACACAACAGCAAAATAGTTTCATATGTTTCTTAAAGTTATGATAACCACGCAACTCATTTTCCAAATGGAGATACTTTTTGGAGGAAAATAAGACACTATTAATGGTTAGACACAAGATGGATGAGGGTCAAACAGAGGGTATTTCTATTAAGAAATTTCTATCACAAGTGAGAGGGAAAAAAAAAAAGAGTTCAATAGGGAATTAGAGATTTTTAGGAAAGAGCCAAAAGTTTGGAACAGCTACCGTGAAAAGTATTCATTGAGTCGAATAGATAGATATAAATGAATTGTCAAATAGTCAAGCCCTAATTGTATTTATGAGAATCAATTTGGAGTAGGTCAGATATGCCCAGTAGATAGAAATTTATTTGAGGTGCCCTGCAGTAAAGAAACTGAAGGAAAATAAAGTAGATCATGTGATGACTCTGAATTCTCAACTACTACATCCTGCTAATCGTCCTCAGATTTTTCTTCAGATCTCTTTCTATACATACATATTGCCATCTTCCCATTTTGGGTCCCCAGCACCTTACCAATAACACTATAATACTCCAGAAGCTCAAGTTCTAATCTGGAATCAAAAACCCTTTTATTACTTGTTTTTCATTAAAAAGTAGTAGATGCTCATTATATTTACAAACCATAAAAATAGAAAAACTAATTAATCAATCAGTTCTATAAAACCCCTTATGATTTTGCTGCATTTACTTCCATGTCTTTTAAAGTGAATAATATTCATTATTAACATACATGATTTTGTTTTACTTTTTGATGGAATCATATTCTGTAGAAATTGTTATATATTCTTTTTCTTCAATTAATATTTTACTAAAGCATCTTATCAGCAGATCCTGAGTGTTTCAGAAGTATGTTTTTTTAATGACTTTATTATATTCCATCATAATGAAAAGCCTAATACCTTCATTTTACAGATGAAAAATCTGAAGCTTAGGGAGGTTAAATGATTTCCTCAAAGTCACAGAGCTAGTCACATTAGATTTAGGATGAGAAAAATAATTTCTCTATATTTCTTGTTTAATATGTTCTAACTTCACTTTAATCCACCCAACATAGCACTACTCATTTAATACTATTCCTAAAGTACTGATCATACCCTATCACCTCTCTGCTTTAAAGCACTGGCTCACAGCTCCATAGAGAAAAATATCCAAACTCTTCACCCTACTTTTCAAGATCGTTTAAAATCTAGTTTTACACCACCTTACATGTTTTCACCCCATACATGTTCCATAATGGCTATCCTATAATGTCTATACATTAATCATCTGCTCAAATTAAGCCTATATCACTACTCTAGAATACAGTATGCTAATTACAGAATCAAAGACTTATATACCTTGTTTCCCTTACCAAGATTTAATTTCCTCTTCTCTCATATATTCAAATACTAAAGTCCTTCAGGCCTCTATTCAAATCCTGTATCCTTCACAACCTTTTTCAACCACTCTGACTCATTCTAATTTCTTAGTTCTCTGAACTCCTAGAGCTTTTTTTATATATATAAATAGTAGAATATCTTCCTATTAGATGTAAATTATCTCAATTATTCATTGATATGTCAATCATTCCTGCAACACTAAAGAAAAATACTCAACCATACTGATTGGACTCACTCTAAATTCCTGAATGCAAATTTCAGATGAGTTGCTTTAAAATTTTTAAAAAAGCTGTATTGTAGTAAAATATTCAAAGCATAATAACTATTTGAAAGAGCACAACTTGGTATCATTAAATACATTCACAATGTTGTATAATCATCACCACTATCTATGCCCAAAACGTTTTCATCATCCCAACAAGATTCTGTACCCATTAAATAATTGCCCCCTGTGCCTTCTCCTCAACACCTGGAAATCTCTACTTTCTATGTATTTGCTTATTCTAGGTACCTCATATAAGTAGAATTATACTATATTTGTCCTTTTGTGTCTTATTTCATAAGCATGATGATCTCAAGGTCTATTCATGTTACAACATATATCAACATTTCATTCCCTTTTATGGCTGAATAATATTCCATTGTATGTATGTAATATGTTTTATTTATCTACTCATCCTGGATGGACACTTGGGTTGTTTCCATCTTTTTAGCTATGAACATGGATGTACAAACATAAGTTCAAGTATATGCATTCAGTTCTTGTGGATCTATACATTGCAGTGTAGTTGCTGGGTCACATAGTAGTTCTATGCTTAACCATTTGCAAAAACACTACACTGTTTTCCATAACATATGCACCATTTTCTATTCCCATCATCAAAACACACGGTTTCAATTTCTCCACATCCTTGCCAACATTTGTTATTTATTGTTTTTTTAAATTATTATAGCCATACTAGTAGTTGTGAAGTGGTATTTCATTTTGCTTTTTTCATTTCTCTAATGTCTAGTGATACTGAGCATCTTTTCATGTGTTTATTAGTCATTTGTGTATCTACATTGGACAAATATCTACTTAAGAACTTTGCCCATTTTTTTTAAATTGGCTTGTTTGGTTTTTTGTTGTTGAGTTGTAGGAGGTATATATAGAACTTCACTCTTTTGCATGTGGATATCCAGTTTTCCTAGCACCATTTGTTAAAAAGATTATCTTTGCCCCCATTGAATAGTCTTGGCACTTCTGCTGAAAATCAACTGATCACATATATGAGGGTTTATTGTTATGCTTTCTATCTCATTGGTCTAACTGTTCATATGCAAGTACCATATTATTTTTATTACTACAGCTTTGTTTTAAGTTTTGAAGTCAAGAAATGTGAATCCTCCAACTTTATTCTTCTTTTTTAAGGTTGTTTTGGCTAACCAGGCCCCCTTGCATTTCCTTATATATTTGAGGATTGGCTTTTCAATTTCTGAGAAAATGGCTGTTGGAATTTTGACACAAATTGTGTTGAGTCACTTTGAGGAGTGATCTAAACAATATTAAACCTTCCTATTCATGAACACAGTTGAAAGCTTAAGGCCTTCTCGGGTCTTTTGTACACCTGACTTTTCCTGGGCATCCCCTGTGTGCATGGCTGTTTTTGAATGACCGAAAAATAACCGGGTTCTGTCCTTTTAAATATCCTGGAAGGATACTAGGGACTAAAAGAATGGTTATCTGCCTTTGGTGCACCAAGCTGATCAGTATGCAATCAGAACACAGAGTCCCAATATTTGAAATACAAAGTCCTTACTGCCCACCCTGGCTCCAACAACCCAATCCAGAAATAGGTTTCCATCCCCACTGTTGCCTGCCATGGGTAGAGTGTGAGGGTTGAGCAGTTGCTTCTGCACTAAAGGCCGCAATGGAAAGATATTAACAGCAATTTACCAGCCAAGCTATCCTCTTGATACTGCTGTGTTCAAATAAACTCCAGAGTTCTAAAACAGACACTTGAATTTCTGCTAGTACAACTGTTTTGTAGTAGAGGGACATTTCTGGTGCTTCCTACTCCATCATCTTTCCTGACTTCATTCCTCATCAGATGGGTTCTTAATTCCCAAATTTCTATGTCTAGACCAGACTTCTCTCCCAATTCCCAGACTCAGATATCTAATTCCCATCTCTATGGACTCTTAACGATACCATTCATCATACTACTTCTGTCTGGTCTATGTAGTCTCCCGCTCCTAAATGACTATTTCACAACTTCTCTCTTCTCAATCACCCAATAAATCCTCACTCTCAGCCGGTTATAGTATCTACTGTCTCACTGAGAAAATTAATTGGAGGAGATTTCCATAGACCCTCCATTACCATCTGCCCAACTACCAGCATCAGCACATACAACCTTTTCTCCCCTGCCTGTTATCATAGATCTAAACTCAAGGCCATGAATGCCAGACCCGAGAATCATCGAGGCCACCCTAGAATCTGCTTACCTCATTCATGACACAGGAATATCCTGTGGCTAGTTTTGCTGACCATATTTTTGGAAACACCACTCTGGGTAAATGGGTGACTGAGGTTAATGAGGTCAAATTAAACCAACCAACAAGGTTAATTCTGGCTTCTGCTCATCTTCAAACGCCAAAAAAAAAAAAAAAAATCTTTTTTGTGTGTGGCAAGTTCTTGGGGGAAAAGGTGTATTTTTTCATTTTTATTATTTTCATTTACCTAATAAATACCTAATAAAAATGAGTCTTTACCTATAGCTTCTTAAGTATAAAATATTTTTTAAATCTAGCAGAGAATTGTACAACATATCTATTAGTGATTAAGGCATGTCCTCTAACAATGTACTTGTAACTGCAAACAGAGCATAATGTATAAAACCCCAAAAAACATTCTACCTGAATAAATGGTTCATGGAAAGCAACATAATAGTTCAAAGGGGAAAAACTATGCTCATGTTGCATGCTCTAGGATTTTTTTCTGTTGTAAAGATTTATCAATATCTGCTCTACAACTGAGTTATCTTTATTTTCTCTGACATAAGCCTATTTTCCACAGACATACTGCATTTTCTTTTCCCTAGTAGTATAAATTGTCCATTTCCTTAAGAAAATAAACTTTATATTCCCTTCATTTCTCTCCATCTTTGTTATGTTTATAAAATATTTAGTTCTCAAATATAGACTGGCATTGTATGTATATCTAAATTTGACCAATATTGTATTAAACAAATAAATCAGCTAAGCCTTTAAATTAATTTATATTTACTGGGCTCCCTTAATATGCTGAAGACTGGTTGAAAGCTCTAAATTTGAATTCTTAGAAAATTATCCTCTATGAAAGATGTATAAGATCCATCTTATTTTTATGTATTCCTATCTTTATTCCATGCTATGTTCTTTGGTTTTAAACATTAAGAAGTCCATGGATAAAAGTCTTAGAAAACACAGCTCAGTCAGAGATGCTCTAAAGATGTAAAATAAATACTCATGACACCTGGCATAAGATTCACATCAACAAAGAAAACTGTGTCTTCTATTGGACAAACCAACATTGACTGAGTATATCTCTAATTCGTTTCTAATCAGAATTTTTCTCCTCTGTATTCTCTTTACTCTGCCTCTGCTTAAAAAAAAAAAAAAAATTATCTTTTTCTCTCCTTCCTCTTCCCCGACGAGAGTTATTTCAAATCTTCCCACCTGTTGAAGGACATGAATGAATCACTCCATGACACATCCTACCTTAGCATACTGTGATGTTTTATATTTAGAAATCATTAGATAGATAAACTTATTAAAAATGCAAGAGAAGTATTCCCTCCTACATTCTTTATAGATTGTTCCAATTCCCTGTCCTTTCAGAAAATGATTTTGCCTCCTAGTTTAAGGAGAAATTAGTGTTTCTTAGGAGGAATTCCCTCAATTCCTTGTTCCTTCTTCTAATTTCAAGAAGTACAGGAGCATTTCCACTATTTCTATTTTCCTCCTTTCAATTTCAGTAGAATAAAACTGGTAATAGACCATTTAAAATAGTTTTTTAAATCTGCATACACCTGATTAAATCTCTATGTGCTTATCACATTGCCTCCCTTTTCTATTATCCTATCTTCTCTGGGAAGATGGACTCCTCTTTGCTATAGTAAGTGACTAGGAAATAAGGCAGCAAGCTACTAATGTTGATTATAACTCAAAACAATCATTTGTAAGAGCCACTTAAGAATGCACCTACTATTTCAAGACCTCTGGACTTTCTTCCAAGTAGTAAAAACATCAATTGAAAGATGTGCTCATAGATATGCCCTTTATTTATACTTGCTGCATATGACATGTCGTATCCATGAAGATGAAAACTTGGTACAGGACTTTTAATTGATAATTCAAGTCTGTCTCTTCATTAACTCATCCTTTCATCTTTTCTTCATAACAAAAACCCTCTGAAAACTCCTCCCTGACCTTCCCCCAAAATAAAGTTAATTATATTACAAGCATCTTTTCTCCTAATTAAGCACACTATAACCACAAATGCATTTTCTTATTATAACTAACGCTAGGCAGCAATTAGGTGAATGCTGTGCTCTGTGAGATTGACTCTCAAGTGCAATATGGGCTTAACTCAGACTTGTGGTTACAAGAAAGTAAATACTTTGAAAGGAAGTCCTTCTTGAAATATTCTTTGACACTAAAAACTTTCCAATTAACACTATTTTTACTTCTAAACATATGTATGTACATACACACACACACACACACACACACATATGCATATATATCCCTAACACAAAACAACAGATCTCCTTCTGATTAATATTTACAACACTTTATGTACAATGAGACCAAAGCACCCACTAACTCAAAAATACCAAGTTTCCAAACAAATGTATTCATGCATTATTAGTGGTCAGTGAGTTCATCCTGTTTCTGTGTAATGTGTGTTTTCCTTGTCATTTTCTTATACATATTTAACGGGGATGTAGATAGGTTGAATAGGTTGTGAGTTTAGCATCTGTTACTATAGCATTGGTCTTACATTAGCCTTAATTTACTTTATAAAATTAAGAGCAAGACACCTACTTTCTCTGACACACAGTCACCTTCACTGAAGAAAAGAAAATCTACATTACAAAGTTGTTGGTAAACATTACTAAATGAGATATGTTGTAAATGTAAGTAATTTTAATTAAAGTTATTTATAGTTATTATTTTCACATATTATTTGAAGTTATCAGTCTAGGCTTTAGGGGATCTGAATTACTGGCCTCCAATTTTTTTAAATGAGAAATAAAATGGTATGTGAAGAGATGGTGGCAGATATTTCAGGAAAAAATGATTTTAGTTTTTCAAACCATTTTAGAAGGCCATTTGTGTGAGAATAGAGAGGCCCTAGAGGATGATCTGTAAAGAAAGTATTTTTTTTTAAAGCAAATAAAAGATTCTTTTAGAAAATGAAAGATATTTGATTTTATTTTGTTCTGGCATTCCAGACAGGAAAAGTATGAAGAACCCAATAAACTACAGAGACAAGACATTTTAGATGGGAAAACAGAAAAAGGATTTAGCAAGATGACAGAAATCTGGAAATAATATACCTGCTAGGGAAGGGCACTGCAAAAAGACCTAGGAAAATGGCTACATAATATTTACATTTGAATTGTTACCTGATGAGAAAGACAAAATACACTGGACAATTAAGGAAACAGTTATTCAGGCCATTGCAGAGAGTGTCATGAGAAAAGATGGAGTTGGCCTTATATCAGAGGATGTCAGGTCAGGATGGTCCTTTGCAGAAAACACATAAGGGTCGGGGGCTAATGCAAATTTATGTTCTCATAGCTCTAGAGGTAAGAAGTTTTAAAAAGGGTCTCGCTGGGCTAAAATTAAGATGTCCGTGGAGCTGCATTCCTCTCTCAAAGCTCTAAGAGAGAATCCACTTCCTTACGTTTTCTAGCTTCTAGTGTTACACTCCTTGGCTCACAACTCCAGTCTTCAAAGTCAGCAGTAGCATGTTAAATCTCTCTCACAATGAATCACTCTGAGCCTCCTGCTTCCCTCTTACATTTATAAGGATTCTTGTGATTATACTGGTCCCCCTTGATAAATCCAGGATAATCTCCCTATCTCAAAATCAGCTGATTAGCAGCCTGTAATCTTAATTATTCCTGCCACGTATTATGGGTTGAAATGTGTCACCCAAAAAGATATGCTGAAGTTGTAACTCTAAAGACCTCAGAATGTGACCTTATTTGGAAATAGTGTTGTTGTAGATTAGTTAAAATAAGCTCGTACTGGAGGACTGTGAGTCCTTAATCTGGTATCAACTTGCTCTTATAATAAAAGCAGACAATATGACACACAGAGGGAAGATAGCCACGTGACCAAGTAGGCAGGGACTGGAATGACACATCTACCAGCCAAGGAAGGCCAAGCAAACACCAGAGACTAGAAGAGGCAATAATGGATTCTCTTCCACAGGTTTCAAAGGGAGCATGCCCTCTGCTGACTTCTTTATGGGAACTTCTTGCCTCTAGAGCAGTGGCTATAAATTATTGCTTTAAGGCATCCAGTTTGTGATTGTTATGGCAGCTTTAGCAAATGAGTACACCTTGTAACAAGACATAGTCACAGGTTCTGAGGATTAGGATGTATCTTTGGGGAGGCCACTATTCTACTACCACAGTCAGTTGGGGAAATGATAAAAAATAAAAGACATTTTCCCTCTAATTAAGAAAGAACAAGAAAAAAAATTTTTTTGAAGAGATGGAAATGATGGCCTTTTTTCCTCCTAATTTACACAGCATCCTGAGGCTTTTATCTTCCTGGAACCTCTATTAAGAATTCCAGAATTCACTTAGCAACAATTTTTCACCACCACTTTTTTGCTGGTTTTACTATTAAGTGAATTAAATGTTTAACTAATATATATGGCTACAATTCAGGAAAATATAACCGAAATAAAAAAATGCATAGCCAAAGTACAGACTAGTAGACTGGGAAAAAAAATCTACTCCATCTTCAGGGTCCTTGGGTTTTAAAACATGGAAACATAAGTTTCCACTTCAATTTTTCAAGGTTATTTTTAAGATTTCATATTGTGGTAAGAACACAACATAAGATCTATTCTCTTAAAAAACATTTATGTGTACTTTATTGTTGACTAGAGGTGTATCTAGATCTCTAGAGCTTACTCATCTTGCTTAATTGAAACTTCGTGCCATTGATTAGAAACTACCCCTTTCCCCCCTCCTAGTCCATGGGAACCACGATTCCACTGATTCTATGAATTTGACTATTTTAGATACTTTGTACAAGTGAGAACATACAGTATTTGTTGTTCTGAGACTGACCTATTTAATTCACTATAATGCCCTCAAGGTTCATCCACGTTGTCCCATTATACAGAATCTCCTTCTTCTTTAAGGCTGAATAGTATTCCAGTATATATATACAATACATTATCCACGTATCTGTCAACGGATATTTAGGTTGTTTCCACACCTTAGCTATTGTAAATAGTTCTGCAGTAAACATGGGAGTACTAAAATCTCTTCAGAACTCTGATTTTAATTTTTTCAGATAAAAAAGTAAAGTAGGATTGCCAGATCATATGGTAGTTCTTTTTTAAATTTTTTGAGGAAACTTCATATTGTTTTCCATAGCAGCTGCACCATCTACATTCCCACCAACAGTGTGCAAGGGTTCCAGTTTCTCCACATTCTTGCCAACACTTGTTGTCTTTTGCTATTTTTGATAAAAGCCATCCTGACAGGTGTGAGATAATATCTCATTGGGGTTTTGATTTGCATTTCCTTGATGATTAGTGACACAGAGTGTTTTTTAACATACTGTTGGGTCATTTATATGCCTTCTTTGGAGCAACATTATCTACTTAAGTCCTTAGCCCATTTTTTAATAGTTATTAGAGATTTTGGGGCTATTGAGTCGTAGGAGTTCCTTATATATTTTGGAGATTAATCTCTTATCAGATACGTGGTTTGCAAATATTTGTTTCCGTTCCATAGGTTATCTTTTCATTTTGCTTCCTTTGCTATAAAGAAGCTTTGGAGTTTTTAAAGATATATTTAAATATGTATTCAGTGCAGCTAGTGTCTAACAACACTTTTATTGGTGGCAGGATTTCTTTCCTTTTTCTTATTTTTAAAGAAAAATATATTTCTAAAGATCTTTTAACCCTACAGAAACAAAATGACTCATTTTGTATTTTTCATTCTGTCAGATTTATCTTTCTCCTTCTTAATAGAGTAGGATTAACACATTTGAGATAAAGCACATTCTATGCGTTCCCTAGTGACCAATCTTTACAGGAACATTAGGTTCAGACCTGTTCTGCCCATACAGCTAGCAGCTGATAACAGAAGGGAAAGGAGAACATGACTGGGGACAGCTAAAAAAAAATGAGAGCTTTTGTCCTAATAGGAAGCATTCTCCCTATGAAAAGAATCTCATTTGCCTTATAGAGGTGAACACCATTAACAAATACACACACACTTACTTCAATTATGAGGAGCATGAAGCTAAAATGCCCCAGGGGAAAAAAAGATACAGAAAGAAAATCTTATTTTACAACAGCAGTGGAAAAGAAAATCAAAGCTATTGCCTCTCTCCTATTTGAAAAATACTTTACATTAAATCCAAACTAAATACAGACTAAAAGTATTCCAAACTGAAACCTAAAAATTGCCTCAAGACAAAAAAACAGAACAAGTCATTCAAGAACTCTTCAATTTCTTGTGAAATATTTTCATTTCCTTAGCTATCATTATCAGATTATGCAAAGATATATTATTGTTAAAATCTTACGGCTAAAAGAGAACAATGTATTACAGTTTTTGCATAAGTGTTAACACATCTCCTTGCTCTCATATTCAAAGCTTCTTGATTAAATCTGTCTAATGTTCTCTCGGTCTTGACTCTCAGAAGACCTAACTGCAAATATAATATTCTGTGTTATATATTCAAAAAGAAAAACTGGATACAAATATTAATACTAGAAAATAAGAGCCTTCTACCCCAAGAATGAAATAAAGACCAGCACGTAGTTACCTATACAGTGTTAGTTACTTATGTAGCATATAGGTGCTAATGGTAAATTTAAACATGCTGCCCGAACATCTGGACCTTGGATTTTAGAAAACAGGAGACTAATCATTTTAAATACAAAGACAGGCTAAAATACAGGCTAAAATTCTATACAAGCAAAAGATTATTTAAATCTAATGGCAAGGATTTTAAAGCTTTCCAGTATATTTAAATGTTAAGTAATGCTACACATTTCTATTGTGTAGTTTACTGAATTTCACATCAAAGCTTTATGAGATGCATTTAACTAAGGACAAATATAAGACCTATAAGCAGGGTAACCAAATGTTCCAATTTGACTAGCATAGTCTTATTTTGTGCCTTTTGTCTGAACATTAATAGAGCTCTTTTTCTCTCAAAGGCCTCTTAAATGAGTAATATTATATGATCACTCTATCTAAAAGAATTAAATCAGGAAGGCTATGCTGCAAATGAGTTGTACCTTCTAAAAATGTTTTAAGTTATGTTTATAATTTAAGAAATTAAAAAAAAATAGGTAAGACAGACTATTTACATCTAGTGATTTACTCATAGTATGGCACTACTTAACTGGTAGCAGAACCCTCTGCTCTAAGTTGGCTGCAACTCCAAATTGTTTTTCTTGTCTCAGCTTAGTATATTTTAGGTAATTGAAAAGGGCAGGGAAAGGTTGATAATAAGGGAAACAGAAATCCAAACAGGAATGCACATGTCTTCTCAGAAATCCAAATTTAGGAAATTCAAGTCTACCAGTTTAGATGCTCAGGAAAGTGAAGCAAATTGAAACTTAAATTACAGGAGCATTACAGTGATATGGGAAGGAATGTAAAGAAAATGAGAGGTGTGAGGAAGCAGAAATGGTTTAAAGTAATTTCAATTGCTTTTTCTAATTGGAAAAGGGGAGATTCTACAAACAATAGATCAATGTTCCTGTTTGCTACTCTGTGGAACAGTGAGCCATAAATATGGTCTATCTAGACTTTATCAAGGCAGTTGAATAATTTCTCACTATATCAATGCACAAGGGCTGTATTATTTAATGTAAATATACATAGTTCACATTTGGCTATTCCACATACCACACTGTAACTCTCGTATGAATCAGTCCAGACAAAAGCACACCTGTCCTAGGCAACTACTTAGACAGTCAGATTATGCTCAGCCTTCAGCCTTCACTCTTTGACCTCAGTTGTTATTTTTTTAATACCTATAGGAATTAATATTTCTCTAGACTCATCTGATCTTTGCTTTTACAGCTTATTAAACTCAGCTTCAAAATTCACTTCAGGGTCTTATTCCCCTCATATAGTCATTTCTGTTATTCCAGCGACAGGCACTCCCTCTTCCATCTCCAGCTCCATAGAGTGAACCCATGACCAGCCCTACCAGGAAAGGGAACTCATTCTATATGACGTTATGCAAATTACTGATTAATTATCAACATTAACCAGTAGGATATTGCTCTTGATTTTCTTGACATCACTGTGTTCAGCATTTTTTATCTTCATCTTAAATGATGCTACTGAAGTCACATTTTTCATTGCATAAAGATTAAACATTTTAAATATGGTCTGCAAGGCCTACATGATTTGACGCAAGCCCACTTCTCCACCCTTGTCTTGTACCTCCCTTCCCTACTCTCCATTTTAGCCACACTTCCCTTTTTTCAGTTCTTTGAATGTGCTCTGCTCAGAGTCATAGAACATAGTGGTGCCTCTGCCTGGATCACTCTTCAAACCCAACCTCCACAACACACTGCACACATACACAGAGAGTAAGCTTTCACAGACCTCAGTTCAGTTGGCACTTACCTAGGGTGGCCTTCCTAATCTGAAGACTAAAACAGACCCCCTCTGTATACACTTCCACAGTATCCTTTACTTTTATTCACAGCACTGACTTTGGTTTGCAATTATAAAGTATTTGTATAGTAGCTGATATCCCTGTCCAGACTGTAAGACATGTTAGGTCAGAGGCTGTATGAACTTTGTGCACTACTGTATCTGTCATATTCAGCCCAATGCCTTAGTACAAAGCAAATATACCACAAATAATTGTTCTTTTGGAGGTTAAAGGATACAAGGCTGGAAGGATCAAGGATATATCTTACGAGAGAATTGGTATCCAAAATAACCTCAGTAGACAAGTAAACTACACTACAAAGGAAATACAGCAGGAATAAAGTTTAGGTCCTGCAGTTAAGACTAAAGAAAGAACTGCACAAGATGAGTGGGAGTAATTAAAAGTGTATGTGTGTAAAAGAAGTGGTGATTGAATTTTTACTAATATAGTAAGAAACATGTCTGGGTTTTTTCCTTACCATCTATCTTGCTCCTCTCAAGAGAAAAAAGTGTGTTGACTGATATAATTAATAGCAACTAAATTCCTCATTAACCAGGAAATAAGGCCATGGCATTGACAAAAACATTTGTGCCTATCTTACTTACCCTTTTTCTTTGCTTCTTAGACACAGATGCATCCAGACCAAGGGATGCCAGGTGGTAAGTGATAAATGGTAAATCTAAACATATCACTTACCCTCCACATAATAAGACTATGTAGGGCCCTGTCATAGTCTCCAACTTAGTGTTTAGTGCTGATACTCTATAATTCTTAACTTTTGTCCTATATTTGTGTTCAACTAAGTATGGAGAATATAGCTAACATGTAATCACAAGTAATCATACATAGTGCAGAGACTTCTCTGGATGGTCATAAAGAATAGCCATGATCGATAACAGAGGCCTAGTCAATATGATTGCTAAAGAGCTGTTGCAAATCTTGGTCTGAATTAATAATGTAGAATGTAGAACAAGAACAATAATGAGACTCTACTCAGAACTGCTCAGAACACTCCCTGTATACTGTCTAATCTTAGGAACTTCACTTTAAGTGATGTATTGAGAAAGACAGGACGTGTTCAAGATTGTGTTATTATTCTTAATTGTTCACTGTCCTTCCTTTAAGAGGCTTGTAGATCTCTGCCCTTTGCTGTGTGATTTAGAGCACATTCAAGTGGCAGGTATATATTTCCCTATCCCATCAATGTTAGATATGACTATGTGACTTGCTTTAGCTTAAAAAAAATGAGTAAAAGCAAAATATATGAGCAAAATATAAGTAAAAGATATACAGCAGTTTGGAGCAAATTTTACACTTTTTCCTCTATTAAATGGCATCACTTAGGGGCTGCTCCTTCAGCCTGCGTCCTAAAATGAAGATATATGGAGGAAAACTTCAGCAAATAAATAGCTGACCTATTATATGAGTGAAAAATTAACCTCTGTTTGTATAACCACTAAGATTATAGGGTTGTTTGTTACCACAGGAAAGCCTAGAGAAGTTGGACTAATAGTGTCAGATAAACTGAATAATTAAAAACTTCAAGACCATTTCATATTAGGTACAGTTGAAGAAACTGGGATGTTATATTTACTGAAGAAAAAATGTAGATGGACACTGTAGCACTCAATATTTAATGAGTGGTCAAATATAAAAGCAGTAGAACTATTCTGGGTATTCTTACTGGGTTAAATTAGGACCAATAACTGAAAGCTTTAGGAAAATCCAATTCAGCTGAATATTAGAGAGAATCTTCTAACTTGCAGAGGTGATAAAAAAAAAAAAAATGAAATTAGCAGTTTTAAGGTGCTTGAAAATTTTCCTGACACTGGGAGGTTCAAATAGCTCAATATATTTAGTTGGGGATATTTTTAAAGGATTTAAATATTGGTTGGGTCAATAGACTATATATATGGCCTCTTTTAACACAAAATGCAAAATTTATAACAAAATACAGGACATCCAAACCAACCTTTCTCAAAGACTCATTGTCCATTACATGTTGGTTTTCTTCCCCTCATTACTGTTATTTATTCAGTCATTATGAGCAGTTATTGGTAAACAGAGGAAAGATTCCTTTTAAATAAATCAAATGCTTCCAAAATTAATAATCTAAGACTGGGTATAGCAGTCAAATATGAGAAAGAAACACCTATTCACAAAGATTAAGATTAAATATTTAAAACAGTTGAAATTTAAATTAAATTAGGAAATTACAAATACAAAATTGCTTTTGTTCCTAAATATTTAAAAATAAAACACTCTTACTAATGAGTACACAGAGATTAATAAAATGAACATTCATTGTATGTAGAATATGATTTCTACTACTTCATTTATGAGTCTACAGTGTATTTATAGGCATTAACAAAACTAAAAGGATATTTAATGATTTTAATTTTTCCATCCAATATAGAATTTGTTAAAGAATTTTAAAATCAAAATAAACCAACTTTTAATTAAAAATTAATGAATTACATCTTCAGAAGAATGTTAATTCTTGCTTTTATAGGAAAAATAATTAGCAATTAAGTTTTCTTTTAGTACTTGTTTTTTTGTCAAACAGATAAATTCAATGCCATCTTAAATAATTAACATGTTTAACTGGCTGCTAACATCTGTTTCTTCTATCTCTTCTAATTATTATTTATATTTAATTTAGCTATCATAACACATGTTCAATTTTATCACATACAATTTGTTTCAAGTAGGTAGTTCACTTAACAAGTAAATATTCATTACATTTCAATAATTCAAAATAAATGTAAGTATTTTTAAGGTGTGAGAAATATCTCACTATCATATCTGTAATCTTAAAATATTCAGCATAAGTAACTGTAACACATTTTTGGATACTCATAAGAAAATTTTCTTTTGGCCTCAAATTTAGAAGCTCAGTGATTTTATGGCTTAAAAAGCAAATGAAACTCAGCTGTTGATAATTCAAGAAGAGGCTTTATAGTGTTTATTCCATTACTAATTATGCTTCTCTTTTCCCTCTATTAAAATACTGACTAAATAGCAAGTACAATGCATTCTTTTAATCAGTTTTTCCATTTTATACCTGTAACAAACCCACAAAGGAGTGCAGTAAATGAACCAGGGAGTTTGATTTTATTTTCCTTTCTTCTAGTTTAAATTTTCTTAAGGTCCTGTCATTTATCCTCAATGATTCCCATTTCATTTGGAAACGGGAAAAAATTTTAGAAGACACTGAGTATCTCTGACAACTAGACGTGGCAGCCAGTTTTAACAATAAACTATTGTTGCTATTGGAGTTTAAATTTTACAATATTTGCTACACTTAATTACAAAAGATAGCAAGGAAATATATCTTATATAATTTACATTTCCATGTAGTTTATTATTCATCTTTAACACTTAGAAAATTGGTATTGTGAAAGCAATTTTCCCTAAAATCAGATATCTGCTTTGTCTTCAAAGTTAGGAGATCACTTTACATTAAATGAGCATTTGAATAATGTGTTAATCAGTTTTTTCATGTTATACTTATAACACATCCACATCTTTTGTTAGTCTGATTGGTCTTTTTCTACAAATTTGGCATTTTAGAGGAAAAAGAAGTTATTGAAACTCAACAAAGGTTAAGAAGGAGTCAAGTGATGAGAAGAGAAAATTAGAAACACTGCAATGAAAGTAAAACGTAAAGGAAACCCCTTTATTCTAGGCCCATACAGATGCTATGCCGATGAAAATTTTAAACACAGAGCAAACAGAAGCTTGAAATGGGTGGATGCATACAATGAAGCTTGCTCTCTTCCAATCTTGCCAAGAATAGAACATGCCTAGGTTAACCTGATGGAGAATGAGAGCCACATGGGGCACATCTAAACTGCTCCATTGGCCCCAACAACAGCCAGTCTAGATCAACGAATTGTCAGCTGACCTCCAGCCAACATCAGCTGAGCCTCCTCCTCAACCCCTAGCTGTCCCTGGAGCAATAAACAGTTCCCACCCAATTCTAGGGTAGGTTGCTACAAGATAAAACTGGAAAAAAAAATCAGATGGTTTGTAATTATTAGGTGCAAATTTTGGATATTCTAAACTATAATTGTTACCCTAAGTAGAAGAAAATACACCCACTATAACACTTAACCACTAAAGGAGCCCACCCTCACAAAATACGGGGCAAAGAAAATATTCTTAGTTTCACGTATACTTAAAATAGGTACATATTCTTAAAATTTTTTTAGAGGGAGGTAATTAGGGTTTTTATTTTTTTTTTTTAATGGAGGTACTGGGGATTGAACTCAAGACTCCATGCATGAAAATATGTATATATTCTTATATTGTCATACATTTGATTATATCTATTCATATATGTTTTAGAAACTCTGAGAGATACTATGATTTAGTTGAAAGTGATGCATGGGTTTCAGTTACAGATAGGCCTGAATTCAAATCCTCTGTCTCTGCCATTTATTACTATTTATTTATTATTATTAGTGGTTTATTTATTATTGCCATGGGTACATAATTAAAATTTTCTGTGCTTGTTTCCTTCTATAAATCGGGACTTGATATTACTCCATAAAATCAATACTTAAACAAAATATTACAGGCAATCAATTTATTCATTAATTCTTTCATTAATTCATTAATTGACCAAGTATTTATTAAGCATTTTTAGGTCCAAGGGTTAATAGATTAAGGACATTAAGGACAGTTTTTCTCTAAGTTATTATGTGAAGTAGCAGATGACTGCATTAAGAGCAACAATTTTAAGCTGGCTTTGAGAAATAGAAAGATCTGTTTTGTGCATTAATGATGTGAAGGAAAAACTGGGCTGGTCTGACAAGATAACTCGTAAGTCTAGGAATGTGAAGGAGAGGCTGGGCTGGGCTAACAAGTCTAAGTATTGGAATACTGATCTGAGTTCTGCTAGACTAACTTGTAAATCTAGATTAATTAGGGTTGGTTTGCTGTTTATGTGTTTTTGCTAGCCAGCTGGATTTTCAAAGATACATATCTGGCTTTGGAATGTTGGTTTGCTGCCTCCCCGCCTCCACTTTTGTGATGATAATGCTGCTAAAGCTGTTCCATGCCTATTGGCCGAATACCCCAAGCTTGTACTTTACCCTATAAAACCTCATGTGCACGTCTTGAAGGTGCTCAGAGCTTTGGAGCAGAAGCCCTTCTGAGCCCGCCGGCGTAATACATCTGAGGACTCCAACCCTCCGAGTGGTGCTTGTTTCTTGACTGGCCTGTCGTTTCCGTAACAATGAAACTATATCATCATCACTGTTTTTATAGTCAAAAAACATACTTCTTTCATATGCCTTTTTTTCCTATGATTTCCTAGTTTCAAGCTAACTTTTAATTTCTTTTCAGAAGCAACGCTTTGTATTTTCCTTTTTACAAAACACAGTACAAAACTCCATGACTGAAGGAAGACTACACTTTCAATGAAGCATTTATGTAAGACTGCAGTTGATGTTATTTCTAACACTAACAATGAAATAACTATATCATTTTCATAAGCATACACTGCAGTATTTAAAGTCAATTCCATAAAGAAAAATGTTCACATACTATAGGAATGACGAACTTGAAAGATAAAATTATCCAATGATAAGGACAGTCTTCAGCATTCATGCTATTACATTCATACTTATCACAAAGCAACAAAGCAAAATTTTATTATTTTACCACTTAACATAGTTTAATTCAGAAAGTAAAACACCCTTTATATTTAAGTCATTCATATTGCAATACTCAAAAAAGTTTTTAAGGTCTATATTTTATTACCAGAATGTTAGATTTATGACTTTCACAACATCTATAAACATTAAATGTGAAAAATTCACATTTCATGGAATAATTATTTTTAAAGTGTTATCTCCTTTTAAAAGAATTAAAAATATGTTAGCAAAAACAGTCACATTTCACTCTAAAATTAATACATTCATACTTTTCTTTGAAAAGTTCAATGAAAGAGCCCCCCCCCCAAAAAACCCTCTAATTGAATTTTATAAAGGTGTTGTGGAGCCGGCTGGCATTCTCTGGAATCATAAAACTCCCACCCCTGGGCTCTCAGGGTACCCATTGACACCTTAACTCCCACTCCCCACTGCAGGACCCTTCACATACCTGCATTTCTGCAAGATATAAAACATCTCCTCATTATGTGTGTTTACCATAACAAAACTCATCACTCCAGGAGATAGCACATCTCACAATACCCTAGGCAGACAGACCTCACATCCTGCCATTATCAAAGTCATAAAACCTATTATTCAGAGAAGTCCCTGACAGATCTTACAACCAATCAGGTACTTGTGCATGAATTGATCATGCAGCCCCCTGTGTTCACGGCTTCCTCCTCCCAGTAAAAGACCCTGCACACCCATCCCAGGTGCTCACACGGGTACCTCCTTCCTGTGTGGCCCGCTGTTGGCTATAGTGGCGCACCTATTAAACTTTCCTAATGTTTTTTTCAGTCTCTGGTAATTCTTAACCAAGCCGGGTGTCACCAACACCTTGTTGTGTGCCCATAACATATGTTAAATACTAACCACTGCAAGTTGATGCAGGAAATGCAAGAAAGAATAATACAGTACAATGACCCACCCTCAAATTTCTCACAACCAATTGAGGAAAAGAAAGGCACAAACAATACTAACAAGAATGCCAAAAAGACTAGAATAACTAACACAGTGAAACTTCAAAGATCATTTCCTTCCCCTTTAAAGCAACTTAGTCTTTTATTTATACAATCTTCTATCAAAATATGCTTACTTTTATAGCACTTCTCAGCAGTTAAGATTTTTATTTCATTACAAATGAAATGGTAATTGTAACCTACTCTTGGTGTAATTTCTATTCTCCTCAAATCATTTTCTGGTCTTCTTACCTTTTTGAGTTTGAAGTAATTTTGGTATAAAAACATATTTTACAGTATCTAGGATATAGGAGCTTCGTACCATCTCTGTAAATTCTAGGACTTAATCCCTTATGACTCTCTTTCAGTTCATTTAATTTTCATTTAATTTTCAGTTTCATTTAATTTTCCTCACAGTCGTTACTCCTCTTCAAACCTAACCAACAAATACACCTTTTCAGTACAATGCAATTCTACTATTTAATGGCTTCCAAAAGAAATTCACTCACAACAATCACTCATGGTTGTATTTTTGCTGAAAATGATCAGGGTCACAGTGAAGGGTAGGATCCAAATCAGGGTGTCTGCTATTGCCCATTATCTTATTGGTCCCCTCAACATTCTGTTGGAGTTACCTTGCTCACTCTAACAGGATTACATTCAAGTATACACTTGTATAACCGAAAACTCAAAAGAGAAATGAGATTTCTTTTTTTCTCACAAAATATAGAAATCAGCAGTCTATAATGAGTGTTGGCTCAGCACTAGTGAGGAGCCCAGTTCCATTCCATCTTCCTCTCCCAGCATACATGGAACATATCTTTTAACCTCAAAGTCACATGGAGCTCTAGGGAGAAAAATGGCTACTAGAGCTCCAGGTGTGGGAAAAAAAAGAAGATGAAGTGGAAGGAGCAAAGAGCATCTTCTGCCAGTCTCCACTTTAAGCAGTTGTCCCAGATGTCCCACACAATGATGTCCAAACTGAGACAATGCTGACATGTTAGCTGCAAAGAACTACTAGGCTTATAGCCTTTTATCTGGTACATTACTGCTTTGAATAAAATCAGATTTTAAGGAATATTGAAATGTAACTGGTCCATCCTATATATCATCTTCCTATAATAGAAAGGTTTGGTAAATAGAAAAGGATATAAAGCATATGATAGAGAAAAAGTAGAGTTACTGTGACCAACAAAAAAAGATGAAGTCAAGTAAATAGGGTCCTGGGAGAATGGCACTTCAATGTAAAAAGAATTGACTGAGGGATAAAGGTGAAGAGAATAGGGTAAAAACAAAAGACAATCATTTATTTGTTTGTCTACCATATATCACGAACTACACTAAGTTACTGAGCATATAATGGCCAAGAAGAGAGATATAATCCATGCCTTCAGGGAATTCACATTCTAGTGGATACATGAGAACAGTAAAATCACAATGACTCTAAACAGTTGGTTGGAGGACCAGAAGAATAAAATGGCCCTTGATATCTGTATTATCTAAAACAAAGCAAAATGAATTCTCAAAGTCTCACTAAAACTCAGGGAAGGAAGAATCTTTATTATTACTAGTGAACACAGTATGGTAAAGGAATCAGTACTAATTATTACCACTTTAAGATATGCATAGTTTCCCTTATTTTCTACTCACATTAATCTTAATTCTGTTACTAGTAAATTTTCTTTAACCCTAGCACTGTAAAGGGGCTGAACTTTAAGCAAAATATTATAAGGGGACTGAATGGTTTAGAGAGAGGATTAAAGAGAACAAAGTTGAGATCTGCCAAGAGTGTGGAGGAAGTGATATTTAATATGTTACTGGAATGATGGGTGAGATTTCAATAGAAATGCGGACAGAAGAACATTCCCTCCAGTGAAGAAGAGTATTTTTAAAAGCATTAAATCCTTTAATATCTATTGTTTTAATGAAATTTAAGTAGATCAATCAAACATAGAAAGATTCTCTCTGAAATATCTCCAAAAGACAAAGAATGTTCTTTATTATTATTGTTATTTTTCAGTGTAATGGGGTTTGGAGAGGCAACACTGTGAGACTTAAAAAAGCACTGAAGTACATGCTAAAGGTCTAGAATTTTGTGCTGGTTCTTCCATTGATTAAGTTTAGGAATAGCAGAATAATAAAGTCAATCTATGCAGCCTACATCATAAGATTATTTTAAGAACTAAAAGGTTCTTTTTTCAGTGCTCTGAGAACTATCAAATGCTACACAAAAATAAAGTTCAGTCATTATGCTTAATCACCATCATTACACATGAGCTCAGTAAATGACGGTTAGAGGATGATCACTTTACACTAGAAAACTGATCCAAGAATACTCAACAAAAATGCAGAAATAGATGTTCCCATATAGTTATGGGGGAAATGCTGTTGACCTTTCAGTTTATAGTTAAGTTGTAATAACAACTACCTATACAAGTTTGTCAGTTTTTCTTCCTGTCAATTTTTAGCCAAAATTATACCATGAAATAGTCCCCTTCTATTAGGTCAAACTGACGGTCCTATTCATGACTTAAAAATGGGGTCACGGGGCAATTTAATCAGGTCTCCTAGACAACAACAACAACAAAAAGTTAAAAAAAAATTCCAATTCCCATCAGAGGTCTCCCAGATGGACTCTGTTCTGTGAATAAAGCAAGGTGGTTTCCTAGTCCCACACAAGATCTTTCCAGCCATGTTGCTAAACCAGGTGCAATTAGCTCTAGGGAGCCAGAGAAAAGGTTGCAAAATCAATGATAAGTTTGGTTTTCTCTTTCTGCTACAGAGCTACTCATTGGTTGGTTTTATAAATATAAAAAATTATTGTAGACCCCTATCTTTTTGTTGACTAAAAAGATACAATCAGTAACTTCTCTACCTTTCATTATTTCAACACTATTTGCCCTAATACTTGCTTTACCTAGGATAAAAATGATCTCCCTTCAGTTGTTACTCACAGTGGATTAATCATTCTCCTTTCTTTCTCATATTATGCCTCTGGTAGATTACCAACCTAAGGTATCAAATTACTGTGTATTAATTTTCTGATTTTAGAATCCATCAACCAATGATGAAATTAAATTCTTTATCTATGGTCTATTCTCATTTGTAAAATTAAAATTTAATTGCATAAAATTAGAACTAACGTAATAGAATAGCTCCATAATTTGGGTGATTTTCTATGTGTCAGACTTTTTTTTTTTCTTTTTTTTTTTTTTTTTGCTAAAGGAGTAGCTGCTACTATTTTTGAACCAAATTTTCTTGATTCACTTTTAAATTGCCTCTGCCAATTATGTATGATAACACTTCACTAGTAGAGATTTAAATAATGATGTTCATCTTGCACTAATGATATTGTGATGCTGCATATGGGAAAATATCACTAGAGAAATTAAGACACTGAGATACACTGCCAAGAAAATTTTCATTTATCATTTCTCAATGTGAATTATCTCTGAAACAAAACAATTACAGATAGTTTAAGTGTAGCTCTATATTGAATCAGTAAGAATAAGCAGAATCTTGACTGTGGAATTTCTTCTTGCCTTATTCAATGATTCATATTATTTAATGTTATTATATTATTCAGGAAAAAACTGAAAATATTTTTTCTAGTTCAAATAATTTAGACTTATATAATCAATTGGCAATGATTAAAGAGAACTATACAATGAGTTAAATAATCTATGAATGAATCCTTGTTAATTGTTTTATGGATATACTGAACTATATTTCCTTAAACTACAAAAAGAATGATCATATATCCTGTTACGTTGTTTTTATCTACACTCATATCTATAATGTAGCTGCTGAGAAATGAGGGAATCTATCTATCCATCCATCTATCTATCTAGATACAAAATTTTTCCCTTATAAAGTCTATAGTCAGGGAGAAAGACCATTAGACTAAACACTGGAACACTTGGCTCTTCTCACAAGCTATGTACAGTTAGAACATCCCTTAACCCTTGGACTCTCACATTCCTGATTTGTAAATGGAGATTAGATCAGATGATATACACAGTCCTGTCTACCTTTGGGATTCTACAATTCCATGAAATATAATTTAAAGATGGGCTTTAAGCCTTTATCCTGCAAAGATAAAATTCACATGAGTCATCTTGTTTTTTTTCACTTTGATCAAAGATGACTAAGACTGATAAAAGCAATTTGTTCAATTCTTCATGATGACAAGGCATTCCATCAATTATGACCTAGATGCCTATCAAATACAACTTCTGATTTAACAGTTTGCCAGTTACATTCTTAACTACCATAAAGTGCTCATGAAAGGAAATTTTCCAATAGTTCATTCCACTCAATCCCTGTTTATAACTTTAATCCCAGTAATATATATGGGCCTTAGCAAGATTGTACCATAACATGACCTAATTCTATAAATGTATTGAATAACACATTTAAGGGAATGCATACCGCCAACTTTTTTTTAATCAGTAGCTCATTAGAAGACTGTTTTCCAAATATGAATAATTAACTTTCTTCCCTTAGATGCTTTATAAGTTGAACTTTACTCTGTACCACAGAAAACAACTGAGATAGCTCAGTGGTGATATTTACAATATTAATCTTAATAAAGAGCAGAGACAGATACACAAGATACAGAAATTGTGCTCCTTATTATGTTACTTCATGCAAGCAGAAGAACTACTAAAATGTAAGATAACATTATGATAGAGATTTATATGTTATTTTTCAAAACCATAAACAGCATTGCTAAACAACAAAAGGGAAATGGGTGAGAAGTCTTATGTGAATTCAACCTATAAATTCTGACAAAATTTATTCTAATTTAATCTTTCTACATTACTTCAAAAGGACAATCATCTATAAAAATGTTTTTTAATGAACTCTGCCTGAGATGCTTTTGAACTTTGCGATCAAAGATAAAAGAAAGTATTTTGCATGTAAAAAATACAGACACTACAAAGTTCTTATTTGCTATAACTTGCCTAAAGAACAAAAAATACCTATCTTTTAGAATACAAGCAGTGTAATTTTACTAGTCTTTTAAGTAGATTATAATTGTTGTGCTAAATCATAATAGTTTTCCAGTAAGTTTTTTAATTAATGGAAGTTAGATAAAAACAAAGCTTGGCATACATTTAAAAATTGTTCATCTAGAAATACATAGTATCTTAGACAGAAGGTATTGTGAAAGGCAATTCCAAGTCACTTGCTTATTATAATATAAAAATGTAATACATGAGAGCATCATTTGATAAACAGTCTTTCTATGAGAGGATTTCTCCTTAAAGTGTATTACCACAGATTACTCTTATTAACATGAAAAAAATGATTTTAAGTCATTCTATAAATGTTTCCAAGCATTTTCCATTTCAAGTTATACTATAATTTGTAATAAATATAATTTTATATAGGTTTGTTTCCATACAAATGAAGAAGCTGATGACTGGAATAAGAGAATGGATCTCTTTTTAAAAACTTTGTGTTCAGGTGTTAGGGTGGTTATGACAGAAGATGAATGTGAAGGAGAAAATGGCAGAAGGGTTAAAGCAGAGTAAAAGTATCAGGGTTAAAACACACACACACACACACGCGTGCGCGCACACACACACACACACACACAACTACAACAACAAATCTTTTTCCCCATCTGGCACCAGACTTCTCTTAGCAAGAGAACTGCTTTAGATGAGAACAGTATCTTGATTAGCTGCTTAGAGTTGGAAAGAGAAAATTCAATAGGCTAGTCATTATAAAGACAGTAAAACAAGCATCCAGCAAAGTTCAATTTGATCATATTTTGCTAAGGATTTTTGTGTCTGTGTTCATAAGGAATACTGATTTGTAGTTTTCTTACTGGAATATACCTGCATGCTTTTGTTAACCAGTGTGCTGGATATCATTTAAAAAATAAGTAATATTCCCATCTTTTCTATTTTCTAGAAAAGTTTCTGCAGGATCAGTATTTTTTGTTGCTTAAATATTTGTGCCTGATATATTCTTGTCAGAAAGTTTTGCTTTAAGAATTCAATTTCTTTAGGAAATATAGAATTGAACTAGTCAGATTTTCTATGTCTCTTAAGGCAGTTTTGTTAATTTATGCCTTTCAAAAAATTTGTCCATTTTATCTAAGCTGTCAAATTCTTTGGTACAAAATTTTTCACAATATTATTATCCTTTTAGTGTGTGGAAAATAATATAAGACGTACATTTTTTCATTTCTGATGTCATATAGTTTTTTTTTAATTCAATTTAAAAATTTTTATTGTTCATATGTAAAAATAAGGTTAGGTTTTATCACTATATCCCCTGTATGTTTTTAATGAGTGTTCATTTCATTATTGTCTGTTTTTTGCTCCATTGAGTTTAAACCTTTTTTCTTTTCTAACATAAACATCAAAAACAGATGATTACAGTATGGTTTATAGAGAAAAAAAATCACTGACTTTGTAGTTAAGATAGACCTTGGTTCTAATCTTGACACTGCTAGTTACTAGCTATGTGACTATTTTCTTCGTATGTCGTTAATAAATGGAGAAAATGATACCTCAGGTAACTGAGAGAATTAAAAGAGCTAAGAGGCATGTCTAGCTTCTTAGCTATTTTGGTTATAAAATTCAAATAAAATGTGCCACATCTAAAACTAAAATATATCAATTATTTATCAATTATATTAATTCCCATGCTAATTAAAATACACTGAACAGATATAACTCGTATACCATTCACAATAAACAGATGTTTCATCAACTAAAACATAAAAATTTTCACAAAAGGAAAACCTGCAGAATGGGAGAAAATATTTGCAAAAGATGAGACTGATAAGGGCTTAATTTCTAGAATAGACAAACAGCTCATACAACTTAATAAGAAAAAAAACAAACAACTCAATCCAAAAATGGGCAGAAGACTTAAACAATTCTCCAGTGAAGACATCCAAATGGCCAATAGGCACATAAAAAATGCTCAATATCGCTAATTATCAGAGAAATGCAAATCGAAACTACAATGAGGTATCACCTCACACCAGTCAGAACGGCCATTATTAAAAAGTCCACAAATGATAAATGCTTGAGAGGGTGGGGAGAAAAGGGAGCCCTCCTGCACTCTGGCAGCAATTTCATTGGTGCAGCTGTTATGGAAAACAGTATGGAGATTCCTCAAAACACTAAAAATAGACTTACTCTATGATCTAGCAATCCCACTCAGGGGCACATATTTGGAGGGAACTCTAATTCAAAAAGATATAGGCACTCCAATGTTCATAGCAGCACTATTTACAATAGCCAAGACATGGGAGGAACCTAAATGTCCATCAACAGCTAACTGGATAAAGAAGCTGTGGTATATTTATATAGTGGAATACTACTCAGTCATAAAAAAGAATAAAATAATGTCATTTGTAGCAACATGGATGGCCCTGTAGATTGTCATTCTAAATGAAGTAAGCCAGAAAGAGAAAGAAAAATACCATTTGATATCACTTATATGTGGAATCTAAAAAAAATAAAAAGACAAATGAACTTATTTACAAAACAGAAATGGACTCACAGACATAGAAAATAAACTATGGTTACCAGAGGGGAAGAGAGTGGGAAGGGATAAATTGGGAGTTCAAGATTAACCGATACATAAAATAGATAAATAACAAGTTTGTACTGTATAGCACAGGGAACTATATTCAATATCGTATAGTAACCTGTAATGAAAAAGAATATGAAAATGAAGAAAAACAAAAATTTCCAAAGCCAAATATTAAAAAATTATTTCAAGACCAGATTCCATTAACTTAGGGAAAATCATTTTATAAGTATTATACTCTTTCATTTACTGCACATTCTATACCAGCACATTATTAATTTTCAAATTCTTAAAATATGGATAATTATTTAAGAATTATTATGTAAAACTAAACCTAAGTCTCACAGTTTTCTGGTGAATGGATCAAAATTTTTACAAAGTTTCTGAAAGGATTTTTAACTTGTAATTCCCTGATGGATTTCTCTTTTAAACTCCTACTAATAAAGATTAATGTGTAAAATGTTAGCCAATCTATGACACTGGACTGCAATAACAGCAAGCTATTTTTTCCTAACTCATTCCATCCAAATTTCCCTTCTTCTTACCTCCAAATATGTAAAATTTCAAGGTCACTAGAGAAATGAAAGCCTACTTTAAGACAATAAGACAGAACTCTAACCATCAAAGTCAGCCTTATATGGAAAGTTTAAAAAGGGAAAAAATACTGTTTTAAATCATTGTCAGTCTTTACAGTAACTTATGACCCTACATTTGTTTCTCTGAATATTCATTTAGTTTCTGCTATTCCCACTAGAGTGTAAAATCCACGTAGGCAGGGATCTTGTCTACTTTTGCTCATCATCATAGTCCAGCATCTAGCAACACATTAGGAACAAAATGTTCAATGCATTTATAGGGTAAATAAATGAACTGATTAACAAATATAAGCAGTTACAGGGGAAAAAACTTAATTTCCCTTAAAATTCCCTTTTCTCTTGGAAAACTGAAAATTCTCTGCCAAAACAAAAACAAATAAATAAAATAGAAACATCATCCAAGTAGTTTGGTTAAATAAGCTATTCTGAAAACTTTGACAAAACATCCAGTTTATACAGAATTCTTAAGATGCAAGCCAAAGAAGGAAGAGATCCATTTTTGTTTCCTTATCTCTATATCTCACAGTTTTTCTGACTAGGTGTATAAAGTGTTCCACTGAAACTGGTCTGGGACAGATAATTACAAAAATACACAAAAAGGATTGATAACTGGAGGTCCTCAAAGATGCGAGTCTCACTTGAATGCAGGGTGCTATGTAAACAGTCTTTAGATTAAATCAAATTCTCTTTCTGACACTCCTGACAGATAGTAGCAAGTAACTGGGATTACAGACGATGTTTTCAACCTAAACTTTGGAAAGTAAGATTGCAATTTTTATCTGTACAGCATAGAAATTAAAGTGACAAAGTAAACCAAGACATTAGGGAATTGAGATTCTTAGTGAATGAAAGATTCCAAGTTTGCATTTTAATATACATTTATAAATAGATTCTATGCTGCTGTGTGGTGCTCCACACTGCTTGACCCTATGATGGTTCACTTGGATACAAGTATCATAAACTCATTTATAGTATGGTATATTTTTTTGCTAGATTTCAAAAAGTGATGATTTACATTGCATTCCCCAGACTCCAGCCCACTCTCCCTTGTAAGTCAATTGTTTGTATCTAGAGAAAGTTTAGGGAAAGCAAAAGTAGGATCTATTGTGTTCAAAGAACTGAATTTTCACCTACATAAAGAAAATGAACTTCAAAGGAATTTAGCTGGTGATTTGGGGCTCATTAACACCAGCCTTTAATCAAATGTGCCAGATTTTCCTAAGTAGCCAGGTTTCCCGAGGTCCACAGCTACAGAAATTGTATTATCTTTTTTTTTTTTTTTGCTTCGTTGAGGTATAGTTAACAAAAATTATATATATTTAAAGTATTCAACATGATAGCTTGATATACATATTCACTGTGAAATGATTACCAAAATCAAGCTAATTAACACATTCATCACATAGTTTTTTTTTTTCTCTTGGTGAGAACATTTAAGATTTACTCAGCAAGTTTCAAGTGTACAATACAGTATTATTAAATAATCACCATCCTGTACATTAGATCCTCTGAACTTATTCATCTCATAACTGAAAGTTTGTATTCTTTTACCAGCCTCTCCTCTTTCTGCCCAAACCCCATCCACCTACAACCAACATTCAAGAGTCTAGTTCTGTGAGTTCGATTTTTTAGATTCCATATATAAGTGACATCATACAGCATTTGTCTTTTACTGCCTGGCTCATGTCATTTAGCATAACATCCTCAAGTTCTATCCGTGTTGTTGCAAATGTCAGAATTTCCTTCTTTTTATGGCTGAATAATATTCCACAGTGTATATGCATGTTACCTTTTCTTTATCCAGTCATCTCTCAGTGGACACTTAGGTTGTTTCCACATCTTAGCTATTGTGAATAATGCTTCAACAAACGTGAAAGTTTAGTTATTTCTTTGAGATACTGATCTCATTTCCTTTGGATATACACCCAGTAGCAGGATTGCTGCATAGTATTGTAGTTCCATTTTTAATATTTTGAGCAACCTCCATACAGTTTTTCTGTAATAGCTATACCAATTTATATTCCACCAACAACACACAAAGGTTCCCATTTTTCCACACCTTCCCCAACATTTGTTAACAATTGTCCTTTGGGTAAGAATCATTCTAATACGCATGAGATAATAGCTCACTGTGGCTTTGATTTGCATTTCCCTGATGATTAGTGATGTTCAGCATCCTTCCATGTACCCATCGACCACTTGTGTATCTTCTTTTGAGAAGTGTCTGTTCAGGTCTTTCACCTTTTAAAGTGGGTCATTAGTTTTTTTGCTATTGAGCTATAGGAATTCTGTACCTATTTTGGATATTACCCCTTTATCAGATACATGGTTTGCAAATATTTTCCTCCATTATACAGGTTGCCTTTTCATTGTGCTGACTGCTTTGTTTGCTCTGCTGAACATTTTAGTTTGATATAACTCCAGTCATTTATTTTTGCTTTTATTCCCCGTGCTTTTGGTGTCATATTCAAAAAATCACTGCCAAGACCAATGTGATAAACATTTTTCTCCATGTTTTCTTCTAGGATTTTAGGATTTCAGGTCTTTTGTTCAATTATTTAATCCATTTTGAATTAATTTTTGTGTATGGTGTAACAAATAGGTCCAATTTCATTCTTCTGCATGTGAATATCCAGTTCACCAGTACCATTTATTGAAAAGACAATACTTTCCCCACTGTGTATTCTTGGCATCCTTATCTTATAAGGAACTTATTTACAAAACAGAAACAGACTCACAGACACAGAAAACAAACTTATGGTTACCAAAGGGGAAGGGGAGGATAAATTTGGATTTGAGATTAGCAGATACAAACAACTATATATAAAACAGGTAAATCACAAGGACCTATTGTATAGTACAGGGAACTATATTCACTATCTTGTAATACTCTATAATGGAAAAGAATCTGAAAAAGAATGTGTGTGTATGTGTATGTATATATATATACTGGATCACTTTGCTGTACACCTGAAATATTGTAAATTAACTATACTTCAATTTAAAAAAAGAACATACAACCCAAGGCAATCTACAGAGTCAATGCAATCCCTATCAAAATATCAACAATATTTTTCACAGAATTAGAATAAACAGTTTCAAATTTTGTATGGAAACATAAAAGTCTCCCAATAGTCAAAACAATCTTGAGAAAGAAGAACAGAGCTGGAGGAATCACACTCCCTGACTTCAGACTAAACTAAAAAGCCACAGTAATCAAAACAGTGTGGTACTGGCACAAAAACAGACACATAGACCAATGGAACAGGATAGAGAGCCCAGAAATAAACCCACACACTTATGGCCAATTAATCTATGACAAAGGAGGCAAGTACAATGGAAAACAGACAGTCTCTTCAACAAGTGGTGCTGGGAAAACTGGACAGCTATATGTAGAAGAATGAAACTAGAACATTTTCTAACACCATATATACAAAAATAAACTCAAAATGGATTAAAGATCTAAATGTAAGACCTGAAACCATAAAACTCCTAGAAAAAAATATAGGCAGAACACTCTTTGATATAAATCATAGCAATATTTTTGGTTCTGTCTCCTAAGGCAAAGGATATAAAAAGCAAAAATAAATAAATAGAACCTAATTAAACTTAAAAGCTTTTGCACAGCAAAGGAAACTGGTACAAAATGAAAATACAACATACAGAACGGGAGAAAATATGTATAAATGATATGACCAATAAGGGATTAATATTCAAACTATATAAACAGCTCATAAAATGCAACATCAAAAAAATCAAACAACCCAATTAAAAATGGGCAGGAGACCTGAATAGACATTTTTCAAAGAAGATATACAGATGGCTAACAGGCACAAGAAAAGATATTCAACACTGTTAATCAGCAAAGAAATGCAAATCAAAACCGTATCGAGATATCACCTCACACCTGTCAGAACGGCTATCGTCAAAAAAAAAAAAAAAATGAAATAACAAAAGTTGGTGAGGATATGGAGAAAAGAGAACCCTTGTGCACTGCTGGTGGGAATGTAATTTGGTGCAGCCACTGTGGAAAACAGTAGGGAGGTTCCTCACAAAACTAAAAACAGAACTACCATATGACTCAGCAATTCCAGTCCTGGGTATATGTCCGAAGAAAACAAAAACATCAATTCAAAAAGACACATGCACCCCAATATACAAAGCAGCATTACTTACAATAGCCAAAGTATGGAAGCAACATAAATGTCCAGCAACAGATGAATGGATAGGAAGATACTGTATATATATGCAATGGAATACTTCTCAGACATAAAAAAGAATGAGATTTTGCCATTTGCAACAACATGGATGGACTTGGATGGCATTATGCTTAGTAAAATAAGTCAGACATAAAATGACAAATACTTTATAGTGTCACTTATATGTGGAATCTAAAAAATAAAACAGGGGGGAGGGTATAGCTCAATGGTAGAACACATCCTTAGCATGCACAAGGTCCTGGGTTCAATCCCTAGTACCTCTATTAAATAAATAAATAAATAAATAAATAAATAAATAAATAAATAAATAAATAGCAATAAATAAAATTTTTAAAAATAAAATAAAATAAAAAATTAAACAAAGTAGTAAATAGAACAAACAAACAAACAAACAAAACCAGACACAGATATAGAGTACAAACTAATGATTATCAGTGGGTAGAAGCAATGGGGGAGAGCAAGATAGGGGCTGGGGTTTAAGAGCTACAAACTACTGTATATAAAATAAACAAGCTACAAGGATATACTGGACAGCACAGGGAATATAGCCAATGTTCTATAATAACTATAAACGGAGTATAATCTTTAAAAATTGTGAATCACTACGTTGTACACCTGAAAGTTATACAATATTGTAAATCAACTCTATCTCAATTTTTTAAAAAAGTAAAAGACAATCTGATTTTTAAAAAACACATTCACAGGCTCTGGAGATTATGGGATAGGCATTTTGGAGGGGTGAAGTAGGGGGACGGTAGGGCATTATTTTGTCTACAAAACCTATGATTTATGACAATTAGTTATTCAGCATTCACAATATTCAAAACATAGCAGTTACTCAAATTCTACCAATGCATAGTCTCTAAGTAACTCTGAAGTACAGCTGATGGTCCTGCTTTAAAAAAAAAAAAAAGCAAAGCAGACCTTTGAAGATGTGTTTTTATTATTTCTTACTGACATAAGTTCACTTCAATTTGTATTTAATAAAACCTTGTGGTTGAGGTATGAGAACTATTCTGAAAAGGTACACTGAGATGGAAAACTGTCTTTCTGAACCTTTTCCTACACTAAAAAAAAAAAAAAAAAAAAAAATTCACAGTATAGTTCCAACAGATAGGAAATATTAAAATCTCTGAAAGCACGTATCCTGCAATGAATTTAATTTAATCGATACAAAATAACCTACTGGAAAATACAGTTCAAGAGGCCTTGCTGAACAATGAATTTCATTTCTAGAGAAATAAAATGGCTAAGAGTACAACTATTATCTCTACTTCATACACTACATTGATGTTATGATTTTATGTAACACCATTTTTCTGCCTAGTACTGAATGCAATTTTAAAGTTGTCAAAGTCAAAAATACTTTATAATACAAATAATCTCTATGATATATAGTCTATATCACATTGAAGTCTCAAGCTGATAGTTTTCCTTTCAAATTTTTTACAAATAATCTTATTTTGCTTATTATATTCAATTAAGAAAGATTAGGCACTTAATACTTTTACTATTATCAGGATTGTGAAACACATAAATAGAACTATTGTGAAATTATCAAGATAGTAATCATATAAAAAACTATTCTTGCAAAGTGACCTCAGTATACAGGAGCCTGTTTTTTTTTTTCCTGCAAATACACATATTATGATGTACTTTATAAATTGTGTGAATTGCGTTTTTTGAAAATAAATAGACTTATATACCAAATCTACAATGTTGTTTACCAAGACTAACCTTTAAAAATAAAACTAAATCCATATTACACATCACGTTTCTAGAGAAACTACTTTGCTAATTGTATGAAATGTATATATCATAAAATTCAACTAGTCCAGAGACATCAGAGCAATAATGAATAGAGCTTGAATACTATCCTAGTGATATCAACTCTAAAAGTGACAGTTACTAGACACCTGGAAGTAGCTCCTAAACAATAGTAACAACGAAGTAACAACTGTCAGGTTTAAGATGCATACTCTAGAAATGAAAAGAGTGTGTGTGTGTGTATCATATATATGTATCATATATATATATATATATCACATTTTTATGAGTATGAAAAATTCCTGAGACTGAAAGCAGGTAAGATTGAAGGAAACCTCAGTCTAGAGCATGCACTGAAGGAGCAAAAAGCATGCAGGATAGAACTCAGAGAGAACTGACAGGGTTGTTATCTGAAAAAGAACAATTAGGCACTACCACTTCTCTCTCCTGAGAAGCCATATAAGCCTGGTCCTGTGCTGGGCCACAGGAGGCGGGAAGGGTGACAAGAAGAGAGAGAGTAAGTGGAAAGACAAAGACACAGGCGAGTGTCTCAGATGGCTAGTGAAACAAGAAGATAAAGACCAAATGTCAAAATACCCCATTTATTGGCACATATTAACTATCTCTCCTTCTCACTGGAAACAGTTCAGAGAGCAAGCCCTAACAGCAACAGCTCCTTCCCTTAGCCCAGGGAGCTGCACCAGCACAGACACTCTAGAGTCTAATAACTGTGTGACCATGTGTCCTAGTTTTGCCAGAACTTTGGTCTGTGTAGTTCTGGTGTCCCATCCAATCTAGCATTTATTTTGAAAATAACAGCCATGTTTGAAAGATCTATAAATGCTCTACCTAGCAAGAAATCTCAATTACAAAAATGAGCACAAAATCAAGTTCTGACAAACATTTGAAGAAAGACAACTCAATTACAAGGATATTGCTAAAAACTCATAACCAAAGAATTAAAGTGAAAAGATCATTCAGAATCATAATTTAAAACCAGAATATTTAATGTCCCAAGAGAGAGAAGCTAGTATCTGTAAAAGATTAGAAAATGTAGGATCAAATAAAAAGACATTTATGAAAAATACAAATAGAGGTAGAAATAACTTCTCAGATTGTAGAACAAAAATGTAAGTACATGGCTTCAGTAGGAGAATCAAAGCTTTTGTATGAGTTAGCTGGAAAAGGGCCAAATTATGCTCCAAGAACTTACAGTAAAGACATCAAGAGTTACAATATACTGAAAGGAAAAGTGATCTGGAGGCTAGAAGTTCCAACATTAGCTAGCAACAAATAAAATAAAATATAAAATAAAATAAGAAGCCTGCGGAGTCAATATGAGAAGAAATAATTGCTGGGAGTGAGAGAATGGCACATGAACTCAGACTGAAAGGGCTCAGCCAGGTCCAAACAGAACAAATAAAACAAATAAGCAGGTAAACAAATAAAACCCTCATATCTATTGAAATTAATAAAAAATAAGGGCAAAGAAAAATTCCTGAATGATTACAACAAAAGGAAAAAATTACATTAACAGAGGAATGCTGAATACTGGCAAGAGAAGACCACTAAGCAATGTGAAAGACAAAGAGATCTCAAAAACAGGTAGAGAAGACAGATTATCTAAAAAAGATGACAGCCTGATGACTGAATTGTCAGGTGTGGTAATGGAAGTTTGAAGTCAGTGGAAGGACTCCTTAAACTGCTCAGAGAAATTAAGCATCAAATAAAATTATATAGCCAGCAAAACTATATTACCACCAGAGGGATGGAATTAAGATAATTTTACATGTTTTCTAAGTTAATTTTTTCAAAATTGGGCTCCTAATAATCTTCCCCAAATCATCATCTCTTATAATTGTTTTCATCTCAGTTAGTGGCAATTCTCCCCTGAAAGTTGTTTGGATCTAAATCTCTAAGTCATCCTTGGCTTCTCCCTTGTCCCACAGCCTACATCAGAATCAATGGCATATCCTATCAGCTTTACCTTCAAAAAATACCTAGACTGTGACACTTCTCACCACTCTCACTGCCAACATTCTGCTCCATCATCTCTTACTGATATGGCAATAACCTATTAATTGCTTTTATTTTTGTTCCTCTCCAGTCCATAGCATATAAAGTGAAGCTGCTAAAAAAGATCTTATCAACTGTCATTTCAAAACCCTCTAATAGCCTTCCATCTCACCATAAAGCACGACCTATCAAGCCAGGTGTTACTGAGATATACATTACATCTCTGGGCACATCTACTAATCTCCAAATAACTTATTTCTACTATAGCCTTACTGGCTTCCTTGCTGTATCTTAAACTTGCCAGGCTCTCGTGTACAATCTGTTCCCTTTGTCTGCAATGCTTTTTCATTAGATACTATCATATTCCCTCAGTTCTTCTGGTCTTGATTCAAAAGCCACCTTCCCAGGAAGGTCTTCCCTAACTGCACTACCTAAAATTTCATACCATACTTTTCCTGCTTTATTTTTTTCTGCTACACAATGTAACATACTACTTACTATATATTTTATGTTTTATCTTGCATATTACCTGTCTCTCTAGAATTTCAGCTCCATGAGAGCAGAGATTTGTATATATATTACTTTATGCCCAGTACACAATATGTACTGGTATGGAAGAATGAATGAAAGTATTTATCACTGTAAGTCTGTAACTAAAGGGGTTTCCAAAAGATATACTTCAATAAGAAGGAAAATGACCCTAGGAGAAATGTCTGAGATGCAAAAAAAAGAAAACAACAACAACAAAAAAAAAACTGAAGAAAATAATAAATATGCGTGAATCTAAACAGCAGTTTATTGCATAAGACAATTTGTAAGGTTAAAGAAAAGTAAACAAGTTAAGGCATTGTTCAGGAGAGCAAAGATCTGTAGGCAATCTAAACTTTATTAAGTAAGTGTGCATGTAGGAACGCCAAGGGTATTCTCTAAAACAGCAAAAATAGAATATATAGGTTCCAAACCAGTAAAGCAAACAGATGAAATAGGGATGGAGGCAGAAGTTGGTAGGAGGGGAAAGAAAGAAAAGAAAAGAAAAGAAAAAAAGAAAAGAAAAGAAAAGAAAAGAAAAGAAAAGAAAAGAAAAGAAAAGAAAAGAGAAGAGAAGAGAAGAGAAGAGAAGAGAAGAGAAGAGAAGAGAAGAAAGAAATTGCAAGCAAGAAGGAAAACAAGGAAATACATTAAATACGGAAAATAATAGAAAAAAAGAGATTTAACAACCTGGTTATCAAAATAAAATACACTTATCTCCTGAATATTAGTGACAAAAGACAACCACTACAAACATGGTCAGAAAATAGCTGAAAGTAAAAGGATGAAGAATGATATACCAGACAAATTTTAACCAAACACAAAAAGGCTGATATACCTAAAATGCATGAGTAGAGATAAAGAGGGTCATTATAACATGATAAAAGGTTCAGTTTAACAGAAAGCTATAATTTATTGTCACCTAACAGTATTGATTCAAAAATTATTAAGTAAAAATTAAACAGACCATGAAGAGTAATTGTAAAATATATCATTACAGTGGGACTTTTTGACATACCACTCAAAGTAATTAATACATTAAGCAAGATGTAAAAGATATGAAAAATTTCATTAATAAGTCTAAACTAGCTGACAACTGTAGAGCACTATATCCAATTGCTGACAAATACGTTATTTTCAAATGTAAATGGAACATTTACAAAAGTAGTACGTACTCAGCTACATACCAATCCTTAAGAGATTTCCAAAACTGAGCAGCAGATAGATCATATCTCCTGACTACAAAACTTACAATTCAGTTAAGAATCAATTACCAAAAAACACTATGATTTTTTAATAAGGCTGCAAACATTTGGAAAATTTAAAACACTATTTTAAATAACATAGGTCAAAGAAGGTATGATAAAGTAAATTAGGATAGATTTGGAACTGAATGATACTGAAAACACCATAAGCAAAGAGAAGTAGCATTAATTAATTAATTAATTAATTGTTGTTGTTTAAGCCACTGAGATTTTGAAATTGTTCGTTTAGATACAGAGCAATAGCTGATTAAAAACTACCCAAATCTTTTTTCTTGAAGCCAGAAAGAAACAAACAAAATCTGATAATAAAAACTGACAAGAAAATTTCAAAGATATTACAGGCTAACCTCATTATAATAGATGTGCAATATCCACTGAGATGATACCATAGATCTAATTGCAAAACAATAAAATGTCTATAAAAATTATTTAAGAACTATAAGAATTCTTAAATTGATGCTAAAATCTGTAACTAAAAGGAAAAAAATGAATAAATTTGATATTAAAATTATGTTACGTTCATCAATAGAAATCATTAAGTAAAAGTCAAATCACAGAAGAGACATGTTTATAGTATGTATAATTATCAAATACAGCCATAATTTATTAAGAACTACTACAAGTCAATAATAAAATAATCTAATAGATAAATAGGCAAGAGACTTTAAAAGGCAGTTTACAACAGGTTATCCAAATACCCAGAAACTATATGGCAAAAGTATTAAACTTCAATAGCCACCAGGAAAATGCATATTAAAGACTCAATTAAATACTCCTAAGGCATGACTAGAATAGAAAAAAAATGTCAATATCATGTGTGTTGGTGAGATTATAGAGCAACTGCAATCCTAGGTATATAATTAAGGGAAATGTATATTTATGTGCACTAAAAAATATCTATAAAAATGTCCACTGTAACAGTATTCATAAAAGCACTAAACCGGAAACACCCCAAATTTCCACTAGTAATAAAATGGATAAAGAAGCTGTGATGTATTCTTATATTGACAATGAACTAATTCTCAGGTAGCAACTGCTGCTCCCTGCAACAACAAGGATTACAGTCTACAAACCATAAGGTTGAATGAAAGAAGACAAGCACAAAACAGCACTCACATATTCAATTTACATATAAGTTGAAACAGTGAAAATAAATTAATGGTGTCAGAAGTCAGAAGAGTGGTTATTTTGGGGCGTTGGTACTGATTAAGAGAGAGTAAGAGGAGGGTTAAGGAATGCTTGTAATGTTCTATTTCTTTATTTGATAATGGTTACATGGGTGTTTCATCTAATGAAAACACACTGAGATAGGAATTAATAATTTTGTACTTTTCTATAATTTTTTAATGTAATAAATGTTTTTTATTATAAAAAGTGCATGGTGTGAAGGCTTTTGATCATAATTAGCTGGTAAAACAATAAGGCCTCATTGCCTCCTGGAAATATGAATTTAATATTTCTCTTATTGCTTTGTAATATATTTATAATAAAAATTATATATGATTCCCAAAATGCTAAGATATGGACACACTGAATCTATGGTGACATAATTTAGCTTTTTGTGTAAAAAGAAGGCTTTTTAAATATATTTTCAATATACGAGCATTCCTTAGAATTCCACATTTCATTACATTTCCTCAAAATGCAAATCACTCTGTAATGAAGAATAATCTGCACATATAATCAGAAGTTCAGACAACGAAACCTTCTAACATCATCAAATAATGTTTTAAGAGAACTGTAATGTATTCAGGTAACCAATGCTGACTCTACAAAGTGCACTGCAAAAAAATCAATTTTTATCACTTGAAATCTATTGAAATTAGAGAGCAATGCCAAGTCACTGACACACTAATGGGATTCAAAATATTTCAGAAAGAACAAGGAAATTGCTAAGTGTTTTAATTGAAATGCAGTTTCAATAAGTATAACAAATTGGATAATATAAGCTTTCTGTAAAGCTACCATATAAAACTATCATATTATATACAGTGTCGAGTTTTAATAAATTTGCAGATCGTCTATATACAAATTATATAACAATTATCCTACAGTGAACTACTTAAAATCTTTTACTATACATTCTAATTTGAAAGGAATTCTTTTCCCATGTTCCAAGTGTTTCCATTTCAATTCACTTTTAGAACAATAGTGTAGCATTTCCAAAGAGGATCTGCTCCACAAAATCCAACATGGCTTGCTTTAAAAGAACGTTATATCTGACTAACATATTTTTCATGTATTTAACTGCAACGTTATCCTATATGGAAAGATTAAATTTAAATTAGGAATTGGGTTTTCTGATTCCTGGGGTGTTAAATTAATATTCGAAAATCATAATTTCTGAGAAAATATGTTGTAAAAACTAGATATAAAACGTAGAAACACTTCAAGAATATCATACTCTTCAGTTTTCACATTTCCCCCTAGTCCCTTAACTTTGTCTTCTTGTTGCTTAGTTTGTGGCCTTTCATCCTTTGATTCTTCTTATTTCTATGATTATATCTCCTGGGCTTAGAAGGAACATCTCCCTCTCCAACAAATACATACATTCCTACACTTTGCTGTCATTTGACCAAGTCAAGATTTGTCTTCCTCCTTCCCTTCTCACCATTCCTTCCTCCTTCCTACACCTCTTCCCCAACCCTAACGCTTACATCACATTATTCTCAACAAAACCCTTTCATTTTGGAACGGTCTTTCAAAGACTAGTACAGCTTGTGCCTGGTGCATTCAGATTTCTTTCAACCAACAATATACAAGCTGTGGGGAATATGTAAATTAGACGGGAATCAAGGATAGTAGTTTGGCCAGTGAAACAGCTGGGTACTAGTCAGAATTTAAATTACAACAGATAGAACTCATTTTAAACTCTCTGTACCCCCAAATTTCTTTCTCCTTTAAGATTCACTTCCCTATAGTAAGGCATGGGAAAAGCAGAACAGAGATGGTCTCACATTATTTTTTACTTTCTCCACAGCACAGTGGCCACTCCATCTACTAGCAGGTTTGTAGGGGATGTGGGGAGGGGCTATGGGAGTTATTATTTAATGAGTACAGAGTTTCAATTTTACAAGATTAAACAGTTCTAAAGATGAATGGTGGTGACGGTTGAATATTATAAACATTTAATACCACTGAACTGTGCACTTAAAATGGTTAAGATGATCAATTTTATGTCATGTGTATTTTGCTACAATGCAAAACAAGAGAAAAAAAAAGAGAAATAGAACTTAATAACCGGTATGCTAACAGATACTGTTCCCACCCATTAAAAAGAGTACAGTTAAATTTCCACTTGCCGTCAGTATCATCCCATCCTTTGTAGCTTTTAACTCTAGAGATAATGCTTCTTTTTTTTCTCAAGAAAATAAAACTTGAGGGCATTTACTCCTAATAAAACTAGTTCCATCAGTAATAAAAGTTTGATCTGAGGTAAAGACTCCATGAATCAAAGTTTGTCTTGAGGGGGGGTGGTTTGGCTTTTTAATACAAAGAGAAATGTCTTTGCAACCTCTTTATCTGTTCCCTTAGCTTCCTTAAAATCTTAGCATGGTGAAAAGTGTAGCAGGTCAGTGACCAAAAGCACCAAGGCACAAGTGTGCAATCTTCATATAGTGCTAAGTCTTTATCTTTAATCATAAAGAAGCTTGATAATGTTTGCCTAAAAACTAGTACAACATTATAGATCAACTATACTTCAATAAAAATAATTTTTAAAAAAGAATGCAAAGATCAAATTATATATAAAAATACATTTACATATATATAGTACTTCTTTATATATTACCAGCTCATTACTTGCAATGGCCTAAAATTCAAAGTACTTATAACCTGTTATACTGAGTCATGATTTTCAAGTGTCTTATTCCTACCTGCGTATTTTATACTAGTTTATAGAGTTAATACTATTCTCTATTTCCTTCAAACTTAGAGAAATGTTTTTGATAAGTTAAATTATGTTTAAAATCTGTTCTATGTCTATTTCTAAAATTGGAAACTATAAAAGTAAATTTTATCCACTATGTTCATAATTATTTTGCATAATGAATTAGAATAAATGATTTGAACATTGGGTTGGGTTACATGGGTTTTCAACTTCACTAAAACATTAGCTGATTTGACAGTTATAAAAACTACTTAAAAGTTTTTTAAAAACCTATACAACAAATATATGTCTAGTCTTTATTTTTCCCTCCTCCTCACATAAACCTCTGAAAATCGTAATGCCGAGAGCTCGGTTCTATGCCCTCTTTTCCTACTGATTTCCCTAGCAGATCTCCTGCAGTCTCATGGATTTAATGTTATCTATACTAAATGATTCTCTATTTTTCATTTTCAGCCTCAATCTCATTCCTGAAGTTTGTAATCTGTATACCCAAATTGCAATTTAAAATTCAAATACTTTTTTAATATTTGTGCACTTGATTATATGTAAATTTTTTAATTGAACTATAGTCAGCTTACAATTCTGTGTCAATTTCTAGTGTACAGCATAATGTTTCAGTCTTATATATACATACATATATTCCTTTTCATATCATTTTTCATTATAGGTTACAAGATATTGAGTATCTATGCTATACAGTAGAAACTTGTTGTTTACCTATTTTACATATAGTAGTTAGTACCTACAAATTCTGAATTCCTCATTTATCCCTCCACCCACCTTTTCCTCCTAGTAACTGTGTTTGTGTTCTGAGTCTGTTTCTATTTTGTAAATAAGTTCATTTGTGTCCTTTTTTTTTTAGATTCCACATATGAGTGATATCAAATAGTATCTTTCTCTTTCTTCCTTACTTCACTTAGAATGATGATCTCCAGGTCCATCCATGTTGCTGTAAATGGCACTGTTTTATCATTTTTAATGGCTGAGTAGTATTTCATTGTATAATATACCACAACTTCTTTATCCAGTTGTCTGTTAATGGACATTTAGGTTGTTTCTATGTCTTGGCTATTGTAAATAGTGCTGCTATGAACATTGGGATGCATGTATCTTTTTGAATTTGATTCCCTCTGGATATATATGCCCAGGAGTAGAACTGCTGGGTCATATGGTAAGTCTATTTTTAGTTTTCTGAGGAATCACCCTACTGTTTTCCATAATGGCTGCACCAAACTACATTCCCACCAACAATGTAGGAGGGTTACCTTTTCTTTACACCCTCTCTAGCATTATCATTTGTGCACTTTTTAATGATGTAGGCTCCACTTCTAAATCTAGTTCTCTCACTATTGCTCTCTCTGCAGTTCCTTCCTCCACTGAAGTCTTGAACCCCTCAAAGTCAGCCATGAGGACTGGAATCAACTTCTTCCAAACTCCTGTTAATGCTGATATTTTCATCTCTCCCCATTAATCACAAATATTCTACATGGTATCTGGGAAGATAAATCCCTTCTTGAAGGTTTTTAATTGACTTTGCCCAGATCCATCAGGTGAATCACTATCTATGGCAGTTATTCCTTACAAAATGTATTTCTTAAATAATAAAACTTGAAAGTTAAAATTACTCCTTGATCCATGGGCTACAAAATGGATGTTGTGTTAGTAGGCAAAAAAAAAAAGTATCATTAATCTCACTGTATATCTCCATCAGAGCCCTTGAGTGATCAGGTACGTTGTCAATGAGCAGTAATATTTTGAAAGGAATCTTTTTTTTTTTCCTGAGAGGTAGGTCTCAACAGTGGGCTTAAACATTCAGCAAACCATGTTGTTACCAGATGTGCTGTCATCTAGGCTTTGTTATTCCATGTATAGAACACAGGCAGAATAGATTCAGCATAATTCTTAAGGGCCCTAGGCCCTCGGATTTTCAAAATGGTAAATAAGTATTACTTTCAACTTAAAGTCACCAGCTGCATTAGCCCCTCTCAAGAAGAGTCGGCCTGTCTTTTGAAGCTTTGAAGCCAGGCATTAACTCCTCCTCTCTAGCTATGGAAGTCCTAGAAAGCATCTTCTTCCAATAAGGGGCTGTTTTGTCTACATTAAAAACCTGTTGTTTTGTGTAGGCACCTTCATAAATTATCTTAGCTAGATCTTCTGGATAACTTGCTGCAGCTTCTACTCGTTGCTTCATCTTGCACTTTTATGTTATGGAGATGACTTCTTTCCTTAAACCTCATCAGCCAACCTGTTAGCTTTACTCTTCCTCTGCAGCTTCCTCATCTCTCTCACCTTTACAGGGTTGAAGAGAGCCAGGGCATTGCTCTGGTTGAGGGCTAGGCTTAAGGGAATGTTGTGGCTGATTTGATCCTCTATTCAGACTACTAAGGTTTTCTCCATATCAGCAATAAGGCTGTTTAGCCTTTTTATCATTTGTATGTTCACTGTAGTAGCACTTTTAATTTCTTTAAAGAGCTTTCCTTTGCATTCACAGCTTGGCTAACTGGAGCAACAGGCCTAGCTTCCAGTCTGTCTCAGCTCTCAACATGCCTTTCTCACTAAGCTTGATCATTTCTAGCTTTTGATTTAAAGTTAGAGACGCGACATTTCCTTTCACTTGAACCCTTGTAGGTCACTGTAGGGTTATTAATCGGCTTGATTTTAATATTGTTGGGTCTCAGGCAATAGAGAGCCCTGATAGAGGGAGAGAGGTGGAGGAACTGGTGGTCAGTAGAGCAATCAGAACACACACAACATTTATCAATTGTTTGCCATCTTATATGGGTGCAGTTCATGGCACTCCAAAACAATTACAACAGTAACATCAAAGATCACTGATTACAAATCACCATAACAAATATAATAATAGTGATAAAGTTTGAAATATTACCAAAATATGATACAGAGACAGAAAGGAGCTAAATGCAGTTGGAAAAATGGTGTGGATAGACTTGCTGGACACAGCGTTGCCACAAACCTTCAATTTGTTAAAAATGTAGTATCTGCAAAGTGCTATAATGCAAAGTAAAATAAAACGGGTATACCTGTCTTATCTCTATATATAAAACCTATATATTTTCAATACCTTACCTCCCATATCAATAAACTAAGTCCATTTTTAACTTCAGACTGATTGTTACCCTTTATGTTATTAAATATCTTGCATCAGTTCTTTCCTCCCCTTTTTTTGCATACTCAGTCCCTCCTTCTCAAATGAAGCTTTTCCCAGTCTTCAAACATTCATTCATATGCAAAAAGTGAATAATTCAAACAGCTAGTAATCTATACAGAACGTATAGGATAATTTTATCTATAACATAATGCTTATTAATAAACTTATTAATATGCTTATTAATAATCTGATCATTCTCAAATTATATATAAATAAGACTTTACTTGAAATATAGAGTACCCAAAAAGCAAAAATAACCTGAGATTAAAAACTAATGAAGTTAGCTCATTTTTAGTAATAAAATTTCCATCATTTGAAATAAAGATATAAAATTAACAAATCCACAAAACTGATCTGACTGATTTTTGCCTACACTCAGAATTATCTTGCATTTTAACAGCCCAAAAGCATTTCTGGAAGCCACAGAAAAACAGCAGAAAATTACGTATTTACTGCAATATGTTAGGCAAGTGGGATGAACTGCATTTTGATAAACTCCATAGTATTTCTGAAGCTATAATGTAACAAGCCACTGAGAAAACAGAAAAACTCGTTTTCACACTACACTGATTTTTATATCAAAGGTATTGCTTATGTTTATTTAAAGTGAACAAAAATATCTTCATAGTATATGTTCAATTAACTTCTAAGATGAATTATATTTGTTTCCTAAAGTAATTTCCCATGGGGATGTGATGTAGAAATCACAATGTTATTTTCATTAGAAATGATCTATACTTTCTACATAGAGTAAGTCTCAGTACCTGTTATGTTCAGCCTACAAATGTTGTCTCAGATGCTATGTTTTGCTGAGTCTATCATTCATTGAAATACTTGATTTCAATTAAAATTGTGCTTTAAACTTCAATTGTTTTTCTTCATTTAAAAATCTTAAATTTTTACTCACTATAAAGTAGTGAATGTTCATTTAGAGAAAACAATTAAAAATTGAAAAACAAACCAAAATCTTTAACAAGTCTGTTGTTTACTCACATATTATATTTTAAGTGAGGACTTCACTGATAACATTTTTTAAACTGATGCAGGACACACAATGAGAGTTGAATCCTTTTCTCTTATTTTTCTCCTGAGCATTTATAACCACCTGGTATTCATGCTTTTTCTTTCCCTTCCTTGGCTCCTTCCCTCTTTTCTCCCTCCCTTCCTTCCTTCATCTATCAATCTACTGATCTATTTCTTCATTCATTTAGTAAATGTCTCAACCCTAAAATTTCATTCTGTGAAAGAACAATGTTTAGGTTTTGTTCACTGCTCTGTCACTAGTCCCTGGAACAGTGTCTAATACAGAAGAGGCTCTCAGTACATATTGTTAAATGAGTGATCAAATGAATCCTACCTTGTTACCAGGCTTAAACAACATATACCATTTTAAATTTTTTCATAGGACTCTATTCAGTTTTTGCATTAGAATTAACTAAACCTCATTTTTCTTACAGTTAGGGCATTTGAAACTTTTCATTATTTGTGTTCCTGGATGACTACCCGTGATGCTTAAACTTTGCACATATTAATAACTGTTTCTTAGGGTAATATCAGAAGTAGAATTTCAGAGTTAAATGGCATGTACATTTAAAACATTCTGCCAGAGAATTACTGATACTAATTTATACTTCCACCATGATGTATGAGAGGCCCTAATTTTCCACACCCTCAATGTTTCATTTTCTTTTTAAATTTGCTGAGTATTTTCTTCCTCTAAATGTCCAAAAACAGATCAATATAAGAGATAAAATAATGTTTAATTCCTTTTCTACTTAACAATTTTACTTTACCTGAGCTGGATCAATGACAAAGTCATTTACATATCCTTGAATTAAAACTTGGTGCATAAGAGGAGATTGCTTTATAATGTGATACAGCTCATTTAATAATTTCTTCATTAAATGACTCTAATGTGTTTTTACTGGTTATACAACATTTAATGGTATATAGTATACTGATTGCAAATATACTTCCCTCTTTAATTTAGACTAATGAAAATGAGTTTTATCCTTCTTAAATATCTTCAAAGACTTCATTTATAAATAAAACAAAATCACTTCTATACTATTAATAAAAGTTCTAAAACAACTTGAAATAAATATATGGCTATAAATTGTTGAGTGATTGAATGAATGTGCTATAAGTTTTGTGAGTCCCATGAGAAGACTATTATTCATGTATCAACAAACTCATAACTTCTAACACATCATTTATCAACCTCAGTTCTTAACACTTTTTCCTCCAAATATAAGATAGTCGGTAATTAATTTTAAGTTGGCAATCATTTTATCTATAGGTAGAAAGATAACAATATAAATGTACTTTAAGTTCTATAAGGCAAAACATTCAATTCGGAGTGATGTCATGACTCAAGAACAAATTTCTGCAAATTAATTCAAACAATCTTATAGTTTCACTTATGTGTGTGTGTGTGTGTGTATACACACATAATAACAGAAAATAATTTTATCTGACTGGTAAAGAATGTGATATGAAACCCAAAAAGTCCCTTCTCATTGGTATTGCTATTGGTATTAGGGTAAAACAAAATTACCAATGTTTAAATGACAAATAACGGGGTTAAAAAACACTTTTTTTCTTATTTTATTTCTAAGAAGATATGACAGGAAAGGATATTATTCATAGGATAAACACTGACACAAAGCATACAACCAATAGAACTATTATCACTGTACCTTTTGATTATAGAACAATGATGTTTTTTTAAAAAATCAAAAGACAACAAATTAGTTGTCTTCAGTGAAAGTCAGATAATATTAAGAACTGTAAATAGAAGTGGGCTATTCTTATTTTAGAATCAAGACATTTGTCATATTGATCAATAAAAATCTAACCCAAATAAGAATCAACAAAAAGTGAGAAATTTGTTTAGAGAGTTGATAACATCACATTTGACTTCTTTTCCCTGATTGGATCAATGTAACAGAGAGTCTGGACAAATAGCAGTTAATTTTCAATTACCAAAACAAAGCATGGATATTAACTGAATTGGCCCTGGTCACCTATTAAGTCTATGTTAGAGATGTATTTGGACTCTATACCTAAAATAGCAGATTAAATTTAAAAGAATGAACAATTCTATAATCATTACAGCATCTACATATGGCAAAGGAAATCAAATTTCATACATCATGGCATCAGGTAATTGCTTCAGAAATCCATATTTTTTTCTAATGTGGTGATTACAGAGGCATGTGGAATTTCTGCTATCATTTCTTTGAAGTATAGGCTATTTTAAGATGCAGGATGGCAAACGATGAAATATTGGTTTAAACAATGTGATAAACATTTTTTCATCTAGCAAGCTGGCTACTTTACAGTTGTATAGTGACTTTAACAGTCCATATGTCTTTGACTTTCAAATAATAATTGTCTTCATAATGAAGCTATTTCCCTCTCTCAAATTCTTTCAGAAGCTACTGTTGGCTTGGCATTAAGAAGAAACATGTTTCTTATTATAATAAGATTTTATACTTCTAAGGGACTTAAGGGGTTCTGAAAATGACTTTGAAATACAGTCTTATTAATCTTTACTATTCTCATGAGAGCCAAGTAGTTGGAAAATATTATCTCAATTTTATAAGAGAAACTAATAAAACAATTAGTGAATTTACTTGCCCAAGGCTAAATATTGAAACAATGAAAAGTCAGAGTCCCAATCCTGGCACTTAATTGAAACTCTTACTATGATTTCAATCTGTAATAATTTTTATGGAGAATAGGGTAAAGACAAAGAGGAAAAAAAAATCTTTAAAAATTATGAAGATCAACCTAATCTACCTCAAGAGATTCTGGAATACATATTTATTTGCTATTGATTGTGCTTGGTCATGGTGACAGTGATGGTACCTGAACTTCAAAGAACCAATTTCCCTGCACCACTTCTGGGTAACCACATATTGAGTGTGGTCAGGGACACACTAAAGGTGTTTGAATTCTACTTTGAAAGAAAGCTGAAACCTGACAAAATCAACAATGGTACCATAACTCAAGAGAAGAACAAGATATTAAGAAAAGTTAAACTTGGACTTAAAATGGACCTTTTAGTTGGTAATATATTCAATTCTTGAAAGACAATGACAAAGCAATCCTCTATGACTCTCAGCATCTCCAAATATTTATATTTGCTTGACCTGTTGTATTCTCCTGCTTTGATTTTCCATTAAAAACTCTCAAGTTTCTCTATTCTGTTTCATTTTTTTTCTTCACAGTCTCATAAAGATTCATTACAACAGTTTGGTTGTTCAGTGGCAATATGTCTGTAAATTACTGTTGGAAACTATTGTTCCTATTCTCTGTCTAGTTCTTCAGTGTGAAATGTGTGAAATAACATACTTACTGATTTATCTTCATTAATAAGCAAAATTATTTCATTCAATTTTAGTACAAAAACGCTATTAGTAATAGCTAAACTGATCTCAATTTTAAAAATCAAAATTATTTTTGGAATTTCAACCACCCAAATAAATGTTTACCTTTTATACAGCTGCTTAATACTTGAGGAAAATTAAAATGATTCCATTGAGACTGGAGTGATGTATATCTTGTATGCAACTGATTTCCAAATCAGTAGTTATTTGTCCTCTAATAACTGTAGCATATTAAGAGTTTGATGTTTTTTCTTTAATAGAAAATGACTTGTTAGCTTTAGTAAAATTAGTAAAATTGTCTTTGGTAAAATTAAGACAATAAAACTCCAAACAAATCTTCCTACAGTTGAAAAACTAATCTAAAATCTTTCACTAAATAAGCAGGTTTTTCTTGAACTGCATACTTAAAAAAGCCGTGGTAAATGCAAATGTATGTTTACAATTGTCTATTTTAATAAGGAAATCTTAGGTTTTTTTCCCCATATCTTTAAAGTGACAGTCTACACTTACCTGGTCCATCGGTCATTTTGTCCAGACACCGAGGAGTCGTGCTAAGAAAGGAGGCATGTTTTATTTTAGCCACAGAACTACGAGGTGGCATGTATTTATGCTGAACTTGAGACATCTCATATGATTTCTGCACATCATAGGTGCCTGGTGCTGGAATACCCTGAAACAAATTTCAATAAGATTAAATATATAGAAAATTTCCAAAAAGACATAGCATAGATGCTCTCACTAAGCAATGGTATACACAGAAAAACTGGAAATTTTTATTTAATCATTAAAAATAGAAATCTAAGAGTATCATTAAATCTATGCCCTTCTAATAAAAGTGTAAATTCACTTGTCAAAATTTAAGATAAAATAAACACAATTATGAAATATAGGTTACATTTTAAAAATAGCCATCATAAACTCTAATTTTCAAACTTCATAATGAAAATCAAATTTTATACAGAAATGAGAGCAGTGATTATTTGTCTTCTTAAGCAGCAAAACTATTCCTGCTTTACTGTCCAAAGTGAGCATGCTTTACTGTCCAAAGTGAACATACTTTACTTATTCTACAAATGAGTCTTACTTCATTTTTAACAGATTTCAATTAAGTTAAAAGGCTTCCCCTTTCATCACTTATGGCTCTTTACATGCTCCACAGTTACATTAACATTTCTAATCAACATAAACCACATAGATATTAATAACGGCAATAATAATTTTAATCTAAATTAAATTTGAAAATCATGTATTTGTTGCACAATTAATGCCTGTAAACCATTAGCTAATTACCTCAATGAAAACTTTTTCAACTCATTTTCTTCAAATTACTTTAAAATACAATATATTATATATAACAAATTTGTTCATCTGTACTAAGTATAAAGACCATGCTGTTTAAGTTTTAATGATTCTGGCAGGCAGGAGACTTGTACTGTGGCTAAGGGTGTAGACTCTAGCACTAAGACTTCTTTGGTTCCAAACATCTGCTCCTTACTTGCTGTGGGACCCTAAGCAAGCCACTTAACCTCTGTGATCCTCAGCGTCATCTGTAACCAGGGAAACAACAGAATTCATATCATATGTCATAGGGTTATTGTGAGGATTAAATAAGTTAAAACAAGTAAAATACTTATCTTGGTCCCTGATTCTATAAAAGGGTTAGCTAACCTTGCTATTCTACAAAAGCTAATTCTAACATAAAAAACAAGACTGAACAATCAGGGTCTAGGCTATGAGAGAAGAATTTTCATGTTTCAAATAAGTCAAACAAATTTGGATACTGAAAAAACAAACTTTTGAAGTCCCTCTAGAAGCCATACTTTATAAAACATACTTTCTCCTGTTCCTTATATCCCTATTAATACCCTCAAGCATATGCCCACAACATTATCTTCCACTTCCAAAGAGTCACTAAATATGGTAAGAGTACTGATCGTGACTAGCGGAGGAGATTCTTACATGAAACCCCATATTTCTGGTTTAAGGACTGTGTCAATCAGTAAATCAACTAAGAAATATCAGCAGTTATTTTCTCCTTGCTGGCATCAGGAGTATATTTAGTAAAGGTAGGCTGAGGGTAAGCAGTCGTAGCAACAATTCAAAAAAGATGACATTTGGGTCTTTTGAGGCTGCTTCTGCAGTATGTAAAAGGAAAGTGGAGCACAAAAACGTAAAGAAATCATGAGTACACAATGTACCCAGGGTATCTAGGAAAGCTTTCCAAAGATCTTGATTACCCTACTATGCATTTTCATTTTCTTATCAGAAACTGTCATCGTTCCTGCTTCCCTTAACACTGTCTGGAGTCACCACCTAGTCCTTCGTCCAGTTCCGAGCCTAGATATAACTGACGGGTTTGGCTGCTGCCATGCAGGAAGGAAGCTTTTTTTTTTTTTTTTTTTAATGCCTTGGAGCAAAAGTAAGAAACTGCACAAGTAATCAGTTTTCTTCAACAACAATGTGTTCCCACCAAGGAAATTTCAACAAACTAGTTACCCTAAATTTCATTAGATTCACTGGCTCCTCTACCAAGTGAAAATATACTGCCCTCATTCATGACCACCCCTTTTTATGGCATTTTTACACTTCTCTGAAAACTTATTCCCTATTTGTGTCCTTTATTGATGTTTATAGGCTCTTCTTACTCATCTTCAATTCTCTGAACAAGAAATTAACATGTCAAGTAAATTTCCTAGGCATTAATTAATTTTCAGGACTAGTAAAACAAATCTGAAACCCTGTCTAGTAGCAATAACTCAGACATACTTATACATAATACTCTAATCCATTTTAGGAAAAAATAGTATGTATAGATAAGATCACCAAATCTCTGCTGGTGATCCTTTATACATCACAGAAAATAGGGAAGGCTGGTGATGCGTGACTATAATAGACATTTCTCATGCCTTTTTTTAACCCAGAATCTGAATCCCATTCCTGTGTTTGGGAAATTCCACATGCTTTGCAGCAGAATCTGAGTCCCAGCACAAAATCTAAAACTATCTGATTCTCATTTTCCTGATCTAATTTTAGAAATCTAGGACAAGAATCTAGGTCACAGGCTTAAATGACAGCCTTTGAACTGGCAGCCAGTTTAAAAACAAACAAACAAACAAAAAAAACAGAACATTTAAAATTCCATTTTAGATTTTATTTATTTTTTAGTTTAAATAAATTGAATTTTTTTTAAAATTCTATTCTAGTGATGGCGCTGGCAGGGCTAGCAGCTATATCCAGTGCTCAGAAGCAACAGTGGGAGGACAAACTGAAAGAAGCAATTAGAGACTGAGGGAAAATGCCACAAAATGTCTAATGAAATAAAAGCTATGCCTTAAGGCAAATTAAAGTAAGTCTAAAATGTCCTGACTTCTTCATCTGGAAAACCAGGACCCTACCTAAAAATGACATAAATAACAGAATTAAGATAACTGATGTATGCAAAATTCTTAGAATGGTGTCTATAAAAATAATGAATAAATAAAAACCTCAACTAAATATGGTCAGATCAGAAGGGAGAGGTCTCATACCCTATGACAACAGCAGAGCCCAACAGGAAGAAGAAAGACCCTCTTCTCTCCTGACACGGACTCAGCCAATTAAATGCCATCAACTCTGTTTCCTATCATCCTCCAAACTTCCTTTTCCTCTCTGGAAAGTGTTCTTCCCTTGCCCTGCAGGGACTTGAACGTGGCTGCCATTGTCGCAGACAATGAATCACAATTCTCTACTGATCCCAAATAAACCCACCTTTGCTGGAGAAATATCTGGCAGCCTATTTATTTTAGGTCAACATACCTGATACATAACAAGTACTAGTGTTTGCTTTCATTGCCATCATCATTGTTACCAGTATTATTATTTCTATTAGTTGTGGAACTTTATGAAACCCTCAGTGGTATCTCCCTTTCTTGCAGAGATGCCAACAGGATATTTAAAAGGTAAGCTCCTAGTATTTTAAGCCCCAAACAACAACAACAAAATCAAATTAGGTAAGTTGTTGGGAATCACATGAAGACAGCGAATCAGGCAGCTAAAAAAATATCACTGGTGGCAACCAACTTGAAAGAAACTTTGTATTTTGGAAAAACCTTTTCCCATACTTTGTGGTTTCATTCAATTATGTCAAGTTGAAGTCCCTGTACAATTCCCCAAGCCCAGAACTCTTGCATTAACCACTTAAAGTCCAAGCCTAAATCATCTATAGCCACAAAGACCAGCTCATTTCAAAAAATTCAAAAATTTTCCCATCCTTGTTTACTGCCATTTTGACATATGACTTTTCATATAGTCTCTAACTTGGACATATTAAACTACATGTATGCTCTGATGTTCCAAAACTTTGATTATGAAACACCAACAATTAAACCCCTCAGCCTCAGCAAGAAATGGAGCATTTGAATGCTGAGTTGTCTTACAAGCTATAAGACACTGCAAATAAATACTGAACTTGAGTTTTAGCCTCAGTTTTATTCTGGTAAATCAAAGCTCTTTTAACATGTATTTATACTGCAATCTGCTTTCTTCTATATGGGCATTTACCAAGTCAGGGCAAGAGCTAAAGATTAGGTTTTTCATAGGCAGACAGGTTATTCTAAGGGAAATAGGAACTAGTGGAGCTTTCAAAGGTCACATAGTCTATCACAGCGAACTGAAGACTAGGGGAGCCCAAACTCATCACCTGTGCTTTACAATGTAGTAATTGCTAAGTGTTAGAGCAGGCAAAAGGACAGAGGTTTGGGCTGAAGAGACAGAATTCAGTCTGCAGTCTAGTGATGCTTAGGAGCCAAGCTCACACTGGAGCAAGGGCTGACAACAAGTACAATCCTCTTCCTCAAGATACTTCCCACATTTTGAAACTGAACGGCATAGAAAACTAAAGAGTAAGCTAAATATTTGTAAAGGGTAGGACTTGCAGAAAGAGAAGAGACCCTCAGGCACTCAACCAAAAACTCAGAAGGGCAACGTGAAGGAGGGCACAGAGCCACAAAGGCAGAGTGGAATCTCAGTCTTGCTGTGCTTAGGAGACAAACTCTCACAGCAGTATACATCAGGTCTAACAGTAATAGGTATAGAAAGAAATTCATACACTTTATGAAAGTTAAAATTCTAAGCAATTAAATCAGAACAACTTCTTTCAAGTTATGAAATACATGTTTTTTCCACTTCTGCTTCTAGTACCATATATACATACACACAAACACACACACACTCTCACACGATGTTAGGTAGCATAATATAATAAATCACTCACTAGCTATGATTTGGACTAAAATAAACTTTAATTATGATTTGGGGTAACTTATTCTAGCTGTTACTTCATAGCCAAATACATTCTAGTCTAAAATTTTATTTTAAAATTCCAAATACATGATTATTAAAAAGTCACTTAGAGCTTTTACGATGAAACTTGTCACATTAGTGAAGCAACTTAAGACAACATCAAGGATACTTCCCATCAAAGCTTCAAATCAAAATCTTTCATCAAATATATATGGTGAAAAAAATTATAGGCCATAAATGTAGTGAAGTTTGCCTGAATATGCAGAAAACTTTGATTAAAGCAATTTACCAATATGTTTAACCAAGTTGTTTAATTTTGGCTTTATAGAGAAGAAAGGCATTTCGGATGATAATCAAATTATCTTTGTTTTGAATATTGCAAATTATAATTACAAACATGTTACCCTTGCCATTTTTCAGCATTCCTAATATTCATCCTTCTAAACATACACCTTTTTAAATATATGACTTAGAAAATAATGTGTTATTTTACAAAGAAAAGTATTTTAATACAGATGTGACATAATGTTAATTGTAAATTATAGTAAAAATAGGAAATATTTATTCCATTTTCTGTATTCTCCTGGTATAGTGAAAAAGACCCTTTATCCTAATACTATTTTATGAAAGCAATTGTAATTGTGAGCTGTACCATGATTCTTCAAGGCTCAGTAAAGAATAACAAAAAATGCTGATGAACAGAATCATGTAGGCAATAAAACCATTGATTTCACCTAATTTCTTCAACATAACATTATGCAACTCACACTTGAGTCACAAATTTCCAGTTGTCTGCTATACATTTCCACTTCATTATTCTCAGATAGCCTTAAAATAAAACTCATTATCTTCCCTTCCCCAACTAGCCAACCATCTGTCCTTTCTCTCCTGCCTACAGTAACTCCTTATCTAGCCAGGCCTGAAAACAGAAAGCTGGCTCTCACTTTTTTTCACCTTCTTTCTCACATCTGAAAAAAAAAAAAAAAAAAAACCAACCAGTCAACCCTCTCTTTCCTTACTACCAAAAAAACCCTGGAAAGCACTCTAAAATACTACCTGACATCTGTACTAACCACCTCTTTAACCTTTAGGTGTTCCAGTCTCAAACCTCTGGCATCCCGGCAGCAGATAGTTATTGTACCAAAACACGGCAGACATCTGCTAGAAGCATTCATTGGCTCCCAAGTGTCTATGGGGAAAAAAATTCAGAAAATTCTCCTTGATATGCAAAGCCTTTCTAAATTTGAAGGTAAACTGCCAATTTTAAAACTCAGTCCAAAGGGAACATCTTCCATGAAGAATTCTTGATCACTCTAGCTAGAACTGATATCCTTTACTTTTTGTGAACACCTTTATTGTGGTATGATTCCTGTACAGTAAACGACACATACTTCAGACATACATTTTTATGAATTTTGATAGATGTAGACACCAATGAAACCACCACAATCAAGATAGGTAACATTTCCATCACTCCCCAAGAGGTGCAATTTTCAAACTGATATCCTTTACTTTTTAATTCTATTACTGTTTGTATAAACACATAAACATAAATAGCACATTAAACAAATACACCATATTTACTTGAATATTTCTTTCTTTGTCAATGTAAGAGCAGAAAGAAAAAAGCCACCTGACAAGAAGGAAGGCAAGGTTTCCACAGGTAAAAGATTCTGTGTACCCTACATATCTGCAGATCAAATTTTCTTTTATTCTCTCAAATTAAAAACTCACAGTAGGAATCCAGGAGCATAGGGGCTCCACAATAACACTGGGAATCTAGGTACTTTCATGCTTTCTGTTTCACCACTTAGATTGGACTCTCATCCTACTGTTCTCAAGATACTGATCATAGCTCCTGCATAGCATTATCATTTCAGAAATAAAGGGAAAGGACAAAAAGCAAAAATTGTGTTTAACAGCTGAAACACTTTCTAAGAGGAACTTTCCTAGAATCCCAAACCACTAACTTTTTGCTTTCTTCCCACTGGTTAAAATTGTGTCAAATAACCACCTAATAGCTATAAGGGAACTTAAAAAAAGTAGTTGTTTTACCTGGGCATTTTGCTCTTCTAAATAAAAAAGTAAGAAAGAAAAAGAAAATATATATGGGGTAGGCAACTAGTAATCTCACTCGTAACTGCTGCCTTTGAGGGCACTAGAACCACGAAAAATTAACCCAATTCTAGAATACTATCTAGGATATTAGACTACATAAAAGGCTATTTTGGCCCATGGCTTATTGGCTTAGTTGTCTAATTCTTGCTCCTCCTTTGGGTCTCAAATCTTCCCTGAATCTATTTGTTCTTTCAATAAGCTTTCAGAATACACAGCTCTTAAATTTGCAGCCACTGTTACACTTTTAATTAAACAAGTCTTTATTTGTTTAGTGTCATTCATTTCCATAGAAATGTAAGCTTCTTGAAGGTTCAGAAAGCATCTGTTTTGTTCATCATCATATCCTCAATGATGGAAATGCCCAGAACACAGAATGTGATCAATGAACATTTTTTAATCAATGAGTAGATATATGAGCTAACGAATGAGTGAATGAATCTATCAGTATCTGTCTACCTCGAAGCTTCCCCTCTCATGTGTGCCCTTATCATTGAGTTTTTCCATAAAAGTAGGGTTGACACTGTCTTGAAAGTGTTTTCAACCCCTACCAGTGCTTAAATTTGCCTCACATGTAAGCAGTTCTTTATAAAATGTCTGTTGTGTAAAGACTGCTCAAGTACTGCTTTCCCTAAAGCAGAACACCAGCTTCTGGAAAAGATAAATGTAATTTAAAATCTCAACAATGATGTAGAAGTATGGACACTTCCATTTAAACTGACCAAGGACTAACTTTCACAAAATCATTACAGTGTGTCTCTAGGTAGTTAAATTTGGTTACTATTTTATGTGAAATTATTTCTTTCTCTTTGCTATCAAAAAAGTAGACTTTTACTTTTGATGTTTGAGCTTTTCATGACCACCTTTGACACCGGTTTTATAGAAAAAAATGTATATCTCAGCAGATTTAAAGTAAAACATGTGAACAGAAATGGCCTATATAACCTTTCTCTTCCTGTAAATGCTAATGCTACTGAGGCACAGTAGTAGATCATTGCTAGTTATACTAGCTCTGACTGACATGATATCATTTCTTCAGCATTTTATCAACTCAATAAAAATCCAAAAGCTAATTATTTTCTAAGTTGAATGTGAAAAGGAAGAAAGTTAATGTAAATTATTCTTTAAAAAGAACATGATTGCTCCCAGAGCCAATTGGACAGATTTGGATAAGGCACTAAAAATCACCTTGATAAACTTAGAAAACTTAGGAGAGGTAAAATTTGAATGTGATTTGTGAGTTATCTATGAATTTGAGTAAAAGAATTTTGAAAATTGTTCATTAACTGTAGAGAAATGTGTATAACAGTCAAATCAATTTATGCTCAAACTCTGTGAAATCAAACAACCCCTATTATCATCTACATTATGTTCAGTATGTCAAGAATTATCCATTGTTTAAAAAGAGGAATCATTTCAAGGTACTGCTACTGAAATACCACAGAACTTCAAGTCAGAATTGCTGCGTTATATTCATAGCCTTATTAATAGCTTCAAGAAGGCCCTCAATGATCTCACCCACTCATCCAGTCCCCTTCTACCACGATGTATGCTGAAGGTCATGTTCAGAAATACTTAGCAGGTCACCGTGCAAAAACATGGCATTTTTTTTTCTCTTCTTAAGAGACTGGCAGTAGATGAATAGGACTATTCATATTTGGAAGTTACCCCACCATCCCTAGTAAGCTAAGAGTGGGCAGAATGATCCAGGCTGGCTTTCTGTAAGCTAGAAATATCTTAGCATCCTATTACCTACTTCAACAGTAATTATGGTTATATCTAGACAGAGAAGAGTAAAAGTGATGACAGAGAGGAATAACTACAAAAAACATGAAAAGAGAAGAGAAAAAGCAAATAACTGGCAAAGACGGTGTGGAACAACAGGAAAGGAACATTGCTTAGACAGAGAGAGAAGGAGCTCCAGTACTGTTAACTGTACACAAAAATAACATTTTATGGCACATAGGTTGTAGATCTCAATAGCAAAAGACAACTTGTACATCTGAAATGCAGGGAATCTAATTACTCTCTCTTCATGTTCCCTAAACATATTTTCTAATAAATGAAATATATTATAATTAGCTCCTCTTTTTCCAGATGCTGCTTATGTGACAGTAAAGAATTGTGCAAGTTATCTTATACTTGGTGTCAAATTTCACAGCACATTTTTTTAGAAACACTGTATGTTTGTTGACTGAATAGATAAAAAAACAAAACAAAATAAAACATTAGATGAAAGGGTTTCAAGGCTGCCATTACTATTTTCCAGAGTCATGTACATAAAGGTAATAGCCAAAATATTATTTAACTTCATAAGGTATCACGGAAAAGATCTAAAATAAAAATATTAATATCCTTACTTCTTCCATTTCCTTCTTTTAAAGAATTTGGTACAGTTTCCTCTGTACTGTAAGAAAATGCTATTTAAATGCTACTGTTTTTAAATGCTACACCATCTTACTATTGGTCTATCAGCCTAAAAACAAAAATTTAGCGAGTCTTTACTAAGCACTGGGATTAGTGTCCACCAATAGCAAAGATTATGGACTCTGAAGCTATTGCCTGGGCTCAAGCCCTGGACTGGCATTTTTGCTAACCATATAAACATGGGTGAATCTTCTGTCTCAATTTCCTCACACATAAAATAGGTATAATGACACTAGTTCACATCCCTTAGTGTTCTTTTAAGGATAAATGAATCAATATACGTGCAACACTGAGTGCCACGCGAACAACTCCCGGTTATTATTATACTTCATTATAAATATTTGAGTTCCTAATATCTCAAATATGTAGGTAGCACTTTATTTTTTTCCCCAAATCTACTACAGGTGCTATTTGAAAGTAATATATTCTTCAATGTGGTAAATAAATTAAATTTTAGAACAACAGTTAAAAATAATATCAATATATCTGTTTCAAATGACAACATGTACTAAGACTGACATGAAATTGTAAATTATTTATGGCCAAATTTAACAAATATCTATATTAGACATAAAAAAACATTTATTAACATTATTGAAGAAATGTCATGCTAAAAAATCTTATTTTAACCTTTTCCCATGTATTTTAGGGTATTGTTTACTGAACAACTTTAAATGTCTTTGTTATAATTATGGAGAATCTACACTTCAATATATTAAAGAAAAATGTAAATTTTCTAGTCCCAGGTTCCAGTTTTGTGAAACACAAACATTTTTAATATCTTAAAGATAAAACTACCTTGAGAAAACTAAATTTCTGATTTATAAAATCCTTAGCCTGTATTAATGCCTACACAATAAACAGGTAAGTCAATTAAGCATGTACAAAAGCACGTGAAAAAGAAGACAAGTGTAAGAGAAGGAAAAGCTTGTTGTTTCAGTTTGGAAAAGCATCTAATTACCATCTCTCGTGAAGTCACTCCAAATTTTCCAGGGAACTCATGGCAAATATAAAAATGAAAGAAAAATATAATAAACTAAAAGCAAAATGAAATAAGCCAAAAAGGCCAATAAATCAGAAGCAAAGAAGAGTATCTGATAAATTATATAGTCCAGAATAGCAAACAAAAGTTGGTAGACAATACTTATTTTGTTTACCTGAAATAAGTAATACTAAATTGGATAAAAAGAGAAGAGACGCTGCATCTGCCTCTACTGTCTGCTCCTGGCTCAGAGATCTAAAATCTGTATCACACAGTAATCCGTGTGACACAGTATAGATCATCTTGGATGCAATCTTTGATGCAATCAAGTACTGTTCTATTTTTCCCTTCTATCACATTCCTGCATTTTAAATAACATTCTCATTGTAAAAAATTGAAAAAGTTAAAAAAGAAACTCCCTCCCATCAACCCGCACAGTCTCACTTGCCAAACAGTACTCCCGTATTATTCTACAGTTAGTACTTCAACCAGCCTTTATCAACGAACATTTAACTCATTTCTACTCTTGCGCTGTCAAAGACAGTGACAGAATAAATGCAAATGTGTATATTTTATGCACTTCTATGCAAATGTCAGTAAGATAAATTCCTGAAAATTTGAATTGTAAAGCAAGCGATATTTGTAACTTAACTTTTGGATGAAATCATCAAGTAGCTTCAGAGAGGTTTTAACAATTTAAACTCTTCCAAAAGAGCATCTATTTCCCCAACCCTTGACAAATAATATTATTTTTTTAAAATCTCCTGAATGAGAAAACATATTTCCTTTTTAAAAAACTAATTTCATAATTTCAAGTGAATATGAGAATGCATCTATTAGTATAGCTCATTTTCTAATTGAGTTTTTCCATCCTTTTTCTTTCTTATTTTATAAACTCTTTTACATTAAAAAATAGCCATCTTCCATACATGTTTTAAATATTATTCCTAGTTCATAATTTGTCCTTTGCCTTTGTTTATGGCATTTGTTTTATGGTTTGGAAATTTTCAGAGTTTTCTTTATTGTCAGTAAGGTGCTTCGGAGTAATTGTTATTTAGTTTTCCTTTCAGTGAAGTGTTTAACTTTTTGAAATCACATTTATCTGATGTTTCCTTTATAGTTTCCCTGTTTCATGCTTTATTCAAAAAGCCCTTTGGAATCAAGGATTATTTTTAGTCCAAATCTTTCTATAATTTAATGTTTAAATCTTTAATTAAAAATTTCCTTTATAGGAAACATTACCAACTTATATTTCTCTAACTATTTGAAACCTGTCACTCTCAAGTTATATAAGTAACCCACAGAGAATAGGGAAACCAGCCACAGAACATGGCCTTGTAAGAGGACCCATCATAAAAGCAAAACATTACAGTCAGGGATAAAGAAAAAGTATTCTGATAGTAGCCCTTAGCACTGTAGTTTTCTAGGAACTCCACAGGTTCAAAGTGCTGAAAAAATGGGCTGGGGTGGGGGGGTCTGGTAAAGGAATGGTGGAAATTTAATCTGGCAGAGTTGCTCTAAATGAATGCCTACTAGTCATTGAAAATTGATTGACTATATATATAAATAAATTAGGAGTTTGTAATTACCATAACACACTGCTATATATAAACTAGATAACCAACAAGGACCTACTGTACAGCACAGGGAACTATACTCAGTATCTTATAATAACCTATAATGGAAAAGAATCTGAAAAGGATACACACACACACACGTAAAATTGAATCACTTTGCTGTACACCTGAAACTAACGCATTGTAAATCAATTATAATTCAATTTAAAAATAAATAAATAAATCAACGTGAATGACAGCTGTAGCTTAGATGATTATGATCATTCAATTACATAGTAAGTAGGGACAAAAGAAAGCCACAAACCCTAAATGCTGATATGTACTGGGTCGAGATTTTGTATCCTTGTTTGAGGAGGTTTAAAATGTATGGCAGCATGAGTCTGATACAGCAGGATGATTAGTATGAAAGTCACTGTGTTATTCTCTGTCCTTTTCCCTACGTTTGAAATGTTTCCTAAACCAAAGATTTTAAATGGTGTACGGAAAAAAAATAACAAGAACTAACATAAATGTATTTCAAGATAAGGGTCCTATAATTGCAAAAACTGGAAAAAAAAAACAATAAAGCCAAAGGAAAAGAGTAATAAACAATAAATGTATGAATAAAAATTTAGGACTTTCACATGCAAAGATTATTGCAAAAAAATTTAAAACAAACAACAAATTCCAATTATCAATTAACTATTAGTAGTGGTATAGTTGTTGTTAATAGCTTCTTCTCTGTTACACATGAATACCTCCCAGAAAGCAGTGAAAAAAAACACAAATTCTGCAACAGAAAACGGAAAAGAACATGATTGGCTTTTATTTTCATACAAACAAATAACATTATCCAATAAATAAAAATTAATGAATAATCAAAATAATGGAAACTGAGTATTTACTGGGCATTGATCCTGAGCTCCCCTCCTCCCAAGAATACACCTAATGTACAGTTTCACAGGAGACAATTCCCTCTGATCCCTCAACTAGATCCAGGAACTAGCTGACTAGTTCTTACACATCAGACAAACAAGAAAATGCATCGAAATGATTAAGAAAGGCTGAGACACATTCTCACCATAAACCCCACTCCCACCACAGCACCAAACAACTTGGAAAGAACCTCCAATGCCTAGCTTCTCCCCAAGGAGGGAAGGGTTTAGACTCCACAGCCCGCATACCAGATTTTAAGACTCCAACCAGCAGGAAGGGCTATCAAACACTTAGCTCGGAAACCAGCAGACCTATGTCCACCAGATCCACAAGACTTTAACAAATAAAGAAGCAATTCTTAACTCCCATGTGAGAACTCGCCACAGCTACTACCCCAGGGCTCAGCCTAGATGGAGCAGTCAAAATCATTCACATCCCACTTTTTCCATCAAACAGGGTTATCTGCATAATGTAAAAGCTGTTGCCTTAAAGGTCAGGCTTTTAATTTAGCAGACACTAGGGGCTGGCTGTGATTTTCCCCAGAAACTGAGGAAGTCAGCAGACACCATTTCCACCTTCTCCCTCCCATCTTCTCCAAGTCACCAATATAAATATATTCTCATGGATAAGAGAGACAAAACACTGTATTACATTCTTTATTTCATTATATAACACTGAAAGTTGAGGTGAATTTCTTTTATAAATTATTGTTAACATCACTTCAAAATACAAATTATATATTCTGAAACTCTTGGTCATTCTATCAGATTTTTTATTATTTAAAATAAAGTACAAATTTTAAAAATCTTTAAGCCTGATTTCAACCAGTATTTGATTAAAACTAATATACTTAAAACAATACAATGAATTTGGAGATGAGGTATTCAAAAGATTTCTAAAGCATTCATTTTGGCAAACCAATGTGATTTTTTTTTTCAAAATGAAAGGAAAATGTTCAATTTTACTCTTGGTATCTCCATTATACCATATTCCTCCTGTCCTTCCTTCCAAAAGTTAGTGAAAACAACTGGCTTTGCCTTTGCCTTTCTCTTTTCCCAAGGAAAATATTTAATCTAATATTACAAAACATATTGCACTCTGAAAGGCTTTTAGGCCAAACGATATAATACTATCTAAGATCTACGGAAATTTGATTATTTGAAGACAAATAATTTTCTCATACCAATCATTTTTAATGTATGCCATTAAAACCTGGACAATACAAATTAAACTTGATGTATGTACAGTGCCAGTTGAAAATGCAGGAAAGCTCTAATCAAACAATAGCACAATGTGATATTCTTAAGTATTACCTGAAATGTTGCTGAAAATCTAATAATTAATACACTATATTTTCTATTCTTGGTTTAGTGAAGATGCTTTATTCTCAGTTTTATTAAGCATAAGTTGTCCCTGTTTTGTTTTTGAAATCAATAAAGACATCTACTTCTCAGTATCTGTATTTCATTATCATTTCTGCATTTTCAGAACTCATTTTGTCCAAATGTTGTTACATTAATCAGTGATTACATCATTTAATGATGTTCCTAAGAATAAAAAAAATACTCATAACTATAGAGTTTTTTATATATGAAGTACAGAAGATAATCGAATTACATTTTAGATGAGCAGGGAAATGTAAGTATGAATCAAAATATATGCTGCTTATTCTATCTTTTAAATTTAAAGCATTTATTAATTTGAACAGATGAAATAAAATTATTTCTTAGGGATGTTAAACACATTTAGTATGAAAAAATAAGGGTCTCACTTTCTGGACTAATGTATCAGATTTCTAATGCTGAGTAACAAATTGCCACAAACCTAGTGACTTAAAACAATGCCTGTTTATTAGCTCACAGTTCTGTAGGTTAGAAGTCTGGGGCAGGCATGGCTGGGTTCTATTCTCAGGATATCACAGGCCCAAAATCAAGGTGTCTGCCAGGCTGAGTCCCTCACCTGAAAGCTCAGGGAAAGATTCCCCCACCAAACTTGACGCTGGTTATTCACAAATTTCAGTTCCTTGCAGCTGGAGGTCTGACATCCCTGCTTCCATGCTGGCTATTAGCTGGAGGCCTCTCTGCTCCTAGAGACTGCACGTCTTCTTTTTCACATGGCTGTCTCCATTTTCAAAGTAGGAACAACCTATTCAGTCCTCACAATTCTAACTTCTCTGGCTTCTCCTGCCTCCAACTAAAGAAAGTTCTTGGGTATTCATGCTATCATAAAGCTGCTGCATCAACCCTGGGCTGCCAACTTTCAGATATCATGCTATGTGATAAAAATAAATTTCTATTTAGTCAACACTGTAATAGGGCTTCTGTTACATGTAGCACAATAATAGCTTAAAATGATAGTTTATGAGAGAATTAGCATACTGTAAGATAGAGCTGAAGAAATCAACCAAAATACTAAAGAGACAATTAGTTGGAAAATGTAATCGAGAGACTAGGAAAAAAAAAAGACTGAGAATTCCCAGAATACATCTAATAGGAATTTCACAAAGAGTTAATTGAGATAATTTGGAAGAGATAATATATGAAGAGGTCATGGTTGACATTTTTCCAATACAAATGAAATGTGAATTCTCAGATTCAGGCAGCTAAATCAAGTTCCAATGAAGATAAGTAAAAAGTAAATACACACCTAGATGCACCATAGTGAAACAGTAGAACACCAAGGAAGAGATTATCTAATAGTTATCGATGCTTCTCGTATTGTAAGAGGGATTCAAGTTATCTAATTTTACATTATGCCAGAACTTTGATATAATTTTCAACATTAATTAATTTTGTGGTTTTGTATCTTGATCGTGTGATTATACGAAAAATGTACCTATAGTCAGCAGATTTTATGCCAGGAATCAAGGCAATTTGAAGAGCTCATAAGTTATTCTGCTCTATTGTTTGTTGGTGAGTTTAATTGTTAAAAATATTACTAGATCCCTACACTCTCAGTTTGTAAACAAAATACCTTAATACTATTTCAGAAATTTAATAAGTAGAAAATTAGGATAGCATTAATAAATATACTCTCTATTATTAAACTAGTTGAGAATTTTAAAACTAAAATTAATTCTAGAATGCCTTCAGGGTTATTTTTATTTATTAATGGAAAAAATAAAGAGACAGAGGGGCTAAGTTACTTGCTCTAAGTCAGAACTAGACTGAGACTTGTGTGGAGCCCAAGTAGACAAATTATTTAGTGGCTCAAGAAGACAAACATTTTGATGCATTTTTAAACATATAACCTTTTGATATTTTAAGACATTTAGATATTTTTAAGCATTTATGATTTTTGAAATATTTGCTTAGAGTTTGAACACAGTATGTGAGATGTATAGAAGAGGTAACCCTTGATTAGCAGGGTTCGGCCTTCCTTTTTCACCCAGAATGTCTTCTCTGTGGCCCTAAACTTGCACTTAGAGGCCAAATTGCTGTAGTTAACCAATCCCTGCCACTTTAGAAAGCAATTTTGTCATCATCTATTATTAGAAGGATAACCCTTAGAAGTACTGACCTTCCCTCCAACATCAAAAAGCTAATCAATCAGCACTCAGTAATTTCCTCAAAGGATTTCAGATAAATATAACTTTAAAATTATTTTCATATCGAGTAATAGCTTAAGGCCCTGAAATATTTATCTCCAAGTTGTAGGATATTTTGTCCACAAATAATATGACTTGGCTTAATATTACTATTTATCACTAGCAAAGTCAGGACAAGAACACAGGTCTTCTGCTTACATTTCAGTGCTCTATAAATTACTATCTTGCTCAATAATTTAAAAGTCTGCTCAGGCATTTCTTTCAATGAGCATACGATAATTTCTCCTCATTGTGCTAACTTGTATCATCATAGTAATCTGATTTATTAACATCAAATATAAGATCTTCAGTCACATGATCTCTTAAGGTCTTCATGGCACATGCTACAGGATTAAAATGACTTTCCCCAGAAAATTGACAACTATGTATGTTCTTGATTAATTGTTAATAGCTTAAGAGCTAAGTCAAAAGTAATGAACAGGAAGAAAGAAAACTCTTTTCTATTTATTTTCAAGCAACTAGGCCCCATATGTATTGAAAGAAGAAAAAGATGAATGTGATCAGTTTAAAGCATTTTAATGTATTCTGAGGTACACTAAACCACCAAGCCTATCCTCAAAATGAATATGCGCTCAGTCTACACCTCTACAAGCAAAAGAAGAAAAAATAACAGAAATAGTAGCTAATGAATGTCTCCCCAACACACACAGCCACACCAGAAGAAAACTCTAACACAAAACTCCAAACTCAATTAATTTTCCACAATAAAGCTTCTGAAGATGAAAAAATGAATACAATTTAAAAATTAAAAACAGAGGTGAACAGAAAATGAAAAAAATAAAAATTGATTTGTCATAAGAAAAAAACTGAGAGGAAAAAACACAACCATCTAAGAAATAAAAATAAGTTACAAGGTAAACAGGGAAGAAAAAGTTCACATAAAAATCTGAAAAGAAGTGTTGACTTAAATCAGGAAGTGAACCAAGAATAAAAATATAAGATAAAGGAAGAAGTGATGAGTCAGAGAAAAAGTGGTTTTAAATCAGAGGCAGAGATATTATACAAAGGCTTATAAAGTGAAAATAAGGAAGCTGTTAACCTTTACAGTGATTGGTTATTACAATGAGGGTTTCTGAATGTCAGGATTGGTTAAAAGTGATTATCTCAAACTATTTTTAGGAATATGACAAGTTTTTTTTAATGATTGTTAGAGGATTTACAAGAAACGGCCTAAGTTAGGTTTCACTTATATTCATGAAATATGGTAGATTTAATTTTGCTTATGTGGCTTAAATGGTTTTATCTGCTCAGAAAATTCTCAAGTCAGGTCTCCATTTTACATGTAATTTTAACAGAGCAAACTAGTATGTAAAGTAGTAATGAGGAAAATAATGTGGAAGTTAAAGAATCTATTTAAATTTATATATATATTTAAAGAGACCAATTTATACATAGCAAAACTGAAACTGAACTGTTCAGTTCTGGAAATATGCCAGTAAGTCTACTGGACTTTAAATACCAAAAAAAAAAAAAAAAAAAAAAAAAAAATCCTCAGGACCTCCAAGCAAAGACCAAAATACAAAGGCAATCAAATTCAATGGGGTACAGACCTCTCAAGAATAACATAACAAGCCAAGTAATAACTATTACTTTTAATAAACAGTAAAAATATGTATCAACCTAGAATAATATATCCAGCCAAGCTGCCCTTAAAGTATCAAGACTATAGGAAAACAACCCCAAACACTCAAGAACTCAGGTAATACTGTAATTATGAAAAATCTACACAAAGATGGGTCTCACCCAACCAAGATATGACAGGTAAGACTTTAGCAAAATTATTTACAAACACCACTAGCATATGCAATAGTAGATACAAGACTAAAACAAAGTAGAAATAATGCAATTGAGTAATGGCAAGAGTAGGAAGAGGGATAAAAGAAAATAAAAAAGCCCATTGACTGCTATGCAGGTCACAGATGATAGTCAAAGAATACCATTAAAAAACAGCAAACCAGATAGTAAAAAGATAAATAAGAAAATGGGACTAATAGAATTTTCAAAAGGTCTAAGTACAAAAGTAACAACTGCAACAAAAATACAAATATCCCTAAATAAATAAATTGACATTATGATAGACCAAAAGAAAAAGCAATGTTGAGAAAACACAGTAAACATAATATATACTAACTATAACTAAATATTATAAGAGTAGAGACTACAGGCATTTTATTTCATTTTGTTTTATTATGCTTCACAGATACTGTATTCTTTACAAATTAAAGGTTTGTATCACCCTGCTTTAAGTAAGTCCATCGAAGCCATTTTAACAACAGAATTTGCTCATTTCATATCTGTGTCATATTTTGTAATTCTCACAATATTTCAAAGTTTTTCATTATCATTATATTTCTTACAGTGATTTGTGATCAGTGATGTTTAGTGTAATCGTTTTGGGGCACCATGAATTGCACCAAAATGGGACAGTGAACTTGACTGATAAGTGTTGTGACGACCAGCTGTTCCTACATCTCTCTCCCTTTCCTTGGGTCTCCTTATTCCCTGAGATACAATATTGAATTCAGATCAATTAATAACTCTACAATGACTCTTAAGTTTTCATGTAAAAGGAAGCATTTTAATGTATTCTGAGATATACTAAACCACCAGCAAACTTCACTGTTGTCTTATTTTAAGAAATTGCTACTGCACCCCAACCTTCAGCAATAACCACCTTGATCAATCAGCAGCCATCAACACTGAGGCAAGACCCTCCACCAGAAAAAAGATGACAACCTGCTGAAGGATCGGCAGTCTACCCAGGCAATAGAAATGAAAGCAAAATAAACAAATGGGACCTAATTAAACTTACAAGCTTTTGCACAGCAAAGGAAACCATAAATAAAATAAAACGACAACCTACGAAGTGGGAGAAAACGTGCAAATGATGCAACTGACAAAGGTTTAATTTCGGGGATATATAAATAGCTCTTACAACTTAATAACAAAAAAAAAAAATCTAATCCAAAGATGGTCAAAAGATCTAAACAAGCAATTCTCCAAGGAAGAAATACAAATGGCCGATAGGCACATGAAAAAATGCTCAATATCACTATCAGAGAAACACAAATCAAAACTACAATGAGGTATCACCTTACACCAGTCAGAACGGCCATCATTAAAAAGTTCACAAACAATAAATGCTGGAAAGGGTGCAGAGAAAAGGGAATCCTCCTACACTACTGGTGGGAATGCAGTTCGGTGCAGCTCTTATGGAGGACAGTATGGAGATTCCTCAAAAAACTAAAAATAGACTTATATGATTCAGCAATCCCACTCCTGGGTATATACATGAAAGGAACTCTAATTCAAAGATACATGCACTCCAATGTTCATAGCAGCACTATATACAATAGCCAAGACATGGAAGCAACCTAAATGCCCATCAACAGATGACTGGATAAAGAAGTGGTATATTTATACAATGGAATACTACTCAGTCATAAAAATAAAATAATGCCATTTGCAGCAACATGGATGATCTGAAGATCATCATTCTAAGTGAAGTAAGCCAGAAAGAGAAAAAAAGATACCACATGATATCACTTATATGTGGAATCTTAAAATAAAAAAAAAGAAGAAAGAGGACACTAATGAACCTACCTACAAAACAGAAACAGACTCACAGACATAGTAAACAATCTTATGGTTATGGGGGAAGGGGATAGGAAAGGATAAATTTGGGAGTTTGGGATTCACAAATGTTAACCATAATATGTAAAAACAGATTAAAAATTTCTTCCGTATAGCACAGGGAACTATATTCAATATCTTGTAATAACCTTTAATGAAATGGATATGAAAACAAATATGTGTGTGTGTGTATATATATATATATATATACACACACACACACACATATATATATATATATATATATATGCACATGACTGGAACATTATGCTGTACACCAGAAACTGACAGTGTAACTGACTATACTTCAATTAAAAAAAAATAACCTTGGGCTCTACTAAGTTCCAAGTGCCTCTGAAAATTTCTATTACTGGAGCATGCCAAGAAAACAGTTAAAAAAAAGAAAGTAAAAGTATGTTTCCTAAATTATTTTTCTCTGAACATATAATTGAAGTAAAATAATGGATAACCAGAAATGCAGATAATAAAAGCTTAAATAGTCAACTTCTTTTGCAATGAAGAAATTTATATCATAAACACAATAAAAGCAAATATGAAAAGTAAACTCTGTTATCCCATCAATCAAAATAAAGGGGTCACTTTAAAACTGTGAACATGTGAAATGAAAATTAGTTATTTAAAACTCCACTGGAAACACTATGAAACCCATTAGTCCCTGGGGTTACCAATTCATGCAATGATCATCTTAATGACTTATTTTTGTTTGTCATTAATGTGGTTTTCTCTTTATTTTTATAACTTATACCAGTCCATCTTATCTCCCTAAGTAATTTTTTGCAATTTTGCTAATGTATACTTGACATACAATAAACTTCACATAAAGTGTACAATTTACTAAGTTTTGACATGTCAGTCACATGAAATAATCACAACAATCATGATAATAAACATTTTTTCATGCCCAAAAGTTTTCTTCCGTTCCTTTGTAAGCCATCCCACTTTCTACCCACATTCACATGTAAACACTGATCTGCTATCTGTGACCATACATTTCTAGAATCTTCTATAAATGGAATCATGTATTATGTATTGTTTTGTCTCTATCTTCCTTCACTCCTCATGATTTTAAGATTCACTACATTCTTGTGCGTATCTGTACTTCATTTGTTTGAATTTCTGAGTAGTATTGCATTGTATACATACCCTAGTCTGCTGATTATTCATTAGGCTGATGAACATTTGGGTTGTTTCCAGTTTGGGGTTAAGAATAATGGTTTTGGTTAATAACACTCTAATAAATATTTACATACATGCTTCCCATTTCTCTTGAATAAATACCTAGGAGTAGAACGTCCGGGTCAATGGTGAGTGAATTTTAAACTTTAGGACATTTGAAGGAACCGCCGAACTGCTTTCCATAGTGGCTTTACATGATTATCTCTTTACAAACCTATTTATATTACAACTACATTGATCTTGGTATATATTTTTCTTTCAAGGCCAAAGACCTCTAAAAAACTAAGCTACAAAAAAAAAAAAGATCAGAACCTAATGACTTTTAAGAAAAAAATTAAGATTCCATCATAATATTAATTACAGGTAGAATATACATATAAATGGAAAAAGGAAATGCCCCAGATAATATAAAAAACACAAATTATGGTCCTCAGAATTCCTTTTAAAGGCATTAATTCTACTTTTGGATGAAGTTCTTCTAGAGGAAAGATCATATTTATCTTTATATTCCCCAATACTATCACAGTGATTGGAACATAGCAAGGTCATAACAGTGTTTAATTAGAATTAGAATCATGAACTTAGATAAGCTAATACACGAGAAAAGGGGACAGAAATTACAGCATGTGTAAAATATTAAGAACTTATAAGGTAAAATATTTTACGCCACAATTGGCCTCTAATTTATAATTTGTCTTACTGCCATTTCCCAGCATCAAGTCTTCAGATCAATATTGTTTTGTCTTTCTTTCATTTCACAGTCTTGTAAGTATACAGTAAAATTTTATTAAAATATTTGAGTTGTAGCATATTAGAAAGACAGTGACAACTGTAAAAAATAAACAACGGCACTTTGAGAAACAACATTATGTACAGGATAAAGAAAGACATTATATAAGAATGAAAGTAAAAAGTTAACCTCATTAAAAATTTAGCTGATACACAGTTCATCTATTTCACTGTGGCAAGCCATCAAAATAATTATGATTCCATGAATGCAATTTAATCTCAGGCGAATGCTAAAAGTCTGTTTTCCAATTAGCACATTAGTGGGACTTGTCTAATTAAATCAATTGAATACCAGTAGAAGAAAAGCCCCCTAAGTGTGCACTATGAGACTCATATGAAGAAACAGATGTAATCATGTATTTACAATGCACATTAGGAAACTAGGCAAATGTTTAATATGTGATTTCCTTTCTTTGTATACAGCAAATCAAAAGTCTAGGAAAGGTCTTAAACCCTAGTGAAATGCTCAAATGTGCAAATTCAGATTTTAAAAACCTATTCTGTTAATTCTTTTATAACATTAAGAATGATGTCTTAAAAACGTATTTCTAGAATTGGATGTGGGACCATAAAAATGAGTAAATTAATTTTCTAAATATAAACGCCATATTAGAAGGTAATTAGAAAGTCCTCAGAGATACTTATCACTAAATTACATGCTGCTTCCTTTGTTTTCTACTGTGTAGAGAACTGCTTTCCTTTCCTTTGAACATCTTTTCCATACTAATCATTACATACATTTAAAAGTTAAGGATATCTTACTATATGGAAGTTTTAAAAAATGTCTTTAAAAAAGTCTTGTAAGTTTTTTAAGGGATGATAAAACTATTAGTAGAATGCATAAAATCTCATTTTTCCATTTAACTATTATCATTACTTAATATTTCATAAAAGTTTGCATTTTCTATAGATAAAAATTAGGATTGTATTTTCTTTCTTCAAAGGGACTCATATTCTCTTAGTATGGGGAAAAAGAGACAAAAAAGAAGTTTAGACTGGGACACAGCAGCATTTGAATAAACTGCATTTTATATTAATGGCATCAGATTCATGAGAGCTTCTATTTCTGCGGATACAGTGAAAAAGAGAAGAAGTGAAAAAGCAGAGACAGCAAAAAAGCAACTAGTAAAGACAGACAAAGTATGCCCAAATAAGAAATAGCACAGATAAACGATCACTGTCATGAACTAGCAAAAATAAGAAGGTCCATTTCACTTGGAAGCAGCATAGTATAAAAAAATAAAGCCTTGAGAAGAGAATCAGGACTCCAAATTTCTTATTCAGGGTCTATTACAATGTAACTGGAGCACTAGGGAAGCCCCAGAGTCACATACTCCTCTGGAAAAAATAACCTTGGTGGTTAAGAAATTATGTCCCTATTGGTATGTATATGTATGATTGAACTATTATGCTGTACACCAGAAATTGACACAACATTGTAAACTGACTATACTTCAATATTTAAAGAAAAGAAGTTATGTTCCTTAAGAATTGATCACATATGAGTTAGGTAAGGCGTTGACATCACTGTATATGGAGTCCGTAAGAAATGCAAATTACCCACTTGAGTTTAAGTACAATTTTGTTCTTTAGTGGATGTTTTGGCCTTTTTTTGCACACTAGGAAGAGAAGTCTTCCAGGAAAAGGGAATAAGCTTAAACTGAGGCGCAGGGATGAATACACTATACACGTGAGAAGAAACATGTAATAAGCCCACTAAGACTTCCATTACCAATTCAGAAGGATGCCAGCCATTTGTTAACATAATTTTTAATAACTGATTGCTTAAAATGTCCTTTATTATTGCTGCTGTCTTCAATCTGTTATCCTATAAGGATTATCCTTAAAAGGAAATAGTCTATTTACCAATTCTGAAGAAAAAAAGAAAAGCAAAACTGAAGAGTGCACCTGGACTCAGCCACAGAGAAGGCCCAGGAAATAAGGGAAGGGTTAAATAAGTTTTAAAAAATCTGTGCTTTGGGTCTCCTAAAAACCAGAAAGGAAAGCAAAGTAGGTAGATCAAGTCTGAGAACAGGTCTTTAGTCTTAAAAATTAAAAGGAAAACACAAAGCTTTTCCTCTGACGGACATCATCTAAGACAACCCTCTCCTTTTTTCCAAGAATTTCATTGCAGTATTTTCTGTAACTCACTTAACCTTCTGTCCCCTTAATTTTCTCATTTCTTAAAGGTAAAAATGTTACTTTAAAAGTTTCCTAAGTCCTTTCCATCTCTAATGTGCTATTAAAGTAGTCATTCTTCCCTCAAATCCTCATTGAAAGGACGTTGTGAATGCATATAGAAATAATTCTGGATAATATTCTTGAAATAGGTAACCAAACTCATAAATGGACCAGCAAGAAAATGCCCCCAGGGTTTGAAAAATTCATATAGTCATATATAAAGTGACTTAAGAGAGTCTTTGAAAAATGATATAAGGAAAATAATATTCTGGCTCATTTAGTATGAAAAAATGACATTCAGAAATAAATTGCATGGTTTAAAAGAGTGACTTTATCAGAGAAGATTCAGACTAAAATACTTCCTTCTTAAGTACACCTCATAATTGTACATCCTGAAAACTTCTAACTTTTATACTTCTCCCATTACTCTGGTTTCAGCCATCAATACTTAACACAAAGATTACTGAAATAGTATCCTAAGAGTACTCCAACATAATCACTGAATGTATTCTCTTTTAGTCAGACGGAATGTTTTTGATGTAAAAACTTCCTTTCAGCATCTACTTAGGATGTAGAAAGCTGGAATCAGTGTCATTTACACTCTAACAATAAGAAAAAGCCAATTTATATGATTGAAACTTTCTCATACCTATTCGAGAGATGAAGTCACTGGGTATAATAAGTTAGCCTAAAATTTAAAGACAAGTGTCCCCAAGAAAAGACATGTTATAGCATTGATTTATCTGGTATGAAGCATGGAAGGAAGATGGGAAACACTATACAAGCTGGTATGAAAAAATTTTAATAAACTGCTTAAGGCTAAGTTCGGGCTTGGCGTGAGACTACAGAATAACAGAGACCACAGACACAAGAGGAGTTAGCACCCACTTGTGGGCTCTATACTTTGGGTCGTGTGCTCACAAGAAATACTGGGGTCGGGGAGGGAAACTAAAAAAGCCTCCTCATGGTACAGACCTGGAGAAGGAAAGTCATTGTCACTGTAGAACAGGCCAAAGCTCTACCCAAATCATTCTTCCCTATGGGACAAAAGCCTTCAGCTCCAAGAAGAAGGGCGGTAAGTGCTGCCTCTAAGGCATGGGTGAAGAACTATTATGGCTGGAGAAACAGAACAGGGAAAAAATCCTCTCCTCTGAGACAGGTGAGGACAGAAAGCCACAGAATTGCTGCAGAAATTCAAAATGACTGTGAAAAATCCACTCAGACACCCTGGGACATGGGTCTGTCTAAAACTGAGGCTGATCCAGGACAATGTAGAACATCCATCCCATGCCTCCCAACAACACTAGGAAGACCTCAGTAACAGGCAACATGAGGCATAGCCTAAAATGAGGGTAGAAAAGAAATACTGAAGAAGATGATTCTGGAAGCCAATATTTGCCCTAAACATAAGGTAAAAATGGACATGAAGCTAGCAATGCACTAAATAGTAGCAACACAAAACCCCAAACCAACTCAATTCCTGCTAAGACTAGCACAACCCTCTGCACTGAGGCTTATCAGAAGAAAAGGTATGCCAATCTAGACAAACTTTTTATTTACTTTATTCTCTCCCCTATATCATGTCCAGGTTTTAACCAAAATTAATGAAACACAAATGAAAAAAAAAAACACTGTCAAAACACATACATACCACATGCGCACGCACACGCGCGCGCACACACACACACACACACACACACACCTGTCAAGAGAGAAACCAATCAACAGAACCAGACACAGATATGATCCAGATCCAGATGTTGGAACTTTCAGACAGGGACTTTACAATGACCATGTTTAATGATAAAGGCTTAGTGGAAAAGTGGATAACAGAATAACATGCACAGATTGATGGGGAATTCCAGCAGGGAAATAAAAATTATTTTAAAAAAGAATCAAACAGAATTGTCAAAATGAAAAACACAGAAACAGAGATAAAGGCTGCTTTCTATTAATTCACCAATAGATTAGACACAGCAAAGGAAAAGAATTAATCCACTGAAAGTAGGCCAATAGAAATTATTCCAAGTGAATTACAACAACAACAAAAAAAAAGGTTGGAAAAAAACAGAATCCAAGAGCTGTACGACAAAAATCAAATGGTCTAACTAATACATATATAATTGAAATCTTAGGAGGAGGAGAGAGGAGAAGGGACAGAAGAAATATTGAAGAGATAATGTCAAAGGATCTTCAAAAGACAATGATCAAAGAACCTCAGAACACCAGGCAAAGTAACTAGGAAGACCGAGAGAGAATGTGAGCAGTGACCTCCTGTGGTAGGCAAAATGGTTCCCCAAAGACATCCATGTCCTAATACCTGGAATCTGTGCATATGTTGCATTATGTAGCAAAACAAACTTTGCAGATTTAATTAAAGTTATGGACCTTAAAATAGGAAGATTATCCTCGATTACAGGTGGGCTAATCTATTATGTGAACTTTTAAAAGCTGAGAATGGTGCTCTGCATGATGTTAGAAGTCAAAAAGATTTGAAACAAGGGAAGGGTTTGAAGTGCTACTGCTGATTTAAAGACGGAGTAGGTCACATGAGAAGGAATGCAGCTGGTCTCAAGTAAGAGAGGCTGTCCTGGCAAATAGCCCACAAGGAAATAGGGACTCCACCCTACACCTGAAAGAAACTGAATTCCATCAACAACCTGATAGCTGAGCTACGCTGCACCTGGACTTCTGACTCACGGAAACTGTGAGATAATAAATGGATGTTGTTGTAAGCTCCTAAATTTATGGTAATTTGTGATAACAGTTATAGAAAATCAACACATTTCCTCACTGGTCATGCTGATTCTGTGTATCCCACTCCATCTCATTCTCTACACCAGAGTAATCATTCTAAAATTTGAATCTATTTTTGTCATTCCTCTGCTTCAAACCACCACTGAAACCTCACTGCCTTTTAAATAAAGTTCTAACCCCTATGCATGGCCATACAAGCCCCTTGTTTAATATAGTACTTTTACTCCTCCAGCCTGTTCACTCACCGTAATGTCCTCACAGTGCCTGTTCTAAATATTCTGAATTATTTTTGCTCTGAAAAATAGAAAGTAAAAGAGCCTTTGTACATGCTAAACACTGCATGGAAGACCCTCCTTTTCATTCAGCTCACTCAGCTTTCAGGACCCAGATTAAATACTCCTGAACCCCCTCACTAATATTTGACCCCTCTGGCTGGGTTAGGTGGTTTGCCAATGTTTATTCCTATTTTAGTATCTCTCATTATTTATTGCAAATTGCCTATATTTTTCAATCACCCCACTACCCTGAAAGCTAAAGGATAGGAGATTTGGTGTTTTATTCTTCAAAGTAGTTCAACTAATGCTTGATGCATATACAAAAAAAATGGAAGGTAGAATTTTAAAGAATCAATTGATTTGAAATATATTAAGAGAGAAAGTTAAAACAATAAGCAACTATTAAAGGCAATCTTAATTTTTCTAGATTGGTGGTATAACTTCTTCTGCCTTCATAATATTTAAGAATATTATATTTTTAGTGATTTGAAATTATCCTGAATTTACTTTAAATTTGAACTTAATAAGTTCAAAATGTTTTCCCCTAAGTCTATTTCTGATAAAATAGTAATCATTTTTTGGGTGAGGCATTCATTTCTAAGTAGAAAATACCAAATCTGTGGTCTCAAAAGAATAGTCTGTTTCTAGCTAACTTTTTTCCTAAAGCCTCTTGACCTAAGAGCTTTTCACAGTGCTCCCAGTGAGTTACCATGGTAACCTGAAATGTTTCCCACCATCACATAGATCAGGTTCATCATGATTGCCATGACAAGACCATGGAGAGTAATTAATGGGTGAAAGCACTGCAAAAGGATCTGTAAAAATAAGAGTGTTACCATTCACAAGATCTGCCAACACTAAATTTTAAAAATACATTAATTACTTTTTAAAAGAGTAAAAAGCATACTAGCAAAAGATAAAGTGCTTATGATTCTCTTGGAGGATAAGACTTGTCAAACATTTTTGCCAAAAAATTTATTTGACCTTAAATATTTTAAGAAATCCAAAATAAGAATAATAAAATGAGCTTAAAAGGTAAATATTTCACATAAATCGAAAAAAATTTAATTTTACTCTGCCTTCCTTGTATTCATGGAGACAAAGGAATTAAAACGTTGATATAAACATATCTTTTTCATAGATTCACCACAGAAGACTGCGAGTCAGATCACTGAATTCTACTTTTTCTTTCAGAGCAACTATGCACAGTAGTCATTGAATTGACTGTTCACTAAATTGGGAATAAAGCTGCTAAACTGTTAGTTAGCAATTCTGATCCAATGCACTCTCAGAGAAAACAAGGATGCCATCAAAAGAGAAAGAACTTCTGCTGAAGGCTCATGCCAGTTTCTGATTCAGATGAGGAATGTGATACAGATAATAGTGGTTTACTAGTTGTTATTTGAATCTCTCTTATTTCAGTACTTATGAAGATAAGAATTCAGATACTAACTGCTACAACATCATGCTGATTTTCATTAAGTTTGGCAAAAGGGGGCCCAGCATGGAAATATTAAACTACTTTCCGACCATATGACTAAAAAGGTTCTATTTATAGCCATTATGTTTGATTTGAATTTTTTAATAATGGCACTCCCTGAAGTCTAGATAATTAAAGTCAGCTACAAATACTTCTTTTCAAATGTTCATGCCTTAATAATAAAAGGACCCTTTAATAAAAAAAAACTTTGAACTTTAGATTAATGTATTACATAAAATAGAAAATTAAATTATACTTTCACAATTATAAATATAAACAATTTTAAAGTATATTAATCACATAAACAAAAGACTATATTACTTGACAATTCAAAAATGATAATAGTATATGGAAGTCAAATATCTCAATCTGTATTATACAATGTGTCTCAAAATCCTTCCAAACTCCCATAATTTTCTAATTTATAAATAGCACTGTTTTAAGTTTACAGATGTTGAATTGATTGAGAGGACTCAGAAGACTAAAGTAAGGCAGTAAGACTTAAAAACTACTTGAACGAATTCTGTATTAATGTTGCTAAGCTTAATTCAGATATAAGTTGACATCTGTTAAAACTTTTCTCTCTCAAATTGTGAGACATTTCAACTTTTTATGAATAGACCTAATAGGTTTTCTAAATTAATGTGGAAATAAGTCACCTGATATCCACAGTTGGTCTGATTAAGGAAACAACTAACACAAAATACGGACAACACAAGCTCAAAAGGAGAAAACAGTATTTTGTAATTTAAATTATTTATCTGACACTTTAAAAAATTATGCCTGTAGTACTTGCAATGTTAGCCTCTACCACGAAGGTAATGAATAAAGCTTTGGCCAATCTAAGTACATGATGATGCCATCTGGCCTGGAAAACATTTTAATTCATATCAGGTGCATATGACAGCAGCTTTCCTGGCTTTCTAGTCTAAGAGGTTGTGGTTTCACAGGTAAATGAATAATATACTGCCCCAATTTGACTTTACACAATCCCTGACTCCAGTCAGTCCTGTCTCCAGCTGCAACACTGACTCTGGATCCAAGTCAAAGATGGGAACTGTATCTGGAGATTCTGTTTGGAATTTGGGAGCTTTATTTTCTCTGAATAAGAGATCCTAGATGCTAGACAAGATGTGAGAGGTATCCCAAGTCCACCGATTGACTTTTAAAGTTATCTCAATTGGTTTTGGCTTCAGTATATGCTTACCCTACACTGTCAAACCAGTCCCCAGCATTATGAAGATATTCTTCCCCATACAATGCCAGATCTTTTGACCCCTGAAGATATCCTACTTCTAGAACCATAGCCAGGAGGTGGTCAAGAGTTTCTCTTGGGAATCAGAACTACATGACACTGAGGATTCCTTGCAACCATTGTGGCATTACCTTGAGAGAGGTAAGCCTACTGTAGTATATGAAACAGACTAAGAAGCTTAGTTTGAACAAAGTCAAATCAAGCTTTAATGCCAAGTGACGGTAGTGGTGGTAACTTCTAGAGAAAATATTTAGAACTGAGAGTGTTTCACCTATTTAATACTGCATACATCTAACTGATGTAATCAACAACACACTTCGAAAGACCTAAGGCCACTGGAGGCAGACAATGAAAAGAGTGGTAGCAACCGTGATCATGTGCTATTAAAAGCAATACATTAAATCAAGAAGGTTCTATGCAAGTTGCTCATAATAATGATAGTAATAATAATAACAGAAACAATAGCACAATACTTTTTTGAATTCTACATTACTTTTCATGTCTTAGCATGAACGTTCTGAATATCACAATATTTATTATTACTATTATTGGTATAGTATCATATTTAAATAACATGGCAGAATAGCAGATAAAAGTGAAAAAATTCAGTTTCCAAATTTCTCATTTCAAAAAATTCAGACTGTATATAGTGTTCCTCTTTTTTGTGGCATGACTGTAATTTTGCTTTAGTGATAAACATCGACTAGCAAAAACACACATATTTTGCTGATCATAATTTGAACATAACAAGATCATAAAATAGGAGGATAAATAAGTCAAGCAGGGTCACAGAGTTCATAGTCCATGATTTCCAGGATCTGTCACTGATACTTACTATTTTCTTGCCTGCTCCTGTGGATTAATAAAATATGAGAGTCCCCAGAGCTCCTCTGGATCCCTTTACTAAGTAACTAATGCTGTTAAAAATGTAATTATCTTACATTATGACTGTCTGAGAAGATAATTCTTTGTAAGCACTATGTTTATGCTATTCTGTTAACATAAAAGATTCGTGCTACTTTTTATATTGCCAGTCTAAATAAAAGAAATTAAACTAATCAGTTTTGACTACTATCAAACTTCAAATGAAAACAGCATCAGTAAAAGTAAAAAAAAGAAAAAAGAAATCTAAATATTCAATTTTATGAGTACCCTACCACCTAGAATTGGGGGGTATTATATTGTTATAAGTATATAAAATGAGAGAAGAATCTTAAAAAGTAGTTTTACGCTATACAGAGAATCGTGCAGTGCAAATAAATTTCAGAGTAGAGATTTTTCCAAAATATCTTATTTCAATTGTATTATATATCACACAATTATTTACTGCAACTTCTTTCAGCTGTAAAATTATCACTTTTGTACATTTTTCTTTCCAACATGAGCAGAACCAAAAATAATTATGAATTGTAACAAACTAAAACTTCACACTCACTATTAGACAGATAGTTTCTGTTTGGGGAATTTGTTCAATGTAATAAAACTGCTATCACAAGCTTTGCCTAGATAGACAGACAGACAGACAGATAGATGAGCAGGCATGCTATTAGCATTGTATTTTAAGGAAAGAAACTGTATAATTTACTAAAATGTGACACAGAGACAAAGTGAGCAAATGATGTTGGAAAATGGCACTGGTAGATGCTCAGACACAGGGTTGCTACAAACCTTCAATTTGTAAAAACCTCAGTATCAGCAAAGGGCAATAAACCAAGGTATGCTGGTATGTGTATGTATGTCATATATAAACATATATATATATATATATATATGCTTATGTATGCTTATATATAAGTAAAATCACTGACAGCGATGATACAACGGACAGGAAGAGTAAAGTATACAATGGACAGGAAGAGTAATTTGGAATTTGCTTTTGACATTAACAATAAATCCTGGATCTGACAACTTAAACCTTCCCTCTCCGGGTGCTAAAAATTGCAGGCAAATGTTTAACATATTATTTAAAAATAAGAAATATAAGTTGTATTAATAATAATCTGACACAACTCCAGAAAACCTCTTTAATAACTCATTGAAACACAATAAATTTAACTAGATCAGCTTTATATACTAGCACTAGTTTGAGTTTTATGTAATTCACTTAAGATTTTCAAGAAACTAGTAGCAGTTTTCTATAAACAACAGTCTATTTCTACCACTCAACCTTTTCAGTTTAAAGGTAGCATATTATTGCATAAAGTTGGATTCCCTAAATAGCTCCCATTTTCAAAAAATATAAAAATTAAAATATTTGTAAAGATTTCTTTAACCTGTCTAAACTTCCAAGTATCTCAATAGCTATGGAAACTCAGAAGAAACAACACTTTCCAGACTGTATGAGAATCTTTTCATTCAACCTAATTTCAAACCTATTCAACATATAATAAATTGGAGTTGGTTCTAAAAGAATATTTTAAGTAAACAAGATTAGAAGTCATTCTACAGACTTCCAAACAAGTATTTCTTTTCCATCTGTGATCTATTTGTAATAATATGCTAATTTTATATATCATATAACAACCAACTTTAAAACTTGTTTAGGATTCCCAATGTTTTAAAAGGAAGACATTAAATTAGCACATCTGTAAAGTAACTTGCCCAGATAAGTTATTATTAATTTTCTCTGTCAAAGTAGTTAAACAAGTATGATTATAAAGATGTACAAGAAGTAGTATTTTCACTTTCAGTACTTTCTTCTAGGTAACACATGAAGTATGTATACAAATGTTCTCTTCCCCATTCTGAGAAGCTTATATTCTAAAACAGCTACTATCAAAATATTGCACATTGTATATGTAATTACACAACACTGTATTTACACACAGAAAATCCACAGCAAGAGAGCAAATGACAGTAAACTGACACTTAGAGAATTTTCTCTTTGGGTTATTTTAGGCAACATATGCCTGAATTTCTGAAACCCCTGCTATTTCTTTCAAAATAATGATTTTTAAGGCCTTTAATACATGACAAACTACGTGATGTCCCACATGAGGTAACAAGAAAAGAAAACGTATAATCCTTAGGGTTTTGGTTTTGGCAAAACATTATCTGACATAATTCTTAGCAATGTTCTCCTAGGGCAGTCTACCCAGGCAATATAAATAAAAGTAAAAATAAACAAACAGGACCTAATTAAACTTACAAGCTTTTGCACAACAAAGGAAACCATAAACAAAACAAAAAGACAATCTACAGACTGGGAGAAAGTATTTGCAAGTGATGCTACTGACAATGGCTTAATTTCCAGAATATACAAAAATCTCATACAAAAAAAACAAGCAACCCAATCCAAAAATGGGCATGAGACCTAAACAAGCAATTCTCCAATGAAGACATACAAATGGCCAATAGGCATGCTCGATATCGTTAATTATCAGAGAAATGCAAATCAAAACTACAATGAAGTATCACCTAAATAGACAGATAGAGAGACAGACAGACAGACAGACAGACAGACAGACAGACACAGACAAAAAGACACTGCCCAAGAGGAGGAAGAATACACGACAGTTTTTAGTTGTGGAAATCAAGAGTCACAGTGACATTCTTCAGAAAATGTTCTACTTTAAGGTGACTATTAACTCTGTTACATATAATACATTTGAAATAAGAAAATAACTTTTTCCTCTTCAGTTGAAGTCATGTTTTCTAGGCATCAAATAAGCATAGAAAATAAGATCATTTTAATAAATTACTGTAATCCATACTTTTAAAAGGATATTCTTATTTTCATAGAAGGTAAGTAATGTAATTTTGAACTGTATTAAAGTAAGATTTAACATTGAGTGACTCAGGAATGCCATAATGTGATGTAATTAATTGCAGACAACTATTGTGTTTAAATTACTTACTTAATCTCATTTTGGGGTCATGGCTAGTTTATCTGTATAAGATGATTAGTTTATTAAATAAACAAACAGACTTTTATGGAAGAAACATAAGAGAAACTCAAGCAACTGGAAGGTAGACACACACATGCCAAACTCACCTTGCTGTAAATGTTATGGAAGAGCTTTGCCTAAAATCTGGCATTTTAAGATTAGTAATACTCTCTCACTTTGTGTTAATATACAGTCATTCCTCAGTATCTGTGGAGGATTGTTTCCATAACCAAAGAGCACCAAAATCCACAATGCTCAAGTCCCTTATAGAAAGTGGCACAGTATTTGCGTATAACATTGCATATCCTCCTGAATACTTTAAATCATCTTTAGATTACTTATGATACCTAACAAAATGTAAATACTATGTAAATAGTTGCCAGCATGGGGTAAATGCAAGCTTTTCTTTTTGGAACTTTCTGGGTTCTTTTTCCCAAATATTTTCCATCTGCATTTGGTTGAATTCAAGGATGAAGAACCCATGGATAAAGAGGGCTGACTATTCCATTTAAAATCAAAGGTGCACTCTTAAGAAATAAAGCTTTATCAAAGCAGGCAACTGAAGAAATAACATAACCAAATATTAGCAACTGTTAATAATGAATATGTTGTTATTTTGTGGCAAAAATTAACTTATTGCTTTGTATGTATATTTCTTTTGGGTATTATCTGTCCCATCTGAAACTCAAAAATGTATCTTTCTCTTATTCATTTTCTTATAATAAAGAGAAAAATACCTCATGGGATAGGAAAAGAACATAAAAATTCTCATGCACTTCATTATTCAGTCTTGTCTTTTTAATGAAGAGGATTATTTTCTGCACTGGAATTACATAAACCTCTGAAGGAATAATAAACTTAATAATAGAACAATATTTCATTTGAATGGAAAGAAAAATAAACTAAACCACAAAACCAGAGAAAAACTTAAGTAAGCTCCATGAGACCAGAGACTTTCATATCTGTCCTTTTCACTAGAACAATACTTCCCCAACACCAGCTACCTGGTATGCAGTGGAGATCTCCTCTACCTGAACTACCTTCCTACTCCCATGGTCCCCACCCTGTGCTCCTCACTACAGAGGTTATCTAGATAACTCCAATCAGGTGTCAAGTTTTCTACAAAATTTTCTCTACCGATGCATTTATCACACTTTATCATTATCTTTGCACAACAAAATGTAGAGGTGTAATCGTGGGTTTTGGAATCAGATAATAAGTGTTTAAGCCCCAACTTAGTTTTAGTAACTACAAAAATGTGGGCAAGTTACTTAAGAAAACTGAGCCCTATTTTTCTCTATATTAAAAAAAAATAGAACCTCCAAAAGAGTGTGATTAGGAGGATTGTTAAGAAAATACAACTGGTGGCAAAATTGTTTTTCATTTTTGGAGGTTTATAGTTCTACGTTTCTCCTCTGATCACAATATTCAGATACTACCTATTTACCTCCTCCCAGTCAGAGAGGAAAGCCAACTACATTCCTCAGTAGACTGCATGTGGCAGGAGTATCACATGATGTGAGTATGACCTGTAAGGAAAGCATCGGTGAAAGAGAATTCTTCTGGGAGAAGAATAAGTGTAATTCTACATAAAGAATTATAATAACTATTTATTTGGAACCACAGAAAAAAAAGACACAAAAAAGGATCAAAATGTTCTTTTGGACTGAACCATTTTAATGAAAATGTCACTCATATGGAACCATTTGGTAACCAAAATATAGATTGCATTTAACATAGAAATACAAAATACAGCATCTTAAGTAAGGTAGAAGCTATTTCTCTTTCATTTTAAATAATTCTAGGAGTAGGAAATCCAGGAATGCTATCAATCTCCTCACAGTTGTCAGAGATCTTAGTTCTTCCAGTTCACTGCCCTGCAGTCCCTAGGTGAGGCACTTGTCCTCATTGTTCAAGAAATGGAAAAGAAAAGGTCACATCCTCTCTTTTAAAGAAATTTCTCAAGAGTGAAGAAACTTAATGCAAGTGTCAGTAACATATAAGAAGACTATTTTACAAAGGAGAAAACTGGACTCAGAGTTAATATGTAAATTCAATTTACCTTTCATTGGCAAGAACTTAATCATTGAAAACATCTAGCTACAAATGATGCATTATTGGTTCAAAAGAGTCAGGTTCTGCTAATAAGGAGATGGGGGAGAATAAATGTTAAGGGAGACGGATGGCAGTTTCTGCCACATATGTGTTAAGCATTTTTCTAAGTCCCCTAAAGTATACCGTTTATAAATATGGAAACCCAAGATGATGGGTCCTGGTATCAGTAACAGAAAGAATAAAAAATCAATGGAGAATAAAAGAGAGAATCAAAAGAGGAAAACAAAACATGTATTTTTTTTCCTGTGTCAATAACAACAAAGTAGCTATTCAATTACATCGAGTATAAAGGTCTACCTGTTAGAAATTAAAATGTAGGGCACTTTGCAGAAACCTAAGTTCCTAAAAGTCCTACTTATGAAATTATGAAAGGTGAACCATAGTCTAAAAGGTATGTTTTATGAATAAATTCATTTCTAAATATTATTTGAAGTTATTTTTCACAATTTTTCTGTAATGTATATAATTCACAAATTCTTGCTATAATATTTATGTTACATTGATTCAAAAAGAAATTTAAGGTGGTAATTTCTCTCATAAAAATATTATCATCTTCTCTCAGAACACTCATTAATGAAAAAATAAAATGTAGTACAACTGCCCTTTGTATGACTTAGAAAACAGGCCATTCAAACCAAAGCAACTGTTTCTGATTCCTAGTTTCAACAAAATAAAATTTATTTTCTAAAATAATTTACTTTCTAAAGTAAGAATTCCCTCCTGCCTACTTTGGCTATAACTTCGCCTTCTAGCTCCTCTCTTTCCTTATGATCATCTCCAAGAGCTCAACGTTTCTCTTCTTGGTTCATTTATCTCAGGATTCCCAGTTCACTGCTCTACTCAGTCTCAACCACATACGTTAGCTGCTGACTTACATGAGATAATGCTTAATGTGATCCTCAGTCATCTCTATGCCTACTAGTTTACATGTCTGGATTGAAGTCTTCCTTGATCTAAATTAATGCTAGTTCAGGAAATTTGCACAGATTTTCCAATACTGGTATCCCTATTCAAAGGCCTAGATCCCAAGAATAACAGTCAGCCTGGGACTAGGGAACAAAAGCAGCTCAGAGAAAGAGTAAGAAGTGGATCTCTATATTGGTTTAAAAAACAAAATTGAAGTTCACAGGCCAAGAAAAAATTCCCAAAAGTCACAAGATGTCATTTGCAGTCTCAATTTTATGTTTTTCGGCCATCCTGTGAATTTTTTATTCACATTTTTAAATAAATGTGATTAAATGCTAAATTAGGAAGTCACACCACTCAAGCAGAAAATAAGAATATGGTATTTGTTTCAAAAATCAGAAAAATATTCGGCTCAAGGTATAACCCAAAAGAAAATGCAGTTCTGATATACAGTTAAGTGACTGAAATAAAGTCTGATGATGATGATGACCCAGCAGCACAGAAGAAATGCTGTACCATTTTGCCAGTAAAACATAAAAGAAGGGTTTGTTACTAAATATCTCCTTGGAAGTAACTAATCTGCCCTTAAAATACTCTAAAGGAAATAAAAAGTCTATAGACCTACAATGTAAAAGAAAAAATTATAAATCCAGTCTATGAATACATAATCTTTCAAGGGATACAGTCAACTTTATGACAAAATATCTCTTTCTTGTCCAACTGAATGATCTTGGAGCATGTAGGTCTAGTTCTGTGTATACTCCATTATCCATCCAATATGAAATAGAAATATTTTTATAAACCCATACTTAAATCTTCTTAATAAGACTTACCATGTTCTTGTCTCATTGCAATGGTTTGCACCATTGCCTTTTTTTCCAATTTTCCTAACAAACTGAACTGAATAATTGTTAAATTCTTTTAATGAGTCCTAAGGCCTAGCTGGAGTCTGGGATATTAGTATAGGAATTCTTCACTGATGTTTTTCATGCTAACTTTCCTTCCTAAGTTTTTCTAATGAAATCTCCTTTCCTTGTGCATTACTGAGATTGATTTCAGTTGCATATAACAGAAGAAGAAACATATGTAGACTTAAATAATAAAGAAAATTATGGGCTTATATTACTGAAAATCAAAAGCAATAGTTCTCACACTGTCTGTATTTTAGAATCACCTGGGGAGGTTTTTAAAAATGTCTTTCCCCAGATCCCAATTCCAGTGCCTCCCTCCCCAGAGATGATGTTTTAAATGGTCTTGAGTACTCCAGATATGTATGTGTGTGTGTATATACACACACACACACACACACACACACACACACACGTATATTATATAATTATTTTATAGGTTCCCAGATAATTTCCAAAGTGTACACAGGGTTAAACAGCACCACTTTAGAATAAGACTGGGCTTCAGATGTGACTTAATCATGATTTCAACTCTATGTCTCTCTGATTCTTTAAGCCCTGTTCTCTTCCATGTGTCAATTCCTTTTACAGGCAGGCTTTCTTCATCAGAGGATAATGGCTGCAGCCTTATCTCCAACTGTTATACAATCCAGAAAAAGAGAAAGTTGTTTTTTTATCTTCAACCACAGAACACAGTCCTAGGCTAGTCTCTGGGCCAGCTTAGTTTCAATTCCCACCTGAACCAATTACTGTGGTAAAAGAGATAGAATCATAATTATCATGATTAACCTAAATCAAGTAACATAAAATGAATACAAAATTTTATGTCTGGAACCAATGAACACTATAACATTCTAACTGAAGCAAAAGTGTCAATTACCCCTTAAGAAGGCCTATGTATCTCAGGACACATATGGAAAACAAAACATAAAAGGCACGAGTAAACAAGTATTGAAAGTAAACAAGGAGAGACACTGCAGATGCTTGATTTGCAAAAAGCACTACATAACTAGTTAGGGATGATGGCAAACTTTTTTAAAAATCTGTGGTGGATGTGGCTCCAAATTAAAGCTACTAATCTGTTCTTAAATTACAACAGATGGTCACTAAATATAAATAAACCCATAGCTTTCTATTTATTCCTATGTGAATATTATTAACTTAATTGAGAGGTGAATTTTAGGGGACTTTAGCAATGCATTCCTCAGAACAAATGAAAGATTCTTGTATTTTATAGCCATTAAATAATGATAGTCAAAACGCTTTATATCATTTTGTGATATAGTCGTTTAAAAATTTTTTCTTATTAAAGTATAGTAGGTTTACAATGTTGTGTTAGTTTCTGGTGTACAGCATAGTGATGCAGTTATATATATATATATATTCCTTTCATATTCTTTTTCCTTATAAGCTATTACAAGGTATTGACTATAGTTTCTGGTGCTATACAGTAGGACTTTGTTGTTTATCTATTTTATATATTGTGATACAGTCTTGATTGAAAAAAACAAAATACCAAAAGAGGTATTTTATTATTACTACAATAAAGAAAAATTTACTGAAACATTAACAATTGCTACTTTTAGATGGTGGAACTATATAAACTTCTCTTGCTCTTTGTCCTTTAATATCCTCCAAAATTTCTTCAGTTATGTATTATTCCTATAAATAAAAAAAACTTAATAGACCAATAGCTGTCTCAATTACAAAATCGGTGGAAATATTAAGGTAAATAAAACAATGGATGACCAAAACAAGAAGTGTGACAAGGAAATAGCAACCATCAAAAAGAAAAACAAATAAAAAAAATAAGAAACCTACAGTTAAAAAATATAATTACTGAACTGAAAAATTCAATAGAGTTTTAAATATAGACTCAATCATGTGGAAGAAAGAATCAGTAAACTGAAGGACAGGACACTGAAATCTACCTAGTCAGAGAAGCAAAAAGAAAATAGAAAGAAAAAGAGTGAAGAAAACCTACAGGAATTATGGGACACATAAAAAAAATATATTCATATTGTGGGAATTCCAGAAATAAAGGCTGAAAAGTTCCCAAACCTGTGGAGAGAAAGGAACATCCAGATCCATGAGGTCACAAGTTCCTCAAATAGGTTAAACCCACATAGGGCTATACCAAGAAACATAATTTATAATTATCAAAAGTCAAAGACAAAAAAGAGAATTTTAAGAGTAGCAAGAGAAAAGAGAGAAATTACATGTAAGGTGACCCTGTAAAACGACTAATAGATTTCTCATAGGAACCTCTCATGTCAGGAGAGAACGGAATGACATATTCAAAATATTTAAAGATAAAAACTTTGAACCAAGAATTCTATACCTGATGAAGCTGTCCTTCAGAAATAAAGGAAGGATAAAGACTTTCCCTAACAAACAAAAGCTGAAGGAGCTCATAACCACCAGACTTGCCTTGTAAGAAATGCTAAAGGGTATTGCACAATACAGAGAATATAGTCAATATTTTGTAATAACTGTAAAAGGAAAGTAAGACTTAAAATTGCATAAAAACTTTAAAAAGAAAGTAAAGAAAAACATTCGAAAGAATATAGGGTGGCTACTGCTTGAGAATGAGGGAAGGGGACTGCTCTTTTATGAAAAGCCTTGAAATTCTGACTTCTTATCACTTTGAAAATAAATCTGTTTAATTTTAAAGGAGACAAAAAATGCTAAAGGGAGTTCTTTGGTGCAAGTAAAAGAATGATAATTAACATCATAAAAACACAAATAAGTAGTATAAATCTCACTGGTAACAGTAAATACATAGTCATAGGTAGATTCTGCAACAAGGTAATGAAGATGCATAAATTCACAGCTGTAGTTTAAATTTAAGTGGTAAAAACAACCATAAATACAACTATCTGTTAATAGTAACACAATATTAAAATGTGGGAGAAAAAGTAGAAGTGTAAAGTATATGAATTCCATTGAAGTTAACAGTTTAAAATAGGCTGATAGTTTAAAATATTTTATGTAAACCTAACGATAACTACAGGGGAAAATCTTGTAGTAATTACACAAAAGAACACAATCAAGAAGTCAAAGTATACTGATACCAGAAGACATCAAAACACAAAAAAAGACAGCAAGATAAGAAACGAGTAACAATGGATCTACAAAACCACCAGAAAACGTTAACAAAATGGCAATACTACTAAGTCCTTACCTATCAATAATTATTTTAATTGTAAATGGATTAAATTCTCCAATCAAAAGACTGAATGGATTAAAAAAGAAAAACAAGATCCAACAATATGCTGTCTACAAGAGACTCACTTTAGCCTTAAAGACACAGAAACTAACAGTGAAAGGACAGAAAAGGATATTTCAAGCAAATGGTAACCAGAAAGAAAGCAGGCATAGCTATACTTATATTAGACAAAATAGATTTTAAACTAAAAATGGTAAAAAGAGAGAAGGTCATTATATATAAAGATCAACACAGCAAGAAGATATAACAATTATAAATATTTATTCATCCAACATTGGAGTACCTAAATATATAAAGCAAAAACTAACAGCTAAAATAAGAATACAGTAAAATAATAATAGTTGGGACTTTAATACCATAATTTCAATAATGGATAGATCATCCAGACAGAGAAGCAACAATGGAACAGTTGATCTGAACAACACTACAGACCAAATGGATCTAATAGCCGTAGACAGAACATTCTCTCCAACAACAGAAGAATACACATTCTTCTCAAAAGCATATGAAACATTTTCTAGAATAGAGCATATGTTAGGCACAAAACAAATCTTAGCAAATTCAAGAAGACTAAAATCATACCAAGCATCTTCTCTGACCACAATGGCATGAAACTGGAAATCAATAATAAGAAGAAAACTGAAATTTTAATGAACACATGGAAATTAAACAATACTCTCCTGAACAATCAACAGATCAAAGAAATTAAAGGGGAAATTAAAAAATTTCTTGAGATCAATGAAATGTAAACACAACATACCAGCACTTCTAAAAGGAAAGTTTATAGGAATAAACTACATTAAGATTCCAAATAAACAACCTAACCCTACACTTAAAGGAACTAGAAAAATAAGAAAAAACTGAGCCCAAAGTTAGAAGAAAATAAATTACAAAGATTAGAGCAGAAATCAATGAACTAGACAACAAAAAATATATATAAAAGATTAACCAAACTAAAAGTTGATCCTTTGATATTTGGGATATACTTGCAGTAAGAATGTACTATTTTTTTTAATTTTATTTATTGTTAATGGTATCACTGGGGACTGAATCCAAGACCTCATGAATGCTAAGCATGCACTCTGCCACTGAGCTATACCTACTCCCCCAAATTTAGTTCTTTGAAAAGATAAAATTGACAAACCTTTACCTAGACTAACCAAGGAAAAAAAGGAGAAAAGGACTCCAATCAACAAAATTGTAAAAAGGAAACATTACAACTGATATCACAGAAATTCAAAGGATCATGAGAGGCCACTATAAACAACTGTACACCAACAAACTGCACAACCTAAGAGAAATGGGAAATTTTTAGAAACATACAACTTACCAAAACTGAATCAGTAAGAAATAAAAAATTTGAATAGGCTAATTACTAGTAAAGAGATTGAATCAGTAATTTTAAATATCCCAAAACAGAAAAGCCTAGGACCAAATGCCTTCACTAGTGAATTTTACCAAATATTTAAAGAAGAATGAACACCAGTCCTTCTCAAATTCTTCCAAAAACTGAAGAGGAGGGAATGTTCCCAAACTCATTTTACAAGGCCAGCATTATCCTGATACTAAAACCAGAAAAGGTCACTACCAGAGAAGAAACATACACAAATTAATCAATATGAAATATCACATTAATAGAATGAAAGAAAAGAAATCATATGATCATCTCAATAGATGCCAAAAAAGCATTTGACAAAATTCAACATACATTTATCCTATAAAAAGTCTTAACAAATTAGGCATAGAAGGAACATATTTCAATATAATAAAGATCATGTATGGCAAGTCCACAGCTAACACCATACTCAGTAGTGAAATGATGAAAGCTTTTTCTCTAAGATCGGGAACAAGACAAAGGTGCCCACTCTCACTACTTCTATTCAACATAGTAGAGGAAGTTCTAGCTAAAGCAATCAGGCAAAAATAAGAAATAAAAGTATCAGAATTGGAAAGGAAGGAGCAAAGTTGTCTCTATTTGCAAATGACATGATTTTTTATATAGAAAACTAAAGACTCAACCAAAAACTGTTAGAGATAATTTAAGTAAAGTTGCAAGCTATATTAACATACAAAAATCAGTGGTGTTTCTATACAGTAACAATAAAATATCTGAAAAGGAAATAAATAAATCAATACCATTTATAATAGCATCAAAAACAATAAATTAGAAATAAATTCAATTAAGAAGATGAAAGATCTCTATGCTGAAAACTACAAGGCATTGATGAAAGAAATTGAAGACACAACTAAATGGAAAGATATCTGTGTTCATGAATTAAAAGAATTAACATTGTTAAAATGTCAATATTATCAAAAGCCATCTATAGATTCAATGAAATCCTTGTCAAGATTCCAAAGGCAATTTTTACAGAAGTAGAAAAAACACTCCTAAAATTTATATGGAACCCTAAAAGACCCCGAATAGCCAAAGAAATCCTGAGAAAGAAGAACGAAGCAGAAGGTATCACACTTCTTGATTTCAAGCTTTACTATAAAGCAATAGCCATCAAAACAGTATGGTACTGGCATTAAAACAAATAGACCAACAGAACAGAATCATGAGCCTAGAAATAAACCCAAACATATAACGTAAACTAATATTTGACAAGGGAGCCAAGAGCCCTCAAGAGAGAGAAGACAGTCTTCAATAAATGGTACTGAGATAATTAGATATTCACATGTAAAAGAATTAAACTGGACTTATGTCTTACACTACTCACCAAAAAATTACACAAAATGGATTAAAGACTTAAACACAAGACATGAAACTCCCAGAAGAAAACAAAGGAACATGGGTCTTGATAATGATATTTTGGATATGACATCTAAAGCCCCAGCAACAAAAAAAAATAAATAAATAAACAAATGGGACAACATCAAACCAAAAAACTCCTGCACAGCAAAGGAAACTATCAACACAGTAAAAACTGAGGCAAGTGGAGGCTTCAGGTGTAGGCTTCCCTAACCAATCGGAGCAGCAGCTGTTCAAGCTCAGTGCACTGTGAACTCCTGTGATAATCAGCCTACAGTAGCTTTATTTTCTACATCCTCGCACCTAAGGAAGAAAGAAAATGGCTTGTGCTGAGTATTCTTCCCATGTGCCAAGTCTAGAGGAGCTTGTTGGAGTTCTGCAGAAGGGGCTGAAGGAGAACTTTGCTGATGTCCAGGTCTCTATAGCTGATTGCCCTGATTTGACTAAGGAGCCATTTACCTTTCCTGTAAAAGGCATCTGTGGGAAAACTAGAATTACAGACGTAGGAGGTGTGCCTTATTTACTGCCTCTAGTAAATAAAAAAAAAAAAAAAAAGGTTTATGATCTAAATAAGATCGCAAAAGAAGTCCAGTCTCCTGGGGCTTTTATTCTTGGTGCGGGAGCAGGCCCATTTCAGACTCTTGGATTCAATTCTGAGTTTATGCCAGTTATTCAAACAGAAAGTGAACACAAACCTCTTGTGAATGGAAGTCCCTTTGCTCATGTTAACCCTGCAGATGGAGGGTGCCTACTGGAGAAACATAGTGAGAAATATCATGACTTTGGGTTTGCACTACTGGCTAATCTATTTGCCAGTGAGGGCCAATCTGGAAAGGTCGTTGAGGTGCAGGACAAAAGAAGAACTGGAAAGCTTAACTTTGGGACTTGTATGAGACAGACTCTTGAAAAACATTATGGAGGTAAGCCCGTAGGGATGGGAGGTACTTTTGTAATTCAGAAGGGAAAAGTGAAGACTCACATTATGCCTGCAGAATTTTCTTCCTGCTCATTGAACTCTGATGAAGAGGTGAATAAATGGTTGCATTTTCATGAGATGAAGGCTCCTTTGGTTTGTCTGCCAGTTTCTGTCTCCAGAGACCCAGGGTTTGATTTGCAGTTGAAGCACACTCATTGTTTCAGTTATCATGGAGGAGGTGGACACTACCATTATGACACTACCCCAGATACAGTGGAATACCTTGAATACTTCTTACCTGCAGAGTTTCTCTATCACATTGAACAACCAGAATAGACCCATTCATTTGGGTGAGATTAAATTAACTGATACTCACTTAGAAAAACAATCAACTAAGGTTGACTAACTCATTAATTGATACTAATATAAAATCTAATAGAAATGATCTCACTGCTTAATCCCTATTTTTTTGGCCTTTGAAATGAAGGGTATATTGACATTGCGCTCTGTATTATTTCACAGATCTAACTGAAAGAGATCATTGGGAACAAAGATACATGATGGAGATGTTCATTTTTTTATTCTAAAGATCAGTGTTATGTTTTTACCTTAAATATAATAAACATTATCAAGAAATTTTAAAAAATCAAAGTAAAAAGACAAACTACAGGATGGGAAAAACTATTTGCAAACCATATATTTGATAACAGATTAATATGCAAAACATATAAAGAACTCATAAAGCTCAATAGCAAAAATACAAATAACCCACTTTAAAAAGTGGGCAAGGGACCTGAATTTCTCCAAAGATATACAAAAGGCAAACAGGTACAGATGCAAGACAGTGGACAGGGAGAGCCAGCTGTGAAAACTAAATAGGAGAGTTTCCGTTTCAGACAAAATGGAATAAGCACATGCGACCCTAATCCTGCAAATTAAAATTAAAACCCTAGATCAAATATAGCTATTAGAAACCCTGAAAAGTAGAGAAAATAAAGTGGACTAAGAACCTCAGGACTCAAAGGAAGACCTGGTAGTTAACCCCCTAAGTGTTTTTCTTTTTTTCCCTCCTATACATCCTAGCCTAGACACAGTGCAGCTCATACCCTGAAAATGCCAACTGACACATGAAGGAAAAACAAGGAAGGAAAAAAAAAAAAAAAAAAACCAGCCTCAAGAAAAGCCTGTTCTCTCTAACCAAAGAACCAGGAAGAAGTCCCTGTGGGACTTTTGACTATACTCATTCTACTTCAAAAGAATCTGCACCCTGCCTCTTCCCCATCTGATGTTGCAGGGAGACTGTCAGGCAGAGCCCTATGGAGCATCCATGCACTGCACAAAAGAAATGATACCTCTCCCATGCCCCACTTGGTGCTGTAGAAACTATAGGGCAGAGACAGGCTTCAAATTGGCCACTGGGTAACATACAAACAGGACAGAACAGAATCACACTACAAAGATTCTCCTCGAAAGGAAAAAAGAAAGCGTGCAGGGATAATGTGTACATTTGAAGGAATAATTACTAAAAATTCCTAAATCTGATCAAAGATAAAAACCAACAGATCCAAGAATGTCAAACAAGATAAACCCATGTAAATCTCTACCCAAACACACCATAATCAAATTGCTAAAAACCAAAGACAAAAAAAAGGAAATCTTGAAATAGATCAAAGGGAAATGATACATTATCATTGAGGGAACATCAATTCAAATAGGAACTGATTTTTCTCATCTGAAAGTTATCCATCTAGTTTCCTTTCTTTTCCTCAAAAATATAAAGTCTCTCCCTCCTCAGGGGTCTGATACTAAATGATCCTTCTGTCTGGTTCAAACTTCCTCGGCCTCTTCTCACCATCGGCTTCTTCTCATTCCTTAGATCCTAACTCAAACGTCATTTCATCAGAGAAACATTCTGGGAGATTTAACTCACACCCAATCTCCGTCACTCTTCTCTTTCACAGTACTCTATTCTGTTACTGACTCACAACATCAACAACAACAAAAAGATCACATCATATAACTTTTTTGACTTAAGGCCTTTATTACTTCTGCACTAAAGTATTACTTCCATGAGAGCTAAAATCTACATCTTGTCTTGTCCACCTCTGTGTTCATACCACCTAGAATTACTCATGATAGACCCTTAATAAGTATATATTGAATGTCTGAATTAATGAATAAGCAAATGAACTAGTGAACAAGTGTTTGAAATTAAACTAATTAGAAAGCAAAGAGGGTTAACACTGAGTAAAATTTAGTGTAAATTATAGGATAGTCCAACTCAGTTTTCAATATGCACTTATATTAACATTGTCTGAGAGCTTTAAAAAATATGGATACTTGGGCCCCACCTCACAACAGTTAATTTATAACATCTAGGGGTGGGGTCTTGGCATCAGCATTTGTTAATACTCTCTAGCTGATTCTAAGAAGCTTTTTAAGCCAGGGCCAAGAAACACTGGCCTAACCAGCTGGCATATAATTTTGGATCTACCAGCAAATAGAGAATCTAGTTGTAATAATAATCCAATAATACAATTCTGAAGAGGAAAGGGGCAACTTTATGATAAAGCTTGAAGTAATAATAGTTTCTAATAAATAACTCTTTGAACAAAATAAATTCACACTGGTATGTTTCTTCCAAGAATACTGACAACAGAACAGGTATTTTACAATGATGTTAAAAATAAGCTTCATCCTGAAGGGAATTTGTGCAATTTAGGCTTCAAGGAAAATCCAGATAGTCGTGATAGAAACAGGAACAAGAAACGAAAGAGGATAAACAGCTATCCCGGGAATATAACAAATGTGTCCTTTTTGTACATCTCTCTCAATCCACTAAATTAAGAATCAGCTCCAAGTTTACTTCCTTCAAAAACTTTCTCTGACTTATTTCCTCACTTGAGTTGTGTTTTAAGGTACTTTTATGCTATTTGTCTGGAATTAGAGGAAATAAAAAAGTTATAATAATTAACTGGGTTTGGGTAATTCAACCCAAGTACTAATTAGAAATCCAAGTGGAGATATCAGATAGGTAGTTGGACGTATGTCTGAGGTCAGGGGAAAGGATGGGATGTATACATAAATGATCTGTCTCCTTGAACTACAGAGCAACTTCTGCTCCTCAATGGTGTAATGACAGCAGTACAGCTTTAAAATCTCACTTAAGATTTCAGTTCAATGGTAACAGGTAACTCTAAGTGTTTATATTCCCAAAGGTCATTAATGGTGGGCCATACACCTACACATTACAGATTAAATACTAAAATCCATTTTCAATACATGGGTATCACTGTGTTTTTAAATGTAACAAACATCAGACAGAATCAGTGTGTTACAAATTTTAAAACTTCTAGTGCATATATAAACCCCAAATTTTTCTATACAATCTTATGCTAAATTTTAAATTTAAGTGTGAAGATATTAAATGTAATAAGCAAATTTAAATGAGCAAGTTGAAGACAAATTTTAACATTTACAATAATATATTTTCTAGGTTGCTTTGTGATTTTGAGTGTTTATTTTAATCAAAAGTAACATAAAATTATAATTGCAAATCAATTCTAAGAATGTTCAAGCTTATATCAAAACTGTACTTTTAGAACAGATACTAAAAATAAAATTTTCAAAATTTCTAAGTTATAAGATCTAGATCTAAACATGCAAAATAACTAATTCTTTGAAATGATTTACCTGAACTGGATAATTAAATAATACTTGAATACCAACAAACAAGAAAACCTCCATCTACAGAGCTGTTTTCAGAGTAATCTTTATCTGAGAGAAAATTCTTATCAAGTTAAGTTGATGCTCATCATATATTTCTAGAAATTACTTTTAAGGTAAACACAACTAATCTGAGGATTCTCTGAAGCTCAGTTAGAAGCACTGTAATGGTGGCTCACCACCATATAAAAAAGAATTAGCACATTGAACTAGCAAGAAAGTATAGATGAGATGGGATAAGTGACCAGGAAAATAAAGTGCTAGGTCAGGGAAGGATTTTGGAAATAGGGGAACAAATTGAGAAAATCTGAACACATATATAACACTGGCAAACAATTTTAATGACTTTTATATTTTTTTTCATTTTTATCTTACCTGGCTAAGAAAAACTCAAAACATAACAGTGAAAAATTAAAACAATATACATGGTAGCATTTTATATAAATACAATAAATTTAATATTTAAAAAGTATATTCATATTCATGTAAAGATACATCTTACAAGCTGTATTGATACAGAGGCTAGAAATACTCTAGCCTCAAGCAGCCTTGGGCCTCAGAAATTCTAGGCACAAAAACACTAAAACAGACTATGAAAGGTATAATGTGAAAGATACACCCAGTCTCTAAACTTTTATGTAAACAATGTCAAGTGTTTCTTTTAGACTATATATCAGTTTGTCAAAGATTCCATCTCTTTTTTAGACTAATTAAATATTTCAAAATTATGTACATCTATTCTTCCTTTGAGGCAGGTACTGCTCAGAGGAAAAGAGCAGACTTCAATTTGTATTTTCTTTTTTGGTTAGTTTTTTTTTTTAATTGATTTTAAAAAGTTTAATTGATTTATATTCTTTCTTAAATGTAAAAGTATATGCTGAGAACCAACTGTGTACTTAGCATTGATACCAAACCATGAAGGGCAACAATGAAGATAGAATTTTCAACTTTAGGGTATAAACCATCTCTCTAAGGCTAAGATATGCATATATAAAGACATTAAAAACCAACCATACAGCAATGTTCTTAAATAAATGTCCAACAGAGTGATTCAAAGTGAAATAAAGATGTTTTAAAAGATATTCTTGAGTAATGATATTCCAAAAGACTGAGGAAAAATACTCAACTCTTATTTAATGCCCACCTTTTCTGTGAAAAACTAACTTTGCTACTGAAAATTAAAATCCATATATTGATTCATAAAAATAGATTCTGAAAACTTAAAAATAATTGTTGGCGATAATCAGGATGTTCAAAATAAAGTCTGCAGCTCCTAATGTGTTCTATCTCATGAGATTAGAGAGCCAGCAGGTGAAATAGTATGCATTGTTAGGAATATTTTTATGCATTAAGGAAAGGTCTACAGATATCACAAAGTGATGGGTCATTCCTTTCACATACACACAAAAAAATTGATCATATGCTCTATTTCCATAATGGAAGCAAGCCTGAAATCACTAACAAAGAGTTAGAAAAAAAGCCAACTCCGTGGAAATTAAACAATACTTTTCTAAATAGGCCAAAATGTGAGTTAAAGAATGTTTTAACTAAGTGAAAACAAACAAACAAAAAAACATAAAATGTGTAGAACAAAGCAGTGTATAAAGGAAATGTATTGCCTTAAAAATACATATACTCAAAAAAGAAGGAAAGCTGAAAATTATTGATTTAGATTCCATTTCAAAAACCAGAAAAAGAACAAATCAAACTTAAGGGGAAGTGCAAAGGAAGAAATTATAATCAATGAAATAGAAAATAAACACATAATAGAAAAAAAATCAAAAAAGTCAAAGGTTTCCTTTTTTAAAAAAGATAAATATTGATAAACACCTAGTAAGACTGATTACAGAAAAAAAGGAAGGAAAGAAGAGAAGGAAACAAATTACCAATATCAGGGGGTAATAAAAGGGCATCGCTATAGAGCTTAGAAACCAAAAAAAAAATAAAAAGGAAATACAATTAACTTTAAGAAAATCTACTTGACAATTTGCAAGAAATGGATATATTTCTCACAAAGTTGAATTAATAAAAGTAGAAAAAAGAAATACAAAATATAAATGGTCCAATATCTACTAAGGTATTTAAAATGCAGGTTTTATTATTATTTAAGTATGCGAAGCCAACAGGTCAGTAGATGACCGCCACTGAAAAGAGAGTTTGTTATACTCACCCGTCCTAAAAGGAGGAAGCATGCCACGGCATCGGAAGCCACACCGGGAAGCAACCGGCTGGTCAGGACGCAGAAGTGAGGCAAAAACACGGGTGAGAGCCTTTACTGTGGTTTCCACAGGAAGGAACAGGTGAGGCAGGGCATACAGGCTTAAAATTGGCTAGTTTGAAAAACTTCAGCAGGGTCCTGGGCTAGGGGGCTAACCTTAGCTGCCTGGTACCTGACCTGGGGTGATCAGAGCAGAAGAACGGTGGCTCCAAGTGAGAGTGTCCCAGAGAAGAGGTGGTTGGTGGTGTGAGCTCTGGATTGGCTTATCTGCATAGAAAAGGCACGTTGGCAAAAGAGCGATTGGCTATTTCTATTAACTGGCTAAGCCTGAAAGGGGCGGTCTATCCAGAGTCAACAAGGTCCAATACCAAGCCTCAGAAACAAGTGAAGAATACGTGAGGGAATTGAATCTTCTTAAAAAATCTTCCCACAAACAACAGGTCCAGAAGGCTTCAAACAGTGAATTCTTACAAACATTTCAAAAGAATACCTCAATCTTGAAAAAAAAAATTATTTGAAGGAACTGGGGAATTAAGAACCCTTACTCTGTCATTAGCCTTAAGTGAGTACGCCGTCGGGCCAAGGCCGAAGTTCACAACAGCTCGCACCTGGTAAGAGATAAATGTACGCATGCGCCAGGAGCATGAGTCAGCATTATGAACAATACGCATGCGCCAGTAGTGTGACTCAGCACTATGAACACTACGCATGCGCCACTAGCATTATAAAAGGACAAGTGCCTACACCTGAATGCCGCCAGCTACGTGGGCCACCTGTTTATACTACAATAAAGTGCTGTTTTGCTCCATGTTGGCTCCTTGCGCCTTTTTCCAGTTAGGCAGCTCACCTCCTCAGATCCCTCTCCAGCCTCCCGCAGCTGACACTTACTTTTAAGAACCCATTATAACATTGACTGCAAAACCTAAAAAGGTCATGACAAGAATGGACCTCATTTGTCTTCCCTGCCAATAATTCTTTTGCCAACACTGCCTTCCTTGGACTTACAGAATGGCTTATTTACTGTTACAGTATTCTAGGCAACATTATTTCTGGTCAAGGAACTCATTTAATAGCTAAAGAAATGTAGCAATGAGCTTCTGCTCATAGAATGCATGAGGTCTAATAGACTCTCACCACTTAAAAGCAGCTGACCTAAATGAACAACAGAAGGGCCTCCTGAAAACTCAATTATGGTGCCAATTGAGAGACAAGACCTTGAGAGGAGAGTGTCCAAGCACACATGTGGCAATACCTCTTCTCATTATTTTACCTAACAACACACTCAACAAAGTTTTTGCCTCTTATCTGCATAACTTTGAGCTCTATTTATTTATAAGACTTGATTCCCAAAGCAGGAAAGCTTCCACTTAGAGACATGACTCTGGTTCTGCAGAATTGAAAGTTAAGATGGGCAACTAGCACTTTGGGGTCCCTATGCCACTGAAACAAAGTAGAGCTTACTCTATTGACTGGGTGATTTGTCACAATTAACAAGTAGAATCTGAGATGCTGCTACACAGAGAGGACAGGAAGAACTCAGAATATTCTCTGAGATTCCTCTTAATACTTCTACCTCCAATATTAAGAATTGATGGAAAATTGTTATCAATCGGGAAAAAAAAAAAAAGGATCACTAAGGATTTGTATCCTTCAAAAGTGAAGGCTTGGTCATCTATCAGACAACAAACCCTGAACAGCTGACATTCTTATTGTGGGCCAAGGGAACAATGAGAGGGTGATAGCAGAAAGAAGTCAGAAATATCATCTGCAGCCTTGAACCAGTTAAGAATAAGGATTGTCAGTCATTCATATAAATTTCCTTGTATGTGCATGTGCGTGTGTGTGTGTGTTGTTTTCATTTTCCCTCTCCACCTCCTTTTCATTTTCTAAAAGGCTTATTAAAATTAAAAAGTATGATTTAGCATTTAGGTAACAATTATACCTTAACAATTACAACAGTATTTAGATAACAAAGTATTTAGATGGGCTATGACTAAATTTGCCCAGAGATGAAGACAATCACTGCTGTAAACTTGTGTCACCTCATTTTGCACAATGAGAAAATTTTTGTTACACAAAAGACAGTTGTACTGTTTTAGGAAGAAACACAGAGTTGTTTGGAATATCATATGTAATTTCAAATATGAGTAGAAAGATGAATATGGATGCTAAGTAGTCAAATGTTGAAATGTACCAGATTTGTTCCAGCTCCAATCCTGGAAACCTGCAAAACCTACCAATAGGTGGTGCTTGCAGAGGGTCTTTACAAGGCTGGTAAATGAAGGAGTTTCTTCCACTGGGTCTGCTTCATTCCAGAAGCAGCAGTTCCTTCCCATAGTAGCAACTAAATCTAGTTGCAAGTTTTCCAACATGCTTCTACTTTAGTTTTTTCTTGCATTACTCTACCCTTTCAGACTTTATAATATGAGTACTTCTTTCCATTATCTCTCTTCTTTATATTCCTCCTCACATCTCTGGCCTTTTTCCTTTCCCCTCTTTTTCTCTCTATTTTTCTAGCAATGTCATTTTAACTTATAGGAACCTGTTTCAGTTTTCTATATTTGTTCCCTATGTACTTGTGATGATGATACTAAGATAATGTTACTTAGTAGCTACATTTTAAATTTATGTGATGGAAAAATGCCCTTTCCCTTAGAAATCCGTAATAATACAATGGAACTATTGTTTGCCCCCAGAGATGCCAACAGAAAGACTATTAATACATACTTTTGTATATAATGATGACCAGACACTCAAGAGTTTAATATTCTGAATTGGTCAAAAGATGACTATGATGCCCATGTCAGTGGGATCAGATTTCTATAATTAAAGTCAGAGTTGCAGTCTATAGCTTTCTTCATCAGTGGAGGTAATTTTAAAAAAAGATGAATTCTTAAACATTTAAATATACTAAAACAAGGTTTACTTCTCATGAATATGTGCATTCTAAGTAAGATAATTAGACATTTGAAGTCAATTTCTAAATGTCATGTTTCATTAGTCATGAATTTATTATATAGAGGTTTCAATAGTATTAATGCCTTCATTACACTATGTGCTGGGTTGCATATATATAGTCATGTTGGCATCAAAGACTTAAATGATGGAGTTAAGGTCATGACTAATCTCCATACCACTTTTAACATATTTTTCTCTTTCAATTCTCATATAAGCTACCAAACAGTGACTGGTTGATATAAAATGTAGGAATCAGTTGGAATGGATGCCACAAACAGTCTAAATCTCAGAGATTATGCAGAGTATGAGTCATTCTGCTGATGTTTATTTTAAATGAACGTGGTGTCTTCAAAGTTAGGACAGATTTCATTCTCAAAACATGTGAAAGTGCACAAATTTTTATCAGCCAAAGAATAAAGATAAAATCATTTGTTCATGAAGTGATTATTTACTTCTGAGATTTCTGTAGGACAAGTAAAAATAATAAAAAACTAGGGAACTGCCTTCTCACAATCTGTGTAGTAGTGACAGGCAATTGTACCCAATCAAAAGGCAGGCTACTAGAATCCAATTTATCAGTGTCTCTTGCTCAGCAGTTGCCTTCACTGCTCTTTCTGTGCTTTGATGAAGTGGCATCCAGTGGCACTTCTTCTTGCTGTTTATCAAATGCATTTTCTGATCTCAGGAAATTAGACAATTAAATGAAAAACTTATATAGAGACATTAAAATGTAATGGAAGGACAGGAAGGATCTAAGTGCACTGTGACCAACTCACTCTTCAGTGTATCAGAAATCATTTGCCTAAAATCCTTTACTTGCATTGATGGGCCTGCAGTAAGAAAATTCACTTTAATGTGCCCTCCTCCATCAATGGTTAGGTGACTGACAGAAGATACCAACAAGCAAACTGACTAAACAATACAATGAACTCTAAAAACTACCTAAAAGTCTAAGAACTTTCTATGACTGTCCCAGCAAGATGTTACAAGAAAAGAAAGATTGATTGAGGGTAACAGAGTATAGTTTTTAGTCAGAAGAACTTTGATTCTTATGAAATAGTTCAGCTGAAATCCATTTCTAATATAGTTTTACTATCTCCTGGATCCCAAGGGTCTGTGTTCCAGGCCCAAGGGATCTTCTTCTGAGCTCCTGAGACACTAGCACTGGCTAAGCTGTGCTACCTCTTCAGAAGTATAAATCCCATTAACAAAAGGTCTCTCCAAGCTTCCAAGTAATAATAATTCCAACCTATTCCCTTTTTCCCCCAAGGTCTAAGGATGGTAGCATTGCTTGTTACTACTACTGTGATACTTCAGCGTTCTCTCTTTGCCTTTTTGAGTTCTCCAATATCCACAATTCCTTGTATTTATTTCAAAATAACTAGTGTGGTTCTGTCTCCTGACTAGACCCTGATTGACATTGGCCCTCTTTGCCTGAATAGAGCACAAAAACTCTTCTGTCTGCAGGAGCTACGCTGTATGAGGAAAGGAAGGTATTACTCTAGCACCCTCCCAGGCTTTCAGATATGAGTGCAAATCACACTTCATCATCTCTGGGATTTCTCAGCCTGAGTCCCCACATATTTCCAACACTACTACTCAACCCCCAATCTTACCAGAGTTCACCTGCAATGTGGGCGAGCATGGAACAGGCCTCAAACTCAAATCTCAACTCCCTTGCTCTGCTGCCTTTCTCTGTCCTTTTCTTCTAGTCTAGGAAGGGCTTTCTCATTCAGTGTAGCAGGAAAATTCCATTATCCTGCCATTTTCCTATTCTCTTTTCCTATAGTAATACCCTTATATTTCTCCCATCCCCATGAGAAGAACATGCCCCAAGTATCCAACTGGTCCCAAGAGTCACATCTGTCAAGTGGTAGCATGAAGCATGGTTTCCCCAGCAAAATTGCAGCTTGAAGCAAGCTTCCATAGCAGACCTGCAAACTTGCAAGTAAGTAATAAATGCTTTTTAGTATATGCCACTAAGATTTTGAGTTTATTATTCAGAAATAGCTAACTAATACAAAACTTGAACTTCTTAGCCTACCTCTAGTTCTAGAATATTCAAAGGAAAGTGAAAATTAGAAGACACTTTTCATTATTTTTAAAGCTCCATTATAGAGCCACAGCCCCCACAACTATGGTCTCTGAAATAAGCTTCAAGAAATGTTTCCAAAGTCAAATATTGAACATTTTTCTGTCTCTTTTCATCCTGACCTAGCAACACCATGCGAGACGGAGGGTGCCTCTGGGTGAAGAGGGTGAATATCACTTACAAGTAAGTGTAAAAATCAAAGACATTACCATATTTTTATACCTGCTCCTTATTAATATTATGGAATGATGAAAAGAGACCATAGGTTTTGAAATGAGATTGACTTAGCTTTGAGCCATAACCTGCCATTCACAATTTTTATAGCTAAATAACTTATAGCTTACTATGGGTAACACAATGAAATAAGTGTTGTAAGCAATAATACACTTAGTTCTTACCATGGCCCTATCAGGTTATCCCTACTTAATTTATTATTCCTATTTAACATTTGAAGAAACAGAGATGTTGCCTATGCTAATGTGTCTAGAAGGTGGAGCAGAGACTACAAAAGCATTTCTCTGATGCCAAAGCTTTTGCTCTTAAATTTTTACCTATTCTGCAGTGATATTCAAAATATTTAACAAGTCAAATGAATATAAATAAATATATAAATCATAATTTATTTTTTAAAAATCCCTTCTCAACTCTAAATATTATAAAAACTATTCATCAAGTGATAAGAGTTGTGGTGCAATTGTTTATCAAATAATTCTAATACATTTCAAGTCATTTGTTAATTTTTATAAAACATTGGTGTAATTTGGGGGATATTTTTTAATACCGGTTGTCATTCGCTAAATGATGCCCCTTTCTGAGCCATGATTCAATCTAAGCAAGCATACCAAATTCTTTCAATGACTTTCCCACTAAATTTATAGCCATTAGTTTATTTTTGGCCTCTAAATAACTGGAGGAAAGTTATTAACTTCAGTATTGTTCATGGGTTCATGATGCTGAATCCTCCATCAGTTTCTGTTAAGCAAGTTACATTTCCAAAAAAAAAAAAAAAGATGTATCCCTTATAATAATGTCTGAGATCCTTACAGTCATATCTCTTTGTTCTAGATCACAAAAATCATTTATTATACTATCATATTTATTTCAGTTGAGCTAATTCTTAAAGCCAGAGAAAAGCAGTGCAAAAAAGACCCTTAAAAGAGTAGATTCTATTGATGGACTCCCTTGGTTTGAATTCTAACTGCCATTTAAAAACTTTAAACTCTGTGCCTCAGTTTCCTCATTTTTAAAGATGATCATAATTACAGTACTCAAATGAATTAATATACATGTGGAATTGTGCATGGCATAGAACAAGCACTATCTGAGCATTAGTTCTTATTATTAATAAAATTAATGTCATTAATATCTGTGACAGACAGGCATTTTGTGTTTTTTAACAATTCACCTCACTGAATGAAGGTGAAATGTAACAGTATCTCAGGGGTGATTCCCTTAACATACATTCACAACTAGGAAGTTCAACACCAGCCATCTTCCTTTAAAGCATTTGGTGTGTAAGGAAAGATTTGCTTGCATTTCACTCTTAACCTGCCTAGGTTACCCTCTGAAGTCTTAACTGTATTAAGAATCTTCTTTGAGACTACCCACTGTGAGAGTCTTAGGCTTTGTCTCATTCTCTGGAGGCCTTTGAGACTATGAAAATTAAAACTCAAAGTCACCTGGTTGGCAGGCAAATGTCCTCAGGGTGAAAGTTGGCTTCAGTGCTCTACTTGCCATTCTAGGTCCCTCCTTAATTCAGCCTTTAGCCCGAGTACTCCTTTTTTCTTTCTAATTCTTGGAAGCATTCATATATGTGTTTTGTTTCTATTTTGTCTAGAAATTTGGTTGTTTGCAGAGAATGGGTCAGTCCATGTACCAGTATGTGATAATACCACTTCAAATGCATAAATATCAAAAATAAAAATCCAATCATATGCAAGAGTCTAAAATAAACAGTAAAATTGTCCTCGATCTCTCCCTGGTTCCATTCCCAGAAATAATTCATTTTAATAGTAACTGGGTTTTTTAGTTTGTTTGTTTTTTTGTTTGGTACCTACTATTATTACAAGCTTAGTATAAGGACCTATACTGTAATTTGTCAATTTTTTGACAACATCTGATAACTCTGCACTAGGAAATAAGAAATCTAGCATATTTTACTGCCTCCCACCTTTCACCTCTTGATTTTATTATTTTATTAATGACATTAAGGTTTCTAGTATTTATATTTTTATACTATAATTAAGTCCTCTGCAATGTGTACAGATTGCTTTCAAATCAATCATTATTAAAACAGAATTTAGAATATCATAATTATTCCCTATTGAACCAATTAGTGTAGCCAAACACAGAGACTTAAATAAAGCTCTGTCATCACCAAACCTGATTCTTGAAAAATGTCTCAAGCATGAACTAAAAATCCCTTCTTTGTTACTTTGTACTCACTTTTCTCTACTTCATCCAGAAATGCTCAGTTTCTATTCTTCTCCAAGTTTATATCACCCTCTCGTTTGCTTTTTTTATTTTGCTGGAGCATCTTCACATATGGGGTGTAAATTTCCAAGCTCTTGTGTGTCAAAAAATTATTTTCTTGATTCATTTAACTGAAAATTTGAGTAGAGGCAGAATTCTATATCTAAAATTATTTCCCCTTAGAAATTTTTGAAAATGCTTTTCCATCATTTCCTCGCTCTGAATTGTTGTTAATGCTGCTGAGAAAGTGTTGATGTGATTATGTTTCTCATCCCATTGTAGGTGACCCTGTTACTTTTCTCTGTGGAAGCTTCAAGGGCATTTGCTTTATTTCCAGCCTTCTGAAAATGCAAAAGAAGGTAAAAAGAATGTATGTCTTTTAAAGTTTACCCTACGAGGCATTTTGTTGAGATCTTCTAATTGAAGACATGTCTTTATTCTGCTCAAGACAACTTACTGCTTTTTACATCAACGACTCCCAACTACTGTCTCAGCGTTCTGCTTCTGGAATGCCTAAAAAACAGGTGTTTGGCTGCGTCTAGCCTCCATTTATCATATTTTCAATCTCTCTGTCTTCTTATATTCAATTAATGCTTATGTTGTAGTTTAAAAAAATAATTATTTCATTGGGACCTTGTAAAAGGAAGGGAGATGTATATGCTCTCTCACGTGAAACCAATGTCCGGGTTTTTAAATATTTTTATGTAAAACTTATATGTAACATGTTGAAAATTAAACTATATGCCAACCTTCAAGACTGCAATATATCGATAAATATAAAATTTAAAATATGTAGGAGGTAAATTTTCTAATACTTTGATTTGACATAAAAATTATAAAATTAATTCCATTATTTCATAAGTTTGAGATCAATATTGATCCAAGATCAGTAATTTGAATTTTTCATTAGACATATATAAGACACTTACATGTTTGAAGGGTATTTTTGTTTGTGAAAGGGATTCAAAAACCAAAGTATTCTATGGAACTAAACTATTTTACTTCTTGCATAAGCAGAGTCCCACTCAATACTTTTTTTTAATGTTTGAAGGTGTTTTTTTAGTTTTTTGAAGGGGGAAGGGGTCATGATTAGGTTTATCTGTTTAATTTTTTTTAATGGAGGTACTGGGTATTGAACCCAGGACCTCATGTAAGCTAAGCACACACTCTTATCACTTGAGCTATACCCTCCTCCCAACCCAATACTTTTAAATGCAAGTGTTTCATACTGAAAAAAAAGACAGTACTAAAAAGGAGTTTCCAGATGCAGTGAAGACAAAGATAAAAGAGGAAAATGTAACTTAGATGAAAGTAATTGGTAGAGCAACTCATCTTCCTTTAGAGCAGATCTCCATCATCTTTTTTCACTACAAACATGAAGTATAATATATACATACGCATTGTTATGGGAACCATCAGAGATCTGCATTGTCTTTTCCTAGTAGCTACAATATACTGACAGAAATAACTATGAATCCATTCTGAATATCTCTAAGCTAAAAAGCTTTATATTGGTAATAAGTTACTTAAGACATACTTCACAGTGGATCCAAAGGTGCATACAAGTATGACTCACTTGAGAAACATAACACAACCCTAAAATTCCTCAAGATGAGAAATAATCTATTAAAACAATACACTTATTTAACAATTATGAGAGTCTCTTAAATGTCAAGACACTGCTAGATGATTTTAAACTGTCTTTTGAACTTTAAGTTACAAAAAATCTCACAGACCATGATGCTAACTTTGATGCCATCTCTCAGATTCAGTCAACTGATGTCTCAGAAAAAAGTAAGTCCATTCCTGAATGGCTCTTACTAAATTAATCTAGTTCCTATGATTTCCTAGATATTCACAGCTATATTAACTTAACTAGCATTGCATTTATACTTCCTTTAAATTAGTTCATTCTAATCTTGTACCAGTTACTTCACCATTAAAAACATTATAAATGAACTCCTGGCATTGTGCAACTAGTAGAATTTCATTTCAGCAAGCAATGCTACTTCTCCAGTTGACTGGCTACATTTCAAAACCTGGTTGATGATCCTGTTTTGTTAATTTGTTACTAATAATATCTTACAATGACAGTCCAATTTCTATAAAAATTTATTTTAACAATACTTATACACACAAGTCTAAATTTTTTAATTTTAAATTTCACTTTGATCTTTTAAGTAAACTTAATCTGAACCAAATAGTTAAGTACACATTTTTAAATTTCAGCTGCTTTACTTACTTTAATTTATTCAATATTAGCTATTTATAAAAGTGGAAATTTATGGAAAAAATGGAAAAATTTATATCAACACAGTTAAAATACAGATTAACAGAGTAAAAAATGTCACTGAAGCATCTTAAGTTTCAAGATAGATTCAAATTGAAAAGGGAAAAAGTTTGCACTTATGAGTAAACTGAGTTGAACCTAAAGTAAACCTACTTTATATACAACACAAGTCAATTTTTCTATATGTCCTAAGAATGAATGCTCTCTGACCCTCTAGGAGATGTCTATGTAATGTTTTCCTACAGAGCAATGTTATACTTCTGTTTAGCTTCAAGAATTTCATTGAACTTCAAAAATATGGAAGTATACTACATGAAGATGTTAGAGCAGGCTACCGGGTACCTCTCTCAGGTCCTAATGTAATGTTTTTGTTATGCAATCTCTTCTATGATTCCTAGATTATAAAAACATTTAGTTATAGAGGAGCCTTCTTACCATATCTGATGGTTTAGTAGTTCTTTCTGTTCTTGATAAGAAAGCAGCATATTGGTTAGTCAAGTTAGATAGTTCATCAGAAGTTCCACTGACCTGTGAATTCCAAAAAACATGTTGAAAGAAGGAGTAAAAGGTATATATCATTTATTTTTATCAATACAAGGTGCACTATAAATAAGTCTGCAATGAACCTCATTAGCATTGCTCTGTCGTTAAACAGAGAGACATATATTCATTTTTAAAAATTTAATGATTCATAATAAAAGACTTTAAGTCAACAAGATATTAAAATGGAAAAAGGGTTGATTATATGAACCTCTAGGAAAGTAAATAGATCTGCATACATTATCTAAATATATTGGGGGCAAGTTATTAGCTATACTGTAATGTCAAATTCTGACAACAATTCCTGTTCAGTTTCCTAACTACTAGGTTGTAATCTCAATAATATGTATTTGGTCAATTACATAGTATTATTTGTCAATACTTACTTATAAATACATGAAATAGAAATATATGCACAATAACTATTTAAATTGATTAGGTGGCAATCCTGGGTTAATAAATACTCTTCCTACGTAAAATGATCCAAACTCTCTTACATATCATAATTTGTTATACGTACTGAAGATATAAACAAATAGACTAGAGAATGCTGGTAATCTAAAAATTTAATTAGCAATTAGTTAATCCTTGTGATATTATACTCCTTCTGATTTATTATACAATTTAGCCATTTGTATTCATTTAATAATTTAAACCATAGAACCAGCAGTACCATTCTTTATATATACAAAAGGGATGATAATTTATTTTCCCACTTTATATACTTCACTGTTTTTATTTCAGAATTTGATTTTCATATTTAATACTTCAGAATTTAACACCTGGTAGGATATTTAGGTATTTCTTTGTTAATTTTTTGAGGAACACTAATCTACTAAAAAATCCATCTCTCACATACTGTATCTTTGAAAGTATGTGCTTTGCTACCCTAAATGCTGAAGTTGGTGCTTCTCCACTCTTTTCTTCATGATATTATTCATACCTAGTCACTCAAAAGAAAATAGATTCTACCACTTTCAAAAACAGAAAAATCACAGTTCACATTTTGTAAAATGTGGAATCTTCCGAATATCTATGCCAGCATTATTATTTCATGTGATTTTTGTATTTATTGAAGCTGAAAAATAATTTGTCTTCATGAAAACTTTATTATTATCATATGCGGTATTAGAAATTATGAAATAAAGACATTCAAAAGCATTTTTGTCATTTTTACTGTGTAGGGGTAGAAGTTAACAAGTTCAAGGAATGAACTGCTCATTGGATGACTCTAGCTTTAGAGGGAATGAGTAGTTTACAGAAGACCACATTCTTACCAAATAAATCCATTCAAAATATAACAAAATCCAGATTTTTTATTTGTTATAAATGACTTATTTGTTAAAATCCAGGTTATAATATAACAAAATTCTATTTTTAAAGGCTTCATAGAGTTGTGGATGCTTCCAGCTCTATGAGCTGTCAGCATAGACAAGAAGGACTAAGATTCTGAACACGATAGAACATCTGAAAGGTTAGTTATCCATTTGCAGGTGCTTTTTTCCTGGGATATTTGCTGATGACAGGCAACAGAGAAAGAATCTGGGTTTAGGTCTGGCAGAGGGCTGTTTTTAAGGAACTGGAAAATAAGCTTATTGTGGTCTTGTTAGGCCACATGACAAAACTGCAGATTTGAGAAGCCTCAAAACATATGGTCTATTTCTGCATTAAGATGTCTGCAAGGGGATTAGGAGTAGGGTGATGCCAAAATTCTAAGCTAAAACTCTAAAACACAGAGTCATTAAAGATCAGAGTTCAGAACATGGTGGTGGGGGTGTTTAACAAAACATTTCAGGATCACAGTTGAAATCCTCAGAGGACTAACCTTTACAAAATGAACAAATCAGAGGTAAACTAAGCCCTAGAAAAATTGTAATCACCACAATCCATGATTAGGCTAAGGTAATCTCTTTTGACTTCTATCTGCTTTGCAAAGAAAAGTATGAAGTCTCTCTAGTAGAAGATAATGCCATTTAGAGTCTCTATATTATACACAATATCTAGTATTCTATTAAAAATTATGACTGAAGCATTGTGCTGTACACCAGAAACTGACATGACATTGTAAACTGACTATATGTCAATAAAAACATATATGAAAAATTATGGGACATGCCAAAAGATAGATATGAGTGATCAAAAACCAAGAGAAAAAATAATAGAAAATAACAACTGACCCACAGGTGATCCAGATACTGGAGCTAGCAGACAGAACTTTAACTGTGATAAATGTGTTCAAGAAAACACAGGAAAAATTTGAAAAAACAAACAAAAACCTGAAACCATAGAGAATTCCTCCTAAGAAGTTAAATCATAAGAAAGAATTAAATAGGCATTCTAGAACTAAAAAATAGAATATCTGAAATTAAAAACTGAATAGATCAACTTAATAGCATTTGAAACAGCTGCAATAAAAATTCAGTGAACTGAAAGATAGCCCTGTAGGAAATATTAAAATTGAAGCATAAAGAGGAAAAAGGAGACATAATACAGAGTGCTTATAATATGTGCTTGGATCATGGTAAATAAGTGTAACGTATATATTTATTATTGTTCCAGAAAGACAGGCAGGGAAGAATGTGACAGAAGAAATATATGAAGATATAATAGTCAAGAATTATTTAAAATTGATGAAAGACATCAACCCAGAGATTCAAAGGCTCACAAACCTCAAGCAATATAAAGAAAACCATACTCTTGATACATAAAAGACAAAGATCAAAAATAATAATAATAATAATAGTAATAACTTTTAAAAGGGAAACTTTCAATAATTTCAATAACTGCTTTCAAAAGGGAAAGTTAGCATTATTGGGAAAGTGGTTAAAATAATCCTGTTATTTGGACTGCAAAAAGGATGCAAAAAAAAGGATGCATATTGTAATTATTATAGCAACCAATAAAAGAAGAGTAAAACAATGCATAACTGAAAATATAATAGAGGTAGATAAATGGAATAATATAAAATATTTGATTAACTAAAAAAAGGTGAAGTAAGAAAAAATCTAAAACAAGTGGGCTAACAGAATATATGAGATAATATGGCTTATATACACACAAATATATCAGTAATCACATTAACTATAAATGGACCAATAGTACTGTTAAACACAAAGTTTATCAGACTGGATTTTCAACACTCAGAAGTGTTTGGGGTATGTCTTTTATTCTTGATTATAGTTTGTCAAATTTTATATAAACTACTAGTGGCTGAGTTATACCTATACACAGTTTTTAATTGTCAATAATATATTATAGCACATCTTCTTTATCCATTCATCTTTATATACACACAGGTTGATTCCATATCTCCGCTATTGTGAATAATGCAGCAACGAATGTGAGACAGCAGACATTTCTTCAATATACTGACTTCATTTCCTTTAGAAATATAATCAGAAGTCAGATTGCTAGATTATATGGTAGTTCTATTCTTAATTTTTTCAGGAACCTCCATACTGTTTTCCACAGAGGCTGTACCAGTTTACATTCCTACCAAAAGTGTACAAAGGTTCCTGTTTCTCCACATTCTCACCCACACTTATCTCATCTTTTTGACAATATTCATTCTAACAGGTGTGAAGTGATACGGCGTGGTGATTTTGATTTGCATTTGCCTGGTGATTAGTGATGTCGAGCATTTTCTCATATACCTGTTGGCCATTTGTATGTATTCTTTTAAGAAATGTATTTTCAAATCCTTTGTCCATTTTTAAATCAAACTGTTCATTTTCTTGCTATTGAGCTGTTGGAGTTTCTTATATATTTTGGATAATAACCTCTTTTCAGATGTATGGTTTGTAAATATTTTCCCATTCACTGTTGATTGTTTCCTTTATTGTACAGAAGGTTTTTAGTTCAATGCAATTCAACTTGTCTATTTTTGCTTTTGTTGGCTGTACCTTTGAAGTCATATATAAAAAAAATTATTGTCTACATCAATGTCAAGATGATTTTCCCTATGTTTTCGTCTAGTAGTTTAACAGTTTCAGGTCTTATATTTTAGTCTCTAACTCATGTTGACTTGATTTTTCAAGATAAAAATAAAAGTTCCATTTTATTCTTCTGCATGTGGATATCCAGTTTTCCCAGCACCATTCATTGAAGAGACTGTCTTTTCTCCACTATGTGTTCTTGGCAGAAAATGCATGGATTTCTGAGGCTTCCTATTCTGTTCTGATGGTCTATGTGCCTGTTTTTATTGTTTTTATTACCATAGCTTTGTAGTATATTTTGAAATCAGGTAGAGTGATGAGTCCAGTTTTGTTCTTTTTTGCTCAAGATTGCTTTGGCTGTTTGGGGTCTTGTGTGGTTCCACATGAATTTTAGGATTGTTTTTTCCTGTTTCTGTGAAAAATGCCATTGGAATTTTGATAGGGATTGCACTGACTCTGACTATCACTTTGGGTAGTATGGACATTTACACAGTATTAATTTTTCTAATCCATGAACATAGAACATCTTGCCATTTATTTGTGTCTTTTTCAATTTTTTTCATCATTGTTTTATAGTCTTCAAGTGTACAGACCTTTTTCCTCCTTGGTTAAATTTATTACTAAGTATTTTTTAAGCTATTGTAAACAGGACTGTTTGCTTAATTTCTTTTTTGGAAAGTTTGTCATTAATGTGTAAAAATGTGATTGATTTTCTAATGTTAATTTGTAGCTTGCAACTTTACTAAGAACAACTTAAAATTTTGCAAGAAATTATGAAAATCTCATGTTGTGAAATTTTAACAATTTGTTTAAATAAAAACAGAAACTATTGAACTTCATTCACTTCCATTTTTCTGATATGCCTATAAATCTGTAGCATCACTCAAAGATTAGTGACGATTTCACAGCTGTTCTTTCATTAGAATGAGATGTATTTCAGCTACATTTTGAAGTTTTTAACTAATTTAAAGCACTAGGGTGCTCACTTTGACAACATATATACTAAAACTGGAACCATACAGATATTAGCATCCTGTACGAAGATGGCGTGCAAATGTGTGAAGCGTTTCATTAAAAAAATTTTTTTAAGCACTAGGGTACATTCTAGCATTACCACCATAAGCATCCTAGGATTCAATTTCCTATAAACCATGTGTGTTCCACACTTTCTGGGTTGAAAATCATTTTCTCTGATAGGAAGGACCAATCCAATTCAGTAATTCAGTGGTTCTACTGAATTATCTAATCTGTTGTTAATCACAGTGTACTTTTTTCCATGATGCACTTGTCATCTCTAGAACTTTAATTTGTGCCTTTTTATTTGTTCCATTTATCTACTTAATATGTTCAATCGTTTGTCTACCTTCTTGAATATACAGAATATAGTTATAACTGTTCAATGTGCTTGTCTACTAATTTTATTATCTGTATAATTTCTGGGTCTCTTTATATTGATTAATTTCTTTCCTGATTCTAGGTTGTATTTTCCTGCTCCTTTGCATACCTAGTAATTTTTTTTATTATTTAATGCTACACTCTGTGAATTTTACCTTATTAGGTTCTGGATATTTTTTAATCCCTATGAACATTATTGAGTTTCGTTCTGGGATGCACAAGCTCAGTACAACGAAACATATATACATAAAAGACAAAACCAATGGAGAAAAAAAGAAACTGCCATTCACAGAGGGCATAAAAGTGCTTGAGGAAATTTTTTTAAACTAATAATAAATTAGTAGAATTAATCATTTAATATAGCAAGAAGTTTGGATCATTGGTAACAAATCTTTAACAAAGACTATAATATTTCTTTATATCAATAACAGAAAGCTAAACAACGAAAATATTTTAAAGATAACATTTCAATAGCATTAGAAAACATCAAATACCAAGGAATAAATCTAACAAAGATGAGTAAGACACCTATACAAAAATTATAAAACCTCAAAGAACATTTTAAAAAGAGCTAATTGAAAGAAAATCTAAATTTACTGTCAGAAAATAGTGGCATAATCTTAAAATAAACAAGTATTTAAAGACATACATATGAGATTCTCAAAGAGATAAAGAATAAGATCTATTTAAAAGAAATTACACTGATACTGGCGAGTTCCATTTTAGAATTCTCCTTCCAGCTCACTAGCACTGGGACACGGCCTGGCCCACCAGTCTGTTGACCTCAGTCCAAGCAACTATCTGGGCAGAGACATAGCCCCACCCACCAGCAGGCCTGCTGCCTTAAGACCTTCTGAGCCCAAAGCCATCCCAGGACCCATCCCTCTCCACAAGAGGGGCCAGGACCAGTCCTTGCACACCAGTGAGCCTCCACTAACATGGGGAAACCCACAGCTCTGCAGCCAGAGACCCAAAGTCCAGCTCATACCCACCAGTGGGCCAGCACTAGCCCCAGGACCAGCCTCACCCACCAGTGGGTAGACAGACTAACCTTGGGACCAGCAGGACCCTATAACCAAACATCTTAGGACCAGTCTCTGTCTACCAGCAAGCTGGCACTATCCCCCAGAATGCCTGCCTTGAACCTGCCCACCAGTGAGCCAGCACCAGCTCTAGGATTCCCAAAGCCCTACAGCTATAGACCCAGAGACCTTGCTCTTGAGTGTTAGTCTGGAAATTTGGGATGGAAGAAAGACTCGTATTTTTCAACGCAAATGCATTTATTGATATGAAGTTTCTTTACCAAGTATGTGCCTGTTATTTTTCATAACAGACCTTAATAAATCAAATAACAGTCTCACTAAATAAAAAATAAAATTTAATTTTTGTTCTTATGCCATAGGTGACCATATGTAAATAATTTCAACAATATTAATATGGCTTATAACAATGAGGTATATATCACATGTAATTTTTTAAACCCTAAATTCTTAGGATTAGACATAAAGAACATAATTTATGGTATTCACATATTACCTGATAATCAGCAGGCCCAGGAGTAGTAAAAACTTCCTTCTGAATCAGGAAGAAAGTCCGAGGAACAGAAGAACCAAATGCACTTTTCTTTTGTTTCTTCAAGTAGGTATTACTAAAGTTGTCAATTAAAGTATTGTTTAGGATATTATAAAACCCAGGACCTAAAAGTATGAAGAATATCATATATAAGAATAAACATGCTTTTAATTCTTTTAAACTGAGTAACTTTAAATTAAGAAAGTAATTTTATTTTAGAAAGAATTATCTTATATTGGCTGGCAGGAATGCAAAGTGGTCTGCTACTCTGAAAAACAATGTATCAAAGTCTTATAAAGTTAAACGTATACTTTCCATATGACCTAGAAATTGTACTCCTAGGTATTTCCCCAAGAGAAATGAAAACAACCCAAATGTTCGATGTGAATGGATGAACAAAATGCACCATCCCCAAATAATAGCATAGTAAGAATAATAAAAACACAAGATAAATGCAACAACATGAATGAACCTCAGAAACATCATATTAAGTGAAAGAAGACAGACACAAAATCCTAAATAATGTGTGGTTCCATTTAAACAAAATTCCAGAAGATGCAAAAATCACAGAAACACTTAACAGTTACCCAGGGCCAAGAGCTGGGGAGAGATTAACTGCAAAGGGCCATGAGAGGACTTTCTAAAAAATGATGGAAATGTTCTAACACTTGACTGTAGTGATTACCTGAGTATATACATTTACCAAAACTCATCCAACTATACTTTAAATGAATTATTTTTATTGTGTAAATTATCCTCAGGAAGGAAGAAGGAGGAGAGACAGAAAATTCTTGATGCCAAAAAGCATTGAAAAGTTGATGCAGCAACATTAAAAATCAATTTGGAAAAGAAAAAAATCACCTATCATCCAATCTTCATATCACGTAGTTATTTTAATTTTGCCTGTTACATTTTAGTGCACATTTATAACCAGGAATATTTTCCACAGTGGCAATACAAGTGAATAACATTGTTTTCATTCAAACCAATACAAATAACACTTTTTGCCATTGAATAAAGTAATCAAGACATTCAGATATTTGAAGCAGAGATTTCTGTATGTTTTATTACTCAGTATTTTCAAAAAATCAGTTCCAGTGACCAGCAACATGTCTAAAATGCAATATAATATACTTGAAAGAACACTTGAGTAGATTGTACTCATGTTTTCTGGATTCCACTAAATTAGATCTGCAACAAAATAGATATGAACCATCACTTAAATCTCGTTTGTTTCTCTGGGCTTCAAGTTCCTGTCTAAATATAATAAGAATTTATTAGATCAATGCTACTCAAAATGTGGGGTGAACTGCTACCTGTCCAAGAACAATCTATAAGAAAAGGAGCTTCCAACTAAATGTAAATTGACTATTTCACTAAACATTTTGTAACTGTCTTTCCCCATGACGGAAGCATGGTGTTGCTTCTTTACATTCTGGCTCAGTGTCATTTCTCATTGTAGGCAGGAAACAGACGGTTGACAAGGGGGCACTTTGAGTAGCATGAGGCTAGATGATACTTTAGGTTCCTTCTGGATTAAAGGTATCAAGTTGTTCTATGTAGTCAAATCCTCTGTACTCCTAATATATACAAAGTTTTTCTCAAAGAAGCTGCCTACAAACTCTTCCCAATTTTTCAAATATTCTAGTTCTAAAGTCTATTCCCCAAAAGTCTATATCAAAAACTCACTGTGTCAACTTTGAGAAAACCTGAATACTAACACATTTTATTTCTGCCATCTTCCAATGTTCCTCCACTGGTAATGTTTGGGGAAAAGATAACTAGAAATCAAAATGAAAATTATTTGGGCCATCATTTAAGGGAATTAAAGGACAAATATCTCAGATTTGTCTCTCTTCTGGCATGGGAAGACAACATAATACATCACAGGTAAGCTTAAGTACTTATATGGGGCCCTCAAGGTGTGCACATCTCAGTTACTACCTTGTTAAGGTTATGATTTGAAAAGTCACCCTGATCACTATAAATCATTCACATTTAGAGGTTTTTTATATTCACTTCCCAGTTATTAAGTGTAGAAATGCCCAGGAACCCTATTGTTAGACAGTTTAGGGATGCCTTCTAGTAGTAACCTGCAACAGCTCTGAGCTATATATGAGGTGGTCAAATCTGTTCTATGAATGATGGGTCTAATTCATTACTGTACCCTAATATCTACATGGGAAAAAAATAATGTTCCATGAAGCCCATTCTCACTAATTCTTAAAATATGTAAGATCAGGATTAGATTTTAGAGATCATCGTAATTCAACTTTATCCTTAAAAATAAAATAACCTTTGGGGAATTTATAAAACTTTATTCACAATACATTAGATCATCAAATTAAGAACAAGGCCCAATGTTAAGGCAGTTGAGTCACTCAAAATATTCATATTTTGAAATAATTTATAGTTCAGATTCGTAACAGACACTACTGAGCCAGGCTCTTCTGGGGTGGTGCCTAGCCCTTACACAAGACTTCTCCAGCATGGCAGTCTTAGACTAGGCAGACTTCTACACAGAGCCCCAAGATCAAGTGTTTCTCTAGGCCCAGGTACATGCTGTTAAGCTTATGCCTTTGCCTGAGAAGTGGTAGAAAATCACTTCCACTGCATGTTATTGGTCAGGAAAGCCATCAGACTAGCCAAGATTGAAGAGGGAGAAGAATAAGACTCAACCCCTCAATGGCAAAAGTAGTAAACAATTTTATCCCAGGAGTACAGTATTACCATAAAAAATCACCATATCAAAACTTACGGCAATGGTCTCGGGTCAACAATGGGCCAGAAGCTGAAACAATTCAAGACTTAGAGAAATGGCCTTGAGGAGTCTATTGGTAATGGCTTAAAAAGAGTGATAAAAATGTTACGGAGGTTGGAGAAAATATAATTTGTATTTTATAATGGCAGAAAGTTTAGCAAAACTAATACTTGGGATAATGAAGAAAATACCTAATAAATTAGTGGCTTCTAACTAAGGAGATTTCTAGGCTGAATATCAAAAGTGCCAACTAGTTGCTTTGAGCTGTGGTGTGTGAGAAGGTTTGGATAGGAAGAAATAGGACAAAACTGTTCAGTTTTCATACAGAATTTATAGGATATAAAAAAGATTTTCTGGGTTTGAAAGTAAAACTGTTTTTCATCCCCAGTCTCTCCACACAGCAAAAAGCTCTCAAAGCAAGAAATGGCTTGAGATCAAATCCAGGGTTTGGTTATAAGACCCTTTGTTAAGACCCCAAAAAGATTTAAGATAGTACCTCATAGACTGACTCAGTTAAAGAAAAGAGCCCCTAAGAATGTTAAGGCCATATGTCACAGACCCTCTAAGCTAAAACGACAGTGTCCCTAAGAATCTAAGAGTACTGAAACACAGCAACACTAGAGGCAACCCAAAGAGGACAAAGGCTTTTCTAAAAAGTACATGTGAGTGTGGCTTTTGTCCAGTGTATCTGATTATAAATTAATACAATGAGAAACCTATAAAATTTTTATAAAGAACTGAGCCAACTTGGAATGAAAGAGACAACAGTACAAAATTATAAGCGGCTCATAGACCCCTGATCTTCTCTGGACAGGAAGCAGGCTAAGAAAACTCCAGCTGAAAACACAGCCTGTTTCTTACAGAAGAGGAAGGATGATTCAAAGTATGAAACCAAGAACCCAAAAGATAGAACAAAGGACCACAGAAAATCATATTCCCAGGGAGCCCAAATGGATCCTGAAAAAGGAAATGGCAACATGTGCCTGGTTGGATTTCAGAATTGCCAGAGGCTATAGGCAACTGCTATTGGTCCCCAGTTTTCCCTTTTTTTTGAATAGGGGAGACTAATATGATTATCCGATCTCTCCTCCACACATATATATGTGTGTATATATATATACAACACATATATATGTGTTGTATATATGGGGCAGATGACTTGTATCTGTAGTTCACAGCTCTTCTGATAGAAAAGAGAGATACCAAGATGATCTAAATTATGACACCCAAGAATCCCCATGTGCACCTATGCCTGACTTAGGTAACAGGATTCTGGTCTTCAAGATTATATCATAACTGAATGAGTCTTTGGAGGCCTTGAGAAGACATGTAGGAAAAATGTAAATATTTAGTGACCAGAGGGTAATCTGTAGTAGATTAAAGATGGCCACAAATCCTTTCCCACCCCTGTCACTGAGAGATGAAGTTTCATGTCCTTCAATATATGCTACCCTGAGTCACTTGATTGACTAATAGAATGTGGCAGAAGTGATGTCCTGGGAGTTCTGAGGGTAGGTCAGAAGAAGCCTGTGGCATCCTGCCAGGTGTCATGGAGCCCTGAGCTACTATCTTAAAAAAGACCAGCTCCCCTGGGTTAGCAATGCTGGAGCTGTGCATGCACTCTGATGACAGTCCCATCTGAACTCTGCCCTCCAGCCATCCCACAAAATAAGGAGATATAATAGGAAAAAAATCTGGTTTTTTAAGCCACTAACTTTGTTACACACAACAGACAACCTGTATGTTAGTAATTATATGTCCTTTTTGTGTTATAGTCTTAGATATATATAGAATCCCACTGTATTCTAGAATACTCACTGAGAATACTAGAACATGTGACTGGACATCCCAAAATATAATAGTAACAAAACTGAATATCATAAGATATATTACTGGCAGTGACCACATAGTTAATATATTATATATGCTCATCTATCAAGAGAAAATTAGGAAATTTACTGAATAAAGGAAAACAATAGAAAATCACAACTAAGAGATGTGACACGTTAAACTAAAACCTTCCTTAAATTGTTGGTTATTTTTATCTGTAATTAGTGTATAGTCAATGCTTTAAAAAATGTTGACTTAAAATGACAACACCACCCATAGAACAAAAAAACTGTACTTTGTGGCGCACCCATCTTGTTAAGAATGTTAGCTGCATAAGGCTAAAGAGCAGATACACGTGAATTAATTGCTAACCTGGTATTTTCTCTGTTCTAGTGTCCTGTGTGAATCGAGCAGCACATTGACCAAATGGGGTATTTTTCAGTCCTGCTATTTTTTTCAAGGGCTTGAAAGCAGTTCGAGATTCATTATATGTGCCAGGAGCTGGGGTGATTGATTTCAAAGGTACAAACCTCTAGTGAAGAACACGAAAATATGGCAATGAGAAACTATGGTACATTTTAACATTTTTGTGAGTTAAAAGCTACCTTCTTACTGATATAACATCTGGAGTTTAATTTATTTCTTAATGGGGTGAAGAAAATGTAGATGAATTAAGATCTTATACCTATCAAAACATAAAATATATACTTTTAGTGAAATCATCTATATATTAATACAGTAATATATTATGTACTTTACTAAGCCAGATAGACTTTTCAAAGGAAATCATCTCAATATGAGATTCTACATGATAGTGTATGGACAATCTTCCCATTTAAAATATTCTGCAAGTTAAGATAATAGATAAAAACGATATGATCTAATATGGTTTCTATTACATAACAAAATTGCACAAATTGACAAAGTTATCCAACATATATAGTCAATTATTTCAACAATATCATTATGTACCTTAAGAAAAATCTTTTTTTTAAGTAATTTCTTTTTTTGGAGGGTGGGGAGTAATTAGGCTTATTTATTTTTTAAGAAAAAATTTCTTAGATTCAAGTGGCATATAAATCCACTTTAACTTATAATGTTAAACTTACTATATTATAAACTTGTAATAATAAGTTTACTTATTATAAATGTATATTCAACCTATTAATATTAGTATATATGGAACTATATGTAAATTATGAAATCTTATGAATTATATCATTGTATAATCTATTTTTAACTTTTTATTTAGAATTAATTTCAAATTTGGAATATTCAAATATATGAATAAAAATAATACAGAAAATACCTGTGTAACATTTACCCAGATTCACCTACTGTTAACATGTTATGCCATTCATTTGTTTCATTTGCCCAATCTATTTCTGTCTTTCTCTCTGTTTGTATGTCCATTCCACCCTCTCTCTCTTTCTACACACACACACACACACACACACACACACACAAAGGCATATCCAGAGAACCATTTAATGGAAAGTTACATATATCTTGGCCTTTTAACCCTAAATACTTTAGTGTGTATTGACTAAAAATAGGCATATTTTCTTACATATCCAGTTATCAACTTTATTAAATATCTCAATGACATAAGACTTTTGTCTAATCTACCATTCATACTGCAAATCTGTCAGTTGATCTAATTATACCTCTATGGCATTTTCCCTCCAGTACATAATCTAGTCTGGGCTCAGATATTGCTTTTAGGCCCCTTTCATGTAGGAACACTTCCAAAGTCTTCCTAAACGCTATCTTATTATTTAAATGCTGAGTACAATATTTTTTAAATGGTAATACTCAACCCTGGCTGCACACAGAATTACTTGAGGAGTTAAAAAAAAAAAATACTGATGCCTGGGTCCTCATCTGGACCAGTTGAATCAATCTCTGGGAGAGAGGGGAGAAAGCATCTGGGCATCAGAATGCATTAAAATTCTCCACATGTTTCTAATATGCAGCAAGAGACAAGAATCATTATTATAAAGTCTTATGTTTTAAAAATTAATACTTGAAGACAAGAGAATTCAATGGACTTAGAGAAAATACCAGACAACTCTTTAAATCAATGATTAAAATAAGTATCCCAGAAACATATCTTTATTCCTATAAACCAAAAACAGGTGTTCTAAGCCCACCTTGTTAATTGAATTATTGCTTTTTCGATCATAATCATTAATATATCTGTTTGTATTCCACTAAACACTTAACATTCCCCCAGCAGGCAGTCCTGTTGGCTTTTACTTCTCCATATCTTTCACCCCAGAACCATTATTCTTTTCCTCATCATCCCCTTAAGCAAAATTGATATCATATTGTTTTTCATTTCTGAAAATATATTTAAAAATATTATCATTGGTAACAAGTGATGTCAAATTAGACTATGTATCAGATAAACAGGAAGAGCATAAAAACTAACAGTTCTAGCTGTGAAAAATGGTATCTTTAAAAATCAAGGGCACACACACATACAATATCCCATTCCCACACATCCATTTTGTGCAGTACCTTAAGTACCATCAAGTTGCTCAAGGCAGAAACCTAGTATTGATTTTGATTCTTCCTAGTCCCTTACCACATCTATCCCATTAAAAAGTCGTGTTAATTATGTCTCCAAAATATACCTGCAATCTATCTGTCTCCAAGGAGGTACCTCTTAGGTACAATGAAACCAAAGTAGTCAACCTGTAGTCATCTGAAGGTTAATAACCTTCCCAAGTTAAATAAGATAATCAGAGCTCTACATAGTACAACTGGATGAATATCACAACTAGTTGATCTGGAGACTGCCACATTATAAAGGTTTGCTAGGATTATAATGTTCCTACCTTAGAAACATCTTCGATACCTTCAAGACCTCTAAATACAGACCTTGGAAAATGTGAAATGTTTACTGTGAAATAGACTCTCATACTAATAATGGCAGTTTTAGATATGACCTATAGCCAGGCTCCAGAGAGCCTTCAGAACCTTCTCTGAAAGATATGCATGTCCTCACAGATTACACGTTAACACTTCATACATTCATTAGCAAAGCATATTTTAAGACCTAGACGAAAATCTCTTATAAGCTAAACTGAACATTTACATATGCAAATTTGCTTATTAAAAATATTTAATAGACCATTTCAATTTGAATATGCAAATTATCGTTAATATTATAACTTTATTTCATTTCATTTTACCCACATTTTTGGCAATATGATTTGCCCAGGCCATGTCTGTTCCCAATTTGCTTAAATACCACTTTTTAAAAATAATCTCCCTAACACCACTGGATTTGTTGCTGGGGTCAAATTATACCTATTATACCTATATATGAAATGACTATAGAATATTACCTGGGATTGAGAAAGAAACGCAGGTGATGTATCATTTACATTTGATGTCATACTTTTAGTCTTCTGAAACTGACTTTTAATGTCATATTTCCCAGGCCCTGGTACTCCCTAAATCACGAAAAGAAAAAAATACATGCTCTCATTAAGAAAGCATCTATAGCACCTAAGGGAACAGTTGGCTAAATATCTGAACCAAAGTTACAGGGCTTTTAAGTGATGTTACCAAAATACTTCATTAAAATGCAAGCCAGAACAAACTTAAGAGAAGGGGGAAAAAAGGATATTTCCCTCAGGAAAGCCTCCCAGAAAAACCTGAAACTACACTACTTGAAACTTTGCTGCCATCTACTGAGAGAGCTCAGAAAAAATCATCTCGCTCTTCACATGATTAAACGTAACTGACTAGAAAAAGTTTCCCTATTTCTTCCATTTAAACCAGCTCCTCTCTAAAAAAATGTTTTACTGCTTTTTCAAACTTCTATTAATCAGTAAATTGCTTTGTTTCCAACAACTAAGCCTCAGGATACATATTAACTATAAATGTTAGAAGCTATAAGACTTTAAGCTTTAACCAGATACTTTATAACTGACAAAAATTAATACAGTAAATATTAGGATTGAGTTTTTGTTATCTTGCTAATAAATTGTAAATATATCAAGAAGTACTATTTATTCATCATCAAATATTTTAATTACCTTGATAAAGTACCTTTCATAGTATAAAAGTTAGATATAAATTTTCTGCTTCATATATACCTCCCCTACTTTTTCATAGTAGAAAGAATTATTCTTTGATTTATGAATACTTGGCTTATATATAACTTGGACATATAATAAAGTTCTATCAGCAAATCCTGTCACTTACACCATTATAGTATGTCCAAATCCAACCATGTCTCTCCACCTTCACAAATACTCTGACCCAACCTAGTATCTCTTACCTGGATTACTGTGAAATCTCCCCTGCTTCCATCACTGCCCATCTTCAGTCTATTTCCACCACAGAAGCTAATGATGAATCCAGTTAAGACCCTTAGTCAGACTGCACCACTCCCCTTCTCAAACCCATCCAATGGCTTCTAACTTCACTTTGAGCAAAAACCCAAGGTCCTTAATATGAACTGAATTTCAACCCTAGATACACTACTACCACTCTAACCTCCTCTCATACTATCCTCCCTACTCCATTCACTCTGTTTTCAAAAAGATCAGTCATATATCCACCTCAGAACCTTTGCACTTAATCATTCTTTTTGCTTAGAATGTTCTCCTAAATAGCTCCAAGGCTCACTCCTTCAGTTCAATCAGGTCACTACTCAATGTTACCTTCTTAATTAGTCATCTTCAGGCCACCCAATCTAAAATTTGAATGCCTCCCCCAAACAACTCCTGTCACCTCTTCTACTTAACTTTTTAACCTTATAATTTTCCGCTATGTTGTAAGCTCCAAGAGGGCAGGGGGTTTTTTTTTGTTTTGTTTACTGTTATGTCTTTAGAGTGTAGAAGAGTATAGTAGGTGCTCAGTAAATATTTGCCAGATGAATGGATGAATGGATGAATGCATGCACTGAACCCTACATTTCACTGACTATATAATGAATTTGGAAATGTGTTCTTCTGGGAACCAATGTGCCTCCAAATAAGAGCATCAGCCATTTCTAATTATAGTAAAACTACAGTAAAAATAATTTGAAAAATTCTTTAGAAGAAATTCTTATACAAAAATACCTCTTCTTATAAATGAATTAGATTCTAAAAATTTACACAAAGGTCCATGTTATCTTGTCTCAGATGAACAAACCTATGCAATTATTTGGTGGCTGGTAGAAAAAATTCACTTTGGTCATGGCATGTAAGATTGTTTTTACATACGAACTTGTAGAAAATTACATTTAGAAGAAGAAAACTGTGTAATTCTGTCTTTATATAAACCTACGAAATATTCATCAATACAGAAATGAGGAGAAATATTCAAATACATGATATTAATCGGTTTTCTTAAACTTTACAGATATGCTATATCCATCTTGTCTCTGTATAGGCGGGTATGTTTAAAAAATAATCAGCTGGGATTACTTTCCGACTGTTTTCAATAGTTGGTTAAATGGTCATTACTGGGGAACAGAGGGAAAAGGCTACATATGAATAATCAGGTAAGTGAATATACTTAGTCTTGGGAACTGTTTTGCATAAAAGGAGAAATGAAATCTTGACCCCTTCAATGAATACTTCCTTTTCCTTTTCTTCTGCTTTTTCATAAAGTTCATAATATTATTGAACTTTGCTTCACTAAAATATTATGGAGCAGCAAAATGAATTCCTTACTTCTGAAAACTTAGACTTACGATTTAATAAGTCAATTAAAAATAAGCTCCAAAATAGGAATGTGAGACACTGACCAGTGAACAGCAGGTCTCCGTTCATGACCATAGAAAGAAGGCAAAAAGGCTTTGCCAACACAGAACCCCAGGCACAGGCTGAAAATGCTGTTATGCTTAGCTTGCTTTTCCAAACTGTGCAGAGCACCTGCATTGGTAACAACCTATTAAATACATGGCCCCCACAGTGTCTCATCTGAGATCTGGTGAGTCAGAACCTTGTTGGGTCCAGGAATATACACTTTTAGCAAGTCTCACAGATGATTTTAATGTACAATAAAGAACTACAGCTCAGCCCAAAAGGGGTCACTACTACAGCTTATTCTGTTAAGCAATCCATCGTAAAGTAGAAGACCCAGATCTTGAAAGTATCTTGCCTTGGGAACAGAAATTACAGACTACTGAGGCAGGCTGTTGATGGCATTTTTCATGTTTAATCTAATTTTAAAATGGGCTTCTTTCTTTAAAAACTATGGTATAATCATTCATTTGATGAGATGGCACGTAGGAATTAGGAGGGCTGAGGAAAGCCATACAGGTTTACTCTTCCTCCCCTAACGTGGAGCCATCATCAGTGATGATTACTATTTCCAATGAAAATACTAAAAGTTTACTATGTGCAAAGCACTGTTCACAGTAATAAATAAAGCGTGGGCTCTGCTTTTGAGAAACTCACACTAGATTAGTGGTTCTCAGCCCAAGCTGCACGAGAGAATTATAGGGGGAACTTTTAAAACAGCAATGCCTCATTCTACCTCATTCAAATTAAAGCCAATGGAAATGAGATCCAGCTATTATTAAAATTTCAAAAATGTTTAAAAGCTTTCTGGTTAATGCTAATGTGCAGTCAGGACTGAAGCTTAGAACAGTTTAAAACTCATATTGCTAGGCCTCATCCAGGTAGTCGCTTTCCATTGGTTCTGTAACTGCCATTGTTTCCAGAGTTTCAGTCTCCCTCATATAAATAAGAACTATTGTGAGACCAGGCTGCCAGGTACTCCTTTCAGCTCATACTCTATAATTTTTAATTCTGTAATCATATTTTTAATTTTCAAATTAGCTTTCTTATTCTCTAACTCTTCTTTATTCACACATGCATTATCCTTCATCCTTCTGTGAACATTAATAATAATAACTTTAATTATTTATCACTTTGTTCTATTATCTGTTGCCTTGAAGTTTCATTGATGTTGGCTTTTGCTTTGTTTTTGTGTTTCATTTTGGAGGCTTTCCTCAAGTATCTGGTGATTACTTGCTCCTCATTCACATGTAAGGGTGAGTCAATAAAAACTGTGATTGAAAATTCCACACAAGAATAGATGTGATCTGAAGTCTACTGGACTTCATTATGCTGTGATGGAATCACAATCCAGCAGGCTCCCAAATGTCATTCTTTCCTAAATGTCATTCTTTCCACAAAATGAGTGGGAAAGGTGCCTGGAATTCTCTCCCCATTCTGTGTATAAACTTTTACTTGAAATCTCCATTTTCTTCTTGCCTTACTTTTAATTATGAAAAATTTAAAACACACAAAAAATAGAGTATAGTGTAAGAAATTCCCATATACACATCACCCAGGGTCAATAATCTTCAATTCATGTCTGTACGTTTTCTCTAATCTTACCAACTTCCCCAGTTTCTCACTCCAGTGAGGTAGAGGCAAATCCAAAATATCATGTAATTTCATCAATGAATATTCTAAAATATAAGGGACTCTTTTTTAACGTAATCACGAAACCATGATCTTATCTTTAAAAAATCAACAATTATTTGATTCCTTAACTATTCAGAGTTCAAATTTTTGTGACTGCCTCATAAATTTATGTGTACATTAAATATACATATTAAATATACAAATAACTTTTATACATTTGTGTGTTTTAATCAGGACCCAATTAAAATCCATACTTATAAATGGTCAATACCCCAGTACCTCAGAATGTAACTGGACCTGGAGATAAGGTATTTAAAGAGGTAATTAATGTAAAATAAGGTCTTCAGGGTGAGCCTTAATCCAGTATGACTGGTATCTTTAATAAGAAGAGGAAATTTGGACACAGATGTGAGCATGAACAGAGGAAAGGCTGGAAGAAGACAGCCCTTTACAAATCAAAGAGAGATGCCTCAGAAAAAAAGTCACTGCCAACACCTTGATCTCAGACTTCCAGCCTCCGGAACTGTGAGAAAATAAATTTATTTTGTTTAAGCCCACTCAGTCTGTGGTACTTAGTTATGACAGTCCTAACAAACTAATAGAGGGAGGAAGCTAAAATACAAGCATGGATTCAATCCATCTTGTTCAACCAGAAGCTCTTCTATCACTTTCTATGAAAACTACAAACTATAAAGAGTTGTATGAAGCTAGGAACGTAGCAGAAAAATATACCAGTGAAGGCTAAGAGCCGTGGTGGTAGTAATTTTGAGAAGGAAAAAAAATCAGTTTTACCACACTTTTAACACATAATAGCTCAATAATATTAATTGAGTAGATGGGACTATAAAGACAGACTAATGAATACCATCCATAGCTCTTGACTTTTCTGCATCTCTCTCTCAAATACAGAAGATACGTTTCAAGACCTGATATTTGTACAGAACGGAATAGTATGCATCTAGGACCTAAAAGTATGCCATTGACTTGAAGGTAAGGCCCAGCCAGCTTCCAGTCATTACAGCCAATCCAGCGGCGGTGCCACACATATGAATGAAAGCATCCATCTTGGATACTCTGGAATGCAGCCAGATGAGTGATCCCAGCTGATACCACATGCATGAGAAAAAGTATTCAAATGAGTCCAGGGAACCCAGAGAGTCACTGTACTGTGAAGGCGAATTCCAGCAGGCCTGGAATCAGTGTGAGCTGTTCCGCCACAGTATCTACAAGGCACTGGTCAAGATAAGAAACTACTGATTAAGAGTCTTGCTTTGCAATTATGGAATTCCCACGAGTTTCAGAGTGGTTTGTATGGGCCTGCTAGCATTGTTCACTGATGATAGTGAGACCGATGGCCTGCACCTGGCCTCAGGGAGACTCCTGGAGGGTTCTACAGTTTGTGCTGGTTATATAACAGAATATGCCTATGTCACCAGCAGAGTGTAAGAACCCCTGATAAAACCCCACTTTGAGCTCCCAGATTCTGAGATGTCTGTGCATGTGTCAGTGGTTCCAGATCCAAGACAGAAAGCATGTCCTGGTGTGGCCTTAGGGAGGGAAGACAAAGCTCACTGCCGGCCTCTCTGGAACCCTTGCAGCCTTTGATTATCAAGAATACTTTAATGCTGTTGCTATTGGTATTCTTTTTCCGCAATAAATTGTAGATTTAATTAAGCATTGTCATTTTGGGCCCTGAGTCTTCTTTAGCAATCAATCCCTATTTGTCACTATAATTATGAAAAATAACAAATTGTTGTTCTTTAAAGCACTACATTTTAGGGTGATTGGCTATGCACCAATAGGTGACCAAAACAATAGCTAACATTTACTAAGTACATACCCTTTGTTAGCATTATTTTAACTCACAGGCAAGGAAACTATCACACAAAGAAATTATTTCCAAAATCAACAAAGCTTGTAAGTAGCTGAGTCAGCTATTATTGGTTGCTAGCACAATTCTAATTTCCACCCTCCCTTTCCACAGCCATCTGCCAGATGGGGGTGGCCTTGTGACACTGTCCTGGCTAATGAATGCAGGTTCTTGTCAGAGAAAAAAGAAAACAGAAGCCAGAGCAGAGTTGGAAGAAAGACAAATTCAATTTTGAAATATTAGTCTTGTTCCTGTAAAACATCAAGAAGGTGTCATATAGATAGTAATTCGTGGAAGACCAGAGCTCAGTGGAGAGTTCAGGGCGTAAACACACATCGGAAGTAATGCGTGCATTTGGAAATGATCAGTATATATGGGTGGTACCTGAAGCCATGAGACTAAAGGTGGTTTCTGAGAAATTGTGTAGAGAAAGAAGAGAAAGGGAATATTAGGTAATACTTATGTGATTCTTAGTATTAATTTTAATATTATATTCTTTATATTACTAATCTTTTTTAAGCACATACGAAGTTATGAATCACTCTACCCTTTTAATCTAATAATTTTTAGATGATTTACTATAGTCTTCGGCTAACATCTAGACTGAATATTTTGGTAAGACTGATGATTATTCTATCTTCCAGAGCTAATTAAAATGTACTTATTCTAATTTCTAAAAATAAAATGACATCCAGCATCCTTTTTCTATTATGTCATCTTTTAGTAAGGAGAAACAAATCTATAAGCACCTTAAAATGAAGGTTTGCAACTTAAAATATTTTAGTATGCTTATAGCAACATAACTTTTGCTATATGATTATAACTGGCATTATCTTCTTAAAAGAAAATCAAATTTTAATTTAAAATTGAATATATTTAATAAGTATGCCCCAGATATAGTTAACTCTTTAAGCTACTCAATCATAATGATTGATTGGACAGAGCAATATGTAAGTTTGACTTTAGAGTATGGAAAGGAACACATGTCTATTATGTTCATTTTCATAATTGTGACATAAATTGTGGTTCATTTAGAAAGCATAATGCTTTCTTTGTTTTGGATCTCAAGAAACAAATACACACTGTGATTTTTAAGAACTAATTAAATTTAAACAAAACTAAATCAAATAAACATAGTAAGGAAAGCTCAAAGTGAATAAAAAAGATTTGGAAAGGAATTGTATTAATTAATAATAGTATTTTAAGTGTCACTGGCTCTTAGATACAGCACTTAGGTTATCCACCATTGATATGAGACAAATAAGTGGCAGGAAGTGCTCTGTGGAATAAATGTACTAGTTAGCTTACCATATTTTCAGTAACAGAAATAGAAAAAAGTAGCTTTTCCATGTAAATCTAGAGACATTGTATATCAGAAGAGGCAGGATTCAAATATAAACTACTAGATTTGACTGTATATTGGAGTAGAGGGTTGTTTAACACAATTTCAACCATTCCAATATTAAACAGAGTAAAGCTGATAAAAAGCTAGTTAGATTCCTTAATACAGATGTTGAAATAACAGTTCATGTCAACACTGGTATCAGTAATTCAGTTGAGTCACAAATTTAATATAGCATATCTGATGCTACACTGCCAAGTTCTAAGCTAGAGTAGATATGACTAAATATGGCTATCCTGAAAAACGTCACTACAATGATCAAGAATTATAAGAGTTTTGTGCTCAAAAAATTTTCACTAAGAGAAAATGTATACAAATAGTTTATATAGTTTCCATGTAATTACTATGTCCTACATGGTAGATTATCTAGTAGCAGTCAAGATTTATAATGCCTATTTTGGTAAATTCATGCTATGTAAATGTTCAGAGTTCATTAACATTTATTACTGTGCAATGCAACATGAATTTCAGCATAGAGTTACTTAATATGAGTCTATTCTTCCCGCTCCTTAAAAATCCAAATTCCTCTTTTTAAAGAAACAATTAACACTTAGTGAATAATACACAGGCTGTTAAACACATCCAAATGAAATAATGTTAAGGATTATAAATCTTACATGAAGCTAAAGGACCTACATAAGATTAATTGTTACTATACTCACAAGGATGGAGAATTCAAATGCCTACTGGGGCAAGGAAGGCAAAGAAGTGTTGAATGGGAAATGGTGGACTGGAGATCACTCACCCTCACCCCTGGGTTTACTTTACTCCGCCCCAATTGACTGTTGTTAGTTGGGGTTTTTGTCTCTTTCATTTTAAGAAAAGCTGAAAATCTAGACTTACATATGAAATCCTACAAGTTACTGATATTGGTAACTAATTCAATTTTTTATAATTATGAATTGGCCACAATCCACTTGTTGATTAAAATCAGCCCATAAGGAACTAGATTCCACACTCTGCTCTTAGTTTATCTATATCTTAGTCTAAGTATAAATATATTAATATCTCCCTATATAAATTTCTGCGTACACCTCCATATCTTGCAAAATCAAAGTCCAAAAGAAGTTTGATAAATGAGTTGGAATTTCCCATGCCTAGTTGTAGTACCATCGTGATGAAATCATAATTTTCATAATTACAAGTGATTAGCAGAGACGTGATCTTTACACAGACTGATAGTTCTGAAACTAGGATTGCTTAGGTCTGAAGGAATCTCTGAAATGCTGTGTAGGAAAGAGCAATTACTCATCTTTAGCTAGAATCTGTAATTACTGAAGAGCACTGAAACAAACAAAACATTTAATATTCAAGTTGAAGGAGATTCCTTATCAATAGCTTCAACAGTAGTGTTTCTTAAAGTTTGGCATCTACACACCCCTTAATGGGTAATCAGTGTACATGAATATCATCAGTTTTAGGTAATTTTTAATGTGTCTTTTAATTTTCTTAACAACAAAAAAAACATTATTTTTTAAAATTAGCACATAAAAAGTTTTATTTCAATGAGAAGGATAATTTTATTTGCAGTCTTTCACCAAGATAGCTTTATGCAGCTCAATGGTAGATAGCTTAATTTGTAATTTGTTATATTTGCAATTGATTTCTCATGCTATCTTCTACTAAATTGGAAATTTTAAATTCAAATAGATCATTGTAAATGGCACCAGTGTTTAGTGGCTGCCAGATGAGTCTAGATTTTCATATTAACACAAGTGGTCCAGAATTTATGGAGAGATGACTCACTGAAGACTATTTTTAGGACTCGAATAGATGGTAAGTTCTAACATTTTACAGCCAAAAGCTGGAAGGTTGGATGTTTCAACTTGGAAGACAACAGTAAGCATATTTCTAATCCACTCTTGTTTTCAGCCCTCGAAATTATTTCTTCATGCTCTGTTGCAGCATTTGGATGTAGTTTATATATTAGCTAAATAATGTATCATCAGTTTCTTTCTCCAGACTAAAAAAAAGACATTGAACTGGGAAAAGATCCAAATGTCAGTCTCAAGCTATTTGTATTTCAGTTTCATTGTCTTTAAAAATCCTGAGAAAATATTCTCAACATTAAAAAGCACAATATTTTGGCTTGAAAACAATGAGTTTAGACCACTCGAGATACTAAGATATGCCACTTGAAAAGACCACATGAAATCATAATAGTCTTTACTGGCAGTAAATTTATATTTTATTTCAGTAGCTCATATGATCATCTGTCCCTTATCAGCATTCTTACTCTCGTATGATCAAACAGTTATTTCCATTACTCATTTCTTCATTATCCATACTTAAAGCACACATACACACTGATTGCAAATTTGAATATATTCATACTTTTCACTTTTTAATTCAAATCCAATTTAAAATCGGAAAGCATACAATTGGTTACCAACTGTTTTTCATGAACACACAGAGTATGGATTGCCACTCAGGTGGAATCTCTTTTACTTACATAATACTCTCCCACACTGTGAATATGGAAGGTGCTGTGCATCCCATCCCAACAGCTCCAAGAGTCTCAATTCAATATAGCAGCAACTCCAAGTGTGAAATCTCATCTAAATCTCAACTCAAAAGTCCCAAGCTGCATCATCTAAGTCATATAAATCAGGTATGACTGAGACTCTGGGTATGTTCCCTCTGGAACAAAATTTCTCTCCACCTATGGACCTGTAAAACTAGAAAACAAATTATCAGCTCCCCAAACACAATGGAGGGACAATTATAGGACACCAAACATAGACATTCCCATTCAGAAAGGGAGAAAATAGAAGGAAAATATGAGTCAGCCATCCCAAGCAATTTCAAAATCCTGTCAGGCAACTTCAGTTAGCTCTCAAACCCTGAAAATAATCCTCTGTGGCTCACAGCTTCATCTTCGGGAGCCCAGGCTCCACCTTAGGAGTCAATCTCCCTTCTCATAAAGGGTAGCAATGTGCTTCCAGTCTAGGAGTTTTATCAGCCTGTTTCCAACCTATAGAATCTGGTGTTCACTGTCTTCTTTCAGTTCTCCTCCTCTCTGTCCCTTTTAGTCCAAGCTGGCATTGCTTCTGCTGATGTAAAATTCTCATGAACCCTGGGGGTCTCCCCCATCGGACACAGGGATTCACTCCACAGAAGAGGGTCCTCCAAAAGTCTTTCCTAAATTATCTCAGCTCTATTTTTGGCTTCTGCTGAGATGGCTGAAGGGACCCATGTGTCACACAACTACTCTCTTCAAAGAGCCCTCTGTGTAACTAAATACTTAGATCCTTCTAAGCAAAAGATTGCTCAGTTACCTTAGAAAATCTTAGCTTTCTCTTCAGGCATGCTGTCCTGACAGTGAACCTCCTAATTTTAGCATCTTTTTCAATCTGGATATTTCTTAAATCTTTAGTCCTGGTTCCTTTCTAGTTCTTCCCTCAATTTATCATTTTCCTCTCACATTTCACTGTAAGCAGTAAGAAGAAACCTGAATATACCTTCAACACTTCGCCTGTAAATCTCTTCAACCAAATATCCAAGAACATCTCTTACAAATTCTACCTTCCATATAATTGAGTAGGACACAATTCAGCTAAGCTTTCTACCACTATATAACAAGGATTTGCTTTCTTATAGTTTCCAATATGTTCCACATTTTCTTCTGATCCCTCACTTGCGGTGCTTTAATGTCCATATTTCTACCAACTGTCTGTTTATGATTTAGTATTCTCTAAGATTTTTCTAGGTTTTTTCTACCATGCTTCTTATATCCTTCTGAGCCCCTTCTGAGTCATAAGATTCTTTAATACTCATATTTCTACTAACATTCTGTTCAAAGCAACCTAAGCTCTTTCTATTATGTTTCTCAAAATTCTTCCAGCCTCAATTTTTCGATCACCCAATTCCAAAGCCACTTCTACACTACTTCCACATTTTTAGGTATTTGTTTCAGCAGCACCCCAATTTCAGGTACCATAATCTACACTGGTACCTATGGTTGCTCTAAAAATTTATGACAAGCTTAGTATATAAGGTACACACACTTATTATTTTACAATCACGGACATCAAAAGTCCCAAAATCAAGGTGTTGGCAGAGTTCCCTCTCTTCCAGAGAATCTAGGGGAGAATCTGTTTCCTTACCTTTCCAGTTATTAGAGGTTGCCTACATCTCTTGGTTCACAACCGTGTATGATTCCAACCTCTGCTTCCATCACTGCATTGCCTTCTCTGACTCTGACTCTCCTGCATCCTTCTTAAGAACATCTGTGGTTACACTGGGTCTGCCCAAATATTCAGGTTAAATCTGCCCATCTCAAAATACTTAATTAAATCTACAAAGGCCTTTTACCATGTGAAGTAACGTTCATAGGTTCTAGAGATTAGGACATGGACACCCTTGGAGGGTTATTATTATGCCTACCATGCAAGGCTTGCCTCCTTGGGCCTCTTTTCTCCCCCAGTCATATCATGCTTGGTAAATTTTTACTACCTTGTCAGCGCTTTAATATATTCCAGAAGATTTTTTATTCATTTTTTAAGTGTCCTTAACTAGAAAGTTCATCCAATTACCTACTCAGTATATTTTCTTAGTAAACTGTATTTTCAAAACCCTGTGAAAATAATTCAATACTTCAAGATTCCTGTCTTTAAAAACATTTTACTCTTTTTAGCTTTTTAATCTTATTGATGCTGTATGTAAAAAGTTTGTGCTTCTAAATTTTAATTCTAGACTGCTATGATCTTTGCATATATCCATTTCATTTACTTCTCATCATTATGACCTTAAAATTTATCATCTCATTTTACATATGAGTAATCTAAGCATTAAATAAGTTGAACAAGTTGTATTAGGTCACACAGCTAGTAAGGACAAAAAAAAAAAAAACCAACCTAGGAATTAAACTTTTCAGAGATATTAATAAATGTATCTTATATTTTAAAATAGACATTTTAAACCTTAGAATTCCCTTATTTCCTTGTGGAGATATAGATGCTACAAAATTTTATTTCACCTATGTCACCTGTTATTTCCTCCCCTTGTTTTGGGTTTGAATTTCTCTTCTTTTTTCTATCTCCTAAAGGTTGAAGTTGATTTCATTGATTTTTATATATTTCTTCTTTTCTAACATAAACACTAATTCTACATATTACCCACTAAGTACTGTGTTAGCTCCACCCCACAAATACTGATAGGTTGTGTTTTCACTTTGATTCAGCTTGAAATATTTTCTAATGTTTCTCATGATTTTGTCTTTCATCCCAAGGTTTATTTAGAAATATGTTCATTAACTTCCAAACATATGACGTTATCATTGTATGACTGCTTTTGGTTAAATGTGTTATGATCAAAGAGGATACTTTCTATGATTTCAGTATTTTTAAATATACTGAAACTTGTTTTACTGCCCATAATATGGTCTCTCCTGGTGAATGCCCTACGTGCACTTGCAAAGTTGTGTATTCTATGTTTCCAGGTTTTCAGGTGCCGTGTTCTACAAGTCTCTAACAGGTCAGGATGGTCAATAATACTGTTCAAGTCTCCTATATAAAGTCACTGATGTTTTGTCCCCTGGTTCTATCAATTATTGAGTCTAGAGTGGTGAAATTTCTAGCTTTAACTGTGAATTTCTCTATTTCTCCATTCTATTCTTTCAATTTTTGTTTCATGTATTCTGAATCTCTATATTGCATCTACACTTAGGATTTTTGTGTCTTCTTAATGACTTCTTTCTTTTTTTATTAGAAAATGTCCCTCTTTATCTCTGGTTATATTCCATGTTCTCACATCAACTTTGTCTGATACGGCCAACACAGTATTTTCTGTGCTGTTTGCATAGTATATCATTTTTCATTCTTTTATATTTAACCTGCATGGGTCTGTATAATTAAAGTGTAGTTTTTAGAGATAGCATAGTTGTTTCTTGCTTTTATACCCATATGACAATCTCTGAATTTTATTTTTATTAGACCATTTGCACTTAAAATAATTCTTGATATGTTGATGTTAATCTATTATTGATATATGCATATTTTTTCTATTTTCTCCATTTGTACCATCTGTCCCTCAGTATTTTCTTCTCCCTTCCTGCATTCTTTTGGACTAGCTGAATATTTTTTAATGATTCTACACTATCTACTACTGCCTTATTAGCTATTTCCCTTTGGTTTTTTTTTTAGTGGCTGCTCTAAATATCTTTAACATCATAGTCTACCTTCAAATGATAGATGGTACTACATGTATAGTCTAAAAATCTTATATCAGTACACTTCAATTTTCTTCATTCCTTCCTTTGAGTTGTTAGTCATACATTTTGCTTTTACATATTTCATAAACCCCCTAAACATTATTGTTAGTAATACTTTAGACAGTCAGTTATCTCTCAAAGAGATGAGAAGTTGGAAATATTACTCATATTGATTCATGTATTTACCATTTCTGGTATAGCAGGAGTCAGTGTCAAAGGAATCTCAGCATATGCAAATGATTTGTATCTTCTGGACATGTCTGAGTCTGGTCTTTTATATGCATTTCCACTTCATTATAATTACTGCTGCATTGTAATTACTGCTTCATTATAATTACAACAACCTTATAGCTATTTGGTCAGAAAACACCCAATTCATGATAGCAAGCTTAGGCTACAAGGTAATTTGATGTCCCGTGATTAAGCATTCAGTTTCTATCAAGGCCCAGTAACAATCCAGAGCTGTTTCTCATTAAGAAAATAGTTATCTGCAGAAGAGGACATAAGAAGTGCTTGAAAGTCCTAGAGGTATGTACTCTTGTTCTTATATTGACACTTGCCAGAAGTTTCTCACAGCATCTCAATTTGCAACAGGCATCTCAAGTATAATCAAAACTGCTGAATCACAAGGCCCAAGTGAAAGAGTAGCTTGCGATGCAGACTGGACTTACCATAGAACCTTCTCTCACTCTGGTTTTCACTCAAAACAAGTCCCACTTATTAGTATCTCAGTAGATGCATCACAGGTATACACTCAAATGTGACACATATAGTCCCCCAAAACCATAAAGGCCGCCAAGAGTTGTGCCTGTTTTTCACAGTAGGGAGTGAAAGGAACAATAACTTGTCTTTCACCTTGGAGGGGATATCCTAACATGATCCAAACCACTAGACCCCCAGAAACTGCACTGAGGTGGGAGGCCTCTGAAATTTTACGGGGTTTATCTTCCACTTTCTGGTTCACATATACCTTCCTAAGGCATATGAAGTTCCTGCTACTTCCTGCTCATCAAATCTAATGATCATAATGCTATCAATATAGTGAACCATGTTGTTTTGCTCCAGTAAAGATATTATATTTGAGACAGCAGCTTTAACCTGCATTACAACCTAATTAAGTTTATGATGATCACAGTCATTCTCCAAAATTCATCTGACTTCTCCACAGATCAAATAGAAGAAATATAATAGGTTCCACCACCATTTTCAAGTCTTTTGATGGTGGCACTTATCTCCACAATTCCCTAAGAATTCAGTATTGCAACTGGGTTAATACCTTGGCAGAGAAGGGAATTTCCAAGGACTTCCACTTAGCTCTTTCTACAATAATGGCCCATAACCCATATGTCAGAGAGTCAGTTTCTAAAATTATAAAAACAAGGCAAATCTGACAGACTGTGCCCTCTGTGAGTCTAACTTCAGCTAACACTCCATCTACCAACCAACTAACATAACCTCCACTTTCACTGTTGGACCACAGTGGCATTTTAGGAAGTCTCCAGGAATTAGCATCAGCTCAAAGCCAGCAACTAGTATTCCTCACGTTTTCTTTTTCCCTAGGGTACTCAAACAATTGGACCCAGGCCTCACTGTAGAAGGCTTGAAAGAGGATTCATAGTACATTCTTCTCGCAATGTTGTTGGGTCTTTCTTTGAGGGACCTGCATCACAATCCTCCACAAGTAATGGCTCAATGTGATGCCACTGCATGCCATAAATTACTAGTACAGTATTTCTCACAACAAGGAAATCAACACTGCTCAAGCCTAAGGATATGGCCAAACCAATCCAAATTTCATCTTTATTGGTAGATCTTCCTGGTATTGATCCTGGATTAGACAGGATCCAGTCAAGAGACAGAAGCTATGTTAGTAATTTGAACAGGAAATATTTAGTGTAAAGATTTTTCAATTAGTAAAAGGTAGTCACCCACTGAAAGTAGTAAAAGATGACTCTAAGGAATACAGTAATTGCTAATGGAAGAAGCATTTATTATCTCTAGGATTGAGGGAGAGTAAACATGGAAGGAACTAAGACTTTGAAAGAAGGCAACCCCAACAAACTAAGGCTGAGATTCTGACCTAATTGGAGAAGGTGTGGCTACAGCAAACTGAAGGGGTGGGAAAGTATGCCAGGTTCCAGAGGACTAGAGCTGCTTCCTAAGAAGCTGCCCACTGGAACACTCGTGGGCCAGCACTGGTCCTCCAGAAACCACTCCCTGGTGCATGGGTAGGCCTAAAGCTGACCTGCAGGAAACTGTCTACTGATGCAGTAGGAAGCTGAGGCTGGTTCTCAGCCTGCTGGGTACCTGAGAAGCTAGTGGAGAGTGAGAACCACTAGTCCTGCACACTGCTGACATCATGTCACAGAAGGAAGAAAATGCACACCAGAATCAGGAAGAGAAGCCCCTTCCCCTGCTATTCCTAGCTCTGTCCAACCAGTACCACCTATTGGCAAAATCTAACATCATGCCAGTTGGCAAAGAAGAAATGTCTACCTATCCAACGCTTACATCACAAAGCAGAGCAAGAAAAATAAATTTGGAGCTGTGAGATAAAAGATCTATGGCTGGCATATAGGGAACCAAGAGGGGGAGTCTGATGAATATCCCCTATTTTGAAGCTAAATTACTGGAGGTCCAAAGACAAATTGTAAAAACATTATCAGTAAGACATTTTGATTTGTCTCTCTTCCTCCAAGAGATGAAACACCTTTTATCAGAACCTGTGGCAAACAGCTAAGCCAAATCAGAAGAAAATGCAGTCTTAAAAACTCTAGTATTAATTAAGAGGACATCAGAATTACAGGTATAAGGTAAGACCATGCAAAATGGGACATGTGGATCCTAGAAGCAGACCAAAAACCTACCATAATTTAGTAAGTGATGAAAGTAGCATCTAAAAATGGTGGGCAAATGAAAGAATTTTTCCTATAAATGAATCAAAATATGATTTTTAATAAAGCCATAGAAGTACTAGAATAAACCATGTGATAAGTATTTTAGAACAGGAGAGAATGGAAGGCATTTTAAATTATGATATAAAACTTCAAAACCATAAAAAGGAACAGGGAAATTTGATCATGAAAATATCAAAAATACCTGTACCACAAAAATTATCATAAGCAAAGTCAAATGGAAAACTAGGAAATAATATTTGCAATTCAATCACAAAAGGGCAAACTTTGATATATACAAAGTTCCTGTAAAACTGTAAAAAAAAAAAAAAAACCCTAATTTTAAATAGGATACCAAATAAAAGTATACAAATAGTTGTTAGCTATATGAAAAGGTGCACAATTTTTCATAATAAGAGAAATGAACTGAGATTCCATTTTTAACCTATAAAATTAACAAAGATCTAAAGTTTGGATATACACCACTTTGCTGACCATGGGGTAAATAGGAGTGCTCACATATTTCTGGTGAGAGGGTAAATTTATGCAATCTCTGTGAAAAGCAGTTTGGAAATATCCATCGTAATTGCAAATGCACATATTCTAAATGTACAGATAGAATTATACATATGAAGAAGCAAGTACAAGGTTATTAATTTCAGCATTGTTTAAAATAGCAAAAGACTGAAAAATAACAACGATCTGACATTGTATGGAACCAGCACAGTAAAGCATGATTTACTTATGATGCAGTGCTATATAGCTGTTTTTTAAAAAGAATATTCTTTGTGAACTGATACAAGAAATATCTACATTTATTGTTAAATTTTTAAGAAATGTTTCAGAAGAGCATCTAGAGTCTTACCCTTTTCTATAAAAACAAACACAAAACAGTAAAATGTGTACTTGCATTATGTGTGCGTAAAATTTTTCAAGAAGTAAATACTGGAAACTAACATAGGTGGTTTACTTATTGGGGTGGGTTTTAAGATACGGACAAATAGGAAAAAGTGGGAGAAGGAAGACTTTCCACTATGTGCATTTTTAAATATGTACTGATTTTGAACCATGTGAAATGTATTGCGTATTCAACATTTTTTTAATTTATTTTTATAAAGAAATTAGAAAGAAAATTAACAACATAGTGAGCCAAAAGTTTAAAAAAGGAAAATTAATGTAAAAAAATATTTGAGATAATCAAAGATCCAAAAGCTGGCTCTTTGGAAAGATTAATGTAATGTATTTTTAAAATTTTTTTTAAATTCTGAGATTTAAAATGTTAATGATGCACAGATTAATTTGAGCTTAAAGGTGAATGGATATATGATACATAAATATGACTGAAAAATTTCTTCCTGATGAGGAGGAAACTCTCACAGCATTTAGAGTCCCTGGAACACTACTAAAATGTAGAATCAAAACAACTAGAAAGACTCCCCAAAAATATATAAGTGAGGCCCCTACCAACCCTACTGACTAAAAAGCTAGGGATAAAGTTGTTTTCTTTAAAAATGCATGGTTCTAATGAACATCCTACATTAAGAACAACTGCACTGGGGAATGTACAGAGCAAGGGGGCAGAAGGAGTAACTCTCAAGGTTGGAAAGGATGAAGCAATATATTATAGTCTGACCTGCGTTTCTCATGGCTTTCTCTTTTAACTCACAAGATAAAAGAAGATAAAATAAGTACAAGAATGTGCAGACGAGCTCTAGATTCTTGAGAATAATGAGGCTGTATCCTGGATAAGAGTTCATATAATTAGAGATAGCAGGAAAGCAATTAATCCTAGCTGAAGAACAAAATTTCTGTTAAACAAGAAATGGAAAGAGCAAGTACAGTTATATGTAGCCTTTTTTAAATATAATAAAGCAAAAGAAAGCACACATGGAAAGTTCTAAGTTCTTTTTTCTCTTAAAGCAGGATTTGTAGAAACAAATTAGTTAAACAAATGTTAAATAATAATTGAGTTCATGGGGTACTCTCCATGTCTACAACGGCTCCTGGACTTGAGGTTTTAGAATAAAATGGATCTGGATCAGAATATCAGGCCCATCATTTATGAGCTGTAAACCCTTGGCTAAACTTTAGTTTCCTCAGCTTTAAAAAAAAAAGGATAACACTAAAAGGAACCAGGGTTCAATTAAGAAATGCTGATTATCTGTCTTATAAGGATGAGCTTGGAACATTTTAGTATACCAGAAAGAAAGAAAGGGATCAAAGATCGATAGGTGTGAATAAAAAGAACTCAGGAGCTAAGTCAGATTAGGCTCCCAAGTGCCAGGAATGGAAAACGTTGGGCAGCAATAAGAATACTGATTAAACACACATAATACATTTAACTCCATGAATTCATAATGACATTTTTTAAAAAAATCATTGGACACTATCAGAGGATGCTAAGCAACAACACACTGTTTTGAAAAATGGTAAATAAAAGGAATAAATCAAGTATTTATATTGACTTTTCTATATGAACTGTGCCACAGCATAACCAAATAGTTGTATGTATTTCAACTAATAAACAATGTGGAACATTATAGAGTATCACAATTTTGCAGTCCCTAATAAATACCTAGGTCTAGATTATGATCATCAATGGCCACCAATATCACAAAAGATAGAGTAGATATTACATACCTCCTGATGGAAGTACACAGTACCACCTATGAAGCAGTCTTGCCAAAAGGACTGAACCATAATCAGTCTAAGTACTAATTTGTAGAAAGTGCAAAGGTCTAAATACTAATTTGGTACCAAGTACTAGGTCTAAGTACTAATCTGTAGAAAGTACAAGAGACAAAGAAACATTAAAGGACACCATAGGGAAATACTCAGCAAAGCCAAACTGTGGGAAATTTAAGAGAAAAATAACATTTTTTTCCCAATAAATATATAAAGATATGGAAAGAAAGCCTATATATTAAAAGAAAGTTAAGAGCTATATCAACCAATTACAATGTATGACTCTTACTTGAATTCTTATAGAAATAATTTTTTTAAAATATAAGACAACTTGGAAAATTTGAACAAATGACTAGTTGAGGATATTAAATTATTTTCATTTTGTAGGTATAATATTGGGATTGTAATTCTTTTTAAGTATATTGAAATTTACAGATTAAAATATACATTATTTGGAAATTGCATCAAAACCATTCAAGAGGGAGAATACAGAGATAAATGTGATTGACCATGAGCTGAAAATTACTGAAGCTGGGTGATGAGTAAGTGGTAACTCATTATAATAGTCTCTTCACTTTTGTATATTTTTTATATTGTTCATATTAAGTTTTTTTTAATTTAAAAAAAAAAAGTTATGCCTCTCTCCGTCCCTGGTAAGCCTTGCTCACGCTGACCAGGCTGCTTGCCAGCAGGGAGGCGCCCCTCAGCACAGCCTGCTGTAGCCTCCAGCACTCTCAGGAGTCAAAGGACAGTGAGTCCAAAGCAAAGCCCAGGTTCCTGCAGAAGCTCATCTGCAAGGTTTCCATCATAGGCCAGATCTGCTAAAAGTCAATCATCCGAAAAAGTGATGCTAATGAAACAGAAAAATCCATACCAACATTTTTAAAAGGAGGGTGTGGGGAGATTCTTTAAGCCTTGAGGACTAATATTTTACTATGTAAAACCTGCAAAGGCAGTCATTTTGGTGAGGTGAATCTGACAGATACTCATGTGATTGACTCCAACCCCAAGTTTTGTGGTCAATGCTCCACGTAAAAAGTTCAATTTTATATACTAATAACAAAAAAGAAATGGAAGACTGGACTGAAAGACTGAAAAATGTTCAGAACAGGGAACATTCTGAGTCTCCTCAGTACCCCATGTACCATTTCTCAGGGATGTATAATTGGTATTCCTGTTCACATGCTAGGCCAATGTATTGTAACTTGTGTTAAGTTTAATCCAGGGTCACATCACAAAGATCATGAGTTGACAAAATTTTTCAGTAAAGGGCCAAACAGTAATTATTTTAGGTTTTGTAGACCATATATGGTCTCTGTTACATAGTCTTCTTTATTTTATTTTACAAGCATATAAAAAAATGTAAAATCTATTTTTAGCTCAAGTGTCTGTACAAAAAGAAGCATAGGTCTATAGGCCATGGTTTGGTCCATGGACCACAGTTTGCCAAAACCTAAGGATTGTCTTGTGAAGTATGGTTGTTTAAAGTCCACAGACACTGTGCTATGCAAGCAACCAGTAACTATAAATGGACCACACAGTCATTGACTGGGAAGGAACGCCTCAAGGATGAAGATGGGATAGCCATGCCTTACCAGTGGCTGGAAGGAAACTTCCTCATGAAGGTCAAGTGTACAATGAGCTCCACTGCAACATCATGTAAAGAATCATTACTGACCAAGCGTCTCCTTGACCTGTATATTAAAGTGTTGGCCCTACATCCTTTTTGCAAAGCCCATCTTTGTCAATTCAAAGAGAGGGACAATAAAGGTATGAAGTTCCAAAAAGATTCAAATAACGGATGATTCTTGTTTGGGTCTTTGCTTAATTCATGGAAGATCCCCCCTTAGACACCTTAGGCATGGCTAGGCATGTGGAGGAAGTTCCCTAATCTACCAAAGTTAAAGTTGATTCTATCAAAACTAGAGCACTTAATGGTTGATTTATGTTCATGTTGCCTTATCATTCTTTGGAAAAATTTTTTTTCTGGCACAGAAGTAAAACAATCATTAGATAAAAGTTTTGGAGGCTATGCAAACTGTTGAGGAGAAGAAGAAAGACAAGACAGGAGGCTTGATAGCAGCATGGAAGTGAAAAGGCTCGGCCATTACGTATAAATGGGAAACAAATTCACATTAAACCAGTAAAATGGTTTATAAAATTCATGCTTTTACAAAAATTCCAGAGGTGGAAGAGGAGGATATGACAGAGACCGATCCTCCACCTCCAGTGGCTCTTCTTTTTGGGCAGGCATATAATTTATGATGACGCATTCTTTTTGGAGAGAACTTTCTTATTGACCCTATTTCTTTATCTCTTAATGAGAAAGAAATTTAAATGTACTTGAACTTGTCTAGTCAAAGATAGGGTTCACTGGCCTTAGCCTTTTGTACTAAAATTAAAATAGCTTATTTCTTTTATTTTAAAAATCATGTACACATGAATTCTCACACCTCCTTCTTCCTGGCCCCAAGAGAGTGCTAATCACTTTTAACATTTTGATAAAAATCCTTTAACACCTCTATCTAAGCATATACTATAGTTTTAAATGGGTTTTTCTATTTTGCTAATGGCTTTTTAGAACTCAGTAATATGCTCCTGGCATCTAGAATTCAACTTTAATAAACACAGATCTACATAAATGGTGAAAAAAAATAAGAAAGGTCAACAAAATACACCTAATATAGTTATAGGAGAATTAACAGAGACAGATATTTGGTAATTAGAAAGGATTAAATAAGATCATATATTTAAAATAGCTAACACAGTGGCTATTACTTAGCAGACACCGAACTGATGGACCCATTCTGGAGAAGAATCTTTATATGTTGATACAGCCATAAAAAGCTATCACCTATTAAAAGAGAGCTAGTAAATTCAGTGACCAAATCCATTCTTTCCCTCCCTAACATCACTGAGGGAGGGTGACACAGTCCTATTCTCAGAAAGAATAGTCCAAGTTTACTTTAGCTTTCAGGGTTGAGGCAAAACACCAGGACTGATGAAACATCAGAGAACAGTAGTTCTCAAAGTCTAGTTAGTTGGTGAGTTTCTCTGACAGTTTCCTAAGCTAGACAAAAGATCTGAGGCTCACTTACACCAAACATTCCCCATTTCTTATAACAAATTGATAACAAAAATTTGGGAAAAAAATAAAGTGGTATAAAAATGCAGGTACGTTAGTAAAATTTAAAGAATTTATTCTGTGTTAACCTGCAAAATAGTATCAGAATAGCTGCCCAAAATGTCACTGATTTTGGCCAACGAGAACATGCAACTGGAGATTAGTTCTTAACACTTTATGAGAATTTTTCTGCTGGTAATCGCATTCTAAGAATCTCTTGCTTAGAATGTAGGTACACAGCATCCCATATCCTCTAATATTCTGGTTTCTAGATACATCTAGCAGGGACCTGACTGTACAAAAGCCATTAACTATACCTATATAGCAACTTTAAGAATCAATCCCTAAGATACTTACAGAAGCAAATAATACAAAATCTAAATTGGAGTAATGTTAATACAGGTTCTTTCACTTCAGGATTTTATTAGATACCTATGTCATAATGTATTTTCTCATCCCATTTCCTTCTGTACAGAAGGAAAGTTTAGACAACCAATAATTTTATCTTTGTCCATCACTTGAACTTTATGAATTGTCTTGAGACAAAATCATGGAAGCACTGACTGATTTCTTTTTGAAACATTTTGTGATAAATACATTAATTCCCCTGAAAGCTAAGGATATATCAATCTTATGTATATATCTTATTTTACAAAGTAAGCAAGGATAGTTATATATCCAATTTTTCAGATTTTTTAATCTGAAAATTCATTTGGTGAATGATGTGCATGAACTACTGATGACTCTCATCAGTCATGAATGTTGTAGCAGTTCCATTTTTAAGCTTTGATCATGATTGTGCACATTCCTTTTTGTGAATTACAATTTCTCTAAATTATTTAGATAGCCAATTTCAGATAAAATGTATTATCTGCTTCTTGAGTTTATCCTGAAGCCTCTAACTGGTAGCTAAATCCTTTCTCTGATCTCTTTCCTTATAAAAAACTAAGATTTATGATACAGAGGGGGAAAAAATCAGTTTCAGAACATAATTTTATACGATAAAAATAACTTAGGTTTTCTCCTATTTTTACTTTTCACCATTCCTCATGATCATCATGTTCTCATCAGTTTCATGTATAACAGCAGGTTTTTAGCAAGAAATCAAATCAAAATGCATAACCTCATTCAAGAGGCTACAAAAAGCACAGGTGTTACTGACGTGTTTAATTTTGCACTTTCAGTTTTATGCAGTTTACGCCAAATAACCAAAAAATGAGGAAAGTCAAAAGGAGTACCCTGAAGTCATTACAAATATGAAAAAAATAACCTTTGCATTACTGTAAATTTGGATTATAATTGTGAGCAAAATAAATCTGTATAAGGGTTTACTTTGTTAAAGATTAGTAAATGTGATTTTTAGTAGATATTTAGAGCTTAAAATTCTTTGGTAAATCATCTTTATTTTATCTGCTAAAAGTTTTAACTCAGTAATTTTACTAAAAATTTTCACTAATCTTAATAAATTTTACACTCATCATAAAATGAAATTCTTATAACTGAGATGCATTTTGGAGCCTATCCAGAAGCTGTAAATTATTGAAAATATTACCAAATCAGTAACTCTGAAAATAATAAAGATAGTGACACTTTGGTGCATACTATTCAGTGATTTTGTTCTTTTCACAATGTTTCAATAGTTAAAAGTTTAGTCATAAAATCAGGACTTAACAATTCTAGCAACTAGCACACAGCAGGTAGTTAATAGATTTTTTCCTAATAATTATGCACAAAATATAGTAAAAAAAATTTTTGAACCTAGGGCTAGGACAAAGCTAACTGGAGTGCTGTTCCTGGGATGAATGTTGGGTAGAGGAATCTGGAACTAAGCTGGATCACAAAAGGTCTGAGAGAGGACTGGACTGTGGAAACCTGAAACAGCCAATGGAGAATCCTGGAGCCAAGGCTAAAGCCTGAGAACAGTGCCAAATAAGGGGCACAAACACTTACATAATTTTGAGGTACTGTGTAAAATGAAAATATGGTATTGTTTGTTTAAATATTATTAAGAATTTCAAGATAACAACAATTGAGCATTAAATCAAGTGTGGGGCCCTTCTGAATATGAGGATCTGTGCAACTGTCCTGGTTGCACACCCATAAAATGTGCCATGAACACAAAAACATATGGTAACTCTATAAACAGGAGAATGAATAGGGAGGTCAGAAATTAAAAATTCCAAAATCAGCTCAGAGTTCATCACACGCAACAGGTCAGGTTAAGTAGTTCAGGACTAAGTCTATGAAGGACAAGAGAGCACGGAGAAGGACAAGCGAGAGATGAAGGCCTGCTTTTATGATACTAGTTATGCAACAAAGGACCGTCTGCTGTGGCTTTTCCTCATGGAATATCCAACATAATCCAAGCATGCTTTAGGTGAAAATTTACATGAATGCCTTTACTAACCATACTTCTCTCACCAGGTTATCCAGTAAAATTAGTTTACATGGCATAAGAAGTCCAGTGTATCTTGTGGTATATTTCAACTCTCTATCCTTGATCATTCTTTGATTCTTTTAATAAATATTTACCAAGGATCTACCATATGCCAAACATTTTCCTAAGTTTTGCAGATAAAGTTAACAAAATAAAATGCCTGCCTTCATGGCGCTTAATTTCAAACAAGTACATATATTTATATGTACTTATATATTTATGCATATATAATGCATAATATTATCTATAATGTTGAAAAATGAAAAATGCTACATGAGTGTAGGTGATTAGACTGGGAAGTCAGAGAAGGCCTCTCTGAAGAGGTGATACTAGAGCAGAAATTTGAATGAAACGAGCGTTAAAGCCTTTCAACAGCAAAGGTATTCCAGGTAGAAGGAATAATAAATGCAAAATAGCTGAAAACAGGAACCAGCTTGATATGCTCAAAGAAACCAAATAAGGGCAGCAAAATACTTAAGAGTAAGCAGGGAGAAATGTGGCAGAAAATGAAGTTTAAAAAGTGGGATGAATCTATATAATTAAAGACCTTATAGATTATGATTAAATGTACAGGTTTTATTCTTAAGATGGTAAAAACGAGTGGAGGGTTTTGAACAAGAGCAGGAAATGATGTGATTTTATTTTAGAAAGACATCTCTTAATGATATGTGTAGAGTAGATTATACAGAGATATCTATTAAAACTCCTAAGTTTTTTGGATGAAAAATGGTACTATTATAATGACTGGCTTGCTGCACTGAATGGGAAAGACAGGTGGAAGAAATCAAAAGTTCTGTTTTAGACATGGGTGATTTGAAATGCCTATCAAATACCTGAGTAGAGATGTTGAATCCACAGTTTAAAAATATCTAAACTCTGATGTCTGGCTGGGGAGCACACAAGCCTCAGAACCCGTATTTGTGACTACTCTTATAAAGAAAGGGTGGGATCACACTCACTCAAGAAATGCCTCTGTGAGTGTGTCAGCAAAGCCAGGCAGGAGTACCAGGTGGCCTTACTTGATCTGTATCTTCTGCTGCCTTGTTATGATTACCAATCAAAATAAAGAAACCTCACAAAGTAACTTCTACAATGGCTGAGTGTTTTATAAGCCCAAGCCAAGAGGATAAAGTAAAATCTTGACTATAATGTCAGACTGCCTTGACCTCCTGGTTAACTGATGGTATATTTTTGAAGTATACCACCAAAAATGAAAAAGACATGTTTGATTAAAAGTATATAAAAAGTTACTGTACTATGTTTGGTTTACTAAATACTCTCATGTATTTTTCCCTGTTGTAAATTTACCTGTAATCTACAGAATTAAAAGATATGGTGGGCCCTATAAAACTAATTGGCCAAAAGACTATTCTATTTAATTAGGGTAGAAAGTGAACATTAATGCCCCAGTGAATAATGCAGATATTGGTGGTCATAAAATGTGCTGACTGTCCTTTCTCCCTGTGTTAGCCAAAGCACAGGGAGCAGACTACAGGTAAGGGAATAATAAAATCTTTTCCCCTTTGCTAGCTCTATTCCCTTAATAACCTGAAAAGAGAGTATGTCCATTGGGTTGCTAGGCAACATTACTTAAAGTAAAATGCTCCCTGATTGGTAAGATGTAACTACACGTGGAGAACTATGAATACCTAATGGAGCACCATGGTTTTATCGTTTGTAGCAGGCATGTCCCTTATGGGCATCCTGGAAGTTATTCCTACGAAGTAGTTAAAAGAGATAGTAGTTCCTGTGGGGCATGAGACTTTTAAACCAGGGAGAATATCACACGCTCCTGATAAGTATCAAATCTCCTTGCACCTGAGCTATATAATCCTGTGTGATTGCTAAAAGGACTCCAATAGAAGAATTCCTGACACTTTCCGCAGACAAGCTGTGGTTTCTGTCCTTTATTCTTCCAAAGAGACCATGCCAAGTATGGCCTATGATAGTTTTGTGAGTCTGAATGTTTAGTTGAGCCTAAGAAGAGGGTATTCAAAGCCCCAGATATTACCCTGACTGGCCATCAGTCTTCAAGAGCTGTATAAAGAGCAGTTAGATTTCTACACAAAGGGACTAAAAGAGAATGCTCCAAAACTAGAATAAAACATAAGGCTCTGGATCTCACACAATATGTTTGGAGAGGCTGTGGAAGGAAATAATAGAGCAGTCATAGCTAAAGCTAGAGTTGGTCAAGATAATAAAGTAAATAAATAATCTTTATTAGGCCATAGACTAAAGAACAAGAATAAAACCACAACCCTGATGGGGAAGTCCAAGAAAATCCTAAGGTCTGCTTTATTTCTAACACATCCCATATATTTTTGTATGTTTCGAGGCCTGACCTAGGTAAGAGTTACCAAATGTCTCAGTATGTCACAGTAAGTATTTGAAGGGGATCACATAGTCCACTATAAGAGCCATGGTACAGGGGAACAGACGCTAGCTCCGATTTCCCCCGCTGAGGATCACAAGTGGCTATGTTAGACAGTAAATGCCACCAGCACCAGTCTCACCTTAGCTTCACCACTTTGCTTGCTAGAGGAATATGGCAAAGTGTGGTACCACAAAGTCCCCATAAACAAGAAATTCCAAATGGAAATAACTTTGGAGGACATACAATACAGATCCTTAACCTAAAGACGCAGATGACTGACGTGTACACAAAATTCAAATGATAGAAAAACCAAGTCATTTCATATAATACAAGTTTGCTCTGTCAAAACTGCTCCAAAGTATATTCTTCACTGTTGCCTCCAGACTTCAAGCAATACTTTTTCACAACAAATAACCTGTATCTAATATGGAACACTTCATTTAGTGGGAAACAGTACATGTGAAAATTGTATATTTGAGAAGTTAACATTCAGAAATCTTCCTATGAAAAACTCTCCCCCAATAAAAAAAGTTAAATGTACCTGTTTCTCTTCTGAATGAATAAAACAAAAAACAAAAAAAAAACCCTAAGGAACAGAAGTGACAGCATCTTTTTCCATGTATTGAGTAACCAGAATTAAAGTACAACTTTGCTCTTCCATTATACTGTTAGTCATTATGAAAGTACACACAAACATTTAATTTTGACAATTTAAGCAGACAATTCAAAGAGGGAGAGGGGAACGGCATCTACCTACACGTCCTAATAACTTCCCAATAATCTACTTCTCAAGGCAGATCTTTTTAAAGGAAAAATTAAATCATCATTGAGAAATGGGAGTCAGAGGAAAAACATCTAAAAGGAACCTAACAGTAATTACCATACGTTGCAAGACACAGACACAGAGCAAACCTGAAATAAAAGGATGACATCCATACTTCCCTATTATGCTCTCTTGCTAAAAATCATGAACTAACAATGTGGGCAACAATCCTTCAACTGGGTGTGTAATACTTTTTGAGGCACCCGGAGCACTACTTCACTCTACCTCTCTCCACTCAACTACGCATCTCTTACCCTGTCCACAGAGAGACATATCTCAAAAAATGTAAGTAGTAGGAATAAGGAAGGTTATATCCTAACATGTAAAGGTCCCTCAAGTAAAGATGTTTTAAAAGCGCTGCTAAACATAGGTGCTGGAGATTGGCATTTTACATGTATTCTAACCATTTAGATTGTCAATAAAATTCTCTTAAATTTTCCTCATTCATGGGTAGAATAAAAAGATGCCATTTTGATTATAAGTGTAATAATTAGAGAAATAATAATTTAAAATTTTTGAAAACCTCAAAGCAATTATGAATAGGATTAAAGCCAACAAATGTATATATTTGTCTGAAGAAGACTGACTCCTTCGCCTTACCTACAGTATACACCTATTTGAATCCTTTGAACTTTCCACAAGTTAACTGATTACGAGCCTAACACTAAAGAGATATGTGCTTCAATATGAAAGAAAAATAAATAAATCTTGCTATTCAGAGAGAGTAGTTCTACATCCCCTGCAAACATAGTCTCAAATCTGCCACAGGTGCACTTTCTACTGCTGATTTATTAACCATAGAGAGAAAGCTGTCTTTGCCTCAAGATCTCCTTGAAATGATTTTGCCTTGAATTTTATTTTGTAGGAAATGAATGTGGTTACTCACATTTTATTTTCTGTTTTCATTTACCTGATATATCTTTGTCCATCCTTTTATTTGTAACTATTATATACCTTTGTGTGTGTATGTGCCTCATGTAAGTAGGATTTTTTATTATAATCCAAAGTATTTGCCTTACATATGAGTTTAAACCATTTATATTTATTGCCATAATAGAATTAATTCTGATTTCCATTTGCACTCAATTCAAGTTTGTACCATAGCAAATAATGGCCCTTTTCTCACTTTGAATGTGGTCGAAGTTTCCAACCAATGATGGGCTTCAAATTTTCATTCTCAACAGAAATTTTAAAAATTAAATTTCCTGTATGTTGGAATCATTCCATCAGGAACAAAGATCTGTAATCCACCCAGCATGCAGAAATGTAACTACTCTCAAGTCCTGCTCCAAGTAATGTCCAGATCAGACACAACGTCATGAAGAGCCACAGGGTGACTGTGGCTTTTGTAAAGAAACCATCCAAAATCGACTGCTTCCTCTTCAATTGTAACACTGTTACAAACTAATATTCTATCATTTATTATTGTAACCTTTCTTGTAAACTCCACTAAAATAAAGAACTTGACTCCGTTTTCTGATGTTGACTGCTGACAACTTTTAAAGCCTCACCACTTCTTCTTCCCCTTCTGCCTACATCTGGGCAAGCTGATAAGAAAGTCTGAATGATCCCTCCTTCGGTACTAGCAGGAGTTTCAAACTCTACCAACATGTAGGAACCCCCAACCTGACCCCACCTGCTAATCACAACAAAAAACTCAAGTCAACTAGTTCAAAATAAAGTAGAAAAATCTGATTAAACAAAAAAATTATAAAAGGTGAATTATAAAAGTTAACTAATAACTCAAAAATTATTTGGACTAGAAAAATTGCCACCAAGTTCTTTAAAAAACCAAAATTAAATTATCCAAGTTATTTTATGAAAGAAATCATTCTGATATCATAATCTGACATATTTGTTATCATTACTACAGACTGATCTCACAGGTACAAATCCAAATTAAATATAGGCATCAACTGCATAACATCATTCCTTCCTAAAAATTAGATGCTCTGTGCTAAAATAACAATAATTATAATGTATTATGCATCAACCTAGAAACTCTAACAATTTTTATGTAGTAACTAAAACCCTAGAAAATGCCTATATATTTACCAAACTATGTTTAAGATGTAAAATGCTAAAACATAGCTTCCTGATAAACAATTCACATAGCTATTAACAAACAATTGCTTTGCATGTTTTAACATTCTCTTATCCTAGCAACATTGAAACCTCTGCTGATAAATTTGTAGATTCACAAAACACCTACTCTACAGGCGAATCTTATATTCTACCAAAGTTGTATTAAGAATATGCCTAGAGACTTTCCCTGCACATCATTTTGTTAAAATTTTTGTATTGGGTTTAGAGGATTCGCATTTTATGACATCACCATATTCATAAATAAGAGGCAGTCTCTACTGGGAAAACATTCACCAAGAAGATGTTCTGTGAGATAGCTGCATACTTGTAAATTTGATTCAACAGTATTTTACGAGAATTGCCTACCATCACTCAAAAATTCAAGACGGCTTAATAGAAGAAAATCTCCTAACAGATCTATCATGTCGGTAGGTTTACCATGAGATCCTCCACATGGTGACCTCATTAGATAACAAAAAAAGCACTAAACACATTTCCCAAATTGAACAATATTATACAACTAGGAATAAAACGTATTTTAAATGATAAAGAATAATCATTTTAAACTAGAAGCCAATGCCATCTGAGAGGGGAAAATTAAAGTCACTCCCATTAAAAACAGAACAGGAAGCCAGATATCACTGTTATCATTTAATATCATCCCATAATTTCTGTCCAAGGCAGCAAAACAACAAACCAAAACAATGCTAACACAGCTAGAAGCCAAATTACCATTTTGATGACAAGATTATACATGTAGAAGAGCTAAGAGAATTACTTGAAAATCTTAGAATAAAGAAAAAGAGCTTTGTAAGGAATCCAGTTATTAGACAACTATTTTACATAAAATCTTTTTTCTATGCCACTTATAACCAGTGAGAAGATTTTTTTCTTCACTTAAAAAAGTTTCATTTGTGCCAAGAAGGTACAACTCTTATAAACATCATTGTTACAAGTGCTTACAAACAATTGTCTGATAACATTACAAAAGAGCTATCACATCCACTCTCTAAAATAACACTTGTCTCAAAGTTAGAAGTTCTAATAAAATAATACGGGAAAAAAAAGACTTCTTCCATAATACCCTAGCACTATATTAGCTGTGTGAACAATCTAAATATAAGAACTTAATACATTATAAATAAACATCACAAACCAATACAATATTCAAAATGGAATTTTTTGTTTCAATTATCCAGGAGCAGAGATACTATTTTCTCACTATACTTGAATAAGAGACTGTGAGGCTATTAGGTGCAATAGCCTTCTTTCCACTATTAGGAAAAATCCTACCTATGAACAAAACAAGTACAGAAGAAGAGGTTCTCAGAAGCAAAAGAGAGAATCCAGGTCCTGGTGACATCACGGGAGCCTGAAATAGTGCCTAAGCCAGACCTACTCTAATATATACCAGTAAATTACTTTCCTATTTAAGATAGATTGAATTCAGTTTACTGTTACCTGATACACCTACCAAGCAAAGTATATACCTTTAAGGAGTACACAGGGTAAGCAAATACATATTTGAATAATTCCACTCAACAATACAGATAAATCAGAGACTCACTCACCACCAATCTCTCATTTAAACAAGAAAGAGCTACTTTGCCTAAACAACTACCCCATTATATAGGCTATTTCTGCCATTTAATCACAAGCCAAAAGAGTTGAAATACAGATGCACTAAGAAGACCACTATCAGTTATGACACTGATTTATACTATTACACTATATGTTTAAGCCATATGTTTTTATAGCTGCAACTTTATCAAAATGAGTAAATTTGTAAGCATACATATCCAGGTTTTAGTTTGGATATCTATCTAGAGTTCAGTAAGGTACTGCATTATAGTGTGTTTCATAAGTAACAAGAGGTTAATGTATCTTTCATTTTATTTAGTGTTTTCTACTGGTTATGCTGACTCAAACATAACTCAACAAATTGATGCTTCAGAGCCTTTAGCTACTTAGAAGCAAAGCAATATGCATTTGAATATATATATATATAATTCATATTATATTTGATATACATATATACATCAAAGTTGAGGGAAGTTTGTTTCATATACCAAAACTATATTGTTTATAATATAATCAAATATATTATCTGTATTAATATTTAAATAAATTTAGTAGCTAATAATTTTTCAAAATAAACACTCAATGGAAAATGTGATCCAACCTCTCACAAAAGGCAAATTGAGTATGGATATGCAGTATTCCTTAATGCAAAAGTTATTCATCAAAATTTAAAGAGAAAGCTACACTTTAATATTTGTTCCATTTGGAAAAGTGCTTATGCCACATTCTTTTACCCATATCTAACAAGAATATATATCTTCATCTGCAGGAATACTGATGAAAACAGCAGAAATGGCAGCAAATGTATCCCCTTTCTAGTAGACCACCTCTAATGCCACCATTCATGAGTCAGGAAGATATAATATCCATAAATCAACTTCACTATTAAGTGAAAAGCATGTACTCAAATTTCCTAATTCAGTCGCTACCTGTAACTGTACAAGTGACTGCTTTGTTTATTCACAAGCTTCTTTTTTCTGACTATCAATATCAGTTATTGTCCTTTTTATTAAATGTATAATATGTATTCAGAAACATGAAGAAATCTCATTCTTTTTTTGAGTTTAGCATTTATGGATGTCAGAAGGCTCAAAATTCAAACATGGCCTCATCAATCACAGCAACACACTGAGGAAATGTTTCCTTCTCACCTGTGCTTTTTAGGAATCTAAACAATCAATCTAGTTCATCAAGCCAAACATTCTCATCATATAAAAACACTTATACAATAGAAGATTAAAACTGCTTATAAGGTTATTATATAGAGAAATGTGGGCTTTTAGAAGGCAATCTGGAACTGTATCTCAGACAAGTGCTTTTTGAATTCCACAAAGAAAACACTAAAAAAAAAAAATCACTGGGACCTGAAATAAACTTATAGAATTATTACTGATCTAATTCCTATAATCAGTTATACAGAAAATTTCAATCCAATGAACCAACACAGTAATTTAGCAGTTAAAAATAATTAAATGATTTAACCTTTTGATTGCTTATTATACATCTGAAAACCAGAGAGCCTGTAAGTTAATGTCTTGTCTTTCAAGCAAAAATATCAAAAAGATTCAGCTGCTTCATGAAGTTTCTGGAGCAGGAAAGGAGAGCAATATCTATATATAAAATACATTCAACATCTTATTTCATATCCTGAAAGCACCTGTTTCCAGATAATCTATATTTGTACTATAGTACTTAGGTATAAAGTTAAAAGAAATAGGGGTGGGGCTAATATATTTTTGAAAGGTTTTCAACAATGAGCACTGAACCCAGAGAAGTTTCCTGATAAACCTGGACGTTTCAACTTACTTTTTGTGATTAAAGCCTTGCAAATATTATTCTTTATTAGGTATTATGAAAAAGAATCCTTCTGCTCCTAAGCCTATATTTTTTCTATCAACATCCAAAATCCTATGTGCCATTTATGACTGAAGTTAAAATAAAACAAAAGCAGTTTAAAATTTTTCACTTCTCTCATAAAAGTTTTCCTGGTGGTATGCATACATATGTAAAATATGATGTCAAAAACAGTAATCATGAGAGGAGAGTACAAATGCAGGGTTGTTACAATGGGTTTGAAATTAAAATATCAGCAACTTAAAATACTCATAGATAGATAGATAGATAGATAGATAGATAGATAGATAGATAGATAGATAGATAAATAGATAGATATTGCTATATATAAACCTTATGGTAGCTACAAACCAAAAAATCTGTAACAGATACAGACACAAAAAAGAGGAAAAAAACCAAATCTAACACTAAAGATAGTCATCAAATCACAAGAACAAAAGAAGAAGAAAGGAACAAAAAGAACCATAAAACAACCCCAAAACAATTGACAAAATGGCGGCAAGAACATATACATCAATAATTACTTTAAATGTAAATGGACTACACTCTAATCAAAAGACAGAGTAGCTGGATGGACACAAAAACAAGACCCACATATCTGCTGCCTATAAGAGACTTACTTCACATCTAAAGACAAACACAAACTGAAAGTGAAGGGATGAAAAAACACATTCCATGCATATGGAATCAAAAGAAAAGCAGGGTAGCAATATTTATATCAGACAATATAGACTTTAAAGACTGTTACAGGAGACAAAGAAGGACACTACATGATGAACAAGGGATTGATCCAAGAAGAAAATACAATTTAAATATATATGCACCCAACATGGGTACACCTAAATACATAAAGCAAGTATTAACAGATATAAAGGAAGAAATTGACAGTAACACAGTAACAGTAAGGGACATTAACATCCCACTTACATCAATGAACAGATCATCCAGGCAGAAAATCAATAAGGAAACACTGGCCTTAAATGATACATTAGAGTAGAAGAACTTAATAGACATATATAGAACATTCCATCCAAAATCAGCAAAATACACATTCTTTTCAAGTGCACATGGAACATTCCAGGATAGATTACATGCTATGCTACAAAACAAGCCTAAGTAAATTAAAGAAAACTGAAATCATAGCAAGCATTTTTTCTGACCACAACACTATGAGATTAGAAATCAGCTACAAGAAAAAAAAAAACCTGCACAAAACACAAACATGTGGAGGCTAAACAATATGCTACTAAGCGAACAATGAACCACTGAATAAATCAAAGAGGAAATCAAAAAAAAAAAAAAAAAAAAAAAACTCCTGGAGACAAATGAAAATGAAACACAATGAGCCAAAACCTGTAATACACAGCAAAAGTGGTTCTAAGAAGAAAGTTATAGCAATACAAGCTTACCTCAGGAAACATGAAAAATCTCAAATAAACAACCTAAACTTACACCTAAAGCAACAACAGAAAGAACAAAACCCAAAGTTAGTAGAAGGAAAGAAATCATAAAGATTAGAGAAGAAATAAATGAAAGAGACAAAAAAATAGAAAAGATATATGAAACTAAAAGCTGCTTTTTTAAAAAGGTAAACAAAATGCATAAAACTTCAGCCAGACTCATCAAGAAAAAAGAGAAAGTTCAAGTCAATAAAATCAGAAATGAAAAAGAAGTTACAACCAACAACACAGAAATACAAAAGATCATAAAAGATTGCTATGAACAACTATAAGTTAATATAATGGACAACTATTTATCTTTGATTTTTGCCATTTTAATTACAATGTGTCCTGATGTGTTCCTCTTTAGGTTAATCCTGTTTGAGAATCTTTGTGCTTCTGGACTTGGATGTCTGTGTCCATTCTCAGGTTAGGGAAGTTTTCACCTATTATGTCTTCAAATATGTTCTCAGACCCTTTCTCTCTCCTCCTTCTCAGATTCCTATAATGTGAATATTAGTGCATTTGATGTTGTCCCAGAAGTCTCTTAAACTGTCCTCATTTCTCTTCATATTTTTTTATGTTCAGCATCAGTGATTTCTGCTATTCTGTCTTCCAGCTTACTGATCTGTTCCTCTGTATCATTTAGTCTACTATTGATTCCTTCTAGTATATTTTTCATTTCAGTTATTGTATTCTTGATCTCCATTTGGTTTTCCTTTACATTTTCCAACTCTTTGCTAAAAATATCTAACTTCTTGCTCTGTGCATCCATTCTCCTCCTGAGTTCTTTGATCATCTTTACAATCATTACTCTAAACTCTTTCTTGGGTAGATGGCCTGTCTCCACTGCACTTAGTTCTTCTTCTGCGGTTTTACCTACTTCATTTGGAACATGTTCCTCTGTTGCCTCATTTTGCCTAACTTGCTGTTTTTATTTCTATGTATCTTGTAGGTTGGTAAGTTTTCCAACCTTGGAGAAGTGGCTTTTGGTGGGAGATATCCTAATGCGTCCCAGCAGCACACTACCCTTTGGTATACGCTCTAGGAGTGCCCCTATGTGTGCTATGTGGGTCCTTCTGTTGTGGTGGGCTGCCTACTATGGGTGTCTGGTAAGCATGGCTGGTCCCTGGTCCAGCTGGTTGACAGGCCCTTCCTTGTGCAAGTGCTGCCAGCTGCTGGTTGGTGGGGCCTTGTGTGATGGCTGTGGAATCCTGGGTGGCCCCAGGGCTAGAGCAGGCTATTAGGCAGATCCTAGGGCAGAGCAGTGGTTGTCTGGTGGCTGGTGTCCATCCACTGGTGTGTAAGACTGGTCTCAAGGCTAGAGCAGGCTAATGGATGAGGCCAAGAATTCTGGGGCTGGTGCCTGCCCAATGATTGTTATACCTGGTTCCTAGGTCTCTGCCTGCAGGATCCTGAGTGTCCTGGGTCTAGTGCCTGCACACTGGTGTCTGGTGGGTACAGCCATGTCCAGGGGCAACTGGCTGTGGGTTCAGTCCCCACCCCATTAGCTGCTTGGTCTGGGGAATCCCAGTACTGGTACCTACAGGCTATGGGGCTGGATCCTGAGGCTAAGCTAGAAGGAGGATTCTAAAAAGGTGCATGCCAGCACCAGAATCCACAGGAAAGAATGAGCTCCCCAAAATAGCTATTGCCTGTCTCTATGTCCTCAGGGTGAGCTGCAGTTGCTTCCTGCCTGCCTGGGAGACTCTCCAAGATCAGCAGGTAGGTCTGACCCAGGCTCCTTTCACATTATTGCTTCTGCTGTGACCTGGAGCATGTGTGGTTTTGTGTGTGCCCTTTAAGAATGGAGTTTCTCACAAACATAGAAAACAACTGTGGTTACCAAAGGGGAAAGAGCAGAGCGGGATAAATTAGAGGTTTGGGACTAAGAGACACACATTACTATAAACAAAATAGATAAACAACAAGGACCTATTGTATAGCACAGGGAACTATTCAATTTCTTATAGTAATACATAATAGAAAAGAATCTGAAAAGAAAAAATACATATGTATGTATATGTATAACTGAATCACTTCGCTGTACACCTGGAACTAACATTGTAAGTCAACTACACTTCAATAAAAAAGAACAAGAGTGTCTATTCCCCACAGCCCTCTGGGTTTCCCAAACATAAGCCTCACTGGCCTTCAAAGCCAAACATTCTGCGGGCTTGTCCCCCCAGCACAGGATCCACGGCTGAGGAGGACAATGTGGGGCCAGACACCTCAGTCCTAGGGAAGAACTTCTGCAACTGCAATTTTTCTTCCATTTGTGGTCACCTGCCTGGGGTTATAGGTCTTGACAACACCGCGACTCCTCTCCTATCCAACTCATTATGCTTCCTTCTTTATATTCTTAGTTTTAGAAGAACTTTTCTGGTAGGTTCCCAGCTTTTTCATCAATAGCTGTTCTGTAAATAGTTATCATGTCGGTGTACCTATGAGAGAATAGGTTAGCTCAGAGTCTTTTTACTCTGCCATCTTGGGAACTCCCCTCTGGCCATGTGTTAGTTTTGACACTGAACACAGTTATGGGTATTTCAAAGCTTATTGCTTTGCCTAAGACTGCCATTTGAAACCAGTCCATCCTCTTGCTCACCACTGACAGCACAATGTTCAAAGAAATTTGATATGAGTTGCAAATACCAGCAATTATCTCTAGAGGTCACTATAATGTTAACAAGTATAGTTAGAAAACCTATTCTCATTCCCAACCACAATTTCACTATATTTAAATGAAGGATTCAATTGTACTTTATTAACTAAAAAATAGTTCTATTAAGAGCCACATATACATTAAAACACACAACTTTATAATACATATGGTGCTAGACATGTATTAGCTGACATGTATTAAAGGCATTTAATCAAGAAACAATATGAAGCTACTCACAACTTCAAAGACCCTATAGTCACAGTTCTCAGTTTGTTCCAGTGATCCCCAAGGAGCCCCTGATATCCTTTCAGGGAATCCTCAAGATCAAAATTAATTTCATAATAATACTGTCTTAGTCTATGTGGGCTCGTATAACAAATGAAATTTATTTCTCATAGTTCCAGAGGCTAAGAAGTCCAAGAATGGGCATCTGGTGTGGGCCTGCTTACTGGTTCACAGATAGCCATCGTCCCACTGTGTTCACACACGATGAAAGGGGTACAGGAGGTCTCTGGAGTCTCTTTTTATAAGAGCATTAATCCCATTCATAAGGGTTTGATTCTCATGTTCTCATCGCCTCCCAAAGGCCCTCCTCCAAACACTATTACATTGGAGACTAGGTTTCAACTAATGAATTTTCGGGAGACATATTCAGTCTCTAGAAAATAGCTAAGATTCTGGTTTCCTGTTTGACACTTACTCACTCATAAGCATTTGTATATTCTTATATTTTAAATATTTCTTAGTTTCAATTTCTAATACAAGTGGCATGAGATACAACCCATATAAATATTCTCGAGAGTCCTCAGTCATTTTAAGAGTATTAAGCAGTCTTGAGGCCAAAAAGTTTGAGAACCAGTGACCCACAACCTAAATGATTAAAATTAAAGAGAGAAAATGATCAAACAAAAAAGTGCTGCTATATATATAGAATTACTTCTAAAATATCACACAAGTAAAAATACAGTTGATCATTGAACACCAGAAGTTTGAACTGCAAAGATCTACTTATACAATGATTTTTTTCAGTAGTAAATAGTACAGTATGACACAATCCAGGGTTGGTTAAATCCATGAATGCCAACTGCAGATTCAGAGGAACTATGTGTAGAGACAGTCGAGTTATATACAGATTTTTGACTGTAGATTTTTGACTGTGTCAGCACCCCTAGCCCCTGGGCTGTTAAAAGAGTCAACTGTAGGAAAAACTTAATTTCACAAGTTGTATTGATAAATCCTAAATGGCTAAGTGTACCAATAAAATATAATAAAAATTAAATCAAAAAACAAAATTCACCAATATTAAATATTCCTATTCTCACAGGATGTTATGGACTGAATTCTGTATCCCTCAAATTCATATGTTGAAGCCCTAAACCCTTCAGTGTGACCAGACCTAGGGCCTTTAAAGAGGCAACTATGCTTAAATGAAGTAATAAGGGTAAGGGTGGGGTCCTGATCCAATAGGACTGGTGTCTTTATAAGAAGAGACATCAGGGACACATGTGCATGAAGAAAGGCCATGTGAACAACCAGCAAGAAGGTGAACATCTGTGAACCAAGGATAGAGCTCTGAGAAGAAACCAAAGATGCTAATATCTTAATCTTGGAATTTCATCCTCCAGAATGTTGAGAAAATAAATTTCTGTTGTTTTCACCACCAACTCTACAGTATTTTGTTACAGCAGCCCTAGCAAAGTAATACACAGTACTGAAGTTTTTCATGTTATTCTAGGGAACTTTTGTGGCTTTTAACTATTTCTGTGAGAATCACAATGGTAGAAAAAAGACATTGTGCAAGTCCCCATGACATATTCCTAGTTCTTTGATCCTCCTTGGTCCCTTGAAAACTTAAAACCTAATATAAGGATAGTTTTTTGAAATAAAGTAAATTTTATCTCAGACACAGAGCTTGAATGTCATTTCAAGTATGACCCTTAAAAATCTATGTTTTTTATCTCCCCAACTATAAAGCAAGTTGATTACTAAAAAAAAAACAAACAAATATGAAGAAAACATTTACTTCTTAACAAAAAGTGGGGCACTATGTTTATAGTATACCGTCATTTGGTTCCTTAGGCAAAGAATATCTTCTAAGAATATTATAAAGGAAATTTTTGATTCACAATTATCATTATCATCATCATCAGTTAGAAGCCCTCATAATATTTTTCTTTTAGAAACTTCATGAAAGAAACCAAATTCATCACTAGCCAGCTGATTAGATTTAAGAAAAAATTAATTCCTAATTGCTAAGTCTTCCAATTCCTCAGGACCCTAGCCTCCAGATTCTTAAACTCAGAACACTAGATTTAAAGTACCACTTTATAGTATTATGGGAAGAGTAACTATTTCATAAAACAGTTTTCCTGAGACATTGTTCTAAGTTTATACAGGTAGCCTGCATTTTTGATGACCCTGAACACCAATGAACAAAGGCATCTCAGTAGATTTTAAAAAAGCAGAATGCAAAGATAAATATGCACAGTATCTTCCCATCATTTACACCCAGGATATTACAATGAACATAATTAATCTGTCCCTACAAAAGTGTTTGCTGCCACTGAAAGAAATAGACATTCTCAGATATAATTTAATACTAAAGTTGCATACTTTAAGATTATAAACATGATTTTCCTTTTATTTAAATCAGTTAAATAAATCAAATACATGTCTTGTAAGTTTTTAATATCTTAAATTTGGAATTTAGTATCACATATTGTAAGGTATAATCTTATTTGAACTCTATTATATAAATGGAAGAAAATATTGAAATACATTGTATTTATGATGTAAAAACATCATCAATAATAACCATGTCTATTACATATTATGTTTCTACTAAAGTCTTTCAATACACTATTAAATTCAAATAATCTAAATGAAAGTTTACCATCAAATTATGCCTAATTTATAATTCAATTGTATCCTAGCTTTTATAAATGTTCAGAATAGTTCTATTTTAAATAGACATTTAAGTAAATTCCGTCTCCTCCAAAATAATATTTTTGCATAAACTATTTACAAATATTAATCCACATGGGCAGCCTTTGGCTAAAAATATCTTAATATATCATCATTACTCAAAGTATTTTGCTCACACCCTAGTAGGTAAATATGAATGTGTCCTGTATAGGATGACTTTGCATGTCCTCCAGGTAGGCCCAGAGGGCAGTGTCGGCAATAATGACCCATCTGTTCACTACCGGCAACCAGAAAACTTCTAATGAAGACAGATGTGGGTCACCGTGTACAAGCAGGCTGCAGGGTGTTAATGAATCCACCTAATGGTCACTACCTGCCACTCTTAACTGATTGATGACCTAAAAGGTTTAGTTTGAAAAGCAAAGATGAGTATTTCACGTACTCATCAGTCTTACCAGGACACTGCTTTCACTTTCTCTTACGTACTCATTCTTTACTACTTGTCTTTATCAATTCCTAGAAAATATTACTGTTATTTATTAGACTCAGTCTTTTAAAGTAACCTTGCTACTGACACTTTTGAGAAATCAATTCCTCCTAAATTTCTCCACTGACTGACTCACAAGGTATCAACTCCATATGGTGATACAGCAACATCATATATATGAAACACAAACGGTAATGTTTTCCTGTCATAAAATTCATTACGTACATTTATAGATAATGTTGTTATCAATACCAATCTCTCTAAAATGTTACTTTTTAAAATATTATTTCATTACCTGCTTTGAAATAAAATTGTTATTTCACTCCAGATTCCAAAAAGAATGTTTGCTTATTGAGACCAATTGATGTAATATATGAATATTTTATATACCCATAGAAAATGTATAGAGATGGTCATTTTACTTTCTGATAGATGCTGTATGACTCAAGAAGTATAATTTATGCAGTTGTTTTTCAGAATAAAATCTGTCTGTATTACATTATACCTAAACTCTTCAAGAAAATCTATATTCAGCCATAAAGTGGTTCTTAAAAAAACTGGTACGTATAAAATGTAAATATATACAATCAAAAACTGAAAACATACAACTGTTAAAAAATACACATTTTATGTATAAATAAAACTATAAGAAGTATTATTTAATGTAAACTAATTGTTTAAACTAAGTTTGAAGGAATTTCCATAGTTTATAAACTATTTTGCTGTAAATCTCTCTTTCTATATAGAGATTTAAAGCAACCTGGTGTTGCTTCAGTCACAAATGGACAATCTATTCTAATAGCAAGTCCATTTACTAGATTGGGAACCATTATCAGCCACTATTGAGATTACCTAGCAATCCTTAACAGTAATAATTCATACGTGAACACATGCACACAAGATATACATACACATCTACACACCACCTCAGTAGCTACTTTTAGAGAGAAAGGTGTTCGTTTTAGGCTAACAAATTAAAAATATCCAATAAAAATTCAATGTGAATTTTTAAAATACAGAGCAAATAGGACCATTCGAATAATTTTAAATTAGATAAATTCAGAGTATAATTCTAAACACAGCAATAGCATAATCATATTATGAAATACAGCAAACATTTGTTCCATTCGTATAAGGCAGTGATGTAGCTATCACAATTTCTATCTTCAAAAACAATACACAAAGACAAATTACATGTGGTTGCTTCTGTCACTCAATCTTAAGGTGTTAACTCAGAAAAGTAAATCGATATATTTTTTCAAACAGCAGCAATACATATAATGCCTTAAATGCAATAAGTGCCTTCACATGCATTACCTCATTTCTTATCCAGTCCTGTAAAGTAGGAATTATCGTAACTCATTTTATAAATAAAAAAGCTCAGAGAAATTGCGTTACTTTTCAGTATCCACACTTAATAAGAGATGGCTCAAAATGTCACATTTCCTAATTCATAATCCCCATAGTCTTTTTTCTACACTTCAAAATTGAAAATGAGATCTATTTGATTTACACCATAACCATACCTTATTTTATAGTAACACTTCACTTACCTAGGGGCCATTTTTTCAGCTAGCATGGATATATGAAATAAAGTCTAAACATCAGAGAAAAGCAAAAGATAATTATGAGTAACTATAAGATATATCCCACAGCAAAAAATTAAGATTGTGGGGTTTTTTTTAATACCCAAGTACTGGAATCTTCGTTCAACTCCTGTTTGCTTATATCGTGCTTCCTAACCTAAGTTTTAGTGATGCAAGCTGCATATAATCCTTCCAAAAATATGAAAACCAGGAGACTACAGGGTCTCTACTAAAAACCACAAAGTTAATGGCAGGCTTGGTGTATCATCTAATTGACAGGGGGGAGAGTGGGGTAAGCACAAAAAGTATAGAAAGGGTGTGATATCAGAAATAGACAGTCAAGGCAATGGAAGATCAGAACAAAAGAACAGATCTCAGAGCATTCTAATCCTGCCAAAAGTCCCTCCAAAGCTGCTCTCAGTGGCCTTAGACTTGCCTTGGCTCTTGCTATGCAGTATCTTCAAGTTGTTTCCTGATACCTGACACCACAGGCCCCTGTACCAGCAAATCTCTGCTCTCTTCTTTAACTAGGGTAAGGCATGAGCTTCAGGGGCAGCAGTGATGGAAGGTGCCAACAACGTCAAGAGTTCACCAGGAATGATGAAGGTCCATTCTGATGTTTGTGGAATTCCAGTTTATTTACTTCTGTTATAACTGACTTAGGGTAATAGACTCCTTGATCAATTTACCAACCAGTAAAGTATACTTTCTTGCAGCTGGCAGTAGAAAGCTACTAATGACAGAGAAGAGTTGCAGAAATTTTCATTTATTTTTTAAAACATCAGGACAGAATTGAAATCTTTTGTTTTCCTAGGAGAATCCTCTAATGATGCACAGAAATGCCGAGTCATTACACTATGTTTTTTCAAGACAAATTACTGAATCTGTAAACTTAGAACTGTTTGCAATCCCAAGAGACCCAGGAAATCTTAAATATCATCTTACTACTGACTGAAGAGTGTGGGATGTATCATGGCTCAGTGATTCTATACAGAGAGGTGTGTACTGATCTAAGTTCATGTGTCACAGATTATCAACCAAGAAAGCCCATCACAAATGACAAACGGAGTTGGAAACATTGGAACATAGGTTGGTGAGCTTGTGCTTTGGAAAAGATAAGGTGAAATTTAAGTTCAGTGGACTGTTACGTAATCCAACCCTTAAGACATTATGTTCATCTTCAAAACATACAGCCAACAGTGCATAAAAATGGGCCTCAATATTTTCACACTATTTGTGACCTCTGTTCTGACTCTTTGCCTAAACTACCTCTCATTACTATTACCAACCTAATACTGATTTTCCCAGATTCTGAACTATTTCCTTACTTTCCTACCTATAATCTAACCCCATTCTTTAAACCTGATAATCAGCTACCTTTGAATTTTCCCCTGCCTTCTTTATCTACATTTTAGATGCTGCCTTGGTCACTTTTATGTCTGTGCCCTGGCTCTCAAAGGTATTGCCCACTACCAGGTCCCTCAGCTCTGAGAGCAGGACTAAATACGTGGTTGCAAAGTTCTCACAGAGAATGTAAATCTTCTGTAGATTTAAACCCTGATGAAAAGATAACTTTAGAATTTACATGAGCATTTAGGAATACCTTAATTATTGTTTTCCAAATCATTGATATAAATATCACATTGATATAAATTTCCCTTTACTGTGAATAGGTCAAGCAGATCTTTAGCAGAGTTGAATCCTTTTATTCAAAGAAATTCTTGGAAAATATGAACTAACACATTATTATAATAGGAAAAAAATCCAAGACTGACAAGTGGAAACAGATCGTAGGAAGAAATACTGAAAAGCAAAGGTTTATGTTTATTCAATTCAAATGTCTATCAGATTTACCAATTCATTCATCAAATGCACAACATGGTAGGCACTGAATGACTGTTCTAGGAAGTGGGGATACTACAGTGGACAAAAAAAAAAAAAAAACAACTATCTATGCCTTCACAACTTACATTCCAGGAAGCTATATAAATCCTACAATTTACGTACACTATAATGTAATTTACAAACATAATATACGCATTTCCAATGTACACTCCAATGAGTTTTGACAGATCCAAAACTTCTATAACCATCGTCATAATCAAGATAAAGAATATTTCTATCACCACAAAAAGTTTCCCTGTACCACTTCCCAGGCAATCTTCCTACTTCAGGCTACAGGCAACAGCTAATGTGTTTTCTGTTATTATAGACTGAATTTGTCTTTTCTAGAGTTTTATATAAATGGAATCATATAGCATATTTTTTAAGTCAGGTGTCTTTTGCTCAGGAGAATATTTCTAAGATTCATCATGAAGCTTTGTGAATGAGTCATTCTATGGGTAGTTCTATTGCTGAATAGTATTATATCGTATAAATATTCACAACTTGTTTTTTCCATTCACCTTCTTATGAATATTTGGGCTGTTTCCAGTTTGGGAAATATTCATAATAATGAATAAAGCTTTTATGAAAATATATATATAAATATTTTGTGAACATATGTTTTCATTTCTCTTACATAAATAATCTAGGAGTTGATTTGTATCATAGGGTGTGTCTATTTTAACTTTACACACAAGAAACTGTCAAAAATTTTCCAAAGTGTGTTATTATTTTACATTCCCACAAACAACGTATGAAGAGTTCCAGCTGTTGCACACTGTCCCAGCAGCTGACATTATCAGTCTTTTCAATTTCAGCCATTCAAATGAGGGTACATTGTGGTTTTAGCTTGCATTTCCCTAAGGTCCAATAATTTTAAGCAAATTTCTCATGCTTATTTGTCATTTCCATACCTTCCTTTGGGAAGTGTCAGTTCAAATCTTTTGCTCATTTTTATGAGCCCTTACTTAGTCTTATTGTTATTGGGTTTAAGAGCTCTTTATATATTCCAGATACAATTATTTTGTCAGACAGGTGTGTTGCAAATATTTTCTCCCAGCCTGGGCTTGCCTGTACATCTTCTTGACAGTGACTCAATGAACAGAAGTTTTTAATTTTGATGAAGTCCAATTTATCACTTTTTTTCCTTTATGGTTTATGCTTTTTGTGTCCTGCCTAAAAAATAGTTTCTCATCCCAAAGTTGTAAAGATTTTCTGCCTTATTTTTTCTTCCAGAAGTTTTATAGTTTAGCTTTTACATTTAGGTCTATGATCCATTTACCTCAGCCCAAAGTTAATTTTTTAAAAAAAAATGTGGATAGCTAGTTATTCTAGCACCATTCATTGAAAAGACTTTCCAATCCCCTTGAATTATTTTGGCACTTTTGTCAAAAATCAATTGATCACGTATGTGTGGATCTATTTCTGGACTCTCTAATCTTTACTGTTGATCTATATGCCCATTCTATGCTAACACCGTACTATTTTGATCACTACAACTTTACGGTACATGTTGAAATCATGCAGTGTAACTTTACCAAATTTGTTCTTTTTTTTTTAATATTGCTTTGGCTATTCCAGGTTCCTTCCATTTCTACGTAAATTTTAGAATCAGCTTGTTCATTTTTACAAGAAAACTTCTGTGATTTTGATTGGGTAGATAGTTTTATTGTATTCAACCTGTAGATTAATCTGAGAACAGACATTATGAATAGTAATTAAACCTTCAATCCATAAACATAAGATATTCAATATTTTTTAGGTCTTTTTTAAAATCCTCTCAGTAATGTTTTACAGTTTTAATTTATGTTGTGCTCATATTTTGATAAATTTATTTCTAAGTATTTCATGCTTGGGGGTACTAATTTAAATGATGTTTTTATTTCAATTTTTAATTTTTATTACTAGAATACTGAAATACAGTTAATTTTATGTATTGAATTTGCATTGTGTGATCTTTTAGATTCACTTATTAGTTCTACTAACTTTTTAGGCACTCATAATACTTTATTTTATTATGTTAAAGAAAAAGGGATATAAGGAAATGATTCTGTACTTAGGTTTTTCAAGAGTATTAAAATTATCAAATCAAATTGACCAATCATAATCAATAATCATCACAGTTCTCATGTTCCTTTTATAAAGAATTTGCTCCAGTATAAAGACAGAATATCTTGGGAGCAAGGGTACGCAATGGTTCAGAAGAACACAGAAAAAATTTAAAACCTGTAAGAACCCAATACATCACTTTGACTAAATTAAGAAGTTTATTAGCAGGGTATAATCCAAAAGAAAAAATTTACATACTTGGACTTTAAATGTGCTATATTTTTAGTCTTACAAAAAATAATAATAAATATTTGAGTATTAAGTATTCAGCACTATATTAAGTACTATAGTAAAAACATCTCCTTCGCTGTGTAATTCTCACGAAAAAAAAAAAAAATGACATACTCCTCATTTTCTAGGAGAGCCTTATAACAGCTGAATAATTTTCCCAAGGACCCACAGCTAGCAAACATTAAAGCAGAACTCAAACCCAAGTCTGACTTCCATAAAGTCCATCCTAGTTTTTAGTGTTTGTGACCTTAACCTAAGAAGACTCAGAAAAGGTATTTTTTAAAATATTGAATGCAAGGAAAAACTCTGCTTTTTTTTTATATTAAGAATAACAAGATTTAGCAAATCAAAAAATCTCTAAGTCCACAATAAAAATAATGTATTTCACTTCATTTTAGAAAGGACCTAATTAAATACATGTCTTCACCGCTATCCAAACTCTCAATACCTGAACACAATTATTTAAATGACTTGCCAAACATCTTACCCAAAGTTCAATACTTAAGAAAAAACTTCTTATAATGAATCTGAAGATGCATGCCAGCAGAAAATGTGCCCTGTACAAATCTGAGCAGAGCGTACAGAGCGGTCTACAGTCCTACCCTAGCTGTTACCCTATGAGATCACTACTTTCAAATGCAGTACCCAGATGCACTCATCATTTTCCACCTCCTCCTACCCCTCCCCTGCTCCCTAGCCTTAGCACTTCATTGGTCCTAGATTTTGCTTTCTGCCAGGTGACTGAGGATACAATCAACCCAGACAATTTAGATATTTTAAGTATCTATAACATGTTATTTCATTGTTTATTTACATTACAGAATATGTTTTTTGCAAATTACAAAGTAATATCTGCTACAGAACAGTATCACTGTCTACTACACAAATATACTAATAAGCTCAATAAAATTTTTTAAATTAGGTAACTGGTGTTTTAAATACCTTGCTGAAATCCTTGTGCAATTATTACATAGCTGTTTAAGAGCTCTTGGGGAAACTGACATAGGACTTTGCACAGACTGGTTAAATTATTTTTTTGTCAGTGAAAAATAACAGAACACAGGTTCCTGCTACCCAAATACTTGCTATCCACCATGTTATCAGGAATGGATTAAATTTGGAAAATGAAGTTATGCAAAATAAACAACTATCAGAATAAACAACCTAAAAAAACTTTCCCATACCTTCCAACTTAAGAAAGACTATTACAATTTATATGGAATCTGGACATTTCCAGCTTGCCTTAAAAGTCCTCTATTTCCATCTTCAGGGTTCTCTCAGTACTCATTAAAACAGTCTCACTTAGAATAGTCAGATTAGTCTGCCAGCTACACACACAATATGTTTCCTACTTCTACTCAAAATGTCCTCATCTGCTATTCTACATCAATCTGTTGTCCAATATTTCCTCTAAGAGCTAGCTCAATATAATTTTATCTCTTCTTTCAATAATTCTTTTAATGTACCATGTGTTCAGGATTTAACTTCAATAAGACATAATCCCTCAAGAATGGCATGGTTTGGTGGCAGAAACAGACATGGTAATACAGTATGATAAATGCCATGATTGAGAAATCCATAGATAACCAGGAGCTAAATCTCAAAGAATGAGTGGGAGTCAGGGGTATGAAGAGAAAGGGAGCATTCCAGGAGAAAGGCTACATTATACAGAGGGAGAGAGGTAGGGGATGAGAATGAAGAATGGCAAATTCAGGGAAATGAAGGCAGTTCAACAGGACTCAAGTCCAGTATGCATATAGAAGAATTATAATATGTGCCGTTGGAGTAGTTGCTAAGGGTCAGATTATAACAGCTTTGTATGTCATGATAAGGAGTATTAAGGCCCATTTCACTCAATATATCCCTGTGTTTCACATATACTCTATTTTTAACCTTCATAGATTTATGTCATTCATTCATTAAGCAAATGTTAGAGGAAGCACCATGTATTTTCTCTAATTGTTTCTGCCACATGATTTATGTCTCCAATTTAAAAAAAAAAAAAAGCCTGTTTTTCATTTGCTTTTAACTTCTGAAGGCCTAAAGCAACTAGTGTAATACTAAGCACACAATACTCACCTCAGTAAATGCTTCCTGAATTTAAACATTAAAAACCTAATTATTATCAGGTTATTTAAAGTCATTAAACTAGCTTTTATCTTGGCAATAATCCTAAAATAGCAAAAGGTAAATAACACATGCAGAGAATTACAGTGTCTCTCCTCCAGAAAAATAAATAAATAATTCAGTAAGAGCCTCCCTTCTCTGCCTTTCATTTTCGGCAAGCTCCCTGAAAGAGCAAACAGTCTATATTCACAGGACCCTCTTCCTTATCACCCATCCATTCCTCAGTCCACTGCCACCTTGCTATCTTCAACCCAGTCCACCAGAAGTGCTTTGCTAAAGGAACCAATGATCCCAAAATTCTGCAAAGTACAGTGGATCATTTTCACTTCTTATCTTTATTAACTTACCCAAAGTATGTAACAGATGGCAACTACTTTCTTGAAATACAATCCTCCTTTGGCTCCTGTGAGATCACTCCTTCCCTATTCCACTCCTACCATTTTTAATCCTCCTTGTTTCTTTCCTAGATTCCTCTTCCTCCATTTATCCATCAAATGCTGTCAGTCTCTCTGGTTCAAGCTTTACCATTTTTGGATTATATAACTTAACCCAAAGACTAATTCCTAAACTTCCAGCCCATATTTTTCTCAATATTTTAACTACCTTCAAGACATTTCTGTCTATATAACAAATAGTGCTTAATACAATGTGACTCCCCAGGATTATGCAGGTATGCACACACTGTGGTATGCCATCTATCTCTCTAACTCTCTACAGCACCACTCACATAGTATGCCAAGTGAGAAATCTAAAAATCATCCTCAGTACTTCCTTCCCACTCATCCTCCCACATCAAATTAATCACTAGATAAAGCCAATGCTAATATTCAAATATACGTCATTTCACTATCTTAATACAGGCATCCACTATGTGAATCACTATGTATCACTGCATGACTTCTCCCTCCCTCCCTTTCCCCATATCCCACCCATTTGACTCACAGCTTACTGTCCTATTATTCTGAAACTACAAAACTGTTCATGAATCTTCTGCTTAAAGTATTTATTAATTTACCATCCCCTATTGATTAAAAATAATAACTGATCTTCTCAAATCTTGATGGCTTTCCACATCCTTTTGGCCTATAATATTCTATACCATTTGACAAACACCTATTCAACCCTCAAAACACAACTCAAATATACTTTGGAATTCTTTCCTAGCTTGTGTCATCCCCCAAGAAGAATCAATGGCTTTCTATTCTGAAGTCTCACTGTACCTTATTTGGATATCATTGTATAATTGTTTACATATTTGTATCTTCCATCAATATGTGAGTTCCTTGATTCAAAAAACTTTGTACTATATTCATCATCTTTCTAACCACAGCATGGGATAGGTGTTCATTCAATAGTCACTACATGAGTAATAGTAATAGCTGTCACTTATTGAGTATTAACAAATGTCACACACTGTGTTAAGCTGTGTGTGTATGTGTGTGTATATAATCACATTTCATTGGATTCTCACAATAACATTTTGTTATATTTTTGTATATAGTATTATTCATATTTTAGAGATTTAGAAGAAAAATATATAGGTTTAAAATGGCAAAGTAACTTGCCTAAGGTCACAAGACTAGTATGTAATGAAGCAAGAAAGTGTATTGTGATTCCAAAGCCTGAACTCTTTGCCACAAAACTATGAATAAATCAAAGAAAGCTTTATTTTATAGTTTTTAAATTTTTACCATGAATATGACTTTAGCATATATAAAACTCACTAATAATACTACAATCTATTTTACAGTTAGACTTGAAGATATCAGATTGTCTTCCAAAGGATATTCAATCAATGTTTAATCAATGAATAAATGTTTCCAACTTCATCCTCACTGCTTTTCTCACACATAATTTTGTCTATTTATATTTTAACGATTTAATCCTTTCATCCCATCTTTCTTAACACCTTTTTTCTTTGAAACCCATAATTTAAAAATTGGAAAAGTTTTATTAGAAAGTAAGAAAAGTGAGCACTTAGATTTCTGGATACAGTAACCATAATTCAAACAATTAACTTGTGTTTGGGGGAGAAAAACATACTGAACTGAGTGCAAGTCTTCCTAAATCTTTGTTTATCCTCAAATTTCCACTCTTTCAAGGTCACCACTACATATTGCTAGCTACAATAAATTGCCAAGTATCTGTTATAATGCCCACAAATTAAGTTGTTTAATAAATATTAAAGATGAACAATGAAAAAGTGAAATTTTTGCATCAGAAATAATGGAACAATCCACTCATAAGAGAAAATCATTAATAATATGATAGCAGGCTTCAAATAATCACAAAAGACTAAATATTATTACTGCCTTATTAATTTTTTAGCATATTTTTACTAATCTGAAACTACAACATTCTCCTTGAGATCTACTTAATATCTACTGAAGATTAGTAAATTATTTTTAGGTATATACTAATCCAGAGAAAAAGCAAATTTATAAATTGCACCTTCAAAATACAGCTTTTAAAATTCTAACAATTTTGATAAATTTATATACATAAACAAAGAGAAACAAACAGCTCTCTTAGTTTGCAACCAGAACTTAACATTTTAAAATATATAGTTCCAAATTATTTCAATTTGGCAGAACTTCCAAAGAACTAAAACTTCCAATTTAGGTTTGCTCAGGAAAACTACAAGGCAAATTTTCATACCTTACCACATACTTGTGAACCATCTGTTTTAATGAATATGGGAAATAAATGAATAAATAAGGTTTTGTGTCAACAAAGATCCAAAGTATTGGCGCCACCTAGTGAAATTTTACTCCATTTTTTTTAACTGATCAGAAGTTATTACAGCAACTTCGTAAGTTTTTTCTCACCAAATCAAAGAACTTCAATAGAAATTATCATTAAATATTTTTGTATGTTAAAGACTTCATTAATGTTAAGGACGATACTAAAAATAATTTTAATTGCCAAAGGCAGAACATATTCCTGTGGAAAACATTCAGTTTGAGTAAAAGTTAATGTTTGTGTTTCTTAACAAAAGTTCTCAATAGAGTAAAGTGACATAATACATTCAAAATATATATTGTAACAATACCATGTATACAACAGAATTAAATAGATCTCAGGAATATGATAAATAAAAAACACTATCATTCATATTTATACTCACATTAATATATACTGTATTTTGTTGTACAATTTAAAAAATGCTTAAACCTAAAGACATTGGAGCACTTATTTGTTTAATTTATTGCTTTAAAACTTATCCTCCTAAGATAATATTATAAATGGGATGAAAGAGAAAACATAAGAACTTTTTCTCTAAATTCAAATTTTAAAATAAAACTGCTCATTTCTTCAGATCTGTAATCAATTCATTCAAAAAGCATTATTAAACATTACATATCTCACTGCACTAACTATATGTATACAGAAAAACAAGTAGAATAAAAGATTCTTGTCCTCTAAGAACAATGGTGTAACTGGAGACCTAAGATAGATATATTTTTTTAAAAAAGATTCCATATATAAGAAATAGTGTCAATCAAATTAATCATAAGAGAAAATCAAATCAAACTTATAAAATTCTTATAAGTCAATAATAAAAAAAAAAATACTCCAATTTTAAAATGTGCAAAAGATCTCTAAACATCATTAGTTTTCAGGAAATGCAAAACAAAACCACAATAAATTATCATTTCACACCCACTAGGATGACTATAATTAAAAAGATAATAGCAAGTGTTGCAATGATTTAGAGAAATTAGAACCTTCATACTTTGGTGATTATAATGTAAAACAGTGCAGCTGCTTTGCAGAATAGTTCCACAAAAAAAGTCAAACTTGTAATATTATACAGCAACTCCACTCCTACCCAAGATAAATGAAAACATATGTCCACACACAGCCTTGTACACCAATGTTTATAGCATTATTACTATGCTCATTTTTCTTATGCTCTTTTAGCATATTTTTATACTTATTTTTATTCTTAGCCAAAAAGTAGATATGACTCAAATGTGCACCAACTGAGGAATGGATAAACAAAATGTGGTAGAACCATACAATGGAATATTATTCAGCCATAAAAAGAAATGAAATATTGATACATGCTACAACATGGAAAACATTATGCCAAGTGAAAGAAGCCAGTCACCAAAAGACAATGATCCCATATATATATGTGAAATATCCAGATAGGTAAATCTACAGAGAAAGAAAGTAAATTGATTGCATAGAGCTAGGAGAATTGGGGGTAAATGGAAATGACTGCTAACTGGGGTGAGTTAAATATTCTAAAATTGATGTGGTGATGGTTGTACAACACTGCAAATATATTAAAACATCAAATTATATACTTTAAATGGATGAATTATATTGTAGGTCAATTATATCTCAATAAAACTATTTTTTCAACAAAGCAAACTTCTAAATTAAAATGAAGTGTATTTTGAGGTTAAGGCAAGATGATAGAGTACAAAAACCCCGAACTAGCTTCCTCTCATGAGCACACTAAAAGCACAACTATCTGTAGAACAACCATTGAGGAAAAAGAATGGAACACACCAGAAAAAAAATACTGTACAACTAAAGACATAAGGAAGAAACCATAAGATGGGTAGGAGGTACAGACTTGCAATATAATCAAATCCCATACTCACAGGTGGACAGCTCACAAACTGGAGAATAATTATACTGTAGAGGTTCTTCCACAGGAGTGAGAGTTCTAAGCCCCACATCGAACTCATCAGTTCAGGGGTCCCCTGCACCAGGAAGACAATCCCCCAGAGCATTTGGCTCTGAAGACCAGCTGAGCTTAGTTTTGGAAGCCACAGGACTAGGGAAATAGAGACTTCACTGTTAAGGACTAACATAAAATCTCATGCACACCAGCAACCAGGGAAAAAGCAATGTAAGCCTGAGCAAGACTTACCTGCTGATCTTGAAGAGTCTTCTGGGGAGGTGGGAGCCAGCTGCAGCTCACTCGGGGTACACAGACATGGGGGGTAGCCATATTTAGGAATATTATACCACATGAACACTGCTGCTGGTGGTTGCCATCTTAGATCATTAGCACCAAGACCTGGCCCTACCCAACATCCTGTAGGCAACAGTACTGAGATACCTCAGGCCAAGTAACTAACTGGGCAGGGACACAGCCCCACCCATCAGCAGATAGGCTGCTTCAAGACTACCTGAGCCCACAATCACCTCTAGACATGCTCCTAGAGGCGGCCTTACCCAACAGATGGTCAAGACTCAACTCTACCCACCAGGGGGCAGATACCAGATGCAGGAAAACTATGATCCCGCGCCTATGGATCCAGCCCACCACAACAGGCCAGGCTCTATGCTGGAACCAGCTGGGCCCTGGCCATGTTCATCAGAAAGTCAATGCAAGCTTCAGGACACCCTGGACCACATACCCAACTGTGTCTCTGTGTCTGGAACTGGCTCCACCAACCACCAATGATCTGAAATGAGCTCTAGGCTCCCTGGGCCTTGTAGCCAGAATCCATGAAACAGCTCTGCCTGCCAGTGGACAAGCACTAACCATAGGACCTGGCTTCACCCACCAGTGGGCGGGCAACAGCCCTGGAGTGCTCAGGACCCTGACTCCAGCCACCAGTGAGCAAGCACTAGCTGCAGGACCTCCTATGGTTCTACAGCCAACCATTTTGTGACCAAGCCCTATTAAACAAGAACAAGTAGCATCTGCACAAGGCAGAACCTGGCAAACAACTGGACTAGGGGCCAATCAAGCTATCAGACCAGCCACATAATCAGCCCACCACAACAGAAGGATCCATGCAGCCCTCTTAGGGGGAACCCTTAGAGCATGTAACTTTGGTGATGAGAAGGTACTGCTGGGACAAATAGGATGGCTCCTACAGAAGGTCACATCAACAAGGTAGAAAAAGCAATTAACCTACCACATACAGAAAAAAAAAAAAAAAAAAAAGAGCAACATAGACAAGATGAGCTGGTAGAGGAACACTTTCCAGATGAAGGAACAAGATAAAACCCCAGAAGAAGAACTAAGTGAAGTGGAGATCTACCTGAGAAGGAGTTCAGAGGAACAATCATAAAGATGATCAAAGAACTTGGGAGAGGAATGAATGCACAGAACAAGAAGTTACAATTCTTAACAAAGAGTTAAAGAACAACCAAACAGAAATGAAGAATACAATAACTGAAATGAAAAATACACTAGAAGGAATTTATAGTAGATTAAATGATACACAGAAATGGATCAGAGAGCTGAAGACAGAGTAGTGGAAATCACTGCCACTGAACAGAAAAAGAAAAAAGAATGAAAAGTTATAAGGACAGTTTAAGAAACCTCTGGGACAACATCAATCACACGAATTCACATTACAGAGGTCCCAGAAAGAGAAGAGAGAAAGGCTCTAATAAAATATTCGAAGAAATAATAGCTGAAAACTTCCCTAACCTGAGAGAGGAAACAAATATCCAAGTCCAGGAAGCACAGAGAGCCCCATGCAGGGTTAACCCAAAGAGGAAGACACAAAGAAGCATTCTAATTAAAATGACAAAAATTAAAGATAAACAGAGAATATTAAAGGCATCAAGGGCATCAAGGGAAAGGCAACAAATAACATATATAACAAATAAATAACATAACATAAGGCTATCAGCTGATTTTTCAGCAGAAACCCTGCAAGCCAGAAGGGAATGGCATCATATATTTAAAGTGATCAAAGTGAAAAACCTACAACAGAGAATACTCTACCCAGAAAGGCTCTCATTCAGATTTGATAGATAAATCTAAAGCTTTACAGATAAGCAAAAGCTGAAAGAGTTTAGCATTAACAAATCAGCTTTACAAGAAACGTCAAAGGAATTTTTCTAGGTTGAAAAGAGAAGGCCACAACTAAAAACAAGGAAATTACAAAATGAAAAAACTCATCCATAAAGGCAAGTATACAGTAAAGGTAGGAAATCATCCACACATAGAAAGCTGGTAGGGAGGTTAAAAGACAAAAGTAGTAAAAATCATCCATATTCACAATTAGCAGTTAAGGGATACACAAAACAATTATATAGAAAATAGAATACAAAAAACAGTAATTATGAGGGAAGAAGAATACAAATGCAGGATTGTTACGTGTTTGAAATTAAAAGATCAGCAACTTAAAACAATCATATACATATATATAGACTGCTATACAAAACCTCATGGTAATCACAAACCAAAAATCTACAATAGATGCACACACACACACACAAAAGGAATCCAAACCTAACACTAAAGATAATCATCAATTCACAAATGAAGAGAACCAAAGAAGAAAGGGGAGGAAAAAAGACCTACAAAAACAAATTCAAAACAATTAACAAAATGTCAATAAGAACATACATATCAATAATAACCTTAAATGCAAATGGCCTAAATGCTCCAACCAAAAGACACAGGCTGGCTGATACAAAAACAAAGCCCCTATATATGTTGCCTATAAGAGACTCATTTCCCATCTAGAGACACATACAGACTGAAAGTGAAGGGATAGAAAAAGGTGTTCATGTAAATGGAAATCAAAAGAAAGCCAGTGTAGCAATACTTCTATCATACAAAATAGACTTTAAAATAAAGACTGTTACAAGAGAAAAAGGACACTACATAATGATCAGGTGATTAATCCAAGAAGAAGATATAACAACATATATGCACCCAACATAAGAGCACCTAAAAATATAGGACAAACATTAACAGACACAAAAGAGAAATTGACAGTTAATACGCTAATAGTGGAGGATCTTAACACCCCACTTACAATAATGGACAGATCATCCAGACTGAAAATCAGTAAGGAAGCATGGGCCTTAAATGACATATTAGACAAAATGGACTTAATTGGTATTTATAGACCACTCCACCCCAAAGCAGCAAAATACATATTCTTTACAAGGGACTGTAAAAAACACAAATATGTGGAGGTTAAACAAGATAATAACTAAAGAACCACTGAATCAATGAATACATTAAAGAGAAAATCAAAAAACATGTGGAGACAAATGAAAACAAAAACACAATGATTCAAAACCTCTGGGACACAGCAAGAATGGTTCTAAGAGGAAAGTTTATAACAATACAAGTTTACCTCAGGAAACATGAAAAATCTCAACTAAACAACCTAACTTACACCTATAGCAACTACAGAAAGAACAAAACCCAAAGTTAGCAGAAGGAAAGAAATCATAAAGATCAGAGAAGAAATAAATGAAAGAGACTTTAAAAAAAACAGAAAACATCAATCAAGAAACTAAAAGCGGTTCTTTGAAAAGATAAACAAAATTGATAAACCTTTAGCCATACTTATCAAGAAAAAAAGGGAAAGAGCCCAAATCAATAAAATCAAAAGTGAAAAAGAAGTTACAACCGACACCACAAAAATACAAAGGATCATGAGAGACTATGAACAACTATACACCAATAAAATGGACAATCTAGAAAAAATGGACAAATTATTAGAAAGGTACAATCTCCCAAGCCTGAATCAGGAAGAAATAGAAAATATGAACAGACCAATTACCAGTACTGAAATTGGATCAGTAATTTAAAAACTCTCAAGAAACAAAAGTCCAGGACCAGATAGCTTCACAGTCAAATTCCACCAAACATTTAGAGAAGAGTTAACACCTAGCCTTCTGAAATTATTCCAAAAAACTGCAGAAGAAGCAATACTTCTGAACTCATTCTGTGAGGCCACCATCACCTTGATACCAAAACCAGACAAAGATATGCCAAAAAATGAAAATTATAAGCCAATGTCACTTATGAACATCTATGCAAAAATCCTCAACAAAATACTAGCAAAGCAAAGCCAACAATATATTTAAAAGATCATACACTATGATCAAGTAGGATATATCCCAGGGATGCAAGGATTTCTCAGTATCTGCAAATCAATCAGCATAATACACCACATTAACAAATTGAAGAATAAAAACCATATGATCATCTCAATAGATGCAGAAAAAGCTTTCAATAAAATCAACATCCATTTATGATAAAAAAAAAAAAACCTCTCCAGAAAGTGGTACAGAGGGAAAATATCTCAACACACAGCTAACACCATATTCAACAGTGAAAAGCTTAAAGTATTCCCTCCAAGAGAAGGAATAAGAAAAGGATGCCCATCTCTCCACTTGTATTCAGTATAGTTTTGCAAACCCACAGCTAACACCATATTCAACAGTGAAAAGCTGAAAGTATTCCCTCCAAGAGAAGGAATAAGAAAAGGATGCCCATCTCTCCACTTGTATTCAATATAGTTTTGCAAGTCCTAGCCACAGAAATAAAGAAAAAGAATTAAAAGGAATCCAAAGTGGAAAGGAAAAAATAAAACTGTCACAGTTTGCAAATGACATACTATTCACAGAAAATCCTAAAGATGCAACCAGAAAACTTCTACAGCTCATCAATGAACTCAGCAAAGTTACAGAATACAAAATTAATATACAGAAATCTTTGCATTTCTACACACTAATAACAAACTTTCAGAGAAATTAAGGAAATAATCCCATTCACCACTGCATCAAAAAGAATTAAATACCTAGGATTAAACCTACCAAAGGAGGCAAAGGACCTCTACTCTGAAAACTAACACTGATGAAAGAAACTGAAGACAGCAACAGATGAGAAAATACATTGTGTTCCTGAATTGGAAGAATCAATATTGTTAAAATGACCACACTACACAAGGCAGTCTAGAGGTTCAATGCAATCCCTATCAAAATACAAAGAGCATTTTTCACAAAACAAGAACAAATAATTTTAAAATTTGTATAGAAACACAAGACTCTAAATATCCCAAACAATCTTGAGAAAGAACAGAGCTGGAGAAATCATGCTCCCTGACTTCAGACTATACTACAGAGCTTCAGTAATCAGGGGGGAGGGTATAGCTCAGTGGTGGAGTGCACGCTTAGCACACATGAGGCCCCGGGTTCAATCCTCAGTACCTCCATTAAAAAATAATTAATTACTAAACCTAATTACATCCCTCACCCCCCAGAAAAGCTACAGCAATCAAAATAGTATGGTACTGACATAAAAACAGGGACTTAGATCAAGAGAATAGGATAGAGAGCCCAGAAATAAACCCACACACATATGGTAAATTAATCTACAATAAAGGAGGCGAGAATATACAATGGAGACACGACAGTCTCTTCAATAAGTTGAGCTGGGAAAACTGGACTGCTACAGAAAAAGAACCTGTAATTACAATCCTGTAGTTAAAACCTTCCACTTTAACTTGATAACAACTTAATTCCAATCACATAGAAAAACACTAACCTTTTCCTACCCCCACATACACATATATTTTGTGTTCTTGTAGAGAGTTTGCTCCTTTTTATATTGCATACCATTAAAAAATACATTTACCTATTGACTTTTAGGGTTAAAATAATTTATGCACATCTTTACTGTGTTACATTAATCTGTATATGGTTATACACTTTACCCGACAGATTTAAATTTTCACATTGCTGTTCAGCATGTTTCTATCATAATTTGAAAAAAAAATCCCTTAAGCACATCTTATATCTCTCCATTTCTAAAGAATAATATTTCCAGGTATAGTATTCTTATTTGGCAGGTGTTTTCCTTTCAGTACTTTGAGTATGTCTTCCCACTCTCTATAAGCCTCAAGGTATTTGCTGAGAAACGCACTTATATTTCTTATGGAGGAAGGTGGGGAGGGAGGGAGGAATTCCTTATAAGTGATGAGCTGTAGTTCTCTTGCTGCATTTAAAATTCTTTGTCATTGACTTTTCATAATTTGATTATAATGTATCTCAGTATAATATTTCTTTCAGGACCTTTGAGCTTCATAAATATGCATATCCTTCCTTTCCTAAATGATTTGGGAAGTTTTCAGCCATTATTTCTTTCTGCCCCTTTCTCTCTCTACGCCTTCTGAGACTCCCAAAATGTGTACATTGACTCTCTAACAGTGTCCCGTAAATCCTGCAGGCTTTCTTCACTAATTTTCATTCTTTTACCTTTTTTCTCTTCTTCATTTCAAATGACCTCTCTTCAAGTTCACAGATTCCATCTTAGACATGAATAGGTCTATTACTGAAGTTCCCTACTGCATTATTCATTTCTCATTGTATTTTTCAGCTCCAGAATTTGTTTGGTTCTTTATGATTTCCACCTTTGTTAAACTTCTCATTTTATTCATGTATTGTTACCCTGATTTCGTTGAGCTGTATATCTTTGTTATCTTGTATTAAGGAAACTCTGTGAGCTACAAGTTTTGAATTCATTGACAGGCAATTAGTAGACCTCCATTTTGAGGGGGCCGGTTACTAGAAAATTATTCTTATCCTTCGGTGTTGTCCTGTTTTTTTGTTTGTTTCCTGTAGCTTTGTTGATGTCTCATATTTGAGGGAGCAGTCACTTCTTCCAGACATTATGGGCTGGCTTCAGTGAGGAAAATACCTATGGATGGTTGTGAGGGCACCAGCTAGGTGGGGTGTGGTGGCTCCTGCTCCAGGGGACCAGAGCAGAGGTTCCAATTTCAAAAAGATATACACTCCAAGAAAAAGAATACCCTCCATGAAAGTCCAACACTTGAGGTAAATGTCATCCAAGACCGTAGGGTTCTTTGTCAGCCAAGGCTGCAGGTACCCACAGCACCTGGATGTGGTGCTGCATCAAAGGCTGTTGGGATCCTCAATGTCAAAGGCTACTGCAGTATTCCTCAGCAAAGTCTCCCCAGGGGTATGTCATGGCCAAAGAGATCCCTCATGGAGTTGGTCTGGTGCAGGAGCATACTTACTGCAGTGGTGGTGATGCCAGTGTCTGAGATGTGGACCCACAGAGAACTGCCACAGAGCCAGGGTCTTGGTTGTGTGCATGGCTGTGAAAGGTGGGTAGTGGCTAGAGCCCTGGGGGGGATAAGGGAGATTGTGGCAGCTCCTTCTCCAAGAGAGACACAGTGGCATGAAATCCAGGTAGCTCCATCAGCTGGCTTAAGCATTGATGAACACTGAGAGTATCCTCCCTAGTGAAAGTTTCAGATGTCCGTGGTAATGACAAGGGCTGCCAGGTTCTGCCTGCTCTCCTTTCCCACCTTGGGGGAGGTCTCACTGATAGGATCCTTCTTGACAATGAACTGTGATGGACTGAAGGATGAGGTGACATAGGTTAAATGCCTCCTACAATTTTCTATGTAATCATCCTTAGTTTTTGAGCTCCTTGGGGTTTCTATAGCTTCTTTACTATAGTCCAGAGCTTCCCCAGAGCTGTTTTCATCAGTATACAGTTGTTTATTGAGTGCTATTTTTTTTGTGGGGAGAGAACAATGTTGGGACTCTGAGTTCACCATATCATTGATGTTCCTTCTAGAAAATATTTTACATTTAAAAAACTTGTTTCCCAAATTTGAGTTTCCAGTTCCACATGTAAGAAACTTGAATGTTGCCACTCCTCCCTAATAAGTAAAAACCTGAACAGAATGAAAAATCAAACTCTTCTTGGATCCATGAGACAGCAGAGAACTCAGGGCAAATGGCTGTCCCCAAAATTGGAGAGACAGACAAACACAAGGAGTCATAGCTTACCAGAGTAGAAACTTCCTACCCTGGCACTGTGGGAACCAGTGCCAGGGTAGGAAAATCTGAACTGTAACTGATGAATTGCTGCAAGCTTAGTGCAGACAAGCCTGAAAGTTAAAAACTCCAGGACCTTAGTCGTAGAGGAGGACCCCACAATTCTGATTTACCTCCAGGAGCTCTACTAGGTTCTCACAGTAAATATTAGAGTAAAATTCCCTTATCCTTCTGGCAGAGTTAGAGGGAAAGGAACCATTCTGAAATAAACCAGAGCACTGTTTTTCTTAACAATGCCTACTCTGAGGAGAATCTAATTAACCGCAGCCTAAACTGCTGGAACATTCTTAGCATCTAATAGACCTTGGGGAAGGAAAACACTCTTGCCAGTCCTAGCTTTCCACAAAGATAAAGGCAATACCTAACTCCAGCCCACACCAGCCGCCCTATGCCAACTAAGGGAGAAAAAAGGAAAAAAAAAAAAAAACTGAGAAAACACTTTTGATGCTCACAGTCCAGAGGCATGGGCTCACGAAAACACTGAGAGCTAGTCATAGGATTATAGCTCTTCCAGACCACATTACTAAAGGCATATTTTCAACAGTTCCTCTACCTGATAAATCCTATCAAGTGCTAGAGACTGAATGTTTATGTTCCTCCAACATACATGTTTAAACCTATTGCCCCAATGTGATGGTATCTGAAGGTGGTGCCTCTGGGATGTGATTAACTCATGAGGGCAGAGTTCTCATTAACAAAATTAATGCCTTTATTTAAAAAAATTAACAAAAACACCCAGGAGAGTTCCCTTGACCCTTCCACTATTCAAAAAAACAGCAAAAAAAAAAAAAAAAAAAAAAAAAAAAAGATGACCGTCTATGACCAGGAAGCAGGCCTTCAACAGATAATGAATCTGCTGGTCCCTTGATCTTGGACCTCCCAGCCTCACAGAACTATAAGGAATAAATTTGTCTTTTTTAAAAGCCAACTAGTCTATAGTATTCTGTTATAGCCACCCAAGCTAAGACACCCAGTTATCAAGAAAAAATTACAGCAAATATTAGAAAGCAAAAAACACCATTAGAAGACACAGTAAACAACAGAACTAGGAACCAGGCACTGCAGAGAGTGCAATCAATTAGATCAGGAATTTAAAATATGTATATTAATATTCTAAGGGCTCTAATGGGTAAAAAAAAAAAAGTGCAAGAACAGATGAGCAATATAACCAGAGAGATGGAAGTTCTAAAAATAAATAAATAAAAAGAAAAATAAATGCTAGAGATCAAAAACATCATGACAGAAATGAAAATGAAGAATGCCTTTATAGGTTTATTAGTAGACACAGCTGAAAAAAGAATCTCTAGCCTTGAGAATATATCAATAGAAACCTCCAAAACTGAAAAGCAAAGAGAACAAAGACAGAAAAAAATCAAAACAGAATATCTAAAGACTAAGTGACAACTACAAAAGGTGTTATATATGCATAATGGGAATATCAGAAAGGAAAGAAAGAACCAGAAGAAATGTTTGAGAAAATAATTACTGACAATTTCCCCAAGTTAACGTCAAACAACAAACCACAGATCCAGGAAGGTCGGAGAACACCAATGCCTCCAAAATAAGGATAACTGTAAAAAAAAAAAAAAAAACTACACTAGGGTATCATCTTCAAAATACAGAAAATAAAAGATTAAAAAAAAGTTCTGGAAGAAGCCAGAGGGAAAAAAACACCTTCCATAAGGAGAAACAAAGAATTACATCTGACTTCTCCAAAGAAATTCTACAAGCAAAAAAAGAGTAGAATAAGATATTTAAAGTGTTGAGAGAAAAAAACCAACCTAGAATCCTATACCATGTAAAATTATCTTTTAAAAGTGAGAGATATACTTTCTTAGACAAATAAAACAAAATTAAATTTGTTGCCAGTAGACCTGCTAACAAGAAACGTTGTTTCTTAAAAAAGAGGAAAATAATATTAGTCAGAAATTCAAATTTGCATAAAAGGAAGAGTAAATAATTAGTAACCTTCCAAAACAAATGCACCAGAACCTGATGGGTTCACGGGTGAATTCTACCAAACATTTAAGGAAAACTTTTAAGGAGATTATAGTTCTCCATAACATCTTTTAGAGGGAATACTTCCTAACTCATTCTGAGGCCAGCATTACCCTAATACTAAAATCAGACAAAGACACCACAAGAAAACTGCAGACCATTATCTCATGATTCTAAATTAACACATTTTATCGTTTGAGATTGTAATTGTTAGTCCATGAAAATAATTGTATTATATTACTCTGTTATTGTATCTTTTTCTAATACTTCTATAAGTAATATTTTTCCTTGCTGACTGATAATTCAGGGGAAGATCAAGAAAATGAAGTACAGAGAAAATTCTTATTGACATACTTATTTTTCAGCTGATAATCATTTATCCTTACTCTAAATGGATTTACTTTAAAATTTGTATCCTATAATTTTTACCTATAATCTTCAAGTTTTTAAATTTAAATATAACAATATACTAGAGGAAAAAAATTCCAAAGTGTTTCTGCTTGTTTTTTTTTTCTTTTGCCTACAAGTTCCAAATGATGAAACTGAAACATAGCTGTAATAAAATATGCAATGGTATTTAAGGTTTTACATTAATAAATATATACTATCTAACAATGAAGATAAAAATCTTACTATGTACTAATTGGACTACACCAAGAATATTATTCTTAGATCTCAACATCATATTTTTTAAAGAGAGAAAGATTCAAAAACTGAAGAAAATCCCTAGATAACGTCAAAAGAAAATAAGTTATCTTTAAGTTAAATAATAATAATAGTCAAAGATATTTAGAACATTTATCCTCACTAAAGATTTAAAGGGAGATTGAAAAGAAGTCTTAAGAAAAGGGAGAATAAGTAGATAGCAAGCAGGTAAGTTTAGGTCAGTTTAAGAAGGAAATTGTAAAAAATAGCGTTGTCTGCAACTGCATCAAGAAACCTCAGGGGTATTGAGTTCTTTATCACAAGAGGTGTTCAAGACAGAGATGGTGAGTGATCACTTGAAGATTTAAAATACAGTTCGTCAGTTCCATCCGCAATATTCTTTGAGTGACAACTACCCACCAGGCACAGTATATCCAAGAGTACTCTAACTTCATGATAGTAAGACATACGATTCAATGACCTTAAAATCTAAAAAGTAGATGAAGTAGCTATTTTTCAACTTACTTTTTTTTCCTCCTGCTGTATTATTACTTCATAAAGTCGTGGAAGATTTAAGCAATAATTTTGCTGTTGATCTTTCTTGATGTTAATGTTTTCATAATGTGGTGCTTTTTTCCTTTGGAAAAATTAGAAAGAAATTTATTCTCAATTTCAAATACATAAATGTTTATATAAGCTAAGGGAATATTTTTACACCAACATTTCCTGATTAAAAAGTATTCAACAATAAGATCATCTGGGTGTGTTTGGCCAATATATTCTAAATTTTGTAAAATGTATACATTTATGTTAGTTTTGCATTTTCCAATTCAGAGCATTATAATATAATAATGATTCCAAAAAGAAAATAAAATGTGAAATTTATGTCATGAATTTAAATAAAAAGCTACCAAAGTTTCCTGTTTATTTTATTTACCATAAAGTCTTTAAAATTTCCAATCACTTGGTATTTCAACTATTCACTAAAATAAAGGGAAAACAGTTAACGCTATTTATATCATAAAACAATCAGGAAAAGGGCATAAAGAAAGATCTTTGAAAATGAAAGAGAAGCTATTTTCACTGAAATTTACACCATCCCAATTAAGAATAAGAAACTAAGCAACAAGTAACAGCCCAAGAATTGGAGTTAGATAGCCTGATATGAATCCTAACATTGCTATCTACTAGCTGTATGACCTTACACAAATCATCTAACTTCTCTAAATTTCAGATTTGACTCTTCACCTGTAATTGGAAATAGTAATAACCCACCCTCATGGTTGTAATGACTACAGTGGACGATACATGTGACGTGTTTAGTGCCATACATAGCCCACAGTAAGGACAAACAATAATGGTTAGTTATTATTATTATAAGAATATATTTAAATAGGCTATGCCAACTATAATACTAGTTTTTTCTAGTTCTGAAACAAAATTTTGGAAAAAATGTCATATTAAACATTTCCAATGAACTATACTGAACACAAGCAGAATAAAAATTGATAGTAGAAATGTGACAATGAATATATGTATGTTCATGTATAACTGAAAAATTGTGCTCTACACTGGAATTTGACACAGAATTGTAAAATGACTATAACTCAATAAAAAAAGTTTAAAAAAAAAAGAGGGAGAGAAAAAATTTGATAGTAGAAAAACAGAACCAAATGCTTCAGTTACATAATTGCCATTTTTTTTTAGACACTACTATGATTTAAATATGCATTTAACATCTCCGTTCACTGTCAAATGCTGACTTCACTGATTTTCTTGCACAAAATTCAACAAATGAGTTTATTTTCAAAACCTCAGTTTTAGGGATAAAAAAATGTATATTTAGGATATCAGAAGGGTCACATATCATTGAGGCCTGTGTTTTCCCAAAAAGAAACCTATAAACTCATTCTTCCATTTGGAGTAGCTAATTATCTCAATTTTTATACCATATCAAATCTTTCAGAATAATTATGACTCAATCAATTTTTTTTAAAAAGTCAAAAAAAAAAAAAAAGATAGAAAATATCAACTGCCAGAAGGAACCAAGACTAGTCCAAATAAAAGATACAGTGAAGGCAGCAAAACCCAAGAGCAGACAAATTATGGAAATGGTGAACTATCTGAAGCAGTTTAGAATGCAGTCTATATGGATAAAATCCTTTAAGTAACAGTGAAAATACCAACAGAAGAAAGGAAACAAGGGAAAAAACAAAGATCAAAGAGAGAATAACATTTAAAAAGTAGGAGGAGAATGGGAGTGGGACATGGTTGGAGAAGCAAAAAGGACGGTTAGGGAAAAACTATCAAGGAAAATCAGAGCAGGCAGGCAGGCAGGCAGATAGACACACAGACAGACAGACAAGCAAACAGCCAAACTGGAAAAAGAAAATGATAAAACACTAAATAATAAAAGCATCAGGACAAGGCGATAAGCAGAGTTAGAGCATTTGACACTTTGTTTTATTTGGCAGAATAACAAAGATTAAATTTAGATCCCATTAAGCTACATATACATCTAAAATTTCTAATGTAACTACTAAAAAAAACAAAAAACAGTATATTTCCCATATTAGGAGAGTGAAAAAATGAAAAGGACAATAGCATATTGTATAAATTCCCAAAAACAAAGACCATGTTTTATTCTTTTTATTCTCAGTTACTAAGTTTATTACTAGGACACAGCAAGAATTCAAACAGTGTTAATTCAATGAATGCATAGTAGCAAGGGGAGTTTAAGCAAGAGCCTCAGCTAGGTCCACTGCTGGTATACAGATGCATCTGAGTCTGTCTAGCACACTAATTGGATAGGTAATCACTGTGGGACTTCCTGTGAGACAGCTCATTCTATGAGAGAAAGAATCAGGCAGGTAAGCTGGATCCTGTTAAAAAATTGAACCATGATAGATTCTGAGAACAACGTGGTATCTGTTACTCAGTTTTGCCTTCCATGGACTTGTGTCTAAGGTCTTACTGTAGGAGCAGGAGAAAATAAAGATAGGAAGAGTTATTCTACCAGAAAGGTATTTCCTAGTTAAACTTCACATATATCACCTCCAACTTAATGCTATGGCTCTGATTCACACTGAGAATGCCTACTAAATCTCTCACGTAGTCAGACGAGTGGACACCAGAGCCAGGAACATAATCCTGGGTTACTTTCTTTTATGTTTTCTCTGATCTTTTGTCCATTTTATAATTAAAAACAGTATATTTTAGTGCTTAGATACATGCGCTGCATAATCGAAGAGGCCACAGCTAATGTCAAGCTCTGCGGCGTAATAGCTACATATTAAATATGCAATTTATTCTCCTTGACCCTCACATTTTTTCCTGATAAAATAGGTACAACAAGAGTAACTACACAGAGACTTGTGAAGATTAACGAGGTAATACACGTAAAACAGGTAGCCCCAGGATCTGGCTCACAGAACAGCAATCATTTTCTTACAGGTCATCCCAAAATAAATACTTCTTGGAGTTTTTCATACTGACTTTTCCTTTCATAACAGCATAATCTAGTCTGAATTATTAGAATACTTCATAGTCAAGAACTATAGTAAAGGTATACTTTTTTTACTTACTGGGTTATATCATACTGTCCAGGACCAGGCCCTGACTTTATAGGTAACTCTTGTCTTCCCAAAGAGTTGCCAAAATGTATCCCCTTATATTTCAAAGTTACACTGCAAAAACCCTTTAAAAAAAAAAAGTGAAAATGAGACACAGTTTAAGTAAGACATGAAACAATGCTGAACTTAAGTCTAAAGCAAGGATAGCCTTAGTCAAGGAGGTTCCACTGGGAAATGCTAAAGTCTCCCTTGATACATCTCAAGCTAAGTTATCACTGCTGTGCCCCATCCCACTCCTGAGTCAGCCAGGATTTCCAGAAAAGTGCCTGTAGTTTAGCATATCCTCGACCAATATGAATAGCTTTGCCCTTGGCAGCACAATCAGCAATCTAAAACCTTAAGGGCAATGAAAATTAGCTCCTCATCATTTAAAAAGGGGAGGAGAGGCAGATTTGTACAATTTAGGGAATGCGAAAATCTAGCAAAAATGATCATTAAATAGAAATTAATTTTAAGAGATTAAATTAAACACCACCAGATGTTAGACAACTTCTAATTACCTAGTTTTTAAAACTATAAGATACTCATGTACAGCTTTCAAAGAGTAACAAATATGTAACAAATATATAACAGAAATTAAGCACTAACTCCAGTTCATTATCTTGTTAATACTTGATCAGTTCCTTAATGCCAAAGAAATCATTTTGTGATGTGGGAAATCAACAATCATCTTCCTTCTCATTCACTATAATAAATATCAAAATCAGGCACTACCCACTAAAGTATTTACTTTAGAGAATTTAAAACACCTAGTTTCATTAGAAACTAATAAAACATAAAACAAGAACAGTCTCCTCCCTTAACAGGAATTCTCTTGTATTGACCTAATATTTTCTCAAGTAAGCAATCATTTAAGAATTTTTTCAATGGTAAAAGGTAAACTTTAGTCTATTTAACTTATTTAGTTCATAGTTGTAAAATTTTGTATAGGCATATGTAATATGCCTATATAAGCATAAGTATATAGGCATATAATTTATATAGGCATGGATTATTAAAACAATTAACATACAAACTGAATAAAATCCCCCTAACATAAACTTTAGTTTAACTGCATAAAACAGCATGTCAGTTGTTCTAGGTGACCAGCACTATTCTACAACAGTGGCACCGATCTCTCTCAATTACCATCATAAACAATATTAATGAAATAAATAGCAATCAGAGATTAGAAAACATAATTCCAGTTCATACTGGATAATTAAGCCCATATCTGCCCCACTCCCACCAGAATTTCAAAAGAAGTATATAAAATGCACATAAATTATCAGTGCTAGAAACTAAAAGAAAGTGTCAGTCACATTCCAAAAGTTTAAGGACTTTCTGGAAAATACAGCACAGCAGAGACTAGAACCAGGCAAAGACCTCACTGCATGTGAAAAGAACCTCAGCTGAATACTACTAACATCCCCAGAAAGATAAGAACTAGAGGTAAGGATGGACTCATATTAAGTAGGGAGTGTTTCTCAAAACTGCTAATAACCTTAGAGATTTCTTTGCACCAGTGCCGTTATATGAAGTGATGAAAGAATGTTTAAAAACCCACTTTATTCTCGGAGTGGATAGTTGGAATAAATTGGAAGCACTGGCACTGGCCCCTAACAAGAACAGACTTTCTAGAGAGCCCCACTCCAGAAAGCTTTGGGATGCCACAACAAAACCCAAAATAAGCTGGAACAGCACTAAATTCCCTACTATATGAGAACATCTTTTACTTTCTAGAACTTACCACTAAAAATTAGCCCTCAAATATTATAAAATACAAATGCAATAAAACTAAACTTTCCCTTCTACATCTACTTGATTTAAAGAATTAAATTGGGACCAAAACAATCTCTGACAGAACTTTGATGTTTGCATAAAGTGAAATGGGACCTTTGTTGATTCTTTTTTCATACACACAATCTCAAAGAGAAGCTGAATTATAGTTTTTCTAAAGGTTTCCCCTGCTTTAATTTTAGTAAATCTCTTTGTTCCTTGCTTGGGGTGGTGGAGGGTGTTGGAGCTGAGGATAGAAAACCAGGGTGTTACATGCTATGTCCAAATGAGATTCAGACATATTTTGGAATGTCTAGTGAACTATTAGTGCAAATCAACCAGATGAACGTGAAAACTAATCCTACAAGACGCAGTTACTCATGATGACCCACACCTAGTAAGGAAATCATACTGTTAAAAGAGTAGCTAACTACTGGATGTTTTCTGTTGACTGGATTTGCCTTCTAACAGACAATCCCCACTGGATTTATGCCTGTGTCTTGTAGAGTAGGGGCGATGACAAAAATCTCAAAGACCCCGTTTTATTAAAACAGTGGTAAAAATCAGTGCTACCTTTAGAGCACTCTGTCCAATAGAGTATAACACAAAGAGAGAATATCCAATCTCCCCACCATCACCTCAGCTCATCATGCAGCTGTAGCTGTGATGGAGGACATTGGTGGAAATGCCCGAGAGAGAGCAGCATCTGGCAAGAGACTGAAGTGCCTAGGGGAGCAGAAGCTGCCTATTATAATGTAGCCATGTTAGATATTTTACATATTTCAGACAGGAGCATACCTAATATGCTGATTTACTATAACACAGAGATTTTTAAAAAGAACATCAGTATTTTAAAAAGAGAATTTTGACAAATCATCTTTAATATATTTTTATAGCTTAAAAAAATACATATTATGGTTTTATATTAATTCTTTTAACACAGCATTTCAGGACCTCTAGTAGAATTATGTCCAAGAAGCTTACTTCAGGTTAATTTAGATTATTGTGATTTTTGTGGTTCAACTATTTCTTAAGGTAATCCAGTAGAAGGAAAGATTACACATACACAGATATATACACACCACTGAAGACAACAGCAAAATCCGTTTTCTGTATATACACTAAAATTCATTTCATTAAACCATGGAACTACTTAACTCACTAACCTCTGCAGTTCTTAGGTAAATGTTCAATCAGAAATTTAATCTAAAAGCCTTTTTAAAATACAGACAGAAAATAAAGAATAAACAGATGTAGTCTTAACTCTAAATCACACTCTCCTTATATCAAGTGTTGACAATACCACCTTCAAGGTCACTGTCAACTTGGAAAATCATTAACAAATAAAATATGACTTAATTGAAGCAAACTCAGCATGGAGCTGCATTATTTCAAGTGAATGTTGTAATATAACTTGAAGAAGAATTGCTAACTGCCACTTTCATTGACAATGAAATAAATGAAGGGGCTATGCAACTCTCCCCACCATGTCTTTTGCATAATTAAGTATAGAAATAGAATTTGTGAAGAATTAAAAGTCCCAAAGTGCACCAGTTCCAACACTAATGGACCACATTCCAGTGTGGCAGTTCCCAGCATGTTATCATTAGCAAATATATCAGTGTCATAATTCCAACCGCAAACTTTGCTTGGGAAATCCACCTCTGAAAAATAGATTGCTAATGGCTACCTGGGCTCTTCTAAAAAAAAAAAAAAAAGAGAAGCTAAATTTTATAATTCAAAATGTTATACAAAATAATTTATATAGAGAATTTCTCTTTACAGACTAAATATAGCTAAAAATTATTTGTTAGCTAGAGTCTCATACAACTCTTCATTTCAGAGTTGCTTCTTTATTTAAGCTATATAAGATACTTTCAGCAGATGTTATCTAAACAGTTCAGGGAAGAACCACTATAATTAACTATCTGTTGGATTATTTTCTCATATTTTCTATTAATATTTACATCTGGAAATTGAGCCCACATTAGTATTATCTCAAAAAGCAGCTAAAGAGATATGAGAATTATCAGAAATTTGGATGATACTTGAATTAACATTACTACAGTATTAATTTCACAGTAGTCTGTGAGAACCTGTGGTTTTTGTTTTTGGTTTTTTTTTTTCCTTGCAGGAAAAAAATAAGAAAATGAAGCCTTCAGCTATTAAGCTCTGCTGCCCTCTCTCTAGTTCTCTCAAATTCAAGATGGAGATTTCAGAAAATACCACAATTCAGTTCAAATTAAGTTTTATTGAATCTTCTTGAATATTAACAACTATGTCTTTAACTTAATGTAAATCTGTTTTTACATGTTTTCTTAAATTCAATCTAGATTTTTATTCTAATAAATACAAGTTTTATTCTAATAAATACAAGTATTCTAATAAATACAAGGATTGACTCAATAATTACTAAAATAGGTCATCAAGTTAGATCTATTAGAACTGTAGAATAAATTTTCTTATTTGTCTTCTATTGAACAATAATTTAGCCAGAAAGAACCAAATTTTATATATCAAAGTAATGTTTATTCATATGTGAAAAAGATTTTGTATACTTGGAAAACTTGGAGGCATTATTCTGGCCTTCTAATAGATGATACATTATTCTGAAACAAATAAAGAGTATACATAAAAATATAATTTTAAAGGAAGAATAATATTTTGAGATTTAAATTAAAAGTAATCAGAGAACTGCTTAAGCTAAGGCCAAGGTTCTATGACTACTGTGGAAAAAAAAAAAATTGTTAGTTCCAATATTTTAGACCAAAGATTTTCCCTGGATATTTTGGATAAGGCACAGACAGCTTAAGCAACTTGGTCAAGGACAAATAATTATTAAGTAGTAAAAGCCAAGAGATAAACCCAGGTAGTCTGGTTCCATTACACTACCTCTCATAATTGTCCTTTACCGTGGACTGAATATACTGATATTAGACCACAGGACTTCTATCAATTTCACTGTAATTTTTACAGAATTATCTCCATTGTTCTTCTAAGCATACCTTACTCAAATATCTAAGATATTGGCACTGTCTGTTGATATAAATTAATTACTTTGGTATTATTAACAGGATGATAGGATAGCTAAGGCCTGGAAAACTAGGTATGGCATAGAGAGGGAGAGCAAAATACTCCTGGGACAAAAAAATCCATATCCAGAAAGAAATGGGAATTCTCAGGGTGTGAACAGGAGACATTCTATAACTTACAATATCCTTACTCTCCATTTACCAGAGGTAAGTTAGTTCTTCTTAAGTTTTATAGTATGCAGCAGCCTATCAGGTCTTAAAATATCTGTATTCGAGCATCAAAAGTATCATTTCTAGTGTGTTCCATAATCAACAAATAAAAAAGAGTTACAAAGCAAAAATAATACTGGCTTGTGTATTTACCTTTACCTTTGTACTTTAAATCTTTAAAGAGAATTTGAGTTATTGTCTAATGAACTTTCATTTCAGCCTGAAGGACTTCAGTGCTTTTAGAGGGTGTACTAGAGATAAAATCTACCAGTTTACCTGGGAAAGAAGACAAAGACTGAAGAACTGTTCCAAATTAAAGGAATCTGAAGACACAACAGCTAAATGCAACATGTAACAACAGATTGGACTCTGAACCAAAACCCATTTTTTAAAAGAATATCATTGAGATAATTAGCAATATTTTTAAAATATCTATAGATTAGATCATAGTATTATATGAATGAATTTTTTCTGATTATGATAATTACACTGTGATTATAAAAGAGAATTCTTGTTCTTAGAAATTTTACATTGAACTATTTAGGAGCAAAGGGGCATCATGCCTGAAATGTACTCTGAAATTGCTTAATTAAAATGACAATATAAACACATATAGGAGAAAATGATAGAGCAAATGTGATAAAGTGTTAACTGCAGGATCTAAGTGAAAGGTATACAGGAATTATTTGTATTATTCTTGTAACTTTTCTACCAGTCTGAAATTATTTCAAAATTTTATTTTACTTTTAAAAAGAAACTAACTAGAAGCAATAAATGAATTAGATCTAACACATTGCTATAGTTAAATCTAGAAAATACAACGTAAGTAAAATAGCAAGCAGCCTACATACCAGATGATACCATTTACTTAACTGTTTTAAATCATACAACAATATATATTGTTATTTATATGTAATAAAGATTTACTGTTTACTTTGGCAAAGGGAGAAGAATAGAGGGAGGGAAACTGGGTAGGGTAATAATTGTAATAATATATTTATTTTAAAATGTAGCTAATTAAAGTGTGATTAAAATTTTAGTATGTGTTATATGTGATGGTGGGTACATGAGTATCTGTTTTTAGGTTTGTACTAGCCTATGTGTAATTACATAAATTACAATAAAAATACTTTAGGAAGAAAACAAGTATCTAAGACCCCCAAATGCTCCAGTATATCTATTGCCAAAAAGCAAATGGTTTCAGAAGGTGCTTGAACCTAAACCCAAAGATGGAGACATGTTCAAACAAAAAACTACAGAGTATTGGGAGTAAAAGTCAAGCTAAATCCTGAGAATACCTTTTCTTTGCCCCCAGGTGCCCTTTCAGCCTGTCCTTAAGTCTACCCTAAATTTTTGCCATTTTCCTCACTGGGATTATTTCCTTTAGATCTCATGAAAATACAAAAATACAACAGGTTCAAAACACTGTTACTTCAGTCTTGTAACTAAGTAAAACCAGATTTATCTATATTCATGGGTAACTCATACATTTCAGCTGGCTGAATAAAACTTTTGTTCAACTCTGGCCAGGTATGAAATTTAAAATCTGGATGAAATGGATCTGCTACATTATGTTTGATATTTTAATCAGAGAAGCTCTGTATTTTTTTTACAATCAGTTGTGAAGTTTGGTAAATAATACTTACCCTGTCAGACTCAAATTCTTTTATAAATAAAATTTTTTCCTTTCAAATTCAGAAAAAGAATGTCTATGTATTGCATATGCTTATACATTATAACAGAGACTTTTAATAAGTTAAACTTGTTTCCTCTTTTTCCTAGATACAGTTAGACCGTATTTCCCAGGCTCCTTGGCAGTTATGTGCATTCATGTGCCTGAACTTGAATTCCCAGGCCTGGCCTGCAGAAACCCCCACTAGCAGTTCTCTGTCCTCTTTCCCTTCCGCCAGCTGGATACAGATGACACCAAGGCCCTTAGACAAGACAGTAACATGAATGGAATAAACCTGGATCCCTGAATCTCTACATGGAGGAAAGTCTCTTATCAACTAGAAATGCCCATTTGAATGAGGAAAAAAAGAACTTCTGTTGATTAAGCCACTGAGATTTGGGGATCTATTTGATACTGGGTCTATATGTCACATTAACTAAAATATGCATAAACATAAACAATCTTCCAATTGTCAATATGAAATGTATCATACTTACAAACTGAGGTTTATAGTACGCTGGACCTAGTGTGCTGTCACTTGCAGGTGGAAAATGTTTTATAATACTGTCATCCTCATTAATATGATAACCGTACGACCGTCCACAAGGAATTGAAGGAACATCAACACTTCTGGAAATTGTAAGTGCCCTTGAAATTTTCTGTTAAAAAAACATACTATATTATGTACTCAAAGTAAGAGAAGGAATGAAGAACCTAATATTAAAACTTACTAAAAGACAGTTATTAAATATTGACTTGACTTTTATAATATAAACCAAAAAATCTGTCTATAAAAGTAATTTAAAAGTCAGTCTTATCTCATAATGTAAACCAAGATTTAACCAAATTACTATTAAATAGTAATACAAATCAAATCACTCTGAAAGTCATCTTTGGAGGCAAGGAATCTTTCACTTGGCTGTTATTTATCTTGCTTACTAAAGCAAGTAATACTGATTCCAAAAAACAGGCATTAATTCCTACATCCACATCACCAATCAGCAGTTCAAGGTGGTTATGTGCACTGTGCTATCATAGTATCTGCCAGGCAAAAACAAATTTTATACTTTTCTGTAACATTTCTCAGCTTCATTCTTTCCCAGCTCCTGACTTACATCCATCTTACTGGTGCCCTGTATAAATATCCTAATTTTGCAGACTATGTAGCAAGGGAAATATCTATGATATAATGCTAAATGGTAATTTAAAAATATAAAATGTAACACTCAATTTATGACTATAGCTAGGTAAGCTATGTAAAATTATATATAAATGTCTAAAGTCATATACATATATGATTTGAATCTGAAAGGAATTATGCAAAAATTAACAGAATTATCACTGTTAGAGTCTGAAATTTTAGGGTGATTATCTTTTCAAAATTTCCTTTCATGTAAAATATTTTATAATTTAAATAAAAACAGGAAGGAATAACATATATTAGAAGTACTAGTATAAAATATATCAAATAAAATACTGGCATTTAAATGATTTAGTTATCTGAAAAATTATTAAGAATGTATTGATCCTACGTAGTTTTTATATAAATAACTAAATGCTATAGTTGAGTGCACACATGCCCAATATACAATTATGTTATAAACATACCACCACTGGTAGCATTTTACTTTTTTTTTTTTTTAACCACTAGAGACAACTATGAAGTAGTTTCAGTGATATTTATGAAACTGGTTACCAAATTAAAACTGGAAAGTATTGAATGGTTTCCTTCCCATTCACTGCTTTCAAAAAGTATTTGCACGATGTCAAGACTTTCCAAAATGTAGCTTCAACCTCCTTCTCAATCCTCTATTCCTATCACTCTCCCTTAGATCCTAAATTCCAAATATTCCAAAAGAACTTTGTTCTTCCCTGAACATTATCACACCATTAAATACTTCAATGTCTTTATTCATAAGGTTTTCTCCATCTGAAGTGTTTTCTCAAATTCTTTTTAACTCCTCAGTGAATCCTTCGAGATCCAGTTTGACTACGATATCACTATTTCCTCAAAAACTCTGTACTTTGGACACTTAGTAAAAAATTTATTATGATATATGTTTATCAAAACAGCATTTCATCAACTGTTTTGTACTAGATTTCATTCACTACTTCCCTGTTAAAATTATAGATTCCAAGGAGCAGTGATCTGTCTTCTGTGTATTATCAGTGCCTAGCTTTATGTCTGACACACGTAATTACTCAAAAAATATCTAATAAACACTTGGCATGTATAAACAGACATTTACTTTGTCCCCATGCATTAAAGAGCTGATATTTAAATATACTTATAAAACTTAACCTCATTGTCATTACACTGACATTATTCAACTGAGAACTTAGCACTAAAATATATCCTCCTAAACAAAGAACTGATTAAAATTTAATTAATATAAACTATGTGAAGGACTTGTGGAAAGAGGAGAGGGAACTACTCTAAACAAACTATGACCAAAATCTGCTAGATTATATTATTTATTTTAAAGGGGTAAGCCTTTGGTATAAAAGTTATTCATTATATAACACCAATGTACCTTTCTAAACGTGTCACCTGCTGGTCTCCTACACAAACCCTTCACTCCAATCAGAATCATCTTCTCATTGTCCTTCATAAGATCCCACTTTCCTATCTTTATTCATGAAGTTCTCCATGCCTAGAATGCATATTCCAACCCTATTCTTCAAAGTCAACCTCATCTATAAATCCTCTACAAATTATATCTTCCCATAATACAGCAGTCTTCCTTTAAATTCCTACGGCATTTAATTACATGATCATTCATTTAGCACCTGTCACATTTCATCTTGCATTAGTAACAATCTACATATCTCTCTCCCATTTTAAGCTTTTTAATTTCAGGAGTCATGTTTTAAATTCCACTGTATTATTAACAGTACTTAACACAGAGTTTCCTCTATATAAAGAGGTAAACCACTAAAGTAGTTTTTTAAATCTCCCTTACTTTCTATTCACCATAGACGTTAGAAGTGATTACAGATTCATCAAAAGCAAATATGAAGTCAAATGTTAATACTAAGGTTTATAAACATCAAATACCCATTTAATTATAAACTACAATATACTAATAATACTAATAAACCTACTAATTTTTATAGTAAGTTTTTTTAAATGTACTTATCACATAAAATATTAAACTTTTTCTATTTTATTTTAAATTTTAAAAAGTCATTAGAAGCATAAAGTCCCCCCAGGGAACTATATTCAGTATCCTGTAGTAACCTATAAAGAAAAAGAACATGAAAACGAATATATGTGTGTATATGTATGACTGAAACATTATGCTGCACACCAGAAATTGACACACTGTAAACTGACTCTGCTTGAAGAAAAAAGAAAAAAAACTGCAACGTACTGCCTGAAGACGCTCTTTAGACACCAGCACTTCTCTGTTTATGAGATCTAATGTTCCAGGATAAGACCGATCATAGCTTGCTGGTCCTGGACCATCTGAAATAAATGTCTTAAAACGTTTCTCCCGGTTTTGTAGACTATGGCCTCCTTTTATATTATACTAAATTGGAGAGAAAAATATGAAATAATTAAAAGAAACACTTTTTAATTAATATCTATTTGATAAATATTACATATTAATACGAACAAATAGTTTTAAAACTCAGCCTAAGAAAGTTAAGGCTATTGATTGAAGACGTTCTCTAATGAGAGAGGATAATGAGAGAATGACAATTATAGCCAACAGTTTTAACGCCGAACTCAAACTAAAATTTACTGTACTTTGAACACTCTGAGAGAATGCAACACTTAGTTTGAAAACAGGAATCAGAGACAAAAGAGTCTCCAAAGTTATAGAGCAAAAATAAAGAGAGTTTATAGGCCCCGGGAGAATCTGTACCTCCGAAATAAGCTAAAAATGCTCATATTACAAGGAAAAAGCAAACTTTCCAGGCTTGCTTCGGATTAATCATTTTCATGAAAAACATTTTGGTCACGTTCAGGGATGTTTATGCAGTCTTACTGGCAACAACTTGATTCTATGCTCAGGCTAGTTTTAAACACTGCTTATTGCAGAGAAGGTATGGGGGGAATCTTCCACGGCTCTCCACGCCACGTATCTGGATTCTTTGGAAGCAGAAAATTATCAACTGGCTAACAGCCAGTTAATTCACATAAAATTCCATCGTATTAGTTTCAATAAACAGTCATGATGCAGTCATTTCAAAGATAATTCATATTAATAGTTGTTGGCATTTGATAAGGGTTTTTTTTAAGTTACTGATTTACCAACAGGACTCCACATGGGGTGTACATGGCAGTTGTTCACAACCACTATTAAGTGAGCCTGTCTCTGGTATGCGTCTTATTCAGCTGCAATCAGCTTTTAAGAAATGCACAAAAGAGGTCTTTTTAAAAATGAGTCAAATTATATTCTTAGACAGAATTGATTACTGTTTTAATTACTACTTGATTACTGTTTTAATAAGATCACAATTCCCATGTTTAAAGAGTTTGGATCTGTAACAGTAGACTTGAATGCTTTTGTAAAACATTAGCATTACAAGTTAGATTTTAAAAAATCATGTGAAAAGAAAAGATCTCCTCAAATTGTAATTCTTTGAAAGCCAATGTTATAGTCTCTATCATGTGCCATTTATATCAAATACTTCAACAGAAGATGGTAAAATCAACCTAATCTGATTTTTTTTAATCTGTGGTACAACTTAACCAAGACTTTTTTTTAATTATTCATACTTATCAATTCTACTAATTTTATAAAAGGTTACAAAAGGAATTTCCATATGTCAGATAAGTGACCTAAAAATTATATTACAAAAAAAGATACATTTTATATCAAAACCTGTAAGAAAAAAGTCTTACTACTTTGTGAGTACTGTGCTTTGTGCATATGCTAGGGTTATCAGGTGAATTTATATTGTCAGCAATCCCCAGCACTACAGGAGGTAGAGCCTCATCAGAAGGGTGAGGCCATGCACTGTATCACATATGCTAGCCTATCATTCAGCTCTAATCAAAAATAAAGCCTAACTTGGACATCTATTCCTAGGCCTGGCTAATGAAAAATAAGAAGTAAACTATTTATCTGGGAGATCACCACATCTAAAACCATTCTGTAGTAAGGAACAAAATGATAACTGCTATGTAGAGACAGGTCAGAAACTAGAGGAGAACAGAACCAGAAAACATAAGTGAAATCTGTACTGACATTTTAGAGTGGGAATCATCTTAGGAAACAGGATATGTTTGTTCTGTGTGTGACTTAATAAACACGTGACTTAGTAAGCTAATTATCAAAGGATAAGAACCTACATCTTGTAAATTTGATTCTTCTGCTTATTTCCTTAATTTCTTTTATGTTCTTTCCTACTAAGCAAAATTTCTTTTGAAAAAAAATAACATACTTCAGATATGCTACAGGAAGCAAAGGAAATTACTTTGCCTATAACTGGGCAAGAGCTGTAAAGGCAAAAATTAGACCCCAGCTTTGGAATACCAGTCACAACCATAACCAAAGTAAAGCAACCGTAAGAGGAAGAGAGAAATAGAGAAGACCAAGTTGGGGCACACAGCTTCCATTCCTAAATGTTCTGCCTTTATAAAAGCTTCGAGCATTCTGTATTTAACAGTGGAGACAACTATCACAACTACAACCCACATTTTCAGTTTTTTAAATTTCACTTGAAGTCTCCAAGTAATATTTACTGACCAACTGCTGATAGAAAGCAACATTTCAACCTACAGTTCCAAAAGAAAAGTATAAAAATAAATTGTTAAATATATGCATTAATTTCCAGTAAGAGTATCTCTTTAATTACCTAATATACTATTTACAGAATTAATATGTAACTTATGTCACATTATAAACATATTTACTAATTCAGCTATTTAAAATGAAATGGACTTTATTTTTCAAATATGATAAATTCACACTTCCTGAACTTCTAAAAGTTCTGCAAGAATAAAACTACAAAAAAAAAAAAATCCAGCAACTGTGTAAATAAGTAATAAGTCATTTTTTAAACCAAGGAAATCAATCTTCTCCTGGTATTTGTTTTTAATTTTAAGAAAAATAGAGAATACTAGAACTCTTTTTTTCTTAGATCACCCATCATACAAAAAAGCACATTTTTAAATTTTTTATTCTTGAAATCTAAAAAATGTACCCAATTTGGAATAAAATAAAATTTGATCTAAACTGGACTTTATATTATTTTACATGTGGAACCAACTATATGAGAATTAAAATAATACTCCAAAATCCTGATACTTGTCATATTTAACAAGTTTGAAATCTACATATTATGTATTTTACTACATCTCCCTCTTGGAATACTGGAGTTATACTAGGCTTAAAAAGGGAAATCTTGGTAGAACTAGCAAGCCCATACACCCATAATATCCTGGTCTGATCTGTGAGCCATGGAGTGGAAGCAGGAGTGGCACTTCTAATGACTACATCTAATGACCACTATGGAATGTTGTGCTTTTTGTGCCCTAGGCTCTAGTTTTACGGAGGTTTTAAAACCCCAGGGAGAAGCAAGATGTGTTCTCCTGAACTGACAGTTGAAACTACCAACTGGCCATTCCAGGTTCTTTATGCTACTAAGCAGAAAACAAAATAAGCAGGTTTGTGTATTGGCTGGGGTGATCAACTCCGACCAGGACAGAAAAACAGGATTAATGGGAGTCAAGAGGAATGTGGTGGAATGGAACCCAAGGACACCCTGCAGAGCCTCCTAACACCAAGTAAAAATGCTAAGAGCAAGTTTACTTAAAGGTTTAAGAAGTAAGCCAAAGAACTAACAGCTCAGACATCTTGGATCTAAAGATTCTGGTCATCCCACTAAGCCTAGAACTCCACCAGACAAAGTTCTTGATGAAGAGATGGGGACCAGGGAATGAGTAACGGAAAAATCTTAAGCTACCTATAGCTTCGTGATCAGTTGCAGACACAAAACAGGTCCCCACCTGTGTTTCCTTGCTTCGTATATCACTTTCTTTCATTTTCCCTCTATTTCTTTCCCCTTTCTATTGTAAAATGGCAACACTAAGAATGGTTAAAATTTATTGAAGGCCAACTATAATCAGGCACTATTCTTAATGCTTATTAATATATTTAATCCTTAGAAAAAGCCTACAAAGTTATTACCCCTACTTAATCAATAAGGAAACCACTAATCTCCTAGGGCCTTAGTAAGTCTCACAGCTAGTTAAGTGGCAGAGACAGATTCTGAATCTAGGCAGTCCAGCTCCAGAGCCCACACTCCTAACCACTTCTTCATAATGAGACATTAATCTCATATTATAGTTACCATTTAATCTATAAGTTGCAGAATAATGAAATAGGAATATGAAAGAACAGAAGAAATGGCCTTAATCAGGATTCATTCGGTAGTAACACTGTAGTAGCTAGACATTTGTTTGTTTCTGAGAAAGTACACTTGAAAACTGTACATAAAATAATTGCATTTTTAAAAATTATATAAATGGGAAGAAGTGTGTGTATTTTGTGTGCATGAGAGAAGAGAACTGGTCAGTCAAGGGGTGAAATGTAATGGAAATCTACTGCTTTTAACTGTCCAGCATCCCTTCTATTATCTGCTCATAATAGCTTATTTGCCACCCTTAGGACAATCAAACCTCTCCTATACTTTGTGGTTTTAAAGGAGCTTCCAAACACAGGAATCCCTGACCCAGGAATCACAGATGTGGGTCCATAATAACACTGGACCAGATTCTTCCTGCTGGTCATTTTAATCTTAATTTAGTCTTTAATCTTTAATCTTTATGCTATCACACATAAAAAGTGAAAGGAAATTATAGAATTAAGTTACCTAACAGCAGTTTCCCATTGAATGATGCAGAAGTTCTTACTACTGAAATACCTAGAATTATCTTAGTCCTATCCTTAAGATCTGACTGTTCAATTCCTCCTGCAAGTCTATGAGCCACTCAAGTACTTACCTATGAATTTATTACAAACCTAGTATCTGTCTTAAAAGTCTGTTTTATTGTTTGCAACCAAAAACCCCTAATGGTTAGAATCATTTCCTTTAACAATTCAGGAAGTCTAATGCAAAAATTAAGGCATCAATGCACAGATCCAGGCCTCCAACAGCTGGCACACAAACCAATTCCTTCACTTTGCTACCATCCTTATTCTACGTATTTTGACCATTTGTACAAATTTCGTGGGCCTTAATTCATTCAACAGTCTTATTCTCCCATTCAGGAGTCTCAAGGACCATGAAGCATGTAACAATGATTTATGTCTTATAGAATATACGGAAGAGTGATCAACACCCAACCAGACAACCAACATTGAACACATTTATTTTTCTCTTATTCTAATTACAAAATACAGATTGAAGGTGAAAGAAGGTAATATGAAGGGAAAATAAAATATGACAAATGACATGTTAGTTTATGAGAGGAAGAAAGCATGACTTTTATTAACTCAATTATAGTAATGATTATAAATTTACCTGCACTTCTGAAACATCATAGTGTCCTGGACCTGGAACAGCTTTCTCAGTGTTAGAAGCAACAGTTAAAGTACTTTCTCTGCCAGCCAGAGAAAGGAATGGTGCATAGCCACCTGTAAAAGTAAAATCACACCGCTGGTGGATAAGATAGGATTCTAATGATTTCAGAGAAAAAACACTCAAAATATAAAAAATCATTTAGTAACCTCAATTGCTGAAACCATATTATCAAAACTAAGAAAAAAAAGCTACAGAAGTTGTTGCATTTTAAAAATTCTCTGTACGAGCCAAATTTGTGTTAATGTATATTAAATACAAAAACCTACAGAACTAGACTTCCTAAACAGGAAAAAATACCTAAAGAAAATAAAACAAAATAAACTTTTTTTTCCTCTAAGCATATCTGGCTGGGATGAAAATGGCAGTCATATTTAACTGGTAAGATATTTTCATCCTCAGAAGACCACAGTTTTATATTCTGGAAAAACATATATTATTTACAGAGAGTAGCATAAATGAATTTGTAGAGAGAGCCTAGATAGAAACAATTTAAAGTGAGCATACAGCAAATAATTAATAACGTTTCCTTGCTTTGGTACATAGCTGGCACTCAGTAAATATTTCTTGATTGCCTGACCCCAAACAAAGGTTTATAAATCCAAGACACAATCATAAGATTAGACACACGCAGTAAATAGTAGACATACTCAGTCTGCTGAAAGATTGATAAAGTTTTTAAAGCAATGTATCAAGAAAATGAGCACAGTTTAAGCAACATAGATACTAAGGAAGAAATGGGAGAAACTAGAGCAGCTATGTTCAACAGGTAGTAAAAGAATCAAAGTGAAGACTCAAAACATGTGAGAATCTTACACACCTAAGAAAAACGTACACTATGAGGATATATGGTGATAATTAGTAAAGTTTAAAAGCTTGCTAATCTAGACTAATAAGATATTTTTAAAACTAGAAATAACATTTCTTTTGAGGCCCTCGTGTTTTAAAATACAACTGAAATCAAGAATTATTTATTTCTGTTAGGTACTGAAGCACAAAAGAAGTAAGTAAAATATAGACCTTATCCTTAAAAAGCAACAACCTACTGAAGCATTAAGAAAAATATTTAATTTTAGACATGGAAAAATATCTGAAGTGCTAAAATATTCAGAGGATCAATAAGAGAGGAAGTTCTCAACCACACTGAAGTGATTAGAAAAAGTATCAATATAAAGAAGTGTAGCTGGTAAACCCAAAGTGGCGATAAAAACAGAGCTATTTAAAAAGAAAACTCAAATCATTCAGCTACGATAGGGAAAGAAGAAAAAAGAAATGAGGAACAGAGAGATAAACAGAAAACAAGTAACAAGAGCATAAATTTAAACACAACAATATTATAATTAAATTACATGGAGAAGTTCTCAACAGCCCAATTAAAAGGTAGATTGTCCGACTGGATAATAAAGACCCAACATTATGCAGTCCATAGGAAACCCTCTTAAAACAAAGACACAAAGGTTAAAAACAAAAGGATAAAAAATATATATACCATATACCCATGAATCAAAGAAAGCTGGAGTGACTATATTAAAATCAGACAAGGCAGATTTTAGGACAAGGACTACCAGGGCTAAGAGAGACATTTCATTATGATATGGTTTAATAATCCATAAAAAAAAAGCAAAGAAGTAATTGCCATAAAAGTTGGAATAATGCTTACCTGTAGGGGAGAGGGAAAGGGTAATGATTAAAAAGGAAAATTTTACAATGTTATATTTCCTGACTTGAGTATTCACTTTTTAAGTTGTACATGTATATTTTATGCAATTTTCTGCATAAGTATTTCATCTCACAGTTAAAGGTATATATATATATTTTTTTTTAATGTAGGTTCATACAGACACTGAGGAAATATGAGATAGATATGAAAGCTAAGCTCAGGCTAGTTCTGAGGTAGCTGTCATCAGAACATGGCAGAGATTCTAACTGAATCTACCTAAACAAATGCAAAATTAATTACAAAATACTGTAATTCATATAAAAATGGGGGGAAGAAAACCCCACACAGTAGCCCCATGTATGCAAGAAAGCCAGTACTCATAACATCCTCACTGAAGTTTTCCAAAATTAATCATATAGAACCTTTCATCAATAGGTTAAAAGTTTATATGAAATATTGAGCTCAGGTTAAACCACAAGAAAATTAAAATGTTTATGCTGATAAGCTCTATAAGAGAAGGGACTTTTCTGTTTCATTCATAACTGTATGCCTAATGTTTACAGTTACGGGGACAAACTGTCCTAGTTTTCCAAGGACATAGGACTTGTAGTGCTAAAAGCAGTACATTCCCAGGTAAACCAGGATGTTTGGTCACTCTATCATATATCCTCCATGTTAAACAATAAATACAGGATTAATAGGTGATATTCTAAACTACATCTTTAGTCATTCATTCAGCAATACTGAATGCTCTTTTATGTGTCATAGAGAGATAGTGAGGGTACAATAATGAATAAGCTAAAACCCTGGCCTCAAATAGTGGGGAAGCCAGACAAATAAACAAATAATTACAGTGTAATTATATTATACATTATAGTCCTGCCAATAATTAAGGTAAAAAAATAGGAGAAGAGGGTTCTAGAGAATTAGGGTTGGTGGAATATGAGATAAAAAGTTCGACTTGAGACATATGAATACACTGACATACGAAGTGCTAACTGCAACCGATAAATCAAACTGTCAGATAGAAAGAAGAAATGAAGACTATAGGAGAGGACAAGATTTGAGAAGCAAGAAATATGTTCAATTTGGTATATGTTAAGTTTGAGGCACCACCAGCAGAAGATAAATCAAACTGGCATGAAGCAATTAAAGTCAGTCCATTCTGAGAAAGCAGACAGACAGCATGTGAATAAAGGACAACTTCCATAGCCACAACTACAAAACAAAAAAGGCCTTCTTTACAGAAAAGCAGTAACTAGATCTTTGAAACACACACTCATCTTAAGGGACATCAACAAATACAGCAATCACATACACACTGTTTGTTTAAATTTAAATAAAGATGGATTGCATCCTCTGAGATGGTCTCCCTAAATTCTGATTGGCTAGTAAGGTAAAATCATTCTTGTTGACATACGCACACAGACAGGAGTGCAAGACCATGGACAGCTCATGCTTCCGTGGTAAAGTTAACTGCACTCCATCAAAGGAGAAATCTGGGAATGTATTAAAGAACCAGTGTCCCCAGCTTACATAATTTGTATAGGACCAATACATATAGCTAATATACAGCTAATGTGGGTGTCATTTATTATGTAAACCAAGCTCAAAGAGCAATAAAATACTCCTTAGCACAATAATACCAGGAACAATCACATTATTAAGAGGACTACATTTTTGTCATATTTCACTAAGCTGGTTGTCTCTGGGAAAGATTTGCTTGCTTCTGCAGATAACTGTGAGAAAATGAGAAGTAGCTCTCACTAATTTGGAATTGGAATATCCATTATCTCTCCCACTCAGGAAATCAGAGCAGTTCAGTCCTATTTCTTTCGTGCAAAGCCTGAGTACAAAAGTCTCCCTGATCAAACGGACAAAGGCCAAGGCAATGAAGTTTGCAACTTAATGTGGAAAGAATTTCCTGAGGAAAATATGAAGACAGTACACTGGAGGACCGACAAGCAGGCTACAGTAAGAAGATAATGGTCATTAAGAGAGAAAGACTGGGAATAAAGAGTATCTGCACGTTTCTTTTTAAGTTCTAAGACTCTAAGGTCCTCTCCTCCCGTGTAATTCAAGGTAACAAATTATATAAAGTCACAACATCTGCTCTTTCTACATAATACTCCATAAAATTCACCGGATCTTTAAATGAACTGATTGTGTATTCTTCCGCATGGTCCGGTGCGTTACTGATCTTAAAAGAGGGGGAAAGTAGAATGTACCTAGGAAAGAGATAATAGCTACTTTTAAATTATCTTGCCAGAGAATCCTGTAGAGAAATGACTACAGAGAAACCTACACCTTCTGTTGATTACTATTATTAGCATGTGGCTGAGTATTGCTAATGGGATGCAGCTGCTCAAAGTTCCCAAGTATGGAATCTTCTAGTTTCCTCCATAGGTCAACAAGGCACAATTCTCTAAAATAGTTTAAAAAAAAAAAAAAAAAAAAAAAAAAGGCCTTGCAACACCCCAGTTACTGATCTCTAAGGAGAGTTCACACAAGTCAGGTTATAAGAGTTTTTAATTCTGCTATGTGCAACTCATTATTTTTATTTTAACTTTATTTCAAGAATGACTTTCTTTCAAAAATTAAGCTCTTATGTGTTAAGGTATTGAGATAAAAACTGAGAATAACACAGTAGAGAGAATGATGATTGCTCTCAAGAATCTCACGCATTATTGTGGCAGCCAGACAAGTTAAGAGACAATTACAACATAGTATCAAAGTGCTTTGAGTCACTAAGGAGTCAAAGGAAGACCTGAGTCAGGGTGGAGTTAGAGAATAACTTCACTTTACCTGAAGCTCAAAGAATAAGTAATTAGCCAGGAAAGAAAGGGAGAAAGAGCATGCTCAGCAAAGGTAGCAGCAGATACCAAAATTTATAGATAACGCAAGGTTAGAATTGCTGATGTGTAAGTTAAGTGTTGGCGGAAGTGTGGGTGCCTGGAAAGACTGAGTAAAGTGAGAGACCAGATCAGGGATTAAATCATGAAGAATTTTATGCACCATATTTAGGAGTTCATATTTTAACCTTAGTGTTAAAAGGAATTTTTTAAACAAACAGCATAATTGTATCTTAGATGACATTACCCGTAAGACAGAAGTTGAATTAGAGACTGAAATAGAGGAACCAGTAATATTTTATTGGTTTATTTCAGAATAGAGATAACAAAGCCCAAACTACGTCAAGGGCAGTTAAATGAAGAAAGGGGACTACCTGGAGAGATGAGAAGAATCAACCGGTCTTAATGATCAATGGCAGTGATCAGAGAAAAAAAGGGAGTCTACAATAATTCCAAAGCTTAAAGTTTATAATTGACTGACAGGGAATTTTTTCAAAGGGGCCAGTAATGGTGGGGAAAACGTTAAGTTCAGACACTTGGAATTTCAGGTGCTAGAGATCACCCAAGTAGAGCTATCCGAAAAAGTAATTGGTAATGCAAAAGCCTTAGGATCAGGAGAAACCTCATCTTAGAGATAGGAATCACCTGTAACTTTAAATGCTTTGTTCTAGGAGTCATCAGACTCAAAATATAGAGTAGTTGAAGCTATGGATTTAAATGAGAAAGTAAATATAAGAGCAACAAGAAAAGGATGGGAAGTATTTCGCAAATGTTTAAAAAGTGTTTAGAAAAATTAAAACTTTTAAACAAGACTATGGAAGGTTGGTTGGAGAGGGGGAAAAAATAGTACCTCAATTCAGCAAGTAGCAAATATTTATTTGGTCCTAACCAGTATCAGGGACTGTTCCAAGACAATAGTTAGAAAAAGAACTAGGAAAAAATGATACAGATACCAGGGAAATATTCCTAAAAGACAGTGGTCAGTTGTGTCAAAATAAAATAAGGGTTGCAAAGTATATATATCGTAAGTATAAGCATTTTGAGTGGTTGTTGGTGGCTAACTGGTAGGGGTTAATGCTTATAAGAACTCAGCTGCATTAAATAAACATATAATTAGCTCCAAGAAAATTGATATCAATATCAGATGCTGAAACACATTAAAATTCAAGATTAAAACCAATGACAAATGACAAATTTGTACTCCACCCAAAGAAATCAATCTCATACCCTAATCTTATCAGTTATGTCAACAAAATAATGGTCCTGGCACTCATTTAAAAATACAGATATGGTGCAGGAATAGGGGAAATGCAGGCTAACAAAGGAAAAACTATAATTTGGATGGTATTAAGAACCACAAAAATCATCAGATTATAAAAAGCAGAAAGCAAATTAGATTTATTAAAAGTTAACCCGTCACTAACTGCACACAAATTATTTAAATTATCCATTCCCACTCCATTTCTCAAGAGTCTAGTTTTTCTTTACAGATTGTGGGATAAAGGAGCTCTGATTAAGTATGTTCAAAGAGAAGATGGGTATAGTCAGATAGGAAGCACCTACCTGAAAAAATACATGGGACTATCTTTAAACGACATTGCAAAATAGAAATAGTTGTATCTTAGTAAATCAATGTTTCTCTGGCTAGTTAGGAAAGATGTGTGAGGCAGGCAAGATTACAAACAAAAGATACCCAAGGCAGTAAGAAGTACACAGGAGACTCATAGTCAACAAGGCCAGGAAATCAAAATCCTAGATCTAACCTGTACAATTTAAAGTATGATGTAGACAACCACTGTAGAATCAAAAGCCTTGCCATACGCTTACTGGCCTTGCGAAATGGGACAAATTATTTTACCAAGTACCTGTAAAATAAGGAAGGATATTCCCTGCCTACTTCATGTTTGTCATACTTATGAAGTGGTACTACTATTTTTAACTCAGACACATAGAAGCCGAGCAGGCTGAAAGTCAGGAGCTTGCCTTTCCCTACATCTTACCTGTTGCCTGCTGCTTCAGGAAAGGTACCTGGTAGGATCCAGGACCCACATGATCCTCAGTGCTGCCACCCTCAGCCAATCTAAGCAAGCGCGGAGCCCGGTCATACATAATGGAGGAGGGGGTGGGTGCTGCAAAGGGATTAAAAACAGGACGGTGGGAAGAAACGCGGGGCAAAAGGAAGCTGCCAACAATCCGACCGGGCCGGGGAAGAACCTCCGTAAACGGAGGAGCTAAAGTAGGGGCTACCGCCCTACCGGCTCATTGGTGTCAGACTTCCCCCAGGTCGATTTCTAGCCCCGTGGAAAACTGGAAAGGAGTGACACCAGGGATTACACAACCAACATAAATCTCCACTCACCAACTGAGAGTGGTAGCGCTCCCCCAAGGGAGGAGATTAAGTAGGAGTAGGAGCCCGCCCCTGTGCTTCCGGCCCTGGCTCCGCCCACTTCTCTCCACCCGGAAGTTTCTGGGAGAGAGTTTGAAGCGTTTTTCCCGGGCCGAGCCCTAGGAGCATGCGCAACAAGCCGCGAGACTTCCCGGCTCCCGCGGCCCCGCGCTATCGGCGTCCTAAGGGAGGGGGCGGGGCCGAGCCTTGGAGCTCCTTCTAGTACGCTAATTGCTTTAGATCCTGAACTCGTCGGAAATGCTCTAGAAAACGCGTTAGAGGGTATTAGGGCTGACTTAACCGTGATCCATTTTCCCTCTGAGTCAGGGCGGCTGGGAATAGACTAGCAAAAACTGTGAAAGAAAAGTCTAAGCGAAGGGAAACACGATTCCGCAACTCACCTGCCTCCCTCCCTCCCCCCACTACAGCTACACTCGCACCCCCAGGAGGAAAGCAGCTCTGACTTTATCCCGTAGGTAGTCCAAACCGTGCTAAGAGAAACAAAGGATGTGGCGGTGAGAAGAAACAGAACCGAGGAAAGGAGACGAAAAACTCTCCAACCTAAGCAATGCAAATGTAGCTAACCGAAAGCTGCTTCTGTTGTCAGATACCAGGCAACGGCAACATTGACTCATTTATCTGGTTATAAAGTAAAGCGAAGATGTTGGGAGAGCCCAGTCCACCCTAGTAAACCAAGGGGTCTCTGAAGCTTAGGCGAAAGGAACCAGACTCCTGCAAAGGTCTTAAGGAGTCTATGTCAGAATCCACCTCAGAGTTGTTTTAGGCTGTCTTTCTTCAGCAAGGATTCTATCCAGAATCTAATCATCCTGATGGCTTAAACAAATGCTATCTTAACCCCCAAATGAGCTATGGTACTTTAATTTCTCCCTGTTACAAATGTGTACTTATTTATACTCTGGAGGACACAGTTTGATAATCCATTCTGTGGGTCATTTATTGTGGCTTAATTGTCACATACATGCTAGAATGCTCTCCATACGAGGCTATCTGCTTCTCAAGAATATATGTGTAGTACCTTTTCCTCCTACTCAATAGCTAGCTGAATAATTATTTACTCACTTAAAAACACTTACTGGTATACACTGTACGTTCAGTACCCTGATAGGTTATGGGGATACAAAGATGAAGTCTTCATCTTCAAGGATTCTATATCTAATTGAGAGAGGCATGTGTAATCCATAACAAGAGATGACAAGAAAGATGAATAAAGCAAGAAAAATATTACAGTACTTTGGATACCTCCTCCTCCTCCTAAGAAACTAGATACTCAAGTGTTTGGTGACCCCAGAAAGCAAATTTAGGTCCAGGCCATTTTGCTGTAGGCACTGGTGCAGGCTCTCACATCCGCCTTCTGGTTTTTCACGTCTACAACAACCTAGATTGCTCTTTCCTGGGGTAGAGTTGGGTTTGAAATTGAAAATGGAAGTGGTAAAGCAGGCTTTATCTGCTTCCTGTCTGATTTGATTTTTGTTCACTGAGCCTAACCTAATTTAGACAAAAGGAGTTCTTCATAGGGTCTATTCTAGGTCATTTACAGATCTCTAAAGAAGAGTTTGTAACCCATAAGACCTATGTAGCAGCTAGCAATACAGAATTTCTTTATCTTGCCTGCCTTCTCAGTTCATGTTCTTTCCTCAAGGACCTCACACGGAGGAGCAGTTGATCAGTGGCAGGATTCCAGTGTTTCTGGGTCTTGTGGCAGGATCCTATCTAAATATCACACTCTTCATAATTTTGTTAACACTTGGTCTCTTAGAATTCTGTATTCCTAACAAAATGCTTTTCTTTTAAAAGTTTTTATTGTGAAATTCCGTCCTCTATTTCCCTGATTACTGTGGCTGTTCTTCTAACTGTCCCAGCTATAATTTCTCTCTTACGGTTCAGTAACCAAAATGATAAACAATATTTAAAAATTGGAAAATATTTTTAAATGAGAACAGTAAATCTTTTTCATTATCTCTCATGGTAAATATTTCTTGAATAGTTTAGAATGAATGTGCTGCTAAAAAAAATTAACACAATTATAATTATATATGAGCACAAAATAAAGAATTTGGTTCAGCATTTCTCAATTCCTACAAAATAGTTTTAATGCTAATTAACCACACTATACAACCATTTCCATCATATTAGTAAGAAATGGAAACTATAATTGAACTAAGGCTTATTTTATTATAAAATTTGGGTTCTTTCCATTTCTCAATGCTGGCTCCCAGTAGAATAAACTTTAAAATGAGTCTTGAGGGGAGGGAATTCTGCCCTAAGGAGCATTAAATACGTTATAAATATTATAAAACTAAATTCGTTTTGAAACTAATTTCTTTTACCCACTATGACTTACTGGTTTTCCATTGTTATGCTTTTTGTCAAAAAAAAATTAAGCAATGGTAACAAATCATTTGGCACGTATCATAATCAATTGAATATACTTTGTCAGTTGTCAGCAGTCTTAAGGGAGAAGGTCGTGGGACCCAGGTCAGAGTTCACAATAACTTGCATGTGTATAGGTAAGAAGTAAATATACACATGCGCTAGTAGCATTGAGTCAGCATTATGAACAATACGCATGCGCCACTAGCATCGTAAAAGGACAAATGCATACACCTGAGGCGCGTGCGTGCCACCCGCTTGTACTACAATAAAGTGCTGTTTCGCTCCTTGTCTGCTCCTCGCGCCTTCTTCCAGTTGGGCAGCTCACTTTCTTGAATCCCTCTTCAGCCTCCTTTAGCTGACATCAGTGTTATTAGAGGTCATATTGTAAAGTGAGATGCATTCAAATTAAATGGTAAAAAGTTTATTTATATAATGATTTGAAGCTTACAAAGTATATTTTACGTTCAGTACTGGGTTGAATGTAAATTTGCGTTTCTCTAAACTGCAGACATAATATGATTCTGAAATCAACAAATTTCATGAAATGTGTTTTTTAAATTATGCCGTATTATCCAGTGACCACTTGAGTTTTTTCACTTGCATTGATTGAGCACCTGCTATATGTTAGCACTGTGTGAAGCACTTCACATGAATAATCTAAATCACTTCTCATAACGCATGAGGTAGGCTCTATTAATATCTCTATCAATATGATGGGACTTAGAGCCATTAAATTCTTTATTCAATGTCACACAGTTAATGAATAAATATAAATAGTTGCCAGTGAGCAGCAAATTCAAGTTTTGCTTTTGTGGAATTTTTTTCAAATATTTTTGATCTGAAGTTAGTTGAATTCAAGGGTGCAGAATTCACAGATAGGAAGGGCTTGCTGTACATGCATATTTACTTATATCCATATGTTTAAACACAAATTTAATTCTGCATTGTGCAAAATCTCAAAAAAAAAAAAAAAGAAAAGAAAAAAGTACCTATTAATAAGGGGAATGACTGAGTAAATCATGTCACCATGGAATACTATGAAGACATTTTAAAGACTAAATGAAAGTCATTTACTTGGCATGATTTCCACGAAGTATTGCTGAGAAAAGCAAGATTCAGAAAATATATATCATACCATTTTTCTAAAACCACGGAATTACAAAAATAATTCTGTTAATGTTAAATGTACATGTGTATATATACTTAGGTATACAATTGGATAAGCATGGAGAAATGTGGAAGGATGCATCGTAGGTCATTAATAGAGATTAAAATGGGCACAAAATGTGTTGGAAGAGGGGAATTGTGAGGGAGGAATAAATAATCAAATTTATTAACTGTTTATAAAATGGGGGAGATGCTTCTCAATTATTTAATAAAATTTAACATATAAAACCTTGGTTAAAAGAGACAAAACAGGGAAAGAATACAGGCAGAGCTGTGAAATGTTTGTATTGTTTTAATGCCATGAATGAGGCAAAGCAAAAACAATGGTGAGAGCTAAATCAGGTAAAATTTGCAGTCAAGGTTGGAACATGCACCCATACACTATTTGGGCTCCTTTGGAAAATATGCCTCACCCGACCTGATTCAAACAACATTATAATGAGAAAAATCTACTGCCAACTGAGGTAAACAGTAATTAGAGGCAGAGCCACATGTGCTCCAGTGAGGTCAATTACAAGGGAAGATGGGAAGATGTGGTTGGGAGAGATTTTACCACAAAATGTAGAGGCATGAAGGGAATCATTTAAGTTCTATAAAAATGGGTTAAGTAAGTTTGCATTTAGGAGTTTTTCGGGAAGGGACAGATAAAATGTTTCTATTATTAACTTTGAGCAAAATCCAGTATAGGTAATAAATCATCTGCCTGGAAGCAGTAGCGACTGCTCATTCTTCTGATGCCCTGTGGAAACTGGGCTGGAGATCAAGGCAAATGCAGCAACCCATCCTTAGATTGCTCTCCTTGTCCCTCTCATGGGTTACTCTGGGCTGAGTCCTCCCAGAGTGTGTAGTTCCAGGTAACAGCTTACTGTAATATGCTTTTTCTGGCGTGACAATAAGGGAAACAATACCAAAGGCAGAACTTTTGTTTTAAAAGGTATGAATGAAATGCTAAGGCATTTTACTTTTCCTTTTTAGAAAGTAAAATGAAGGTTAAATAAAGTCTTTCTGAAATATGGTATGTGTTTTTAAAAGATTGGAAATCAGTGAATTAATTTGACACTTCTCATCATTGAAATTCAGTATTCTAAAAATGGAAAATATAGTACTGAGATCCAAATCTCATGTGGCTCCACTTATAAACTGTTGATAAAAAATTTAAGACCATGTTTACATGACATTTTTAAAAACCTGTTCTCTTGCATAATGGTCCCAAAGGAGCTTATTAAAGTTTTAGAAGATTCTTGATCATTAGAATTCTGTCTCAGCATAGTACAGTGTTTTACTAAATATATGTAGCTCTATACTTCTGTTATATATGCAGACCATATTAAATTGATTAGCAGTTCTCACTGATTAACTTTTCTGACTACAATCTAAGTACTTTAAAAATAATTACCTTGAATATTATTCAGCCTTAAAAAGGAAAGAAATCCTGTCACATGCTACAAAGGGGAAGATCGTTGAGGACATTAGGCTAAGTAAAATAAGCCAGTCACAAAAAAGATAAATAGTATATGATAGCCGCTTATATGAGGTATCCGAAGCAGTCAAGTTCATAGAAACAGAAAGAAGAATGGTGGTTGCCAGAGGCTGGAGGAGGGGAGGGGCAGTTGTTTAATGTGTATAGAGTTTCAGTTTAGCAAGTGAAGAAGTTCTGGAGATCCACTGCACAGTAGCAATGAATATACTTAACATTACTGAACTGCACACTTAGAAGTGGTTAAGATGGTAAATTTTATGGTATGTATTTTTTAACACAATAAAAAATAAAAAATAAAATAATTACCTTAAGTTACTTAAGTGCCTGTGAAATCCCAAATGTGCTTGATGAAATTTACTTTCTTTTCATGGTTGCAATATGAAGGATTTGTTGACAGCATGTCTTCACCTCAGTAAAGGAAAATTCTACTGAAGCCCAGTATATAAGGTTAAAAAAAGAAACCCAATTATTTATTAACTGCCTACTATGAACAAAACATTGGGAACTATGTAAACATTTTTATAGATACCTAGGTACATATATCTCTAGATATAGGTATGGTTATTGACACAGGACCTAAAAACGTAAGTTAAATAACAATTCAAAATAGAAAAGTGTCAAGAAAATAATAGAAGTCACAAGATGGCATATGATTAATAGTTAAAAAGAGGTGGCTAGATAAAAGAAATCTTTAGCTTAATTGAACTGGCATAATAACTAACACAAGTGATATATGCCTGTGTCTCACATATACAAGTAGGTAGTTGAAGAAATTTTTCCTAACATATTTGTGGTTGAAAGGAATTGATATTCATTACGTCATTATTTCTACACATTTTATAAGGTACCTGAATTTACTTTTCTTTGCATCCATCCCTACCTTTTTTTTTTTTTAACCATATGAAAATTAAGTCTCCAAAAGTATTTCAAATTCACACAAACCCAAACCTGGATAATTGACTCCAAAGCTTCCTGTAAATTTCAGCTCCCAAAACCCTAAAATATAATCTTTCATTTTCTCTACCTTCTCCATCCCATTTCCCCGTTTATTCTAATACAACTTATGACTCCTCTTATCACAACACGTGCAGGCGCGCGAGCGCACACACACACAGACACACACACACACACACACACCACACACACACACCCTCTGCTTCCCCCAATTCTGAGGATAGGGCAATAAAGCAGGGAAGAATCTTCAAGCCCCAAACTTCAAGATCTTCCCTCCCTCCCACCAACTACCACAAAGAATCTCATCATCTAGTGGTCTTCAGTCTCCCCACTAATACATACACTACACAGAGAATGCTGTACTAGATGTAGTAAGCAAATCTTAGGAAATACTTGGAATGACCACACCAATTCCTAGGGATTGGCTAGAATTTGTTCCTGTGCCTGGAACACACTCTTCCAGTAACATGTGTCCTAAGTTTATTTTTATTTTTGTTCTTATATTTCTTATCTATAATATTTAGAGTTGGAAAAATAGATTTCTAGACTCATTTTTAATTTGTAGCATTTACAATTCCAGGAACTGAAAAATAAAGTAAAATAAATAAATAAATAAAACAACTTTTTTCAATAAAGGGCACTAGATGGCACAATTTCACCAATTTATGCTAATAAAGTCATCTGTCTTCTTATAATTCACAAATAAAATAATTTACCATTATAAATAGCTACACCTAAGTAACAGAAAACCTATATAATAATAAAGAGAAAAGTCCTTTAGAATATTATGTTTCCAGGATACCATGTTTTATGGCTTTATGAGTTCATAAACCCATAAACAAGGGTTTAGGAACACAGTAACCAGAATTCTAGCATTAGATGAATAAGTAACCCAAAGAAAATACCAATCTCTCTCTATAGTGAAGTATATCAAAAACATATAGACGGTGAACATTTTTATAGAATTACTAACATACAACAAAACTCTACAATACAATACAGTGGCATGGTGAGTCCATGACTATGAATGCTTATATCAGCTACTGGACAGACTAAAAGTTCAAAATTCTGAATTTTTCTTACTTCAATGTTTACCTTATGCTAATTATACACAATTAGGGCCTTAGTTTCCTCATGCTTAAAAATGAAAAATATTGATCTAGGAACAATAGAAAATGATTAAGTTGAACCCGATTTAGTATCCAGTTGACCCTTTATTTGTTAAAAGTACCATATTTACAGCAAAATTTCCAGATCTATCCAGTATTTTCACAATCACTTCATTTCCTGGAACTATCTATCATTCAGAAAGTTTACCAGCTTTCTTGAGCCTGACATATGAGACAGCACATCAGCCAAACAAACAGAAGGTGCAGCTCACCTGGATAATCTCCTAACCCTGGCTCAGGCCCTTGGAGAAGTCTTGCATAATTATACACACAGTGAATACTCCTGCCAGATGGTGCAATCAACTGTGGTAGATCTTTCCTTAAGAGATTCTAACAAAGAAATGTCCCTACTTAGATACTCTTGCCTAAAGAACACTTCTCCTCTTCAAAGGAAAGTCATCATCTTGGGCAAAGGGAACAGCTTCTGGAGGGTCATATATGAAGAGGGGAGTAGGGGACATGACATCTAACTTGTTAGCTAGACTGTCCCAAACTCTACTGGATATTAACAGAATGACATGCTACAATCATATTGCCCTTACCTTCCAACAGGTGAGGCAGAACAAGGTGGCAGATGGGCTAAAGGAGTGAGAGAACAAGAAGTTCGACAATTCCTAGAGAGGAACTCTTAAAGCAATTCTGGGGGTCCTTGAAAGTTGATGAGTCCATAAACAGCTCATCAATGGTAATGCTAAGTGGACAGTGCTTTCTTATAGAAAGTTGCTCCCACAAATCTAAAGTGACTTACCTATGACAGCTGAACTAATATCAGATGTATACCTGCCAAATTCTACTACATGTTTTACAGAAAGACCTTTAAGAAACTCCAGATTTGTAACCATAATGCTGCTGCCATCCATGAATTTAACAAGTTAATCAGCTGTCTTGTTTTTAAGATCGTTTACCATGATAGGGTAGGAAACCAGACTATCTTCTGTTGCTCTGAGATGCTAGACTTCATTTCAAAAAGTCTCTTTTTTCCTTCCCCTAAAATGATGTTTAACTGACATGCTGACCAGCACATTCTATGCATTATGATCAATAGGTGGAAAACAGAGTACTAACAAGATGATAGTATTCTTTGTAAGAAAAAAATATGTATCGTAGACAGATATGTGAACCCGTTTGGCACCTCTCAAGAGAAGCATTATTATGTGAATAAAGTACGTTGTGGTTTATTCCCCAACATCTCCACTCCATCCCAGAAAACTGTCTGAGCAAATTATAATAATTCTTTCCCTTGACAACAATTACTTCAGGAAAGGGCATGTGACCCAATTGTGGCTATTATAGGCATAATTCTAAAAGGGTCCCCCAAAGATGTCCCACCCTAATTCCTAAAACCTATGAATGTGATGAGCTTTCACTCTCATGATTATGTTCTGTTATTTGGCACATTTGGTCCTGGGATAGGGAAATTATCTCTGCAGGCCTAATCTAATCACACAAGCCCTAAAAAAAAGCAGAGAGGTTTCTTCAGCTGGTGACAGAAAGGAAAGTCAAAGAGACTCAAGGATTCAAGGGAACCACTTGATGAGGAATGTGGGCAGCCTCAAGGGGCTGAGATCAACCCCCAGCTGATAGCCAACAAGGGAACAGGGATTGGATTTTGTGAATGACCTGAGAGAGCTTGGAAGTGGATTCTTCCTCCAACCCTCCAGCTAGAAGTCAAGCCCAGCCTACTCCTTGACTTTAGCCTGTGAAGCCCCAAACAGAGAACCCAGTAGAGCCTGCCTGGACTTCTGCCCTACAGAACTGTGAGATAATAAATGAGCATTGTAATAAGCTACTAAGTTTGTAATCATTTGTTATGACAGCAATAGAAAACTAATACAGTGGACAAAGAGCTGTAGATATAGACTACTAATGTTTCTGAGGAAATTTTATGTACTTCTATGAAAAAGCCGCAGGACAAAAGGTGTCTATTCTTTCTTTGAATATTGCTATGTCTGGATCTAATGACTAGAGCTGACCTGTGGATGTAATGGATTATATCGATGGGATTCTTAAAACTAAATCAGCACAATCACAGAATAAACCTACTTAGTAATAATGCATAGGACATAAGTGTATTAAAAAATGGAGCAAACCTAGATCCTCTTGCTACTGAAGAAACCAACCCTGGAGCCCACTCTGTCTCTGGAATAATTGATATGTAAATAACAAATGCATTTATTGTCTAAATCAGTTTGAATTAAGGTTTCTTTTATAGACAAAATTTTCTAACTGATAGAATGGGCATCATTAAAAAGTTAACAAATAATAAATGCTGGAGAGGCTGTGGAGAAAAGGGAACTCTCCTACACTGTTCCTGGGAATGTAGTTTGGTGCAGCCATTATGGAAAACAGTATGGAGATTCCTCAAAAGACTAAAAATAGACTTACCATATGATCCAGCAATCCCACTCCTGGGCATATATCTGGAGGGAACTTTAATTCAAAAAGATACATGCACCCCAATATTCATAGCAGCGCTATATACAATAACCAAGACATGGAAGAAACCTAAATGTCCATCGACAGATGACTGGATAAAGAAGTTGTGGTATATTTATACAATTAAATACTACCCAGCCATTAAAAAAGAATATAATAATGCCATTTGCAGCAACAAGGATGGACCTGGAGATTGTCATTCTAAGAGAAGTAAGAGAAAGAAAAAATTGTATGTTATTACTCATATGTGGAATCTAAAAAAAAAAGAAAAGAAAAAGGAATAAGAGGAGACTATTAAACTCATCTACAAAACAGAAACAGACTCACAAACATAGTAAACAATCTTACGGTTACCGGGGGAAAGGGAGTGGGAAGGGATAAATTTGAGAGTTTGAAATTTGCAAATGATAACCACTATATATAAAAATAGATTTTTTTAAAAAGAGATTTCTTCTGTATAGAACAGGGAACTATATTCAATATCTTGTAATAACCTTTAATGAAAAAGAATATGAAAATGAATATATGTATATATATGCATGACTGGGACATTATGCTGTACACCAGAAATTGACACATTGTAACTGAATATACATCAATAAAAAATTTTAATTGATCAATTTAGTGATAAAAAACTAGTAGAGTCACATCTGGAGACATAGCATTGGGTAAAGAACACTAGACACTACAATGAGAGATACATATGTTTAGCTGCAGTTATATAATCTTTAATTTCTTACATGTTTAAGAAAGTATTTCATTTTCTCCCTTTTTTAATCCACAAATCAAATGAAATATAAAAATCTCAGAAGACTATATGAAATATGCCTCTGTGATGACATGAAAAATTTCTACCTAATACTAATAAATATAGTTGAGGAATTTAAATTTTGTCAACAAAAATGATGCTTTATTTTCATGGTATGAAATACTGAAACATAACCAATGCTCAGGAACTTGTAAGTAATTGGTTATATAAATACAGGAGAGATCAGGGTTGAGATAGAGATTTGAAAGTCAGCATATAAGAGGTAATTAAAATCATGTTAATTGTCACCCTACATGAGAGAGAAAAAGAGAAGAGCAGTGCCTAAAAACAGAAAGAACTCTAAGAAACAACCAAGTTTAAAAATCTGTGGGCAAAAGAGAAGGGGCCTGTGAAGGAAAATAATAAAATCAGTTAGGCATATATGATTAGAGTCCAAATAAATAATGTCAGGAAAGCAAGAGCATAAAGGATGTTTTGAGAAGTGCTTGCCCAGCAATCAGAAGTAGAGAAGAGATTCATTAAGATGAGTATTGAAAAGAATCTACTGAATTTGGCAATTTTAATGCATTATGTTATTTTAGTAAAGATAATTTCAGTCATGGGGTGAAAGGGGTGGGGGATAAGCAGAAGCCAGATTGTTGTGGGTTGAGCTGTGGGAGGGATGCTTCATCTTCTAAGACAGGAGGGAAAGAAATAAGGATGAATGCAGATGTTTATCACAATGGAAATATGCAAATGTGGGCACATGGAAATAATATAACAGCAGGGGACCTAAGCTCAAGTGAAATAATTACAAGGAGGAACAATGCTTATGAGATTTCCTAAAACACCATCTCACACAATTAAAATAGCTATTGACCTCTGGGATATGGCACCAACCTCAAATGCAGCTGTAAGTAGAGCATTACTGTCTACAGTTGTCAGTACAGAGTGCTATAGTGGGTGGTCGCACAAGACTTTGGATACTGGGAACACAGGACTGCCCTCAAAGAGTTAAACTAGGTACTTACATATTATTGATTTATAGGCAAAGTCACCTGAAAGTCAGAATTCCTGCCAAGTCAAGTCTGCAAGATTTGAGATAATTTATTGAATATATTAACATAAGTAATGAAAGTCTTCATGAAAAAGAGAAGGGGGTATTGATTGGCCATGAATGTTGAGTAACCAGGAATCAGTCAGGCAAACCCACTCAAATACAAGGATGAGTACATCCTGCTAACAGGGCTATTGCTGATGGAAAACCAACAGAGAAAATATATGCATCGAAATTATTATAATTCATATAACTAGGTACCATAGGAATTAAGAGGAAAAGGAGAGGACTTGTACTTGATCAATGACATATGAGACTTGAGTCAGGAAGGGAAAAAAAAATAAAGGTTGCCAGATACATGGCAGAATTTGCTGCTGTTCAATAAGTTTTTCATTTCTGTCTGTGTTTTGTTTTCCCAACCAGGTTGCCAAGCTCTTTCTTGTCAGAGCCTCACAGTAAGATTGTAGTGAAAAAGAAACTCTCAATGTCACTTTGCTTTAGAGCAGAATTACAGTTAAACTCCAACAAGTTCACCAGCATATAGGCAGAATATGCTCTTTCCAATGGCCTCATAGGAATTTCTGTCAACTTGGTCCTTCACATGGAGTAATTATCAAATCTCTTAGTTCTGATTTTCACAGCAGGCTTACAGGTAGGAATAACTGATGTCATTCTTACCATTTAAGGGTGAAATCTTGAGACAATGGAAAGAAGTAGCAAGTAATTTGGTCAAGGTTATACTGTTATGGAAATGACAGGCCAGTCAAGAAACAAGCACCACTCGGAGGGTTGGAGTCCTCAGATGTATTACGCCGGCGGGCTCAGAGGGGCTTCTGCTCCGAAGCTCTGAGCACCTCCAAGACATGCGCATGAGGTTTTATAGGGTAAAGTACAAGCTTGGGGTATTTGGCCAAAAGGCATGGAACAGCTTTAGCATCATTATCATCACAAAAGTGGAGGTGGGAGGCAGCAAACCAACATTCCAAAGCCAGATATGTATCTTTGAAAATCCAGCTGGCTAGCAAAAAACATAAACAGCAAACCAACACTAATTAACTTAGATTTACAAGTTAGTCCAGCAGAACTCAGATCAGTATTCCAATACTTAGACTTGTGAGTTATCTTGTTAGCCCAGCCCAGCCTCTCCTTCACATTCCTAGACCTCTGAGTTATCTTGTTAGACTAGCCCAGCTTTTCCTTCACAATACTATCCATGAGAATCAAAGACCCAGATCCAAGGTAGAGAAGGGGCACATCCAAGATTTGTGCCCAGAGGGAAAAGGAAGATGCTGTAGGTGAAGAGAAAAATCTCTTCCTCTAACCTTCTTAGCATTACCAGCTAGGGTCCTGCAAATTAGACTGACCAAAGACAGATTAACAAGAGGAAAACAAACAGGTTATTAACATGTGCATTACACATACACACAGGGGAGCCCTCAGTGATAACTTAAATGGATGGTTAGAACATGAGTTTAAAGACCAACAAAGGAAAAGGAGTTTGGTTGGAGGCTTTGGGGCAGGGGAGGCAAATTATATGAAAGTGACCCGGAAAAGTATGGTAAACAAGGTTGTTTAGTAAGTTTTACTATGCAGTTTCAAGCTGGTGCTTTCTTCGTTGATAAGAGTTAAGAGTCCCCCTCTCCCTGGTAGGAGAGAGGGAGACATTTCTACAAATGAAAATTTCCTTTATGAATGTAATTTCCCTCACAGAAAGTAAACTTACGTTCTGTCTTTTATTTGTTTGTTTGTTTAAAGTTTTTTGCACTTGTGTCCTGTTTTTAGGGGTTTTCCTGCATCTGCTGGTTCTAAATGGTCTGTAGCTCAAAATAATCCAAATGCCAAAGAGACATATTTTGGGTAGTATATTCTGATACCCTTCCATATCTATAAGGCACTAGAAATTCTACTGTCTTTTGCCATGGTGGGAACCAGAATACATCTCAAGTTGCCAGAATCTGGTTGCAAACAGTGTTGGATGGTCTTTACTCTTTCCTTCTGTGAGATGAGCTGCAAAGAACATATGCCTATGGGGCTTCTTCAGGTCACACCCACTGTGTTAGGCAGGGCATGGGGCTAGGAAACAACAGAGAAGTTACACAAACGAGAAGACTTCAAGAAATTTTAGGGATAACTAACTATTATTATTCATAGTTTTTTTTTTCATTTTTATTGTGGTAAAATACATACAATATTTACCATCTTAACTTTTTTAAGTGTGTGGTTCAGTGGTATTAAATATATTCATAATATTGTGCAACTGATGCAGGAAAACAGATGTGGGGCATGAGAAGGGCTGTGTCCCAAGTCTCGTTGAGCCCCTGGGACATGCTCCCCCCAAACATGGGTCCTTGACTTCATGCAGGAAAGAATTCAAGAGCAAGCCATGGTTGAGTAAAGATAGATTTATTCAGAGCGATGCATTGAAAAGCCATGAGGTGTTAGGGGTGGGTGCTCAGATTAAAAGTAGGTACACATTCCATAGACAGAATGTGGGCTGTCTCTGAAGAGGGAGAGAGAAAGGCGTCCTTGAGGCACTGTGTTTTCAGTTTTTATGGGCTTGGTGGCTTCACATGCTAAAAAGTGGAAGGACCAGTCTAAGTAGCCTGGGGAAGGGGCTGGGATTCCCAGGAAGTTGGCCATTTCCCACTCTTTGACCTTTTGTGGTTAGCCCTGGGACGGCCATGGTGCCTGTGGGCATGTTATTCACCATGTTAATATATTACAATGAGTGTATAATGAAGCTCAAGGTCTACTAGAAGTTAAATCTCTCATCATTCTGAGCCTCAAGGCCTACTGGAAGTTGAATCTTTCACCATTTTGATGTTAATTGCTGTAGCATTCCTTGAATGGCTGTGCCCTGCCCCCTTCCATCCTGTCTCACAACCACCACCACTAACCATCTCCAAAACTGTTTTCATCTTGTAAAACTCTATACCCACTAAGCAACTCCTCATTCACACCTCCTCTCAGCCCCTGGTAACCATCATTCTACTTTCTGTCTCTGTGATTTTGACTCCTCTAAGTACTTCATGTAAGTGAAATCATAAGCATTGTCTTTTTATGACTGGTTTATTTTACTTAACATAATGTCCAACTTAAGGTTCAACCATGTAGTAACAAATATCAGAATTTCCTTCCTTTCTAAGACTGAACAATACTTCATTGCATGTGTATACCACATTTTGCTTACCCACTTAACAGCTGATAGACACTTGGGTTGCTTTCATATTTTAGCTATTGTGAATAATGCTGCTCTGAATGTGGATATACAAATATCTTTTCAAGATCCTGCTTTCAATTCTTTGGGGTATATATCTAGAAATGAAATTCCTAGATACATGGTAATTTGATTTTTACTTTTTTAAGGAAGCATCATACTGTTTCCACAGTGGATACAGGAATTTACATTCCCACCAATAGTGCACTGGGGTTCTAATATCTCTACATCCTAATAGCTATCATAATGGGTGTGAGATGGGCTCTCATTATACTTTTGATTTGCATTTCCCTAATGCATGGTGATGTTGAGTATCTTTTCATATGTTTATTGGCCATTTGTATATCTTCCTTGGAGAAATGTCTATTCAAATCCTTTGCTCATATTTTAATTGCATTGTTTGGTTTTTTAGTATTGAGTTTTAGGAGTCCTCTGTATTAATCCCTTATCAGATATATGATTCCCAAATATTTTCTCTTGTCCTGTGGTTTGCCTTTCTTACTCTATTGATACTGTCTTCTCATGCACACAATTTTTTAACTTTTATAAAGTTCACTTGGTCTATTTTTGTTTTGTTTTGTTTTCTGTGCCTTTGGTGTCATATCCAAGAAGTCATTGCCAAATCCAATGTCGTGAAGCTCTTGCCCTATGTTTTCTTCTAAGAGTTTTTTAGTTTTAGTTCTTACATTTATATCTTTGATCTATTTTCAGTTAACTTTTGTATGATGTTAGGTAAGGGGTCAACTTCATTCTTTTCTATGTGGATATACAGTATTACCAACACAATTTGTTGAAAAGACTGTCTTTCCCATTGAATGGTCTTGGAATCCTGGTCAAAAATCGGTTGACAGTATATGAAAAGAATTTATTTCTGGGCTCTCTATTCTATTCCACTGATCCACATGTCTGTCTTTATGCCGGTACCACACTGTTTTGATTACTGTTACTTTATAGTAAGTTTTGAAATCAGGAATGTGGGTCTTCCAGTTTTGTTCTCCTTTTTCAAAACTGTTTTGGCTATTTGGGATTCCTTGAGATTTTATATGAATTTTTGCATAGATTTTTCTGCTTCTGGGGAAAAAAAATTGCTGGGATTTTGATAGGTATGTGTTGAATCTGTAGATTGCTTTTGGTAGTACTGACTTCTTAACAGTATAAATCTGCCAATCCATGAACATGGAATGTGTTTTCATTTATTTATTTTTTTAAATTTCTTTAAACATTTTGTAGCTTTTGTTGTAAAAGTCTTTCACATTCTCAGTGAGTTCCTAAGCATTTTATTCTTTCTGATGCTATACACAGAATTGTTTTCATTTCTTTTCAGATTGTTCACTGTAACTGCATAGAAATGCAATTTATTTTTTGTTTGTTAATATTGTATCCTACTACTTTGTTGAATTCATATGTTAGTTCTAACAGGTTTTTGTTTTTTGTGTGTGTGTAATCTCACAATTTTTCTATATATAAGATTATATCATCTGAGAACAGAGAGCATTTTACTTCTTCCTTTCCAATTTGGATGCCTTTTGTTTCTTTTTTTTACCTAAGTGCTCTGGTTAGAACTTTCAGTACAATTATTCATAACTTCAACAATTTTTTGCAACTTCATAAATTCTCCACTGTTGTTATTGCTTACATTATTTTTTTGTTTTGCTTTGTTTTCCAATCTTTGCTTTTAATCAAGCAATTTTAAGAATTGGAGGCAGTGTTGGGGGGAAAAAAGGCAAAGGTATTTCAGACATTTATTATAGCTATCGATCAAAGGACACACTCACATGTATTTAGGAAAGCTCAAGTAAGCATGGATTTTTCTGCATTGATATTTTTTACCACACTCATTAGGTCAATTCATAATTAAGTATAAAGGAGCATCATTTTAAAAACAATATACAGAATGAGAATTAACATTCACTGATTCACTGAGTGTATAATCCATGATTTGGCACTATCTAATTCTTGGAAGAATCATGTAAAGTTTTTATTTACAGAAGAGAAAGCTAAAGTTCAAAAAGATTGGTGATAAATGTGTGACATAGGTTACAGGGCTAAGATAAAAGCCCAGTTCTGATTTCAGAATTCTTTTCACAATGCTACAGTGCTTTCATATTACATTCAAACCAGCAAGTGTTTTTTTGAGAGCAACAGAAGAAAAGGAAATGACTAAAGTTGAAATGACTTGTAAAGTGATTTAAAAAGGCTATTTACACATCTTTCAATTTGAGTTTGAGTTGTAAGAATCTTTGGTCCATGGAAAGAAATTGTTCAGCGTATCACTGAAATAGTATCTAATGCTAATAGAAACTACTGATAGGTCTGTCTAGCTGTTGGTGCTGTAGAGAATCCATTAGCATCTCCATTTAAAAGGGAAGGTATTCTTTTGAGTGAATTCCCAAACACTATAAAGGTATCAAACTCACACCAACTACACAGATACAAAAACTAAAGAGTTAAAAAAAAATTAAAGAAGACATGTTGTGGTCATGGGATTGTGGATAATTTCACTTTCTTTTAACAAAAAATGTCCTATGTGTTATTATCTTTGCTTATTTTATATTAAATAAACATCAGGAGGAAAAATATTATAAGGGAATTTCCTTATGAATTGCTCTTCTAGTGTCATTTAAAAAATTATTTTCTTGAGGCTTGGGACTGATTGAATTCTGGATGAACTTATTCAATTTCTTAGAATTAATTTTTTACAATGCAAATCCTTTGGTCTGTGCTGAGACAGTAAATTCTGTCTCCCAGGCAACTTTGTGTAAATCAAAGCTGAAGGTCAGACCAAAGTTAATGTATTACATTAAAGTAAAATAGGATTGCTTTGCATTTCAATTGGTGCTACTTGATTTTGTGTGTTTAAATGTCCCTATTACCATTGTTGGTTAATTCTAGGTAATTTGAATCCCTTGTACATTTAAGGTCTAAAGCATTTTATAAAAGGAAAATTAAATTTTAAAAGTTAAACAGTAGTTAAATAAAATAATTAATCAAGTGATAAATTTTTATCTTCATTTTTTAATAAAAAACATTAAAATCCAAACATCAATAAGATAACATTACTCACCTATAAAATAAGCAGATTTACAAAATAGTACTCAACACCAGGAAGGGAAACAGAGAACTGTTTCCTGTTTTGGCTCCACATTTCTACAGACTCCTAATTCAGGTCCTCATTTTCTCCCACCTAGACAACCTCAAAATCTCCCTTCTAACTAATCTGCCTGATCCCCAGTCTTACATTTCTTAAATCCAGTCTCCACACTGCAGCCTGAGAAATCTATCTAAAATAAAATTCTAACAATGTTATTGCATGTGTTTCTCAGCCTCTCAGTTTCCAAGGTAGAATAATTAACGATGTATCTGTAAAGAAATAGCTAAATATATAGTTGCAGCTCAGTTCCGCCATGGTTAGCACTAAATCCAGGATTTGCTCCTCTGACAGCCACAGCAAGGTAAATTAGAATTTCAATGTTGTTTAGTAAGCATGGGATTAGACTAGGGACATCTTTTATACATTTCGAAAGGTTAAGGGAATCCAGTTAAAGCAGCCTGGGGCACTCACCTACTCATTTTTATCAGTCTGAGCGTTCTCTGCCTGCACAGTGCTTGGGTCGCCGTTAGCAACTCTGTCTTTGGGGGTTTCATATTCTCGACCCCATACAGAACTTACTTGTTTGTTTATGTAAGAGAGGCAAAAATTTTCCTCTATCCTTAGAGTCTCTGACTGGACCCGAGAATAAAATTGATACAGACAGATTAATAGGAGAAAAGTATACAAATTTTACTTTTACATGTTCATTGATGTCTTCACAGGAAAATGAAGATCCCAAAAGTGGTTAGGCCTATGTACTTATATACTAGAGTGAAAAAACTGTAGTCATTGTGAGGAAAGTAAAATATACAGGGAGACTAAAGGAAGATAAGGGTGATTTTAACAAGGTGTGTTTGTGCAGTTTCTTCACAACGTTGACTCCCTGTCTCTGGTGATAAGAAGGTTCTTTTCCTCCAGGTGCAGGAAGGGGCAACTTTTACATGGGAGATTTTGCTCCGGTTTTCAGGAAGCAAAAAGGAGATAAGTGTGCCTTTCTTGCATCTTTTGTTTTTCTAGCATCTTTAGCTCAAAACAGTTAATATGCCAAGATGGCATATTTTGAAGTGGCGTGTTTTGACCCCCTACATTTACATCATCTCTCTAAATAAGGTATAATACCACTGCTTAGGGTTTTGCTTAATAAACTTTAATCACATTCCAGACTTGCCTTTCAAGATTTCATCTAGGTTGTTTTGGTTAGGGTTTGAGGCATTCCCAAACCCCTGAGTCCTGTAGTTCCACACAGGCTCCAAGTTTACTCCTTCAAAGTCACTAATTTAAGCAAATAATGAGTACCTATGCTCTGAAAAGCACAATTTGATGCTCTGGGGATAAACTATGACCCAGAAAGACCTGTTTCTATTTTTAAAAAGCCGTAAGAATAACTTTCCCAGAGGGCAATCATTTTTCTTCTTCTTATGTTCTTGGGTGGCCTCTCATTGTTGATACTATTTAAAACAAACAAACAAACAAACAAACAAAACATTGTGAAGTTTATTAAAAACTTTAAGTAATCATTTTGTATCACAAGTAACCAGTTGTCTGTCACATGTTGTCTTTTCTTAAAATGTAGCACTGAGGATGATCCTAAGTTTTCCATCCTCCTTAAATTTAACAACAGGTAATTTTGGATAATATGTACAATAATAGGCTTTGCTTATAATTAATGTTAAAGAGTTTGAATTAGAGACGTAGAATTTGGAAGTTATCATAAAATTGCTTGCTACATTCAAATACTTCTTTCATTCTTCATTCACCTGACAATGTTGAACTTTTATTTGAACCCTGTATTTTGAGAAGCAGTGACTGAAAAATCTTTGTACCCTTTCGTGTTCCAGGAAATGGCTAACCACAAAGCCACATGTCTGGCCTCACATATTCCAAGATGTCTCTGCCATTCCTCATAACCCCCAACGGGCAGGTGACAGCCTGGTTTATCTGCCTCTATAAAACCCCAAGCCCTCCCTTTTCTTTGAGATGTTCCTCATTAATAAATACTCTCTTTACTGCAATCCAAATAAAATCATCTCCTTAATTGTCTAGTATATTTTGTCTTTCACACCCCAAATCATAATTCTCAAAGCTGCCTTAACACAAAGTTGGTTGGGTTTTTATGACGATTAAGAGTTAATAATTGTATAGCACTTTGAATGATACCAGACATCCAGTATATGTTCAACAATGTATTGTCTGTAATACCTATGTTATCTACAATAATAATTATTATTAAGCATTTTTAACTCCTAATCAATATTAGAGTAAAAATATTATTCAAATTGTTGAAGAAAATACTATTTGTGACCCTTGTTGAAGATGGTAAGTAAGGCAGATTTTTCTCATGGGGGACCATTGCAATGGGTATAGGGACACCTGCAATGGGATCTTGCAGTGGGAGAGAGAGATTGGACTCAATTTCCAATGCAGCCTGGGCAAGTGGGAATTTTTAGCCAAGGAGCAGAGTGGGGTGTGGTCATTACTAAGAGGAAACATCAGGAGTAAGGGGAGATTCTGGCTAGACTACCTAACAGGATTCTTGCTGAAGGCAGGCCAGGGGGATCAGATACCACCTGGGGGTGGGGGTGGCAGATAGGAACCAAATTAGATATTGAGGGTGATCAGATATGGAGGATGGGGGATTCTAGTTCAACTGACTTACTAGAATTCTTGCTAAAACTGGAAAATGCTGAAAGGAACACTCAAGTCCAAAGTCAGGCCTAGATGAAAAAGAGTTCAGCGAAGACTGAGTAGAGTTTCATCAAGGAGAGAACCTTTGACGTCAGGGAAGGGGATTTGGAAAAACCTACTCAATCTATATATTTTAATTTCAGTGCAATGCAACCTAAATTGCCCAGAGGAGGAAGAGCAGGAAAAGGTCTGGGAAGGTGTGTGGGGCTGCGGGGGGAGGGGAGGAGTGGCAAGGTTGAGAGAAGGAGAAATATATGGTCCATTCCTCAGAACTGCTGTTCTCCTAGGTTCCCAGTGCTGCTTCTAGACTATAGAGTGAGCACCCTCCCTTCCAGGCTCATCCTGTGGAAGTGAATCCTCAGTCTATGTCCCCTGTCCCATTTCACAGTGTTACAGTTCTCATCTAGCAGAGACCTCTTCCTGCTCCTTGGATACCTTCTTTCCCTACACCAGTATTCTCTATATCCAAAGGTAATTTAACAGCTGCAGTTCCCTTAGTCCTTGATCCTGTAGACCCTCATCTCCATTCCACAGCCAGGCACCTGCCGGGCCTTTGATCTTCTCCTCACTCCTCATCACAATGAGCAACCCTTTGATTCTTTACATCAGCAATCCCTCCTTTTTGACAGAATTTCTTTTTTATATGCCACATTTTCACTGTTACCTTACAGAGGCTAACTTGCTTTTTACCTTCATCTTTCTCAGATTAAAAGTTACCTTCTTGCCTCCTAAGACTCTCTTCAAACTCTAGTGCAATCAAAAATGCGTTCAGCTTCAGGGAAAAGAAACCCCAACGGAAAGTGGCTTAAATCAGAATTCTCTGAGAGCTGCTGATGGTTAAAAATAAGCTGAGATAGTGATCGTTTGGTCTTTGGAGTAGGCATTTAAGGAGCGATTGCCTCCAGTCCTAAGCAGCTTTGTCCATCTACCTACATGTGGAATATGAATATTAGCATCTCCTTGTGTGCTAAGATATGGGAAATGATGAGAAGCACTAGATTAACAGAGTAGTTTACAGTCTCACTGGCGCAAGTCCTAGGATAGGCAGTTCCAGACTGGTGCTACGGCTCAACAATGCCATGGAACGCCCAGGCTTTTTATACCTTCTTAGTCCATCATCCTGACCGTGCTGGCATTTGTCCTCTTAGTTGTTGCCTCATGGCATTAGTGCCTCCAAGCCTCAAAACCTCAACCCAAGCAAAAAGAAGAGAGGGAGAATAGTGGCAATAAATCACCTCTGCTTATACCATGTTGGCTAGAACCGCATCACATGGCCACTTCAGTTTCAAGAAAGGCTGGGGGATTGAGTTTTCAGGTTTCACAGCTGCTATAATAGAGCCAGGTAAGAAAAAATCAGGGAGGTGGGTGGAATGGGTATTATCTGGGCCCATCTGTCATATCTGAAACACCAAGATTCCAAGATGGTAATATTTAATACAGCCGTTTCTGCAGAAGTTCAACACCCTGGCCTTTCCTAACCATGCAGTGGACCTATGTTATCTCACCAAACCCTGAATCTTCCCCCAATATCTGCTTCTTATCTCTTACTGAACAGCATGATGGTGCTGGAGGGAAAATGAGGCTGATCCAATGATTAATTGTCATTCTCCTGTTGAAATCTGATCCTCATTGCAGCTCAGCTTTTCTAATAGTCCTACTTATGGTTATTCTGGGTATTTATTTAAGATATCCATCCTTTTTCTTAATAGGAACAAAAACAATACCAAAACTGTCTTGTGTCATATCCCATGTTATACAGTAGGTCAAAATCCCCTTTATGCTCTTAATACAAATAATAAAAGCAGAAAGAAGAGTGGGGCCAGGTCAGGAACCCACTCAAGTGGCAAAAGCGGCGAGACTGAAGAGAGAGCTATTGTGAAAACTTAATATGAAAGAGACTGATCAAGACTACAGCTGTTACCACGCTGACAACGATGTGAAGAGGCAGGACAAGACCTTAGAAGGGCCTGCATTAGACCCCAATAGAGCTCTGAGGACTGCGTTATCTTCGAACTTGCATTATGCTCTAACCTAGTGTTTTTTGAAGGCTTCTAGTCCTGTCCCCAAGAATGTGCCACAGGTGTCCTTAAAGTCACCGCACTCTGAACCCACCACATGACAGATTAATTCAACTAATTACCTCCACTGTAGTTTCTCCTGCTTCTGTTTCTTTCCTTGGCATTTCGCTTTCAGTCCTACACTTCTAACCAGTCACAGAATAACCCCACTCTGATGTTTATGATCTGCATAGGAGCTTTATATAATGACATCTGGAGCGAAATGAAAGAAAAGAAAGCCACCTGCCAATGGGTTACATTCCAATTTGTGGGGCATAAGCTGTGAAAAGGTTCTTGCACACACTTGCACAGGAGGAAAAACGTTGCAGGATACCTTGAGCTAGGGCTAGGACTGAATCTTGACATCTTGGTTTAGAAGAGTAGAGGCTGAAAAAAAATGCCATTTCAAAGTTGCCAATAATTTTTTGTTGTTGTTTCACAACAACACAGAACCACATTTGGGACAAAAGCCCCTTTGTTTTGATTAAACCTTCAGAATTTTTTTTACGTAAATATACAGCAAAGACTACAGTTTTTAAAAGAAGGATTTGTTTAATTATACAAAGGACTGTTCACCTGGTAAAGTTGAATTTCCACAGATTTGGTTCCCTTAGTGGATGTCTCCCCTGAGATTACAACTCCTTTATACCTAAAAAGAGTTGCTTTTCTTGGGGGATGTGAGTTGAGGACATTGCTGGTTGAAGATAAGGACCTGGAGTCCAGAGGTTGAAGGAACTGTTTATATAAGACATATTCTAAGCCCTGGGCATGAACAGTGCTGCTTTCAGCTCCAGATGGTGAATTTTGATACAGAGCTGAGGAGGCAGCTGCCTGTGCCCAGAAATTTTCATTGACAAACACCCTGAGGAATGTCAACTTTTAGAACCTCAGACCTGGAAACAGCACTCAGTGTTTCTTGGTCTCTGTCTGTCTGCCTCTCTCTTTCTCTCTTATGTCTCACTGCATCTGTAACTCTGCTGTCTCTCTGGTGGTTTCACTATCTCCTACTGCAAACAGGCATTCTCCACAAGATGAGAAATAAGATCACTGGCATCCATTTTCACAAACTTCTGACTAGCATTAGAAAGCAAGGTCTTCCTCGCTATCTCCATCTAGAACAATCCTAGTGAGATACTGCAGCTTGGATCACATGACTTACCTCACCAGAGGAGGATGCATTCTGATTGACCTGGCCTGAGCCACGGGCTCGAGAGTATAAGCTTTGCATCTGGAAGGTACGATGGGAGTGGGCATCAAGTACTGGCATACTTGGCAGCTAAAAGCAATAGCTAGCAATTTTATTATGTTTAAAGCTGAGTAAGATTTATTTCCCAACCCAGAGCACGTACCCACTACTTCAGAACCCCATCTGTGCTGCCTTGTACTCTCAGGCAAGCCCTTAAGGAAAGAACAGACATGTTGTTCAAATGCTTTTAGAAGCACATCCAGATATTTGTGAAAAAAGGAATGAGTGAAAATCCTGAATCTATTATTTCCTGGACCTTCCCCATCATTCGCTTTATTCACCTTGCTCCTTTTCTTCATGGAATGAGGTTGTCTATGGCAGGGGATGCAGTAAGAGGAGTGGTCTTATCTGCCCTGAGTCTTGACTGGATAATGGGGGAAGAGGTTTGAGGAGCACAATTCATTTTCAACAACATGAACTTGAACAATTTAATCCCCATACATCTGTGAAGTAGGAACTCAGGATCTTGGATTTTTAAATGTCTAAATCAGTCAGCTTGAATGTGATCAAGTTTAATCAGCCTATAGAATCAGAATACACCTTAATATTAACCATTTTTATTTTAAAAAATCAAGAAAATTAATTTTTAAAAAGAGGGAAAAGCAGTTTGAATCTTTAACAGCGATATAATTGTAATCATTAAAAGAATTGTTTACCACAGATTCCTAACTATCATTCAGGGCGCTCTTTAACTCTTTTGAATTAGTTAAGTAATTTTTACTGTTCATTACCCTCCTTCCCACTGTTAGCTTATTAGTTATATAATGTTTAACTTTTATTATCGGGGTTACTCTAGAGCAGGGTTTCTCAATCTAGTGTTATGATTGACATTTTGGATTGAAGAATTCTTTATAGAGTGGGAGGGGGATGTTCTGTGCACATTATAAGATCCTTAGCAGCATCCATGATTTCCACTCCCTAGGTACCAGTAGTACTCCCCACTGTCCTGCAATCATGACGATCAAAAATGTCTTCAGACATTGTCAAATATCCCCTGTGGAGCACAATCTCTATTCTTGAGAATCATTGCTCTAGAGCTGGGGATTTCATCCTCCTAACCCAAGAACAAAATTTGTATTTGGCCAAGATGACAACTTTACACTTGAAACCAATGAATTTTGATGATTCAAAACCTAAATGCTTGCTATTTTATCTCAAGATAATAAGCAAGTTCATATTCAGTAGTGACTAACTGAAGCACTGATTTTACTTTCTTTTGTCATCAGAGATTTTTAAAATATTTTTTACCTCTAATACTGTTCCCATCTGAACATGCTTGGCACTAATGCATTCAGAAAGCATTCTTTTTTCTTCAAGAAATCCACTTTACCTGTGTGCATGGAACAGAGGAAACTTGTTGGCTCTACACTCTCATTTTCCTTACATTTTACAATTACAGATTTTGAAAATGAGATTGCTACCTTGCATTCTTAAGACTTTCAGTTATAGATGGTTGGTATTCAAAACAAATATGTCAGCCAAGTAACTGCAGTGTGCAGGGATGGTGCTGGCTTAGACACAAATAAATCAAGGGTTTCAAACTGCATCATTGCAATCATCAACATCATCATCTTCATTTACTTCTCCATGTCTCTTTCCCTATTCTCTCTTATCTCTCTGGGAAAAAAGGGTGTAATACCATGACCTTAATAACTTAACACAAATTTATTCTTATAAAGTTCTGGAAGTCAGAAGTCCAAAATAAGTCTTGCAGGGCTAAAAATCAAGGTGTGGGCAAGGCTAATTCTTTCTAGAGTTCCCAGGGGAGAATTTTTTCTTGTTGTGATGGTTAATTTCATGTGTCAATTTGATTGGGCCATCAGGGACCCATATGCTTGATTAGCCATTATTCTGGGTGTAGCTGTGAGGGGGTTCTGGATGATACTTACATTTGAATCTGTAGACTGAGTAAAGCGCATTGGCCTCACCAATGTGGGTGGGCCTCATCCAGTTCATTGAAGGCCTGGATAGAATAAAAAGGCAGTGTTAAGAGTGAATTTCTCTCTGCCTGTCTGAAACAGGACCTTGGTCCTCTCCTGCTTTCAGAACTTACACCATTTGCTGTCCTGGGTGTCTCCAGCTTGCTGACTGAAAATCTTGGGATTTCAGCCTCCATAACCACATGTGCCAACTCTTTGTAATAAATCTCTTAATATTTTTTTCTGTTTCTCTGGAGAAGCCAGATTAATGCACTTTCCTCCTCCAGCTTCTAGAGGTGGTCAGCATTTCCTGATTTATGGCCACATCTCTCCAATCTCTGTCTCAATGGTCACCTTGCTTTCTACTCACTCTGATCTTCCACTTTCTTCTTAATAATGACTTTTCTGATTACATCAGGCCCACCCCACATGAAATGTCCAGATAATCCAGGATAATCTGCTCCTCTCAAGATCTTAATTGTATCTGCAATATCTTTTACTGTGTAACATATTCACAGGTTCTAGAGATTTAAACATCAACATCTTTGGGTGGAGGGCATTATTCAGCCAACCACAGAAGGTGTCTTGTTCACTAACTCTAGCAGAAAAGTCCTAGGAAGAACTCTTATTGGCCCAGCTCATATTTCATCCCTAAGCCAAACAGCACGGCCAAAGGGATGTCAGCCTAATTTGCATTCCCACTCTTCCTGAGGGGTGGAATGAGGATGTTGTGACAATAGGACCACCAGGTCCCTAGGAATTTGGAGAGGGATGGCTCCCCAAAGGAAGGGCTGCTATTACCAAGAAGAGAGAAGGGATGATGAGTAGGCAAAAACAAAAATCAAAACAAAACAGATGTTCTAGCACATATTCCCATTGGAACCCCACTGTCAACACTCTGGTAATAACACCAGGACTGTGCTTATTTAAAAATCCTGTGTATGAGAATATGTACTTGTCTGTGTTTTCAGTTTAGACAAAAAAAGCAGTGAATAAGGGCATGGGATTTAGAGTCATTCAAACCTGGATTTATTGCCTGACTCTGTCCCTTCCAGCTGTATAACATTAGATGTGTTATTGAAACGTGCTCATTTTCAGTTTCCTCACAGGTAAAATAAAGTTGCTTACTCTATTGGACAGGGACATTTTTCATGTTTTTTGACTACCCAGCACATTTTAAAAACATCTCTACCATAGTCAAAAGTCCCAGTTTTTGTTTTGTTTTGTTTCTGTTTTTGTTTTTTTGTAAATAAATAGGATTTTTAAAATTGAAGTATGGTTGATTTACAATGTTGTGTTAGTTTCTGGTGTACAGCAAAGCAATTCAGTTATACAGATATATATATTATATATATATATTATTTTTCAGATTCTTCCTATATAGGACATGGACATTTTTCATGTTTTCTGAGGACCCAGCACATTTTGAAAACATCTTTACCACAATGGAATAGTCTCAGTTTTAAGAGTCCTGTTCCACAAAGTGGAATGAAGAAAACAAAATTCCCAATTTCTCTTGTGCTGGACCTGGGGATACAACACTCGTTCTAGCTTCTCCAATCAGACTCACACACATCAGAATTTGATTATTAAATGAGAAACAAGAGGAAGAAGGCTGCAGTCAGAATCCATTTTTGCTGGCATGAAAGGCAATAATGCTGCTGCTTTCCATGGTAGCAGCAACAGTGAATACGGCTCCTCAGTGGTTTCAAGGTCTAGTTCTGGCACAGAGGTGGCCCAGGTGGGGAGCTGGGCACTGGTGGCACCTTCCCCAATGCTCTGTAGGACAGCAACAGGGGCAGCAGTTCTTCTTTGGGCCAACTGTGCTGTGTGGTGTTCAGAATTGTTCCCAGGAGCTTAACGTCAAGTTTACTTCTCCAGACCTCCCATCAGTTTCATGAGCTAGCCAAAATCCTTTTAATAAACTCCTTTTTCTGCTTAATCAGCTAAAGAGAGTTAGCCTCATGTGCTTGAAATTGAGGGTGATGACTGCTACATCAACCTCAGAGAGTTGGTGCTGTCATTAAAGAGAATAACATATTGTCACACAAGCTGGCGTCCTCCATGTGCCTGCTGACCATCCCCCAAATACACTGTCTGCACCCAAGCTCTTGTTTCAGGGTTGGTTTTGAGGGAGCACAATGAAGACACACCATATTAATGGAGGCCCAATCTCAGGAAAATAGTGCATTTTGACTTAGAACATTTCAGATAAAAAAAGGCATTTGAAACTAAAATTCCAAAGTGATGCCTCCACTTTCATTGTCTTCAAATCGAAGTGCTAAAATACTGAATTTTCCTTTTGAAGAGTTGGGATCACTCCCATGATTTTCTATGCCATTAATGTATCTGGTGTACATTATTTTGCAAAAAATGTTGGTAAAATTCCCTAAAAGGAATAGCCTTTTTAATATATCAAGTCATCTTTTTGTTTATCCCAGAGGTAAAGGCTTAATATGTGTTTGCACTGAAAATAGTGCTGAAATTTGAGAATACATTTAAAATAAGATTAATATTTTGTAATATCCTACTGGTTGAAATGTGGTTTACAAGAAAAACTAATTACTTCTACAGAGCGGTTGAAAACCTTAGACCTAGAATATGTGAATGATTTTCATTTGAACCAACTAAGAGAATTGATTCATCTTTGTTGCAAAGCAGTCTGGTTACATTTAGTCAGGAAACATTCACGATGTTTGGGTCAATGTTTCTGGAAACCTTAAAAAAAAAAAAAAAAAACTAGAACACATTTTCCCTGCAGGCTCTAACTTGAAAATTCAATTAAGATTTATTGATAAAAGACTGCACCAGCTATAATATATTATCCTAATTTAGGAATCAATAAGCATTTCTGTGATTTTTATGTACTATAAATCATATACTTTAATTTATGCCCATCTGATGTCCAAATGTGTCAGTAAATGAGATGCCTAAAGCAACATGTGGGGATAGAATATAATTCTGTTAATGTTGAAAAGAGGTGGCATTTGTATTCTAATCATAACAGAGCTTATGTGGACTGTTTTAACAACTTGCATACTAGACTCATTTTATTAATATAGTGTCCCTTCTGTCTCTCGTCTTTCACACCTGGTTAATCCACCCACCACCATAAAGACAAACTGAAAACACCAACAAAAGTTTCAGGCAGTTGCCTCCACACTTTCCCATTTCTCCTTCCCCAATCTCATACCTCCTTCTAACCAGCTTTGGTTCTGTGATAGCCTGCATGTGTAACAGAGTTCCAGGTGAGCTGAATTTAGAGCCTTGCGTGACAAGCTGGCAGCATCTCTTGGGTTAGGTACCTGTAGCCAGTTCCCTAGGAGATCTCTGGTTTGCTTTTCGTTATGTAAGATGTTCAGGCACCTGTTCTCTTGGGGCTACGTCTCACAACCTGATGTTTTTCCTCAAGCTTTCGCGGTCTACAGAGCTCGCCTCCAGGATGAGAGACGGGGACTCCTGCACACCGATGAAAGAGCCGCTCGGGAAAGACATGAATCAGAATCTGAACCATCTCCTTCTTGAGCTTTAACATTGTTAGAAATTTTCTGATAGATTGAGGTGGTTCAGTCCAAGATTTTTTTGTTGGAGAAGCATACCAAGGGCTCTGAAGTAGAACTCTCCCTCAGTGGTCTGAGCTTAAGACCCAGCCAACCCGAGAACCTTGCTGTCCAAAGGGACCAGTTTTGATTAAAGCGTGTAGGAGAGACAGGAAGCTGCGTCAGGAGATTCTGGTAATACTCTAGCATGTTCTCAGCTTTAAGAACCTAATGGCCGGGTACGTACAAGTATAGACTTGAAGTGTAACTGTGTGGGGTTGAAGGGGTCTGGCCGAGAAAAGATATCACTGTGGCAGTAGACAGGTACTTCTCAGATTGTGCAGAACAGGTGCTTAGTAGAGACACCAAGTATAACAGTAGAGGCCTCATTAGACTTTTTGGTTCTCTCTCCTCACTTCTTTTGGAAGCTGAATGCACCATTGTGGACAACTTGTTGTGGGGAGGCCACAGAAGGTAGACATTGGTCTTCCAGCAAATATGAGAGTGAGGCATGCTAAACTGATTAATTAAGTTGTGGTTTCCAGTTCTGCTTACTCCTAGAGTCTTGGCCACCTCCCTTTACTTTTGTGTCTCTGAGTATAAGCTACATAGATTGCAAAACTTAGATCACAGTTCTATTTTTTCTGGAAAAACAACTGAGCAAAAAAAAATTGATAAGTTTATTTTTTAAATATCCACATAAAACTCAAAGTTTGAAGAATTATTTTTAAATAAAAAATATGTAGATTTATAATAGCATGTTTTACAAACCTCAAAGTGTTTGGGTGAACAGTAGGGAGTTGGCTAACTGAGAAAGATGCTGAGATACAAGATTGATTGACAATAAAAGGGCCCCTCTCAGTTTTAGAATGGATAAGGGGCAAGTAGGAGACGACCTAGATTAAAAACAAGACCAAATATAGCCCAGAATTTGAAATTGTTTGTCTTAACTCTGTTCAAACCAGATTCACACTTCCACTCCTTATGTGGCTGGCACCCAAGGAGAAAACAAACCTTTGGACAAAATATGTTAGGAAACAAAAATGAAAGAAAGCCTCCCATTTTACAAAATCAGATTTTAAAAAGTAAAATGCTTAATAGTAAACTTAAAAAGAAAAATATAAGATCTACTTGGGAAGAAAATTGTGGGACATAAAAAATTAAATAAACACAGATATATAGTTAACTCTTTTTAAAAAAAAATTTGGGAGACTAATTAGGAAGATTGAAAATCCAGAAGTCATTAAGGAATAGATTAATACATTTGACTACATAAAAACTAAGGGCTCCTGCAAGACAAAAACAAATACTACAGATAAAGACAAAACACAGCCAATTAACTGAAGAAAAAACTATTTGCAACACATAACAGTAAAATTCTAATTTCTTTAATATACAAATAACACTTGCTAATCAATAAGACAAAGAGACAAAAATTGACACAGAGTATATACTTGCAAATTAATTTAAAATACTTTATTTAACAAAGAAATGATGCAAGCAAAAACAAAATCTCCTTCATGAGTCTTAAATTCTAGTAGGCAAGCCTGATACCCAGCTGGTAAAACCTCGCAGGGCTATACTAGTTGCTTATGATTTGTGCTCAGTCTGATTGGTCAGTACCTGTACCTTTCCAGTTGTTAAATATTTTAAATATCATCCCTGCTGGTAGAGGATTGACAGACAATAAACTAATAAATTTCAGAGTTTCTCACCTTCTGCAGTACTGACATTCTGGATGAGATAGTTCTTTGTTAGAGGCTGTCCTGTTCATTGTAGGATGTTTAACAACATCTCTGGCCTCTACCCATTAGCTGCCAGCAGTAGCAGCTCCTTTTCTCTAGTTGCGATGACCGAAATTTTTTCTAGACATTGTCAAATGCCCCTCCTCCGTTCATAAACATCAGTATACATAATATGCCAGGTAGAGTGTTATGAAGTATTATACAGAAAAATGAAGTTGGGTGAAGAGAGACAGAACAGAGGAAGCCATGTGATATTTTCAGCAGGATAGTAAGGTAAGGTCTCTTACTTACCTCCTTTCAGAGGTCTCTGAAAGGATGACATTTGAGCAGCGACTTGAGTAGAGAGAAGAGAATTCCAAGCAGAAGGAACAGGGAGATCAAAGACCTTGAACCCTGAATACATCTGGCATGGTTAAAGAATGGCGAAAAAGCCACCACAGTAAGAGTAGAGTGAGAGAGAAGGGGTGTAGATTGATAGATGAGGTCAGAGAGGAAACCAGGACACAGATCTTTTAGGGTCTCATAGGCCATGGTAAGAAGTTTGTAGTTTCTTTGGATAAAATGGAAAACCAAAGGAGTGATTTGTGAGAAGACCGATATGATACATTTTGTATTAACAGGAAAAAAGGAGTAAAAATAGCTAAGAAGCTTATGAAAAAATAATCAACTTCGTTTGTAATTAATTCAAAGGACTTTAAAAAATTGATATGCCATTTTTTTTTCACCTAGGATATTAGCAAAGATTAAAAAGTTGAAACATCCAGTGATGATGAATCTTTAGGGAAACAGGAACATTCCTCTGCTTTTACTGGAGTAAAATGGTACAACTTCTTTGGAAGACAATTTGTTAATACCTATTAAAACTTAAAAAATGATGCAACTGCACTTAAAAGGAACTTAACATACAGATCTACTCCATACTTAACATACAGATCTACTCCATAAATGTATAAAAAACATTATAAAATTACCTCTTTCAGCATTGTTTAAAATACCAAAAACTCAATCCATGTTCACTAATATTGGATTAATTGTGTAAATTATAGAAAATCTATATAATAGAAGCTGTACAGCAATCAAAAAGTTTAAGATAGATCTAAATAGGCCTATATGGAAAGATCTCAGAAAAAAAGTTGTTAGTTTGAAGAAAAAAGTTACAAACAAATGCAGCTTATAGTATAATTCCATTGTTATTTAAAAGAATAAAAAAGGCATATGTGTGTTTGCTTTAAGGATATTCATTTTCTATATATCTGGTTCCAATTAACTGATCTGTTTCTTATACTTTTCACTGAACATAATACAGGATGATTACTAATGAATGGTTCCTTTTGCTTACATGCTTGATTTTTTTTTTAGTTGAAATATAGTCAGTTTACAATGTTGTGTCAATTTCTGATGTACAGCACAATGTTTCAGTCATACATACACATACATATATTCCTTTTCATATTCTTTTTCATTATAGGTTACTATAAGATATTGAATATAGTTCCCCATGCTATATAGTAAAAACTTGTTGTCTATTTTATGTATAATAGTATCTGCAAATCTCGAACTCTCAATTTATCCCTTCCCACCTTCTTTCCCCCACTGGTAACCATAACTTTGTTTTCTATGTCTGTGAGTCTATTTCTGTTTTGTAAATAAGTTCATGTCTTTTTTTTAGATTCCACATATAAGTGACATCATACGGTGTTTTCTTTCTCTTTCTGGCTTACTTCACTTACTATGATGATCTCCCGGTCCACCCATGTTGCTGCAAATGGCATTATTTTATTATTTTTTGTGACTGAATAGTATTCCACTGAGTGTATATATATATATATATATATATATATATATATATATATATATACACCACAACTTCTTTATCTATTTATCTGTCAGTGGCCATTTAGGTTGTTTCCATGTCTTGGATTTTGTAAATAGTGCTGCTATGTACATTGGGGTGCATGTATCTTTTTAAATTAGAGTTCCCTCCAGATATATGCCGAGGAGTACGATTGCTGAATCATATGATAAATCTGTTTTTAGTTTTTTAAGGAATCTTCATGCTGTTTTCCATAATGGCTGCACCAAACGACATTCCCACCAACACTGTAGGAGGGTTCCCTTTTCTCCACAACATCTCTAACATTTATCTTTCGTGGACTTTTGATTATGACCATTCTGACTGGTGTGAGGTGGTACCACCCTGTAGTTTTGACTTGCATTTCTCTGATAATTGGCAGTATTGAGCATTTTTTCCTGTGCCTGTTGGCCATTTGTATGTCTTCATTGGAGAATTGCTTGTTTAGGTCTTCTGTCTGATTTTGGATTGGGCTGTTTGGTTTTTTTGTTATTAAGTTGTTAGAGCTGTTTATAAATTCTGGCAATTAAGCCCTTGTCAGCTGCATCATTTGCAAATATTTTCTCCCATTCTGTAGGTTGTCTTTTTGTTTTGTTTACAGTTTCCTTTGCTGTGCATGCTTGATTTTTTTGAAATTTGTTTATTTTGTAGATATATATTGAGAGATTCTGCTTTTTTAAGGTATTATATTTGTTACATTTATATTTTAATATAATTTCATAATAAATATATTAATAATTCTAAAAGTAGAAATTCTATGTACTAGTATATGTATAGAAAATTCTGGAGGGATACATAAGAAACTGTTAACAATGGTTATCTCTGGAGAGTGGAACTGGAAGTGAATGGTGTAGGAGACTTTACATTTCATTTCATGTCTCTAAGTACTCATTTATGATTTTTATGTGCATATTTTCTATAATATTCATAATAATTTAAATTACAGCAAAAGAATACAGTCCTCTAGAATACCAGTGCCATTCCATAAATAGTCTCTACTCCAGTGGCTTTGAACCCCTCTCTTCTAGGCCAGTCTCCCATTCCTGGTGCAGGCAATGATAACAGATTTGGTTTTCCCCATTTTTATTCTCATTTCTCTGCCTCCCTTCACATTTGGTTTGGCTCCTGCTTCTCCCAGCTCTCCAGGTGGCCACTTCATGTGATTTAACCTGTGGTCTATCTGCTTGCTTAACTGGCACTCAAACCTGAAAAAGGGTCAGACCAAAGTTTCATAAACTACAAGAACAAGTAACATTATCACTTAGGAAGAGCTAATGTTAAAAAAAAAAAAGTAGTAGTATTTAATAGAAATAAACTTCATTAAAATGCTCAATAATTGTACCATATCTAATTTAGTGTTAAAGATAAAAAACTGGTTGCTATTCTTGTCATGCTTTTCTTACGAAATTAGAACATTATTATGGATCTCATATGGTTTAGAGCTGGGTGAGCAGATGCATGCCTAGCTCGGATTTGCTCATATCATACAACAAACATAACAATTACAAGATAGTAGATGAAATTGGTCATTATTTCCTTACTGGCCTTCAATGGGCCCACTTTTGGTGCCCCACAGATCAAAGAATATATGGAAATTTTTTTTTCATATTGACTTGGAGCCATATGTAGTTTGCAAGGGAGAATTTCTTATTTATTTATTACCCACCTCCACCCCCATGGTTGGCTTCCTCTCACCATTCTTAGACACCACTTTCTTGGCCATTTACTCTCACCTCTCAAGTGAGTTGAATACTTTTCATCTCTGTTGCTATGATCGTTTACCCTGAGTTGTTAACACATAGCCAATAATAAATTATGACATTCCTGACATTTTCACAAGGAGTAGAACAGTGTATATAGGTGTACACGTCAATTTTGTTGATGTCCAAACTCATTTCATGCTTTTTCTAACCTTTATTTTTTGTCTTTATAGATAACATCTATTTCTGAGCAGAGTTTTCTAGATAAAAACTTCCTGATTTGTTGACATCTTCTGGCTGAATAACTGTCAGATTCCCACTTGGCCTTTATACTTTCTTCAGCTCCAAGTGGATAAACACTAAATGGAAAAAAAACCCAGATCTTGAGAACTAACCTAAATACCATTTTCTTCCTACTCTGCCAATATCAGGAGTGGCATTGCAGTTCCAATTAATAAATGTGGTTTGCTGCAGCCAAAACACACTTTTTTTTCAGTAATTATTTTAAGACAATATTAAAATGACTATTCATGTACCCTACTTCTTAAAGACAAATGAGAAAAACTGTATCTATAAAACTGTCTCAAAAGCTAATTTGATTAAATCCTATTTGACATTTTAATTACAGAATTAGAGTTATTACTATGGAAAACATATTTTTCAATTGCCTGAGTCCAGAGCCTTCTGGAAAGGGAAGATTGCTATGGTGATCATTATTGTGGTTTGCTGGGCCTGTCAGATAATGGCATTCCCCATCATCCTTGCACCTAGTGATTGACTGTCTTTGCCTTCAGGTTTTGAACATTTGGACAGATTTTAGCAGTGTCTTCTCTACTTCATGATCTACCCTTTCATTATTTCCTTCCATTACAAAAATCTTAAGAAATCTCTTTTGCCAAAGCACATTCAGGTTCTACGCAGAATTCTCCTACTTGCTATGGTTTTAAAATGTGCTTATAGACCAGCACAGACAGGTGATTAACACACGGCTTATTCCTCAGGATTTTTTATTTATATTTCTTCAAATAATGTGTTAGTTCCTTATTTTATCAATTTTGTAAATTTGAAGTTTCATATATTGAATGATGAATGATATCTACTATGAATAATATTTCACATATAGTAAACCTCACTATTAATGTAGAAAGCATGACATATTAGCAACAAAATGATTTAATTAATATTCAGTCAGCCTTAAGAAAACTGCTACCTATTTTTAATGTGGAGATCTATTTTATCTAAGATGTAAAAGGAAAAGACTGAAATTTTGCTTACTAGCATAATAATTGTTGGAAAGTGATAATAATACTGTGTAAATTTTTCAAAATATGATTACATGAGAATTTGTATGTTTTTAACATTTTAAAAACAGGTTCTTAAATTAAAGATACATGCATTTGCAATATGGATGGAAAGTTTCTAGAAATCTAATTTTAACTACCTGCTTTGTAATCTGTATATTTTGTGATCAAATATAATTATTGATAATTACTAATAAATAGGTAACTCATCAATTTTTTGCTTACTGAATAGTCATATTATCAGCTCTGACAAAGTATAATTATATAATTATCACATTATATTTAGTTTCTTATTTTCAAGTACCTTTATAAAACAGAGTCTCTAAAGCTAAAAATAAAAGCAAAAGCATGATTTTGAGCCAGATCTTTTTCCTCTATATGCCTCATGTATGTTCTCCTCCTAGATCTTCCTTTGAAATGTGACAGGAAAGAAAAAAGATGGAAAAGGAAAGCAATAGAAAGATATCAAAATTTTACTGCAGCTGTTTCAAATTATTGTAAAGTCAATTCACCAACTTCAAAAAAACAGTGATAGGAAGTGGTGAGAAAAGAGATCAGATAGAATAAGGGAACAGAGGTTTGAATGACAGGCTAAGAAACCTGAATTTAATTCTACAAGTAAAAGAAAGTTAATGAAATTTCCTGATTAGAGCATTGACATAATAAATATTATCTTTGCAAAGATTAATCTGAAACTGTCACAAATTAACAGGCGTCAAAAGAGATGGAAAACAAAAGGATATAGGAATCTAGTTATAGTCATCCTAGCCTGAGGTCCTAACTGCCTGAAGTAAAGTAGTTGTTATGCACAGGCAGATAGCATTTAAGAAATATTACAAAGAAGAAATGGGCAGAGGTTTCAGACTGATTGGTATGGGTAACAAATGAGAGGGAAAGATAAAAAAGACTCTCAGGCAATGGGCTTATTTATTAGGGCATCAAAGCTTAAAAATATATATATATATTTATATAAGGACATCTTCTTAAGAAAGTCATAGACACCTACAGAAGAGTAACTAAAAAATCCAACAATGGAGAGAAATACATGCTACCAAACAATTACCATTAATTCGATAATGCTTTTAGATGAAATTGCATTTTATGAATCACAATAGCCATATGTCTGTTTATATTGTGCACTGTTCAACTTTTCTGCATATTGACATTGATATGAATGCTACCCCAAGCATTGTTCAGTGCACAATCTACCCTACTGTACAGTGTCCATGGCTACAGCATCTCTACATCTTTGGAAACAATTGAGCAAAACTTGAGGACACCTATTTATTCAGTTCTCAGTTACTATCGAATTCAAAATGGTTTCAGGGATGCTTTGCAAAGACTGCTTAATTCCCCAGGGGACAGCATCCTTAGATTGGCTACCAATAGGAGGAAGAGAAACAGGAGGATTATATTGCTGCAAACAATGATGGGAAAGTTTACAGAAAGGACTCTTCTCCCCACCAAATCCCAGTCTTTCTGCTTTCTAAGGTATCATATGGGCTAAGGATTATCTCCTACATAGTATGTTTCCTAAGACTTCTATAAAATAATTACTGCAAACTTGGTGGCTTAAAACAACAGAAATTTTTTTCTCTCAGAGTTTCGGAGGTCAGAAGCAAGCCCCAAATCAAATTGTCTACAGGGTCATGCTCCCTCTGAAGTCTCTAGGGAAAAATTCTTGCTTGCTTCCAGCTTCTGGTAGCTCCCAGCAGTTCTTTGCATTCCTTGGCTTTTAGCTGTGTTATTTCAATCTCTACCTCTATCTTCACACAGCCTTCTCTGTATGTCTCTGTGTTTATTCACCTCTTCTTCTAAGGACACTTGACATTGGAGTTAGGGCCCACTCTAACCCAGTAAGATCTCATATCAAGATCCTTAACTAATTACATCTGCAAAGACCCTATTTCCAAATTAGGTTACATTCTTAGATTCTCAGTGGATGTGAATCTTGGGGGAATGCTATTGAACCCACTACACATACCTAACGAAAAAACCTAAATATTTCACAGGCATCCTCTTACATCTTTTAAAGGAAATGTTACATTTTTACAGCTGCTGAGTTTTGCAAAGGTAAAGAAACAATATGTTCTGATTCTGAAGCTCAAATAGGGAAACAATAGCCGAAAGGTTACACTGGGAGTAGGTTAAAGCAAACATGTTTTGATTGAACAAAACAGCACAGAGCATTAAAGAAAAGGCAAGGTCTCCAAGTTCTCACTTTAGCCTCTTGAGAACACAGCCTTCCCCTGAGTGGTGGCTTTTACATGCATACCTTTCCCTACTTGTGATAGACAAGTTCTGCTTTTATTTCACTATGAAAGAAGGAAATGAAGGAAAGAAGATAGGACATAATTTCACAAGCTTGTTATCTGACTTTCTTTTCATAAAACAAAAGCCTTTTATTTTGTTTTTAATTGATGTTTAAATTGTACAATTAGTTGCTGTCTTAATCTTTCCTTTCTTTCTCTAGTTCAGCATATTCATTCATTGAAGCCTGATTAGAATATTTTATCTAAAACACTCTCATTGTTTATTAATGTAGAATAGAATGTGTGGGATTTTTTAAATATTAGTTTTTAATTCTTTTTGAAGTTTGTATAAAGTCATGGATTTTTTTTAAAAAACACACCACAATTTCTTTTCTAACATGAATTCTTTATCCTTTGCATAAAAAATAGAAAAGAGATAAAGTGAGAAAGGATTTCAGATTTATAAAACTCTTTGTTCTTACTCTTTGTTGCTTTCACATTTTCATGTAGCAAATTAAAGGAAAAATTATATTATTGTAGGAATTCGATAATCTTTTCCTATGTAATACTAAATTTGTTCTATCTAAATTAAATGACGAGAAGAAATATGTTTAGCCAGAATAATAGGGTCTGTTGGTAAAGAGATGTGTGAAATTCTGCTCTTGCCATTGAAGTGCTGAACAAACCAGTGGTAAAGAAATAATTATAATTTTATTAATGTGATGCATGCTACTGTGGTGATATTTACATACTGCTATGACATTACGGAAGACAAGTTGGTCGAAGAAGGCTTCTCTGGGAGATGACATTTGAGCTAAATCTGGAAGGATAAAAGACTGCCAGGCAGAGAATACGCTGGAGAAGGATGTTCTAGGCAAAATAAACAGCTGTGCTAATTCATGGAGTATGTTGTACTCAGAAAATGTTAAGAAATTTATTGTGTCTAAAAAAATAGGATTTGTGTAGCAGATAGAGCATAGCAGGAAATGAGGATAAGATGATAAAGCAGATTGTAGTATATGTATATGTATATGTAGTAAGGATAATATTTTTAGAAATACTAAATCAGTGCATTTTAATGTCCCCATTAAAGCACGTTCCTTTGCATTCTTGAATGTCCAAAGTCAAGCTGTGAGGCTTAGCATGTCATGGTAGGAGAAATACTGTAAAATAAAATAAACTTTGATTAGCTTTAAGTCTTAAAGTAGACTTTCTTAACTTTTTTAGAAAGATGGTAATTGAGAGAGCCAGGTTTTGTAAGAGAGAGAAAAGGATTTACTAATTTCCTTGATCCCTCCCCTTAATACTTCAAAGCCAGCCTATACCATTTGTGTAAAGGTGAGTCAATTCAGGCAGGAAGGTTAAGTCAGAAAAGTCTGCCTCTTTCAGTCCCATACATTATACAGAAAGACAAGAAATAGGGAGAGTGACACCTGGAGGATGTCTCCTCTTTCCTCCCGGTTTCTGCAGTGAGCAGAGGGGCTGCAGGTGGAAGGTGGCGCATGAGAGAGAAAGGCATTTACTGATTCATTTATTTTTAATTTTTTAAACTGAAATGTAGTTGATTTACAATATTGTGTTAGTTTCAGGTGTACAGCAAAGTGATTGAGTTATATACCTTTTTTCAGATTCTTACTCATTATAGGTTATTACAAGTTATCGAATATAATGCCCTGTATTATACAGTAAATCTTTTTGCTTATTTATTTTATATATAAAATTTGTAACAGTTAATTGGTATCTGTTAACCCCAGACTCCTGATTTATCCTTCCCCACCCTTTCTCCTTTAGTAACCATAAGTTTGTTTTCTATGTCTGTGAGTCTGTTTCTATTTTGCATATAGATCCATTTGTATCATTTTTTTAGATTCCACATACAAGTGATATCATATAATATTTGTCTTTCTTTGTCTGACTTACTTCACTTATTATGAGAATCTCTAGGTCCATCCATGTTGCTGTAAGTGGCAGTATCTGATTCTTTTTTAAGGCTAAGTAATATTCATGTATATATCTATCTATCTACATGTATAGATAGATAGATAGATATCTCACCTCTTCTTTATCCATTCATCTGTTGACGGACACTTAGGTTGTTTCCATGTCCTGGCTATTATAAATAGTGCTGCTATGAACATGGGGATGCATTATTTTTTCAAAGTAGAGTTTTCATCTTTTCTGGATGTGTGCCCAAGAGTGGGACTGGTGGGTCATATGGTAGTTCTATTTTTAGTTTTTTAAGGAACCTCTATACTGTTTTCCATACTGGTTGCACCAATTTATATCCCCACCAAGAGTGTAGAAGGGTTCCCTTTTCTCCACATCCTCTCCAGCATTTATTATTGTAGACTTTTGGATGGTGGCCATTCTAAATGATGTGAGGTGATACCTCATTGTGGTTTTGATTTGCATTTCTCTAATAATTAGCAATATTGAACATCTTTTCATGTACCTGTTGGCCATCTGTATGTGAGACAAGGGCATTTAGAAACATCGGAACAGAAATGATCAAGACCGAGAACATTGGCTCTAGGGACTCATTCCTTAGGAGCAGCACTGGGGAGGCCACTCTCCTGGGAGATCCCCACCCTTCACTCAGTACAATGTCCAACATGGCATGGGAACCATGGTGTGGAGATGGGGATGGGTGATGGCCACATAAATACACCTGAGGCATATCTCCTGCCTGCTCATGGCCTATGTATGTCCTCCAGGGACCCCAGAAGTTCCTGAATGCTTTAGAGAAGGAGCCTGAAAGTGCTGAGAGTACCAGTAGACCAGTGTAGCCTGGGATCATAGAAAGAACATTGTGAGCAAACTTAAAGGCTCAGGTCAAATGACCAGGCTCCAGCAGTGGATGCCACCATATCACCCCAAAAGTTGTACCTCGATGCTTACCTGTCCAAGGAGAATCCAGCCTTTTCATAGCAGAAATTAGCTAATCATCCAACTAACATGTATTTTTTGAGTAGCCAGATGTTTTGATGTGAGGATACAGAGATGAAAAAGACAGGGGGAAATTTCTGATGAAGTGATTTTTGTCTTGAGCCCTGAACGGTGAGGAGGAGGCAGCACATGCAGATCTGGAGGAAGGTCTGAAGCTGGCTAGACCACTATGAAGGAGGCAGACAGTGGCAGGAGATGAAGTAAGAGAGGGAGGCAGAGGGAGAAGATATAGGCTATGCAGGCCTTGGTAGAGAGCTTGGATTTTATTCTGATTCCAGTGGGGAATCATGAAGGAGAGTGAAATGATCTGATTTACCTGTTAGAAAGATAATTCCAGGAGCTGTGTGAAGGGTAGAGTGTAAGGGACAAAAGTGAAAACAGGGAGGCTAGTCAGGAAGCAATTTTAGTGGTTCAAATGAGAGATGACAGTAGCTTAGTTATAACAGCAGAAATATTGACTTTCTGCTGTCAGACCTGGCCTGTATTTGGAAGTAGAGCCAATAGATCTTGCTGATGGATCACACTGAGATGTGAGGCAAAGAGAGGAATGGAGACTGATGGTTTGAGCAACTGGGGTACAGTGGCCATTTCTGATATGGGGAAGGTTCAATGGGAGATGAGTGGATTTGGGGAGAGGTGGAATCAAGAGTCTTCTCTTGGCCATGTTAAGTTGGAGATGCCACTAGACATCCAAGTGAAGATACCAACTTGGGAGATGGATATACCAGTCCAGAGCAGGGCAACTGACAGTTGGAGATGAGAGATTAGTCTTCAGGTTATCTGCAGCATATGAATGGATTTAAAGCCCAGGGGCAGGAGGAGGTCATCTAGATAGGGAACAATGAACTCCTCCCTTCACCATCACCAGATCCTGTACCACCCTCTCTTCCTAGCCCAGAGACTCAGAGAGTAATAGTGGAGAGAGAAGAAATCTGAGACACTGACATATTTATCCAAATGGATGTTTAAATTTTTTTTTACTGGATTACATTTATAGGTTTAGATTAAAAATTTTTTTAATTTTCTTTTCCCTAGTACACAAGTAAGGACTTAACAGATAAGCCCTAGAGAAAATTTTAAAATTTCATTTTCTTTGACCACATGAGTATAGTGTGAATAAACCTGAGATATATAATCATAATCTTCATATATAATTTTAAATACAATTATAATTTTAAATTCTTATGATAAATAAATATGTGTTCCTGTTACTCTCCTGAAATGAAATTCATGGATAATAAAACTGACTTACACATGATTTCAAAAAATCAATATGACATTTAATGTCATGTAAGAGAAATAAAAATATTTATATTAAAATAGTATGTATTTCAGTAGGTCAATGCTTGTGCACAACTAAACTGGAAAGGAAAACATGACGCAGTCAGATGCCTGCATCTATGTATAGATGCACCACGAATGTGATAGCCACACGTGTGGGTGTGTTTTTGGCAATTCAAATACCTCAAGCAGCATCCGCCATCAGTGACATGTTTCTCCAAAATGGCAAACAACTTTTGTAAAGTTCTGAACAAAACTAAATACATACTTCCCTCAATTTACACAATATAGCCATTCCTGTAAAACATCTATTTAAATGCTTATATGTTTCCCACTTACATGAATTTCTTGGGAGTCATTTAAAAGTTGTGCAAGACATGAAATAATTTTTTCTTAAGCAAGACTATCCATGCATTGTAGAACATCTAGCCTCCCTGGCGCCTGCCCAGCAAAAACCAGTAGTACTCCCAATTCTGTGACAGTCCAAAATGCACCCACAAATTTGCAAATATCCTTAGGAAGCAGTATTATTCCCAATAAGGACCACTCTTTAAGTGATATAAGGTGATTTTTTAGTTAATAGAGAACCAATGAAAAATTATAAACAGAAACGTGTTCACACACCAGCGTTTTGGAAAATACCCCCAATAGCATTGTATAGACTGAAATGGGTGGAAATTAGTGGCTAAGAGTTCCATTAAGTGGCTGTTGCAGTATTTTGGATAATTAGATAATAAAAGCCTAGATTAAGATCATGGCATTATAAGGGGAGAAAAAGAATCAGAATCTAGAGACAGTCTAAAGCAAAATGAAAAAACTGAAGGTCAATTATACATAGATTGGGGAAGAAAGAGGAATGCGGAATGGCTCTGAGCTTTCTAATTTGGGAGACCAGATAAGTGATGATGCCATTAGCCACATTAATGAATACAGGAAGAGCAGCAGATTGGAAGGACAGCGCTAAGGTAAATTTCATTTCATGAATATACAGCTTGAAGAAACTGCAGGACATTTTTGCTTTCATCCAATTTGCTACCATTAGTTCATTCAACAAATATGTCTTGACTATGAACTGTGTGCCTGTCACTAGGTTTGTGGCAGTAAAGCAGTCATGCTCTCTGCCCTCGAGAAATTCACCATCTAATGAGAAAAGCATTTCAACTAATAATTATATGCACAATTATCTAATTAGATTTATAGATAGTGCAGTTGTTTTAAATACAATAAAGAGTTTGGCATCCAGTGAAAAGTTGACCTAATTAATCTGGCAGTAAGGAAATGCCTCGCCCAACACCACACCCCTGCCAGCGAGGCTCTAGCAACTTTTATGCCCTCCAGTTTCTCAACCACACTTCTCTACGTCGTTCTGCATTGGTAGGGTGTGACGCTGTTGAGAATCATTGAGGTGACCTACTGTTCAGTACCCTTAGCCATTGTTTTCGTGTGGTCGCTGAGCAAGGCCTGCAACCTTTCTCACCCATCATGGCTTTCATGTGAGAAAACCCACAACTGAACTCATTGGGGAAAAATAAAATAAATCATTTTTTCTGGTCCAAATCTGACATTTTTTTCTTACCAAATACCTCTAACTTTGGGTTGGAGCTATGAGAGCAACTGGCCTTTTCAAAGTCTCATATACATCCATGGCGCTGGCTCCCCCCACCTGTGTCCCCATAGCAGATCTTTGTCAGTTACACTTGGAAACTTCTACTTGCCTCTCAATAGCATCTCTTCCACTATCTCCAGAAAACTCCACCTCCACTTTCCTGATTCATATGGGCAGCCTACAAGAAAGCTGGTTCTTTCAGAAAAATCAAACTGATCCTCTGCCATAATCCTTGAGTGTCTGGCAGCACACAGGAACAGTGAGAAGATCAACTGACACCGCTGGACCCCAAAAGGGACTCAACCCCAAGGGACTCCTCCTCACTTAACACCTTGTGAAGAAAAGCTGGTACAGCAATTTCTCAAGTGAGACAAAGTTTCTGTTATTATCAGAATAAAAGGGGGAGGTGTAACATAAACTTTGATGAGTTACAAAACTCTATGGATGAAATGTTTCTTTTTCTTGAAAATTGGCCATGTGTTGTTCTTAGCATCTCTCTTCAAATCACCCAGGATTGAATTGGCCAGAAGTCACAGCTGCAACGCAGGGAAGCTGTGAGTGATTTTCCATGTTTTGCAATCATCACGGCAAAATTATGTTTTAAATGTAATTTCAATATGTCACAACTACTTTCTCACTCACAGTTTGAGAAATTAATATTTGCGTGAACTTCTAAATGTTGCCCCTAGACCCAAAATACAGATCACACACTCACACACATCCTACTTTTTTTAATAGAATGAATCTGAAATATTATAATCCAGGCTACAGTGGAAATAAAAATTTTAATATTTATCTGTATTTTAAAACATCTTCTCAGATCTAAAAGATCATGAATTCACAAAGCCTTAAACACATTCTCTAAACACATGGTAGCTCTGTTAAGAAAACCTAGGTGATTAGAAAGCTTATAAAATCTTAATTAATTAAATAGGGATATTTCCAGAGATGAAGAGGGCAGTTTTGCCTCTGTAATATGTTATTTTACTATCATCATTGACACTTTGAAGACTATAGACACAGGCATCTCTATGTAGAACTGACAGTGTCTATGGAACATCAATAGGAGAGTAATTTATGTGCTGATGTCTAGCTAGAAAATTACAAAAAATTAGTACTAAAATACTCCAACTATTTACAACAGAAATAATACAATGTATATGCACAGTCATCATCATTTTATTTTAATTACAGTGCCAATGAAGATTAAATCAGTTGCATTTCTAATGTTAGGTGTGCCTTCTTAAAAAATATTTCTCTTTCAGTTACAATAATGATGGTGGAAAATACTGAACTATCTTAGTAATTGGGATCAGAAAAGAGCTGATGATAGATTCAACTCCTAGGCCATATATTCAAACAAAATGTATATAAGTAATGAGGTCTCACTTAGCTATAATTTCTTTGGGAGCCTATTTTCAGATTCAGAAATGAGGACCTGGAGAACACAAGCTGATGCAATACTCTGAAAAATCCTCTAGGGAAAGGAACATCTACAAAACAAGCAGAGCAAATGGATTGTGTTCAAGAATTTAAACCAAAATGCTAACGCTAAAAGAGCAATATAGGATCATGAAAGTAAAATTATTTCACATTATCATTTTAAACCATCCTTTCTGTTTGAGGACTGCAGCCATTACTTCCAGAATATATTCATTACATGAAAATTGAAAGCTATAGTTATTTTGCCTTGGTCGAAAATAAAAGTACCCCTTTTATGACAGCATTTGACTTAATAAAAGTAATGAAACTAAAAACTACCCCCTAAAGCATGGTATTATTTAAAAAGCTCCCCCTTCAGCTACACTGACCTGAAAAATAATAAAGCAGGTTAAATATTCATGGTAAGTCCCAGGGGATTTGAGAATATTTTTAAGACTATGAATATGAAAGTTCCTATGAGAGACACTTGCATTTTCCCACTGCGTAAAAAACAAAGTAAATTGCAAATGAGGTACAGAGAACTTAATCAAAAACATTTTACCAAATTTTAATTCTTGAATACCTGTGAAACCATTGCGATAATATTCTCACTGACTAGTTAATATGAAACAAAACTTTTTAATTTGTAATTTTAAGTAGATTTTTTAAAGTATGAATGATCCTCACCCTAATCTCAGTTTACAGTTTACAATGTTAATATACAATAATTAAGATATCTTCTGAATTACTAGCAGAAAGTAATCACTGTGATTTTTTTATATTTTAATGTATCCAATGGAAAAAAATTAGTTCTGTGAATTTAGCAAGACTTAAAAACTTGTAATAATTTCTGTATTTAAAATTCTTATGTGTTATGCAGTACTTATAGACCATCTTTTTGCTCTAATATGTCTCACAAAATACTCACAAAATTTAGAATCCTTGATAGACTAGGAAAGACTCTTATATGTTACCTAGTGTAAAGCCTACGTTAAAAGTTTGTTTCTGAATTATGAACTCAAACATGTTCAAAGTAAAAGAAAAAGCTATGTATTTCGTATCCACTCATACTTCTTCTGTCGACTGTACTTTCTTTGCCAACTTCTATATTTTTTATTGGGTCGCTTGTCCTTTTCCCATTGATTTAAGAGCCCCTTGTGTACTAGACACTGGCCCTTTGTTTAGCAAATGTGTCACAAAAATTTTTTTCGAGTTTGCAGTTTATTGATTGTTGTTTACTATATTTGAGATAATTTTCCACACAAATGTTTGCACAGAAACTTTAGAATTGTTCATTTAGTGGCTTCTAATTTTCATGATATTCTTTAAAATGTCTACCTCACTCACTCATGTTTTCTTCTTATACATTTGTGCTTTTGTTTAATAAAACTTAAGAGTTTAATCCAGCTATTTTCATTAGGTTAGGAGTAGATAGACCTATTTCTGATTTTCCAATTGGCTAGCCACTCACTTCGGTACCATCTATAATCTCTTTTTCCCTCTGACTTGAAATTATAATGCCTTCTGTGATAGACAGAGTAATGATCCCCCAAAGATGTCCATGTTCTAATCCCCAAAACCTGTGAATAAGTTAGGTTACATGGCAAGGGGGTGTTACGGTTGCAGATAGAGTTTAGGTTGCTAATCAGATGAATTTGTGCTGTGGAGGTTATCCTGCATTATCTCGGTGGGCCCAGTGTAATCACAAGGCTGCTTATAAGTGGAAGAGGGAGGCAAAAGAGTTAGAATCAGAGAGCGATTTGAAGATTCTATGCTCCTGGCTTTGAAGATGGAAGAAGGGACCACAAGTAATGCAGGCAGCTTCTGAAATACGGAAAAGGCAAGGAAATGGATTCTCCCCTAGAGCCTCCAGAAGGAATGCAGTCCTTCTAGCACCTTGACTTTAGCCCAGTGAGACCCATTTTGGACTTCAGACCTCCAAACTGTAAAAAAATTAATTTGTGTTGTTTTAAGCCAATATATTTGTGGTAATTTGTTACAGCAGCAAACCACAGACTATAAAAAATATTTGCAAAAAGAGACATCTGATAAAGGACTATTATCCAAAATTCACAAAGAACTCTTAAAACGCAATAATAACAAACAGCCTGATTAAAGCATGGGCCAAGAATCGGAACAGACACTCACCAGAGAAGATATACAGATGACAAATATGCATATGTGAAAATGCCCCACATCGTATGTCACTAGGAAATTGCAAATTAAAACAATAATGAGATACCATTATGTACCTATTAGAATGGCCAAAATCCAAACTACTGAAAATACCAAATGCTGGAGAGGATGTGGAACATCAGGAACTCTCTACATTGCTGGTGGATACAAAACAGTGCAGCCACTTTGGAAGACAATTGGAAGTTTGGTGATTTCTTACAAAGCTATACACATTCCTACCAGTGATTCAGCTATTTTGATCCTTAGAATTTATCCAAAGATGTTGAAAACTTATATCCACACAAAAACCTACACACAGATGTGTATAGCAGCTTCATTCATAATTGCCAAATCTTGGAAGCAACAAAGATGTACTTCAGTAGGTGAATGAACAACTATGGTACATTGAGACAATAGAATATTATTACTAAAAAGAAATGAACCATTAAGCATGTCATGAAAAGACACAGAGGAACATTAAATGCATAACACTGCAATCTAAAAAGACTACTACAAATATGTAGTTCCAATTAAATGACTTTCTTAAAAAGGCAGAACTACGGAGACAATAAAAAGTTTAGGGATTTCTGGAAGTCAGGGGCAAAGATGAATACTCAGAGCACAGAGGATTTTTAGGGTAGTGAAAATACTCTTTATGGCTTCATAATGATGAATATTTGTCATTACACATACATGATACATTGGTCCAAATTCACAGAATGTACAACACCGAGTGTGAACCCAAAGTTAAACTATGGACTTTGGGTGATTATGATATGACAATGTAGATTCATCCTTGGTTTAAAAAAAAAAAAAGACTTATTCTGGTGAGTGATGTTGATAGCAGGGGAGGCTATGCATGTGTGGGGAAGGGGGTAGCATGAGAAATCTCTATATCTTCTCAATTTTATTGTAAACCTAAAACTGCTCTAAAAAATAGTCTTTAAAAAATGCAGTGTCTAGGCAGTGTGTCTTTATAGGACTCGATTGGCTTCAGGCTTCTGACTTGGTTCCTATTTGTGTAGCTTCCGAAACGGATTCTCCTTTCTTTCCAGAGATTTTGAGAGGTATCCGATACCCTTTACTAAAATCCTTTTCTGCTGATGTCTAGCAGAGCTGGTATTATCGCTTAGAACTAAGAATCCCGGCTGGTACACAGTTCTGAGGTCCAGACCACCCGGAAATTAGAGTTCATCATATAACCTCTGTTGAGAAACAAAGACTGTGCCCTTGGGCTATATTGTTGGGAATCTGAGCATGGTAACATAGGTAGGAGTTTGAAGAATTCAAGAGTATGTACATTTACACTGACACACTACTAAAACGGCTCTCTCTATGATTTTTTTACTGCTAAATCCAGTAGCCTCTGCTCCCGTCTCAGGATTGACCTTTGTGCCATATTTGATACTGCTGACCACCCCTCCCTCTCGAAGCTCTAATATCCCTTGACAGAGAGCATTTCAAGGGTTATCTTTGTATTCCCAGCACTTTGCATTCTGCTTGACACATGGCACTCAATGAGATGTCAATGAGTGAATGAATGAATATACATTGTATTTTTAACTGTGACTAAAGGAGAGAGCCTAATTGAATAAAGCACACAGGGAAATGTTGACTAAATGTGAGAAAGTAATAGTAACTCATCTTGAGAGTTTAGAGCCCATTTTAATTATAATGATTAATAATGGCATGTAAGCAAATTATGGATTAATACAAAATTGTTTTAGTAGGGGGAAGGTAATTAGGTTTATTTATTTTTAATGGAGGTATCAGGGCTTGAATCTAGGACCTCGTGCATGCTAAGCAGGTGCTCTACCGTTTGAGCTATACAGTCCCCCTCAGAGAAGTCTAACTTAGATTTCTAGACTTGTTCAAAGAGGACCTTGAAAATGGGAATTCTTTCTATCCCAACATTAGAGCTGAAGCTTCTTCCTCTTTGCCCCACTTTTCACTCCTGTCCCCACTTCATTGTAATAGGGATTATAACTATGAACAGTTTATCATAATTAAACTTTGTGACTAAAAATCTATGGTATATCAGAATTCCACAACCACTTGTACATCATATATCCTAATTCTTTTTCCTAAATTCTCACGCTGTTCTCACTTTCTCAGAAATAATGGTTTCCTTTTTATCGACCATCCTTCTCCTTCTGACATCTATTTTCTCCCAGCTTCACACTTGCTCATTCATCATTTATCTGCTTCCATAGCTTTCATCATCATTCTGTACAGCTAATTTCCTCTTGCTTTGACCTTTCCATTAAACCTCACACCTGCATTTTCAAATGCTGTTCATCCTCATGTGGGTGTGTTGCTTCCCTACTCACACTTGTCTGGTTTGACATCTAAATCATTATCTCTGCACACAAAAACAAATCATAAAATACACACAAAAATAGAGCAGCTAGTCATTGTTTACACTTCCAACCTCAGTTAATTGCATCACTCTCCTACTGGTTGCCAAAGCTAGAAAAAAGAGAACCCTCTCAACCATCTACAGCTAACCAAACTTAAAATTCTGAAGACTCTGGAATTTAAAATGTATTTAGAAATTGTCTTCTCATGTCATTTTCACTACACTATTTTATAACCTCATCATTGAATAACTTTAAAATTGTTGCAAACTATGTTCCTATCTTTGGTTGACTATAGCTCTAATTCATCCCTCATATTGCTCCCAGGCCTATCTTGTTATAATACAAATCTGATTATGAAACATCTCTGTTCAAAAATCTTCAAGATTTCCTATTGACCTACAAAGTAAATATGTTTGGGGTGGCATTCAAGGCTAATCATACCCTGAGCTACCTTTTAAGATTTATTTCCAACTAAATCCCATTGTGATACTTAAACTCTAACAAAATTGGGTTATTTTCCATTTTCCAGACATACCTACGGCATAAGAGATGAGTCATTCTCCCCACCCACACCCCTACGCCGACCATCCTAAATTCACTTGAGAAATAATAGATGGTCATAGTCTGGCTGACAATTAGATTTTGGTTTACTGAGTATACTATGCATGCTGGCTAGAGAAGGGGGAAGAGGGAAAAGAAAACTAAGCAAGGTGATTAGAAAGACTGTTGAGGAGATTCTGAGGCAGGAATAAGGCAATTATAAGAAAGAGCAGAGTTTTAGGCTGTTTTGCCATATGACTCCTCCCTGTTTTCTCGTTAAATCTTTAGTAAGTCTATTTCTAAGCAACTCTCTCACAGTTGGATTTATTTAAGGGCTAAAACAGAGTGGCATTGCTTGAAGGTGTGCATGAGGCTAGTTAAGAAGAATTTTGGATTCCATTAACTGTGTTTATATTCACTTCCACTTTTGTATTGTAAATTTCCTTGAAGGCAAGAAACATGTTTTACAGTAACTGATCTCTGTTTATGCAACTGACTTGGATTCTAGCCATCTGTAACTTGTATTTCTCCTATAATTTCTATTTTAATATTACCTCTAGGTTCTATTCTCCTAACCCCTCATGGTATCATCAGCTGAACAAATGAGCTGGCTCTCTTCCACAGTCTTATCTCCTATATAATCCTATCACTGTCACCAGCATAGCACACGCTCAGAAGAGCTCCTTGAGCCTATTCACTCCTTCCCTGAATCAGAAGTCTAAAGCTTTCAAGATTCTTTTGAAAACAGTTGTTCCATTAGACATCCTTCCCACTACTAAACAACTGTGGTTGCATATGACCCTCCTCCCATTAAACAGCATTAGATATGAGACACTTTTAATGAGGCTTGTGATATTCTATCTTTAAAGCTCTTTCTTCCAATGCACTAAATTAGAGCATGCAATTGATGCTGAAAAGAAAATCATGCCAGACACTGTTCTCACAGTGCCAGATTACAGGAAACACAAAAATTCTTGTTCTTACTATAGTTACATTCTAGTATAGGGAGAAAACAAATAAATAAAACAAGAAAATATCAGGTAATAATAAGGCTATACAGAAAAAAAGAGGGATGTGATGGAACAGCTGATTCCTTTAGATTTGTTGGTTTGTGTACATTATAGAAGTGAGGCAACCGAGTTCCTATGAGATATTTGAGCTGTGACCTGAATGACAAGAAGGAAGCTGTTATAGAAATATCTGAGGAAAGAGCATTCCTGGCTGGGGGAATAGCTGGTTCAATGGCTCTGAGGCAGGAATGAACTTGGCATTTTCAGGAAACAGAAAGAAAGGTAATGTAAGGGGGGAAAGGGTTTAAAATTATGACAAAGATGCAAGCAGGATGGATTGCATGAGGCCTTGTAACACAGGGTAAGGAGTTTGGACTTTCTTCTAAGCGAGGTAGGAAGTTTTGAGGAGGTTTTAGCAGGAGAGTGATGGATCTGATTTACATTTTATACTGGTAACTCCAGCTGCTGTGTGGAGATTAGATTGTAAGGGGGCGAGAGAAAAAGTAGGAGGCCCTTAAAGAAATCTAGGCACTAGAAGATGGTGGTTTGGACCATGTCTTGTAATAGAGATAAAAGTAGACGGATGTGAAATATATTTTGCAAGAAAGAAGAATCAGATGGTTTGGATGGTGGAGGAGGAGCAGGTAGGAAGGAACAGAGAATAGAAGGGAAGAGTAAACAATGAGTTCTAGGTTTTTGGTTTAAACAAAATGAGATGGTGAAGACTAGGAAAGAGACACATTGGGGATGAAAGGATGATTTAAGTTTCTTTTTTTTCCATATCAAATTTGAAATGTTTATGAGACAAGTAAGAGGAAGTATCATAGTAAGGCAGCTGGCTATACATATCTGGAACTCTCTGTCAAGATTAGAGATGACATATAGCCTTGGGACTAAAATGAAGACATTTGGGGAGAGAGTGTAGAGAAGAGAAGGGGAGAGAAGAGGGCCCACCGATATTGAGACGTGGGCAGAGGAGCTCTGAGTTAAGAGGAAAAGCAGAGCATGAACTTCTCTACTGAATTCTAGACTCCTACATCCAATGTCTATTTTATAATTGTTCCCAAACAATCAACAAGATATCCTTTTCCTATGTTACTGTTTAAAGAAATTCTAGGATCTGCCTGTGAGCCACTAGTCCAATGTGCTTATTTGTTCTAAGAAGACAAGTGTTTCCAACAACTTCCTTCCTTTGACTGATTCCTCTGCTGCTGCAGACCACCCACCAGTCATTTCTGAACTCAGCACACTCTGTTACCTGACTTTGGCAACTGGGTGTTCATGCTTTTCCTGACAGCACAAGTCCTATATTCCTTTTCTAGGGGGAGGACTTTTGTGTTTTGTTCTTGTTTTTGGCATTTTATGCCTGATTAAATTCCATCTCAGTAACTGAAGAGCTTCTTAAAAGAAGCATCTTTAGGTAGAAAACATGGGCAATAGTTTAATCTTCACCACCCATTGTAAGTGTAATCTTTGATAAATCCTTGAAACTCATATCACTATTATCTCACTTCTAAAATATATGCCTAAAGTTATGGAAAAAATATTAAGTGAGTGAGTGAATTTATAAGTGCATATAACATGTACCTGAGGACCAAAAGTTGGATCACCTGTCTTCCAGTGTGTAAGTCATTGTTATAGCCATTGTTTGCATATAGTTGGTGCTTAATAATTGTACTGCAGTGAGACTTTTTAGCACAAAGCCTCTATTACATTCAGAAGGAGCAGTCACCTCAAAGTCAGTTTTACTGTTTTACTTAGGACCATGTTGCTAAAACCAAATGTCCCTCCTCTTCATCCTACTCAAAGAATATGGTTTCCAAAGTGGGATGAGCAAAACAATAGGGAGCAAGAATAAAATATTAGACTTGACACTTACATTTATTTTGTATCTAAAAAATATGAAGGGATTTATGCTTTTCTAATACTTAATATACTGATGGACACTCCTGTCCTCACTGGCTCCACAAGTCAAATAGCATATAAGTAGGCCCAGTAGGGGCTGGCATCAAGGTGCTATAAATTGATTTCCTTTCAATGAATGCTACTGTACCGTGGTTTATGTGCTACACAGAACGTTGTCAGTGTGATTAATTTTTTATAAAATAAGGCCTTTAAAATAATAGTGGAGCCTTTGTAATAAGCAAGGGCTGACCATGAAAATCTTTTAACCATGTAGTAACCAGTTTACTGGCTTTCTTGTAGAAAGGATTGTCCCAACTAAAAGCTGAATAACACTTACCTGTAAACAAACTTCACAAGTGTGTGAATTTATTAACCTTTACTATGAATACAAGTGACAGTCAGATACTTTTGAAAGAATAATACTCTTAATCAGTTTCTTCAAGGTAAAGGTGACATTTTCAATAACGGAGGAGAAAGTTACTGCTGCTCAAAAGACATTTGTGCTAAGGAGAGAGCATTTTTTAAAATAGATACTTGGAAATGTTCCATTGTCATGCAATTTTGTTGCTGAAAACAATTTAAATGTAAAACTCTTAATATCTGCACACTTAAAAACTTGGAAATCGAGCTTTAAAGACTGTTTTTTAAAAGTCTTCCAAATGAGTAGTTTCAGTGAGTTTTGAACCTATTTCTTAAAAATATAAAAATGCAATAACTCCTGATTAGTTTGTGAGAACACCTGACTGATATTGGGGGTGATATATGTTGCTAGCTGAATTTCAACAAAACCCTTTGCATAATTGGGGATAGGATGGAAAAATGAGCATCATGATTTATCGGGCACAGTTAATGGTGCACTGCTTCCACCTGGCTGTACGTATTTTTGTGAGAAAGCTCTTTCAGCTAAAATAGCCATTAAAACCAACATGGGAGTAAACTGAACTTAGAACCATTTGAGCCACTATATCAAAAGGTATTGAAACAAGATTTTTTTTTTTGGTGGGGGGTGGGTCTCAGTTTTTTTGGAGCTTTTTTATTTTTTTAAATTTTTTAAAATTGAAGTACAGTTACAATGTGTCAATTTCTAGGGTACAGCACAATGTCCCAGTCATGCATATACATACATATATTCATTTTCATATTCTTTTTCATTAAAGGTTATTACAAGATATTGAATATAGTTCCCTGTGCTATACAGAAGAAATTTGGTTCTTTTATCTGTTTTTATGGCTAACATTTGCAAATCTTGAGATTCCCAAATTTATCCCTTCCCACCCCTTTTCCTTGGTAACCATAAGATTATTTACTATGTCTGCGAGTCTGTTTCTGTTTTGTAAGATTTTTTTTAATTGATGAGGAATTGTCAACCAGATTGCTCTCACCAGAAAGGGCAAAGAGGCTGTTGAATCACTGATAAATAGAATAAAATAATGTGAAAACTATTATTTAATCTTTTTATCTAATCATTCTTAATTTCTATTTTAAGTTTGTTCTATAAAGTACACATTACAGTAGAACATTATTAAATATATAATAATTATATAATTATAATAATTATGTAATTAATTCTGTAATATAATTGATAATTATGTATTTATAATATATTGAAATGTTCAAAAAATTTTAATTAGGGGTGCATAGTCAAAAAGAAATTTGGAGATCACTGCTTTAGTAGAACCAGTCCCATTATGCCTCAAATTCCTGTTTATTTCAGTCATCTTTGGAAGTACAAGTCCCTCTGCCATCCATTGCGGCCTGCTCTTTCATTCCAATACTGCTCTGTAATCTTCTAATCTGACGAAATCCCACTCCCATCTCAACCTTTCCACCCTGCCCTCAGTTTGAGTGTGAATCAACAAACTTCTTATGGTAGCTACTCTCCATTGATGGCTACCAGTAGATCACAACCCTGGTATTGACATCATTGTGAGCCCCCTCCCTTGAAGCTGGACTGGCTCTGTGATTCACTTTAATCAATAGAATGTGGCAGAAGTGATGATGTGTCTGTTCTGGGTGTAAGCCTCAAGGTCTGGCAGATTCCACTTCTGTGCTTTTGGGGGGCCCAAGCTGCCATGTTAGAAGTCCAGCTACACTCCTGGAAAGTTCCTGTGGAGAGGGAGAGACTCTGAGGCAAGAGAAAGAGACAGACAGACAGACAGACACCCTGGCATCCCAGTTAAGCCCAGCTCTCCAGTCATCTCTCCTAAGACAACAGATACGTGAATGAGCCAATTGGATTTTCTAGCCCAAAGCCCCCAGTGACTTTAGCCCCATATGACATCGTGTGAATCAGAAGAATCACCCAGCTGAGCCCAGTCAACCTGATGTATCTTGAGAGATAACAAAATTGCTATTTTAAGCCACTGGTTTTGGTGTGATTTGTGAAGCAGCAATTGATAACAAAACCTTCTGTTACATTCTCAATCTTCTGGAAACGTTCCTTTCCACCTTTTGACTAAAAACTGACTTTCCAGTGAGGACATTTACCCTACAGCCCTCTCAAGTGATATCTGTTTTTCTTCTCACACTCCACCTACTACAGAGCCAACAGACAGATTAGGTCTTCTCCTTTCCCCAGTGTCCTCCTGCAGAGACCTCTGTTCTCCTGAAGCTCATGCCATCTGGCTATGTCCTTGTCTAAATCATGTTGCTGCCATCTGCTGATCTCTTGGCCATTCCTCTTCACTGGTAGATAACCTACCCCCTGGCTCACCCTCCACTCCTATTTTTGTCAGTATGTTCTGTGATTTCACCATCCATGTGGATGACTCAGCCTTATAACTTTCCTCTCAGTTCCTTGACTTCTTAACTTTTCCTCTACTCCTCTTCAGCCACCTGTTCTCATGGGTGTACCTTAGAACTTATAAACTGTATCACCTTTGAAATATAAATGTAAAATATCTTATCCTTTTAGCTCACATGTGTTATTAACTGCTCTGCAACCATTCTCTGACCATATCAGAATCTCTAAACAACGAAATATTGAAGAAAATAACCAAGCTGATATATTACACTTTTCATTGATAATTACAGACCTCACATAGGCATTAAATGCTGCCCAGTAATATTACTTAATTTCTGCATTAGGTTTGCATTCATAATTTTGGACACAACTACTTCGTGCTGTCTCTTCTTGTTACCGGGAAAAGGGAAATAAAAATTACCTCGGTTCTTAGTCACCCGAAAAAAAAAAGAATTTTTAACGAGAAACAGAAAGTGTGATACAAGCATGATTTTTATTAGTTAAGTAAAAAGGCAGTAAAATATAGTACACTCCTGAGAATTGGGAGCGGGTCGATCCAAGAGAGGAAAAATGGCGCCGCTTCTTTGTTTCTCTGTCTTATATCCTGGCTTAGGGGCGTTTTTTTGTGATTGAGTGATTGATTGATGGCTCAGGTTCCTTGAAGGATCAGGCTGACTGACAGCTCAGGTTCCTTGTGCTCTGGCACGACCACCCCCTTTTGGGCAGGTTCATTGGGTACAAAGTTACAGTGGGTCCTTCTCTTACACGCAGCTGCATTGTTTTGATTTTAGCTGGTTTCTTTTGCTGGCCCTCATTTAGAGAAAGTAAAAGTTTCTGGAGTGCTTTATCCTGAGTGCAGATGAACTGTAATTTTCTTGGTTGTTCCTTTCCCCTTCTTCTCCCCCTACCCAGTGCTCATTTCTATCTAACTGCCTAACATTCTCCCTCAAACCTCTTAGCTCCCTTGCCCCTCTCCTTACTCTCCATTAATGATGTCACCTTCATGCTTCATAAATAAAATGAAGTTATTCAATGGAGACTCTCCATCTTCCTGTCATCAAATCTACCAACCCACCTATATCAGTATTTTTACTGCTGTTACAGAGATTCACTTCGGTGTCCATCTCTCAAGTCCATCTTCCAACTAGAGCTCTGGACCCCCTTCCCCTCTGCCTTTCTGAAGGTTTTTACCTCCAGTTATTCTGTCAACTTTGCATCACCAATGGGCCATTTACTTCAGTGTAAAAACAAAAAATCTTTAAAAATCCCTTACATTCCTTATTATGCCAGTTCTCTGCCCTGCTCCAGAGTAAAATTTCTTTTAAAAATGTACACAAGCTATCACCTATCTACCAGTCCTTCTTCAGATTCTAAATCTGGTTTCACTTCCCAGTGTTCACAAAAATTACTCTTGCAGAATCACCGACAATCTTTTCTTTGCCAAATCCAAGGAACATAATTCTGTTGCCATCTTATTTCTCTCCCAGTTTTCCCCATTTGAATTCATGGCTCCACCATCACCCAGTCACTTAAACCAGAAATCCCAGCCTTAATTAGCCTTAATTACCTGGCCTTAATTCCTCCTTGACAGTCTCCCCTAATCTAATTAGTCAGCAAGTACAGCCTTTCTACCTCTAGACCTCTAATCCTCTCACTTTTCTCCTCCACTACAGTTACCCTGGTGCAAGCCACACCATCTCTCAAATCAGCTAGGAACTGATAGCCTCTTAGATGCTCTTCTTATTTCTACTTGTCTCCACAGCAGCTAGGGTGATCTTTCCAAATTGTGTATCAGTATATGAAACCCCACTACTAAAAACCTTTCACCGTTGTTTGTATTTAGAATGAAATTCAAACTCTGTATCATGGCCTGTAAGACCCATCTGATGGAACTATAAGGGTAATATTCATGCCCCCCTTCCCCTCCACTCATTCCGTAGAAAGGAAAAAACTCTGCAGGAAGCAAAGCATGGAAATTTTCCCATTCTCTCCCAGCAACTGCCCCATCTACTGTCCTCCCTTAGTGTTCCTTCCCCTGAGTAGGAAGAGGGAATTATCTCACTGCTGAGATGGCAACGGGAACTGAGAACGTGTGGCTCAGAGACTTCTTGGGTTCCTTCCTTCAGAATGGCTTACTTCTCTGCCCTTTAGAAACTAGTCAGCCCTTGGAGGAAAGCCTGCTGGGGACAAGTGGGGAGGCAGATTTATTCAGGCTGATGGCAGTGGGAGGAGTATTAGGAAGCCCTTTTGACTGTGTTCTCCAATCAGCAGAATCAGTAAGATCTCTGTCTAATCTGATTCCCAAGTCCTATATCCCACTTGGTTTTAAATTCTGGAATAACACAGAGGGTTTTGTTTTTTGTTTTTTGTTTTTTGTTTTTTGGGTTTTTTTTTGTTTTGTTTTGTTTTTTTTGCATCCATTAAAGCCCCAAATTCTACAGTCCTAGACTTTTCACTACCTTTGCAACTTCATTTTTGCCACTCTCCCTGGCTTACTAGGCTTCAGTTACTCTGGCCTTCTTTCATTTCCTAAAATATAGCCACAGTTTTCCTGCCTCAGAATCTTTGCACTTGTAGGTCCCACTGCCTGAAGAGCTCCTCCTCTGGCTTTTTGCATGATCTGCTTCTTGTCTTCAGGTCTCAGATTAATTATCATATTCTAACAGTGGCCTTCCCACACGATGTTATGTAAAGTTACTTCCCCACTGTCATTTTTGTCTGTCACAGCTCCTTATCTGCTTCCCTCATAGTGCTTGTCACATCTTTTATGTTTTGGTTATTTATTTGCTTGTTTGTCCTTTCTTAAATCTGCTCAATGAGGGAACAAGGCATAATTGTTCACTGTTATATCCTCATATCTTAGCTCACATTAGGCTGGTGGTATTTGTTGAAAAAATGAAGGACTACATGAAAATAGCAATTTAGAATTAAAACTTGGCTTGCTGACTTGATAATTACAAAGTGTAAATTCCAATTAATTTCCAGATGAATTTTTAATATTCCTATAATTGTTTTGTTCCTAGAAAACCAGGAATTGGTTTATTCATCATAAAAACCAGTTTCGAGAGATGATTACTTCAAGAATATGAGTCAATTTAATCAATGATGTTTATTGAAAGGGTCCATATATAGAAGTGTTACTAGGTTCTAGGGAGGAAAAAGGGACATAAAAAGTGGATCTGGATAGTGGATCTAGAAAGAAAATAATGTATACCTATGAAATGATTTACACACATATATAAAATAAAAAGTCTATTTTCCAGCATGATTAGAGAACTAGTTAATAAATTTATCAGTATAATCACATATACATATCACATATGTATCACCTATACATACAGGTTTTTTTCAAATTTTCATATATTTAATGGAACAAAATAAATTTGATATTAACTACTGAGGTAGGCAGAATAAAGCTCTCCACCCACGAGATGTCCACATTTCAAGTCCCTGGAATCTGTCAATATGTTACCCTACATGGCATTAGGGACTTTGCAGATGTGATTAAATTTAAGGATCATGAGATGGGAAAATTATCCTGGATTATTTTAAAATAATACACACATGTGAACACCAAGCCTGGACTCCCTACTCGGCCCTGTTTCTATGATATTGATTTGGACCCTGAAACTGAGCAGGTGAATGCCCTGTCTAAAAAGTCAGACATCTTTAAGAAGCTACTTTGAAAATTTGGCCAGTGTTTATTCAGGCCTACCGTCAGGAAGGATGGGGAAGTTGAGAGAAGTCAGTCTCTTCCCCAGAGATCTTCTGAAATAAGTAGTGGGAGTTCCCCCAGAAACCTTTCTTTGATATTAATTCCCATCACTATGTATAAATTAGCATAAATCATACACATGGCTAATCACTTTATTGAGAATAAAAGTAAATAGATTTGCAAAAAAAATTTTTTTAAGAAGAAAGAAAAATTCCTATGAAAATTAATTGGAATTTACAGTTCATAATTATCAAGTCAGCAAGCCAGGTATTACCTCTAAATTGCTATTGTCATATAATCATTCATACACACCCACAAAGCCAGTGGGCCCAGTATAATCGTGAGGGTCCTTATAAGGGAAAGAAATAGGCAGGAGAGTGAGAGGAGGAGCTGGGGTTGCAGGCTGGAAGGGAAACACAGCTCAGGAAAGTGGGCTGCCTTTGGAAGCTAGAAAAGGCAAGGAAACAAATGTTCCTCCAGAGCTTCCAGAAAGGAATGAAACCCTGCTGACACTTCGATTTTAGCCCAGTGAACTCCATTTTAGACTCCTGACCTCCAGAACTGTAGGATAATAAATCTGAGTTGTTTTAAGCTACTCATTTTGTGGTAATTTGTTACAGCAGCCGTAGGAAACAAATACAAGTACATTAAGCAAACTTCTTTCAGTCCTTAATACTTCAGAATCTTGCAGCCCCTCAGGATCACCATTAAAAGAGGCAATTATCAGTGAACTGTCAGTAAATAGGCATGCTGGTTAATGAGGCTTTTCTATTCAGAAGTCTGAATAAGCCAGTTTTTATTATAGAAGCTTCCTAAGCAGTAAGAATTGCTTAATCAGGGTTGCATGAGATTACATTAGGATGTCTCCTTAAGGAACTCTTTAGGTGAATTTTAAAGTAGGGAAAAGAGGACCCCTGAAAAGGAAATGGTGGAGACTTCAAGAGGATCTGGGAAAATCTGAAGCTTAGGGAAAATGGGCAATTACTAGTGATTAGGGCTACACAAAATATATGAAGTAAGCCAGATGATCTAATCAGAACTCCTCTTTTGAATTATTTCATTTTAATCTAAAACACCACTCTTAAAATGCTTACATCTATTTCACAAGAGGAATGGATGGGTTTAAGCCTATTGGCATAGATTACTATATTAGCTTCTGTTGAAAAGAAAATCATCCTTAATTAGAAACCAAACCAGACAGTTAACCTTGATGGTGTGGAGGAGTAGGTAAAATAAAATACAGGTGTTTCTCTTCAATGTTATAGTGGAGGTGAGGTCGGGGTGAGTAAACAAGTTGATATGAGGTGATGTGATGAAATGGAAGGAGCGTGGACTTTGAAATCAAATAGACTTGGTTCAAATTCCAGCTCTACCTTTTATTGGTCATGTGACATTAGGCAAATTAATTAAAATATCTTGTTTCTCCATTTCCTTATCTGTAAAATAGTATTAGATGTTAGTGTGCCATGTGAGTTTTTGACACATAAATAATACCAAGAGCATCAGACTAATTTCAATTACTTCCCAGTTTTGCCTTGACCAGCCCAGGGTAGGAGGAATGGAATGTTTTAAGATTTGGAGGAGTTCTCTGGCAAGTCTGTGAGGATGTGCACATGTGGGTGGGTGGGGTGGAGAGTGGAGATAATTTTAGGTAGTAGAACCGAATGCCTCTAGCAGAATCGAGCACCCTAAGAAACATATTCCTTAAATCTGAAAGATAGTTCATGGGTTCTCTCCTTGACAGGCCTATTATAATTTATAATATTTACAAAGGAGAAATTTGAGAGTCAAAGTAAACTGTCCCAAAAGACAACTTAACGGCCCCAGAGGTAGTTAGAGGTGGAATGGGACTCAGCATTCTTGTGTCCTGAACTCTTTTTCTCTATGGTAATGTACTCAACCATCACGTCTCTTGGTGTTCTCAAGCCATATTTATTTTACTTTGGCACAATTTTCTCATTATTATGAAACATGAAAGACAAAATGAGGTGAGAAAACTCTGTAAGGAGTCTGTAAACTGAGATGTCATTCTCTGAGCTGGTATCTCACTAGCAACCCTTTAAGGGCTGAGTTAAATTTGAAGTTTAGAGGAAGAAAAGGAAACAAAGGTTACCCGTACTTATCAAATGATTTAAAAACACACAAGTGTAATGAATTCCTGCATGTTATGATTTAGAATCCTAGATGCACAGCAAGCTTCTAACCCTCCTTTGAGTGTATGTACTGCCAAAGCCAGCACCTAACCCCCTTTTAATGCAACAGGATGCAAAGCCAACTGAAATTAAAATAGGCTAAATATTATTTCAAGAATAATTGAGCCTATATCCTAATCAAAAGCAGCTTTATTAAATATTCAAACAAAATATAATAGCAACAGAGATTCTGTCTTTTATATTTGTAAAGTTCAGAGAAGCAGGAGCAAAAAAAAATTTCTTTTAAAGACAAACGGACTTCAAATGAAAGTATTTTACAACATAGTATTTTTAATCTGTTGAGGTCACACAAAATATAAGGTATTTTCCCTCAGCACATTTATCTACATATTATTGCAATGAGGATTTGAGTCAGATAAGTTTAGATCTGACTTCTGCTTCCTATGTTTCTTAGTTATAGGTCCTAAATAAAATTATTTAACCCCTCTTAACATGCTTCATCATTTGTAAAGCTGAGATAATAATACCTCACACTTGGTACCGTTATATTATTTAAAATAAATAATCCTGGGGGGAGGGTATAGCTCAAGTGGTAGACACAAGCTTAGCATACAAAAGGTCCTGGGTTCAATACCCAGTACCTCCCCTAAACATAAATAAGTAAATCTAACTACCTCCCCCTCACCAATAAAAATAAATAAATAAATAAAAATATATAAAAGAAATTTATAAAAAAATTTAAGAAAATAAAATAAACAATCCTATCTGACATCTAATCAATTACCAAGCCAATACCATTTCCTTAATATTTCTTAAGACTGTTTGTTACTCTCTATCCCTGCTGCTTCTATTTTAGTTCCATTCGTTCATATTTGGAATATTACAGCAGTCTCCCAGCTTCTAGTCTAGACCTCATTCTTAGGCACTTTCCACTTTGAAACTACTCAAATATAAATTTAACAATGTCATTTTCAAAATTAAAATCCTCCAGTAGCTTCCTGCTGCTCTTAGGATAATGTCCAATATCTGACCTCAGCCATCAAGACCCTACAAGAATTGATCCCTCTTCCTTGTCCACTTTTGTTCCATGACCTTCTCCCTTCTCCTACACCTGTGCACACCTCACCCTCACCATGAGCTGCTTGCAGGTTCCTCAGAGATTCAAATTCTTGCCTCTAGGCCATGGACATAAAGCCTTCTGCTTGGTTGACTTCTATCCCTACTTCAGGTCTCTGCTTGATGGCATGTTCCCCAGAAGGCTCTATGATAGGATTAAATGTCCTACCTATTTTCTTCCACACTACTTCATCTTGGGTACCACATTACCACATCTCTACAGCACTGTGCTCTATTTACTTGTTTGTCTCTACTACTGTACTCCTCGAGGGCCAAAGGTCTCTTATTCACTCTTGTGTACCTAACTCCTAGATAGAACATCACATGCTGTCAATAAATAAAGCTTTCTCTAATCTACTGCTTCTTCTCCTGCCCCTAACAGTTTTCACCACATTCCATTTCTCAGAAACTTTCAATGACTCGATATTTCTTACCATATCAAGTTCAAATTCCTTTGCTTGGCTATTTTAGGCTCTCACAATTTTTCCCTCTTACTAAATTTCCAATCTTATTTCCCAATATGCCCCAGCATGTACCTTTTTGATGGTCTTATGAATATGACATAGCCATGCCTTAGTTTATACTATTTCTCTCTCCTGGAAAAGATTCCTTTCTTCCCATAATATTTTCCAAAAAAATTCTATCCATCCACATCCTCTCCTTATGAAGCCATCTTTAACTTCTTTGACTAGTTCTCTTTATATGTGAGTTCTCAGACTTAGGCGATCTTGTAATTGGAAGAAACATTTAAAATAGACAGCTCCCTAACCTTGTTTTGCACGATGTGTATACCTATAACTATCTCTTTTCTCACCCAGCACAGTGCTGAGCTCAGAAGAGATGCTCAAAAACTACTTGACTGATTTTGAAGTGCTTTTTCCCATCTAAAAAATGTATACAATCTAGGCCTATAATTGTTTGCAGTACATCAACATCGGTAACTTGAGGTGACAGAGTATGAGAAAAGAAAATTTAGATTTCATAAGATGTAGAAAATAGTTAATATACTAAGTAAATGAGAGGTGGGGGTAGGGTTACTATGAACTAGGAGTTAAGACATTTCAGTTGTTCAACCAGGACTAGTCCAACCTCACTGAGGCCTTTTGAAAACAGAGTTTAGGCAGAAGACTGTTCACTGCCAAATCATTTATCACTGCAAAGTTTAGTTAACTACTCCAGTGAGATTCCCTTGAATGTTATTCAGAACATCATGGTGAAGAAGAGGCAATCAGTTCCCTATTATTCTTTTAAAGAACATTCTTTCTGTTCTCTTTCTACTTCTTGCTTTGCCCCTCCCAGTACATTTCCATTACAGAATTTAAATCACCTTCTAACCTCTTGTTTACAGGCATCAATGAGGTAAGTTTTGTTATAACCCTTGCCAAAATGTAGTGCTTCTGACCCTTTCTAATAAACATTTTCCTTGATACTTCTCTTCACCTGCCCCATGCTCCAGCAACTTGTTACACAAATTAATCTGTGGTTCTTTACGAATATACAGATATTTCTAGATAGAATTTCCTCCTTTATTTCATACCAGGCCTAATCAAATCCTGAGCATTGCTTAACCCGGAGCATGAGAACTACTGGATTTATTCTGGAAAACCCTTTTACATCAGAAGAATATTTTCTAGCTGTTTATGTGATCAGTGACTAGAAGTTTCATCAAAGTAATTTTTCTAACATATAAGCTTTTTGAGAGCAGGGACCATAGTTTATTTTCTATCCCTGGTGCCTCTTACAGTGCCTGATACATAGGAGGCACTCAATAAATCTCTATTGACTGAATGAGTGAATAAATCAGTACAAAACTAGCCCTTACCCTTTAGAAGATTCACAGTTTAAGACAGAAACAATGCAGATAGCAGCTGTCATCATCGTATCATTATAAATATTTATTGAATAGCTAATTTTACTTGGTGAGGTGCTAGAGTTTATAAAAAGATTAATAACACCATTCTTGCTCTCTTTTAAGACAAAAACTCTGAAAGAAAGAATGAAAAGACTTTCATTCATACAACAGTTTTTTTGTTTGTTTGTTTGTTTGTTTTTAAATGGAGCACTGGCTGTGTGTTAGCATTGTTCTGGCACTCAGGGTATAATGGCAAATAAAGCAGACAAAAATCCCTCCCCTTGGGGAGCTTAAATTTAAATGGGGGTAACAGCCAATAAGCAAAATATATATTATCTTAGTGATGAGTGCTAAGGAAAAAATAAAGTATGAAACTGGGGCTAGTGTTGAAATTTTAGAGAAAATGGCTAGGGAAGGCCTCATGTAGACAACTTTTTTTTTCATGTAGACAACTTTTTAATAAAAAGAGAAAGGAAAAAAGTGAAGATATGAGGGAAATGCTATATTCCTATAACAGGAGAAGACAAGGGAGGGGAGGGGAACTGGTGGTGTATGTGAAAGGGGCAGGCATTATACCCGCCCACTTCCTCAGGTAGCAGTCAGCATCAGGTCTCACTGGGGCTACACAGCAATTTGTCAGGTGGGAGATCACAAAACCTCTTCAGCTGCTTTTGCTAGTTTCAATTCATGCATCCAAATGAAAAATATAAGATGCTCTTAGAAACTATTGTAAAATATAGCTATGAAAGGAAGTAGAAGGAAAAGTGAAGCTCACGAACTTGAGAATCTGGCAGAGATTGATGTAGGTGAAGGAAAGAGAGAGCGATAAAAATGAGGAGCAGTGATACAAAGACCTCAGTGGTCTTCTGGAGAGATCCAAATGAATGTAGAACATGGTAGGGGCATGTGTGTGAGTGTATGTGTGCGTGCGTGTGTGCATGACCGGGAAAAGGGAAATAAGAATTACCTCGGTTCTTAGTCACCCCCCCAAAAAAAAGAACTTTTGACAAAAGACAGAAAGTGTGATATAAGCAAGATTTTTATTGGTGAAGTTAAAAAAAATAGTAAAAGATAGTACACTCCCAGGAATTGGGAGCGGGCCAATCCAAGAGAGGGGAAAATGGTGCTGTTTCTTTGTTTTTCCTGTTCTTATATCCTGTCTTAGGGGCGTTTTCGTAATTGATTGATTGATTGATTGACAGCTCAGGTTCCCTGCGCTCTGGCATGCCCATCCTCTTTTGAGCAGGTTCATTGGGTCAGGTTATATCAGGGCCCCCTCCCATGCGCAGCTGCAATCCTTTGATTTTAACTGGCTTCTTTTACTGGCCCTCATTTAGAGAAAGTAAAAATTTCTGGAGTCCCTTTTCCTGAATGCAGACATACTATTATTTTCTTGGTTGTTCCCTCCCCTTCCTCTCCCCTGCCCAGTGCTCATTTCTATCTAAACTGCCTAACATGTGTAGTTCACATTGGTGTGTTATGGGCTGAATCATGTTTTCTGCAAGTTTATTCCAAGTTTATTGTTGAAGTCCTAACCTCTAGTATCTCAGAATGTGACCTTATTTGGAAATAGGGTCACTGCAGACACAATTAAAGATGAGGTCATACTAGAGTAGTTGGGCCCCTAATCAAAAATGACTAGTGTGCTCATAAAAAAGAAAAATATGAACAGACATGCCATTTGAAAGCTGGAGTTATGCTAACCACAGGCCAAGGACCGACCAGAAGCTAGGAGAGGCCTGGAAGAAATTCTTTACAGCCTTCAGTGAGTCCTAACCACACTTTGATTTCAGACTTCTGGCCTCTAGAACTGTAAGAGTACATTTCTGTTGTTCTAAGCCACCCAATTTGTGGTACTTAGCAGTCCTAGGAAACTAATTCAAGCCTGTTAAGGCTGTTTTGATGTAAACAGCAAGAGCATTCTTATATCACAGAAAGGGAAGTAATGCAGTAGAAGACTGAAGTGCCTTATTGTCTTGGGCAACAGAAAAGTCTAATAGCTTTGACCTTTGTAGTTAAATTGTATTTTCTTGTTTCACCAAACCTCTCTTAACTATGTTTCATTTTTGTTTTAGAAAATTTGCTCTCTGCTCAACAAATTACAAGGCCTATTCTGACTTGCGTGCTTGTAGTACCAGTCACACAAGTGGAAACTGATCTGACTGTGAGAGGGGCCACGGATAAAGGGTGGGGAGCCCCTTTTCTCAACACTGGGTTCAAAGAGTAAAAGTTAAGAAGGGAAAGAAATTTCCACTTAGCTCTTCAGCATCTCCTTCTCAGGTTGTGTGGCTGACTGCGCCCTTCCCCCGGAGGGTTGCAGTTGCTGCTACCTCGGGAGAGCGACCTGACTCCTTACCGCAAACACGGAAGGGTCAGGGCCCGAGCAGGGTGCAGAGAAACGGAAGGCTGCCCCGGCCTCCCCCAGGCCAGGGGACCCAGGACCAGCCTTCGCCTCGCGCGCATGCCCAGTGGGGACGGCGCCCTCGAAAGGGAGCGCGAACCTCACGTTTTCCCCGAGGCCGGGGAGGTGCGGGGAGCCGGCGGCGGCCCGGCAGACCGAGGGAACTCCCGCCGGTCGACCCGGCGGGGCCGCAGCCAACTCGGCGCTTTTATTTTCCTGCCTTGGCAACCTTGCTCGTGCCGCGTTCTGAGGGAGTCGGGCAGAGCTGGGCACATCCCATAGGGTGGAGCCCGACGGCCAGGGCACCCTTGTTACAAGGCTTTTCA